>NC_089873.1:139145000-140345000 GCF_040182565.1 Anser cygnoides
AAAGGGTCTTTCCTGAAGTTTCTTCACAGCATGCATCTTTGAACAGGCTCTTGTTTTCTGAATACTGCAACTTTAAATGAAGAAATCCCTTCACCTACTCTCATTTATATTCAAACACAGATATTACAGTAAGTCACTGTGTTTGCTCTCTTCGTGATCTAGGCCCAAATTTCCAAACAAAGATTTCCATGCCAAACTTTTAGACCCCTAAATTTGGAGGGGAAAAAACAGTGTCCTTATGTTTGTTTTTCTTACTCAGCATTTCCCTGCTCTGAAATAACATAAACTGTGGCCAAACGCACCGGCCAGCGCTCAGCCCCAGCTCTGGCAGCTGCGCGGTGCCGAGGAGGGAGCAAGGCGGTCCTCAGGTGGCACCAGGCCGCCAGGGCTGGCCCTGGCACCAGCAGCGTGCTGAGGCTGCGGGACAGCACGGCTGGACCTCCTCGAGCTCAGGTGCTGCCCTGCCAGCCTCCCTGGCAGCTGGGAGCTCCAGAGGGGACCTGGAGTGGCAGAGGGAGATGCTCGACCAGAGCTGCGCTCCTCAGCCCCCAGTGCAGCACTGCTCAGCCAGCCCAGGAGAGCCGGCTGGCCGTAACAGGGGGCTATTTTATAAATAAATCATCTCTCAAATGTTTTTGGATCATCAGCTGCAGCATTAAAATGGGCGCCGTGCTGACAAAATAAATACAGAAAGCAGGACTAAAGGAGGCGGCATAATCATAGAGCAGTTGGGAGCAAAACAAGAACTATTCTTTCTTTTTCTCCTTTTTTTTTTCTTACTAATGTAATTAAAGATTTCCTCAATGTGGGCACAAAGGGAGTATTTAAAGTGGAATTTAAAAAAAAATAAAATAAAAAGATTTAAAGATTTAATATACCTTCAGGAAAAAAAAATAACAGCTAAAATATTTCCTTAAAAAAAAAGAAGTTCCACGAATGGCTGGTGAAACTCCATAAAGCAGCTGGAACTTGTTAATAGTCACACTCTCTTGTGACCTGAGATGCAGGAATCTAGCCATGAATTTTTTACAGATATCCTTTAAAACAAGTGCTAGCTGATATCACAGTGGCCTGCTGGACTGAAGCTTTCTGAAGACAGTGTGGCAACTACAGGAAATCAACTCTCCTGACATTTGGGTTTCAAGGAAAACCTTTTTTTTTTTAATTTCTTCTTCTTAAAAAAATAAAAAAGGAAAGAAAAAAGAAAGAAAAAAAAAGAAAGAAAAAAGAAACACTTAATCAGCAGCAGTGACTCAGTATTAAAAACCAACAGTATTCTTTTCCCTCTGTTCTGCACATATGGTTCCTCTGAGAGACCAGAGTTAATGAATAATAATAGTAATTTCTTCACTAACCATTGCTAACTTTGATACCATGTGAAAAAGATTAAATGTGAGAGAGCGGTTTTCTATGGAGATGGGTCTGACAAACCTGCTGGATCTAACCAGCCAGAATTTTGCATGGAGTTCATAAACAGGGGCTAAATATCTCTGTTTTTATCATGGCCAAAGGAAAAAAAAAAAACAGCAGAGAACATGCTTGGAGTCATGCTTCCAGACACTGAAACCAAAATCCACATTCAGATTTTGGTCACATCCTATTGAATGTGATATTCAGCCAACGGTTCTTCTAAACACTGTTAATACTCATAATTCAGAGCTGTGCATTCAGAGCTGAGCTTTCCCATAAGGTTTTGTCGCCCATGGATCAAGGATGAGGACCTTCTGTGGACCATCCAAAGATCCATCTAATTTTTCTTTGCAGCTTGCAGAGGACAAAATGTCATGAGTTATTCCCAACGAGCAGAATGCTAACACAACATGTCCCAGCATGCTGACACAACATGAGCTAGCTTCAGCTGGGGTACTAGTGGCTTTCTTGCCATAGCACAACACATTTAGCATGGCTTACCATACAAGCTGGAGGACATCACCAGCCCAGTGAGACCACGTGTCTGCTGGATTAGAGCACATTTGCCTTGAGGTGCAGGTGGAGAGAGTGTTGTACACCAGCCCTGTAGCAATGCCAGTATGAGGTCAGAAAACATTGTGTCTGAACTGGAGAATCCTTGAGGAAAGTCATGGGTGGGCCATAAGCTTTTTCTAAAGCAAACATGAATTGGCACTTGCTTGTTTATTTTTTTTTAAAAAAAAAAAAAGACATATCAAAATCTGGGGATAAGGCAGAGTAATAATTTGCTGCCTGAGCCATTATTGAGCCATTACCTGCTTGCTGGAGGTAAAAACAGATTCTCATCCTCCACATTCAGGATGCAACAGGATTGATGTGCTGTGCTAGCAAGACATTGGAATACTTGAGAACTTTTGTCTGCTGAACCATGGTAGAGAAAGCTATTTAATTTCCTTGTGCCTCTCCTCCCTTTATCAAAGAGACCTGGTAGGATGGGATGTGGCTTTAAGGATTTCTCCTCCCACACTTTTTTCTGCCTTGCTCTGGGTTTGTACAAGGCCCAGCAAGTATTAGAGTTAAAACACTGCTGTAATAATAGAACCCTTGGGAAAGGTGGCACTTCCATGGCTGCAGGTGTTGAAATACTCACCCTGAGATCTCAGCCTCATTAGCTCTGCTTGCCAGCCCCCTTATTATTGAAAAGGTTATTACAACACTGAGCCTATGTGAAAGAAGTCAGGCTCTGATTTGGATATATATCAGCCTCCCAGAAGCACCACCACATTTGGCACAACTCCGCTGTCAGTATTAAAAAAAAAAGGACACAAACTGAAAAGACTGGAGACTGAATCTACTGGGCCCTACAAAAGGTCGTTCAGGGTCAAATCAGGGTGGCAATATGGGGAAACTGGCTCTGCTGGAGCTCCTCCGGTGCCCGTTCTGCAAGGAAAACTACGGTCTTTAGGTCCATCACCTTCCTTCACAACCACTAAATTCAGACAAACATTCTTAAAAAAAACAATCTCAGAAAAAGTTAAACTAACAAGCTCTAAATAGGGGAAGGTGTTAAATTATGTGTGGCCTCATTCTTGTGCTCTCCCTGACAAACAAAACGTGGCCTAAAGAGAATTATAAACTATGAGGCTGTTAAACTTTCCTCAGGATTTTTATTTCAGGTTCCTTATAAAAGAGTTGATACACTGGATACCTAGGCATGCCGTATGATACGGGCCATGAGGAGAAGGGAGAAGGGTGATTCTCTCCTCTCTACATGCGCGCACACACACAAACACGTATGTACACACATTTCCATTGAAATGAATGAGCCCATTCATAGGAAACACAAGTTCAGTTGGTTTATTAGGCTTGGAACCAAGTAACACCATCTCAACCTGCCAGAGTTAAGTTGTACATACCAGAAAAATGTCTCACCTGCAGTACCTGTCAGCCTATTTCACATTAACGTAAGCGCTACAATTTCTACTATCCGTGGACCAAATCCTGAAGGCCTAACATAGCCCTGAAAATGAGCAAAATGATCTTTCCCACCCTGTATCAGAGTTGCTGGGACTCACCACCTCCTTAGGAGGCAGGCAGTGTTTCCCGCAGGAATGACTGCCGGCGGGAGGAGGGACATTCCTTGAGGTTCCCTTTTCAGAGACTTCTCAGAATCCCTCTCTCTGGGTGGGTTGGCATCTCCTCTCCCAGCAGGAGCAAATGGCCTATCTCCCAAAGGGTCTTAACCGATCAATCATCGGCCATGGGCAAGTTGCCTCCAGGCTGTCTTCTGGCCCTCAGTAGCTCTTCCCTCTGTGGTCTCCAGACCTACTCAGAAACGGAGGTGCTGGGAATAATCCCATGTCTGCTTCCAGCTGTCTGTGCACTGCAACAAGAGTCTCACAGTGCCCTGCCAAGCTGCTCAGCCTTTGAAGGCACAGTCCCAAATACCACACGTTCCATTCCGAGTCAGAAAGTAACGACAGCTAAAATTAAAACCGTTATTAATGTAAATACATGAAATCACAATAATAACTAAGCTGTCCAGCGGAGTCTGCGGTGGTGCCTTGCTTCCTCTGGCACAGCAGACCTGTTGCTGCCAGAAGGCAGGGCAGCTTCTCGTTCTGTCTGGTTTGCAACCTGGAGACCTATTGTCTAAGTATCCTGGGTTTGTTTCCTCTGTCACACCCCACGTTTCACCAGTCTACTGGACCGAAGCTCACTGAGACTGGTATGTGGCTGGTTAAGGCAATGTTTCACTGCAAACTACTTGCACACATGCACACCTACTTCTGGCCCACTGCTGTAAAGTAAAGCATATTAGGTAAAACATCTTTGATGTCTATCATCAGTTGTTTAGCTGTATCTCCCAACAAAATTGTCTCACAGGAGTCAGAATAATAGTAAGTACATCATTCTTACAGTTCTGTTTTGGACTTTTTTCCCCTAATCAATAAAAATAATCTATGTCTACTTTGCTCCAGCCATTTTTTTCTCTGTACTATCAATACAACTTTTTCCTACACCTTGATCTTTATTTCTGGCATATGCAGCAAAACTTAAGAAACCCTTCAATACTACTGTTCATTTAAGGTCAGAATAAATCTCTTTATTCCTTTAGAAATTTTTTCCCTCAGAGAACTCCTATCGACCTCCATGACTACTTTTCACATACTTTTTAACAGCAACTTTGGAGTCATGATCCTTGAAATAGGATCTTGTGCCATGGTAGTAGTCCCCTTTAAATTGATAACAGTGGTGAGGAATATGCTGTTCTTGCCAATATGATTTTAATTTTAATTACTCTTTGTAGTGTCTCATCCTATGTAATCAATCTGAAACTCACAGCCCTTAGTCCACTGCAGAACACAAAGTTTATTTTTATTAGCATAACATGCTAATGTTGGACTTCGTCACTTCTGTCAAACACTTTAAAGAGTGTGTCTACATCACCAAATTTCTTCCAGGTTCAGACTCAATTTACAAATCATCCATTCGTAGTTGAAAAAAGTAGGCTGTGAATTCTCTAGAGTGTTTGCAAGGCCATTTTCAGTAACAGCAATAAGTGGTTTGCAGTCGATTTCAGCTAATAAAATAGTAATAGCTAAGGCCTCCCACAACTAAGACATGAAGTCTTTTACAACCATGCCAAAGCCTCCTTCTCTATCTGAGCTTATTAACTCTCATTTCCTGTTAGCATCTACTATGCATAAACCACTGGTCTCTAGCTGTGACCACTCTACTGCAAGAAGATTGCACCAAAATCTTCATAGAGGCACATGTGGACAACATAGTTTTGTGCATATCACCCCCTTAAATTAGTTCCTTTTACATCCTATATTTTTTATTAAGGTCAGGGAATGTCATTGTGTAGGAGCATTCTCCATTTATTTATATAGGCAGAAGTGTAAGGTACAATTGTCCTAAAGTAATCCATCCTTCCAAGAAATCTACTATTTCTTTGTCAACAGCAGTGTTTTCCCCGTTACCTATATGTCTTGCTGGACAACCTTCTCTCTCAGGTGTGTTATTTATGTTATAGAAAATTTACATTTTGCTCGTGTCACGCTAACCCAGCAGCTCTGCTTCTGTTCCAGGATGCTCAGAGATTCCAGTCATTCTCTTCTTTTACCATCTTTTCCAGATTAAAATATGATCTGTGGTGCCTCAATGCCTTCTGTACTATAAAGACTTTGTTGTATTTCCTGATGAAGTGCTGAACACAACCTAAATGGAAGTATAAGGAAACAAGATTTTCTCCATAAGTCATGGAAATTTCACTTAATATGTGCTGTGTTTTTCTAAAAGTATTCCCCAAAATGCTGTTACATCCAGCATATAAAAATACCTTATATAGAAAACTTCAACTGAACGTGATCCCCTAACAGCTACTGTAATTTTTTGTGTGATTTTTTTTTTTTCATATTTGTTCAATTCTTCTGGTCTATCCAGATGCAAAACAAACTGTTTCTCTTTTCTTCCCTGTAGATGAACAAAGAATGCACCCACAGTTCATTCTCCTGTGCATTTTGTGATTCTTGGGGTAATAAACTCACCCAGCTCCTCTTTTAGCCTCTTTCTTAAGAGGAACAGAGTTTGAATAGTAATAGGGACTGGAAGGAGGCTGACTGACTCTTCTGATGTGCATTCTGCTGAGAGACAGCTTGTTCCCTGGTTGGTGTCCTCTAACTCTTCCTTGGGTATATTGTATTCCTTTCCTCTCAGGAGAGCACATCATCCTGATGAGAACAAAAGCTTAACACATTCTCATTCCATAATGGGTACTCTTCTCCAGAAAGTTAATACAGACTGTATCTGTCCATTTTATTTACCCTCATGTTAACTTTAGTTGCTATTAGCTTACCCCTGTAAGCTTTCCTTACTCTCTATTATCTGCTTCTTGTCAGGAGGATAACATTATTTCAATCAACACACCATCATGTGCACCAGTATCCAATTTAAAATGAATAAATGTCTTACTTGCTTTCAGGGTGATAGTCCATTCATCTTCTGATGAATTGCTCTTATGAGGAATCCCCCAGAGCAAATGGTGCTGTCATTGATCTCCTCTATGCTGCTTCTTACAAACTATTTCACAGTGATGTAATCCAACACATACCTTTTTCCAGCTTATGGCTTGTGTTGTTTTCCACACCATCTGTAGTCCCAGATGCTGCTCATGTAGGATTCAAATTATAAATTCCTCAAACACCTTTCTTTGCACTATTTTGGTTTCTTCATTATGTCCTCCCTTTCATTCTGAACTAGGGAATTTGCTAGTTTGACAAAGTCTAACTCACAGAATCACAGAGCGGCAGAGGTTAGAGGGGACCTCTGAAGATCATCTAGTCCAACCCCACTGCTGAGCAGGGTCACCTGGAGCACATTGTGCAGGATGGCATGCAGACAGGTTTTGAATATCTCCAGACACAGAGACTCCACAGCTTCTCCGGGCAACCTGTTCCAGTGCTCTGTCACTCTCACAATAAAGAAGTGTTTTCTCATACTCAAATACAACTTCCCGTGTTTCTGTTTGTGATTGTTGCATCTCATCCTGCCACTGGGCACCACTGAAAACTGCTTGTGCCCATCTTCTTGACATCCTCCCTTCAGGTATTTATACATGTTGAAAAGATACCCTCTCAGTCTTCTGTCCTCCAAGATAAACAGACCCAGCTCTCTCAGCCTCTCCTCATATCACAGATGCTCCAGTGCCACAGTCATCTTCGTAGCCCTCCCCTGGACTCACCCCAGCAGTTCTATGTCCCTCTTATACTGGGGAGCCCAGAACTGGACACAATACTCCAGGCATGGCCTCACCAGAGCTGAGTAGAGGGGGAGGATCACCTCCCTCAACCTGCTGGCAGCACTCTTCCAAATGCACCCCAGGACACCATTGGCCTTCTTGGTCACAAGGGCACATTGCTGGCTCATGGTCAGCCTGCTGTCCACCAGGACTCCCCAGTTCTTCTCTACAGAGCTGCTTTCCAGCAGATCAGCTCCCAACTTCTACTGGTTCATGGGGTTATTCCTCCCTAGGTTCACTTCACGAGGTTCCTCTCCACCCAACTCTCTAGCCTGTCCAGGTGCCAGGCATAGCCCTCTGGTGTATCAGCCACTTTTCTGCTTGGAACTTCAGGACCACTGGTCCAAGAGAGACATTATTTTCTATCTGTCTTCACTTTCATAAACAGATAAAAAGTATGGGGTCATTCAGATCTTTTACTGTTGTCCTCTATACGTCCAGAGTTTTCTCTGCAGTGAAATTTTCTATAATTTCACACTTCTGCTCAGGATACTTTCTGCCTTCCTTTTTATTCCTAGCACCATCAGGTACATCTTGGTGCTCAATTTGTGCACAAGAAGTTGACCTGGAAGCCCACCCATTTTCCATTTCTGTGCATAGCCATCCCAGCTCCATGGTCCTCAACCACATCAACCATCAGGGATCCCTTATCTTTACAGGCCAGAGATCCAATCCATGCCCTGTGGCTTGCCTGTAACAGTGGTTCACAAGTGCCACATTGACAAGGCTGACACCCTGAAGGAGTTTCTAAGGCACTGAGGTTGCTTCGCTGCCTCAGGGGATTACAGAGCCTGAAGCCATATTAAATGTTGAACAGATTTCTCTCTCAGATACTAAGGTTTCTCACAGACACTGAATTTATCTTCTGCCCAAAGCTCACAGAACAAGTTTCCTGAATGGGAAAGAACTGCTTCCCTAAAGTCAGTTTTCCTATAGTAGAAGATGTTTCTCCTCTTCTTTCTAAGCTCTCCATAGAACTAGGACTGGCACAATTCCTCTCATCATTTCCTAGGTGTGCAAGTCATGTAGCACATGTTCGGTAAATCTAGCAGTTCTTGGAAGGACTGGACCTGTTACACATTCAGGGTGCAGATGGTCTGCTGCCCTCAAAATGCATAGGACTTAGTACATCTGGTCCAGAATCAGTGGTACCGTAATAAATAAATAAATAAAAGCAAATAAACTCACACCTTGGGTATATAAGAGAAACAGGCAAATGCCACAACAGATAAAGTGAAGTGGGAAAGCATCATTTCCTTCTGTTTGTCCTTGACTACATCTTTATCAGGTACTTCATGGAAACACCATGGAAACACAAGGCTTGCTGCTTCATACACTAGCTTACCCATGCTCATCTCTGAACATGGTGAGAAAGGATCAATCTACATGCTAGGCCCAAGCAGGTGGTCAAACATCTGGAAATCCCTTGTAAATAAGGACAGTCTTTCAGATCCCATGTGGCTGGAATTGCCGAAATACAAAAGGACATCGTCCGGAAATACCTCAACACAGGGTAGGTTTAAGCAGAGACATTAAAAAAAAAAATGTCAAAATTACCTTTTTTTCTGATGAAAGGCAGAGTTTGAATGTGTTGTACATTTCAATAATATGCCAGGTGATAATGAAACATCTTCCATATAAATATCACATGTAGGCATACCTATAAATTTGTGAGAGTTCTGAGGCTGCTGTAAAAACTGATCCAGTGAGTAATGCTGCAAATTATTGTCTGTTTCTCTCTCAGACACATAAACAACTCTGTATCTTTACAATAACAATATCAGGGTAACTGAAAAAGATGCATCAGCAGCCCATGAGCTCCTGTCAAGAGGTAGGATGTACTCTTAGGTTTTGTTAAATTAAATAGGAGTATAAAGCACTTAACAAGCAAAGCTGAATCTGAAATTAAATGAAGATAATATCAACTTTATGGAAAGACCCAATGTATTAATAACACTATAACATATTTTTTCCACTTTCTCAAGACACCTCGGTTTGACTGAAATCCTTACAATCCAGCAGCAAAATGCTATAGAACAGTGCAAGAATTTACAGAAAAGTTTTCATCTTCTGCGTTAACACTTCATATGTTTTTTAAATAACTGCTACTACAGTTTTGGTCTTCCCACTGTGTAAATTCAGTAGGATTTTCACATAAAGTCTGGTCTATCATCTGTTTATGGAATATTCAACACTTTCAGGGGAATAAGCTATTTGACATAGCCAAACTATCCTCCTCCAAATTCCATGTTCTCATAATCCCTGCAGAGCTTCAGATTCCAAGAGGAGTGCTGCTACTAAGGACCAGCAAAAGGCCAACTCAGATTTATTCAGATTCAGACCTTTGGAAGCACTTTTCTTAACCCAAAACAAGAAGTCAGATTAAATTTTTCCTCCTGACCCCGTGTAAATCCATCACTTTAAACCCTCACAACTTAAAATATTAATAGTTTTTCTTACTTTTGAACTTGGAAAGATTCTCCTGAAGCAGTGAGAAAGATGATTGTTTCAAGTTGAACCTTCATAGGTCATTGTGTCCTGAACAAAATCAAAAGAGAGTGGTTTTGCTTACATCATTGAAGGTACATTGTGGTTTCACCAGCTGAAGCTATAGACATATATTTAGCACTTTTTGAAGTAATAAAAACTTGCTTGCAATTATTTTTTTTTTTTCAGTTTGAAAATTGCTCTTTCTGGTCACACATGCACGATTGCAAAATAACTAAACAAATCTTCCTGGTATCAGTTTTAGTTTCATAAAAGATTTGTCATTAAACTGGGATGACACATGATCATTGTTATTTCCAATGGACCATATGAAAGAAAATCTGAGTGAAAATGGGATTATTATGGAGATTTTTTAATCTACTGTAAGCAGTCAAATGTAAGGATAATGTGTTCCCTTCTTGGTTATCAGAAAAGCTTCTCAAAAGTTTGGAGCTAAAGGCTAGAGACACCAAAAAGTAAGTTTAGTGGCTTGTCATTTACTTTCACTCTGAAAGATTTCTCTGAGTTTGGCTTTAAAAGAATTTTTAACAGTATAAATATTGAGCTACATGCTATGGAAAATCCTATATATAGTCTGATGTGAGGAGGGAAGAGGGGATCTCATCAGTCATGCTATTATCATTCTTATTACTAGCTTTAGAGAATGACAGTTCAGCAATTTTAGAAATAATGATGCCATATCATCTGATCCTTCTCATCACACAATGCAGTATCGTCAACAATACTGTTGTGGAGTCATTTCTTCTACAAATACCTAAAACATAGAAATTATTATTGACCATCAATGTTGGTAATTATAGCATGTAGAAAACACTTACTAGCCTGAAGTCCTGTGATCACACTCACATATAGAGATAAATGCCCATGCAGCACAGGCCTTAGCTCATTGAAAAATCCTCCTTCAGATGAGACCAAATTCATGGAAATAGTTATGATCAACACCAAGTACTTTCTCTATGCTTGCTAGTATTCTTACAGAAAGCAAAATACTGTGTTTCCCTATAGCTTTCACTCAAGAAAA
Organism: Anser cygnoides; assembly: GCF_040182565.1. Classification (NCBI taxonomy): domain Eukaryota; kingdom Metazoa; phylum Chordata; class Aves; order Anseriformes; family Anatidae; genus Anser; species Anser cygnoides. Next base: position 139,155,743 of record NC_089873.1, read on the forward strand.
GATTTAAAGGATTGAGAGTTCCTGAGAAATTTCTAATTAAATACAATAGATTAGGAGGTCTATGGCATTACAGCTTAATTTGGCCATCCATCAACATTTCATAACCCTAAGCACATTACCTTGACCAGCAATGTGAAATGTGAATGAACTAGAACACTGACAAGGTTGAGCCCCAAGAGGGAAGGAAAAGGAGATAGAGAAAGAGAAGGGAGGGTAGAAAAAAAGCTTATTGAAAAGACATCTGAAAGAAGAAATAGAATCGTGCTTTCTAATGTTGGCAAATAAGATAAATGAACATGAGCATTGCAAGTTTTATTATCTTTAAGGTTTGGAAAGCATATTTTCTATCAGGAGAGTAAAGCTGCCTCTCTTGCCCTCAGATCAAGATATGCTAAAATTAAAGATATATGACATTACAAGGGAAGATAATCAGCCTTCCAGTACTGAAACAATGCCTGAAAAATTAGTCTTAGGTTTCTATTCTGCCCTCTAGGTATTTTTTTCTGAATATCATGATCAGAAGTGTTATCTCCAGGAAGGGAAGTCAAGTTATTCCTAATGAGGCTGGGGACATAGGCCACCCCATTGCAGTGTGTGCCAGCATGAGAAAGAAGCATATGGTAGACCTGAGGCCCACAGATAGAAATTTACTTCCATTGACTAAATTGTCTCCTCTTGAATCACGTCACATTCATATCACCATCAGCAGAGCCACAATCCAGCCCTAAAACAGGATGCAAAGTAACAGGTTTTCTTAGTAAAGATGTTGATGGTCTGCAGCTGACAATCTGACCTGAAAAAAAAAAAAAAAAAAAAGTGCCCTGCATTTATGGGACACCCAGCTCAATAGCCTTGCTAGACAATATATTCAGCCTTGTTTGCCCCTAATTCCTTACAAGCAAACAGGGAATGGCCTAAGAAGGTGCTTATAAGCATCTGGCATTTTTCTGGTCGTGGTTGTCTGCCCTCCCTCACCTTCTTTCCTGGACCCTTCTGAAGCATGTAAGTGTGAGGCAGATATGGAGGTCAGCACAGGCTCAACCAGCACAACAATTCCGGGAAGCATCAATCTATTAGCCATATGCAGTAAATCCAATTTTACCAAGTAATGCCAGCTCCAGTGCTCCTGTACAGTGGATCCCATTATGATGGAAGACAGGATGCAGCCTGCAGTCTCTTCTGCCACTAGGAGAAGCTATTTGGCTCATCTGACTGGTAGAGCAAGGCTATAATATTCTACGACATACGGAAAAAACTAAAGGCAGGAAAAGTATGATTTAATGAAAAGTGATTTCTGGAGTACCCACTACAGATGCACTCAGCTGCATCACATAAATTGTAAGGAAAGACTCTGGATTTTTGTGCTTTATTTTGCTTTAGGTTTTTTTCTCAGCCTGTTAGATTTTCTTAGTGCGGGTTTCTGCTGTTTCAGAGAGTCTGAATTTGTTCCTTAATGTGTTCTTTTCTTTCTTTTATATGAAGTTAATTCCTATAAATTTTTATTTTTTTAATATCAAAATTTTCTTGTGTCTATCAAAAGTATGACAGATGCTTCATTACTGGTCTCACCAGCTTGAGGAGGTGGGATTTCTACCTTCAGAGGGTTATGTCTATTAGTGTGAAAGATTTAAGGTGTCTCTGCTACAGAAACAACTGCAGTCTGGCTTTTATGTCATTTCCAGGAACCACATCATATTTCAGCCATACATATGCTGATCTGACGATCTTGAGACATTATTTCCAAAAATTAATGGTTTGTGTATAACCTTCAGACACACACTTTTCATTGCAGCAGGCTCATATGATAAGTGTGACAATCAGTCAGTGTTTTATCAGAGCCCTACCATCACACCTGTCCACCTGTACAACACAGGAGGTTTCTGTAGCTGTGTCACCAACCATATCCACAGTGAGCATACTGTAAGAGCTACCTCTGATAGTCATGGATTATGAGAACCCTACAAATTGTTTTGTTGCTGTTCCGCATTTCTATTTTGCCTGGCAGCAAGCTGAGTGGCCTGAAGCAGATTGAGGATTTCTTGTGTTCTCCTGGGATGCTATTTTCTCTCTCTGTTTCAGTTTCCCCACCTGCAAAATGTGTTATATTTCCTACTGAAAGGTGTTATGATTAGTTTTAAATGTTTGTGAGGCATCCTGAAGTTGAAAGGTTTGGAGCAGTAGTTTCTGGCTAAAGTTTACCTTAAGCAAAAGTGAGATCGTAGAGAAAGTATGTTGTAGCTCCAAGGAGCAGCGAGGAAGCACTTAAAATAGTCATGAGGAGAGGGAGGTGATATAGTGAGAGAGCACATCCCTGAACATAAATTCAAATAATAGCTGGAAATATATTTTCATGACATTTGGAATCACTTTAGTGCATTGTATGCAAATATTCATGTTTTTTATAAGAGAAATTTTCTTGAAACACAAAGTATTATAAAATTCCAAACAAGTAAAATTTATTATTCTTAAGTATAATACATTACCCTTATTCACAAAGTAATTTTATTGTATTTATTTAGCTCCCTATGCCTTTGACTAACATCAATTACTAAATCAGAAAGAATACCACTTTTTTTTTCTTTTTTTTTACTAATCCCATATCATACACTATAGTCAACATGACCAAATTCTACGAATTAATCATTGACTGTGGAGTGGGAATTTTGCTCAAGATTCAGATACCTAAACTTGCGTGTTAACAATGTAGATGGCTAAAAAAGAAAGTGTTATGTGTCAACCTACTCAGAGGGAAGATCGATGATTCAGTCAGCAGCCATTTCAGGTGCTCTAGTGTATCCTGTTTGGTACCAGCTACATCTCCAGAAGGTCCCTCATATGTATTACACCAAAACTGACAGCCTTAATTGGAGGTCTCAGATACCATAGACTATCTCCCATACATAGATGAGTAAGTCCCTAAGTATCTGCTCAAAACTCCGTTTACTGAATTAACTAGACCTCCAACCACTTCAGCGAGAGTCTCAGACACTGAGCTAACAGAAACCTACATTGTCTACACCTGTATGGAAGTCAAGTTGTATCCCACTCCAAGCTGTAACCAGCCCCTGAGGCTGAAGCACATTATTGTTTGCGTAAACCAGTTTGTTCCAAACTATGGACATTTGACTTTTGTTAAAGAACTAGTGGATATGAGCACTGTTCCCAAGAGTTACAAGACATCCCATTTATAGTAAAGGTGTTTTAACCAATTGCTCCAAATAACCCTTAGAAGAATTGTGTGATGTAGGGAGAGTGCAGGGAGCCCAGTGAGCAGTGCTGAGAACTGCTTTTCAATGTCTTCCTCTAGACAAACAAGTTTTCCTCCAGAGAAAAAGACTTGTGCTGTTCCTGCTATTTTCAAGAAAGGGTTCTTTCTGTACTACAGCAAAGGAAAAAGAAAAAATAAAGGAAAAAAAAAAAAGAGACTAGGGGGCAGACAGCTCATGCCGTTCTTCTTATTATATGGCAAGAAGAAGAACCCCTTTCCTGTTGCAACTTCAAATAGGGGCCCAGGTCATAGCATAGGTAGAGTTATAAAGCAGAATGAAAGCTTATTTTGATATGACACTGTCTCCTGACTGCTGACGCTTATGTTTGTTAGTACAATACAAACAGCGTTAATTTGTGCCCTTTTGGACAGTCTCTAAAAACTTCTTTTGTAATAAAGACCTTCTCTACCGAAGGGGTGGTAAGTCTGAATCTTGAGCATCACACAGCTATAAAGTGGTTCAGGAGTTGTTGCCATGATAGCACTATGTCACTGTTTAGACTAAGAATTTGCTTGTTAGATGGCTAACGTTACCCAAAGCAAATTGTAGCTGAGATAAGCTTCACCACCAGCACAAATGGGAAAAGAAGGGTGAGATAAGCTGTGGTAAGGGAAATGGTCTGGAATTCCTAATGATTTCTATCCAAACTGGTGCTCAACGGTGGTAAGTGACAATATTTTTCAGGCCACCAGGAAAACCTGGAGGAAAAAAAAATAAAAAATAAAAAAATAAAAAATAAAGAATAAACAAATAAAAAATATAAAAAATAAAAAATAAATAAAAAATAAAAATAAAAAATAAAAAATAAAAAGCAGAGTCTTGTGAGGGTTGTTGTACAAGAAGGAAAAGTGGAGATGATTTCTGCTCTTCAGATTTTTTTTCTAGATTTACAAACACCAAGGAGCAAGAAGGCACTGTAGTACTCTTCTGCCCCCAGTGAAACTACAATTCTTACGACCAGCCTAGCCCACTCTTTCCTTTAAGGGTCACAAATGCCATATTTTGCCAATGGCTCTCAGAGAATGTCAAAGGATGTGAAAAACTGCACACAGCCATACAGCTCCTGGTGGAGTACCTGTCTGAGGAGGCCCTAGAATGAGAACTACTCAAGGAAGTGATATCAGACAAAAAACAGTTGTTAAATTTGCCTGAGATGCCATAATATGAACAATTACAGTAGCAAAGAAAGATCTCCCTTTTGTTTAAACCTCATCTATTTGGGGGAGGGGTTGTTAACACAAACATTAGACCCAAGATACTTCTCAGTCTATCACACATCTTAGTGGAATGTCAGAAATCTCCAAGAGCAACAGCATTGCACAGGAGCTGCTGATAGCTCCTCAAATGCATAGATTATTCTATTTTTGATGATATGCATATGTCAATCTCAGAGCAAAATTGAGCCCTTAGGGCAGAATTCTCCTCTCAGATCCACACATCAATGGGAGTTCCCTCATGTAGGAAGAACAGACTATTGGAGTTGAGTGCTGCTGTGTAGGTCAGGGTGGAAAATTTTGTCTTCAGTGTTTATTTCTGAAATAGCAAATTTAAAACATAAAATGTAATTTCCTGTCATAACAAAACATTTGAAAAAAATCTAAATATGGCCTACCAAAAATCACAGAAAAAAAAAAAAATACTGTGTTCACAAATGTAAACAAACATTTAGCTCTGGGTTATTGGAGGGAAAGTGGAGGTAAAATTATGTCTTTGGGAGAAAAAAAAATAAAAAGAATATATTAAATTCCCTACAATGGTGAATCTCTTCAGAATGAAAACGCTCTTTATTATAACACTCACTGGGGACAGATGCTTGAAGGATCAGTTTTGTGTAATCCTTCATAAGGTGAGAAATTACATTCCTAGTGACTTCAGGCCTTTACAGACTGTCTGGGCACTCACACAAAAAAAGAAAAGCTGCATTTCACCATGCTCTCCATGAAGCATGTCCAGCATATAAAATGGACTTCCATTTTCCAGAGGGGATGACAAAGAGGAAGGATCACTAATCTAGAGTAGCTACTCAGGAACATGAGTGCAATCTTCCCAGGTCTGCACAAACCATTTTTGTACATAAATTTTATGTTAAACGTCATAAAATGTGCATGTGCAAAGAAAGTAGCCAGTCAAGGATTTAGTTTTGGAATTGCTGCCAAAGTATGTGTCTGAACCAGATCTGTGTTCACTTTGCACGTGATTTTCTCTGCATGTTTCCTTAATGATAAAATTAACCCCTTTACAAGTAATTGGTACGAAAGATATACGTCCTTTTAATTCATGATTAATTCTCTCTAACTGATAATTTGAAAATTAACAGCCATTAAAATAATGTTAAAAAATATAAATTGGTGTGTGTGTCCTATATTGATCCACTGGATGGGTGTGAGTTTCACCTGAAAATTCCAGGTTGCTACTGTCAGTTTTTAATGTTGGTGGTCTGATTTAGTGTTCAAAGACTTTTTTTCCTCTGGCTTCTGCCGTTTAGTCTCTTTCAACATGTCTCTTTCTCTTTCTTGCTTGTAAAACTTCTATACTCATTAGTCACTATTGAGATCATTAGCACACAGCCTGGGCTCTCTGTAACGGCTATAAACAAAGACATAAAGTGCTTTCTCATATTTCTTACTGCGATTTCAGAGACAGCGATACTGCAAGAGGGTAAGAGACTTACAGCTTCAGACAGATAGAGTACAAGCAAAGCAGCAGCCAGGGACAACACCTACGGCTTTGGGAAGATGGCACTAGTTTGAATTATTAAAAACAACCTAAATTAGAAACTCTGCTAATATGCCTGTAGGAAACACATACGCTAACACAAATGTTTACGAATTAGGTAAGTAGTTAAGTACTAGTTAAATAAATATTCAGCTATAACCCATTCTGCCTGCGGACATGTAGTGAGAAATCTTTGTTACCCTGCTGTAGACACCATGGATATCAAACAGTAACAAGGATAGCTATTAAAGGGTTGCATCCTATTTCCACTTGGAAAATGTCAAACTTTCTTTTTTTATTGTTAATGACTCTCTGAGAAATATTTCTTGGGCAGTTTTTTAATCATAACCTGAGAAGAGTGTTTATTTGCAGCAATAATAACTGTTGAGTATCAAAATGAACTTAATACTCATTAGTTGGACTATGACGGTACATCTTAATTTGGCTTGTAAAATTCGTGCAATGAATTATTGAAAAGCCATTATTGAAATAACCTCTTCTTTTCTAACATGGCTGCTTATGTTTCCCAGATGAAATACAGCATGTATCTGTTGCCATAGCTACAGTTTGTTTCTGAAATAAACATTACTTCTTTCTCATTCCTATGTCCACATACAAAAAGCTAAACTCTGTCATCTTTTTCATTCATTGTAGGTAGGTACAACAACCAATTTGAATAGTAATCTTATTAAAGATGAAAAAATGTATTATGTCAAAATGCAGACATTGAAGTGGCATGAAAGATGGTAATTCTCAAAGTTTATAAACACAACATGGCATATACTTTTACAACCTTTAAAGAAGGAGTAACCTTTTTGGGACTCCTGTAAATATTTAAAACATGAGGAGGAGGAGTTTAACTAACAAGATCTTGGAGAAGGGGGAAAGGTTTAAATAAAAAAGAAGTTCCCCAATGTGTGCTTTTTCTAACTCTTGGGTTCTAGCCTTGTGGTCTCTAGAGCCTTGGAAGAAAAACACTATTCCATGGCTGAGTGGAGTTTGGGGCAATTCTGCTTGATGAGTTGGACAGTCATTTTTAACCTCGTCCTCCTGCAGCACAGAGAGTTTGTGTATTCTTCAAATGTCTCATTTACAATTTCCAGAAATAACACTCAGTTCAAGAAACTTGGGAAGCTGTCCATGAGGCTTAATCATGTCATGTCCATGCTAAGGTTGCCTCATGCAACAGACCTGAAGGAAACACACAATCAGAAAAAACATATCAAACTTCTGGAAGTAGGGAAGAAACTAAATTTTCAGAGATTGCTTTTCTGTCACCTATTATGGGTGTAAAGCAGGTGACTTTGCAATAAAAATAAAGCCACAATAAAATGACATCCCAGAAGAGAAAGCACAAATGCACATACAATTTTCGTCCAGGCCCACTTCCAACTAAGGTCAGGGAGAAAGACAAAGATACAAACAGATTCTTATAACTCAGACCTGAAGCAGGGGCCAGAAGTGTAAAGGATATAAATCAGTAGTTGTCCTGTACCCTCAGCAGAACCATACTCAAGTATGAAAGCGGTATTCAAGCCCTCGTAGTGTTGTAAAAGATATGTGGATATTGCAAACATTTGCCTTTTTTTTTTTTTAAGATCACTTCCTCAAAGTATACTCAACACAGAGAAAAGTAGGCCATACCAATCCCCAAGAGCCCAAGTAGACAGATATGCCTTGCAGCATACCTTAAGGGACAGGGGATTAAAGCTATTTTGGACTGCTGAGGAAGTAGATTCCAAAGGGAATACCTTGACAGCAGCCTCCTTTATATGCTGGAAGGTCTTCAAAGTAAATGTTCTTTATTGACCGATGGAAACATCAAGAGAGACATGGCCTTTTAGGTAGATAAGACCTAAGCCACTCATGTCTTCAGATACTGAAAGCAACATATTCAGTATCACCAGAAAACAAGCAATCAGCCACTGCTTAGCTCAGAAGGGTGGTTCCCAGAAAGATACTCCAACATCTGAGTCAATATAAGATGTAGCTCTACTAGCAATATATTATGATATTTTACAATGGTTTACAGATCATAGCTAGCATTACTCTTCCTCATGTCAGCATAAAGTCACTTAGCTCAAGAAGATATAATTTGCAAGACCCTATAAACTTCACAGATTACAACCCAAGTGAAAGGCTGAGACTAAACTAAGTTTGTGAGCTGGCTGTGCTGTGCTGCATGATAACACTATGCTGTTACTCTTTCAAAATTTGGCATTGGTCTGGCAATAAGGGACCCCCACCATATTTTTTTTTCAGAAAACTTGTGAAAACTCATGCAATCTGATTTTAGCCTATTTATAGAAAGACCACTGTGGACTAAAGAGGAAGGTTGGATGTAGCAAACATTCAGATAAAAGGAATAAAGGAACACTGAGTAACTAAGACAGAAGATAAATTAAAATAATTAAAACAATCTGAGAGAAACCATCACTCACCAATAAAAGCTATGCCTTTCTGTAACAGCAAAAGTCATAGGGTCCAATGTAAAGTGCATGAAGCCCAGAAACAGACCTTTACAGTAATGGGTCTGAAAACGTGATTTTCCCGGTTCTTGACATGCATGTAGTTTTGGTGGGATTTAGCAGATAAGGAAACAGAATCTGAACATTTTAAAAAGACAAGTGATTTGAACTCACCAGCTCCTTGTCCTGCTTTATGCTTCCCTATTAGATTATTGTTCATCAAAATGACTCCAGACCTTAAGGTATGATCTATTTTATCATTAGCTCAGGAAGAGTGTCCATTATGAAAAATAAAAAATAATTTTAAAAAAATCTCCTTATGCTTCTCCATGAATAAAACACTGAACACTCCTCAAAGAAACAATATTAGACACCATTCAAGGCTTAGACATGCTCCATTTCCAAACTGAACTACCCAATTATTTAGTAACAAGGATAAAGTGAGAAGCAATTCCAAGGTACAGATAAATGAATTAAGTGCCTCTCTGTTAAGAAAAAAGGTTCCCTTGTGCACAACACTAGTCCAAACCCTGCCTTCCAATCTGTGTCAATCTTAAACTGGACTTTCCGAAGCCACTGAAATCTATTTATAGCAGCAAACATATTTCTGCCCATCACTGGCCAAGAAAAGTTATGCGTCCCTGCAACAGTTGAAGTCTCAAACACTAGAAAAAAACTACATGAGGTCCATAAAAAAACGTTTCCAGAAAATCAGACTATTCTAATCCTACCACACTGAAAAGTGGTTCAACATTTTACCAATACTACATCTTTTCCTTTATAGCAAAGTTAGTAACTATAGGAGGAGCAGTAGCAATCCTTCTATATTAATGATGGCTGGCATCTCCGGCAAACTTTTTGTCTTGATCAATACTCCTAGGGCTCAGATATACAAAAAATTCTGTTCAACTGCAAATATCCATATACATGTTCACAGTCTTTGGCAAACATGGCATACTCTAAATTGAATTAGCCCTTGAAGAAAGACCTCATTTGTCAAAGCAGTCATTTATCTCACCCCCTACACCAGGTTAAAGCTTGTGCATTTCCCAGTGAAACCACTACAGACTTGGCCAGCTTCTGCACTTCCCAGCTGTTCCCCTTGCTTTAATCTAGTGTAGCTTCAGTTCACAGCTGAAGCTTTCTACATTCTGAACAATTATATATCCAGCAGCACCAGCACCACATCACAAGTGACGATGGAGCACACTTTGCATAGGATGGACTAGGATCCATCTGGATGGGATGAGAACAAAAGGAGACTGGGACTCTTTTTCCCAAGTCGAAGTATCATTTGGCCTAAAGTAAAAGTACAGATCGCTCACCAGTTAATTTCTGTGAGCCTTTCATATCCTTTACTGTTAAGCAGAGACACACTGTGCTGAAATCTTATGTAAACTGAGAACCTTCGTCTTTCTGATCTCTAATCACAAGAGGCCCCAAACTCTTAACCTCAAATCAGAGGGCTCCAATGTCCATAAAATGAAGCCTTCCGTACATTTTGTGTCAATAAGTTCAATACTCCTTCAGGTAGCTGATTTTACCAAGTCTTATGTAAGCTTATGACACCATAACTATCTTCTATTAACATAGGCTCTTTTGTGGATCAAGTCATCTCTAGACTTCAGCAGATAGTCCAGCGACCCAGACCTAATCGTTCTACAGTGAATACAGTCTGGCTTTTTAAATTTTTAATTTGAAAAAGAATAACTAGGCAATCAGATATGTAAATGTTGAAGGAAATTATACTTAAGGCTAAAAAATAAGTGGTCATTAATTCATTAAACACCCAAAAGTCAGGAAGTGCCATTACTGGCATTTACTGTGCAATTGAATTCTGCTCCCATGTGTATACACACTATGATACATACTTTAATTATAAGATGTCTTTTCTTTCTTCTTTTTTTTTTCCACAGGACCCCAGCTTTATTCTCTGCAAAGTGTTCAGTGAATACAGCAGCTGCTCAATATTTCTCTTCATCCACATGCTTTATTTACTGCACATCCTCCAAACATTGCATTGCATTGCATTGAATACAAAGTTTCTTCTTGACTCATGGGTTTTGTGCTGATGCTTGCAAATCTAGTATATCAATATACTATAAAGATTAATGAATTTATGGTCACAATCCCTCTATGTAGACACTAGGAGAGTGTCACTCCTATGCACATGCTAGGAAAGTGTCCTTAAACCCATTTCATAGAATGAAGTAGAAAGACATAACGACCTACCTAAAAAGTCAATGGTACATTGACTGAACAAATCTACACTGCTACATAATGCTTCTCACTTCCTCAGAGTCCCAAGCCTCTGTTAATTAAAGTTGTGACAGCCAAAACTGAGCATTTCAGTACATGAGACTCCCAGTCTCATGACTGTAACCCCTAAAACACAAAAAGCACACATTAATGGATATCCTGGAAATGCCTTACTACCTTTGAAGTACCTAGTAGTATCAGCCCATAGCTGGATAGATCTACTTCTCCTCCATGATCATTAACTGTGCTAGCGACAAAGCCGAACTTACTCTTTTTGCAGTGTTTTGCCCCCTTGTCTACATATGGACAGCTACAAGTACATCAAGCAAGTGAGGTGCACTCCTAGAAAAAAGGTTCATTCTCTTCACAGTCTTGATTCAGTCCTTGAGCACAGCTTACTTCATGTACTAACTAAGACAGCGGTCTTGTGGTAAAAAATCATATGATAACATAAGATGGAACCATATGAGATTGCTTCACTAAAGATCCTAAGTCTGTATACGCGGTACTTGAAATTCTGTTAGGCTTTGATGGATTTGTTTATCAATGTTTATATGTATATGTACCTCTATATCACTCCCCTCAAGAGGTCTTTTTACAACCAGGAAGAGAGGAAAATTGAAAACTTCATGAAATCTAGGAACTTTGCTGTGTAAAGATGATATATTTAGGAAATGTTCAAATCTTATCATATTGAGCCACACCTAGGGAAAACTATGATAGTTCTTTTTCCCAAGTACCTGTAGAAAATCAATTCGTGCTTTGGTTGACTATTACATCAGGGAAAAGAAAAAAAAAGTGCTAGTGAAACCAGCTAGAGCTGCAGTCATAGCATTTGCCTGCTATGCTATCCAAATGGCATAGCTACAGTCAACTTTTTCCCAACAGATCCCTGTCTAGCTTGTCCTGTAAAGTATTTCTCCAGTATCAAGATTTCTAGCTTTTCAGCTACCCCATCTATTCAGACAAAAGAAAGCAGGAAATCCCAAATTGTAGATTCCTAGGTGAATCTAATAGCTACTGAGTTGTTGTGTAAAAGGAAATCTCCTCTGAAGAAACCCAAGTGGTGGAACATCATTTCCGCAGTGGAGGACACACAAAGGAAGTATGTGGAAGACACCTGCCATGGAATTTTTTTGTCCAAAGAGAGGTGTCTACAGGGTAGATGGCTACATCTGAGCCAGGCTGCTTCTAAAGTTTATCCTTAATACACTCACCTATTTGCTAAAAGAGTCCGTTTGTTTCCACTGACAAGTTCTGCTGTGGATGACTGCACTGTAAATATCTGAAGTTAAGCAAGATGAAGCAGATGCCCAGCTTCTGTAATTCAGTCAGTCTAACGGAGGAGAAAGCCTCCCAGCCGCAGAGATCTGACAGGTGCCAGGCACGCACAAAAGCAGAACATTAGGCTCGTGGAGAAATTTAATGTGTGAAACTAGAGGACCTGCAGCCCCCAGGCTTCAATAGAGTTTGAGAAGCAGCCAAGAGTCCTGTGTTAAGGTTTTGGAACTAAGGGTTTAAATTCCTCTGAAGTCTAACTTTAGAGTGAGACATAAAGACCCTTCTTTGGATACAGCTTTCTGACCTTGTATTTTTACATCCTCTTGGTAGCAATTATAAACCAGCAATTAAATGTAAGATTAGTGTCATTACTCTTAATCATATTGTTAACAAAGTCTGAGTATTTGATTTGGGGAAATTAAATTACATGTGTTTCCTTTTGTTTTGTTGTGCAATTGCTAGTCATTTACATGTGGTCCATGAGTTTAGATCTGTCTTTCTGTGGCTGCCTCTGCAGACTTGAGTATATAGGTTTCTTTTTATTTTTAACTAGAGTTTTAGATATGCAGGCAGTATAGGACTCAACCACACATACTGGTAGTTTTTCCACAGTTCGTGGGTATACCTGCCTACAGATACTCAGTCCTGTTTCCTGTGCAGCTCCTCATAATTTTCTTTTCAGATGTATGCAACACAAAAAATAAGTCTAAAAGAGGAGCTACTCAAGAAAGAGAGGAAAATTTTACTGACAATTCATAAGGCATTTATTTTCTTACTGTGTTTATTCTTATCCAATTCAATTTTGATCCTACAGAGAGAACTAGAGACAGTAGCCAAAAATGCTGATGACAATTGAGTTAAAGTATTTTTTGAATTAAAAATAAATTCTCATGCAAAGAAGAAAAATACACCCAAAGACAAGAGAGAGGAAACCTCCCTCAGAAATGCCAGTGAATTCAGAAGTGAATTGAACTTGTAGCCATTGAAAAGCATGCTTATTAACAAAAATAAAGAAGGAAAAAAAATCTCCCTAAAAAACTAATTGCCAAAAGAATTTCTCTCACTCCAAAATCTGAACTGAAAATGAGTATAAAAAAAAATGTGCTTAAACATTTATTTTATATTGCTACTAGTCTTCTGGTGAAGCTAATCTTTCAGCACATGCTGTTATCACTTTATATTTTTTCTGATTGCTCATACAGTACATGCTACTGACAAGCATTCACTGCCCACGTACCTTTAAGAGACAGAAAGGAAGGATTAATTTTTTTATAATAGCCTGTCTCTTACATAGTTAATGACAGGAAAAACAGGATGTCAGTTTGTGGCGTTCACTTAGAGAGAAACAGCAATCATGATATGCGAATATTGTACCAATTGCTTTCCAGTTATGTTCCAGGTCAGATCCTCCAGAAAATGCAAATACTTGCAGAAAATGTGGATTTAGAAAAGCCAGGTACAAATTCTTACTTCAGTTTACACAGCCAGCTGCAGACAAGAAAAGGACTTGCCTGGAGGATGTGGGGGAATGTCTGGGACAGGGAGCTGCCCCTCATGCAAGGCTGATGAAGTTTAAATGCAACATATGTGTCAGAAGGGATGGCCTTCAAACAAGATAAGTCTACACTAATGTTTGTGACTAGATCTCAACACTGGAACCTGACCCACAGACTCTTAACAAATTTCCACAAACCAAGTTTGCTTTTGCCGTTGAAACAACACAGTGCATTGGAATAGGAGAATGTCTTAGGTATCCTTTTCAACACCAGAAAAAACAGTTCACTACTGTAAAGATTAAAACTATAGGAGAAAATGGTATCTAATGTACTAATAATCAGGGACGTGCAAAAATCCTTAATTGCTTTACACATAAGGGCCTGATCTAATGCCTCTCCTACTCATTTGAGCAGACAACAGATCACACCCATCAATTACAATCTATAGAATAGTCCAATAAGTGGAGTCCTTTATTTCAGTTGATGCTAAGGACAATTTAGCAATCTAAAATAAATAAATAAATAAATTATTCATAGATGGGATGCAAGAGGCTAGGTTCTGATTAGTCTTCACTAAGCTATAACTTGCTCTGTAATACTAAGTTTGGAGCCAGTGATAGATCTGTAAGAACTACAACTACAGATTAAGATGCACTGCATTCATTCCTTGCAAGGAGAAAGGGAGTATGATGTTTAAAAAAAAAAATAAAATAAGTGTTAAATAAAGTGTTAAATACAGAAAAGTTCTGCTTTAACAGGAGAAAATACCTTAGTACTTATAGACCCTTTGGTAGTATTTTTGGGGTATTCTTTAACACATGATTACAAATATTCATAAGTTTATTCATATCTCACTTTTACAAGATGTACATTCATATCATGTGATTCAACATAATACACTCTGAAACTGGAACTCAACATGTCTGGTGAATTCATGTAGGAGCATGCTGGCATAACCGAAACCTTAAAAAGTTGTTTGTTTGTTTGTTTTTCTCTTCCACAATAGCAAAGGGGTACAAACTTTTAAGACGAGTTGGTTTTGGAATATTTTTTTTCATTTTAGCAATCCCTGAAATGTCTGTAAACTCAGACACACTATGTGTACATAACCAAAACAACGCAATGGTACTGCAAATCGCACTGGCTGCTCATAGTTTTGCAAAAGCAACAGGTTTAAAAAATATAAAAATAAATGCAAAGCATTGTCAAATTTACACTCAACATAATTAAAATAATACACATTTAGAAATTTTCAAACAAAACAATAAATAAAACATCCACATACATTAATACAAAGGAACAGAGATATTTGCCTGTCTTTGATGTAATTAATACATACCATAAGCCTAGATTCATGAAAGCATACCTTTCAATAAATATCTTAAGCTTCAAAATCTGATATTTTCTACATTCTTCAACTGATTTTAGTTAAATATCAATTTTCAATATAAGGTGTATGAACTGCATCAAGTTTCAATTGTTTATTGGAAATCAGAAAATTTCTAGGCTGATTTACTAAAATTAGGCACCAACTGTTAGCATCAAATCTGTCTAACAGACAAACAAAATTTGAGGGATACCCGGTATCATACCCCTTTTGAAGAATGCCTCAAACGCCAAAGCCTATGGCCTTTCACTGATCTAGCTCAAAAGGCCAATTAACAGAAATAACCAATATAATAACAGCCACTGGGTTACATCAATAAGACCCATGGTGCACCTTTTAAAGAAGATGCAGCTTAGAGATGTAATTTTACAAACAGCATGAGTCATAAACCAAAAGGCTCAATTATTCTCTTAAGGAGAGATCGCACTCTGCAGCACATCGCATTTCTTTTTACTGTTTCCAATACCAGGCCTTCTCCAGGTACACCGCATCTTACTGCAACCAGTAGAAGTTTTCAAGCGACTATGTTAGCCACAGCTCTTTTGAAACTTGCTAACTATGGGAACTATGACATATCAGGGGAAAAAAACACCACAGTGGGGTCAGTAGGCTGCTTACAGATGAGAACTGGGGCTCTTTGATAATCCTTCTTAAACACAACAAAATTTCCAACCATATTGGTTGTGTGCACTTTATAGAGTTGAGTACCATTAACAATTCCAAGGATGTCACCTGGATCATTAGTTATTAGACATTACAAAAATAAACACATTTCTAAGAAAGACTTGTAATCTATCTTTACCGTACTTCAAAAATTTTTCTCAAACTTAAGGGGGGAAAAAGCCTGCCATCTCCAAAGTAAGAATGTCTCAAAAAAAAAAAAATCTGTTTAAAAAAACAAAGAAACAATTTATTTTGCCTAGCACATTTAAAAGAGCAGTAAGAATGTGTATTTTTGTCACTAAAAAAAAAATCATAACCTGCACTTGCCTTAGAGATCTGAATTTCTGTAGGACTACATATCTACTGTATTTGAGTCAACAGTCCCAACGTGTTATGTCAATCCAAATCATGTCTTATTATTATTTTATAGGCAAACATAAGACTGAAAGATATAGCAGGTAAAGCATGCAAAGAATTGACATCAGCACAGTTGGTCTTTGTGAAAAATTTATAGTAGGGGAAGCTGGAAATTTGGGGTTTTCTAGCAATTTGTGCATGCCGTTGGGAACTCCGATTTTCAGCTCTAGCCTTAGCACTGTCACAACTTGGCCCCGCTGAGTCACAAACAAAACTCCCACTGATGTCCAAGGTCAGAGGATCGGGCAGTAACTTCTTGTTCTGTGGAGAACACGCTGCCACTCTGAATCATGCTCAATGTTCCCTTTCAGACTTCTGATAAAGTCAGGTATGGTGTTCAAATGCCTTGGAGCTGTGCCTCTGCTACTCACAGTTTTGAAAGGTGCCTGGCACCATGAACTTCTTGTCAGATTATGATCCGGGGGATGCTGCTACATTACAAAATCAAAAGTAAAAATACTCGGTGCTGTCTATGAGTGATGGAAACTGGTCTTTGATTTATATGCCTTAATTTCTACAAAAATGGGGATAATAATTCTTATCTACTTCATAATGGCTGAGATTAAATAATAAACATTTATACAGTTCTTTGCAAATAAACATGATATAAGTGCTAAGTATTATGATATTAACCAAAATGTCACTACATCTATATGACCCTACTAAGCAAAAAAAAAAAAAAAAATCCAGTATAATTTTTTTCACACATTTCCAAGTCAATAAAAATGAACCATGGAATCTGCTTGCTCTTTTGATACAAATGGATGAAATACTTAAGCTTATTTGACAGTTCAAAAAAAGATCAGAGGCTATTTTTTTTTTCATTATAAAGGGACCCATGTAATGCACAAAGCTTTTTTTATAGGCTTGTTTGTAAACAACATTATTCATTTGGCAATCACTCAAGTTATTTTTCAAAATACTGGACCGAATGTTTGAGGAAGATTCTTTAGCAATCCACACACATTAAACAAAGGCGTGCTCCAAAGGAGTTCTGCCCAGCGCCTGCTGTTTTCATGGTCTTGGAAAACTCATGCTTCTCCATGAAAGATAACGCAAAGATCAGGTTGGATGATGACAGACCACAAATGAGGCTTGGCATGCCTGAGAATCTAACGCAGTTACAATACTTTTAAACTTTAACAAGCACCTTGGGACCCTGGCTATCTTATCTTCAACCTCCTGAAGAGAAATAATTAGTAAAAAAAAAAAAAATGCAAAGGAAAGAACACGTGATAACAGTGACAGAGTAGACACTTCAGTCCAGATTCTCAGTTCGTATGGATCACTGGAGCTCCAAGGCAAACAGAGCCACAGTGACTTGCACTCAGCAAAAAGTACAGCCCATAACACTGTAGCCCAAGTAGAACTCCTCGTTTCTTCCCAGTGACGTGAGGACGGCAAGAAGAAGCCATCCAAATCACAGCAAAGTTTTTATACCACCACTGATGCAACTGACACATTCTAGAAATAAAGCAGAACCGGTTTTGGCTACAGCCCTTGCTCAGTGCACCTTTCCATTTCCTTTCACGTTAAATGAAATGCAAGAACAGCACAAAGTACCTTGGCAGATTCTCAGCGACGTCCAGACCCTTTCCCCAGGACGATCTATGGTACCTCCTTCAAAACAGGCTAAACTGATAACTCTTGCCATCTTCCTCCCTTCTGCGATGGAGAGCAAGGCTGCCCTTGGGACAGCCATTAAAAGGTCCTAGTAATCCAGAGAAACTGTAAAAATGTTTCATTCTGTAAAAAATTTTAATTCTGTAAAGAAGTATGCTACACTACCATCCTTATTTTAAGCTAGCAGGGAACTGCATTTGTATTACCAAAGTTTTTTGAATACAAGAAAGAAAATATGCATTAAAATTTCTGAGAGAAACCTAAAAACATTTTTGCTGTGTCGGTACCTAGTAAAACAGCAGTAGTGGAGCAGTTATTCCTGCCAATGTGAGAGGGATGCATACAGCACATGCATCTTGCAACGCTGTGAGATCGGGAGCACCAGGCAACCTCATTTGAAAACATCCAAGAAAATTCAGACCCCAAACCTATCGCTTCAAATGAGTTCATCCTGTAGAATTATTTAGGGGTGAAACTCACTGTTTTGTGAAAATCCAGCACAGGACTGAAAAATAACACAAGCCCCTCATAAACTATCAAAAGAGGACTTGAAAGGGGAATAGTTGGATATCAGGTAGAGATAACTAACGGTTCACCAAATCAGAAACTCCCTTGCCTTCAGTATTCAACCATTTGTATGAAATTCTCCTTCAGTGGCTGTAGGTATCGAGTATAACAAATTACTTCTGGTAGCCTAAAACATCTCTATGGTAATGTTTATCATTTTTAATATCTGCATGTTAGAAGTACTGGAACCATTCTAAAAATTTCTTACTTTAGCCACAAATTCATACATCATCATGAATAATGTTTTCCTTTCTAGGTAATGTTTTCTTTCAATAAGAAAATGTTAATTGCTTGAGATTTTTGTCCATAGTTCTCAGCAACAAGTAATACTATCTTAATATATTGGCCTTGTTTTAAAAAGGCACAGGGCTTTCACAGAGAGGTAGAAAATGCAGGTAACATTTCTCAGCTCTTGCTAATCCATAATATAACTACTTCTCACATCATAAATAGAAGGGAAATGGCACAACCTTGATATTTCAGAAATTTTGCTTGCTAGAAAATATCAAAACTTGAAGGAGAAAAGAAAAAAAAAAGAGACAAGTGTCTAAAATTTTTCTACAGTATGATTTTTTGTCCTACAGTAATATTTGGATTTGATAAACATCATCAAAGGCCAAAACTAGTAATGAGTTGTTAAATGAGACATAAAAAGCAGGCTTAACAGTACTGTTGAGAGGATAACCTTCCACCAATGCAGGCCTTGATAGCAAAGGCAACAAATAGCTGTCTTGTTAGATGTAGACAAGACCAATATTTGCACCTTCCTCTTCCCTCTCGCTTCCTCCCCCCCCCCAAAAAAATATATATATATAATAAACTCATTAGAGGTGAATAGCATAAAAAGTAGAAGGAAGTATGGAGGAAAGGGAAAGGGAGAGGGCCAGTAAACTCAGACACTTTGGTAAAAAAATTTAAAGGATTTTCGTAGTCCCCATCATTTCTGCATTTATATTAGTTTGTTTAAGCATTACCTTTAGACTTGGTAACTAAATCACAGGCAAAATTTAAAATGACCAAATATCAAACTTGTCCACCTCTACAAAACACTTCTGTGGGTTGTTGTTTGTTTGGTTTTTCTCTTTACTTAAAATGATTGCAAAAAAATGTCATACAGACTTTTCAGCTTACTTCCCAGAAATATGGCACGTTGACTCGACTAGAAATCATGGCATCTACCTTTTCCCATATGTGATACATATAACTTTATCCATTCATAGAGGACTCAGACTGTCATTTTGGCAAGGAGCTGCAATGCACCAGTCTGAGCATAAAGGACTTAAGTTATGGTTCTTGCAGAATCGGTTATTAACAGAATAAGTACGGCTATTTCTTTTTAATCTATAATATTTACAGTATTGCACTTTACTGCACTTAATTGCATTTCACTAAAATTAACACTGCATCAGTATTATGCCTTAAAACCATATGTCCATCTTTGTCGTATAAGTCATTCTTTCTACATCCTGTAAAACAGCAAGATTTCAATTCAACGATCCAGACATTTGGGAAAAAAAATAGAAAAATTGACCTGTTTCTATGGCACAACACATCTCTTTGAGTTCAGGTGATTCTGGCAAAACAGGTGCATTTCTTAGTGTTCCCATCTTTCAAGTTATCGTTAAAGATTAGTAAATTCTAGTCTCTCTTTTTTTTCCTTTCAAAGGACATAGCCATTTGAGACACACATTTTCTGTTATTGCTGCTTTTTTTTTTATAGGAAAGAAAGGAAAAAACTGCCTTGCCTCAGATCTGAAATTCCACATTTAAATTCAAACCAGTTCTGCAGCAGCAGCTCCTCAGTGATGGAAGAGATTCATGGCAGTGAAATAATACTGTTGGCAACAAAGAAATGTCATCTTTAATGGAGACCAGCCCCAAGGATTTATTATTTATTATTATTATTATTTGTTTTGTTTAGTTTTGTTCTAATATACTTTTGATCCTCAAAACGTGTTTAGTTAGACACATGCACAAGGTAGCAAAACTGACAGCAGCGGATGACGTTATGCTGGAGCGATCACTTTTGCCAGGGTCAAAAAAAATATCCAAAGGTCCCCAATGTTCACAGATTAACATAATTTAGAGATCGTTTCCTTCTCTGTTGTTGTGGCGGTGGTGGCGGCGGTGTTTTGTTTTTCTCTCTCCTCTTTCCCTCCTCTCTGTCTGTCTGTCTGTCCTCCCACCTACTTTCTCCTCTTCAAAGTCTCTGGTTTGTGTTTGCGTGTGTGTGCGTGCGTGTGTGTGAGTGTGCCCGGGAACCCGGGGCCGGGAGAGTTTCCCCACACGCCAACGGCCACCAACGGCTCCCAACGGCCGCTAACGGCCGCCAACGGCAACCAACGGCCGCCAACGGCAACCAACGGCAACTAACGGCCTCCAACGGCCGTCAACGGTCGCCGTCTTCGCCCCGGCTCCCCCCGGCCACGAAGTCTCTGCTGGGCGGGATGAAGCGAAGGAGAGCAGCCGGAGAAGGCTGCCGGAAAGTACTGGAAAGAAAGCGAGGGGAACGAAATCAAAAAGAAACAAATAAAATAAAAGAGGACAAAAATTAAAAATAATAAAAAAAAAACGGAGAGCAGGAGGCGGGGAGGCCCGGGGCCCGGGGCGATGGGTGGTGTGGGGGGGTCGAGTAAGGGGCTGTGTGTGCGCGGGGGGGGGGGGCCGGGGCCGAAGCGTGTCAGAGCCCCAGGGCCTCGGCGTGCTTGCGGGCCTTGAGCCGCAGGTCGGCGATGCTGGAGTTCTTGCTGTTGCTCTTGGCGGCGGCGGCCACCACGGCGGCGGCGGAGGCGGACTCGGCCAGGGAGGCGATGGGCAGCCCGAAGGGCGGCGGCGGGAACATCAGGTAGGGCGCGTGGGCCGCCAGGTGCGGGTGCAGGTGCGGGTGCGCGTGGGCCACCCCCTCCAGCTGCAGCTGCGCCTGGACCTGGGCGGCGGCGGCAGAAGAGACACGGCGTCACGGCACGGCTCGGCTCGGCACGGCACGGCACGGCACACACAGGGACAAACCCACCCCACGCCCCGCCCGGACACCGCAAAGCAAAGGACAAACCCACCCCACACCCCGCCGTAACACCGCAAGTCGAAGGACAAATCCGCGCCGCAACCGCTACACAACTAATTCCACCCCCACACACACACACCTTTCTTCTTTTCTTTCTCTTTTTTCTGTCCTTTTTCCTTCTGTTTTAAACCTAGCTAAAAAAACTCGCCGCCTTTCTGCCAGGGCGGTGTTTGCTTTGGAGAGCCCTCGACCTGCGCAAACACGCTGGGTTGACTGAGAGATTTCAGCTCCGGGGAGTTTGGGGTGGGGGGTGGGGGGGAAGTTTATTTATGTATTTAATTATTTTGGTCCAAATATGTCTTTTAAAAATCAATACAATTAATCTGTCAGCTCCACGTGTCTCCGAGAAGGAGAAGGTGGCGGAGGGTCCCTTCGGGCCGGGAAAATCGATTCCCCGATTAATTGACGAAAAAAAAAAAAAAGAAGAAGAAGAAGAAGAAGAGGGGGGGAAAGCGACAAGAGCCGGCTGCTAAGGGCCGGGTTTCCCCCACACCCAGGCCCCCCTCATCCCCTTGTGCCCCCACGGGGGGGGTCGCGGAGCCCCCTCCCCGGGGCCCGAGGGGCGCTGAGCCGTCGGCAGCAGGGCGGGGGCTCCTTCGCCAAGTTTTTTTACGGGCTGTTTTTAAAACGTGCCAACTTGTGTATAAACGGCACTTGTAAACGTGTCCGGCTTCCTCCCGTGCAAACGAAAAGGGGGTCGGAGCTCGCCGGGAGGGGAGGGGGAAAGGGAAAGGGAAAGAAAAGCGGAGCTAACTACCTGTTGGAAAGGCATCCTCAGGGCTCCCATATTCACATACGGGGCCACTCTGCAGGCGTCTAAATGGCTGGCGGTCCCCAGGATCACACCTGCGGGGAGAGACGGGGCCGGGTGAGCAATGAAGGCGCCCCAGGGTCCGAGCCCGCCGCCCCCCGGCCGGCCCGCGCCCCCTGCCCACCTTTGTGCATCTGGTTTTCCTGCTTTCGGCACTTTGCTCTCCTGTTCTGGAACCAGACCTGTAAAAAGAAAAGGCAAACAAAAACAAAAAAAAAAAAAAAAAAGAAGAAGAAGAAATTGGAGGTAGACTGGGGCAGCTGCTAAGAAAGCGGATTAGCGCCGGGGCCGGAGGGGGGAGCCGGGCCGGGAGGCTCCGCGCAGCTCCGTCCCCGGGAGCACAGCGCAGCCCGAGGGGCAACCCCTCTGCCTGCGGGGGGGGGTCCCGCTTTTGGGGGGTGAACCCAGGAGGCGAGAAGCCGCCCCGCAGTCTGGGGACCCGGGGGCTTCGCACTGAGCCCCCCCGAGGCGGGCTGGCAGGAGCCGGGGAGAGCCGCGGCTGTCCCTGCGCCCCCTGCCCGGAGCAGGGGGCTGCGCTGGCAAATCCCTAAATCTGCCCACGCCAAGTCCAGGGGCGACCCGCTGCCCAATCCCATTGCACCTCAGCGCCCAGGGAGCAGCCGGCATGGGGTCTGGCCCCTGGACCTGGCCCCTAAAAGACGGGGCCGGGCCACCCGCCTGCTCGCCCAGGGCCGGGCGTGGGAATGCCGGAGACCTCGGAGGAGCTGCGAGACACTGAGCTGAACAAAGGGGCTGAGTCACTCCCGTTCCCCAAAACGTTAGAGTGAAAGAAACCTCGCTTCTGTAGCAGAGAAGAGCAACATCCTCCCGGACCGGGATTCAGAAAGTACGTATGCCCCTGCCCGAGAAACGCCTGCAAACCAGTAATCCTGCCCTAATTCCGGGCTCCCTGACTCGAACAAGCTCGGGACCTTCAGTCGCCACCGCGACTTTTCCGAGGGCATTTCTGATGTTGGTCACTTTCCCGGGGTGCTCGGTTTAGCGACTCTCCCCAAGGGGACCGTCAGAGGCAAGGACCGAAACGTTGCGCGGCCCCTGATCCGCACACCAAAGCCACCGCTTGTGGACAAACATTGACTTTCACGGCTGATAAAATCTTGGAGCTAAGTAAACACCTTCCACCTTTGATGTTCTCGCACTTGCCAAGAGATCATACGGTTAATTAATACTAACTGCACTTCCTACATCAAATTTTCCCTTCAAGCTTTCTTCAATTGCCTTAATGATGGTCATTTACAACGGAGTAATTAGTGCAAAGAAAGGCTTCCAAAGGCATTAATTACCTCGGGTACCTCAGTGATTTTCTTAAGTAGGAATTGGCCTTCTCTGATTTCCAGCACCATTTTTCCTGCCAGGGGTGGCCCGGGGAGAGCGGGCGGCTGCGGGGCGCTGCGGACTGCCCACTGTCGCCTGTCGCCGACACGGCCCCCCCGCGACAAGTCCGCATCTGCCGCCGCAGCCCTGGCTGCCCCTCCGCATCCTGACACGCACCGCACCGGCTGCGTTTCGTGCCGCAGCGCACCGGCAGCGTCTCTGCCTTTAAGCCGGGCTGCTGGGGATTTTTAGATAAGCACGCAAAATATCATCGGGCGGTTGCGACAATAATGCTTTTTTTTTTACAGTTGTAAATCCTTGCAGGAAATCTCCTCGTGTGTGTTTCCCCCCGCACGCCACCCCCTCCGGCCCCCCTTGCTCTCTCTCTCCCTCTCCAAAGGAGTATAAATTGTCAGGAGGAATTTAAGCAGCGTTTAAACAACTTCTCTTGCAAATCAGAACATCTTTCAAACAGAAATTATATTTAAATCTGGAAAACGAAGTGCCCTTTCCCTTTAGCTATGAAAAAATAAGGTTATGAGGAATAAAAGTGATGAATTAGCCACTGCGTTAAGCGATAATAAATCAGGCTTGGTGTGATTCACGATCAATTCCAATTAGTCATGAATATGCTAAGTAAAGCACAGTACACTGTTTTAGACAGTTATTTCTTCATTAAGGATCACTCAGTGATTTCTTTCACAAATGCTCTAATCTGATTTCCTTTTGATTTCCATTAGAGACAGTGAATAATGACATTTAATTTAGCCCTGCACCATAAACCCAAAGATATTTGTTGTAATTGAATTACTGCCTGCTCCTCACTATGGTCTCATAACTTTCAATTATAACCCTGACAGCTGGGTGATATGAGTTTCCAGTACAACACTAAAAATAAAAGGTTAATAAGGACTAGCTACCATAGGAGCTTCAATTTATTTACAGCAAATTTCCACACTAAATTGAAACTATATCCTTTAACAGCAAGGGACAAGCGCTTCAGATAGGAATTAGAGAACAATTCTGAAAGTATTTAAAAAAAAATCTTCCCCTTTTTTCCCTCCCCTTCTGCTTTTTTTTCCATTTCCATTTCTTGATGGATATCAAGCTCTCAGTTTATTTCCTAATTAATTATCTATTTCTCCTCTTTTCCCTCTTGATGTTTCTTTTATTTCTAGCATTATTTTCATTCGTGCAAACCTCTTTTGTAAGATGATTAAATATATATATAACATATTTGTCTCTCTCATAGTCTCCACCGGAATCAGTAGCGCTTTTCTCTCTCTCTCTCTCTCTCTCTTTTTTGGTGTGCTGTTTTAAGATCTGTAAGCACTTGAAGCACCAATTTTCCTGCAACTATGAACATCCTGTTAAGGTGCTGCTCAGTAATAAAGTACTTGAAAGAAAGAGTGCAGAATTCAATTACAAGTAATTTATTTTTATAGAAACAGTACATCAAGGCCTTGGAAAGATATTACAGAGCCCAAGTAAGAAGATCTGGGAAGATGACATAAGAGTTGATGTCCCCTTCAGCAAAAGTTTAATCTTTTCATTAATTTATATGGTGTGCTTAGATCAATCTTCCGGGAGAGTGCAGGCCAGCAGCACTCTGAACCCCTGCAATATCCCCTGCAAGCATCCCTCTCTAAGACGAGTGCCCGGCGCCATCCCCTACCCTGCTCTCCTATACCGAGAGAGGCAGGAGCTGAAAAGAGCCTTTAAAAATAAAATAATAAAAAAGAAGAAGAAGGAGAAAAAGAAGAAGAAGAAGAAGAAAGAAAACAACCCCGCTAAGCTATTTATTTCGGGAAATGCCTCCGGGAGGCAGCTGTTTGGAGCGAGCTGCTCGCTCGCCTGCTCGGATGGAGGCGTGCTGAAGGGTCCGGGACCCTGCCCCTCGGCTTCCCCCCGTGGCTCTCACGGGAAAAAGCAGCCCCTCGCTCCCCGCCTCTCCCCGCCAGGCTCGGGGAGCACCGACCACCTTCCAAAAGTACCGCGGGACCCTGCCGGAGGCGGGGGGCAGCCGCCGATGCCCCCACGGGCACCTATGGGCACCTATGGGCACGCAGGCGCCCGGGCAGCAGCTGTACATGTGCACGCATCCATCGCCTCCAGGCTGCTTTGGTCTTTGGTGACTTTTTCTGGCTGGGTTTTGGTTTGCTTTGGGGTCTCTGAGGCCAAGCACCGAGCCCTAACCCAGCAAGGGGGTTCCTGCAGGTTTCTCCTGCTCTGCGGGCCTGCTCAGAGAGCCACAGGTTGATCATATTAATTATTTCTAGGGTGCTGGGTTATTTTGTTTGTTTGTTTGTTTTTATGAGACCTCTGGTTTGGGGATGCGTTCCCTAGTTGGGTTCAGGTTTGGGGAGGGGGTGTATTTTCCCCCTGCAGCAAGCCACAAATCGAGTTTAAAAACAATCGATGCGAAGCCACAGAAGCAGACGGCTCCGATGGCCCTAGAAATACAGCAAGCCGGACCTATTTTCAAGGTTTAGAAGGCTAATTGGTATTTAGCTGCATCTGAAGCGGGATGGGAGGGCCGGGGGGAGACTCCGGCAGATGGGGTGCCATGCATTCATACGCTTGCTGTGCGAAGCAGAGGGGGCACCTTTCCCCCGGCTCTGGCTAATCCCGTCCCCGAGCACCCGAACCGTCTAGCCTTATGCACGGCGATTGTTTTCTGCCACCCCCCTCCCCTTTTTTCTTATACAAACGGCTCTATAAAAGGAAGGGGGAGAAGAAATGAGGATTAAGGGAGAGTTAATGGCACGTTTGCAAGGAAAAATACGATAATAAATAAAATAAAATTTGAAAAGGCAAATCGCACAGTTGTTAGAGGCTCCTCATCACCACCACCCCGAATATAAAAATCAAACCACCTTCCTAGGAATTGCAAGGACCGGGCAGACGCCCTCGGAGCAGCCTTATTGTGTGGCAGGACAGGTACACCGGCATCGCAAACAGCTTCCCCATCACACGTGTCGTCTCTGCCTTCACCTCCCCGCTTGGGATGAAACGGGGCACTGCGCTAGGATCCGCTGGCAGGGAGGAGGTGAGGTGAGGACGTTTCCAGGAACAGAGCCTTTCTCTTACCTGAACCCTAGCTTCAGACAGTCCCAGCCTCTGGCTTAGTTCCTCCCTCATGAAGGCATCCGGATAGTGAGTCTCATCAAAAAGTCTTTCCAGCTCATTCAGCTGCTCTAGTGTGAAATTGGTTCTGCTTCTCCTTTGTTTGAGCTTGGTCTGTCCATCTTCATCTTCTGACTTCACGTCTTCCCTCTTCTCTTTGCACTCGTAGATCCCTGCCGGGAGGGGGAAGGGGAAAACGACACTGAGCCTCCCCGCAGCACCGCTCCCAAGTTTCTCTCGCAGCACACGGACGCTCCCCCCCCTCCCGTCTCCGCTTCCCCAAATTCAGCTCAGCCCGTGGGGGCACCGCTGGGCACCGGGGGCCCGGGCAGCCCGGGGCAGGGCCGCGCCGTCGGGGCAGGGCCGGGGAGCACCGCGTCGGGCTGAGCACGGCCGATTCCCCGGCAGAAAAAAAAAT
This sequence comes from Anser cygnoides, assembly GCF_040182565.1. Taxonomy (NCBI): domain Eukaryota; kingdom Metazoa; phylum Chordata; class Aves; order Anseriformes; family Anatidae; genus Anser; species Anser cygnoides. Next base: position 139,182,642 of record NC_089873.1, read on the forward strand.
GTAGATATTATTATTGTTGTTATTATTACTATTTTAACTTTATGTTCTTTGCAGGGGCAGGCCGGGGAAGGGGCTGGCAGGAGAACCGCCGGTACCCCGCGGCGGGGGAAGGGGGTTTCTCCGCTGCTGTTTTCTCCCGAAATAAACAAGGTTGTGTAAGAAGCTCCCCGCTGGGGTCATGGTGAAGCTGGGCTGGAAATGTTTGCCTCGTACAAGAAACTTTCCGCGGGCCTGGGACCGAGAGCGTCCTCTCCCGTCCCCCTCCCCGTTATCACCCCCCTTCCCCCGGATCCAAGCACCCCGCGGCCGCACGGCCTGTCGGGGGGCAGCGGGCTCAAGGACCGGGGGTGCCCCCAACCCCTCCAAACACCCCCAGCCCCAATGGGGGGCTCGGGGAGTGCTGGTGATGGAGACAGCCGCCTGGGCACGCGTGTCCGGGACAGAGGGGAGTAGGACTGGGGGGCAGTGAGGGAAAGCGACTGCCCTTTCTTGCCTACGCGTGTGATTTTGGGGGCGTCTTGCTTTCGCTTCCTTTCTCTCCTTCTTCCTTACTTTGCCCAGCGGCCTAAAGCACCGTGCCCCTTTCAGCCCGGTTAGCGGAACGGGAGCGAGGCACCGGCGGAGTACTGGGATTTTGTCCCGCTTCCCCTCCGCGGGCCGGGGCGGCCGCATCAGCAGACGGTGCCGAATTCAATCCGGTTCTCCCTCCTCACCACATGCATACGTGTTTTATCTACACGCATCTCTGCGCATGCACGTATATCTAAGCCTATATAATCGAAGGCATTCCGAAATTCATATGACTAAGCTCGTGTTGACTTCTGAAATGCAAACTGTCCCCGACCGTAACCACTCCTCCGGGCTCCCCGGCTCCGGGCTTGCGACCGCCTGCCTAAAACTTTGGGAAGGGTCCGGCCTCCCGAGGGGTGTTAGCTGCTTGTTTTTAATGGCATTTTGTTCGCGCTTCTCCTGTAAGGGGAACCTCTATTAAAAGACGAGGGGACTAACCCAGCAAATGCCTAGGGAAAATGAGCCGCGTTCAAAAGCTCTGTCTCCTTTCGGAGATACGGGGCTACAGCATGTCCGTGATAGGTATAAAATATTAACTAGCATATCGGTGGGACTGAAATCACACGCTGGAATCAGTTGAAATTAGACTGAAACCTGGCATGAATTTAAACTGTCACAAGCATCTCAGTTCTTTCCAACTCCTCCCTTCCATCCCCACCCCCAGCCCCTCTCCATAGATTAGATTAGCTAAACATACAAGCCAGAATTTCGATACACGGGGAAAAGGGGGAGTAGCAGAGAGATTTTTTTCGTTCGTTCGCTTTTTTTTTTTTTTTAAGATTATTTTTTTTCCTGGAGCGTGCCCTGTTAGGTTTTTTTTTGTTTGTTTGTTTTTGTTTGTTTTTTTCTTAATGTCTTCCATGCGGATAATTCCTCTCCGCTGATCCCTCTCCCTCTGCAAACCCGCGACCCGGGCAGCGCAAGCAGCAGGGCTGCGTGGAAGCGGCTTGCGCAGAAATGCGGGTACCCGACCCGATCGCACCCGGTCCTTCCATTTGGGGAGGGGGTGGAAGGGAGAAGGATATTGCACAAGCGTCGGGGCTGTAAATTAAATCGCCGTTCACCCAAAGTTATTATTAAACAAGATCAAACGGGAGGAAACAGCTGAAAGGCTGGCTGTTGTTCCCCAACCTATTAACCGCTTTTTATTACCCCGGGCTGGCCAGTAGCTCCCCAGGCAGGTCCACCTGTCCAACTCGCCTGGAGACACTTTCTCAACTTTCTCATCCCCCCCGCCCTTCGGTGCTCCCCTTTCCCCGCGAGCCTGGGCACGGTGCTGAGCCAGCCTGCTGGAAAATCGCCTTTTATTTCACCTCCCTCCTGCCAGCAGCGGGGCCGCGGCTCCGAGCCCCTCCGGGCCGCCCCCCGGCCCAGGTGAGAGGGGCGGGCAGGGTCCCGAGGGCCCCTGTTTGGGGAGGCTCCGCCTCGCCCCGGCCCGGCCCGGCTCGGCTCGGCCCGGCCCGGGTTGCTGCCTGGGGCTCGGAGCACGGGGGTCGCGGGGAGCCCCCCGCACATCGGCCATCCCCCCCCGGGGGGAGAGGCAGCCTCCCGGAAGCAGGAAGAGCAGGTCTGCGGAGGCTGCGAGCCTCCCGGACGAGGCTGCCTCGTCCCTAAAGGCGCGGACTGGCAAAAAAAAAAAAAAAAAAATATATATATATATCCTAAAAACATCTGCCCCTTTTTCCCGTGCGAGAGATCGCCCAGGGCACCGCACCGGCGGCGGGCCGGGGGGCGGCGGGGAGGGGGGGGAGGCCCGAGGCTGCGGCTCCTTTTGCACGCCGGGGCGCGCCTTGCACACGCACGGCCGGGTGCTGCTAAGCGCCTACGGGGGGCAGGGGCCGGGGGGCTGCCCGCAAAGCCCCGCAAAGCTCCGCAATGCCGGGCTCGGGGCTCGGACCCGCTGCGCAGCGCCGGGGGCGGCCGGGGAGGGGGCCGGGGCGGAGGGCGGCCGGCCTCGCTCTTACCTTCGGCCGTCCTGCCCGCGGCGAACTCCTTCAGTTTGTCCTTGTCGCTCTCTACGTGGTCTTTGAAAAGGTGCACCGGGCAGTGGTTGCTGCTCTCGGTCATGTCCTGCAGGTTAGAGTCAGAGTTTCCAAGCTCCCTGGAGCGAGCCAACCCACTCTCCAAAACTTCCCTGTACGTGATCGTCTCCTTCTTGTTGCTGCTGCCACTGCCGCTGCTGCTCTCTTTGCTTTTCTGGTCAAAAGATTTGGATACAAAAGCTGTAAGTTCTTCCATGGCTGCCCGGTGATCTTATCCACAGAGATCCACTTGTTTTCAGTAGGAGATGTGGCCGTCCTCTCCGCACGCTGTTTTTGCACGTAGAAGATGGGCTGTATAGGGTTAGATCACTCCTGCTGTTATTTATGCCTTTCAATTTGAGATCACACTATTTATACATGGCTACCTCAGCCCAACCCCCAGCTCTCCCTGTCTCCAGCAATTACTGCCTGCTCCATAGTCGCAGGCGGACTCCTAGCAGCTATCTCCCCCACCTCAGTCCAGCAATTGGCTTTCTTTTCATTTCATCACTGTTTGGCATCTCCGCACCTCGGTTTGGGGAGGCAAAGAGGCGAGAGCGAAAAAAGAGGGGGAGAGGGAGAGGGAGAGAGAGGAATAAAAGGGAGGGGAAAAGGAGCAAAACATAAAAATCGGGGTCTGCATTCCATAAAGGGGCTGCAGAAATGAAAGTCGAGGAAGACTTAATTGACTGTAAGGACATCCTGTGCGCGGCAACACTGTGAGTAAAAGCGGACCCAGCTAACCAAATAACTGTGCTCCTGCCATTAAGTGTGTCGCTACCAAGAGGAAAGGAAAATGATTGTTCAATAAAAAGGTAACGAACAAAAAGCTGCAGACGTGCGTTTTGTTGCGATCCCTCCAAATCCGACCGGCTTCGCTGCTTAGCTAATTTGGCTTAACCGAGCGGTCGGAATGATCGGCGACCCCCCCACAAAAAAATGCTCTTTGCAAAGCGCTGCTTGTGGCGGCCCGGGCTGGGTGCGCGGAGGGGACCAAGGGCTGCGGGGAAGGGAGAGGCGAGGAGCCCCCATGGTCCTGCTCGGGGGGCTCGGAGGGGGCGTGGGGCGGGGGGCTCGCCAGCTGCGGGGGAGCACCGCGGGGTCCGTTTTCGTGCTTGCTGCTCGTACGTTGGCTGGAGATACCGATGGGGGAAATCACGATCTGAAATGCGTCTTTGGCTGGAGAGCTGCCCTGCTGCGTGCAGCGGAGGGGTAATTTGTTAGCACGGGAGTTTGTACTCGACAGATAGAGCATTACATCGTCTGTCTTTTCTTTTCCTTTTTTTTTTTTTTTTTTTTCTTCATTCTTTCTAACGAAACCTAGCCTGCTTGATTTAAGATAGGACTCGGCACTAATTTCCCCGCCTCGGTCTTCCTAGGCTGCCGTTAGTTTTGGTGTAGCCCCGGATTAATAATTATTACTTTGTGCGCCTGAATAGCTGCCTGAAATTAATCTCCAGATAACGGCGATGGCATTCCTAGCACTTCTCCGCCCGGCTCGAGCTGCATGCGGAGCTGACTTTCTGGCTATTTTATTTCCCCCTCTTCTCCCGGGGCTGTAAGGCAGCGGGTTCGGCGTTTGGCGGAATTTGGTCCTCTATTCGTTTAGCTTTTGACTTCCCGTGTCAGTTCCTCGTCTCGACTTTGCGATAATCGGAGCCCGTAATCACGCCGCCCTCTGCTCTCAATTGCAACCAAAGGAGGCTTCTTGCCCGAGCGAGGGGCCATTGTTTCTTTTTCTAGGGGAGCGTGCGACTGCTCCGATAATTAGCAGAACGCCAAAACCCTAAAAATACGTTTAATTAAGCCAAAGGTGCCCCCAGCACCAGAGTTAACACCACCACAGGAGGAGGGGGAAAAATAATAATCGAGGAAGCAATTAATAAAGGGCTTTAAAAAATCAATCTCCCCCTGTGCGAATTTAAAATGATTATCTAGGGGACAAGGATTGATCATTTGATCTCGGCCCTGCGGATATCCCTGACATTTATTATATTGTTGTGTCTCGGTGGCATCCTTCCTCCGGAGTTCATTTAACAAGTGAGGGAGCCGAGGAAGCCTTACAACTTAACAAACAGGTCTTGTCATTGCAAACGCCAATCAAATCCGAGGCTCTAATGTATATCACACGGCACCACATAAATAATAAAGGCAAGCGATAGACGTGGAAGCGATGTATGTCTAAAAAAAAAAAAAAAAAAAAAAAAAAAACACAAGCTGCTTCTGCCTCTATCATGTGCCTGCGTGTGTAAGGCCGGGCTGCCGGGGACAGGGGCACGCACGGACAGACGGACGGACACCCAGACGCACCGACCCCGCCGCCGGGGAAACTTTCCCGGCCGGGATCGGCTCCCCCCTCCGCTCCCAGCCCCTCCGCAGCTCCTCCAGCCAGCGGGGGAAGGACAGACAGACAATCCCGGCCCTTCTTCCCCCCCCCCCCCCCCCCCCACCCGGAGCCGCTGGGGCTCGCACTCCCGGGTCCCCCATCCCCTCCCCGCGCCCCCCCGACCCTTCCCGCCGCCCCCGGGGCTCCTGCCCCTGGGGACCGGGGCGAACCCAAGCCCCCCCCCCCCCCAAAAAAAAACACAGCCCCCCTCCCCTTTCCGCCTTCCTTCCCCGCCCGGTGGAGAGAGCCGGCTGCACCCCCCCCCAAAGCCCCCCAGGGTCCCGGTGCCCTCGGGGGGCTGCGGGACCCCGGGGCAGCCAGCGGGCGCGCACACGGCGCAGCAAAGCCCCCGGCCCCTCCGCCACCAGCCGGGCAGGGAGCCCGGGGCCGGGGGGAACTTGCCTCAGATGGCTCCGAAAGCAAAAAAGCGAAACAAAGCACCGGAAAGGGAAAGGGGAAAGAAAAAAAAAAAGGGGGGGGGGAATTTAAAAAAAAAATAGCGGTGCAAATCGTAACCCTCCCCGGGGATCCGGCCGCAGCCCCGAGGGGGTCGCGGGGATGAGGGGCTCGGCCCGGCCCTGGGGGCTGCGGGGAGCGGGGGGAGGCGGGGAGCGCCCCCGGCCCCCCCTCGTAGCCCGCAGCCGGGCGGCCAGCGAGGGCAGGGGGGCGAGGGTGCGGGGAAAGGTGGGGGGCGCTTCTGCTCGTCCCCGCTGCAAACTTTGGCCGCGCATCCGGCGGGGAGCTGCGCTCATTGCTGCGCCTGATAACGGGCTGGGGAGGAGGGATGGGCAGAGGGAGGGAGAGAGGGAGGGAGGGAGGGAGGGAGAAAGGGAGGGAGGGGGAAAAGAGGGAGGGAGCTGCTGTCCAAACCCCGTTCCCTCGCAGGCACGGGGCTCCCGGGACCCTGTCGCAAAACTGACAACTCCCCGGCGCCCCCGGCCCGCTCGGCACCCCGCCCCCCCGGTTAGGCAAAAGGCCCCCCTTCCTCTCCCCGTCCCCATCCCCTGCAGGACGAGGCAGCATCTCCAGGGGCTGCCCGGCCCCCGGGTCACCTGCGGGGGGCCGCGCTCCTAAAGCCCCCTTCTCCCCCCAGCCCTCCCCGGGGCACCGTGCAGGACCCCCTCATCTCCTCCCGCAGGGCGAAGCACCCCCTCGCCCCTTCTCCTCCCTCTCCCCAACTACCCCCGTGCCTTCCCCAGGGGGCTGAGGACCCCCCTCTAAGCCGCCCCCCCCTGCAAAGTCACCCCCCCGGTGGCCGTCCCGGGGCCCCGCACGGCGCCGGCCGTGCCGCCCCCCCCGGGTGCGAGCTGCGGGAAAAGCGGCGCCGGGAGCGCACGGGGCAGGAGCCCGAGGGGCCATAAAGCCGGCAGTGTGAGCAGGGAAACCTCGCCCTGCCGGGGAGCAGCTCCGGACCAAGTACCACAGAAGAGCGATTTTTTTAATTATTTTTTTTTTCCTCGTAATATCAATAGTTTTGTTATTCTCCGTTCCGCTCGCAGAGGGACCTCTTGACCATCGGGGGCTTTCTCCGAATTAAACGAGAGGAATAATTGTGAATGAGTTCGAGCGTTGCATTGGCTTTAAGCATTTCCAAGGCGAAGGATTGGATTTCATATTTATAAGAGGAATTTACATTTGTACATTGACTCACGGGATGACGTAGAGCGAGACCAATTTCCTCCCTCCCTCCCTCCCCCCGCTTCAGCTTATTTTGGGCGAAATGGGGCAAATAAGCAAACAGAAAAATCATCGTCTTAATTCACGCTTTAATAAGCGCTGACCCGAGGAGCAAGATTTGAGTAGATAACGGAGTCCCCTCTCTCCACCGCCAACAGTCTCTCTCCCCCCTCTCCCTCTCTCCCGTGATTAATTCGGAGACTGTAATCATGGACATTGTACATCAAACCTTTCTGCTCATGCTACAGACTCCTGCAGATTTTTATTGGTTTACATGAAAGCGAGTAAACATATTTCAGAGGATGCCCTTTCAATCTGGCTCCATTTCCACAGCACATAATTCCAAGGACAATTTGTTTTAATAATAAGAATGGATGCAGTGTTAATGGTTTTCAATTTGTGTTGTGTTTTTTTTTTTTTAATTAAATATTTATAAGTATCGATCGAGGGTTTCAGGATTTTACAGACGTCTTAACACATTTCATAGATGGGATTTTTTTTTAATTTAGAAACCTGCGTCGTATTCTCTTTTATGCTGTTTATTGATTTAAGCAACATCCGTGTCTCAAATGAGAGACTAATAGATTTTCATTAAAATAGGCTCTCTTAATCCTGATTGTGAATGGATATGATTGATCCTTCCAGCACACTACACATCTATAATATTAATAAAGGACATTACCATGGCAGGACTTGTTTTTCCGTCGTCAGTGGACTTTTTATTTTTTTCCCTCCCTGAAACCTTAAAGATTTATTTGGGGGCCGTAAAATGGCCCACAGGAGGGAAACGCATTGGGAAGAATACATTTTTATATTAGATCTTTTTTTTTTTTTTTGGGGGGGGGGGTAGCTTCAGTGGAAAGATATTTTTTTTTCTTTTTAATCCGCGATCCGCTGTGGAGACATATGGTGAAAATTAAACCGTTTCCCCGCAAATCTAATCTTAAAACATTTACGTTGAGTTTTATTTTTAGAAAAACAGTTTAGAAGGAGAGGCAAACAACCTTGGACGAAAAGTAAAATAAGGAAGAGAGGCAAGGCTGCAGTTGAGGCTAACAATAGGCTGCCTCCCAGGCGGAGGCTGCCGTGCGGGTGCCGTACCTGATGAATATGTTACGAAGCGTTCCGGACAGGAGGGGCTGCAGTAATTAATGGAGTGTGACAGAAATGCTAAGGGCTTAATTGTCTTTAGTCCGACTTCTCGAAACGTAACCAAAGGGGTAAATTAATTCGAGGCAAAAAACACACACAAACGCTCCCCTCTCTCCTGCGCAGAGGCACACGCTCACACTCGCACCCCGTCCCTTCTCCGCTCCAGCTATTTTTGAAGAAGCTGCATCTTTCCAGCCACGTTAATTACTCATACATTCATTACACGGAGCCCAGACGCCTTCAGACCCTCGTCTACTTTTACTTCTGGAAAAGAAAACAGTCGCGTGGTGAATCGCAATAAGCCGTAGCCTTTGTGTGTGTAATTAATTACAATTTAGTGGGCGAGCAGGATGGGTGAGCCGTCCCCTGGATTTCGCTCGCCCTGGATAACTCGAGCAGAATCGGAAGAGTCCGGCAGAAGGGAAAAAAACAAACAAACAAATAAATAAATAACTGCAGGAAAGGAGGGAAAAAGTTCTGAGCTGCAAAGTTTGTACCGACGGTAGGGACACAAAAAGCACGCCGAGAGAATTGTTTGCCTCCTCCAGTAATGTGCTAGGGACGCTGCGATTTTGAACTCTGTAATAATGATTAATAAGTCAAAAGGGCATATTTTTCTTTTATGGTATGCAGCGCTCAGGGGAATATTCTGTGTATGTCTTTAAAACGAAGTAGGAATATTTACACACATGCACAGAGTTAGCAACAGCACCAAAGAAAGGAAAAAACCCACGAATATTTCAGTGAACTATTACATTTTTTCAATTATTTCCCAATGAGTATTTCAATGAACTGTTACATTTTCCCAATTCACAGGGAAGATTTATGGGATTATTAAGATTTCTAGTGGAAATATTATACAGTGGAAGTTTATCGTCTCTCAGGGATTGTACACCATTTGATATCAATTTCCAGATGTTATGATCTTTTTCAGAAAAAATAATTGAGTATATTAACTTCTCTCCTACAGAAGACTGTTTAGGTATTTATTTATTTACCCTGCCAAGGGCGCAACTCTCTCTTCCCTCCTTCTCGCCCCTTCCCAGGATGAAACCGGCGAAACGTTCGAGCGAGCTTAAATCACGAACCGGCTCGAGCCTCATGGGACGGAGTAATTCATTTGCGACTTTATTACGAGCAGAAGCCCGGGGCTTTGCCCAGGTTTTTGCAGAGCGGCAGCTGCCGCCGCCTGCCCCCTTCGCTTACCTGCAGCCGCCTGGAGCCGTGCGTGGGCACCCGGCCCACCCGCGCTCCCCCCCGGCGCCACGGGGCTGCGTGGAAGCCCCACGGGTGTCCGCGAAATGTCCCTTCGGGGCTTGTCCTCGCCCGTCCCAGCTCCATTCCCCCGCCCCCCCACCCGGTGCACACGCGTGCACATCCCCGCTGCGGATTTGCAGCAGCCCCACGGCCTCGCGGCCGCGGGTGGGCGAGCGGGGCCGGCTGCAGACCCCACGGGCAGAGGCAGAGCTGGCTCCGGGTGCTGGCCTGCCCCCGAAGGGACAGGGGGTGCAAGGTTGGCTCGGCTTTACCGGGACAGTTAAAAATAAAAAAAAGGGAGGGGGGCAGAATATCAACTTCGGGAGACTCAGGTTTAAATAACAGCCTTTGATTTTCTGACAGTAAAATGGAAAACGCTTAACAGGAGTCAAGTTTTGATGTCTGAGGCTGGCAGCGCCCCCTAAAATTATATTGTCCTGCCTGCTGCTTCAAATTGGACCCAGGACCCTATAATGTCTCTCCGGGTCTTTATCTGCAGCCTTTCTGATTGCAAAACCATAATTGTATCATTTTACACCAGTCAACTAAGCAAGTGCCAGTGGAATAAAATCCACAAAGTGCACACACATACCAGCTCCCCGGCTAAAGCAGTCTGTTCTTTGCAAGTTGTAAAGGCCTGCAAATTAAATACCAATTACTGGAAGCAATAAAATGTTTTTTATTGCACGAAATCTACTTAAAACAGAAAAGAATAGTCGTTTTCTTTTCGGCGGGGGGAAGGGGGCAGCTCACCAAGACATATATTGGCAGAGAAGGATTATATACAGCGCCTGCACGGGGCCACAATGGAGACATTCTAGCGCCGGCAGCAGGCCGGGCTCCCCGCGCCGCGCAGAGGGGGGCTGCGCAGAGGTGCTTATGGTAGGGATTACTGTAGGTGAGACTCGGGGAGGTGGGAAGCCCAGGAACAGTAGCTCTAGGTAGAAGCAAACGAGCACTGCGATGAAGTTACACGAGGGCGGTCTGCTGGGCTTCCAAGCCCCAAGCACAAGCGAGGCTCTAAGGGGTCAGTGGTGAGCAGAGTGTGGAGGCTGAAAGGCAAGAGGCTTGTCCTCTCCTCCTACCCCTGCCCTCTCCTCCTGCTCCTCGGGGTTCGGGGGAAGAAGGGGTTAGCAGCGTGAAAAGGCTCCTAATTCCCCACTGCAGGCTCACTCCCCAGCCCCTTCAGGCCCCCAGCCCTGCAGGGTGCTGTCTCCCCTCAAACATCCTCGGCTTTCAGTGGAGCAAAACCCACTGTAGGGAGGGGTGTTTACCCAGACCAGACACCCTCGGCTTCTCCTTCGCTGCTGTTCTTCACTGCAGCACAGCCTGGTGCCTAGCACAGAAAAGGAAGAGTGGAAGCAGCCAGGAAGATATGCCCCGTCAGGGGAAGGCCAGTGGGATGAGCGATACGACAAACTTCATTTAGCACGCTCAGCCTTTGAATGGCACAGCCAAATCTCTCCCTGATATTTGCAGCACACTGCTAATTTCCCTAACATTTCCTTACTGCGGGAACATCCCGTCCTTGTGGTTTTCCCCTGGATTGTGCCCGCAGCTCACCCTTGGCTTCGCTTGCTGTCAGCAGCTGCTGGTGGCCAGAAAGACACAGCCCTGCGAGCACCCAGCACACGCAGTGGTCACAAGGCACCCAAGGGTGCTCGCACTGCATCGCCATACGTAGCACCTGAAAGAGCAGGGTTTACTTTTTCAGTGACCGAGGCACTCTGAGGATTTTGAGCTTGTTTCTTACACAACCCCATTCCAAGCGGACTGAAGTCTCCAGCTCCCCAGAGCACAGAGGCGGGCGGAGGCAACAAGTACATCTCCGAGGCTAATTACCTGCAAGCACACAGGCTTTCTGGGGACAAATTGGATTTAGTGATGCTTGAAGAGACTTGACTAGACTCAGACATGCAAGGGAAATCAAAACTCTGCCACACATTTTAGTGTTGTTTCAAAGGTTCCCTTCACCTGCCAGGTGAGTGACCATCTTCTGAAAGCACTGATGGAGACCACCAGGTCCTGCACTGTGCCGGGGGCCCTGGGCCAGTGCTGGCCTCCAGCAACCCCTGGAGGTGGCAATGGTGCCTGTGGTGCCTGTGGTGCCTGGGGCACCTGGGGAGTGGTGGGGCCTCCTTCCAGTCCCAGGGGGGTGCTGTACCAGTGGGATAGGTGACACTGGTGGGGCTGCTGGCACCAGAGGGAGAAAATTGGAGTATTTTCCCTCTTCACACTACTTTGAGGGGCTTTGGGCTTTATTTTCCCAACTGATGCTCGTCTTTTCTTCTTTCCTTTCCCCACCACCACCTCTGCAGCAAGAAATGCCACACCAGTGGTTTGCCCTGGGTTTACTCCCTAGGGCTCAGCTGCTCGGTAGACTTCGGAAAGAGATGGGTCCCCTGATGTCGGGCCCAAGGAAGCAGAGACCCAGGGCTGACATTTGCAGCAGGTCCCTCTGCTGCACCAGCTCTTCATTTAATGCTGAGCGAGGAAAAGCTGTGGGAAGGAAAAGACTTAATGGCACAGTCATGCTACTCCTTTTGGGGCAGGGGGTGGGAGTCACTATCAGGGAGAAGAGTGCTTATTCATTGATTTTTCCTTAAAGAAGGAAGTAAGTCCTCGACATCACTAAATAAGCAGGACTTGTGCTACCATGCACCCAAATGAAGCCACGCGTTCCTTGCGGATCCACTCGCACTTAAACTCCTCACCACGCACCCACGCGTGCAAGCATTCACCCATCCATGACACTGTGGAGATTTCTGTTTTTGTTTAAAAATTGGCTGCCTGCAGCCTCCCCGTAGCTCCTCTGGGTATGTGTGAGCAGCTGTGGAGAGCTGCAAGGCTAGCCAACAGACCTTGTAGCCCCCACAGATGTCAATTAGTTTCTCTCGGGCTTCCTTTGGATGCACCGGGGTCTTGAGACCTCCGTGTGCTGACTTATTTGTAAAGCATGAGTTATTCACTAACTCCATGTTATTAATTAGAAGATTATCAGCTCTGCACAGTTAGGCTGGCTGTGGCAGGGAGGTTCCTAGGTACGGAGGGTACCAGCTGATGGCCATGGTGGGACGGTAAAGAGAGACTGGAGGGGTAGGAAAGGCCACAGAGTCCCTCAGTGCCTTTCCAGGCTCGGGAAGGTGGCGAAGCAGCCTGCCACAGCCACACCACTGAGGGTTGTGGAGGGCTGGCCACCCACCCGCGGAGGTGAGCCTGGGGATGGGGGCCACAGGCCTGGAAAAACATGCCGGGAGCTGGTGTTGGGCTGTGGGGGAAAAGCCCTGCATGAACCCTCCCGGCAACGAGCAGAAGACAAAGGGCCAGGTGCTCCCCGTGCAGTTAAGCACATTGCCTCCAGACCCCGCGGCTTTTTCAAGAGCTTAAACTGACTGCGCTCCTCCGGGGACCCACGTGAGAGGAGGCGAAACTGAGTGCATCCTTAATTTGACTAATTTTCTTCATCCTATATATTTTTGGTTCCTCCCTGTGCTAATGAATCCTCGCTGTGTTCTCGGGGAGAGAGACTTGTTAGCATTAGCAGAGGTCGCCGCGGCCTTTCTCTGAGCTACGTCCGTCCTTCCCGTGACTTGGTGAGGTGCCTAGGAAGGGACACCGGGGCAGGAGAGGGGTCAGCCTCTCCCACCCAGAGTGACACTGTTTGTCTTTGAGAGAGGACACGTTTCAGTCTAAGGTGCAGCATCAAGCCTAACATATCATGCTATGTACAAGCATCAGTGAAGAAAAAAAGAAAACAGGAGGCCAGTATTGCTATAACACAAAGGCCGTGGTGAGGATGAAAGGGGAAGGCAGGAGTAAAGGAGTGGGGTACAAAAGGGGTCTGGGTGGTTGTGCTGCTGGGGTGCAGGAATACTTGGGGTTTGCGAGCATGAGGGGGTATGGGGCTTTGCCATGCATCACCCATGTGCTGTTAAGCAAGTTGCTTTTTAATCTTTCCCTGCCTCGGTTTCCCACCTGCAAAAAGGGAGTTATAACAGAGCATCTTGCCTTCTCTTCACTTACTTGCCTTATTTACAGTTTAGGGCATTACTTTTGTTTCTGTTGTGTCTGTGCACTTGGCAGTGTCATGTTCCCTGGGACCCGTAGGCATTTTCCATAACACAGATGATAAGTTTAACAGGTTCTTTCCTTTTTACTCCTTTGGCCTCAGTGCTCACCACATCTTGTTCCCATGAGCCACAGGCAGGGCACCATCTCACAGCGTCTCTGTGAGCTCCCTGCCTCTCACCAAACAACTGGGGGCAGATCCAGTACACTAACCCAGCTCACCCGCTGTGCTCACCAGCCAGCCAAAAACAATGGTTCTTCATCAGGCTGAAGCACTGAGCAGTGCTGTGATTCTCAGCGGGATGACACGTGGAAGGAGAGGACCTGTGTGGGACATGGACTCCACACCTGCACCGAGGAGATGCACAGATCCTGCCCCAGGGTGGCTGGGGAGAGCGGAGGCCAGGCTTGAGAAGTGGCTGGTCATTTCACACGCCGGTGTTTCCTCTTTAATTTGAGACATGTCCGGATTTAAAGCCATGGTGTGTGTTGTCAAGTCCTGTTGTCTTCAACACTTGCAAGTTAAGCACCATTCTCTTCAAAAAATCATGTCCCATATATCTCATAAATCACCAAGAGGTGAGGCACCCCAAACTGGAGAGTGTATTTGAGATGGAAGGTTTAAGCAATTACAAATTGATGTGTTTTTTTTTTTTTTTTCCATTACAGCAAAAGAGGGGTATGATCAGATTAAACCTGGCAGACCTAGCTGGAACACTTTAAGGAGTCGCCATCACCAGCTGTTTATTGCCGTGCCTCTGCCAGAGGTTACCTCCTCCTCCCACTCGCAGAAAAAAAGAGAGTCCTCACCTCGGCTGCTGGACCCTGGCTGGCTTTGCCTTGCACACACACGTAGCACCCCATGTGGGGAGCTGCGCTGAGCACTGCTGCAGTCATGGTTTGGACGGTTACATGTACACGTAAATGCTCGGGACTGACTAATCCTTATTTTTTTTACGAACACGCGAGTGAAATGCATTGGAGGGTTCTGAATAATTTTCCTTATTTAAATTTTTACGTAATAGCTCATGTGATTGTTTTTCCAGAAGCACACAGATGCAATTAATTTTAAAAATAACTTACTAGTAACAGCCACTAAGCATGGCTGTGTTTTTGTCCCTTACTTTCTAAGATTTTTCAAACTAGGCTTTGTTGTTTTTTTTTTCCATTTGCTGTTTTGTTTTCCCATGGCAAATATTCAGGCTCTGTGGACACAGACTTCATGCTGCTTGAGGGAGGAGATATAAAAATGATACTGTCCTTCAGAGAATCATAATGTGAGAGAGAGAAAAGAAAGCTTCCTTTGTGGTCTATTTGTGCATTACCAAGCAACCTTCCTGTGCCTCATGTTCCTTCATATGCAGATACATCATCCTTATATAATAGATAGATTGGATGAAATGTCAAATGTAAATTGTGCACACTTTGAATTTCTATTACCTCTAAAGTGATTTTAAAATAAAACAGGTCCACTGGGAGAAAAGTTGCATTAGTATATTTGCTAATCCTAAACCGTAGTTTAAGAAAGATTTTTGGCAGGGGTGTTTGAACATACATTTCTTAACATTGCTTCAGTTTTATTTTTTTATTAGACAATCGATCAGTAACAAGGCTCAACAGTCATCAGTTTTTTCTGCCTCCAAGTTAGACGTGTGCTGCAAGCCAGGTGACCTCATGTGGTTACCCTGCTTGCCAAGTTGAAAGGAAGATGTTAGACTTAGCTCTGCTACTGGAAGCCTTTTTCAATGTAAAGAATGACAAAGAATGACTTTCCAAAATGATCATCAAAACCTTTGAAATTTGTTTGCCAAACAAAACTATTTATACATCAGTAATTCTCTCTCAGTTTGCTAAAATTATAATTTTATAAATAATAACTTATATGGACTCCTTAATTCACATCAACCTTTAGTGTTAAGCAAGTGTATTGTACAGGGGGAAAAATCAATATTCACTAGGAAAATACATATATAGTCTCCATAATCATGTTCTCCAAAAGAAACAAAATGAGTCTTAGAAAGCATATACATCTGTAAAAGTATATATCTCAGTTGCAGACCTGACCCTGCTTAGAGCTGGACTAGGTGACCTACAGTCCTTTCCTACCTGAAATATCCTACCATCCTAAAAATCACAGCTCAGAATTTACCATGCTTCTGATGCATGCACAGGTCATAAATCCCTGGTGCAAAATGTAAAAGCCACCAGTGCCACCACCACCCTCAGACCAGAGCCAAGAGTACACAGCAGGCCTGGGTGAGATGCTCATGGTGGAGCTGCCCAACACTTGTCTGTGGAAAATGAATTTAGGTGCATTGCCACATCTGAAATACTTAGTATTTGCCTGCCTGCCTTACTAGATGTTTTCAAAGTCCTGACATTAAGAATTAATTTTCAGGTGGGTTCATATGCCATTCTCCCCATTTATGTTCAGGAGTCCAAGCTGAGAGCCTGGACAGACATCCATGCTGGATGAGTTTAACACCAAGCTCCCATCCTTCCCTTCTGAGGCTAGACTCACTGCCTCACAACCTCACCCAGTGGCTGGGACAGGTGCCTCAGGCAGTAAATTCTGAGCGTCTATTTATGGTCTTTTCCTGAATCTCCCCCTAATGGAGAATACCTTTATACAGAAAGCCTACAGCTATCAGCCGCCTGATGTCAGTACCTGAATTAGGTATCCCCTATAACCAGGTCCTCTCCATCCCCTCCAGCCATAAGACAAATGAACACAGCAGGGGCCAGAATGGGACCAAAGCCTCAAAACATCCAGACAGTGACAAAAGAGGGAGAATAAATCCTAATGACCACTGTGGTGGGATGAGAAGGAAAGCGAAAAGAGGGTAATTGATGACAATGCATAAAAGGGGGTACATCCAAAAGCAGAACATGATCTCCAGTCTAAAACCCTAAGAGATGTGAAGAGGAGTCTCCAGGCAGTATCTCTTGCCCTGTTTGTTGCCACAGGATTGCTAGCTGGGCCACGTGGATGTGTGACTTGGGGCACGGCAGTATGCAGGTGTGGGAGCGTGAGCCAGCAAAACTGCTGCTCCGAGGTAAAATCACCTCCCTGCCCTGTAAGGTCTCGCCCTGAGCTCTTCTATGTTGGTGCTACAAGGCTACAACACCATACTACCTTAATTGGTGGAGAAGAGAACAAATAGACCAAAATTTGGGACAGAGGTTTTAAAGGGAAATTTGTTCAGGTTCCTCCGTCCCACAGAAAGCAAACAGCTTCAGTGAGAGCAACCACCTAAAAGCTACATGTCACTACAAAGAGAAAGGAAAGGGCTGGATGTATTTGGAATGGAAAACACAGTCCTTAAATGTAAATATTATTATTTCTTGTCCAATACTTATATTTTTGTTTGATGTTTTCCTTTGTAAACATTGCAGTTAGAATAGGTTTAGCCAAACCCAAATCAGGCTTCTCTTCACTTGTAGCAGCAATATACTGTGAAATTAAAAGGCTGATTAACGAAGATACCATTCTGATAGGCAGCCCTTACAACTCTTCCATAATTCAAAGGGTGAGTTGAGACACAGGTGTTGATGGCTTAAACGCATGCTGACATGGTTGGTGCTAAAGCGATAGTGGAAAGGAGAACTTATAAATGATGGAAACAAACAATTTCAGCAAAGTGTCTCTTCTTTAGAGTGAAAAAGGCAGATCTGCAATTGTGGTAAAACACCAATATTAAAGAGAATGGGAACCAGAGGAGACACAGCTCAAGAGCTGAGCAGGCTTCATATCATGTGGGTTAAGGGAAAGAGAGTTTGTGTGCAGTGCTCAGTGACCCCACATGCTGGTGCTCAGATTTAGAAGTCTGTCCTGCAAAATTGGCTTTTGTCAAGGACAAAGAGGGCTATGGAGCAGAGGTGGTTTTGGCTCTCACTGCTCAGCTCCAGAGAGCCTTCTTTTTAATGCAGTCTTCCTTGTTTATTCATTTTCTTTGCATTTAACCCTAACAGAAATTTACTCTGACTGTTGGGAGAAAGGAAGTAAGCCCAAGCAGGTGCATGAAGCTTAGCTACAGTTTCATTAGGCTTGGCTATATAAGGATATGTTAACAATAATGAGAAAAAAAAATCAATAAAAAAGCACCCTGCAGGATAGCAAATGTTTTAGTGTTAGGCCATATCTCCTTAATATACCTCTTGCACAAGTCTGGAGATAAGAGTATTGGACTCCTGAGCCTGATGGTGAAACAAGTGAGACCTAACAATGTGTATTGTGTATTGTGTATTGTGTGTTGATGTGATGTGTATTTGTAATGATTGTCTATAATCTGTCTGTACTTGTATCTCACCAGCCAGTAATCCCTAATAAAAAATAATGAATGAGTACTTAACATTTCAATACAGCCCACCTGTAACACGGTTCTGAGATGTTTCAATGGGCTGAGGTATTCTCAGATAGCTGGTGTCTAGTGCTTGAAAAATATCTGGTACTGAACCAAAGAAGATAAACTGAGAAGGCAAGAGGATTTTTTTTTTTAATTGTCTGTCTATTTAAGTTTCTTCTGTCTTCCTGACCAAAATCCTCTTAAGCAGGCTTCCCTTTTCAACAGCTTTTCCTTTATTTGGGCCAACGTGGTCCACCACCCTTGATTTGCTCTGCAGCATTTCCCTGATCTGAATGTGCTCTTTCAGGGCTCCACACACTTCAGAATGTTCATCTGGTAACCCTAGCTATCCAAACAATAGCAAAAGCAATGGAATTAATTTTATGGAAGAAAGGTGGAAAAAAATGGTTTGAGGACCCAGGTAAAAATCTAATGAAATTCCATGAGAATAAATGGAATTAATGCACACCCAAAATCCTTTAAGAGACCACAGACTGATCCCAAAATGCTTACAGGAACCCCTGGTTATTTTGGGCACACTTTGGTCTAGTATAAACAGTCATAACAGTGGTGAGTTCAGGAAATCCATAGCCATTTTTATAGCATGAATTTCTCCTCCCAGTCCATGGTTGATAATACTCAGTGATGGCAACAGGAACTGCATGCATGCTGGGGCTGCACAGGAGGTATTAAGCCAGGACATTGTTTTCAATCCCCAAATGTTCCCATAAAGGGGCAAGAGCCAGGCTGGAGCTCACCCTGATTTCATTCTTTCTCATGTCCTTCTGCCACCCCTTACCCAAATGCAGCATGCCCAGCCATGAAGGTTAACCCAACCACACTTACTCGGATAGGATACAGACTTGTCAGCTTTTTACTATGTGTAAAACACACACTGTAAGTCTCCCATCAGTGTCCAAAAACACTGTGGCACAGAATGAAACCAGAAAGAGGAAATTTTGATGTAAAATAACAGACTTGCCAGTTTATTTTGTCTGAACTGAGTGGAGTGTAAACTGAGAATGTATCTGATGAAAAGTGAAGTTGATTTAAAATTAAATGCATAAATGAATCACATTTTATAATGTGACGTTGGAGGTATCAGGTAATGAGAAGTAGCTGCATGACTGTATGCATGTCAGCTAAATATACTTACCCAAGAGTCAGGTGCCCAGTTAAAGCTAGTGGTGTGGGCTGCCTCTTCTATGCTGCACACAGAGGCTGTCTCCCTTATGAGGGAAATTGTCCTGTTTCATTTATCCCACCCATCTCCTCCCATGTTGCATGCCTCAGAGAGAGCTCTCCCTTTCTGAGGTCCTTCTTTGCTGACTCCAGAATAATCCCAAGCAACTCTTCTGGCATCATGCTTAACTCCAAAGCAGGGTAAGATGGGTCTTACCCTCCTGTGCAATACAAAGGACTCTAAAGTTACCCCCTGCTGACTTCAAAACTGATTAGGAGTAGTTATAACACACTTGTATTCTGGAAACTAAATGCGTGGCCATGGCCCATGTTCTATCAACAATAACATCCCACAGTTTGAAAAGAAACCCTTTTGGTTGTAATAAATGCGGATGTACTTATTGCCTTCTGCTGAACTCAGTAATACCCAGTCATGTAGGTATCACAGTCTGTACACCCCAACTGCATCTGCATTATTCTTACATAGAATACTATGTGTACATATGCATATAAAAACAACTGCATATGTATACCTTCACACTGAGGTATCTCTGAATGTGAAAAATATAAAGAGATAGCTTACACTGTACGGATTAGTAGTTTATAACCTGAGCATACCTAAAAAATTTATCCTGTATTTTTAAATAGAAGCTGTTTCACAATCTACGTGGCTTTATCTACCAACTAGCTCATGTTGTCAGGTATCACCGAACAAGTATCAGCTTTACTTATGCCTTCTCTTCCTACAAGGATGGTTTACAATAAAAAATATTAAAAGTGTGTGGTTCATTTAATCACTTATTTTGCGAGTGTTTTACTTATGTCAACAAAGAACAAATTGTTTTCAGCTTCTGGTATCTAGAATGCAGTATGCAGCATAAATTATTCAAATCAAAGCAACATAAATCTTTGTACAGCAAAGGTGAAGCCACAGAATTCCTGGCTGTGTTACATCTTTGGGTAGGACAATGACCTCTAATCAGAACTCCTCAATACAGTCCTTACACTGAAGATGCCAACTTGCCACTAAGGACCTGATTATCTATAAATTTATGGGAACCTGCAATAACTGGTGTTTGCCTCCTGATAATGTTTTCTGACACATATCAGGAGATTCAGCTGATCTGTGTTAGAGATTATTGTACAGAATCTGCAGTTTATACAGGCAATGAGTAGACAGAAGGTCCATTTGAGACCTTTAGCTATAGAGAAGCACATAAGGAAAACTGTTTCCATAGAAACATGCCCCACAGCTGTAGTTAGTATAGGAAAAATAGTTTTATGATTATTTCAATGAAGTTCTACCTTTTGTTTTCGATGCAAAATGTTTACAATAGGTTGCTTCATAGTATGATGTCAGTGTAGCTGAGGTCTTACATGTGAAATTCACCCCAAAGTGAAGGAACCCCACATTTCTCTCATGTGTTCCTAAGAGTTTTATTAGATTTTGTGTATAGTGTCCCCAGCAGAATGATTTTTCCATTAAATAACATCGCTTTTCAGTATTTATTCTCTGTACAATAAATGTTTACTTCTACATCAACTCACAGCATTGTACATAAATTTCTCAGAAATTCAAAATAAAATGTACACGACCAGATAAGCTTCCAACAAATCCAGGAGAAAGATGTCCAGTGATTCCAGGAGGAGGTGAGTCAGGCCCAAGGAGAACTACAGGAAAACAGAGGCTGAGCATGAAGAATTTGCTAACATTTTGGCAACATTTTCATTCCATTCAGATAATTTCCAATTTATATGGAAAATTTCTTACCAGTTCCCTGGAATTAACAAGGTCGGTAAATCTCCAAACTAGTTAATCCAAGCTATTTTTAGGAGAGATTTTGCCCTGCTTCTTTGCATGTTTGCAAAGGCACTGGGAAGGATCTGTTTTATGGTGGTAAGTAGACAGATCCATGCTTCCAGCTAAGATTTTTTCTCCCTCTCATTTCAAAAATATTAGTTAACAAGGCTGCAGATTTCCCCTTCCTTCCTGGAAGATTTCATCAGCTGCTACCATGTACATATGCAGTGCACAGAGTAATATGATGCTTGGAGTTTTTCTTAATGAGTCTGAAATTAGTATAGCAGAATTGCACCCAAGTCATGCTACAAGCAGGGAGATGCATGATTTTGGGCATAAATAAGTGAACAAGCCCAATATACAAGGATTCAACACTGAATGTGTTGAAGTCTGTTGGCATGCCAGCTGTGGCACAAGTTTTGTGTGTTTATGGTAATAACAATGGTTATTTTCTTTCCTCTGTCATTTCCAAACAGGATTAGGATCAGGTCCTCCTTGACAAATTTTGTGTGTGGACTTCATAACCACGTAAAACCCATGCAATTTGGATGGATATCCATCTCAGTGTCTCTGAAAGGCACATTTTCCAGAAGCCACATTCTGCACAGTGAAGGAAGCCAAAGCCAGATACAAGATATTTGGAAAGCACTATGTAACAGCTCACAGGGGTGGAGGGAAGGAGGGAGGGAAGGTTGTTGACCTAGGTAAGTTCCCCCCATGCTGCTGAACAGAGCTGTGCTTCAGGGGTTCCTCCTGCCCACCAGTGGTTCGCGGATGGTGCTAAGTTTAAGGTCAAGTGCTTAAGTTGGTTTTGAGAAGCGGATGTTGTCAGTACACTTGAGTGTCTCAGCCTTGCTTCAGAAGCAATATCCTACAGTCCATTGACTTAATAGATATTAGGTTCATAAAACTCAGGTGTCTGATGCAGAAACTGATTTGTGGAAGATATAGCATTGCTGTCTTTTTGGGTAAGTAACTCCAAAATCTAGCTCCTTAAACTACGGGAGAGGCAAGCAGTGGCTTCATATTTGCTACTTCTATAGAATCCCACAACTGCACTATAAGAAAAGAAGAAAAAAATTGGGTAACATTTCATGTACCATTTTAACAATAACATATTAAGACTATACCAATATAAACTGGTTTGTCTACAGAGGGTTTGTAAAAGTACCTCAAAACAAAATAACTTAACGACCCACAGTTCAGTAAGACATAATTGAATAATTCACATATACCAGACAAACAAACACTCCCACATGCCTCCAAAGTACCTCCAAGGAAAAGTTTATTTCCAAAACAGAGATCACTAGCTTAGTCATTTTCTTTTCAAGTTTGCAATATGACCCGGCTTGGCTCCTCAACAACTACAGCAAGGCTTCAAGATGATTTTCCTTGTAGCGTTTAATTTGCTAATGGGATTTGCGTGCACACTTCCAAAGAAGTATCAAGAAAGTTGGCCTCATTGTTCATGATGGCCAGACAAGGGGAAGAATAATTGTGTCATACAGAATCTATCCCTGGTCTCCCCACAGAGACATAATTATGCATCCAAAACGTAGAGAGGTGGAAGAGAGAGATTAGATTCCACCTAAGTCTGAAGGATTAATCCCTATGTCAATTCTAATGGTACAAAAGACCCAAGTATAATTTCCTCTTCTGCCTTGTGGTATACCAGATTGCAGAAGATTGCATGTATTATTTTAAGGTTATCCAGAGAAAATTTCCCCGGGCTTTCCTACAAGGACTTTTGACCACAGTACGGCATTTAAGGGGAAGGGCATTGGAACAGTTCGACAATAGGACTTGAGGAGCACAGGAAGCAAGTTCCAGAACAGGCAGAGATGATGAAAGGGGGAGCAAATTCACGATGCTATCAGAAGATGATGGAGGAAATCTTGGCTGGATGAAAGGAAAAGGAAAAATTCCCACTGACTCGGTGGAGCCAAGAATTTCCTCCAAGAGGGAAAGTTGTGCTGAGAGGGAGAACTTCCATTAAAGAGCAGGAGTCTGAGATGCACCAGCATGCTAACTACCACACTTTCTCATGAACTGCAGTGCCACGAGCCAACACCAGTATACGTGCGGAAGAAGAGACCTGCAGTGGAAAGGGTCAACGTAAACAGCTCTTGCTTCTGGCAGAATCACCCAGTGTAACATTTCAACAAAAGATATAAACAGAAACAGCTTTGATTTGGGGGACTCTGAGTGGGGACAAGGCACAAGTTTGTTCTCACTGCCAGCTGCTAGGACTTTAGGAGATGGGAGGTAACACTGTGAATACACCCAGCCTGCCCAGGAGCCTCAACCATGGATTTGGGCTTGTCTGAATCTTGTTCATGTCACAGGGAAGCTAGATCTGCAGCCACAGCTGCTCTAGCCCACATGGCTGCTACGTCAGGGCTCAGATATCCTTGGCTGCTGGTTTCAGGGGGTTCTCATTTTGGTATGTGTGTGTGTGTGTGTGTGTGTGCTTTGTTTTCTTTGTTTTCAGGACACTCATGAAGTGACTTTGTTCTTAAAATATTTTACACAAGAAAAAGAAAGAAGAAGGGGCTCTGTAAATTGCATCAAAAAGCAGCAAG
Source organism: Anser cygnoides (assembly GCF_040182565.1). Taxonomy (NCBI): domain Eukaryota; kingdom Metazoa; phylum Chordata; class Aves; order Anseriformes; family Anatidae; genus Anser; species Anser cygnoides. The sequence continues at coordinate 139,205,684 of NC_089873.1, forward strand.
TATTTCTAAAGCTTCTGAAAACACTTCAAGCTCTTAGGCAAAGCTGACACAGCTAGGGGCTTCTCAGAAAGCCACAGCAAAAAGGGACTTTACCCCTGTCAGACACATGGGACAATCCCTCGCTACGGGGAGAGATGGGAAACGGCCAACAAAAGTCATGGTTCTCTCATCAAGATTTCTCCCTGCTTTCTATTTTGACTGTATTGCAGGGGTCCATTTTTACATGCTGTTTTTATTGTTTTGTTGATGGTTTTTGTTGTTGCTGCTGTTGTTTGCCGTGCTATCCAGCGCATGACTGAAGAAGAGAGAGAGAGAACAGGGAGAAGCAAATCCATTTTGCATCAATAACAAAACATCGCATTTCTAAGGAAAGGAAAATAACTGCTTTTCACAAACAAGGCTGTGCCTGCTTGCCTGTTGGCTTGTTCAGAGCAGTTATCAAGCCAAAGGAGCCCTGGTGATCATGCTTTGCCAGCACAGACAGAACAAAGGGTTATTAAAAATAGTATAAGCCTACGACATATGTTACCGGTATTAAAATTGATGCACATTCCTGCCTATTGTGGGGAAAGCCAGGAGCTGGATTTTGTCTTGAACAAAGTCAGAAAATAAAACTGTTTCAGGCTCATTACCTCTAGCAGGGATACATATGTGTCTGCGTGGGGAGGAGAGGCTGGGGAGAGCAAGGTTGGGTTTGGACAAAACTCAGCCAGTTCTCCCTCAGAGTAGATCTGGCTTGACACAGGAACTTCTGCAATAAGAGCAATAAGAGAACTGTCAAAAAGCAGCAGGATCAGACCCACAGCTTTCAGACCCAGAAATGCATTACATGAGACATTTTAGTACCAGGTACAAAAACCAGGTCACAGTGGTTGCAAACAGAGATTGCAGCCAGAAATTAGGGTCCCTCTGCACCAGCCACAAGACAAACGATGGCACAAGAAGGACCCCCTGCTTCAGAAAATTCTCCCACCTAGCCTTGGACTTCTGTTGCACCAGAAACCAGCCCCATTCGATGCAGCCCACCACGATCTGTCCTCACATTGCCCCCCGAAGCATGCTCACCTGGCATTTTGCATGGTCTGGGAAGCCTCACAGGCAGCTGGGTTTGCAGTCTCGCTCCATTTCTGACCTTACAGTTCCTGCAAAGCAAAGGAACTTTTTTGTAATGCTCGCACATTATGCGGGGATGGCACGCTGTCAACACATGCAACATTATGGACAGGAAAATCCAAATACAGTTTGCAAAGCCATTGGAGGTTTTCCACAGAGTACTTGCAAGGGCCTCTCCTAATTGAATTTGCCAAAATTCACATGAACTCAGATTTAATCCAATCAGTTCTACATCACATGTCTTTCAACATTGACAAAATATTTTTTTCTAATTGTGACTCTCTTGTGGAACCAAATTAATCAGAAAGGGACTTAAATGAAAACCAGTCCAGATTGTTCTACACTTTAACCTTACATCTGTGCTTAATTAGGATGCTCAATTTCCCTAAATTCAAGTCATAAAATGGAAGTAATCTGTGGCCTGTTTGTCAGTCATTACTGGGCAGCAGACCTGCAAATCAAGGCTGGCTCAAGCACGCAGGATGCTGTTCAACATGACCATGCAGGGAAGTATGGGAGATGTGACCGTGTGGCTGGCTGGAAAGGAATCAGGAGAAAAGCTCACCGAGAAAGACGTGTGAATGACCTACATGCTGGGAATGGGGCTGAGCCTTTAAAGAAGGGAGCAAATGAATGCAGAGAACAGCTGTGACTATTTAAAACTCCCCCATTCTGACTGCATGAGGCTGTTATGAAAGGCCTTATAATAATTGATACTGGACAGTGTTTTCAGCCACAGAAAAGGCAGCACTCTCCCTCTTCTTCATATGAAAGCTGAATTCTTTGGCCAGAGAGCTGAAAAACCTCTTAGGGCATAGCTTGGTCCTGCACACCACACAGGTCACCTTGCTCTCTCCTACTTTCCACTGATGCAGTTGTTTGAGGGGCTGTAGTGGGTTTACATGGCAAGGTTTTGGTAGCAGGGGGCCATAGGGGTGGCTTCTGTGAGGAGAATCTAGAAGCTGCCCCATGTTAGGTAAGGGCCCCACTGCTGACCAGAGCCGAGCCAATAAGAAATGTAGTTTTGTGCCTCTGTGAGAGCATACTTAAGACAGGGAAAAAAAAAAACGCTGCGCCACACAGCAGCTGGGAGAGTGAGAGGAGTGAGGAACAGTCTTGCAGGCGCCAAGGTCAGTGAAGAAGGAGGGGGAGAGATGCTCCAGGTGCCAGAGCAGAAGTCCCCTGCGGCCTGTGGTGAGGACCATGGTGAAGCAGGCTGTCCCCCTGCAGCCCATGGAGTACCACGGTGGAGCAGGGTTCCATGCTGCAGCCCGTGGAGGAGACCACGGTGGAGCAGGTGGACCTGCACCGACGGAGACTGCGGCCTGTGGAAGACCCCTGCCGGAGCAGATTCCGGGCCGGACCTGTAGCCCGTGGTGAGGAGCCCACGCAGGAACAGGTGACCTGGCAGGAGCTGCTGCCCGTGGGGGATCCAGGTTGGAGCAGTTTGCTCCTGAGGGATGGACCCCGTGGTGCGGACCCATATCTGGAGCAGTTCTTGAAGAGCTGCTGCCTATGGGCAGCCCATGCCAGACCATTTCAGCAAGGGCTGCATCCCGTGGGAGGGACCCCACAGCACAGGGGACGAGAGTGACTGAGGAGGAGCGGCGGCGAAGAAGCGCTATAGACTGACCGTAACCCCCATTCCCCCGTTCCCCTGCGCCGCTTGGGGGGAGGAGGTGGAAGAGGGTGGATGGGGGGAAAGGTGCTTTTGGTTTCTTTCCTTTGTTTCTCACTTCTCTAGCTTGTTAGTAATAGGTAATAAATCTTACTATCTCCCTATGCTGAGTCTGTTTTGCCTGTCACAATAATTACTGCGTGATCTCCCTGTCCTTATCTCAACCCTTGAGCCTTTTTCATCGAATTTTCTCCCTGTTCCTCTTTGAGGAGGGGGAGTGTGAGAGCGGTTGTGGTGAAGCTCGGCCACCCACCCGAGTAAAACCACCACAGGGCCCTTGCTGTAAAGCAGAGTAAGGAACACACACAGCTCCAGGTCCCCCTTTCCAAGGGTTTTTGAAGAACCCTGGCTCAGCCTTGCAGCCCGGTCCCAGCTCCAGCACCACCTGGAAGCTGCAGCAAGGGAGAGCTGGGATATCCTGGAAGGGTTTTTGGCATTGCTGCATGTAGCGGCACCCCTGAGCACCTCCTCTCCCTGCAGCCAGCAAAAGTAGCTGCAATTAACCCACATCCTTAAACGTGTGAGAGAGGCTTGTCGTCTTGAGCTGTTAAAGATGCACTTCTCGGGTCTATTGCAAATCACTGGAGGAACAATAAAACCCTACCCCACACGCCAAGGTCTGTCATCATTCATTTCAAACATGCACTTCAGAGTGTTGCTGTTATGTTGTTTTTTGACATCTTGAGATCTGCATGAGAAATCCCTGTGGACGTGCTGTAAATCCATATCTACAGCAGTAAGTTTTCATTGCATCAGTGTTATTAAATATATATATACACTTATATATATATTATTTGGCAATGCTGAATGAACAATTGGCCTTTAACTCCTCCTAGACTATTAGGTCGTACTATAGGTCAGCAAAAAGGTAATTTTCCCTAGATTTGTAATAAGGTCTGGGATTTGACCTATGACCCCAATGTCACAAGGTATTCATTATCTCCACACAGATGATATACAGGCAAAGAAACATATATTTTTTATAGAACTGGAAGAATTATATTTGATGGATACATTTTATTAGATGGATTTTATTACCTGGATAAACTCAATTAGCAGACCTCATTAATTTTGAAAACGTAACTTATTTACATTGAGCTATTCTTCCTGCGGCCATTAGCATTCACGACATATAAACTTGAGCTCAGGGCACAACAGATTTTTTTTTTGGTTCAGTGGCCAAATCAGAAAAAAAGTAGGAAAGAAAGAGAAAAAAAAATCTTCTAACCAAAACAGAAAGGTTATTTTGTATCAATGCAGAATGCTCCATCTAACCTGCAATTAAAACTTTTTTTCCTGGTTCTGAAGCTGTTGGTTTTTTTTTTTTTTTTTTTTTTCCATTCTTAATAAATACTAGCCAACATTCCAAATGTCATTTCCTAATGAGAAGCTGAAATATCTTGCTTCCAAAGCGGTAGAAACTAGCACTTTATATTTTGGGGGTGGGGAGGTTGTTTGCTTTGTCTTAATTGAGTAAATAGTTTCAGTCCCCTGCATCTGGGCTTTTGGAACAATTTCATTAGTCCACAAAAACATTCCACTCACACAGAGAATCTGTACTTGCAGGAAAACATTAGTGATGTACAGTAAACACAATGTAAAGGGATAAAGACATAATTGAAAGGTGTCTGCGTAAAATGCTCCCATATCAAATCATACACTTTGCAAGAGTTTTGAAGAGGTAAAGGAACTGCCTGTGAACCACTTGTCCATACAATATTGTTCCTCAACGAATTCCCAGTTGCAATTCTACCACAGACAGAAAAATCCACCCCTCGTATGACAGATGCCAAAGTCCCTGACAAAAAAAAGGGAGTGAGAGGCCAACAGCAGAGGATGGGGTTCGTTTTGGTTAACGTTAGACTACTTATGGTTGGATGTCCAGATCAAGTTGTGTTTTGTAGACCACGGAGAAAAATAAAGCTCCTCCTGAGAACAAGCCACTCCATACCGCAAGGCAGGAGCCTAAGGCAGGTGGGGAGGGTCAGTCACCTACTGGTGTCCCTGCTGCTGCCACGAGGCAGCATCTCACATGCAGGTTACTTGAGCTAGGTGATGTCATCCCCATCCACCTGCAGCCTGGAAAACTTTAGCAAGGACCGTGTTGGCCCAGAGCTAAGTATTTAGGATGAAGTTCCCTCAACCTTGTTTCACCCATTTCCTGCAGCCCAGAGCAGCTGTGACCAGCAAAGTGGGGAGCCCTAAGGAAGCAAGCACATCCTCCAAGGGATATATAAGGTCTTAATACAGCTACATAGGGAAGAAAGGGGCATGGGCAAATATATACCTGCTATGCCCTGATGCAGAGCACCTCCTCTGAGGGCTTTTCCAGATAACCGTAATGCAGAGCAACCGCAAGGGTCCACCAGCCACAGGCTTGGCATGTGACTGGAGGTAGGGTGGCAATGCAGTGAGAATAACCCCTCTACTGATGCTGAGGATCCAGCCCTTAGCATAAAGTCCTCTATTATTGTTAGTATCATGAAGCAGCTTTTATTATGAGACTGAATGACTTGTGTGTCCGTCCAATGAATTCCTGTTAAAAGACTAAACCTGCTAGAGGATAAAAATCCATTACAAGTGAGAAGCAATTTACAGTAGAGAATTGACCTATAAAACCAACGCATTTCCACCGCACTAATCCAAAACATATTTCAGAACATAGGTCTGCACTCTGAAATAGGTCTTGTTAAACCAACCGACCTGTTAAAATTATGGTCTTAGTGCAGCAAGCTTGTATATTTTAACAGGACTTTCATGTGCTGGGCTGTAGTCCTAGGAAATTTTCTAAGAAAGTGACCTCACTCCTCGCAGCTCAGGAAGTGGAAAGAGATTTAAAGGCAAGACACATCCATGGGACATCAGAGCAAGCAGCTTGCAAGGCTCATGGCCTCTCACACTTTGTCCCACTCATTTTTGCATCGCTTCTCATCCCATACCTCGCACCTGGAGGAGTACTTCTGCCTTTTCCTATCTGCCAAATATTTCCCCTTCTCCTTTGCAAAATCTCCTTTAATTCCCTAATTTGCTTCCTCCTGAATTCTTGAATCTGAGGGACTCCATTCTCCCCCTGCAAAGCTCCCGTGCACAGAGTAGGGACAATGCACTCAGGGTCACCCACTGCAGTCACCCCACAAAGCCCATGAGGTGTGCACAGATGTGCAGTGCTGGGTCAATGCCTCACTGTAGCCAGAGCAGGAACGCCTCGCATTATCCCGGAGTATGCCTGCTTTCAGGACTGGCCCACAGTGCTTGAACTGGGATCCTCCAGCATCCGCGTAGGAGAAGTGGGAGGCTCAGAGAGGGGAAGAGGAGCATCTAACTTTTCAGGAAAGCCAACTGTAATTACTTAAAGCTCCAGGGTCTACTTCGAAGCCCGTTGAACTCTGTGGAAGGAATTCAGTGGGCTTGCAGTCACTTATGGCTGCAGGGTTGGATCTTGGTAGAGAAACAATGAGGTGTTGTTGTGTAAAGGGTTCTGCCCTCGATAAAACATTTCAGTGGAAAATTGATCTCCACAAGCGGGAGAGTTTCAGCCATCACCAGGAAGCCCCTGCATGTTTGTACTTTTTTTCTGTCAATGCAGAAATACAGCTTGAACTTCAGTCCACTCCTATTATTATCTAAGTTGAGAGAATAAGAACTGGAGTAAAAATAAAAATAGCAATTTTTTTTTCCATTTCTTCTCCTCCTGTTTCCAGAAGTTACATTTATGAGTACACAAGAACTTTTAAAAATGGTAAACATAAATGTTTTAACAATAACACAATTCATGAATGTGACAGCTTACTTCATAGCAACCTATTTTATTAGCATAGATAGTAGCACAAGGGTCACATTTAGCAAAGAGGCAAAGAGGACACCTAGCTCAGTCTTGTGTGTGTCCACTGTCACTAATCTACCCCTCCCATTCAACAATGACCCATATTTTCCTCGTTCAACAAGGAAAATGGATGGAGCTGTAGAAGCCCTTCCTATTACCCTTGACGTCACTTGGAAGCGTTAGGTCTAGGCATGCTTCAGCTTCCCTGACACCATCCTGACATGCCTGGGCAATATTTCTAAATGTAGGTGTAGCATGTCCCTGCTTCCACCCACTGCATGATACCTTTTTGCATTGGAGCTCCATCATGAGCTCTTTGCTCAGCCAAAGCACTCTCCTGATACATCTGCTTGTCTTCATGAGTACTGGAACGGGCTGTTCTTGTGTTTTGGGCATGCAAGTCCTTAAAGGTCTGCCAGCTTTCCTGAGCAACTTTGCACTTCAAAGCTTCTTCCCCTGGCATCCCACTTATTTGCACTCTTTCAAAGACCTGGGTCTGCCCTCTGCTGCTCTCCTTCCTCACTGCACTCAGGATCTTACACCCCGCCATTTCATGGTTATCATAGTCAGGACTGTTGCTGATTTCCACGTCTTCAACTTATTCTTCCATATCAGTGAAGAACAGATGCAGGTGTGGGTCACCCTTGGTTGGCCCAGCCAGTACCTGTTTCAAGAAGTTATTCCTGACACCCTCTAGAAACCTCCTAGACTGCTCATGTCCCACCACGCTGATCTTCCAGCAGCTATCAAGGATGGTTAAAAACTCCTCCATGAGAACCAGGGTCTGTGATTCAGAGGCTTTGAAGAGGGCTTATTTCACTTGCTCACCCTGATGGGATGCCTCTAACACATCCCCACCATAATGTTGCCTTTACTTGTCTTTTCTCTGACCTCCAAGCTCTCGACCAGCTGATCATCCACCCCACTGAGAAGCTCCTTATACCCAAGCTGTTACTTTGCACAAACAAGCCCCTTGCTCCCTCATCTTCTCTGTCTTCTCATGAAGAGCCTGTACCTGTCCACCACAGTCACTCCAGGTGTGCAAGTTGGTCCACCACATATTTGTCACTCCAACAACATTGCAGTTAAGTAGAAAAAGCTCCTAGTTTTCGGTCTTGTTGCAGTATCTTGGAGTCTATTCATCTTTAGTGCTGTCTCTGCATGAATGGGCTCAGGAAGCTGAAAAACATACACCCTTTGCTTACTACAACAGGATAGAGCAGCAGCCATAGCTTTTGTTATAAACAGTTGCCCTCTGTCTTGCTGAAAGAAAAAACATAGGTATCAGTGTGCAAAGACAGCAGCAGAGTTAGGTCCTGAAGTGGGGCTCTGTTGGGCTCTGTCAGAGGCTACACTGAGGTGCACCTATTCCCCTTGCAGCTCCCTGATGGCTCCCTCATGACCTTGCCCCTTTCAAGGGGAACAAGGATGGTAACAGGATGTACAATGCCCAAGAGGTCCAGGAACTTCCAGAGGTGGTCAGAGAGGCTGGGTCTGGGGCTGAAAAACGCAAAACCAAGGAGACTTTAAGAGTCAGCAGAGGTTTTCTGGACAAGCATAGCCCCTGCTATTGAATGACTGCCTCATCTGCCCTCCAAAGCATGCCTTTCGATTGAAAAGCTCTGAATACTTCTTGGCTGACAAATGTACTCGATTCTGTGGCAAAGCAGATTTTAATACATTGAAAAACCTTGCTGAGCAGGATTGCAGGGCTCTATCTGCAGAGATACAGAATATACAAAGAGAAAGTTTCAACACCTCCTTAGCAAAATAAATTAATGCCATTTCTGAGATAGTGGCATGGGCAAAACATGTCCTCATATGGTATAAACTATTGGTGAGAAGAGCTTCATACCTTTACCATGATTTCATCACTCAAGAGTTAAGTGGCCATCCCAGACTGACACAAATCAAAACTTCATGTTACTATGGGACATGATCTGTTCCTCTCCTCTTCTTGTGATGATCCCCATTAACCATCAGATCATAGAATTTAAAATAACACAAAATCTGTACCTTTTGACATAGATTTCCCCCCTGCATCTAAGGAGGAACAGCTGTAATTTATATCAGGTGGTTTCAAACTGTAAGAAGCTGTGTGACAGCTGAGTGTTAGGCAAGTTCAGGTATGCCCCACCCTGTCCCAAAATGCATTTTCCTATTCTCCTCCCTTCCACCCAAGCAGGAGAAGATGTGGGAGGGAACAGGCAGCCCAGCTCTGCACCACCAGAGAATTATGCCAAGCCAGTTAATGCATCCAAGTGTCACATCTGAGATGCTCTGTACAGAGGTAAAAGGAAGAACTCTGTTCTTTTAATTTAAGAACAAGTCACTGATCAAAGGGGGGGGGGGGGGGTTGAGGGAGAAAACAGTTAACTTTAGAACTAAGTGCATGAAAATGCTTAATATATTACCAGAATGTTGATGAAAATGAAGAATTGGATTCCAAAGAATCTAGAGAAAATGATCCCTTTGAGTCAAACATTAATAAAAGTCTGCAGTGATATAAAGATGATCTCATGTTCCTGGTTATTTCCCATTTGCAAGGTTTTTTTGATATAGTCTTTTTTTTTTTTTTTACTCCCAGATGTTGTAAAGTTAATTACACAATCATTTTTGTATTAACAAAAAAATGAATAAAGAACTCATGACTCACTACAGTGCAGTACGGAATGAAGGAAAATGACCCTCTCAGATCTTCAGGAAAAGACAGTTTCAACATAATCCCACAGATGATATTTTTCAGTATTCTTCAGCCAGACACTTCTTTTTACAAGGGAGAAATTTTCAGCTCAGTCTGAAACTTTCTGGGAGCTTCCTCTGTGTGCAAGCTACAAGAGCAGGACAGCCCCAGCTGTAAAGAATGCTCACCAATGAAGAGTGGAATAAATTCAGGCACATCTAAGGAAAAGTCCTTTGCAGAGCCTGCATGTCATAAATCCTCTGTTCACTGTGCCTCGCTGTCCCACATGCAAGGCAAGATGTAAGGGGTCTCTTGTGTTGGGAAACACGTGTGCTTAGGTAGACTTGGTGCACACATAACCCATCCCTGGGGTGCACAGCCACACATTCAGCCTGGCATTGGTGGTACATTGGATGACCCAGTGTGCCTGCAAATCTATAGGATCTGCAAATGTAAATGTGAGTGTGCAGGTAAATGGTCTCTTCCACAAAGGTCTCAGCCACACAGGTCCCTAAATGTCTGTCAGAGCACAGAGGGAACAATCCCTGAGCTGGAACTTGGTGTTACATCCAACTGATGGTAAAGACTCTTGGGTGAAACAAGAGAGGACAAGTTTAATTTAAGGAAAATTCTGGGTCTAGTGGTGGCATCTGGCCTTTTTTGACAGCACTGAAATTAGGAGATATTTTGACTAATAAGTGCTAGTGAAAGGAAAAAGATTTTTAGGAAATGAAATCATAGATTCAGAGAATCAGAGGCACAGAGTTCTCTTTCTCTTGTCATTTCACTTATCAACAACCATTTTCCTATCTTTTTCCCTTCTTCTGAAGTCTAATGGGTCACCTTTGGCACACAGGATGACCAAAAGATGGGTCACCACTTCTGGCTATTTAAAGTTAACTCTTTGACAATGTACACAAGGGTTTGGGAGGATTATTTTGTAACAGAAGTTTTTTAAAAAATACTCCCTGCTGTATTTGTCAGGTGAAGAGATATTTTATTAACTTTGTTGCTATGAATTTTTATCAGGCCAATGAGGAATATTCATTCCTAAGGGGCTTAAACTAATAAAATCTTATAATGAAAGGCTATAACAAGTGCTTCAGGTCTGGATAGATTTGTTTTTAAAACTGAATCTCATCCTGTGACTGATCTCAACTTTTTCTGCTTTTGAAAATACAACCATTTGCCTCTGCTGCACTATGGCTCTTAAAGCTCTGACACCTGGAATCCTGTGAATATGTAAGAAATCAGATTTCATCACAAAAAAAAAAAAAAAAAGGAAAGGAAAGGAAAGGAAAGGAAAGGAAAGGAAAGGAAAGGAAAGGAAAGGAAAGGAAAGGAAAGGAAAGGAAAGGAAAGGAAAGGAAAGGAAAGGAAAGGAAAGGAAAGGAAAGGAAAGGAAAGGAAAGGAAAGGAAAGGAAAGGAAAGGAAAGGAAAGGAAAGGAAAGGAAAGGAAAGGAAAGGAAAGGAAAGGAAAGGAAAGGAAAGGAAAGGAAAGGAAAGGAAAGGAAAGGAAAGGAAAGGAAAGGAAAGGAAAGGAAAGGAAAGGAAAGGAAAGGAAAGGAAAGGAAAGGAAAGGAAAGGAAAGGAAAGGAAAGGAAAGGAAAGGAAAGGAAAGGAAAGGAAAGGAAAAAGGAATAAAACCCTCCAAGTGTTACGCAAAGGAACATATAAACCCCTTACTGATGTAGATTCTTAAACTGATCAATATTAGAGCCAAACAAGATTGTTGTGATTGTCTCACTAGTTTCATTACTTTCCATACAACTCTACAACTTTCTTATATTAATTTATGCCCTAAGATTAAAAGCTGTGCTTGCAGCAGAGCAGCTCTTTTAAAAGAGTGTTTCATTTTGATTGAAAAAATTCCAGTAATGGAGAATCCAGCACAACCCTGTGTAAATCATTCCAAATGATTAATTATCCTTGCTGTTAAGAACATGTGCCTTCTTTTTTGGTCTGAATTTGCCTCAGTGCACTTTCCAGCCACTGGTCTTATTAGTCATTGTACCTTTGTCTGGCAGACTGAAAAGCTCTGTATTACCTAAATCTTTTCCTTGTGGAGATACTCACAGGGTATGATCAAGTCACTGTTAACCTTCTTTCTTAGCCATTACTTAAATCTTTTACTCTTAGTTATATTTTAATTATTCTCAGAGCTCCTCTCTGAACTCAGTCCAATTTTTTTTGCATCCTTCCTGAAGTTTGGGTGCCAGATCTGGACATGGGACACCAGAGACCACAGTGCCAGTACTGACAACTATAGAAATACTCTCACAAACTCTTCATTCTTTTTTTATACAGGCAAAGACTGAATTCTGGCCATAGTGACATGCTAGAAGGTCGTGCTCAGGTGATTTTCATCCTGACCACTAGATTTGTTTCCCAAATTTTCTCCTTCCACAAGCAGAGAGCCCATGGAAATGCAACCTACATGTGTTGTTCCCAGACTGGTTCATTTTGTATTCAGCCACCCTAAAATAATTATTTGACCAGGTCCCGTGTTTTCTCTCTGTTTCAGTGAGAAACTGTTGTCTCAGCTGTGAGGAACTCCATCCTAGCCCCTTAAGTTATTGCTAAAATGGAAAACGGGAAGAAAAATCACTGTTGGACCATCTTGATGGAGACTCCCTGTCTATAATCAGATTTGAACAGACCATTGAACACATTCTCAGTCTTTTTAATGTGACATTGATTTTATAACATTCTGCTTTGTTATTCAAGATGTGTGGCCCCATATGCAATAATGTCAGGATTTTATTGCATTGCAAATACTACTACTTCTATCAACCAAAGTTGTAATCACATTAAAATTTATTCTAAGCTAGTTCAACAAGATTCTTTTCTACAAATAATTATTAGCAATATTTCCTTCCTTTAAATTGTTATTAATCTGGTCCCACATCTGCTATTTTGCTACTTTGTCAGGGAATGTTATCAGTTGGCTTTGGTTACTTGAGGTATCTCTTCTGCTTTTTCTAAATATGGGTGCATCTGCTTTTTTATTAAGTCTTCTCATTTCCCAGGATTTACTGAAACTCATTATTAATGATCCACCAAAAGCTTCTCAGCTCACAGACTGAAACTCACCAACATGATGATTTGAAAGGGTCCTGTTTAGTATCTGTAATTTAAGACCATATATAGTTACTGTGGAAGGGGGATATATTTTATCATTATTGCATGACTTTAATACACTTTCCATTTTCTCCTTCTCTCTTCCTCCAGCCCCATTGCAGAAAGATTTATTGAATATTTCAGCTTATTATTGACAGTTCTGCCATGATTAACTAGTGAAGCAACACTTTTATTGGGATTCCTTTTGCTCTTTAGATGCCCAAAAATCCTTCTACTGTCTTAAATTCTTCTGGCTGTAGCTTTCCCTTTGTATCTTTTTTCTTCAGCAACTTTTCACATTTCATAATTTATCTACACTGCTATCCACATTTCTTTATTCCACATATTACGTACGGGGTTTTAATTGTTATGCATGCTTTCTTTTTTTTTCATATGCACCTGGCTGTTTTTAAACCGTCTTTCTTGACTTTAGGTTTTTAGATCTTGGATTATTCATAAAACATTTTTAAAGAGTTCGATCTTTCATATTTTACCACTTCCATTCTTCCAAGCTGAAATATGTCTTAATTACTCCAGTTTTGTAAAACTGGACTCTTAGAAACTCTCTCTCTCTCTCTCTCTCTATATATATATATATATATTACTGATGTGAATTTTATATGCTTTGCATGAACCGATGTAGTTGATCTGAGTCTAAACAACTGCTGATTTCTGGTTCTGAGATCAGCTTCTATCTCTCTGCCAGGATGACGTCCAGTCTAGAAATGTCCCATGTCAACTGCCACCCTTTCCCAGCTAGAAAATTGTCATCTGTAATTCGGTAAAATTCCAAAGATATTTTAGTATTGGAAGCACGAAACTTCCAGCACATGCCATTCAGACTGGAATGCTCCGTTACAAAAGAGTTTTCATTTTTCTACACCTGTGAGATTGGTATTTAAGCAGCCAGTCATCCTGTACTCTAGAGGGATTTTGTGGACAGCCACAGACATCAGTAAGCCCCCATCTTCTGCTCTGTGTGTTGGAACACAAGCCCATAAGCACTGAAGATCACCTGACAATGATTCTGAGACAGTTGTTGTCATTTTGGACATAGGATACTATTCCCTGTTCTTTTATTCTAATTTCATCTGTCTTTAAAAAGAAATTTTGAACTGCTAACTTTAACAGTCCAGTCATGCCAGTTTTCATTCCGGTGTCTTATAATACCAAGTGTGTGTGTGCTCATCAGTGAGCAAATCTATATCCTTTTCCTTATTGATGGGCTCCTTGCGATCCTTGAAGGCAATTGGAGACTTTTCTTCACGTCCCTGGCACCTTGATTAATATTGTTCTGGGTATCTTGATTTTTCTGCTATCTCCTTTACCACTGTTCTTCTTGTTGTTTAGTTTAATACCTTTCAGTGCCGTCTAAGCAGCCTGTACCTCAGAAAACTAGTTTCCATCTACTGCAATTACTTCTTCTGAGACTAGTTAACTTGGCTTTCCCCCCATCTCCACTAGAGAGACAAATATTTCCCTGAAGCTCTCCCCAGTGCTATCTGGCAGCTTGCCTCCAGGTATCTCTTTTGGGTGCATCTTTAGTCCATCCATGATCTCTGGAGCTGTTGCCAACTGGTGGGGCACCACGAAGCCCTGGTTCTCTAATGCTAATCACAGCACAGTCATCAGGGAGGGCTACCCCTCCACCAGCACACTCTCCTCCAGTGACATCCAACCCATCCAGCCTAGATTTTTTTGAAATCTGTCTCTTTTGGGGAAAAAAAAGAAAAAAGAAAAAAGTTGGGTTTTGCACCCCCCGTTTTCCTAAGAGTATAAAGACAAGACTTAATGGCCTGACCATTAAGAACTACTGCCATTTGGGATTACCGACTCTATCTATTGTGCTGGACTAGGGGAGATTGAAGGTTTGGGGGGCAACCAGGGCTCAGCTGAGACAGATGGACACCAGGCTGCTCATTGCAACCCTCAGAGAGAAGAGTGGCCACAAGGCCATCCCTTCTCACTGCCTTTGCAGCCTTACAGCTCACACTGGAACTAAGGGCTTTCTTTGGTAGGCACATATGGAGCACAGCAAGTCCAAATGAGACCTTCCTTAGTGTGCAGAAAGTTTTCTTCACTGTCTGTTCACCTACACAACAGTCAGTCTATACTTTAAGATCACTCTAGTTGTATTTGTCTTCTTTCTGCTATTTATCTGCTTAGCATTTCCCATACCGTCATCTTTGTGCCACTCAGAATTGCTTGGTTCTGCTGGTCACCACTAACTTTCCTGCTAAGCAGAGCTGAATCCCAGATTCATTTTGCCCTCTCTGTTTTTTTGTTTTGTTTTGTTTTGTTTGGTTTTATACATTTATTATATCAGTAGAGTGAAGGAAAGTATTACAGGGAGAGACAGTGTGGTAAGGGAGGCATTGGAAGGGAAGTCAACTTATATTTGTGCTGTCATTTTTAATGCATCATTTGTTGAATCTGTATATTTTATGTGGTCCAGAAATAGTTTCTGCATATCTTGTCCATCTACTGTTTTATCCTGCAATTGGGATGTTGGTGATTTGTGTTCTTTATTAGGGTTAGACTCCTTTCTTTTATTCTTGGGATGGTTACCAATTTCCTGGGTATGGCAATTGCAGGGTGGTCTGCAGTGTGGCTCCTCTGTCTCAACATGATGTGTTTTGGGTTTTTTTTAGTGCTTGATAAGACGATCATAATAATGTTTCAGCTTTCAGTTTTGTTTAGTCATTTCTTTCCAGAAACTGCACAGCATAGCCAGCTCCCAAGGACAGAAGGGGTGATTTTGCAATCCAAAGACTGACAAGCCCTGCTTACTCATGGGGCAAGTCCCTTTAGACATTAAAAACTGCTGCTCTGTCTCTTTTTAAATAGGAAATGAGGACTGGGACAGGAGGAGGCTTCAGGAAAAGAAATCATGAAAGTGTTTCTTTCCCAAGTACTGCTAAATACTCAGCAAAAAGTTACCGGAAAAACAAACAAACAAAAATAAATAAACAAACAAGCAAGCAAACAAACAAACAAAAACAGGTCTCCTCCTCCTCCAACACTTTGCAGAGTGACGAGTGCCCATAGATGTTCTTGGGAAAAAATAACTACAGTGTCTCCTTTTAACACAGCTGGCTGACCACTGCTAGCAAAGGGGAATATTCTCTGCGCAACCCTTACCCGGTGCCAGCCACAAATCTGACCCCCGAGCACTTCAATACCACAGGAATTGAAGCCAGAATGCACCAGCCCACGGCCAGTAGGGCTTAGACCCAATCACACAGAGATCAGCAGTAATGCTGTAACACCTGTCTCTTACATATACTTTCACCTGCTTTTACCAAGGTGGTCTACTCAGGGCTTTCACATGAACATTTTACAGATGGAGAAACTGAGGCCGTGGGAAGCTACAGAATCTTCTACACTTTTTACAACTGAGCCAAAAATATAATTTCAATTTCCCAGGTTCCCTACTGTGCCATAATTTTGCCAAATTGCATTATTTAATGTTTGTACTATTTAAATGCCCAAACCTATTGTCAGCTCTGCACATGGCCAAAGGGGTAAAGCTGCATGTGTCATTTGAGGAGCATCAGCCAAGAGACCCCTGTTAAATATCTGTTTCTGTGTTTACCCATAGTCATGACCCCTCAAGATGAGCAAAAAAAACAGCCCACCCAGATAACTGAAATGAACTTCAGCATCTGAAAAATAAGGCATGTGTTTGGATAACAAAAATGGAGGGAAATTAGGTTGAGTTACCTACGAGGATGTTTTTGTATTGTTTTGGGTTTTTTTGAATTCCATGGAAAAATTGTGTATATTCCCAGGGGGCTGAGTGTTTCCAAGCTGGCAAAACTGATAAAACAAGAAACTGTTGGGTGATGTAGCTAACAAAAGTCCTGTATGAGACTGAAATTTAGAAAAGCTGTTTCTACTGTACTTACAGTGTCAAGGAAATGTTGGTGCCTGGAAGAACCAAGCTTAGTAGACATCACAAAAATGACTTGTCCATAAACCACAATATGCAGAGAAAATATATTTGACACTTTCAAAAACAGGGCTAGGAGAAGAGGGGCAATGAATTTATATTTCAGGCAAAATAGTCTCATCAGTCAGGTGCGGCGCTGCAGCTTCTGTTTGCTGACTTTGGTGCAAGGGCGGAAGCTGCCTGCAGGATGTACATCCTGGTGGTGGAAAAGAATGTCAGAAATTGATTTTGTTTTGTCTTGCTTTCTAACGAGTAGACCTTGAGAAGATACCTTGGACTGTTCGCAGACTGAAGGGTAAAGGAGAGGCAAACGGGTAGTGTTTATGCCTGCAAAGACAAAAACAAGAGCAAAGTAGATGTCAGCTGGGGAAACTGAAGACTGCCTTTTGTCATCTTCTAAAGGAACTGCTGCACATATGGACATCCAGGTAGCCCGGAGAAGGGGACTGGGCAGGAACCAAGTGAACCAAGTAGAAACCCATCTCTAACAGAAACTGGAGAACAAGAGTTGGAGCCAGGGTGGCCAGCATGTACGGATTAGGACCAGATCCCCACAGACACCTAGGGGCTCTTTTCCACTGATTCAGTAATTTGGAATCTCATAAAGCCTCATAAATCTCTCTCTCTTTTTTTTTTTTTTTTTTTTTTTTAATCTGCTGTTTTTAATAGGGAAAACAGGAAAATAGGGAAACAAAGAAGCCCAGTGTGAACACTGTAGATATTGCTCAGAATTTAGAAAGTGCTTCCAGATATGGTAGGTTTCCTCACCAGAAAAAAAAAATAAAATAAAATAAAATAAAAAGTCCCAAATTGCCAATATGTCACTTTAAAATGAGGTAATTTGGAGGTTTTCCTGGTTCTCATAATCCTTTGAATCAACTAGGCAAGACATGCATTATCAACATAAGAAGAAAGAGTGCAGAAGGAAAGAACATATTATCTATGTGCACAATAAAAAAGAATACAACACTGAAATGACCATCCATTATAGTTCACTGTTGCAAATACACTTACAGAATAAATTCTCATTTAAAAAAAAAAAAAAAGGAGGGCTAAGTGGAATAATTACCATTATGTGTCTGAGAGAGTGTTTTTCCATTAGCTGCAATTAATACAGTAATGCTAAATTAAAATCATTTCCCATTTTGCACATATTGTGAGGAAACATTAAAGAGAGGGAAAAAAAAAGGACTGAAATGAAGGAAAAGCTAAGCATAATAATTAATATATTGATGATTTTGTATCATCTCTGACTGATCAATCATCATGAGATTTTGGTTTTATTTAATTAGCTTATGATAATGTCATACAGAATCCCAGTGTGCCGATGAAAACTGGCAAGTGAAAACATTGACCTTCTGCTCACATATGCAACACTGCCTTACAGTGTTAACAGCCTATATGCATCAATGCTAAGAGGCTTCCATCTAACATGAGAGCCACTGTATCAGGGGGAAATCATTACTGCCTACAGTGAGATCAGGGTTTGGCTCTTTTTGGTGCATGAGAGTCTGGGGAGCGAAAGGCACATCGCTTCTTGCCAGAATAATAATTGGGTGCTATGAGATTATGGAGTGCTGCCATAAACTGAAAATGAACAGACAAGTTTCTTTTTGTTTGTTTTATTAAATGCTATTATTGTTATTTATTATGTTCTTGGTCATCAGTTTTCTCAGAGTTGCTAACAAAGTGCTGCATAAATCCAGCCTGTCCCTTTCTGACCTCTATAACATTATGCAATTTTCTCCATTCACCCTTAATTCGAGGTATCAACTAATGCGAAAACATGCATTTTATTGAATGGCAAGTTTTCTACTAAAGACATTTCTTTTGCAGTAGGAAGCAACTGCATTAGAAATAAATATCTCAGCCAGACCTCCTGCATACTTCTCCCAATACATAAGCAAAAAAATATGTTGTGGTCAAACCTACATTGTTCCATTTGCCAATTGCAAAATAATAATAATGTTTGATGGGCAAAAATTCAGCTGTCAGGAGAGAAGACAGACGATTCTGCTTATTGAATGCTATTGACTTCATGGGGCCAATAAAACTGCTTGCAAATAAAAGAAAGAGGAACCGATTCATGTCCTGAGATGGTGTGACGTAGCCTTTTTCTGTTTGTATAATGTTGTGATTAAATATGGTGGGGCCCTAGGGAGTGAATTTTTTATTTGAAGGTTAAGCCAATATTAGCAAAAAATAAAATAAAATTAATCAAATGGCCCAGAGCATCACAGCCACAGTTGATTCCAAGAATGTTTGGTTACAAAATGAGCAACTGACTAATTGTGTAAATGCTGTTAATTAGCTGTGCAGAGCCCCTAACTGGGCTTTTCCCTGTAACTAATAAGAAATCAATTAGCTAATGAAGTGGCCATTAAATGCTATGCTAATCTTAGCTGGGATATTTTTAATGTTTCTTCTTCTTCTTCTTTTTTTTTTTCTTTATGATCCTTCCTAATTGCCATTGCCATACGGAGCTCACAGCTTTCAGCATGTCTAATGAAACATCATTATATCATAACTGGCATTCTTGGAAGAGTTAGTGGCAAACCTGCTTCCCAATTATTTTTAATTGCCAGACATACTCATAACTGGGCCTTTTACCGTGTAGTTCAGATCCCTGCACTGTCATGTAATATACACAAAGATTGTGTTTTCTTCCCTTTGCATATGAAGCGTGCCTGCAGCACCAGCCATGCTGGGGAACACGCGCAGCACCCTGAGCAAGGACCCTGAGCCTTTGCCCATCCTTTGGCTGCAGCCTGCGGAGGCTCAGCACCACTTTCCCACTGAGCAGCTAAAGCTAATCTCAAGGAGGTTTCACCTTTGTCTGAGAACGTCCCATGCCTGGTAAACATCATTCGCAGCCAGCCTCTCAGAACTAAAAATGCAACTGCGGCTCCTGGTCACTTATGCCAAAGCACTGCGATTTAGCAATTATTATTGGGATCAGCAACTGGGGAGTGTGAATGTCTTCAGTAATTCCCACAGATTTTGTCACTTTCTAAAAGAGTTCATTATCACCATTTATTTGTGTCTATAAAGTCCAATTTAGAGAAAGAAGAAAGTGTATCTTTGCTTTGGGTGGCACGGCTGCAAAATAAGTATTTCTACTTTAAAAGAGCCCTTTCTAGGGAGGGAGGCATGGACAATTCTAAGTTTTTAAAATGCTCCAGTAGCTCCTCGTTTTTATTTACCACCGCAGCACCTATCTGGTAATGGAGTCATGTTTAAACCCTGAATCTCAATGAACTTCTCTAAATCTACTGGTGCTGGAGTAGGTTATGTGTCAGGATTAGGTTGGCTCCTCCCTGCCCCCCACAACACAATAGTACTCGGGACATCTGTGCACAAAATACGCGCTTTTTTAAAGAATGTTTTCAAAAGAGAGTCTTGTCTCTCTCGCTCCCTCTTTTTTTTCCCTCCTCCCTCCTTTTTTGGATAACATGCAAATTGAATTAGTTAATTCTGCACCCCAGTTTCAGGAAATCTGCCACCAGCAGCTGCCACTGTTTCAGATGTCAGGAGGATGCAGATACACTGTGACATTTTGTTCATTAAATAAACAAACCAGGTTCAGGCTAACAACATTAGGTAGAAAGCCCCATCAATTCTTGTACATTTAGTTCACATAATAGGAAGTGACAATTGTTCCTTAGCTTCATAAGCACTATATTGAAGAACAAAAGGAAAAAGCATACATAATGTGGCAACAGCAACAACAGTTGCCATAAAATCCTGCAAGGTTGATTTAGATTAATGAGGCACATAACTTTTTGCCCAAGGCTACTTAAAATAAATATGGCTACAAACATGGCTACTAGGGGAGAGAAAAAAAATGTCAGGATTTTTTTTCTCTTACATATGGGTTTGTTCTTATTTATTTGAGTTGACTATCAATAAGAAAACTACTTCAGCAATGACCCCTCTATAGACGGACGAAAAAGATTTGCACCGTATGTTCGTACGAAAACAAAGGGAAAACACAAAAAAAGTCCGATTTTTGTACATTTCAGTGGCATAATATTTTACTCAAAAATGTTAACTAGCATGTTGACCTTAGGTTAAAATGATAGATATTAAACATTCAAATTAAAAGCCATAGTCTTTTCCATTGTGACAAATCAATCTACCTGAAATATCAACACTTCTGGCTTTTGAATCGATCAGATATATCGTGACTTTTGCTTTTAGGGAATATAAACACTAAATTGCCAAGAGAACAGGTACATTTCATCGGCTATGCATTATCAAATATAAAAGTCACTAAAACTGGAAATTTGGTAATGGATTAAAAAATAAATAAAAGGATGATAATGAAGAGGAAGAAGAGTGGCCTATCTAAAATCAGGCCATCCTAAGACTTGGATATCATAGATAAGGCTGTCAGTCAGACTTAGACTGAAAGGTACAGACAATAGAAAAAAAAAAAAAAAACCTCGCACATTAATATGTATAGCACCATGATGTGGCTTTTAATATTCCAAAGGGACTTCAGCAACTCCATGGGAAAAAAAGCCAAGCGGAGGCTGGCTCTTGCAAATCCTTGTTGACGGAGGCCACCCGCTGAAGGATGTGTGCCCCCTCCCTGTGCCCTCAGCAAGCCCAGCCTCACTCCACCCCAACCCAGTCCCTGTCCTCAGCCTTGCTAGAACCTTGCCACCCTTTTAGAGCATCTCCGAGGTCCTGCCTATGGCCAAGGAGCCAGCAGGGACAAGGGGGTGTCGTTCTTGGCATCCCTCCTGCAGTAGCCCTGGGGAGACCCATCCCCTCGGACCACAGCCAGACGTGGTGCTGGCAGGTGTGAAAATAAACTTTCATCCAGACAGCCCCTACTGGCTCCACATATGCAGAGGCTGAAAGCAGCAAGTGTTTCCAGGACAGGTCAGCATCAATTTAAATATGGCAAGGGGTTGGACACTTCCTTCCTTGTCAAGATATTCCCTCGTAGGGATTCTGGACTCCTCCACCTGCTGTTAGGACGTCTCCCCACATGTCCAGGACAGGTGAGGGAGAGGGCCTGTCCTTTCCTGAAGAGTGCAAGATGAGCAGAGTAAAAGTTTAGAAGCAGGCACACAGATTTCATGGCGCCCCAAGGGCTTGGAGGGTTCTTGTGTGCTGGCAAAGCCTCAACCAAAGGCCGCTGACAGCAGAAAGTATGTTTTCAGTGCCAGCTTCCTAATGACCTTGGGTTGTCCATCAGAAGCCACACTGCAGTTCCCCCTCAGCCTGCAGGTGGAGGACATGCAGATGCAGCAGCTTAGAAAAGGTGAACACTGCACCCACCATTTTGCTCCTACTTTTTTTCTTGCCCATTTGCATCAAAGCTCCTCTACAAAATTCCCACTGGCAGGTGTGGTGTGAGTCGTGGCCAAGAGAGAATTTTGGCAGGAAATCGCAAGAATGAGCTGGTGGGATCAGTAGCATGATAAACCCTCAGCTTGAACTGCATACTGCTAAGGGGATTATTTCTGAGGGATCTCCATATCCACTCTGTAAACCAGCCTGAGTCCTAAAGGAGTCTGTATTTTGACTGGAGAATGTTATACATATAAAATTTAAAAAGAAAAAAGCTAACATTTATTCATCTGATCATTCTTGACTATATTAACTTTAGCAGCTGTGTAAGAATCAGATTGCCACAAAAGTAAGACATTTCTTGGTTTCAGTGGACTATTTTATTGTTCTTCAGGAGAAGATATGCATCTTCTTAACTTTATGTATTTCCACTTGCTGGAATCATTTTTAAAGGATTTCCCCCTCTTAGATCGTAGGACAATGTGGACTCTACAGTGGACAAGGAGTTCTTTCCTTTTATATGAGCCAGTTAATTTGCTTTATGTGCTGCAGTTTTATCCAACCACATACAGTTTTTGTGAATACCATCATGAACAGCTTTTCAAGTGAAGAAGCACAATAGATGATGTTTTGCAAACTGAAATAAACACTTCAAAATCTGTGGAAAAGGTAGCTACAGTGATGTAAGAGATGGATCACATTTAGAAGAAATCCCAATAGAAAAACAGTTGTGATTCTTAGTGACATTTCCAACAAACAATGAAAGAACAAAAAGTATTCTAGATATTCTCTTGGGTAGTTTTTTTTATTTACTGTTATTTCATTAATAGGTAGATGTACCTCCTTCCTTCCTTCCTTCCTTCCTTCCTTCCTTCCTTCCTTCCTTCCTTCCTTCCTTCCTTCCTTCCTTCCTTCCTTCCTTCCTTCCTTCCTTCCTTCCTTCCTTCCTGTCCCTTTTGAATTCTCTCCTACACCAAAAGGAAGATTTTGCAGAGTTTCATAAACTTTTACATCTACTTCTTAATGTAGCATTTAAAATTTTCATCAGGGATAAGTTGTTTTTATGGTAGGGACATGGAACCATTTTAAAACCCACCCATTGGGGAAGCCAAGTACCACAGACAGTATGAGTAATAAAGGGATGAAATATAAAGGAGAATAATTTCACATGGGGAAATTGTGGAGCTCACAACACACCACTGAAAGTCCCAGTCACAATGGGTGAAGAACTGCCCAAGGACTTAAGGCCTCAGAATAGGATTTCTATAGATTTATCTGAAACTGGTAAATTGCCAAATCAAGGTAAACTAATTTAAGCTATATTTAAACCAGTTTACATATACCTACATGAGGGATTTACACTGGTATCACCGGATAGATTTAAAATAATTTTAGTTGACAGCACTGTAGCTTTTCTAATGTAGGTAAGTGCAAGTGTTTGTCAAAAAGCAAGGTGAAGACAAGCAAGTTAAATGTAGGCTAACCATTAAACTCAAGAGACAGACTTCACCCTGTATACCATGTCTCTGAGGAAAAAGAGATTAAACAGGAATACAGGTCATCAAATATTTTTAATTTTTTCTTTTTTATTCTTGAAGCCCACACTTTGAAAAGTGCAGAAATCACCTTCATAGGAGAAGAAAGAAAATTTGCACCGAACGTGCCATTCCCTCCCATCCTTCCCAGCAGATTGCAGCAGACGTGTTTCGTGCGAGCACCAAGAAGCTCGGCAGAGGATCGGGGGCCTCTGAAATACAGCTGAACCCTTCAGCAGCAGGAGAGCACTACTTCCCCAAGAGGATCGCAAGTTTCTCATCTGGTCCTGCCTCGATTTCTGGAAATTTACCCCATCTTAAATTCTTGAGCAAAAAATTAAATGAATCCCTTCAATCTGTGCTTCTAAGATCTTCACTATAAAAGCTGCCTCATGGCACTTTGCCCCCAACAGCCTCTGACATTGCTCCCAGATCCCCGGGCAGCAGCACTGGGCTGGTGCCCTGTCGCCCCCAGCAGCCTTCCCAGAGCCGCTGCCCAGCTGGCCGCATGCCCCTGGGGCTCGTGTGTACACGGGAAACACAGGCAGGAAATTATGTTTTCCCTCCACATAATTAATAAGAGCTAAACATTTGTGGGTTTGTTGCCCCTTTTTAAAGCACTGAAGCCACAAAGAAAAAATGTGAGCATTTCCAAATAAAAAGTGACTATTTCTTACAAAAGAAGTTAAAAAGAAAAAAAAAAAAGAAAAAAAAGAAAAAAAAAGTGTGCAATCATGCAATAAAATATATATATATATATTTTTGAAGTTTGGTTAAAGAATTGTCTAACAGTTGCTGTTGGCACATTTTATTGCCAAGTCTGATTCACTGCAGCATGAAAGAATGCATTAAATGTTAAGCACATAAGTTATCTCACCAGCTTTAACACGACTTTTCATTCCGAAACTAAGCGCGGGCTCCAGAGCTCTGCAGAGCGAGAATCTAAGTTAGCACTGCTCCTCCTCTGCACATTGGTATCGAGCGTACATTCTGTGGAGGTCACAGCACAGGGTCCTGTGCTTACGAATAAACCACATTTTTTACAATAACTGTTCTTACTCTGGAAATGCTGCAGCCGTCCAAATGCAAGTGAAGCAGGAGAGACAATATGCAGCAGATCTGCCTGACAGCATATTGCTAGCACATTTTCAGGTGAGCCCTGAAAACAGATAATGGGCATGCTTTCCCTGAAATAGCCAGAGCATCTTTCATAGCACAGCTTAGGCTGTGATATGGAAGCAAATTCCAAGGAGCTTTGCAGTTCACCTCTTGTTTTGCTTCTCTGCAACTCCCACATAATGTTAAGACTGTTTCAGGGATTTAAAAATATCAAAGTGTTTTTTTGTAGAGGGGAATAAATCACTTGATCAAAGATTGGGGCGAACCTTGTTCCTTGTTCCTCTTTGTATCATTTTTAAACAATTGTGTACTGCAAATTCCAAGTTTCTTTTTTTCAGATTGGATTTTCTAAATAAAAATCCCCACATCTTAGTTCCTATTAAGCCTCCATTTTGAAACCATACAGTTTGTTTTCTGTTTTAAGGAAAATGAGTACTGGATCCTGTGAGCAAGAACTTGTAAAATCAGGTCTAATATGCATCTTTATCACTAACTGCCATATTATTGTGATTAAAACACGTAACCTACAGAAAGATGGGTGATCATTTTGAACGATTCTGTCTGAACTCAATTAAAGGAGACAAATATCAGAATTGATATCTAAGACGCGTCAAGGGATGCATTTTTAAATTATTCAAAGTCACATTACAGCACTGAGAACTGCAGAGAACCCATCTAAAATTTTGGATAAGCACTTCTCAGCATGTTGTGTTTTGCAAAGGTCATTTCTGCAATACACTGAGCAGAAAGAAGTACATTTTGTGCCTATTCCATTAATCTGGTAAGTTAATGTAAAATTATTTTAATTACTTTTATTGAAACGCTGTGTACACCTATGTCAGTACGTATATTATAAATAATAAATAATCATTATTAGACTTGGTTGAATTATTCATTGAGGATAAATTATCTGACAAATACAGGCTTTTTCTCTGCTTGTGACTTGTTTATGAGCAATCTTGTCTTCTCTGAATATATTCCTTCTTGCATTTTTTTTTCTCTGTGAATAATGAAGGGTATTCGGCCAAGGACTGCAAACTGCTTGCTCAGATTGCTCCCGCTCTGGTTACATGTGATCACTTGGGAAATGTGGACGTGTCAGTCATGGGGGCTTGGTTCTGGTTGCCTGGCCAGTGGGCTAGAAGAAGGTCACAAGCATTTGGGGAGGGTCTGGGCATTACAAAGGTGCAGGGGAACCTCTTTCTGACTTATACCTCCACCACTGCTTACCAAGCCTGTCATCTGCATTCCCAAGTGTCATGTACAGTCTCTGCAGAAAGATGATAATGCGACGGTGATCATGAGCTGAACAGAATTGATGTATAATTAATAGCTCATGAAATCACCAACAAGCGAATGAAGAACCCCACCTGGGACGAGAGGAATGAAAGCACGTGAGATGGGATGGGGACCTCTCACAGCAAGTGGATTTGGAGTGAAGGGAAGATAGCCTGGCAGTACCCTCAGCACCAAGACCCTAACAGGGCTCACATGGGCATTCAGAAAGTTCACAAACCTGCTGAATATACAGCCAGAGCTCATAAAAGCCTAAGGCTCCGGATAAAGCAACCCAAAGCCCCAACCCTGTAAATAAGGACAGGAGGAAGGTGGGGAGGAGGACATGAGGATCCAGAGCAGAGAGCTGGAGGGCTCATGGAGCCTGGCATGCCCTGTCCATTCCCCCCCCCTCCTTCCCCCCAGCTGGTGCTGGTGCTGGCAGCAAAGAGCCTAAAGCTGTGCATGTGGGCTTGTCAGGGAACTGGGAGTGTGTGGGGGGGAACCCCAAAAGCGAGCAGCTCAGGGGTCTGCCACCAAGGGGGTGGCCAGGCCTCAGGCCAGCACTGAGAGGGATGTCCCAGTGGTGGGCATCGCTCGGCCTAGGGCAGGCTGCAGAAGGACATCCCACAGCTCTGGGCAGTCCCAAAGTGTCACAGAGACAAATGTTGGAAGGCAAACACTCAGCGGAGTAAAGAGCAACAATGAGCACTGCAGTTTGCTCGCAGATGCCTTTGTCTTGGCTGCTCGCACGGAAGTTCACAGTAAGAAAGGCTATTGTGCTGACAAAAATGTGTGTGAGCAAATGTTTACATAAAACAAACGGGAGGGCAGGAAAGCAGCAAAGGGAAGGGTCCCCTGGATGCAGCAGGCTTTTCAGGAGCACTGTTTCCCGTGGGTTGGTTTGCTTCAGGTTTGACTGCTTTGAACCGGCTCTCATGGTTGTGGTGGCAGCCCTGCACTCGCTTCGGAGATGTGAGGTGCAGGTGCAGGGTCAGACATGTCTTGTGGTGGCGGCACCAACGTATAGTCACTGCACATCCTGCAGGCCCTTAAATTTAAAGGAGCAGGTCAAGGCCTGCCTCAGACGTTCCTCTTGCTCCTGATGCAGCAGAAGAGATCAGTCGCCTTTTGTGGCAGCTCTGGATGATGCCAGGCATGAGAGACAAGGAGCAGGGCACAGGTGAATCTGCCCGCTCCCAGCACATCAAGCACCCAGCCCATGCGAGCCACGCTTTGCTGATGTTCTCTTTCATTGAAGATTAAGCCTCCATTTGTTTTCCAGCATTTGATGTTTCACTCCCAATCATCTCTAGGCTTGGCACCAAAGTTGTCTTCCTGACAGCGGGTGCCAAATGTGATTACCCGCCCGGCTCCAGATCCCACCTCGCCGTGGCTGCGCTGCAGCGGCTGCAGGGGCGGGCAGGCTGCAGCAGCGAGAGCAGCGACACAGCCGCCGGCCCCCACACTCGCTCCCTCTCTCTCTGGGTTGGTGGCTTTTTTTTTCTTGGCTTCGTGTAACTGCACAAAGGCAACACTAAATAAGGAAAATATGCTTCCCAGTAACCCAAACTGACAAAAACAAAGATGGCATGCTTGTGTAATTAGTTACACATCTAACTTTTTTTTTTCAACTTCTTTTCCTTTCAAATACCCCACGACAACTTCGCAGCCCAGGCTATGAGTGAAGCTGAAATGGATGTAGAGTGATGAAATCAGCATTTTTCTTTCCCCCTAAAACACATTACAGACCTTAGGTAACTCCTGAATCTTGGAGTCCCTCTGTGACTGCTTTCTGCTGTGAGAGCAATTCATTAAAAGTTAATTAAAAGGTGAAGTTCAATATGCAGTTTCCTTTAGCTAATCCTCCTAAGGCAGCTTCATATGGCACTAATGTATCCATTTTGTTGATGTTAGAAAACAAAAAGGCAAGATTGTCTAATTAAGAGGTTGGTGTTTACAAGAGAGAGGTTTTCTAATTGGCAACTTGGAGTCCAAATTAATCTTAATGCTGCTCATTTAAGCATTCTCAATCGAACTTGGACTTCTCCCCAGCAAGAGCGCACAAAATGTGAATCATTTCCAGGATCTTTCAGAACAACAGTGCTCAGCCTGCTAGCTCTTTCTGTGCTCAGTCCCCTTCAGGGGCCCAATTCTGAGCTGCTTCCCCCTGGCCCTGGTGTGGGAAGCTTCTTGTTATGGGCTTTGCTGGGCAGGCTGGCTCCCAAAGGCGGAGTTTCATCCCTATCTTTCAGCACGTTTCCACTCAAACATCTAACTGTGTGTTGTATGGCCATGCACATCAGTATTTTTCTGGTAATACATTTTATATGTTTTGCAGAAACGAACATGCTTCATCTGATTATGTTAGTGCAAAGCATTTTTTGTCTAATAAAAGACAAAAGCATAATAACTGTATTCCTACTCATTCTGGCTTATTCTGACGGCAGCTACTGACTTCCTGCCGTACAGTGGGAATACAGAAAAAGAAAAGAACACTGCCCCCCCTTAAAAATATGAATTTAAACTGCCCAGACACGCTTAGGAGAAAATGCAAAAATATCCTAAGCTGCCATCACTCAGGCAGTTTTGGCCACCCGGACTTTAATTTTGGCGACTGTGCTGGTAAAGTATGTGGCAGAAATCAAGACTATCACAAAAATAAAATAGCTATCTCAAGAGAAAACCAAATCTAAAATATAGGCTATCCAGGACAATCCTTTCCTTTTCAAAAAAAATTGAGATACTAGCAATGACGAAACTTGATATGTTCATCAAGGACTGTCACACAGCTGAATTAAAATCGTAACTTACCCAGAAGATGAAAGTGCTACCCAAGGGCTAAAGAAGGTGACTTTTTATTTACAACATTTTACATCGATTTTTGTTTCTGCTGCCATCACTGGTGACTCAGCCCTCCAGTGTGCCAGTGTTTGTCTTTGTGTATATGACAATCTGCTTCTCCTTTAAAAGAAGCCACGTAGGCAGAATGTTTTCCACTTTTATCTCAATGTACCTCCTGCGGTAACCCCACGCTTGTCAATAAAATATGAAGGTTAGAAAAATACCCCTCACCAACATGACACTTTCCGCTGACATCTCCTGCTTCTTCCTTCTCCTTTGTTCATTTACATTGCTGGTGAACGATAGCCAAAAAGAAAGGGGAAGGGAGAAAAAAGCAAGTAAAAGTTCTCATTCCTTTGCTAAACCATGGAAGCCCCCAAACACCAGTCTGTACTGCCCGGATGCTGCAGACATGTCGTGCTGAACTGGGAGCTGTGTGGTTGGAAAATATTCGCTGCCCGCTAAAAAAACTGTGCTGGGTACGCCCTGGCGTTCAAGGTATGGAAGCTAAAAGTGGGAGCAGCCTTCGTCAATTCTAGGTTGCAAAATGCACTGTTAAAAAAAAAAAAAAAAAACTTGCTTCACATACGGGAACGCCCAAATCTTCCGGTCCTCAGCGCACAAGCACTAGATGTGCTCCGGTATTTCTGGGAGCTGGAATAGCATTCTGGGTATACTGAAATTAAGAGGTTTGGGCATGTTTGCGAGTCTGCTGAGTTCCTTGCTATATGTTTTCCAGGAGAGAAATGTGAAAGAGTTTCCCAGTTATAGCCTCCATACCTTTGCTGAGAAGGGATGCCACAAATCACGTGAATAATTAGTGACACTCTTAAGCATCTAGCACTGTGCCCATTTATTTTCTTGGCACAAAATGTATTAGTTCTACACTATTCATTTAGTTTGCATTTAGGAAGAGATAAATTTTAGTCGGAAGCTGTACTGAAAGACAATATATACTGTACGTTGAAGAAAAATCTATTTGCTCTAAGACCATAGCTTTCTCTAAAAAGAAGAAAAAAAATAGTCTGGAGAAATAGCATGGAGTTAATTTGTATGAAAACCTAATTTTTGCATAGCTTTTGATTGTTCAGATCTCCTAACTAAATGGCCTGCAGTGACCTTTTCAGGAATGCTGTACTCAGAGCTAAACTCTCACCAAAAAATGCATGTTTCTGTGATCCCCTCATTTAGATAATAGCTCTGGGTCTTTAGCTATAAATGTGGAGTGAAGGGAGGGAAGAAAAGCGAAAGTTTTTCTTTCTCCACAAACGTTAATGAGACTTTTCAACTGTGCTATAGAGTGGAGGAACTTAAGCCTCTCGAGGTGTTTCTGTTTTTCAGGCTTTGAGCTCTTGCTGTGCCTTGCTCTCTCCATCCCGCCTCTGAAAGGCCCTCAACAACCCATGGCTTTGTCTCGGCATTTCTCAGTATAAGCTACACTCTACCAGGACCACTTTTTTGCTTTCATATTTCAGCAGAAAAGCAAATAGAAGCGGAAACTGTTTGATGTATTTTAAGTAGAGAAGGCTAGTAAAATATTTTTTAATGGGGATATGAAGCCTTTCAGCCAACAGGATGCTGGTTCAGTTCCAGCCCAGATGAGGAACAACTAAAAGTTGCTACCATCTAAAGGCTATTAAAGCCTTTGTAAAGTGAGTAGCTGCCTAAGTACCGTTCCCAGTGGCCACATCACAAAAAAACACACTAACAAGTACGTCTGTCTTCGGCCTCCCTCTTGTTGGTTTCTCAGCAAGAAGACAAGGAATGAGCGGCCATGGGGATCAGCCATCCTTTCAAGAAGGTTATCAACACTCCCGGAGGTTCATGCGCCAAGCTGAAGTCTGCCTAGAGACTTTATCTCGTGCTGGTAAGTTAAATTGCATGAATATATAGATGTAAGAAGTCTGTCTCTGATGGGTTAACAAGGGTAAATCCATCAAAATACAGCTTTGGAAAGCCTGGCACTAGGTTTGTCCCCAGCCCACAAGAGAACGAGTATCTAGGCTTGTAGCAGGTATGTGGGCTTGTCTACCCACGCAGATAGAAGATGCACATGTGAGCAGTGCCATGACCCAGCAAGGAGGGCGCAGCAGCACATTGGCAGCCCAGAGAGCTGCTCTGCACAGACATGAGTGGAGCCTGGGGAGGAAGCCATCACACCCAGGGGAGCTGATCAACCCAGGGGACCTGCACAGGAACCACAGCATCAGCCTACGCTTCCTTCCCGCAGCTAAAGCTTTGTGCGCTGGCAGGATTTTTCCTTAACAGGCTGCATGTTCAACTGAGTAAACTCCGTTTTACCCATACATCTCTCTGTAGTGCAAAACAAGGGATGAGGGAGGAGGCATGAAGCAGAAGTCTGATTCAGGAATATAGGAATACAAACTATATTTTCATGCATACACACAGACTTGTTTGCTGAAAGTTTCCTGTACATCAAATTAAAACAGATAAAGCAACAAACTCAGACACCATTTACCCATAGGGAATATACTCAGCCTTTATTTAGCCACTGAAAATTTACTCCTGCTTGTCTGTATCACTAACCTGCTTGGGTAGAGTGATGTTTTGATGCCAGAATACCCGTAGGGTTTCCAGAGAACATATCATAAGATTCACAGCTACAGACACATCCTCGTAACGAAGCAAATTGGACTTGGACGGGAGCCTTGTGCAGAGCTACTCAGCCTGCAGAAGACTGAGGGCATCAGCAGAAGAAAGCTTTAGCACCTCAAGAAGCTTCCTGCAAAAATGCAGATACTTAAGGTCATTGGGTACTTCTAGAGCTTGCAGGAGAGAGGAGAGCTAAAGATTATGTTCTGTGATTTTGGGGCAAAATTCAGGTGTTTCCGGTCATACCTGATGCTTTTGATCCCTTTATGCATATGGCCCTATATCTTTCCATGTTTTTCACATGGCAGTGAAGGCACTTTCCTGCCTCCCAGCGGTGTTTTAAAAACAAAAACCTGAAAGGCTGTGAGGCATACATGAGTCACAGGATCAAGTCTTGGACCCCATTTATGCATAGGTTTCTTTGTGCAGGGTATTGTCTGTAAGGTCCTTGCCATAAAGGTTCCATGTTGGCTCTGTTCTCATATGGTTATAAGGGTCTGAAAACCTGCAAGTAAATAAACTCCAGCCACATGAGCAGTCCTGGTGAGCTCAGAGGGTAGCATTCCTCCTACTGTGTGTGCACAATAAGACACTCAATAAAGCTGCCTCAGTGCTGCACGACCTGAGCAAGTATGACCTATAGAGGGACACACATGGCAAAGACGCTTTTAAGTTCTCCTTTTATTTGAGACTTAGGATTGCTTTACAGTTCTCCATTTTCTTTTTCATAATGTAGAGTGAAACTTAAAAGTGGCCCCAACTTGTAATGAAAGCTGCAACAAATTTTAGCAAATAAAAAGCCACTTAAAGAAAAAAACACTACTGTCCTGGCTGGGAATTTTAATAGTGCTGCACTCACAGCCAGACTGCTTGTAACTTTTCTATTAAAATTTTAAATCGAGAGCATTAAACAGCTTCCAATTAAGGGGTATATTATCACCTCGATGCACAGGGAGTTTCACACGTAAATCCCTATGTATTAAGAAGAGAATATACCCTGTGGCTTTTTAAATAACAAATAAAAGTTAAAAGAGCTTTTGCAGGACGTAGAAGACCCATGGAAAGGCTTATATTTTAACATACTTTGAGTGGAAGAAAACTAATTTTTAAAACTGTATAGGAAGAGTATTTATTTCATTTTTTCCCACTATTCCCAAATATTTCCACTGGGACCTACTTATTAAGATGAAAGTCTAAGTATTCCATAGGACTGGAAATAATGATTTTTGAATGCCTTTCACATATACAGTGTAGAAGTGCTATTGGTCATGTCTTTTTAAGACTGAGGGTATCCTTCCCATTTCCACAGTGTCTTCGTTATGAGTCAGAATTCATTTTTTTTCTAAGGCAAAGGCAATTCTATTAATTAATCTGAGTTAATATTACTAAAAAGTCAGAAACAGTTAAGAAATCCCCCTAGCACCTCTCAGCTTCCTGAGGGCCTTTTGAAGTAAAATGTGAAGAGCTGCAAGCCTTCCAGCCTATATGCATGCTTATTTTTTTCAGTGGAAACTCAGTGAATAACATACACTTAGAAAAATCAGATGGCACTGACAAAGTTCATCAGTGATTATTATTTATGATTGCTGCCATTAAAGCCAGAGGCAATCTAACCATGACCATTTCCTTTGGTCACTGTGATACCTAATGCAAGTCAGTTGGCCACCTCATCTCTTGATCTCTGTGTGTAGCTCAGCTCCGTCAGGGAAGGGAGGACACAACACACCACTGAGAAGAGGTTTCAGATAACTTGCTCATGGATGTTGAAGCAGGAGAGCCATATGATAACCTTTGGCTCAGTATGGACAGGTAGTGGCCCCAAGGTTTCTTTCTGCTCCTGCCAGAAGGAAAGGCAGAAATGGGTGAGGAATACAGTACTAAGATGTCAGACCATTTGCTGGTGGAGGGACATGCTGGCAGACATTGGCTGCCTCCTGCCCCCAGCTCCAGCTGTGTTGCTGCACTATGAGAGAGGAGGGAACTTGGTCCCCTACTGCTGTAGTTCCTCTCCTCACTACCCCACGCTGTTCCCATGACCCTGCTCCGCTCTGGCTACATAGCTCTTGCAGAAGTTAGTAGGAAGGAGCTCCCATGAGCACTTTTCTTGCACCTCTGAAGCACCTCCTTGTGGTGGTTTTACCCAGCTGGGCAGCTGAGTTCCACCACAAGCACAGTCTCACTCCCCACCCTCAAAGGGAAAGGAGGAGAAAATACGATGGAAAGGGCTCAGGGGTTGAGATAAGGACAGGGAGATCACTCAACAATTATCGTCATGGGCAAAACAGACTCAGCATAGGGAGATAAATTTATTACCTAACAAGCTAGAGCAGTGAGAAACTAAAATAAAAATAAAAAATAAAAATACCTTTTCCCCATCCACCCTCTTCTACATCCTCCCCCCAAGTGGTGCAGGGGAAAGGGGAATGGGAGCTGCAGTCAGTCCCTAACACTTCGTCTCCACCGCTCCTTCACAGTCAGCTCCCCCCAGACCCCCTGCTCCTGCGTGGGCTCCTCTCCACGGGCTGCAGCTCCGGCCCGGGGCCTGCTCCTGCGGGGGCTCTCCATGGGCCGCAGCCTCCTCCAGGCCACATCCACCTGCTCCACCGGGGGCTCCTCCACGGGCTGCAGCGTGGAGATCTGCTCCGTGTGGGACCCATGGGCTGCAGGGGGACAGCCTGCTCCACCAGGGGCCTCTCCTCAGGCCGCAGGGGAACTGCTGCTGCCTGCCTGGAGCACCTTCTGCCCTCCTGCTGCACTCACCTTGGGGGCTGCAGGACTGGTTCTCTCTCATATTTTCTAACTCCTCTCTCCCAGCTGATGTTGTGCAGCAGTTTTTTTCCCTTACTTAAATCTGCTCTCACAGAGGTGCAAACAACATGGCTTATTGGTTCAGCTCTGGGCAGCTGCAGGTCCCTTTGGAGCCAGCAGAAGCTGTCCCTTATCTAACATGGGGCAGCTTCTGGATTCTTCTCACAGAGGCCACCCTGCAGCCCCCTGCTACCAAAAGCTTGCCATGTAAACCCAATACACTCCAGCAGACAGGCAGACTAGAGGAGCAAAGGCAGGAAGATGGATGCATTCAATGGGAGCATGAACACCTTCTTTGAAAGCTGTTCCCTCCAAAAAGGTAAAAGCCAGAAGGAACAAACTCTCTTCCTCTGACTCCTTCCTCCCTACCAAGCACCCACAGAGCAGTTTCTGTGTAGGAGCATATATTACAGAGCTGGCACCTCTTCCTCCCTGTGCCAAAGGCAGCATCCATCTGGTCCTGCTTCTCTCCTTCATGGGACCATTGTGTTGGAGATTGTTTCCATGTTCCATCAGACACAACTTATCACTCATGTGTTAATGTGGCATTTCAGCAAATGGTGTGACCAAAGAAAAAAATAGCATTCAGGTGCCATTTTCAGATGAAAGCAAAGGAGGCTACCTAATTTTATATTTATTCACCATGTGCTTGAGAACAAAAAGACCTGAAAGCTCCCCCACACTCTTCCACTGTAGACTGCCAAGGAATACGGCACCTCTGAAAGCTTTGGCATAAGTTCTTCTGTTTACCTTCAAGAGACACCATTTATTCAGCAGTCTTGGAAAACAGGATACACTGACATAGACCAAGGTAGCTATCTGCAGATATCCAGTTTTTAAACTCATGACTTTAGTTTGTTCCCTTAAGATTTTTACCAAATTAGGCTTCTCCTTTCTCCTCTTCTCTTCTCTTCTCTTCTCTTCTCTCCTCTTCTCTTCTCTTCTCTTCTCTTCTCTTCTCTTCTCTTCTCTTCTCTTCTCTTCTCTTCTCTTCTCTTCTCTTCTCTTCTCTTCTCTTCTCTTCTCTTCTCTTCTCTTCTCTTCTCTTCTCTTCTCTTCTCTTCTCTTCTCTTCTCTTCTCTTCTCTTCTCTTCTCTTCTCTTCTCTTCTCTTCTCTTCTCTTCTCTTCTCTCCTCTCCTCCTCCTCTCCTCTCCTCTCCTCTCCTCTCCTCTCCTCTCCTCTCCTCTCCTCTCCTCTCCTCTCCTCTCCTCTCCTCTCCTCTCCTCTCCTCTCCTCTCCTCTCCTCTCCTCTCCTCTCCTCTCCTCTCCTCTCCTCTTTCTCTCTTCTCTTGCCCTTATGCTGTTTCTTTAATAAGTAAATGCTGGCCATATCCTGCAAGTTCAGGGTGGACTGTTGGTAAACCTGTTATCCATCACAGTAACTCATAGAATCTGGCATGTACCAGATGGACAATATTCCATTGTTTAAAGTGAGCTCTGTCAATCTTTGCCATTGATATTAAACAAAAGTCAGGATTATTAAAGCATATGGGTACATGGCCTCAAACACTGGTTAAGCCTTTGCTTTGAGAATGTGACTGCTGTTGTTGAGCATTCTGAAAATATATATAGTGTGCTACAGTACACAGGGAATCACAGATGTCAGGGGGAAATGATATGTGAAAGCAGCGTACGTTTAAAAATGCAGCACTACTGTACCTTAGAAGAAAAAGAAACTTTCCTCCTTCTCCCTCCTTCCCCCTGTTGCCAGTTAAAATGAACTGTCAGAGCCTGGATAAAGATACAAACAGGATTGCATACCTTACCAAGCCTACAGTGACTCTTAGACTTTGATCTAATTCTATTTGCTGCTTTATGATGCATGAAGCTGTCAGATAAAGAGGTGTTCAAAAAAATCCACTCGAGCTGTCAGGGCTGACAAGCACTGTGATGGATTACAGAGAAAACAAAAGGGTTATCACCTTAACCACAAACATTTATATCTTTTTTTCATAAGGGTGCTTCAATCAACATGTAGTTACTAGGGTGCAGGTTGTTGTGAGCCTGTAGGAACACAGATCCAATGACACATGTTGAAACAGCATTTAAAAACTACAACACACATGCGTTGGCACTAATATGCTGCTGACATGGTACAGTTGTGCTTACTTAGATCAAAGATAAGAACCCTATAGTTTTCTATAAAAAAAGGATTCTTTTCTGAAGAGCAGATTTCCCCCTCCTCGCCCGTCTTTCAAAGATTAAACACAGTCATAACAGTCTGAATGGGATTTAACTCAAAAAAGCCCAGTACTTAAATATGCCCATATGATTACTTACACAATAGAAACTTCAGCATGGAATAAAGAGCAGTTAGCATTTGGCTCATGTATAGGAAACAACAACAACAAAAAAATTGTCCTCGTTCCTTTTTCAACATCAAAAAGCAATCTCATGGCCCATTCATCTACCATCTTTTCCCCCTCCCTCTCCAAAGTCTATCAATTCTTAAAAGGCCACCGCAACAAACAGTATTGGACCTGAAATTTATCAAGCAAAGCTAATATTCTAGCTCTAAGAATGCATCTTTGACAGTTTAGGAAAGAGAAGACAAAAAATTACATCAAGATTCTTACTCAAATTGATAATACAGGCATTTTACCTGTGGTTTACACTCTGGATCAAGACAGTGTATGTTCCCTTTTGGGCAGTACGTCCACATGCTAAGAGTGACCAGAGATTACTCTATAGGATGTTAAGCTCATGTTTAATTCTTCAGTGCTTTTTTTTTTTCCCTATTTAGTGAAGTTGGCTTAACGCTATCCTTAACTGCATGGGTTAAATAGACAATTTATGGAGGTGAGCTCCACTTAGTAGCTACAGAACAAAATGATCTTTGTCCAGGAAGTCCAGGAAGCCTCCAAACCACAGATTACTAGAACTGGGGAAAAATGTCAGGAAAAAAGATTGTTCTTTGATTGCCCTGCTTCCCCATCTTTTCCCTCAAAAAACATTACCAGCTACTGCCTATGAGAGGATATGGATGTAGGTGGACCTTTGGTCTGACCTGTTATATCTCTCTAGTTTTGAACAGGGGAACTTGCATCTACAGCAGGAAGATTTTGCCAGGATATATATATATATATCTTATATGTATCATACACACAAACACATATATATGTATATACCCTAGATGACATCTGTCAAATTAGTACTGAGCCGTGGAAGTTAACACACACTCTACATATGGAAAGCAGGTTAAAGGTGAGGCATCTTCACATATAATCATAGGTAGAGGAGACTGATTGTGCTGGTTGGCAGAAAGGGACTCATTTTATTTTGCAGTACACCTCTGGTGTGAGAAAATCACTTTTTT
Source organism: Anser cygnoides (assembly GCF_040182565.1). Classification (NCBI taxonomy): domain Eukaryota; kingdom Metazoa; phylum Chordata; class Aves; order Anseriformes; family Anatidae; genus Anser; species Anser cygnoides. Next base: position 139,242,869 of record NC_089873.1, read on the forward strand.
GGATACTAGGATGACAGCAGAACCATCTTGAAACTCCCCAAATGGTGGGTTGTGAAATCATAATCAGCATGCACAGGCTATTGGAAGGTAGAAGGGAAAAAGTAGAATCCTGATAATAACAGCTGAAGGTCAGATTCTGATTTTTGGTACATGATTATTGCTCCACAGTGAAGAAACCTGGGCTATGTCCCCTGGGCACATCAGAACAAGACACAAGCAGGGAAAGATCTCAAGGAGAAGCACTTCAGTCAGGATGAAGAGACAAGAAGAAACACTAACTGAACTGAAAATAATTCTCTCACACAAAAATGGACCACCTGGAAAGCACAATAAATCACATCCATATTAAACTTCTCCTTTCTGATAGATTTCCCAGTAACACCTACTGCCTAAAGAGAAAACAAACAAAAAAAAAAAAAGTCCAAATACGTTGCTCACAAAACAAAATCGAGAAGTCTTCTTAAGCCCCTTTATAAGTACACCAAGACTGGACATGATCTTAGTGAGCAGTCATGAAGGGAGGGAGGACATTGTTTCTTCATTAATTCCAGCAAGCTTTTAAGGCTGTTTCTCTTCTCAGCTCTACCTCTCTGGCACAACTTGCCAAGAACTAATAGACACAAGCATTACCATCATTCATTAAACTATATTCCTGTGCCATAGCTATCCAACAAACCAATAAAACTCCTTTTCAAAAAGTTGAAAGGCAAGCTGGTTCAGATAGCCAATTATTAGTATGCACAGAGTGTACATTCACAGGCAATAATACAGTGGGAATTTAGCTAGCCTGAGCATAGACTGATGTGAAGCATATGATATTACTTATGTAGGCATGAAAGCAATCTGCTTTAATATCAGACACTTTAGTGCAAAGAATGTCAGGGTTACCAAAGGTTAAAGACAGGCTGATGGATTTTATTTTTTTTTTAACATGAGCTGAAAAAATGTGGGACGACTCTTACCATTTGCAGTTTTTGGGGGCTCCTGAGTAAAACGGTAATAAATGATGCCATTTGAAAACAACAGAGAGGTAAAAGCCAGAACGTGGGACTTGACTCAAAGCACAATATGCAAAGAAAAAGGAAAGTGTGAGAAGTGTCCGACCCCTCTCTGCAGATGCCAGGAAGTGTTGCCCCAGCTCTGATGATGCTTTCAGGCTCTGAGCCTCATGCCCTTGAGCCAGCGCCTTCAGGGAGTACTGGATGGAGGCACACCACCCCAGAGCCCTGACTGCCAGAGCCTGATGCTCTGCCGCATCACTGGACCAAGGTGTCAGTGAGCACATCGGGCTGCAGGATCAGGCCCTCTGGTGTCTGACTGGTCCCCAGTCCCCATTAGCCCTTGCTTGCAACCCACTGCGAACAGCTGCTGCAGCACTTTGAACTTTCACTTTTCCTTTAATAAAATTAAAAACCAGGCACATAACCAAGATGAGAGCTTCCAAAATCTCAGGTGGGAAGCATTACTGAGAACAGAAGCCAGGCGGACTGTTTTTCAGAGGCTGATTGCTTTTTCAGAGTGTATTTGTATCTATTTTTTTCCCAGCACTGGAATCCTTGGTAGCAGGGATCCTAAGAAAAGGGGAGCTCTCACGCCAGTGGATAAAGAACCAAGACAGAGAACAAAAAAGGAACAGAAAATGAAGACGTTTCTTGCATTTTTCTCAGAAACACAATTCTGTTTCTATTTGATTCCATGTGTTACAGAAGATAAAAATTGTAAATATTGAAGAGAAATAATGCAAGCCATTAGGAAACCATTTGCTTTCATAACCTACTGTAAAGTCACTAAATCCCCTGTATATACTGATAGCCTTCTCTCAGGCTGCTACCTGTCTGTTAGTCCTCCTGCAGGACTGTGCCTATATTTGACAGTTTATGACATGCAAAGAAAGAAAGAAAGAGAGAGAGAGATTGAAAGAAAGAGAAAGAAGGGGGGAGCATGCAGTGAAAGGAAGACAGATGGGCCTATCAGTTATGTATATTGTGACCCACCTGCCAGTCACAGCCCCATGGGAATGTGGCATAATAAATACTGAAAAATGGAAAGTAGGAATTAAACTTAAAAAAAAAAATAAAAAAAAATGCACCAACAACCAAACATATTGAACAAAGTAAATTGTCTGGAAGGGAGAAGTGTAATAAAGATTTTTTAGGAGCATATAAATCAAAATTTCAAAAGAAATTTGCCAAATGGGGTCTCAGCTCATGTGCAGTCAGTGGCAGGAGGGCGTAATTCGTGGATCTAGAGGATGATTGGCAGCACGCCTAGGTATGAGGGGGTTGATTCGATAAATATTCATGATGGCAGCATGTATGCTCTAAGCACACACCCTGCCCTAGAGAACCCAGCCCGGCTGAACTTCACCCCCACCCAGGAGCCTCTGCATGTTCTTGCGCTGCTCTCAGCCAAGTCTCATTGTGTTTTGTGGTTGCGTGTGTGTGTGAATGTGCAGATGTATGAGCCCAGACCCTGCAGACCAGGCCAGACTTAGTCCTCCCAGCCCTACTTCAATACCTGCCCTTCCAGAGCTCTGCAATAAACTCAGTTGTGAGACCTCCAGCCCATTATGACAATCTGAAATAATAGCACTGAGTGAAAATCCTTCTTGTTAAGCTCAGGAGTAACCAAAACTTGTTCTTTCTATTTGTTTCATGACAAATCTCACTTCCCTTCCCAAACAACACGAGGTCCAGAGGATCATCTCTTGCTTCTGTTGTGCATTTCTTTCACTCCAGCCATAATGGTGTTTCTACAGCTTCAGAGAAATCCCATCCACCCCCATTCCAGCCACAAGCTTTCCTAGACTCCATAGTCTCCCTGATAATTCTGCATTGTGTGGATATTTAATACATGGACAATCCCCAGCCTGAACATAGGGGAATGTGACCTGTGCAAAAAAAACACTTTCCCCTTGGTCAAGGACCAGTGTACATTCAGAGAGATCTGCATCTGCCCACCTCTTTCTAATTATCTCACATCAGTCCATGAAGGTAGCTTTTCCTTCCAAAATCCTCTCACCTATTTAACAAGAACGGGTGTACAGAAACACTCATGTTTTCCTTTTCCCTTTCTGCTCTCCTTTCCTGTGTCTGAATTGATGCTCATCCTCTGCTTTCTGACCCCTTTCCTGTCACTGTAGCTCTTCTCCCTCTCCTCCTTTCACCTTTCACCCATTCATTCCCCCATCAGGGAGATATGCAAATGAATTCTAATTCTAATTTAAGGGCCTCTTTGATGTAGGCTCTGTCTAACCAGCAAAATACCCTAGCAGTATCTCACTTAATTTCTGCTCTGACCTTTTCGCTGCTTTTAACCTTAAGAATTCTTAGTCTTCACATCACAGACAGAGAGACAGGTCTGTGGTTGTTTAACTGTTTTTAACAACATGTGAACTGAGATAATTACCTAAGAGAAAATACTCACAGAAAGGTTTTCTTATCTTTCTGAGTAAGGGAAAAAACAAAGCTTACCAAAGGTAGAGACATATGGTTGGAGAATATTTCTGCCATTGCCAGGGATGCAGGGATTTCTGCCATTTCTGCCACATGTGGGAGGACTGGCTGGGGACTCGCAGCATCTAATGGAGCTGAGGAAACAGCAAACCAGATGCACGCTTTAGCGTGGTGCTCTGTCTGAGCAAGAGTCACCTGGCTGAGCAGTGGCATGCAAACCCACCTCTGTTTACCTCCTATTAAGTGTTTCTTCGTGAGATCTAAGTCCCCCCATATAAATAAATAACTACACTCATTCCTATGCTTATTCATTACCTCTTTCTCACCCCATAATCTTCACTATTTATTATTTTGGCAATTTACTTTTGGTCATGAATAATATTAACACAGGAATCTAAAATTTTGACGAGTTTCAATGATTCCAGGCAAACTCTTGATCTAAAATCTGTAGAGCAAAACCAGCCAAGTCAAATATATCTCTGAACTGCTCACTCTAGGATAAGCCCTACATGAAGATGGTCCCCATTTCCAGTACTGCACTGGGGTCCTGATTTTGCCATGTCACTTAAACATTTAGATCAGAAATTGGGCTAGTTGGCTTCCAGGGACAGTCCCTCCACGGACTTTCACCATTAAATACAAGGACGTAAATATTAATATTAGTTCCATATTAGTTACAGTATTTAATATCTATAAAATCTGTGACTCAAATACATCCAACAGCAAATGCATGAGGTGACATTGCATTGCTTTCCCTACAGAAAGAATTGTTCAAACCTCATGGAAATCAATGATCTTGGAGACTGACAAAGCCAGATATGGAAATCAGAGAATTTTACTGGAAAATGGTTGCAGCAGCATGAATATAAATGGCATACAAACCTCTGAACACTGTAAACAATGAAAATGAACTAATATATGGGAAACTTGAGTAAGGTGTGTTTTCTAGGAAGAAATAGACACTTAAAGGGAGTATCAGTTGAAAGCAGCGAGCCTGTGGAATAGTTTGCAAACGAATTAAAAGACAAATACATGAAGTAAAGGCATAGCAACAACTCTTTTTTTTTTTTTTAAAGGATGAAATAAACAGGTTGATGGTTTTTCTGTACACAGCACTCAAGCTTTGTGAGTCAAAGTCATATTGGTTCACTATATCTGTTCACAATGAAGACCAATCCTTTCCTCTTGTAATGTGCTTTGAAAGTAAGGAGTTCCAAATATTGCTATGCTTGTCACCAACTTATGACTCTCCACCATTTCATGAAGTTTGTAAATTATAATTTCTCTTTGCTCAATCTTTTATACATAATTAGACATTGCAACAGGAAGTGAGACCTCCTCATCTTGTGTCAGCTGACAGAGACAGTGCATGCTCCCATCTTCACCCTGCCTCATAGCAGGTCTTTCTTGATCAGCCACTTCAGTGTACGTCAGTTATGCCAATGTGCCTCTGATGAGACAGGCAGATTATTGCATCTAGGGAAAAGGCGGCCCATAAAAAATACTCACCAGTGCTCCACAAGCCAATGGTTTCCCTATTGAAGCAGAGTGATTTACGGGTGATGTGTGCAGCCTGGAAGATTAATCTAAGTATCAGCCTGACAGTTTTCACACTGGATAAGAATAAAATTGATGGGTGAAAAAATATAAAAATATGTGCTGCATGTTTAATACATTTTCAATCTTTCCAAAAATATACCTGGGAAATCTATATACTCCTTACTTGGAAGAAAAATATGATTTGATCCTTCTTTATACTATCTGTACTGCAAGCAGATATCAAGATGGACACCAAGGTTGTGTGTTAATTAATACAATAATTAGGATCTAAAAGACTCATGCAGGGGGTGCAGTCACATCCAATCCCACATCATCTGTAGAGATTCTACAGTTAAATCCTGATGGTCAGGTGGCAGTCATAGGCTTGATACACCAAAGATATTAAAAGACAAAGTCTTAGGATGTAGGAAACAATCACAAAGGAGGGGACATAGGAGACAGAGAGAGAAATGCCTTGTCAGTCATCAAACCTTTATATTAAGGAATGGTTTCACTGAAGGAGAGTGAAGGTAACAGAGAACCAGGAGAGAACATTTATAGTGCTAATAGTGCAGTAAGTTAATACAGCAAACCCGGTGACACCAAGGACTGAAGATGAAAAAGCACAGTGCAATAGATCTTTGGACAGGTAAGTCACTCTGTCACATCTGTGCTTCATTCTCAGGAAAGGAGAAAAAGACAACACTTCAGACTGCTATCAAACCTGCAGTCTGTGTACCGCCTCTGCTTCACTGAGCAATGCTTCCTCGTGCAGGTCCTCCTCCAGCCACGGACAAGCATGGAGTCTCACGCAGGCTAGCCCATCTGAGACTCACTTTGTGTGTCCAGCCTCTCAAGGTGAAGCCCAGTCTGGGTTTGTCAGCACTAGCAGCTCAGAGGCCACCTTTAAGGGCATACAGAGAGATGGTTAAGAAACAAAAGCTCAGGCATGTCTGCAGAGTGTTTTTTGGAGTACAAGGGCTTCTGCAGAGATACGCCCATCAGTATAGCTTCACACTACTCAAGCTTCAAACCACCCACAAATTTGCTCCTACAATCATAGGGTTGCTACTTGGGTGGGAAGCAAGGCAAGCAGGAGCCAGCATATCCTGTGTTCACAGTCACTTCCAAGCCCACTTTTTCCTGGTAGTACAGGTACAGTCTTCATGTTCCTCAAGGAGATGATCCACTGGACAAAAACAGCCCTTTTTGTGTGTTACTGGGTTTGTTGCTTGTTTGTTTCTGCAAAACTGATTATTCATTTTAAACCTCTGGAAAGCAGAGCAGACAAGCCACAGTTCATCACAGGAACTGAAGGCAAGGCAGAACACATCCCTCATTACAAAGGCACTCTTAGGTTGCAATAGCAGTGACTCAGAAAGCAAAAATTTTAGACAGCCTTTCACGCATTATTTAATTGTTTGTACTATTTTTGCAAAGTCAATGAGAAGGCAAGAAAATGCACTTCCTCAGAAAGGTAATCAATATTGTATGAAATCTAATATTTTTTCCATGAAAGAAACCTGAAAAACTATGGAAAAGATTATGAAAAACCATCCTAGGAGAAACATATTAGTCATATTTTTGCCTTTTGGGCAGTACTCAAAATTAAGGTTGGCCGGGTCATTTGTAATTTTATTCCTCCTCTCTCCCCTTTTTCCTCTATTTTTGTCTTTCGTTTTTCACCATTCTGTTGATTACAGAGAGAGAATGCAAGAGTCAAAAGGGGTAAGTACTGAGCAGCTGAAGGAAACACTGAACACCTGTTTTTTCACTAAATAAAAAGGCAATCAGAAATCATTGGTTTTGTATTTCATCATTACAATTTCTGACCTCTTTTCTGGTCTGATTTTGCAACTTTCTTCATGTGCACCAAGTTTAAACCACTTTTTCTTGCCTCAAGAGCCCTGTGAAGTGCCAGTCCAGCCTCCATCCCAGCACCGTGGAGGAGGAGCCAGGCACTGCTCTGCAGAGAAAGTTCACCAAAACCAAGACATCTCACCAAAACCGTTTTCACTGCATTAGGGCAGAACTTGTGTGGGCTCATTTACCCCACTTAACTAATTGCCTTACCTTCCCTGCTCTGCCAGCAATGTTAACTTTATTGCCTGTTTCCCTCACTATTTTCATTCCCTCTTCAATGTTTTCTTTGTGTAATCCCTAATGCGTGAAATAGCCTCCCTCACTTTGATAAATTACTGTACCTTCCTCCTTCACTTCTTTCCAGTGTTCATAAGCAAACTAATAATTGTCTTTTCCAAACTTCAGGGACTTTTTTTTTCTTTTTTCTTTTTTTTCCATTTTTGAATAACTAAGTTACTTGTTCCTTCTGTATCCACTGTTTCTGTCTCTACTACCCTGGTAAGTCAGCTCTGCCCCATAAAACTCAGGTGCCTGTGTAGCTTGTTGAGTTGCCTTCTGCTATTGATCCATGCAGCTTTTTGGTGGCTGGGTCATGAAAATTTGTAAGACCCTAGAGATTTTCTTAAATATTGCTCAGAGCTAAGAACATCCTGTGTACTTAAAAGAAGCCCATCAAGTTCATATGTGGTGCCTATTATTAATATGAATGTCCTAAAAGATTGCTATGATTAGCAATGAAAGATCAAAAGAGAAACATCTTTTTTTTCCCCACATTTTCCCAGCTTGCTTACTCTGTGCAATTGTTTGTCTCAGGTTTATGGCCCTGTTGGCAGCAGGCTCCCCTTCTCTAGGTTCAGCAAGAGGAATTTTAAAAGAAACAGCAGTAGCAGAGCTAAAGGAGAAGGAAAGCAGGCCATGGGCAGCAAGTAGCATGTGTAGAGAAACACACAGGAAAAGAAGAACTGCACCAATGTGCAGTGAGGTCAAGGTTTCTGCAAAAACAGAAATTCTGCTACTCTGCAAATAAGTAAGTCTGGAAGAAATAGGTGTTTGACTTATGACAACTGGTTGATTTGAAATTCATCCCAATCTAGGTGGCACATTTCTTTTAGCAAATATGACAATATCTGTCAGCACCAGCAGCACAAAGCAAGCAGGTAATTTCAGTGGAGCCACTGAGGCATGCAAAGGTGCTGCAGTGGACTTTGTGTTCCCCAAGCCCCTCTAACGCAAAGGGGTGAGCCGAACAGCAGGCAGGCTCAGTTTGCTCAGGGTTGCTCAGTTTTGTGCAGCCATTTCAGAGTGATGGGAGCTGCAGTTGTCTGCTCCTTTCCCACCCAGCAAAGCTCCCTCAGCTCACAGCTTATACAGTATGACAGAAGTATGCCTTAAGTCTCTAGCTAAGGATTAAAGCTTTGCAAACCTTTTTAAATCAGCCAGACAGCTCTAGGCCTCGTTAAAGCTTTTACCTCATTTCAAGCCTGGGTGCTCCCCAAAACTGGAGTAGCAATAACAAGCGCAAAGGAAACCTCTTCATCTCGCTGTAATAGAGGGGAGGCCTGTTCTGACTGTAGAGATTACTGGCACTACCTCAAAAAGCACAGGAGAAACGTAATGGGAAGTTTGCAGCAACTTGCATGAGGAAGGTACCGAGGCGATTGCTACGTCCTGTACTGCACATCAGGGAAATAACAGAAAGGGCTCTGGGCTTGTAAAGCTGAGCTGGTTTCCTGGTAAGAAAACAAATAGAGCACTTCAGCTGCAGCTAGCACCGTACCCAGGTACCTACAGACTGGTTTTACCACACCTCCTCCTAACACTTCCTCCCCGCAGACCTGGCCCAGATCCACACAAATTGCTAAATAGTTTCTTCTAGCAACTTTTATTGGCTTGATCTGTATGCCACCACCTTCTGACTTGCCGCAGCCAGAGCCACTTAATGCGCAGCTTAATCTACGGTGTTTCCATAATGCTCAGCATGGTGGCCCTGGCAGACCTGCCAGGCTTGGCATGTGCAGTGGGGCTGCCACAGGTCCCTTTTCTTTCCCTGGAGAGCATGGTGTCAGCAGATACCAGCACAGCATTTCCAGAATGCTGATCCCTTAGCGCTCTTCCCGGCTCTCCTGAATGTGCACTGACGGTGGGGAATTTGTTGCTGCCATTTTACCAAATTCATCCTTGGAGGGTTGGGAGATTGCCTTGGGACTTGGTGCCACCCTTGCCTTTGGTGCTGGCCGTGGGCACCCATCCACAGCACCCACCCATGTCAGCACCCTGACATTTCTGGGGTGCTGCCTCCTTTTCACCATCCTTCACCTGGTCTTGGTTTTACTTCCATGGTTGTCCTGTGGTTACCTGGGGTGACCTGCCTCCCATAATAGCCAGGACTGCTGCTTTCAGTCCTCTCCTTGGACTGCTCACCAGACATTTCCTCACGGATCCACAGATACAGACCTTGCTTACCTGAAGCATGCCTCTGTCCTCACAATGGGAAGAAGTTAATCTAATTCATCAGGCCAGGTGCCTGGGGACACTTTTTGCTGCCTAGTCCACTATAAAATGACCACATCTTGTATACGCTACTTATCTTCTGCCTGGCAGCAAGATTGGTTTAAAAATGTGTGTGGGAAAAAAAAAAAATGTTTTGTTTTAATTGCATTTGAATGACTCAAAATTTTCTTCTTCTCAATCAACTTGCTTCCAACTTAATTTGAAATTAGCCCAAGCTGCATTTAGCCCTAAATATAATACATGTAAACAATCAGATTTAATTAAAATAGTCCTTAAGCAAGTACACACTTTCTGCTCTTTTAAAATCAAATGGGTGACATTAAGGAAGTCACTGTCTGAGCACCAAAACCCAGCTTCTGTTGAAGTGTTAAGCCAGCTCTTGGCAGGGCTAATCTACTCTGCAGGTGCCAAGAGGAGAGTCTCTTCATTTCAGATTACTTCAGTATCATTTCTAAATAACTGGCTCATGCAAATGTGGGAAGTGATGATGAGCTAAAAGCCTGGAAATCTTGTTTTCCAGCTAAAGAATACAGATATGTGGAAGAGTGTGATCTATTGTTTCTAAAATCTTAAAGGCTGAGTATCACTGTAAATAAATGGGTTAAAAGTTTGAAAAACAAAACTTGCTGGCTAAGGTAACTTTTGTCCTCCTGACAGTGAACTGTTTCATTTGGCCTAAGACAATATGACAGCCAGATACCTTGACCACCACTGCCTGGCTGGAGTCGCACACATATCCGTGCCACAGTTTTCATCCTCTCCCTCAGCACTTCCATATCCTTTGCTGTTTATAGGCACTTGTCCAGGGTAGGATGTGCTTCTTGCCACAGTTCCTCTGAGAAGCATATCCCACATAAAGTTCTGATTTCTGATCAGGGAACTTTTGGCTTATGCCTCCAGACTTACAGAATCCACCACAGTAAATCCTGGCATCATGATCCCTCTGTGGTCCAGACCTGGCCCTCTCCTGGCTCGTGTGCCTGGGAGTCCTGTGCACAGTTAGCATCACCATCAGAGCTCAGAGGTCTCCAGGGCTCTTTCTAGAGACAGTATCAAAAGAAACAAATCCTGGTTTGATCTGTAGGGAAATTTTGATCATATATCACTCCTCTGGATTCAAAATATAATGACAATAACAGTATAGCCTGTGGCTTTACAATATTTGAAGTGAGGCCAGAATCTGGTGTAGAAAACCTAAGTTGGATGCATCAAATTTGATGCATCAAATTTGAGGAGACAGAGAAAGTTTTGTAAGCCTGAGTTTGTCCTGAAAGAGAGCCTGTGGCTTTATTCCTCACAATTTTATAGGAAAAATATTATTTTTGCTCATTATTTTGTATTTCAATTAAGAAAAAAAAAAAAAGATCAATTTACTGGAGCATCGATTTACTGAAGATGCTGAATACTTTCCTAACAGTAAGACCTCAAGAATTTTCAAGGTTTTGTTTCAAGGAAAATCTTAAAGCTTTATTATTTTTTCTAAACTGAAATGCCCATGAAAATTACATGTTCAAAAGAGCATTTAATAACAACAGCAACCGTAGAAAATACTTTCATCTGGCACCTGATCTTTAAATCCCCTTAAAACTTCTGACTCACTTCTGTAGTGGATCCACAGTGCTTGGAGATCAAATTACAGAGATCTTTGTCAAGAAAATATAGTTCAAAGGCTGTTGCAAGTAATTATTGACACAATCAAAACAGCATATTAATTCATATTATGAATTAATTGTCTTCTGCATCACCGGCAGCTCTCTTTGACTTTATATTTATGTCATTACCATTATTATTACTCCCTTCCATCTGAACTCTTCGTGTCTGAGTTTGACTTCTAGGGAGCATCTTTCCATGTTCCTAAAATTGCATCGCTAAGTGAATCCCCGAATGAATGTATGACACTTGCTTATATAAATCCCAGTGTTATCAACTCTTGAGAGCTTACTCCAAGCCTCCTGACAGTTAGTGTCTTTCTTAACGTGTCAGTTCCAGGAATCAGTTGCTTACATGGAAATTTCAAATTTAACTTAAAGAAAGGAAGCTTCTCAGCCTTAGGATTGTATTGAAAAGCTTGAATCAAAAACAAAAGAGGATTGTATAACATAAGGCAATTAAAAATGCCCCAGAATAATTACTCTTTAAAATCACATTATTATTAAGTCAGACTCTTAATGTTAGGGGTCTTGGTAGGTGACATCTGGAAAGACATTTGTGCTGGGAGCTGTCGGTCACCATCCTGCAGAATACTATATGCCTTATATATACTTATACCTTGTTCAAGGGGTTGCTGTGAATAACGCACTCACCTATTTTTACATTTGCACAATTTCTATCAATGCCCTATGGTGTTTAGTAACCAAAACCAGAAGTTTAACTCACCACATTTTGTTCCATAACAGTCTTGCTATTATTATTCCTGGAGTCAGCAATGTAAACTGAAACTGCTCTCCTTTTTTAAATATTCCCTGTCCCTCAATCTTCTGTTCTTCATATTCCGTGAATCGTCTATGCAGCAACATGCTGTATTTGAACATGAAAGTTCAATAGACAGCAGAAATGTCCCAGGACATTGATTTTTAAGATGGCAAGGACTCATTTTTCCCTTCTTAAGTTTCTCTTCTTTGTCCCAATTCATTCCCATTGTATGTGCTGCAGAAGTAGATTGAGCCTTATCCATCCTGGAAGTGTCTGAGATATCTGTGAGTTGCAAGTTTTCTTTTTGGAAAAAAAAAAAAAAAGTTACTCTCCATTCAAAAAATGCAATTAGATGAAAAATAATGTTTATTTCTATATTCACCCAATGGTAATAATGTACAGGAATCAGGTCTTTCTCTAGAAGAAAACATAAGGCAAACCACAGAGACATTTAGCTTCCAGGTGTCAGTTTATCATTTAGTGAAACAAAATTTCTCTTTTCAAATATGGTTCTTCTGCATTATGTACTTTTAATGGTTTAAATTATTAGTCTGCTGCCCAGCACCGCAAATATGGATGTGCACTGAATGCCAACATATTCATATATATACATCAGCAATAAAATTTGAATTCATTCTCCTTAAAACTAGGCTGCATAATTTGAATTTATATACACCTTACATCCTCGATCTAGTGCACCATTTACCATGCATATCTGAAAGTGAAATGTGAACCCAAAACAGGTTTCAGGCTGCTTAGAGGTTTTAAGACTTGCCAACACTAGTTTAGACAACACCAAATGGTTCTCTGATACTTTTTTATCATATGGACTACATTCTGGACAGAGCTGAGTCTACTGGATAAGAAAAGTCCTTTTGACTTCCCACCTATATTTCTTGCCTCTTTGGGGCTTCTTGAAATTATGTATTAAACAAACCAAAACAAATGTTGTGATTTCAGAAACCTCTACGATTTTATGTTTAATTTCCATCTGAAAGCTCTGTGATTTCATTTTTATTCCAACAGTAAGTCTCCTGCATTTGGGTACATTACTTTGTCCTTACTGAATTGCTCAAGTTTACCCTTGAAAATACCATTTTCACCATTGCTTTTCTAGTTAAGTGGCCAAAGTCAAAGTAATAAGATTGCTACTAAGACCCAAAAAATATCAGTTACTACTTTTGGTCCAGTGCCCCCTTGACAGATCTATTACAAGCATTAGCTGACAACCACTTTTCTGAAGCCTTTTCTAAGGTTAATATTTAACGGTCTTGGCACTGATATTTTCCTCAACAAAATCCAGAGAGAAGCTCTCAAGTTGTGTAAACTAACGGCACTATTGCCAGATCTGACTACAGATCCATCTGAAGATCTGTCCCTCTTTATTTGAAGTTCCTCGTAAGAGTACTGCTCTGTATGTTATTACCTACACTACCCTACACAGTGCTGTTTATAATACCAGAAAAAGATAGCAAAGTAATACCAAAAGTCATCCTGTTACCACATGTGATGACTCACCATCTGTAAATTTTTAACGTGGCCAGTGTATCTTCATATCTGAACAATCCAAATTATCTGCTTTTTAATTATCAGCAAATCAAAGACTCGTAGTAAACTTTCCAGCCTTTGTTGTTCATTTTTTCCCCAGCAGAACAAAAAGATCTGGAAATCAGTGTGCCACAGCATCAAATACAACAGGGCATCCAGCAGACAGACCTGCTGGGTTGGGCAGTGTGGTCCCACCCAGGCTGGTGAGCACTGACCCACCTCACTTTCTGCTCTGGTCTACTTAGTCCGTGCTCTCCCAAGCTCCAAGTCACCCTGCACCAACGTGTTTGCTGTGTATATGCTTTAAGGTTCATCAGGCAGCATGTGAATGTGAACATGGCAACATGGCCATGGCCATCTTGTCACGATCCTGTAGTGTTCAAAGCCCTCCCTGCTGACTGCAGCATTAGGGATGGTCACTCCTCTGCTCCCCAGCCATGCTCAGATGGACACCTGGCTCTCTTCAGAGGTGCCTTGGGGAAGTAACCACAAAACTCTTTTTATTTTCAATCTGAAATCCCTAGTTTCATCCACAGATCACTCTGAAATCTCATCCAGTAAGTGTGAATGACTGTTCCATAAAATGTTCCATCTGGATGAGAACTGGTGTTTGCAAACAACAGCTTACAACTGCAACAGTGCCACCATTTCTTAGCTTCTCCTCATTTCCATCAGGCACACCACAATTTGTAGAAGCTGTGAGCTCGCAGGCACCTCTTCTTCAGAACAAAATTACTAAACTTGATTTAAAGTTGCCTTTTAGCATAAAACATAAGAACAACTATTATAAAATTTTGAAACAAATTTATTTTCCACACAGAAACTAGGATGGACATTTTCTCTAACTACCAAGGGAATTTCTTCATAAAGTTTAGAATTAACTTCGAAACATTCATGAACTCATGAGACAATGTAATCAAAAAAAAGGAAATACCTGAACATTTACATGCAATATAAATATTTATCAAAAACACACATTGGACAAATATTAAATATGGATCCTGAAGGGCTGGAGAATAAAAGATTTAGGCTACCACATAAAAGAAAAACTTTTGGAGCAAAGCTATCCCAGGGTCTCAAGGGGTAATACACAATCTGTTCTTGGTCCAAAAGCTGTGAGAAATGCACTTGTCATTTTGTCATACGTACTTTGACAGAAAGGTCAGAGGAAGAATTTATGGGAATACTACAGTCATTAATGTGTGCTACAGAGAAATAGTGATCAATCAAACCATGACCCACTGCAAACTCCTGATCTCTGTTTTCTTCTTCTGTTTCAAATCACAAAGCCTTATGTAACGCAATGCTTTCCCATATTCATCATTTGAAGCAAAATGCAAAGAAAAAAAAATTTCATCAAATCCAAAAATTCTGACCAGCGTTTTGATGACATTCTTAATCCAAAAGAATATATTTTCTTTCTGTTTTTCCCTGAACCATGACATATCGCCACTTTTAAAAGGTCATTTCAACTGACATTCATGAGTACAGAAGAGAGGCTTGTTCTCTTGTAAAACACTGCAGAGACTTGATTATTGTTTCACCTCTCGGTGTTTTTGTTGAAGACTGAATCACCAAGATAGCTACATTTTTCTCTTGACTCTTCTTACCCCAGCCATTTTGCAGCAGTCACCTGGTTGCAAGAAGTTGCAAAGGGTCTGATGCAAAGATGAGCTGGAAGTCATCTTGTGTTGATAATCCTGACAGCCTTTTGCAAGCCAAGGAAACTCCTGATTCTGGAAGTCTATAAAAAGCAAAGAGAATGAGCTTTTATCTGAGACAAAGAGTGATGGCACAATTGTTCCTTCTTTCCTAAGTTCCTTTACTTGGGAAGCAGCCATTTCCCAGAGAGAAGCTTGTAACAGAAGAGGGAGGTTCTGACTGCTGGGAACGTAAATTCATCAGTTTAATAACCTCTAAACGAATAGACCTGCCATGAGTGTGGTAAAGATTACCTTCATGAAAAAGAAACCACATTATTAAATTTCCAAGTGAGTAAGGAACATGATAATATTTACCATCAAACATGTTTTCCTCCATTCAACATTTAGACAACTAATACAAAAATGTAGGAACATGGTTCCTGGCTGCCTGTGGGGTGCTCAGCATGAAAAGGCAGTGGCTTTTTGTCTAGTTTGCCTACAGTTCAGAAATGCTAAATGCAATTGGCTCGTTATGCAAGACACATTAACGATGACAAGTGCCTATCTGGTAGTCTTTTGGTCAATCTGGCAGAGATGTAGTCCCTCTATTAAAGAGGGCTTCCTTCAGGTGTGTGCAGGAGGCTGTGGGCTCCAGTAGCTCCTATGACAGCAAGATAAGGCAGTGTGTTTCACTGCTCTGCATTTTGAGACAGATATAATAAGAATGTGAGCTTGGGAAGAGAGGTGAGTAGGAACTGAAACCTTTTTTCTTTCCCATCTTTGATGCCATGCTTCAAGCAGTGAGGAAAGGGACAGATGGAGTGGCTGTGTCTAACAGAGTACTTTGTCTCTCCCACAAAGTCTGCTGTGCTGGGGAGCTCACAGTCCCTCTCCTTTCTCAAGGGAGCATAACTCTATCTGGCCAATCATTCTGTAAGGAGATCACAGTGACATTTGGTCACTGACATGCATATGGAGGATGAATAACTCAAGCCAGATTTATAAATGCAGCACTTAAAAAAAAAACAACTATGCTGTTGGAATTAAATTCAGTGGATAGGTCAGATGGAGAATATGACTATATCAAGCATAACCCTTAAGTGAATAAAAGCCCTGTCATAGAATATTTTAGATAGGCAGGCAAGGAAGAAACAGTGACAGAGATGCTAAAGCTTCAGAAAAGGACTTGTGTTTTGAATCACTGTGTCTTAAAACAGCACAAAAATACACAGCTCACCTTCAAGAGAAAGAAAAAAATGGCAATTAACGTGGGCAAAGGACCCAGGGTTTGAAAAAGGCTATTTACCATCATTGCAAGCTGTGTTGAAACACAGACGTTCAGCATAAACAGGGAGCAGGGGACAATTCACTCACCAGCAAATGGACCAGGAATGGCAGCTGGGGAGCAGCTCTGCTAGAAAGGACTGGAGGTCCCTTGTAGAGAGCAAACAGCCTGTGTCTGCACTGCACCATAGCAGAACAAGAGCATGGCCCACATGGGGTTATTCCCCTCTATGGAGCCCTCATTAGACCATGTCTACATATTTCATCCAGTTTGGGGCCCCCAGCACAGGACAGCCATGGACAAACTGGGGGGGGAGCTCAGTGGAGGGCCCCCAGGGCACTGGGGCTGGAGCACTTCTCCCGTGACGAGCAGCTAGGGCAGCCGAGCTGGTTCAGCCCTCAGGCTGGAGAACGGACAGCTCTGGGGGCA
This sequence comes from Anser cygnoides, assembly GCF_040182565.1. Classification (NCBI taxonomy): domain Eukaryota; kingdom Metazoa; phylum Chordata; class Aves; order Anseriformes; family Anatidae; genus Anser; species Anser cygnoides. Next base: position 139,259,554 of record NC_089873.1, read on the forward strand.
CCTAAATAGTACCACTGCCTTCCAGTGCCTAGCGGGGACCACTAAGGAGATGGAGCTAGGCTCTTTACAGCGGTGCACAGTGAGAGGATGAGACAGTGGGAAAAATGGCAACAGAACAGGTTCAGCCAGGGTATAAGGAGAAGCTATTTCCCCATGAAGACAGCCAAAAAGTAAAGCAAATTTATCTGAGAGTCTGTGCCATCCCTGCCCCTGGAGGCTTTTGTGACCCAAGCATACACAGCCCTGAGCAGCGTGGTTTGACCTCAGCTTTGAGCAGGGGTTTGGAGCAGAGACTTCCAAGGTCCAACCTGAATTATTCCATGATTCTTTGAAAGTTATAGGATTTCCATCAGTGATTCATTGCAAAGTTTTATCTTGAGCAATTTGAAAATGTTTTAGTAAAGATTATATTAAGAATAAAAGATTTTCTCCTGAGTGCAGAGAAGGATCTAGCCTCTCATTCTAGGATTCTGTACGCAAATTGTAACTTGATCTGAATGCACTAAGGAGCAACAAGTGAACAGAAATAAATAATACCTGCTGTCTCTTCCCCTTTGGTTTAAATCTTCCCAGATACCTAGGTTAGAAGTTTCAAACAGGTGCCTTTGCCAAGCAGAAAATGCCTTCTGCTTTCATTCCCTTTGAGAACTCCTCCACCAAAGCTGCTTCAAAACCGCAAACTGCAAAAGGAGAGATTTGACAGCAAAATGTGAAGACATCGTTGCTTTCCTAGAGAAAGAAAATATCTGGGTTCTCTGGTCTCTATAGCAACGCTCTGTAAATACGATTAGCATTAACAAGAAAGCATATAATCTTGGGTGAATCTTTTATCTTAACTTACTCTTATAACTCATTTTAAAGGCCATTCCTGATATTATTGTATGTAAACTCTTTATTGGACTGTTGGAAAACTCCACGATTCACATTCATTTCTGGTATAAATCTACCAGCTCTCACTAACAAGAGTAAGTACGTCCCTCAGTCTATGACCAAAGAGACAAAAAGATTTTCTTTCAAGTTGCACAGCAAGAGCTGCATATTTATGAGAATACTCTACATTGCAGATTATTTATCACAAGTAACAGACTTTGTAGACAACTGAGCAACCTTATTACAAGCAGGTACACGCTGGCCTATTTCAGTTATACACATTTGTCCCACTCTCTAACAAGACTAAAATGATGTGATAAACCTCAGCATTGCACCCTGAGCCACTGGGAAAAAACACAGCACTGTCATGCATCATCTCTGTTCGATACATGCCTATGATCATATTGTTCCTCTTTGCTTTTTAAACTGACTTCTCAAGAAGAGGTCAGGCTCTCAGGGTGAGTCTCAGGGCCAGGCAATGGCGTATTTAAAGGAGTTTTTAATATCCCAGGGTAAAATCTAGTCACCATCTTCCTTATGCAAATGCAGAAGCATTTCCCACGGCAAAAACTTTCATCCTGCATGCAGACAGTCGATATTTTAGCGGGGCCTGGACTGGATTGTTGATGATCTCCAGGGGAGGGAAAGTATTATACATTTTCCCCCTTTAGAGAGACAGTAAAATAGCTGGATGCTCTCTCCCTCTATTGCCATGTGTGGTTTACTGACACATATGCGTGTATGTATCAGGAAATAGATTCTCTTTTTCATATTCTAGGAATGCATACAATTACAGGTGTTTGCAGTGGACACTTCTCTTGCACTTGAAAACTCATTTTAAGTCTTTTGCTGTTTTTGACTTTGAGTCTTTAAATCCTTATCTATATGAATAATTCCACTAAAAGGTAATGGGAGCTGCCTGTGTTAATGGGGTTGGTGAGATCCCTGCCTTTCCGCATCTTGAAGAGTGCAGCTCACCTTGCAGTTGCTCAGACTGAAACAATCATATTTTCATTCATATTAGGCTGTACAATGTTACACACCACCAAAAAGAAAGGCAGCAGAAGGAGCAGATGTACCCATGTCTGATTTACATTGCAGTTTGTGTTCCCATGGCTATTGATAGAGAAACTTCACAAATTACTGGTTAAACTGTGGCATATTAAAGCCACATGCAAATAGCTATTTCCCCTTCAAGGCTGTGAAGAATCAGGCCCTCATATCGCCTACTAATCAGGCTATCTATCAGGTATACTCTTGGCAGCAGATGGATCATGTAACAAAGACAGAATATATCTAGTATCTAAGATGAAAAAAAAAGGTAATAAAGCTTCATTTAAATCATGTATTGGCCCTTTTGGACAGTCTTTGGAGCATTACTGATGTCAGTCCCATGTGCTAGTTGCCTTTTGAAGACCTTCATCTATTTGAAGCTTTTCAAACACTTTTGAAAGAATGTCTACAAAGTCCTGCAAATGCCAAGAGCAGTTGATTTAACACGACTCTAACTAAGGCAAAATGAACTGAAGCAATTTCTCCTGTCCCTGCAGGTACTGTGTTGAAATATTTTATCTGAAGTCTTCAGAACTATCCCATTGAAAATATCTTAAGAAGCTTCAGTCTCTTCATACATCAAAAAAGTGTGCAGTGTATTTGGAAGGAGGGGAAAATCCCTAAAATCAATGTTGTTATTGCCGTCCTAATAGGCTCTGCCATATTCTAGGCAGTCTAGTTCTGATAGCGGCAAATTTCATTAAGATCTATCTTGAGATACCACACAGTTTCAGAACTCCTTAGAAGTCAGAGTTTTCCTTCAAAAACATTTCAAGCAAAGGCTATAAAAATACGACTAGGGGTCTTTTCCTTGATCGCAGTGGCACCTCTGGGAAAGGAGTTATTGCTACCTTTGTAGTTTGGTAATAAGGGGCTACTGTCCGTCCTTTAAAGTGATTTGAGTCAGACACTAATTTGTTGCATCATGATGTGGGATGTGTGATGTCTGTTTATTGTCTCTATCTCCTTCCACATATGCCTCTGTCATGGTATTTCTGCTTTTATTGTATTTTGTACATTTTTAAAGAATCCTACCAGGTAAAGATACAGAAAATACACAAAGGAAGAGAAAAAAAAAAAACATGTAATGTTCATGAGAACATTTATAATCTGCATGATTGAACGTATATAATACAGTCTAAAGAACAGTATGCGCATGTCTATGAAATGTTTGGTGTGTAGGAAATGGGATTTGCTGAGAAAACTTTGGAAAGCCATATTAAAAATGACAGCTTCTAGGTAGAATCAGAGCAGTCTGAGTCAGAGCAGTGTTCTTATTCTGGGGTACAGTAAGAGTTGTTATTAACATACACTACCTTAGCAAGATGAAGGCTTGCACAGAGAAAGAGAGCAAAACTGGTTCCTTTCCAAAAGGACTGCTATTCAAAGGACACTACAGAATATTCCAAAACAGTTTAAAATCTTTCTTTTTAAGCAGGTAGTTTTCAGCCAGACTCTTTACCAACTGTTGTCATACTGAGGTTTCCTAATGCTGCGGTAACTATGAATTGTGGGGAGATTACACACCTTTAAAAAAAATCATACCAGCCCATGCTGTAGGGTGGTCTCAATACTGCAGACTCCAAAGCAGAGACAAAACCATTTACTTCAGGAATAAACTTGGCTATTCACGAGCCATGGGTCATGGCAGATTATGTAACCCCCATGCATTCACCCCCACCAGCAGTGGGAGAATAGAGGAGATAGGCAGAGAATTAGCCCATTTTTGTCTCACATATTTTTTTAATTACTATTATTTTTTGAAACTGGTGTTCTTTTAGTTCTTGACTCCCTGCTTGGTGCCTCCGAGGGTCATTCCCCAACCTTTGCATGGACAGAGCTCAGCACTGACAGAGCTGCAGAGGCAGGAGAGACACAAGGAGACGAGTCTCCTGGGGAAAACCTGGCTGATATAAGGGCTCTGTAACCAGGCTCCAGGTGAGCTTGGTAAACAGGTAAGTAGCACCTTCCCCATTGCCATTTTCTGCCATAACACTTGGCCAGAAGCTCATAGGTGGAGCAGCACTTGTCCTTAAAATACTGGCTCAAAGGTGGGCTCGGCAATAAGGCAGGTCAGGGCATGCAGGCTGGCACTGCTGGTGCTGCCCATGAATTCCTGCAAACACAACGTGGTTTACAACCAGGGCAGGTCTATCCTAGCACAGGACATCTGGCTCCAGGCAGTTCATCTCCTGCCTCCCTTGGTATTTCCTTCATTTTCCGCAATTCCTCTCTCTATATAGAAAAGCTAGGTGACTCTGAAACTCATTTGTACTCCTTCCCTTAGCAGCCTTTCCCAGTAATTTATTCCATATGTTTATTACTCCCAGCACCTACCAGTAGTGCAGGAATTCCCTCATGTCTGCATTGTTTCTTCAGTTTCCCATTAATATTTTTCTACGTACTTACAACTCCTTTTCATAAATTCCTTTTCACCTTCTCCCATTTAATGTCCATGTATCCTGTTTTCCAGAGGACAAAGCCGTCTTCCATCCTGTGCTCAGTCCTTAATTCTGTCGTTGTTGTTTGAGTATGTCTTAGACTACACTACTTCCAGGGAACCGCAGCCTGCCTGTAGCAAAATTAGGGTGGCTATTCACTGTGCTTTAGAGAGGATTGAAGAAGTGTCATACAGAGCATTAAAGAAACACTGCTATTTTTACTTTTTATCCAAACAGAGCCTGTCTTGCTCCTGCGAGGTGCTGCCAGGCCCCCGGAAGGCAGTTTCACTGAGGGTTGTCTGGCCATCCCAGCTCCCAGCTGTATGGTGACATGGCTCAAACACTGAGCACAACCGTCACCTTTCTCCAAATGGGCTCTTGTGCACTTTCTTCAGCTGACATTTGCCACTTGCAGGCATGATGTAGCTTTAGGGGGCTAACTGCTACAAGTGAAGGTAAAGTCAAGGAGAGTGAGGTTAAAAAACCTGATGGTTCAGCACAGTAAAACATGTTGCTAACATTTCTAGCATATTGGAGGAGCTAAATATCATATGAAGGACACACTCAGCATGGGATGCGGGCCAATTTCTGCCACGAATGCTGGCCAAGAGCTCCCATAACATTGAAATTCCCATGAAGAGGCCAAGATGAAAAGGCAAGGCATTACCAAGGAAGAGCTATGGCCATAGGAATGGGGTGAGCCAGGAAATGTGTGCCAGGCTGCCGTTTTGTGCAGCCCTTGTCCCCATGCTGCACCATCTCAGAGATCCCAAAAAGAGCACACATCCCATTTAGGACTCAGTAAAGGTGAGGCATAAATGGGTGCTGTACAAATAGACAGCAGAGAAACAGGGATGTGTGCAGCACCAATGACTGCTTCATATAACAGATACTTCCCCTCTCACCTTATATTAACATGATGCAGGACAAAAAACAGAAATCTCAGCAAGGGGACAACCAAAGTCATCATAGGATGCAACAAACAACATTGCTAACTACCTTTTTCTGTTAACTGTGGGGAAGAAAACACAATAATGCCCAGCTTTTCTTGCAGCAGACTTAGACTGTGTTAATATTAACATCTAGCTGGAATGATTTTAGATAACTTGTTTTATGCTAGCTGAATTGTCAGAAAAGCTGTATTAAATTACTAGGAACCAGTTCTTGGGTCTGTTTCTGTTGTTGTCTGGGAGGGTTGAGGGGTGCTGTAGAAATAGATGCTGAGAAATGATTGTCAGTGAACTGACTGGAACAGAAAACATTGCCTTAATAAGCAGTAATTTTTCAAGATATGTTTTAAGTTGCTTTGTCATGCTATTTTGCTGAAATTATTTGCTATCTACCTAGATGAACGTTATTGTAGTGAGAACATTTTCATTCTTTTTTTTTTTTGTAATTTTTAACATCTGTTTTTCTATATCTATTACATAGTCAGTTACAAGTTGGAAGCTGTATTTTTCGTTTTTCTACCAGTCCTAAAATGTGAAATGATGAACTACATAAACAAATGAAAAGCCACATTGTGCATGTAATTGGCAAATGATTTTAAAGCTAACTTGTGGTGAAAAACACCAGGTCTATAGATTGACAAGAAAAGCCTGTTCCATCTTCAGATCCTCTTTAATTTTACTTATGAAAATTGCCTCTTAGCAGTTCTTTACTGGTTTATCAAATTAGATATATTGATTTTTGTGTATTTTTGGTGGAGTGGAAGAGAAATCATGCTTTTATGAAGTAATAATGAGCTCAGCAGAAGGGCTTAGCTATGATTATGTCAACAGTTTAGAAGTAATCTATATCCAAACTCAATAGAGGATTTCATTTACCTCGAAAATAACCGAGTGGAAAACAGCTTGGTGAGGGCATTAGTGCACGCCCAGATCTAGGGTAGATTTGCATACAGTTGAGACAATTAGAAAAAAGGGTCCTTATCATTTTTCTGAAACCAAACTGAACCACTAGAGTACCCCAAATACACAGGCTGGCACTGGGCACTCTCTGCTCTCATACTTCACTGGGTTTGAAGTGGGTTTCCATTTCATTTTGCTTATATTGCATCAGACAACTTCGGAAAACCAGAGAGAAATAAACCACAATGCCACAGTAGTGGAGAATATTTTGCTGCATTTTTTTTCAAAAGACAGTCTCCTGAGCCAGGCATTTGAATCATAAGGACTTCTGGGATGGGATTTTCACTCAGAGATCTCCATTCTTACGTGGATTAAGAGGATTAAAAACCATTAAATGACCATCCTCCAAGTCCCTAAAGCAGATTTGCCTTTTTCTATCCTCCTACAACTGGGGCAGACTTGGGGGTAACAAAGTACTGCACAAAAGGCTCCCTTAGCATGACAAAAGGTGAAACAATCCACTGAACTGCCAATGTACCAGACAATGAAGTCAGTGCAGTCTACTCAGCTCATTTTCATCAGAACAAATGGTATCAAACTTGGCAATGGCATTGTTCTTAAACTTGAACATGGGGCTCTTTTTTCCCCCCTCTTCTTTTTTTTTATTTTTTATTTTCCCATCCGAAGCTCAAGGTGTCATATTAATTATTTAAATCTTCAGAAGATTTCAACTGTATCCTCCAAGGCTCTGCTCAGTGCCAGAAGGTCTCCAATCTGCATTAGCTTTTGTTAATTAGAGCTGAAACAAGGACTTTGATCTCAATGAATATAATAACAACAAAAAAAGCAAAACTTCCTGTGTGATTTATCTTTTACCTATTTTCTGCCTTTACTGTTTTTCCACTCTATTAGACTTTGATTTACCTTGTCTGAGTAACATTAAACAACTTGGGTACAAAAGAACTTAAACAGCTTCAAAAGCCTGACTGAAATGGTAGTTAAATGCTACATGAAGTGATCCCGAGTCTTTAAACTTTGAAAGAAAATGACACAATTTCACTTTATTTTATTTTATTTTTTGTTAGCGGGGGCTGGCATGGGGGGGGTCGGTTTGTACAGCATGGATGCTTGTCTACTGATGTCAGATATCACAGGTTTTCCTGTTGGGATTGATCTTTCCTCATTAAGAGCCTTGTTTCTAGAGCTATAGCACTGATAGAACAGAAGGCCGGCGATATTCTGCAAGATGTTCCTCATGCATCAGGCTTGCCCTGAGTTTGTAGCTGCGCTTAGATCCGAGGGGGTCACCGCCAGGGCTTGCCTTGTTAAAATTTTTCTCATTAACATTTATCTTATTGAATAGCTCTGAAAGGCAAATTTTTTAAGCCCCAAAAGAAAAAACTAGCAAATTTTAGTGTCAGATGAGGTCTAGTTGTATATTCACTTGAGCAAGGACTTATTGCTATGGTCCCCTAATATGAAAAAAATAATCAAAGAATATCCAAAAATGCTGCAAGTAAAATCTACATCTGAGATTTACAAGATACATGAGGGTAAATTTTCATTGTGATGGACAAAGAGTTGCGGGCACAGCCTTCATTAATAACAACGTGTGGTGCTGAAAATGTACCCTGTGTCTTTTACATAAGGCTCGCTGCAGAACGGTGCAGCCCCAGGAGACTGGTCACTCTTGGTTTATCTCATTTTAGAGGGAATAAATTAAAGGATATCTTGTGAATTCTGGGCAAAAAGTAGGAGAGCTGAACTGAACAGTCTAAAAAATAATAGCCAAGAACTATGATAACCTGCTGGAGGTACTGACTGAGACAAAGGAGGCTTGTCTAGAAAGGAATGGGATTTTGTTGGGGAAGTTTAAAATGGATTCAGGGCTTGAGACAAATTCTGCGCTGCCAAGGGGTGGCTTTGTCCATGGGACCAGGAGAGCCTGGGCAGCAGTAGTGCAGGCCTCCCTGCTTTCCTGAGCATCAGAGTGCTTCAGCTCCAGATCTGCAAACAGGCTGAGAATTCAATAACAGTCCTGATCCATCCCCTGCCAAAAGCTGTGGAAGACTTTCAACGGGCTTGAGGATGCTCCCTGTGATCCCCACACCTGCCATGCTCCCCCTGTCTTACTGGAGAATTTTCCACTGAGTCCTGGTGGATTTGTGACATAAACACCCATCCCTTGATTGACTAAGACCACTTTTTCCTGTCCACATGACTTTTTGCTCTCTTGCCAACTCATTTTACAACCCCCTGTACCAAGAGTGTGGCAGGTAACTGTCATGTTCCTGGTCACACTCAGCAGCAGCCTGGGCTGGATGAAGCCAGAGATTTTGGAAGAATTGCTGCAGCAGGGAGCACTGCACTGCGCATGCTCCACAGCTCCACCGCAGCAGGAGGCTGCAATGCTGCACTGAGCAAAAGATTTATTTAATGACCCAAAGCATGAGCCCCACTGATTTTCACTCCTAGTTCTTTTGGAGTAGAATTGGGCTGAGTTTTTTTGCAAAGCTAAAGATTGTTACCAGTCAGCTGGAAGCAAAATCTTATATAAAGCCGGCAGCATCATGTCAGGCCCATATCCTTGTTTTCCACATGGAGGTGTGCCTGAGAGAGGTAGGCCCTTGTACAGCAGTTAAAAGGGATATGAGAATTGTGATGCTGTTTTGTTATTCTGCTTCCATCTGAATTACTAGAAGTTGGACAGTGAAAATGAAAGGGGTGCTAGACTGCCTAACAACATAAGAATTCTGTTAAACCAGGACTTTTGATCTTGACACCCATCTTGCCATCCTGATCTGCCATCCTACCTCCAGCCAGCTTGTACATCTTGCAAATCCAGACAAAAACATGTAGTGCCCATTGTCTTCTCCCCTGCCTTCTCCCACTCTTCACACCCTCAAAGGTTCATGAGTTCTGGAGCTTCCCTACAAGTATGGGCTATTACAAACTAGGAAAGATATGGTACAGGTCAGTGGCCTTTAGAGAGGGGTTGTGAATTGCCACCTTCCCTTCAGCTACTGTACTCAAAGAGAGCCTGCGTGCTTTTGCTCACAGATGTTGTCTTTTACGGGACTGAATCCTCTATACACAATTTCCTCTTACCAGGTGGGAGTATTGAATGCACATTTTAAACATGAAGTACTGAAAGCATGTAGCCACCATGCTGAAGCTTCTGCAGCACAAGAAGGCTGAGGCTGCGGCCCCACAGCACACCCACAGGTACCCGTTCTCCCTCACTGCCTTTCCATGCTCCGAGAAAATTGATTCTGGCTTTGCTTCACTTTCATCTGTCAGCACCGGTTAGTTTAGTTCGTGTCAATGTTATTACAGACATGCTGATTTTTTTTTTTTTTTTGCTCAGCCAGCTTTGTCCCTCTATTTGGGCTCAGTACAAGTGCCAGTTCCTATTCCGTGTTGCTCACCGGAGAGGAGGGGGAGCAGTGTCCCCCTGACATGAAGCAAGAACCCTCCTTCATGGTGTGGGAGGGCATGAGGGAAATCAAGAGACTGCAGCTCAGCCCTGGGGAGCACATGGCCTTTGGTGAGGATGCCAGGCAGGTGGTGTGTCGGGGATGGGCTGACTGCTATGGGGGATGAGCAAAGTGCATGAACCCTCACTCCCTCATGGTTTGTGAACTGCGACCATACACTGCTTGCAGGGACAGGAAAGATCCTACAACAAATGCATCTTGGAGATGCCTGCTGCAAGAAGGGGCAGGAGTGTGAAATGAATGAATAAGCTTCCCCAGTGCTGTCCTAAACTCAAGGGATGCTACCCACTGGTCTTCAGAAAACTTCTTCCTTCAGAGCAAACTATTGGAGTTTGCTTTGAGGTTTAGGTTTGAGACCAAGTATCTTTGCTGTTTACCCCAAGCTACCTGGTTGAATTTATCAGGCACAAGGCAGAAATCAGAGCTGTGGTGGTAGAATGGGTGGCAACAGGCCACAGAGGGTGTAGAAAACAAGGAAGAGTAGCTTATGTTTGATGAAAAAAAGAAAAAGTCCAGGGAGGGTATGAGGTCAGAGCAATGGACATGGGAAATGGTCATTGCCATGGCAGTTTTCTGAATGGTTGTAAGGGCAGCAAGATTGCTTTAATCTATTCCAAAGGAAAGGATGTTGAAGTAATTGAGACACAATCTTATTCCCCTGAAAATCAAATGAAAAAATACTCACTGACTTCAGAAAAAATGCAATCAAACCCCTAAATCATTAAGGTTTCTCACAGGGTATGAGTTACGTTGGTTTACATAGTCAACATTTCAACATAGAAAAATATAGACACTTGCCTATTATTTAAACATACTAATCTTACTTTTCTCCTAAACTCTTCTTCTGGGGGGAGGAATTCATGGCTGCAATGGATGGCACAGCAATTAAAAATTGCTGTACTTCTTCTAGAGATTATCACTTTAAAGCCTCATTCTTTTCCTATATTTATTCCATTTGAAACTCAGATGATATATTGTCTTATTATGACTTTTTACAGCTATTCTTTTAGATGGGCTCAACAGCATTCTCAATTTAATTCAGTACACCTCCATATAAAACAACAGTATGTTTGTTGTATCTGCATTGCTTTATTTGAAAATGATGTACATGATAATATGTTTCTGTCTGCAGATTGTGTCTGATTTAGCTGACAAAAGATTGCAGCAGTCATTGTGGCCAGAAGCTATTGGAAAGCAGCCAGCATTAATAGCAAAATAAATACAAAGCAGAAACAAGTGATGCCATAAAACACACGGACAGTGGGTTACACTTTTCTGCATGAAGTGGCATTGCATCATGCACAAAATTTATTTATCAATAGGGCAAAAAGCAACCTCCAGGTTTGAACTTCTCACACCACTTAAATGATCCCATTCTAAAGGGAACCTCTTGGCTCAGTACAGCCTTTCCTTGGAAAACAAACACCTCTAACAGAAGTCACAGTGGTGATAACACAAGTTATGACGAAAGAATGATGTAACTAAAAGCTGCCATGTAAATAGGGTGGCTGCAGAGGGAGAAGAGCCTTATCCAAGAGACACTTAATAAGAAGACCTGCTATTTTGACTCTTTTGTTGTTGTCATTCACAGAAGTTATGGCTAAAGCTCAGCTCTGGAGAGCTGAGAAAGTGCATATTTCTTTTTGGATGCCCAGAGCAGAGTGAACATGGCAAAGCAGTGACCAAACTCTCTTTCCCAGTCCCACTGGTCTTTTTCCTGGACACATTATAAAATTATATATGGATACTGTCATGGGGGAGAGTAAAATAGGATTTCTACCAGCATAAGCCCTAGTACTGTTGTGTGACCTGCTACAGCAGCTTGTACCATATACTTACATCAGTGCTTTGTTGACCCCAAAAGAGGACAGAAAAGCTCTTGTAGTGAGGGTCTGGTCCTCTGCAGACTTTCAAGTTGAAGTTAGCAGCAAATGTAATGTGGCAGGCTGCTGTGATTTAAGCCACCTACAACTTTGTCATGTCTTTGACTGCCAGACTAGGGTATGAAGCTTTGCTGTAACCTAGTCTCATAAGGTGTGTGTGGTTGCACTCCAGTCTTTATGTCTTTATGTACTACAGGACTTTATGTATTTTTCTCAAGTTGAGAGACAAATGCTTTTTTTCTTTTTTTATTTTCCATTAAGGTGACATTACCAAAGTCAAGCAGCTGCATAGCCTTGACACTCCACCACACCTGTTAGGAGGATCCTACCAAGTGACCCGAGGGCTCTCCCAGGAACTGGCTTTGAAATGCTCCTTTGTGCTGGAGGGCACAGCTGTTTTCTCTGGGCTGCATTTGAACCAGCTTCTCTTCATTCAGATCTTTCTGTTTCCCTGATAACTGTAGTCAGTATCTGCTTCAAATGAGAGCAACATGCATCATCAGCATACTGTCCTTATTTGTGCCTGCAGCATTTCATAATGTCTTCTAGAGGTTTAAAGTTGATATGGAACAGATGTTGATTCTGCTGGAGTTGCTGAGTTGTAGCCCGTAGCACAGTTTGGATCTACTCCTTTACCTAGAGCAGCAATTCTCTACTGAATTAACGGTTAGTAGCTTTTCATTAGTTTTGATTTGCAATAACTCCTCGAACTAGGGATAGTCATTGCCCCACAAAGTTTGCAGCTGTTGGATGCAGCTATTACAGATGGAAGAGCAAAAAAAATGGGAGGCCAAGAAGACAAAAGGACACAAAAAGAAAAAACAAAGCAGTTTCCCTGGTAAGATAAGGGCCAGCATCAAGATCTGATCACTGCCCAGTGCTTTGAAGGAAAGGAATCCTAAACAAGTATTTGGAGAAGAATAGTATTTAGATGTTTTTTACCGTCGTCACATACTTATTATGGCAGCATGCAAACAATCCAGAAGGTGTTAAAAGAAAAAGATAAACCCAGTAAGTGGTTAAAATGGACACTCTTGAAAGATAGAAAGGAATGGTTAGCAGAATAGTAGCGTATTTGATTTCCTTTGGACAGTAAATTTGTCAATGAGTACCATTCAGGTACTGTTTTTCCTCTCATTATGAAGATATGCAATCAAATCACTACAAATTCCCCTTCATTTGAGCCATATAATGAATTTTGTTTAACTTAAGAAATGCTTTCTTTCAAAGTATTCTGCCCACTTGTTGAGCCACTCGGAAATTAATAGCTATTCTGCGCTGTTTTCCCTTACCTGCAATTCACAGATTAAGCAGCAGCAATTCTACTACTCTACTTCATATGTCTTTTTTCCTTAGATCTCTCTAAAAGTAGAACAGGTTCTCAGCTCCACCACTTTTCACCTCAGAAAGGCTTCCTTCCATCTTGTTCTTGCTGTCTTGATCATTCTGTGTCCTTCAGCTAACCCGACAGATTAATTATGGCATGTGTCAGTGATCAGTCAAATCAGCTGCCATGGGAACACCTCTGGAGTGTCAGATCTCTCTGAGTGAACCACTATTGCAAGTGCCATTGCTGAAAGACCTACAGTGCTTATACACTGGTTCACACTGAGGATGTTGAGCTGTTCTGCTTCCACTGATGTCTTCTTTCCTGAGCCTCCAGCCATGCTGGGCCAGATAAATGTCTTGGTACCAAAAATAGTAGGGGGGAAAAAAAAATCACACTCTTCTCAGAAGTCTGAGGTCCTCAGCAAGTCCTTTGCTTCAGTCACAGAATCATAGAATCACAGAAACATTCAGGTTGGAAAAGACCTCTAAGACCATCTAGTCCAACCCTTAACACAGTACTAAAGTTCACCACCAAACCATGCTACTAAATTCTACGCCTACATGCTTCTTGAAGACCTCCAGGGTCAGACTTCCCACATCTCTCGAGTCTCTGGACCTCTAGGCTGGGGCTTGGGGAGTCCCTTCCAAAGTCCCTTCCACTGTAAGCAAAGCGCAGGTTCGAGACTACCGGATGAAACTGAACGTATACAAGTCCATGGGGCCTGACAGCATGCATGCCAGGGTCCTGAGGGAATTGACTGATGAAGTTGTCAAGCCTCCATCGTATTTGAAATGTCCTGGCAGTCAGGTGAAGTCCCTGGTGACTAGAAAAAAAGGAAACATCACTCCCATTTTTTTAAAAGAGTAAAAAGGAGGACCTGGGGAACTACAGACTGGTGAGCCTCACCTCTGCCTGGGAAGATGATGGAACAGATCCTCTTGAAGCATTGTCAATGCACACACAAGACAATGAGAAAGGCTGAGAGAAATGGGGATGTTCAGCCTGAAGAAGAGAAGGCTCCAGGGAGACTTCACTGCAGCCTTTCAGTACTTAAAGAGGTCTTATAAAAAAGATGGAGAGCGACTTTTTACACAGGCAGACAGGGATAGGAAAAGGTTGAAATGGTTTTAAATTAAAAGGGGTGAGATTTAGATTAGATGTTAGGAGGAAATTCTTTACTATGAGGGTGGTGAGGCACTGGAACAGGTTGCCCAGAGAGGTTGTGGATGCCCCATCCCTGGAAGTGTTCAAGGCCAGGTTGGATGGGGCTTTGAGCAACCTGATCCAGTGGGAAGTGTCCCTGTCCATGGCAGGAGGGTTGGAACTGAATGATCTTTAAGGTCCCCTCCAACCCAAACCATTCTGTGATTCTGTTGTGCTCATCTCTGAACACACTGTAGTTCTTTCAAATGAAATGCAAAGCTCTCTAATGACATCAGAGCTGAAGTCAGTAGGGTTTATCATTTCATTCCCAATGAGTTATTTATTCACAAGGTGCTTCAGGACCAGGAATGTCAGAGGAGAAATGACTCCTCTCAGTTTCTTCATGAATGAGAGCTATGGGAAATGGATACCCTTCAGAAAGTAATTATTTCAGTTTTTAGCACATATTTTACAATGAGGACAATCATCCATGGAAAATCTTATTCTGTGTATTCCTTGTGTTGCACATTTTTAGGAGTTCTCTAATTGCTCATTCTTCTAATGAATGAGGAGATGAATAGGCATACCAGACAATGAAGGAACTGAGGTCTGGTCTGTCACTTTGTCTATACAGCTATACATATAGCTAGTATGAAAAAGGCTAGAAATCTCAGACATACAAAGTATTTAAGGCACCTGTCAGAAAACTTTTTTCTACATTTATTGAGCAAAGTGCCACAACTTTGCAGTATTAATGAAGAACAATAAAACTACTCCTTTATTCATCCCCCCAGCCAGACTTTCAACAGGCAAATAGTCTCTCATAAATAAGACTTTCAGGAAAAAATATTATTCTGTGTCTACCAGTTCTCTGAAAAGAGCAGGTATTTTCTATAGTGAGGATTACATCCTTTCAATATATCCCTTGAATTTTTTATTCTTGTACTACCTTGAAATCCCAGTCAATAAAACAACCCAATTGTGTCAGCTTTGGGCAAAGACGGAGGAAAGCTCTGGTTCCTTCTCTAAAGGGCCTTGGACACGGTGTGACAAATCAAGGTGGAGATAACACAAAAACGTTTTATAACTATCTTCTCCAGGTTCCTTTAATGTCTTCATCACCACCTAATCACTTTTTACTAAGACTGTCATCCACTGCTGATAGACATATTTACATTGCAGGTGGCTTACTCTTTCTCTCAGATGTGCCTGAATTTTGGAGAGGAACATGAAATTTTTGGTAGCTTCCTCACAGAGACTGTGGAGAGACTCTCAAGAAAACTGGTTTAATTCATTGACAAACAGTGAAGAGCTCCATTTTTACTTAAAAAAAACTAACATCCTGGAGCATAAGTTCGCTACAGATATAAGGACCAAGCAGTAGAGAGGCCGGAGGACATTTAAATGTGCTGTCGTTAGAAGGCACTTACCTGAGTGTAATGAGCTGGGATGACAGTATAATTGCTATTAAACCACTTTTTTTTTTTTTCTGGGTCTGTTTTTTAATGTAGACTCTGCTCTTTCTGGTTCATCCATCCATCCATCCATCTCCAAGAAAATAGAAAAATGGTGCCTGCAGTGGACATGACGTTTGGTTAAATCCAAAGTAAATTCTCTTGACTGCTTTCTGCATATTTTCAGCACTCTGGCCCTAATGTTCTCTTTGCCTGTGTTCTCTCTTCCCTTCTCTTACTGAAAGTTCAGCAAGTGCCCAGCCAAAGAGCTGCTCCCCTCCTCACCCTCATCGTCCTGGGGGGAAGATCTAGGCCAAGGAAAGAGTGGGTTCACCCTCTCTTCCTGCAGCTGTTTGTGCTCCTAAGCAGAGGGAGATCCTCTCTCCTCTGACATGAAAGGGACATGTCAATCTCCATTGCTTTACAAGACAGAATTACAGAGACTAAAGAGGCAAAGGTGTCATAAAACAGATGATGAGAAACTGTGCTGCAGGCAGAAGGGAGGTCCTTAAGAGAAGCAAATATTGTCCATTCACTTTCCTCAATCCTACTTCCCTTTCTTCTCACTTTTGCCCAAGTATGCATTGCTTTTCGCATCAGCTGCTTCACGACACTTATGCAGTTGCTTCTCTGACTCAGACTCAACCACACACTCCCTACTCACTCATTCTGCCACCTTGGCAGGACTGCACACTAAACTATTGCCTTTACAATGCCTTTCTTTTTTTTTTTTTTTTTTGGTGATTGGCTTGTTTGTCATGTGGGGGGGTTGTTTTTTGGTTTAGCTTGTTTTTGTTTTTGTTTGAAAGGGGTGATGAGCTGGGGTGGAAAGATCAATTATTCCTTTAGTCAAGGTTCTTATCCAAGAGTTCATTTAACCTGTCTTGAATGTGTTGCTGACTCAGAGGAATTAAGTTGGAAGATAGCCAAGGCCTGAAGAGAAAGTTAAGACACAAAGATGTTAATAGGCTCCTATTGGCTGCTATTGTTAGAAATAGCCTTAAAAACAAAAACAAATGCACACGCAAGTCTGGTTTCCTGTATGGCAAGCTGAGTGCTTTACAGGGACTTCCATTATGTCATGATTCATTATTTCCTCCTCTCAGCCTAAATGGAGCCTGAAAGTAGAATTAATAGCAATAGGATCCTCATTAAAAAGGCTCTTCTGAAAAGAAGAGGATTGTGTCTTCAGTGGGGGGAGGTCCTCATTTTAGCACTCTTTCTTTATTTATGGAGTGCTGTACCTGCACACAGCACTTTAAAACATATCCCTTTTGACAAAGCCTGATAAAGACTAGATAATATAGTTCAATCGTAATTAAGTAGGCCTCTGTAGGAGCAACAGTGACAATGGAACAAAATAGGCACAGTTTATGTTTCTACGGACTTTTAAAGCAGTTCTGTAAACTCAAGTGAGAAGTAGATCCCCGCTATAAATGAGACACGGAGCTCAACATTATTTAGAGAGTTTTACCTTTTCTATTAAATTCTTCTTCCCATAGGGAATGAGACATGATCTCTGCATCCGGGAGGGTTACAGTCTACATGTAATAACATTTAGGCCTTGCTTTGTAAGTCAAAGATACTGCACTCCTTACCAGTGCTCTAGACCATATGGAGCACTGTCTGGGAACGATTCATACCCAGTTCTGCTTCCACTTAGGGCTCAGACCCTAGGGTGGGAGCTTCATCTGATCAGCAGGATTTTTAGTTGTTTCAGGTTTGGAAATTGTGCAGTCAGAGCTGGAGGGCTGTGCCTGACATCAACAGGACGTGACACTGCCACAGCAGAGGTGTCCCTTGCTTTTCCCCTGCAGCCAGTCGATAATAACTCTGTTGATTCAGTTGGTCTGTATGCTGCACAAGCCCAGGTGTTGTGCCCCCAGTTAGCCTCCTGCCAATTATAAAGGAATAAGTGCTACTAAGTGCATTTGTTTCAAAAGCCCATCTTGGAAGAGTGCCTTTCTGTATTTTACATCTCAGAATCCATATTTTACATTTCTACACTGCAGTTTCCCTTAAGCATTTGCAAACTCTCCCTTTCTCTTTAAAAAGAGTAGGTTGCCATTTAATCACCGTGCATTTTTCCTCATTGTTGCCTGTCTCAGTCAAGCCCATGTTATGAAGCACTGCTGGCTTAGTACGGCAAATAAAGCGAGGTTTGGTGGCTTTTGTCCCACCAGTCATCAACCCACCTTTCAGTCCCACTCAAGCAGTTGTGAGTGAACTAAAGGATACAGAAGATTATCTTGCAAGACATTTGGCCAGCAATGCTTTCTTTTGGAAAATTAGTTGTGCTTGTTGGATGTGCCAGTCCCCTGCTCTAGGACCCATCTCTACAAGGAAATCTTTTAATTACCTCTTCCCCCCAAATGACAGCTTTCACCACTGGAGTTGAGTTCTTGGACATTAGCAATTGAATAGGAAGCCTTCATACTGTATATCATTTTAATCTTTCATGTTTAAGTAAGCCAGATGGCTTATTATTACAAGCTCTGTTTCAAAAAGGCACAAACTTTCTATCAGAGGATTTGTAAGATGATAGTAAAAAAGGGAGATTTTGCATCACACAAAATAGCCTGAATTTTAATTGCACATCATAGTTTGGCAGCAATTTTCCCGTAATTACCATTCCTGCTAAATGAATAGGTGGATTAAATGGATAACTAAAATGGCATTGAAACTTCCTAGAATGGAGATTTATCCTCTAACGTATGGAATAGCTAAGTAAAGTTGTCAGTTGCTTGGGTGTAATTCACACAGTTTTAACATTTCTCCTCAGCAGAGGACCTGCTTTACTAGCAGTAAAACCTTGGCTGTTATTGGTGGGGCTTTTTGCTATCGGTGTTTTATCCCAGCATTTCAGATATGTCAGATGTCGTTAAGAGTGTTTCACACAGAAGCTTTTGATCGATGAAGTTGAAAAATAAAAGATGCTTTCATTTGGGTCTTGGCTGAGTTCCCTTCAGACACGTAAGAATATCATTCCTTTTCTTCCGACTGGGGGTGTAATCCCACAGTCATTTATCCTTATAACATAGCTCTTGTACACAGTCATGTACGTAGTCACGAAAAAGCCAAAAAGGACAGCTCAGATGAGTTATGCTCCTCCTGTGCATGAGTAATGGCAACATGGAAGCTTGTGTGCTTTAAACACATGCAGAAACACTGCTGCCACATCAAGTGAGGAGCAATTAAATCATTATTGAGACAACTGAGATGACAAAATGTATTCTTGCTCAAATGCATATGGATTTTTTTAAAGCCATGTGCCTTGGAAAGGCAAAATACAACCTAAAATGTGAATTCATGGAACCATACTAAATCTATTAGTCCTAACCAAATATCATGTGATGAATAATAAAAGCTGCTATTATTTGGTTGGTCTAACCTCTGTAACAATACCTCTGATCCATTCTGCATCCTTTGAATTCAAGGACAAAATTCTCCGGGCTTGTTCTCTCTTGTACAAGACCAGCATTATGCCATTCAGGCAATGCTTAGATGCCCTAAGGTCTGTTTAAATATTATTTACATCTTCTGTATGGCTTCTTGCCACCGCCAAAGTGGGTTAAAGGGCATTACATGTCAAACAGAATCAGGCCATTTGACAGAATGGCTGTCATTGGCTGTCACTGAATTTGTGATACACAATATGTAGAGCCAGGTATGACAGCACTATTGAGCTGTCGGTCTGAGGCATTAAGTTCTTCTTTCACTGGGAAGATGTGACTGTGCTGATACATTTGCACAAATGAAGTTTGTGTCTTAATCATGACATCCTATTAGTTTGGTGGCATTCATCCCACTTGATTTTATCTGTTTAAATGCTCAGCTAAACCAACTGTGTGGACACCCACTAGAGTCAACAGAGGGATTCCTAAGTTGTAGACATCATTTTTAGGACACGATGAGTAGTCCTGGGGTGGGCACTGAATGTAGAGGCTGCCTAGATGATTGCCTCAGAGTAGATTCCTATGCCTCAGGTAGCCAAAATGGGCAGGAAAGTCAGATATCTTTCATATGAGGTGAAGACAGAATTTCCAAAGGAATCAGAGTTTTGTACTCGTCCTACGACTGAATACAACCAGTTCATAAAGAAACTCATATCCTTCCCTCATCTGAAAGTCAGCACAAAAGGTAATTATACCTTTTTTTCTGTAAAATAATAGACATGTTACTTGTGCTATCTGAGCACCTGCCACTCAGCATCTCCATTTCACTTGATGGAAAGGGGGAATTAGTAGAAAACACCAGGCACAGCTAAAATGCTTTCCTGGAAGAGCAGCGATTTTAGCAGGGCTTTCTGAAGACTCAGGGTTGCTTTCTAATTTGTCAGAGCAGGAGACAGCAGCCCCAAAGACATTACATTGATCTCAGTGTCACAGAAGTCGGTAGCCAGACAGGGGACAGAGGGCTACCTTTGAGAGCCAGGCTGCGGGGGAATTTCAGCAACAGGCCAACGAGTGTGGCCACCAGGCCAGTCAGCACAGGGGCACTAGAGGGACACCGAGCACTGAGCAGGGACCTGCCTTACCCACCTGGGACCTATGGGGCTCGCAAGGAGCTGAGGAAGCCCGATGCTGGGCTGGGGTTCAGTCTGAGCCCCAGTGTAAACCATCACCCTCTCCCGCCATCCACATCATGCAGCAGTGCCTGAAGAAAGGGTTGCTCTGGATAATCCCATGCTCCAAAGAAGGATCCAAAATCAAAAAAAAAAAAGATATCCAAAAGTCCAAAATCCAAAGTCCAGGGTTAATTTTGCATTACCTAAGGCATTTCAAAATAAACAAACAAATAAATAAAACTGTGTTCCTTTATTTTATGCAAAGCAGTCCATAAAGTCATTTAAAATATTGGACTGGCAGTAACTTTTTTTCCTCCAATTCCAAACAGCTCTTAATGTAACACATCATATCCACTGTTAGCAAATTACCTGAGCCACTGATCTGAGGAGGTGGTTGCAGTTCAGCAGTTTGGTTTCTAGCTTTCTAAGGATTCATTCTGCTCAAAAAACTATCGTTCACAGAAGCGGATTGAACAGCCAAACACTTAACACAAACGTTAACAAGCCATCCAAAAAGTGAAAGAAAAAACTTTTACGAATGTGTTTGAAATTATGTAGTTAATACTCTCAGCTGCCCAAGCCTAATTGTCTTAAGAGGTTTAAGTGGTCCTGAAGTCTATTATCCACATTAACAAAGAATTTGTATCTCTCCTAGAGATGGTGTTTGCCCGGCGTGATTTGGCACTGTAAAGTGCAGCCTGTGACTTTACCTCTGGGAACACTGACACTATCGCAGAACTCAGCTCCAGCTCTCTGCTGTTTCCAGACAGGAGCGCCGGGTTTAACACAATCATGTCATTGAGCAGGCAAAGCTCTCCTAAACTAACAAATCTGAGAGCAGCCGCTTGCTTGCTGCTGCTTTCTAGCATTGTCATGCAACAGAAAGTGGTGCCATGATCAGCTGCTTCCTCGCTCCAGCGCTTTCCTGGTGTGCTGCCCGCTGCCTGGGTGACAGGAATGCAGCACACACCTGGACTCACTGCTCTTGTAAAGAGGCTGGGTATTTTATTTTCTGCGGTTTTCCTTTTAGAAAGCATTAAAAGTATCATCTAAAATACTCTCCAGACCTGACTCAGCACATGAGATTATCTGGGACTGACCATGCAAACCTCAATGGAAAAAAAAAAGAAAAAAATAAATAAAATAAAACCTCAAATCATACCTCCTTTTTACAAGCCCTGTACAAAATATATGAGATGTTTTGCAAAAAGACTGATCAGCTGGGTCCACTGATGCACTGGATCTGCTTGCAGGACCAGGGCTTAAGTCTGCATGCAGGTTATTGGACATTTGGAAACTGATGCAGTAAAGGAGTGCAATTCCTCTACTGTGCGTGCACTTATGCCAGAAGTAACCCTGCTATGTGGTTATGCTGGTGAAAATTCAGTACACTCTTCAAAGGAGCAGAACAATTAGAATCTGAGCCTTTTAAGGGCTATAAATATATATGGTTAGCAAATCTGAGAGTCTGCAATTTCTTGAAAATACCTATTAAAATAGTTTTATTCAAGCCAAATAAATATTCCCCTGCTGCATTTGCAGCCCAAAAATCCATCTGTCCAAGTATTTTAAGCTGCCAGCCATCACAAGGCTCTCTGAGTGCCATCCACACAAAATCTGTAATTGCAGCCCTCTGTCAGTGCACAGGGACCAGAAAGTGAAATTAACTGGTGGTGACCAGAAACAAAATGAAGTTCACAAACCTGTAATATTTTCATCATCCAATTGGAAAGAAATGAAATGTGTAGCACGCAGTGAGAAATAACTAAATGTTTGTTTTCTTTCTTAATTATTTTGCTTCTAATACTCTAAGATATTAACAGTAGTTGAAGTGAAGGAATCTGAGGAGTTTTTTTTCTTTTAAGCATGTACTTTCTCTTTAATAAAAAGATTTCCATTTTCACTTTTAAAAATACCTATATCCAACACTTCCTATGTCTGTCAGCTAAGTACAAATGGACACACAAGGCAGAACTCTCTTAAATGAAATAATTATCATCCCACCTGACTGTAAAGGAAGATAATAGGTAAAACAAGTTGTTGTAACAAATTACCTGCACAGAGTGTTTGCCTAACCCATTACAAAGCAGGAATTATGTGCCAAGCGATCTGCTTGTATCCGCATTTTTCTCTCAACCTCAGAGAAAAAAAGAAAAACCTCCACCTGGAGTGGATTGCAAGCAAAGATGCCCAAATAAAAAGGCTCCAGTAGATGATGTGATTTTGGCAGCACCACTGCTGGGAACTGGAAAGTTCAGGGGGCAAAAGCAGAGCCTGGGTGCTGCTGCCCGTGCCCTGGCAGAGCTTGGTGAAGGCGGCTTTCCCGTCCAGTAGGGCAGTGCAGCGAATGGGACAGCGAGCAGTGAGGCATGGCTGGCGTGCTGTCAGTGAGCACAGCCCAAAATGAGAGCAAAGCCCTCGTCCTACATCCACTGAGGTGGCCGGGGTGGGGGAACCTGGCCCGCCACGCGTGCCCCAGCAGCACAGCCCCGCTCCGAGCGGCGGCGTCTGACAGCAAAATGAATGCTGCCTCTGGAAATCGGTGTGGCCCAGCCTATTAAGGGACAAGCGAAATAAATCTTTGGAAGGCACGCCGCTGAAGTTACTTTTTCAGCAACCAACCTTTGTGGAAATCCCACAGCAAGCCCCATCTGTCTTGATAATGCAGAGTATCTACAGCTGAAAGCAGTTTAACAACTGCAAAACAACTGGTTGCTGAAGGAAAAAAAAAAGAAAAAAAAAGTAATAAAAATAAAGGAGGCTTTAGGGAACAGAAATCATTTTCAAACATTGTAATAGTTAAACCATTTTAACCTTACATCCATTACTTGCAAACAAATGTGACATAATGAATCAACTGCAGTTATGTTGTTAATAGACTTTATTAATACCAAGGAAAAATAATATACAGAGTATCCTCAATGGATGTATAACTACCCTCTCAAATGGAGTTTCCTGATATTTTAAATGAATGGCGGGGTTTATTTTGGCAGCGGCATCACATAACTAATGTTTCATATTACACACAAAAATGATTTTGGTGCTATTCTTGAAATGAAATGTTTCATTTCAATAAAAGCTTGTAATTGTAACATTTAAATGTTATCATTAATAGCGAGAAGAAAGTTCTCCCAGCAACATTAAAAAGTGAACTTCCCTGCTCTTTCCTCTATTACAGCCAATGTCTTTTTATTGTCTGTTTTCATCTCCATTTTACTTTATCTGCCAAACTACTTTGCATTTCAAGACATTTCCACTCACCTTGAGTTCTTGGTTCAAAAAGAAACAATAAAGTTTAATCTTTTCACTTGACAATGATGTATGGGTCTGCTGAAAAACACTTTTCAGGTATTATCATTAAAAAGTCTCTCTTTTTTTAGTTTCTCTCTGACTCTTGATGCAGAGGGAAATACAAGATGTCACGCACGTGAGGGCTTTTATCAAAGCTCCTAATAATACCACTTAATTAGAAACCAAAGCCTGCTAATGTTCCTTCTGAGAGCTCCTCAGAAAAGTCTTTCCCTAGCTTTAACCATTCCTCTTCAACCAAACATTGTCTAATGACTTTATTAGTGATTTCAAAGGCTCGTGAGGGCTACCACTCTGCTCTTTTCTTTCCAGATTACATCTTGCTGGTCAGGGAATTTGCTGAGCTCTACCATCAAGCAACTGGTTTGAATTAGGATTTTTTTTTCCCTCTCTTGCAGTTAGCTACTTATTAGCATTTGTCAAAACAAAGGGAAAATGCAGCCTCTGAATGTTTAATATTGTTCAGTGCTCTCTGAGAAACACAGTCAGACAATGAAAATACACCAATTGTTCCCAACACTGGAATGCACAGCACTGCCGAAACCCCGCCGGGCTTACCGAGAGTAAATGCCTTAACTTAATCAGGCTGATCACATAACTGTGTTAAAGTTATTTAACTTTTTTTGGTATTTTTATAAAAGCTTTGGAAAGAATTTTTAAAATGCATGATTCGTTATGCAGGAGCCATTCATGAGCCTGCCAGCCAATGCAAACAGACTGCCTCACCAAATAAATGAAAACTGCCTGGCTGATAATAAAAAGGTTTGGGTGGTATTTCTTTTTTTTTCTCTAAAAACTAGTGCTTAAATATATAATGTTACCAATTCTATTTCCCGGTATTTACCAAACCTGGGGGTATCTATTAACAAGGGGAAAAATGCCATTTCCGCTGAAGGCTCTCAAACTTATTCCAGCTACACTAAAGTAAAATACTCAAAGGATGGGAGCTGGGTTTCCAAAGTGGATTAATTCCCTATGAACATAAAGCTGATTGCACTCATTCAGCTGCTTATGCTAAAAGTCACTGCTTTATCCCAAAGTGTAGTGAGATGCTGGGGAAAAAGAGGTACTGTGGAAGATGACATGTTAATTATATTAAGAAGCAGATTTTGTTCTTACAATCCCTCGAGAATGGGCCACGAATTTATCATTTCAGCTGAATGGTACATTCCATTCCACACAAAGCTGGAGCTAAACTCCCTCTCTCTCACTCATTCACTATTCAGAAACACTTAAGAAATTATTACCACATGTCCAGGAGTCACTCATGATGATGACCACTAATGCCATTCCTCTTGTTACAGTATTAACTCAAAATATACCACTGTTGTCTTTGATTAGCACGAGCAAAGCTAAGAACAAAGACATACCACTGACATAATGACAGTTTTATGGCTCCCATCTGAAAAAAACTGTGCTCATTAGCATTCAAAATATAAAACACTCCCTTCAATACTTCAGCACAAAACGACGTAATCTTCTTTTTGCTGAGAAACCTCAAAACCACTGACAAGTTACTGATTTCCTGCAACACACATCTGGGGGACCTGCTAAATATGGAAATGAAAATATCAGGTAAGCTGGGCCAAACAAATATTCCTCCCTGGTCCCTTCCTGCAGCCTTAGCCCTTCCTTCTGGCCCAAGTCTCCCCACAGCAGCCATCCCGCAGACACTCGAGCAGCAATGCATCTGCAGGTGTTTGTGGGAACCAGACCTCTGCAAGCTCGACGGGCCCACATGTAAGTAGAAAGGCCTCTTGGCTTCTACCTGACATGCATTACAGAACAGCACACATGAAGTTAACTTTGGTAAAGTCTTCCTCTCCTCCCCCCACCTCTGGAAGAAGCCTGACAGATTTCCCACCGGGTCCCTCTGAAGTCCAAATCAATAACCTATTTATAAAATGTTTCCTTTAAGCATGACAGAAGCAGCTATTTATTTGCTCTTCAGTGTTTAAGCTAATGAGGTATGAGCACATCTGCAATAACTAAAAATAACACGCACCTCATTGATATTAATGAACTGACTGGACTCCCATCCAGAGATGCTTCGTTCCCTGCTTTATTCCTTTTCTCAGTGAAGAGATGGGCCAGAGGGGTGGGCAGATCAGATTACAGAGCCGAGGGCCCGCAGCCAAGAGCACTCCATCTCTGGTCCCCAGATGTTGCTATCCAGGGAGCCCTATCTCCTCGTTGCCACACGCAGATATCTCCCACAGTTGTCCTAGGGAGCTATGTGCATGCAACAGCAAACTTCGGCGGAGCCTGGAGTCTGCTAGTGAAAACATCAGCGTGAATGTCGCACCATCGATCTTCAGTGCCACAGTGGTTCATCACATAGCCCACATAGGGCTGTGAGGATCAAAACAAACATATTGAGTAGCGTGTAGAAATAAACAGCGAGAGAGGGCAGCCACCAGAAAAGAGGTTTTATATGTTCCCGACAGTTAATGCCAACAAGAAGTAAGCCACATATTGCATTGCCTGGGCTCACAGATTGAAGATGTACCACATGCGAAATCTCTGCAAGGGAAACTGCCTGATGCTCAAATAAAGCAGCATTGCACTTGACCTCTCCTGCCAGTCCTACCACACAAGCAATTAGCTGCTGCCAGATAAAATCACTCCTGTCACTGAAGTAAGCCAAAATCTCTTCACATCACTTGTGTGCTCTGCCTTCCAGCGAAGCAAGTCTGCAGAAAGTGCACCAACTGCTATTCTCAGTAAGCGATTCAGGGAAAAAAAAAAAAAAAACCTCCTTTGTGGTTGAGTTTGTAGGGCTGGGAAACTAGGGGAAGACCACTGAGGTGGCCTGGCAGTGCTGGTAGCAGCTGGGTGATCACTTGGTGTAGGAATTCCAGGTCCTCCTCTCAGGGTCCTGCTCTCTGAGCTCTTGGAAATAGTGGCACAATGGAGCAACTTGGCCTGGTGGGGCAGGAGGGGCCACTTCTGCAAAGAGCACTTGTACATACATGGTGCAGAGTACTTTAACCAACATCCCACTTTGCTTTGTCAGATAGAAAATGAACAGGACAGTACCTGCATTGAGCAGAGCTTCTCTCTTCAGTGAAACCACAACCAGAAACAAAGACAGACTGTGTGAAGCAAAGCACAGTACACCGACTTCCTCCAGCAGATGTACTTTAGGTCCTGCCGTGAGACCAAAAAGAGCAAGGCTCCCCAAAATATCTTCAGCGTTGTGACGGCATCAGCTGCCCTTCGCAGCAGATGACCTCTGCGTGCAGGTCACAGCAGCCCCAGGGGTGCAAACGGGAGGCATCCCATGGGGAGCAGAAATGTGCTGGGATTCTTCGCTCTGAGGGTGGTGAGGCCCTGGCACAGGTTGCCCGGAGAAGCTGTGGGTGCCCCATCCCTGGAAGTGATCAAGGCCAGGCTGGATGGGGCTTTGGGCAGCCTGGTCTGGTGGGAGGTGTCCCTGCCCGTGGCAGGGGGTTGGAACTGGGTGCTCTTTAAGGTCCCTTTCAGCCCAAACCATTCCGTGATTCTCAGGGCACCTGGGCAATCTGGCAGTGCCCTGCTGCCCATGTAGCAGCGAAAGTGCCTCTGCCCTTCAGGGCACCTTCCCATCTCGGTAAGCCCGCATGTTGCTCTGGCAGACAGACTGCCCCCAGCCTTTGGCTTTGCTTCTGCGCATGGCAAGGGTGAGCTCTGTTTGGGCATGTTTCTATAAGGATTTTTAAAATTACATTATGCTTATGAATAAAACCAGTTAGGAGTCCACAGTCAGAGGAATCAATAATCTAATTAGTAATTAGTGCTAATTAGAGATTTATTAGTTCAAGCTACTCATAAATGTTCAAGTAATGCAAAGCCACTCATGAGAATACCAGTGCAACATTTAGTTAAAACAAAATACCATGTGCACTGCTCCCCAGGATTTGAGCTTTCATTACCACAGGCTCCAATCTTTCTTCCAAACAGAAAAGACACTAATGAATGGTATACAGATTGTGTGTGAGAAGAACATCAGTTTTTATTCAGCAAGATGAGAGAGACTTAAACCAGAATTAAAGATAAATTACATGCGAGGGATCAAGTTTTGCTCTCATTTACACTGATGTAAATCTGGACTTGCTCTGTTAACTTCAGTTGTGTTGATTTTGGTGATTGCATATTTATATTAATGATACCAAGCAAATACTAAAAGCAGTGGGGAAAAAAAAGACCAGCATTTTTTCCTTAGTAGACTCATCTGCAGCCTGGGGTTTAACAGAGATCAATTACTGAAATTTTGCAGTTGAAATGTTTGCATATGTCAGTTGTAATGAGTCCAAAAACTTGGGTTTTGAATGTACAGAGCCACTTACAACGTTCCAGTTCAGTGTACAAACATACTATCTTACATGTCCAATTTTGCAGGAATATGGTATGCTTTGAGACACCCAGACTCATCCATACCTGATATTATTGGAGAGTGTGTGGAGGCAGCATAATGGTTCTTTGAAAGCCAGCTGCTGAGAAAACACCATAGAAATATAGAATAAACAAAATAAAATAATAAAATAAAATAAAATAAAATAAAATAAATAAAATAAAATAAAATAAAATAAAATAAAATAAAATAAAATAAAATAAAATAAAATAAAATAAAATAAAATATAAAATAAAATGGACATGTGGTTAGAAATGAGACATCTGAAGAAATTGGTAACCAAAAAAAAACCAACAACCAACAGCAGCAACAACAGTAAAAGCAGGAAGATAAAACCTGTGAGGTCAAACCAATGAAGACTTCATTAAAATCAAATCAAGAACTTCAAAACTGACACTGCCACGCAGAGGAATGCTGTTGTCGATAGACAAGATTCTGGGTGTGCAGACCTGAGAGGACCAACACCAAACCTTTGGTTGCTATTTCCCAACTCAGGCACGGATGCAATGTAAATTAACTTTGGTACTGCTCTAGATGGTGCCTGGCAGCTGCAGCCCTAAGGGCCACTCACTAGCATGCACCTTCAAGGCAGCAGCCAGCACCTACATCTCCAGCCTGGGCAGCCCATGGGGACTGCAGAGCATCCCCCCATGTGTTCTCCATCTCCTCTGAGGCAGAGGCAGTGTAGAAACCCCCCAAAGGCCAGATGCAGCCCCGAGGCCACCAAGACACCTCTGGGTTTTTTTTGCAGAATTTTTCTGATATCTAACAATAAAAATAGCTTGTGGGATGGTCAGCATGAGATTTCCATGTGAGTTAAGCGGCTAGATACTTTTCAAATCCCCAATAGATCTACCTCCTAGGGCTAGGAGATACCTTTAAAACTGTCTCCCATATGAGCAGCAGCTGTGCATGAAGCATCAGCAAATGTTCTGGGGCCCATCCATGGTGGGCAGAGCTCGCTTTGGAAATCATTTAAGTTGGTGTCCTTATGAACACTCTCAGAGGGAGTAAATCTGTTGCCACTAGTATTCCAGCTTGCAGCTCTGCTTAGTTTATTAATCTCAGCACAGAACTGTATGCAATATTCAGGTTGTATAGCTTTTAGCAATCTGCTTCCTTATGCTCTGATCTACTCTTGTGCTTAGATACCACAGCAATGGGCTACTTAAATAGAGTATCTTGAATTCTTTGTTCTTTTGAATCCCTTCTCCATATATAATGCAATTAAGCGTGTTGTTAAAGCAGCCCAGATGGGCACTATGTTATCCTCTGATATACCCAAATATCAGAATGTTAATGACTGTATAAGGTTTCATTTGTTTATTTTTTTTTTTTTTTTTCCCCAGTTACCTACTAACAGCATCTTCTGAAGTTAAAATGACTAAAGCTGGGGGGGGGGGGGGGGGGGGGGAGGAACAAATATCTTACCTACAGACGTTAGAGTTATATGAAGGATGCGATCAAAATGCAGTTAAGTAAATAGAAGCTCAGCTTATATCTGCCTCCTTTTCTGTCCAGTCCACAGGAGTCATGAGCTTTACTGTTCCCAGGTCCATGGGCAAGAACATTGCCTGAAGCTGTGGAGGTTTTTGACTCCCAGCGGAGGAGAATGCTAACTCATTAGGCAAATGTTGGCTGGATTCATTGCCGCCTTCTTGGTATTCATGTACCTGAGCAAGGAATTTGGCATCCTATATCTAACTAGATGAAAACTTCTTTTCCTAAAAGCTCATTTTATTCGCATGTGAACTGCTGAGTACTTGATATCCTTATGAATTTTAATTATTTTTTATTACAAAAGTGAGATCTGTTTTTGGTAGGACACAGTTCTTGCCTCAAAAACCATACAGTATAAATATTTGAGACAGAAGGAATCACTAAATGATGGTTGAATTACAATTAGAGCTTGACCCTGCATTGAAGTTCATTTTCCTGTTTCTTTCCACGTTTGAACAAGTCACTTTGGATGTGATTCAGCTCAAATACCTGAACTTAGCAATTCAGCTCCCATTAAAGCAGACACCCACCTCAGATCAGCTAACCAGCACTAAAGGCCCCACTGACAGCGCCGACGGGGACTTCATCAGGCAGTTCCCCATTCAGCGAAATGCATGCACCAGCCAGGATTAGCACACCACAGTGTCCCACCACTTGGGGAGCCACAGC
Source organism: Anser cygnoides (assembly GCF_040182565.1). NCBI lineage: Eukaryota > Metazoa > Chordata > Aves > Anseriformes > Anatidae > Anser > Anser cygnoides. The sequence continues at coordinate 139,289,513 of NC_089873.1, forward strand.
CACTCTCTGGTGTACCTACCAAAGTCTGTGAGCATAACCAAGAGGGAGATAATTGGTTCAGAGCAGGAACCTGATTTAAGTGGGTTGAATCATCTGCTGGAGGATGCCAGCTCTCTACGCTGCATTTACAGAGAGGCAGATAAGCCAGATCCCTCAAATTAAGTGTTGTCAATACCTCATGAAGGACAGTTTTCTCATTTTTATCCTGTCAGTACTGCCAGCACTGTCATTGACCTACAGGAAATATAAAATTCCTGTTTTCTCTGCCTTTACCTATGTAGCACCACAGCAGGAGAGCTCCAGAGGCAAACTTACCCCCTCTGAAAGATAAACCCATCAAAAATTTGAGTAGTGATTTTTCACTGGCATTTTTACCTCATGAAGTAGTGAGTAGCACTTCTTGAATGAGCATCATAATCAGCACCACAAAAAGTTTTCTTGGCTGACTAATGCCATGCAACTGCAGAAGGAAACAGAAGGTCACTTGATCAGCCTTGAAACAGAGGGGGCTGCCCTCCAGGACCCCAGCCCACCTCCCCGGCTCTGAGCTTCACTTCGGTCATAGCTGTCACAAGGAGAAGAAGCAAGCCTGACTCCACATCTCCCCATCAAACCCACCTTGCCCTGAGACACTCGCGAGGCTCAGGGAAAGAAGCAGGAGGTGGCTCTGCCAGGAGCCTCGCATCCGTGCATCCCGCACATCCTGCCCTGCGGCACAGGTACCCAGGGAGTTTGCCCCAAGGGGTGCAATTAGCCCAGCCCCATCCCAGTCCCAGCCACCAAAACAGCCCCCCAGCGGCTTTCACATGTAGAAAATACCCAGCGTATGGCAGGCTTGTCTGTCTGTCCGTCCGTCCCACCGCTGAGGTGCTGGAGCCCCCACGGCTAGCTTGCCCAGCTGCTTTCACCCGCATCCTCCCAGCTGGTTCCCTGCAACCAGGGCAATGCAAATTCATTAACAGCACCAGTGGCGTTTCAAAATATTGAGCAAGCCACTTCACTCAGCCTTTCTTTTCACCTGAAATGTCATTTTTTTTTTTTAAAGATAAGGCACAGATACACTAACAACAAGACCTAGGCACAGGAGGCTGGTATGAATATTACAGCTCCCGCCGAAAACTGCCTGATGCGCAAGTTCTTTGGGCACTTTTCTGTTAAATTACTGAGTTGTTTGACCTCTTTCTTCTTTCTCCCACCCAACCCCCATTTTCCAAATACCCAAAGAAATTAGAGCACATTATGGACTAAATCTCTTGTTAAATTTCAGTTTTTAAGTCAAAGCCAATTCCGAACAGTCGCAAGCAAAAAAGCACCTTAATTGCAGTAAAGCTTAGGGCACTTCACTGGTCTGAGCTGCCAGATTTCAGGAGGATTATTGCTATTATAAAACAGCAGCAGTACAGCAAGGCAAGACATTGCTAACTTCCCAAGTGGGATGTGAAAAAAAAAAATGGATTTTTCCAACAGTTGAAATAGAGAATATGATGCTATACTACATTTATAATGATTGGTAAATCAAACTATGCATTTAACTCTCTGAGTAGATTTCAGGTGGGCACAGAAATCACTTCAGGTTATTCTCCTCTTCCCTCCAAATGAATTAACAGCCTGAGGGGAAATCCTCTACCTGTCTGACACTAATGCAGACTTTCCTAACTAATACTTTTCACCTATGACAGTCACAGGTCAATCCCGGTGCTTGGCACCCAGGATGGAGACAGTGTAAACCAACATTTTCACTGGGGGATAATAAACAAGGCTGCTGCTGTGATCGCCCCTCGCCTGGTGCGGGGCAGGGAGGGCTTTGCTCTCGCAGGTGTTAGCTGGGGGGGCACCCAGCAGACAATGAGCGGCGGCGGCGCTGCCTCCTCCTGCCTGCCTGCCCCACTAAGTGACGGCGGGCAGCCGGAGCCCGAGCCAGAGCCGAGTCTCAGGTGAATTTTAATCCTTCATTATTCAGGACATACTGTTTTTTCCCTTTCCCTCTAAAATGACAGTCATGCTGTTAAGCATAATAATTGTTCATGAGTGAGCACTGCTTTTTGTCCCTCTTGATTTTGCCTCTAAGGCAGGCTTCTTACTCAGCAGAGGTCAAGGGTCACCTGCTAAATCATGCATACCCACAATCCCCTGTGAATTATGCAGTTGACAAACTGCCGCTAATGATTAGTACAACCTGCATTAAAACCCTGGCACTAAATTGATATTACTTGAGTGATGGATTACACCTCTAATGAGCGGATTATTGCCACAAGTGACCTTGTCGGCTGAAAGAGTGTTTCAATATAACTAACATCTCTCCCATTCTCGTGGCACGGAGCTTCTAAAAAAAAATCCTCTCTCCTGTTTGATTTTTTTTTTCCTTCCAATGTTGCTTTCTAGTCTCTCAGATGAGGGGGTAATCTGTAAACAACACCTCTAATGGGATTAGTCATTAGGCTGCACCCCAATTAGTACAGCCTCATGCCTCTGAAATAGCTGGTGCTCAGAAAGATATTTTTCTGATGGAAACTGCCATTTTGTATTCTGTTCCCTCTTCTTCAGAGCCCTGAAGTTCACCCGCCAGCACCTCGCCTTTCTGCTGAGGGGATCAGCTCACCCTGAGGTGCAAGCAGCTTTGCTGCCATTTTGTGAAGAAAAGATGAAACAGGGGCCGTGAACTTCAGCGCTCTTCCAAAGAAAGTCATCCCTGCTTGGCCATGTGGGTGGGACAGAAGAGGGTCAGAGCATCCCCGTCACCGACACGCAGCTCACCGCCCGCACCACTCGACCGTGCCATGTGAGGCTGCGGGCCCTGTGGAGTGGGCAGCGGGCAGTGCGTGTGGTTGTAAGACACCATCAGGCGGCAATGCTGGGGCTCACCGGCACCCGAGCGGCGGCTAATTCACCAGGAGGGTGGAAGTGCTTTTTGCTAAGTGCTTCCCCAAACGAGAAAACCCTCCTGCAAAGGGACTGCGCCCCAGCCAAAGCTGCAGTCCGTCTGTGGAGTTAATAGACCCCTTGCGGAGCCTCCTCTCGCCTTTGTCTGTACACAGCTAGTGGTATATTCACAACTGCCTGTCACACCACACAAGTGCAGATGAGTCTGGGGGGGACTCCACATTGACGGAATTAATTGAGCATAAGCCATGCTGACTGGCGGGGAAAATCACATGAGAGAAACAAAACACACGTGCCTCGCTGGTTATGCGTGCTAACAAAGGATGAGCAGCTACAAACAAATAAAAATCGCGGCAGAGGATGTCGGCATGAGCTCTTTATTATCAGTGGCATCTCATTCCTGGAGGGACCTTCTCGCCACCCCAAAGCAAGGCTCATTCCCCCAGAGTCAGCAGCGCTGTGCCAGTGAAAACCCACTGAAACAAATTCAGTATTAAGTCCTCTGACAATCTCAGACAGGGTCAGCTTCAATCTCCTGGTCCATCTTGCTCCTCTCAGACCACAGCCTGCCTTCTGCCTTCCCCACTGCTCCCTATCACCCTACACACTGTCTAATACGTTTGATGTTCTGCAAAATGAGGAAGAGCCCTAGCACTGTGGCTGTAATGAGAGTGCGTTCTCAGGATGCCCGTTAATTAATCCTGGGAGACCCCTGCTCCCCTGTGCCTTACCGCTACCGCTGCAGCCAGCTCAGGCAGATGCAGGGACAGGGCAGAGGTGAAAAGGGAGGTTTGCAGGGCACCTTGAGGCAATGGCTTTGCACACCCCTCTGCCTGCCCCAGACCCCACAGGGATGCATCCAGCATGTGCTTGCAGATCTGCCCCTTCAGCCTGGCCCCTCAGCAGCAGCTACATCTTCCTCCCACTGCCAGGGGAAAGGTGCCATCAGCTCACATTGAGACATTGCAGTGAGCGTCAGGGCCGGGCAGATCACCCCATGCACATGATGACAGCTGGCCCAAAAATAGCCAAGGCAGTGGGAGTCGGAGGCACCTAATGAGCATCTTCTGCCCTCGCATCTGTGGGTGTTCATGTTACAGGAAAGAGCAGCATTTGTGTGGTGCAGTCCTTTTTTTTTTCCCTTTTTTTTTTTTTTTTTAATATTCCCAGCTTCCAGGTATGTTTTGGGACACTTCTACAAAAAGAAAAAAGAAAAAACTCACAGTTTGAACCTGACAGACACATTCATCCTAAAATTGCCAATGAGACCTTGGCAGGGAAAAGGGAGAAAAAGGATATTAAAACAAAAAAAATCTCCAGCAAAGAAATTGCCAAGTGCTGCATGATGCCCAGCTTTATTTCCTGCTACTCACAGGATAAGCTAACAAAACAACAGAGGAATATCCTGTCAACCTCTCTGCAGTGATCTTGGCATTTACAGTAGCTTTGCAAAGTACCAGTTGACAGCAACAGGATTTGCAAGGATGCTGAGAGTGAGAAAACTGTGTCACCTTGGTGTCCGTGACATCAAGCATAACGTGGCTGTCACGTGCGTTGGACACCTAATGAGAGATTGGTCTTCTGGCGGTGACAGGACAGGCGGCACTGCCAGCCCTGGAGCAGCTCAGTGAAATGCAGCGCCCTGCACCCTACCTGAGGAGGCCTCGGGAGAGCCCACCTTCCCACCCAAGAACTGCCCTGCCACTTCTGTGACTGCCTCTTGTCCTGCTAAGCTACTCCTCATCTCTCCACCTGCAAAATAAGCTTTCACCATTCATGTAGACCTAAGAATATCCAGCTACCAGGGTCAAGAGACCATTATGGACATTGCTGATGAGAAAATTCACACTCTTTCCAAGCGTGTATGAGAACGGCGTACTCTGTTTCTCTCTCTCTCTGCTGCCTGGTGTGAAGTCTGAATGCATTCCAAAATTATAAAGAAAACATATACGGACGTTTTTTTTCTTCTTCTCTCCAGCTCTTTTCCATTCAGAGTCAGCAGGGAATGGACTTTGTTTGTACTTATTTATAATTGCGGTACATTGAGGAATGTTCAGTCAAAGAGATGTGTTTCACATCTTGCTTCAGAAGTTCATGCCTATTTTGATCTTTTCCAAGCACAGTATCAGATACGTCTCTGCTTGCTTAGAAAGTTTTGTATCCTGCACACACGAGCTCTGTTCTTTAGGATGGCAAGCTGGTTTTTCTGTGGAATGTAAGCGTTGTGGGTCAGAAGAAGAACGTTTTGGTTATACAGCTCCTTCCAGTAAATTAGTCACTGCCTGGTTTTGTTCATTTGAAGATGTGGCCCAACACCTGCTATGCCCTATTATGAAAAGCAAAGAATAGCTTGCTGGAGTAATTTGCTTTTGGCAGCAACTTGCAGAGATGGGTGCTGTGTGCTGAAACAATTGTGCCGCCCACTTAGCACATATTGCCCTAATATTTTTATAGCTATGTACACAGAGGAGGGCTACTCAAATATTTTCCATAGAAAAACAGTTTACTGAAGGTTTCCATAAAATGTTGCTTCTTTCCAAGGAAAATTCTGACTACTGGCTGAGAAACTAAACAACTGAAAACTAGTGGGCTTTTAGTCTTGGGGCAATAACCAAAAAAATGTTAATTAAAAAAATGTAAAAATAGCGGTTCAGAAAAGAGAACAGCTTTTCCTGGGGGAAAGCTTTATGTTTCTCCTTTATGTACATAGGGTTTTCATCTGAACGACATCACACATAACATGTGGCCTCAAAAAACTGCTATGATGCAATCAAGAAAAGACACCGTGGCACAACAAATACATGAACATTTGAAAGAACAGTCACGAGTGAGAGAGAGAATTTACGGAGATGCCTTTCCTGTAGTCATTTCAATCAATGGACAGTCCCTCTTCTACCTTAAAACAAATAAAAGTTTGCAAACACCCTTGGTTTTGAAGAAAAAATTACTAATATAATAAAGTGTGCAATATGTGTAATAAAGTGTGTAATATGTGTAACAAAGGCTTTAAAAACATACGGCAAAACAAGAAGGTTCAGAATATACTGGCTTTATGCATTCCCTCATTTTGAACACAATTTCATGACCCCGGAGAAATCTAATGCAATTTTTCTTACTGACTCAAGCTTGCAGTTCTGGAACAATTTAGTGTGATAAAAAGTAATAGAAGACGACGCAATTTTTTGACTCTGAGAAGCATCTTAGCGTTTCTTACAATAAAATCTATTTGCTTAATTTCCCATGGTTGTAGAAGCACCAGTGTTTGAGGTGCTTTGAATTAAGTACGGTCATTCAAGCCAAGAAATCATAAAACCCATGAATCACTGTGGTTCAAATCCAACAGGTTGGTGCATAGCTTTCTAACTAACTCTATTACACAAAGAATATACTAAAAATGCACACTAAAATCAGGCACTGGCAGAGAAATCAAATGACTAGGACTTTTCCATCTACACTTTCTCTGGTTCCAGGTTTCTGTGGTTTTGTTATTATAAATTATTTTAGGAATCTTTTTTTCCTATAACAATGAACATACTTGTTCGCTGTTTTAATTATTGTGAGACACAACAAGGCTAATATTGTCGTATATTAAGTAATTGAAACACTTGGCTTTCAACTGTAGTGATATCCCAAGAGATTACCCCTCCTGCTGGGTTGCATTGCTTAGACTACATAGCTCCTATATACTTTCCCTCTTTTGGAGGATCAGAGTAAACTACTGGCTAAAGAATGGAAAAGGGGAGTCAAAGTGTAGGATCGTAGGGTCTTCTTTTTTTTTCCTTTTTCCTGAAGTTTTAAATTTTTCAGTTGTCTTTCTTATGACTGCCAACTCTTCCAGCTATTCAGAGACCACTCCAGCATGAATTCTATGAGTATATAACTTGGAGGCTCACCAGGACTAACAGGGTCCTTACATTTGGGCAAAACTGTGGTACTCTTAGTGAATAATCTGATTGTGGTCTACATCCACCAATTAAGTTAAATTGCCTAACTTTGGGACGATAGGGGAGCTGGAAGCAGCTATGCTTTTAAGGACGCCATCAAAGCCAAAGGGTGATGCAAGGAGTAAAGCACCGCCTAATGCCAAGAAAAGTATCACTGCATGACCTTCTGTGAACAAAGGAGCCTGGAAAGCACATGTACTGCACTGTTCAGTGTGGAAGCCAGGTAGGGGTTGAAGGAAGTGGTTTTGCTTTGCTGTCTGGAGTTACAAAATCCAGTGCTTCAGACTCCTACACCTCAAGAGGCTTTGGCTTAAGTGAGTGATTTTGCTGTGGTCACGGAGCATTTCCATTGATATGAGTTTGAAGGACTGAACCTCACTACAGTGCCCACCTTAATCTGTGTTGTCACAGAAAAAGGGAAAGGAAAGGTCAAATGAACATGCACAACTAAACATGAGAGTCAGTGTAGCTGGCCTATATAGAGTAGTAGGATCTTGATATGGAACCAGTATGGTCTGCAGAAACATCTATGAGCTAAGAAATATATCGCAATTGAAATGTCCACCATACCCTGAGTGTTAAAACATGGTGTTCTGCTTTAATGATTCCCACAGAAGCAAAACCCACATTTTCACTGTTTGTGGTAATCCAGTGAAAGTGAACTACTCCAAGACCTTAACAATGCTCTCCCCTTCCAGTGACAACAGATACAGGCAGTGCCATTCCTTTTTTCAAAAAGCACTTTCCTTTTTTTCCCCCCAGTTTCTTTATGCTGTGCAGCACAGAACATAATTACTTTACACTGTAGGCTCAAAAAGTCACTAAGCAGCTGATAAAAGGCAAAGAAATCAGTATGATTTTCTCGCTGAAAAAAGAGCTTTTCTTATTGGAGCTGATAACTCTCACCAAGGGCTCCAGGCTTTTGTTACATCAATTTGAGGAACTCATAATCTCTGCATTATGAATGTTCAACCAGGATATTTCCTGCTGTAGTGCATCAGGCACCTTCAATATCGCAGCTCCTGTTGTCATTGTTGGGTAAACAGCTTTTGACACGTTTTCAATATGATTACATTAGAACAAGTGGGTCATGATTGATAACCTAATATTCAGGCCATGCAAATCATCAATCACGGGAAGTATATTAATTATTCAATGTAACCGTCTAATGCAAGAATCAATGTTGGAAATGAAGAAAAGAAACTCACAGCTCCCAGCAGAGGCTACACCAGATAATAAAAAAGGAATACTAAATAATCTCAGCCCATAATCCTGTTTAATAAAATCCATTTATTTAGCTGTCAAAAATATGATACAATTATTTAAAAAAAACAACAACAACAACAACAACAAGATAATGAAAAATATTTTTAATTTTTTTCTTGTGGAAAAGAGATTTTTGCACTTTTATTCTGTGATTAAATGTGAGGTCTAAAAATACTCTGTAAATAATGAGAATCGCTGTGACATATGTTAAGAGAAAACATCACTCAGAGAAAACAGGTGTTCTCAGTTATACTTAGTGAGGTTAAATCAATTATGACAGTCTGACACATGGTCTGCCACAACCCAAGAACCATACAGATCCCCTACATGCACCCCACAGTAACAAATCTGCACAGGAGCAGACACATTCCCTCCTTAAGCCATCTAGAGCCTCAGTGACTTCAGTAGCCAGAGCAACCCCAGAGAGAAGGACCCTTGCAGTGTCTGCCGTACTTCTAATGTGTCAGAAATTGTGGCTGAAAATGTTTGTAATGCAGAAACAGAGCAGCACAGCAGGCAGCATCAGAAGATGCAAACTTAATGACCCTCCTCGCTGAGGTATCGTAGCTTGATGGAGAGGGGAATTGATGGCACTTACCTGAGCAGGTAGCTCTCTGCAGGCACTTGACCTATATTCTCTGCTCGATTTGACCTCTGCGATTTTCCAAATAGTTTTGCCTGCTTCAAACAGCCCAGAGCATCTTAAACAAAAATCTCTGGTAACTAGTGCTGGCAGTATCAGCATTCACCTGGCAGAGGTCTAGGCATGGACTGCTACATTTTCCTTGTAACATGACCCCACATAACTTCCACTCTCTCTACTTCTTGCTGGCTGTTCCCTCCTTTCATGACAGTGCCTCATCCCCAGTCACTGGAGGCAACAAGACTCCTTACAATTTTTGGCATAGTCCTCTTTAGACTGTCACTGACTGATCCAGACATAACTACCTTTCTTTTAATGCATTTTAGCTAGGAATCTATTTTTTCCAGGTGCTTTCCTTCTGTGTTTTAGCATCACATTTTCAAAGTATACGTTTTATTCATAGGGTCTGGTTTACTTTCAAAGGAAACATCAAGACAGATTGGTTCCCCCTGACAGAGGGAAAGGAGAGGGAGGGGAGGGGAGGGGAGGGGAGGGGAGGGGAGGGGAGGGGAGGGGAGGGGAGGGGAGGGGAGGGGAGGGGAGGGGAGGGGAGGGGAGGGGAGGGGAGGGGAGGGGAGGGGAGGGGAGGGGAGGGGAGGGGAGGGGAGGGGAGGGGAGGGGAGGAGGAGGAGAGGAGAGGAGAGGAGAGGAGAGGAGAGGAGAGGAGAGGAGAGGAGAGGAGAGGAGAGGAGAGGAGAGGAGAGGAGAGGAGAGGAGAGGAGAGGAGAGGAGAGGAGAGGAGAGGAGAGGAGAGGAGAGGAGAGGAGAGGAGAGGAGAGGAGAGGAGAGGAGAGGAGAGGAGAGGAGAGGAGAGGAGAGGAGAGGAGAGGAGAGGAGAGGAGAGGAGAGGAGAGGAGAGGAGAGGAGAGGAGAGGAGAGGAGAGGAGAGGAGAGGAGAGGAGAGGAGAGGAGAGGAGAGGAGAGGAGAGGAGAGGAGAGGAGAGGAGAGGAGAGGAGAGGAGAGGAGAGGAGAGGGAAAAAAAAAAGTGAGATTTTTCATGAAAGCTCTACCACACCAAAAGGAGGAAGAAAAGTAAAAGCAGGATCATTTATCTTCATCTGTAAATACAGAGCTACCCTCTTGGAATATGTCCCATTTCAATTCATCTAAGACTCACAAGGGTCTGTATGTACACCCTGAGTGGCAGATTGTGACAACCTACAATAAGACCACCAGAATGGAATGATGACCATCACCACTAATATTATCCACTATGACTGTCTACCTGAAGAAATAAAAGCAAAAATCTTACTAATTTTGTGGCTAATATAATTTATCACTGCCAAGAAATAGGTACTCTGTTGAGAAATATGGCTTCAGAAGTTAGATGCAAGAAGGACAGTGATGGTTACAGCAGGATCTTGCAAACAGCTCCTGGAAGACCCAAATCCAGTGAGGCATCAGCCCCACATCTGCCTAGTGGTATACAACCAAAGACTTCACTAGGTCAGACTTATGGACCTGATAGTTTATTTTCCTGCTAGAAAACAGCATAACAGTTGCAGTGTCTGCCAGCTTAAATGGGAGAATGATTTGGCAACGTCAGGCTTAAGCTTATGAAAAAGTGCTATAGCACTGCCTATCATCTTCTTCAGCCTGCAAGTGGAAAACCATGGGGGTCTGTTGGGGACACGACAGCCATAACCCCCAGAAGCATTAGTCTCCTTTGCCTAAGAGGACTCCTTAACAAAAGAAACCTTGATCTTAAAGTAGGACATTCTAAACAAGCTAAGAGAAATTTTCTCTTATTTCATAATCATATTTTTAAGTGTTGTGAATCTGGTTGTACTTCTGCCCATCTGGACGGCAACCGAGCTATTGCTTGAGCCCTGGGCTCTGCATACCTCTAAGTTTCCAGGGGTCTGAATGCCTTTGGTACTTGCTCTTACCTCAACATCTTTTGAGTATGTTTCTCAAGCACCTGTCAACCTGTCTATTAATGCCTGTCACAAGGGCCCAGATGCTTAAGGCCTAGACCTACGTCAGCCCTAGATGCATTTCAGAACCTGAAATACAACCTTTCTTGTATTGGCAAACCTCTTTTCTCTTCAGGGACATGTTAGCTGAATCCAGCAAACCTAGAGGTGTTGTAGGGTTCCATAAGCAATCAATTTTTAGGGACAAAAGACTGGAAAGGAGTCCTAAGTTGAGAGGCCTTGCCCTTACCAGGACAATTCATATAAACCCTTTCACTAACCTGACCAGGTTCTAACTTGAAAAAAGTGTATATATACATAATGTATATATATATGTATATTTTGTGATTACCACCTTTGTGAGAAGATTGTTCCATAATCTCATTGGTGCAATAGATAGAAACTTTATTCTAGGTTGCAACCACAAAGTATAACAAGCTTCTGCTTATTAATTCTGGACTTAACACTGTCCTGTAGCTCTTCTCTTTCCCTGGTGTTTATTTTTCCCTCTTTAGTCTCCAGAGCATATCTATAGAAAATGTGTTTTTTATATATATGGAGAGAAATATATAATAATAGAAATAAATAGGAAAAAAAAAAAAGAATAAACCTCTCTAACAATCTTGTTAGATTGACAAACCAGCACAATGAAAATACAACTCTTGACAAAATTTATAAACACAGCTGTATTTATTTTTTTGGCCCAAGTTTCTTCATACTCCCTGAAATATTTTTGGGATACCTGTTAAAGTCCGGAAAAAGTTCAAAATCCTTCATGGTTTCTCCTATAAATAATGAACATTCACTGTCTCTCTTCCATGCAGTTACTTTATAACTTCTCAGGCAAATCCACATTCAAAAATGATCTGACATCATGAAAACTTGACCTCTATTTCCTATGGTTTGCACAAGCTTACCTTGCTTCTGTGCAAACTCTGTTCTCCAGTTCTGCTTTGTCATTTGATTCACTTATCTTCATCGAATAGTCAGGTCGTTTCCCTCCCTTCCGCACAAATCTGTCATTAAGGTACCATCCCCACAGGATCAACTTGAGAAAAACAGTTTTGATATGGACACGTCCCTTCTCAAGGGCCATTTAACTGGATGATCTTAAAAGTTAAATGACTTTCTGATGTTAACTCCTGTCAACATGTTTTCTCCTGTCAACATGGAAGTAAAAGACTGCAGAAAATGCAGCCAAGCCCATATTTAAAGTGAAGTATACATTTTGATTCTGACAGAGATAGGAATCCCCCACATCAAAAAGAATCCTTAGATTGTAGTCTTCCCCAAAATATCACACTGATAAAAATCGTCATGTTTGTTTGCTAAAAAGACAGAAAAATAAAATAGAAAATTAGTTGCTGAATAAAATCTTTAAATGTTGAGCCAATTCATAACGAATATTCAATTCAATACTAAATCTAATAAAAGAGCACAGCTGCTTTACAGGAAAACAGACAATACATATGTTCAGCTGTTTCCATTCAGCTTGCAACAGCGAAAAAAATACAGACAAAACAGATGTATTTAAATAATAATTTTTCTAGGTAGTTTATCAGGTAGTTATTTTGGAGGTCATAAAAAAAAAAAAAAAGAAAAGAAAAGAAGAAGAAGAGGAGGAATAAGATGAAGAAGAAATAAAATATATTCACCTTTCCAGGGAGGCTTCGATTTGATTTTATTTTATTTTTCTAACAAAAATGTGTGGAAATACAAATAAAAAACAGCATGAAACTCTACAGTCAAGCAGCAGTACAACTGTACTTATTGCCTCTCCCATGACCTCCAGCACAGCTTCTCCTATCCCACTGTCAGGTTTGTGGAGAAGAACATTGCAGTTCACCAGTGGAGAGTCAGCAAAAGAAGTTACAAGCAACTTTCCGCTACAACATAGCGAGGCACTTTGAGACTCTGCTAAAACAAATGGTCTTATCACTTATTCAAGCACTTGCAGTTCTTCTTTCAAGGCAAGTGAAAAGATGTCACTGAGCAAAGGAAGTTCAACCATAGTTAGAGTATTTTGATCACTACAGAAGATAGTGCCATGCAAGCCTTCCTGATTCTTGCCAACTCTTGTTAGTACATTCAGGCTTCTCCTTTAAAATATTTTTTAGTATATCTTTCATGTTTAGTTCTAAAACTCATTGTATTTACCCGAGAGATCAGACCAAGTTTCTGCTTCCAAAACATTTTGACAGATTTTTAAAAAAATATTTGCACAAGAGACCAAAACTCATTTTTCTGGTCTCCCAGGCAATTATATACTTAGACAGTCAAAAAAAAAAAAAAAAAAAGTTTTTCTTCCATACCCCAATGGGCAGTTGATTAAACACACATTATTTTAGCTGTGGATTGTCTTTTACATTTTCAGTTTTTAAATCAGAACATCTATATTGGTAGCTACCTGGCCTCTTGCAGTGGGAAAAATTATTAGAAGTCATACAAAAGACAACTGAAGCCACACACGTGACAAACTTTGGTCAAAGCAAGTGGAGCCAGAAAGCCCATCAGAGACTAGAATTTGGCCCAGTCTGCGTCTTGAAGTTACTTGTGGCAATTTATCCACAACAGTATAGCTTTATTTCATTTTGAATTTGAATTGATACGTTAATTGTAATCAAAGCATAACTTTGACTCCACATCTTCAGAAGCACAAGACAAACATTGCCAGCCTTGCTTGGTATTAAAAAACTCTTGGACCAGACTTTCATTGACACTGTCCACTAACCAAAGATTCTCAGCACAGCACCGAATCTGTTCTCAAGCCAACACCCATTTTCCCAGTGCTGCCAATTTAGCATATATTGCTCATAGGAAAATGGACCAGAACAACTCCATTGTATTACCATTCTGATGTGGTATTAGGACTTATGCTGGTATTTCCAAATGGAGATGCTTCTCCTCCCTGTGCCTCAGGCGTAGTACCAGGACATTCAGAGCCCTGACTGCTCTCCCAGGGGAAGCTGTCTAAGCCTTTTGATCCAAAATCAGAAGAGGTCACTGCTTTCATTCATAACTCCATTAGATTTTTTGATAGCATGAGCCACAAACAGTTGGGAGGACTGGCCTTATTTCCTTGTACCTGATGAGATTCAGGTGCCTTATTTCACAGGTGGTTTCATCTTCTCCCTCTAGGCTATTCTGTGAAGAGAAGAGTACAGTTTCAGTCCATCTTGGAAGATGTTCCACTCTGCATATAAGATGCAGCTCTGAATGACTTTAGTTACGGAGAGGATCCAATGCTAGTTTTCTCACACAGCCTAAACAAAGGGTAGCCACCTAGCTGAGGGGAGGGGAATGAGGAGATAGAGAGGTACATAGCAACTATATCTGCTGCAGAACCCAGAGAAGTTGGTATGTTTGGACAACATCTATTGCATCTATCCCCTCAGGCAAGAAAACAGAAGGAATACCCCATTTGTGGACTCAAACAAAGTTGAAACATCAAACAGGCTCTGAGCTGCTGGGACTGTCAAGACTGAGGTGCTTCTGAGAATGCCCAGAAGCAGAATTTAGGTTCCTGAAAAACGTAAATGTCAAAAACAAAAGCAGCTGCAAAGTTTAAGCAGTAGCTGAGCAGTTTTGAGAATCTAAGGTTTGGACTGAAATACCAAAGCCCCACTTTAAAGCTTTTATTTTTTCATGGATGTGGCCCTCCTTTTTTTTTTCTTTTTTTTTTTCTTTTTTTTCCAGTGCTTTCATTCCCCTTCTGCACAATGAAGATAGGACTGCACTCTTCTCTAACAGGAACACTGAAAAAAATCCACACAACAAAATTTTTTAAGGAATGAACCTTATAGGAAATAAACTTTTGAAACAGAAATTACAATTCATAAGTGGTTTTTGCAGAGTTTGTGCTCAACCACCAGCAAGCTCCCAGAAAACACATTTTCCCTCTGGAACAGTGAAGCCATGAACCTAGCCCAGGACTGCACTGACTGAACACAAGTTAGTCTGTTGTAGCTAATCACCAGTTTTTCATCTGTGTTGTTGACTGTTTTTATCACACCCTGGAGTACAGGACCAGATATGTTATTTCATGTATAGGACACAAAATACATGCAGAACATTCTAGTCCCTTCCCCTACCCTGCTCCTGCTCTGAGCTGTCCATGTAGTAGCAGAAAGAAATGCTACTCCTTTCCCAAATGAGCCTTCTTCTGCTTCCTCCACCACAGAAATTGTCCAGAGTTCCACAGAAATGTTCGCAGGCATTTGTTGCATGCAAATAGCTGCCAAATAAATCATTGTATATTGCAGCACAACCCCTGAGGGGGTTTGTACCTATGGAACTTGCTACTGTCACTCCACTTCCCCATATACCTTAATCATGTTACTCATTCAGCAAGAAGGATGAATGTTACAGCTTGAGACTTTAATCCCTCACTGCTGAGGATCTGATTCTCAGAGAGAGAGAGAGAGAGAACTGGAAATCCAGGGCAAAAACTTTAGGTAGGAGTCAAACACCATTATTTCTCAGCACTGGGTTTAGACAAGGGCTGCATTATAAGAACATCTTCCCAAAATACTTCAGAAGAAACTTACAATGTGAGCAAATATTCATATACATGTGTGTGTGTATGTATGCAGGTGTGTAAGTACAGGGTCTAAACAGAGCTATTAAGGCAGTGAATGTGCAAGCTTTTGAAGCATCTGAAAAAGTCTTATATACTGCCTTCTGTAGGGTAGACCTATTGAGCACAAACTAACTTTACAAGAAAGTTTCCTCTACCCTCTAACCCTTTGAATTTTTTCCATAAAAACAATAAAAATGAGATAGAGGCAGACATCAGAGGGAGAGAAGCACAGCATATAGCAGTAATCTAAGAGCCCGTATTTTTAATACCACCAGTACATTTAAAAAGTACAAGTTTTGTTGTTACCTCTAGAGTTAGTGCTCTCTGTGTGAGGGGCAATGCCTAGGTCCTCAGGCTGGCCATGACAGTAACCCTGAAAGGATCCCTTCCATGGAGATTTAAGCTCTCTGTTAAGACTGCCAGCGAATACGCTCTCAGGTCCTACACTGCAGACCAATCTAGAGGAAAACAGGCAAGCATTATGTCACACCCCATAATGCCTCCTGAACAGCTATGCATTAACACTAAGAACGATTGATAGTTTGGCTTACCTGTGTCCAGGGTGTTTACAAATCAACAGATGAGAGATATAAGGCTGTGTCATTCATTACTAACTAGTTCCCCCAGCGAGACAGCTTCCAGCCAGCTGCTATTATTCCAGATTCGACTAGGAAAATACAAGAATCAGATAAGATAGTGAAACTTTCCTTATTTTCAAAGTATTGTGTTTATTAAAAAAATAATAATAATAATAACATGAAAAATGGGATTAAAAAAATCAATAAAAGGAGCTGACACAACATATTCCAGTTTGGGGCCCGGTTTAGAGTTCATGATAATTATCCTTAACAAAGCTTTTTGTAGAGCTTTCTTCTGAGCGTGTTTGACAATTTATGGGCCATCTTCACAATGCCAGATCTACTTACACCACCAGAAGATGTGGTCTTACTTTCTTGTCTGGTACATCTTTCTGATCTCAACCCTGCTTGAGGGGTAGAATAGCAGTAATTTTCTGCTCCATTTTGATGTATGGTGTCTGCAAGCTTTCTGCCAGTCTCCCTTCTTGTCCTCATTCCAGGTCCGCTATCCATCAACACAGATTCATAGAACCACAGAATGGTTTGTGTTGGAAGGGACCTTAAAGACCACCCAGTTCTAACCCCCTGCCATGGGCAGGGACACCTCCCACCAGACCAGGTTGCCCAAAGCCCCACTCAACCTGGCCTTGAACATTTCTGGGGATGGAGCATCCACAACATCTCTGGGCAACCTGTTCCAGTGCCTCGCCACCCTCATAGTAAAGAATTTCTTCTTAATATCTAATCTGAATCTACTTTCTTTTAGTATAAAACCATTACCCTTTGTCCTATTGACATGCAAAAGAGGGTCTTCCTAGAAAACCCCTACTTCTAGAAAGCATCAGCACGACAAAAGTCATGAGTTACTGAAAGTGGTTATTATAGATGTCTCAGATCATTGATCAAGTCACCAGTTTCAGTAATAAATTATAATAATAACATTACAGCAGATAGACATAAGCTGCATTGTTCCTCATCCAGAAAAGGAGTAAAATATATATATATATATATATCACTTATTTATTTAAACTAGTGAAAAATACAGAAATTGATTCCAAGACTTCACCTATCTTTCAGATTTCCCAACTGACTGGACTAAAGTTTTTTGGACTCACTATAATATTGCCATAATTCAGTGATGTTGTTGTACATCAATATTTTCATTCTTTGAGTATGTACCAGTCTCCACCAGACATACTGTGCATCTCTGTCCGTTCTGTAAGCCCCACATGATTACTGGTTTCTTAAGTAGGGAAAACCTGGAGTGTAGGAATAGAAGGACTGAATCCCATTTCTGCTACTGCCACCCAGCTCCGACTAGCCACGGTGCGGAGCATAGTGACAACCATGACATTCCTGAGTCACCATGGATTTGCTGAAGCAGTTTAAGAGGCAAAATACAAAAGATTGTATTGAGGAATGGTGATACAAAGCCCTGCACACTTCCTTCTTACCATTCCTGCAAAGCTTGAGAAGAATAATGGTTTATGGACAATCTCAGTTTACTCTCCTGTACTTTATTATTAATCATTCTATGTAAATGAATGAAGGTACAATGGTTAATGTAACAGATTAATAATTGCTGCAGCCTGATCTATAATTAAGGGATTACATGCATGATAAGATTTTCAGGCATAGAAATGGAAAAGAATATGATGGAATACAGTATCCGGCATGAAAGTCTTTCTGACTGCACAACTCTGAACTGCTTCCAGTAATTGTTTGAGTTCTGTGCCATATCATCTCAATGTGCATCAAACACAGAGGAATGAAGCTAAGGGACTATATAATTTGAAACACAAGATATAACATGGACCAAAGCATGGGTTAGACATGTGCTCTGTGAGTAAAGATATTTTTTAATTTTCTTCTAACTCAATCAAATGAATTGGAAAATTTCATCATTTTATATTTTGACATAACAAGGAGGTAATAAAAAATGATGGTTTTACACCGATCACTTTCTGCCCAATAGTCTGCAACGTCATCTAGATAATCATGCTCCATGAACTCCTCATGAATGGACACTATCATGTGAAACCTTAGAGCGTCTCTGAATTGCTCTACAGACACTATTCCATTTCATGGTGAAGAACAGCAACTGTATCTTTGGGCCACCATATCTGACTAACTGTCCTTGATCCCAAAGCCTTCTGGTCTTATTCTTCGGTTCTTCACCAGAGCAGAATGTCAGGACTCATCTCTGGCTGTTCAACCTTTACTAACACTGTAGAGCTTTCCAGCAGGACTGAGAGAGCTGAGACAAGGAAGAAAGACAGTGGCTATATGTTCTGACTGACTAAATGAAATCACAGTTGTATGGGCAACTGAAAATTGGTTGATAATTTTAAAAACAACAGGTGCTCAATGAAAAGGTGACTAGGCTAGGAAAATACACCCAGTCCTTCAAAAAATGGAAGCCTGTGCAACATGAATGCAACCAAGACATTCACTGCTGTATAGTTTGGTCAGGTTGCAGGCATTGGTTTCAAGAAATGTGTGCAAGAAATAGTTTTCTCATTAAATTTCTTTAGAGAGATTATTATCCTGGAAAATACTAATTTAAAAGCGCCAGTACGTGCTGTTGCAAGTTAATGACAGTTACTTTTTCAAAGGCAAAGACACTTTACTGGAAAGGAATTTCTTGTATTATTCACCACTTTTATGAGGTTACATTGTTTGGATTCAGCCCTAAATTTAGGACTGAAATCCAGACACAAACACATATGCACTCTTAACCCCTAATGTCAGCCTGGACATAAAGGCTATTAGCATTTTTCTCTTAATTATGTTTCTGCTGGTACAGCCTCTATTTTCAAAGACATTCAGCACTTTGAGCAGTGTACAGATCTTCACGAGGGCACAGACAAACTATTAAATTACAGAGAATATTTAGGATATTAGGATATTATTAATATAAAAATAGTTGTGCACTCATTTTTTTCTTTTTTTTTTTCCTCTTCCCTTCTATATTTTTCATAGTTCACTGGCCAAAATCAGCATAACAACTATGCTGTCAGGAAAAAAATTCCAAGCAATAATAGGCAGAGTCTTTGTACAGAGATTCGCCGTATTCTGACAGGCCATTTCCTTATTATTTTTTTATCAGGAGAGACATGTGTTTTACAGGACAAATGGGAAGACACAAGCATTACCCCAGTGACCTTGCAATCCAGCTTTTGCAAAGCTGCGAAGGCGAGATGCCATGCCATAGATCAGACTTTTGTTCTTGGCTCTGCCAGTAGCCTGCTAGCAGCGCTGGGCACTCACCTTGGCTCTTTGCAGCTCAGCCATCTCATCTGTTTAAAAAAAAAAAAAAAAGCATACAAAGTGCACTCAAATTTATGGTTGACGACGCTAGTGCAGTATAATGGCTAATTTTCTGAGGGAATAAGTGTTATTTCTTCTCAGAACTTGAATAAATTGGGGGGTCAGAGGGAACACCACAGACTACACAGAAAAATATTTCTCCTACAAAACCATGAAGCTGCTGCACAGCTCTAGCCAAGGGTCTGCAGCTAACATGTCCCCTTCTCATCCTTCCTGTGTGATGGAAGGACCGGGATCTGGCAGTTTCTGTTTCTGGGACCTGAGCTTGCCCCACACTTTGAAGTGCTCCTGCATAGCGGCTGACTGCAGAATGCCCTTCCACATGGCCGTATGTATAGCCAGCTGTAGGCTGTATGAATAGCCTTGGTCACAGACCTGCTTCTGCAGAAGAGGGACAGGGTCAAGAATCAGACATGAAGAATGGAATACAGCAGACTCAGCCATGCCACTAAGCATCCACATGCATGCCCACAGGCATACCACCTACCCACAATCAGTCAGGGTCAGCTCCTTTATTACTGTAGGTCAAGAACAAACTAAGAATTAAGTGTATATGTATATACACACACACATATATATACATATTATTTTTTAAAAAATCTTTTTCTATGCTCTTACTGCATAAGACATCAGGTGCAATCCTCAGCCCATGATTTTAAGATGTCTCACTAGCTGTAGGCCTGTCTCATGGGATGTTCTGAAATTCACCAGCTTAGAGAAATGCTTGGACAGTGTCAAGCCATGACAGGAAGTTTTGTGCCACTAAACAGTGGCCATATCCCTTTGCATAGGGCTTGTCTAGGACTTAGGGGAAAAGGTCAGTTCCAGCATCTTGTAGTTGATAGTTTCAGATTGCTAGCTAAAAGTTTTCAAATTCTTTTAAGGGATGATTGCCAAACAATATGCTCAAGGAAACAAGATTCTCTCCTGCATCTTGTAATAATGGTCTATCCACCTGTAAATGAATCTTTCTATCCATACAAGTCTATGTTTTTCACTGGTAATGTCATTGTCCCAATGGCATCAGTTGTCAAGGAGTTGTGTGGTTGGTCATACAGTATCTACAGAGTTTTAGGCTGACATTCCTGACCCCTTCAGAGAGCTAAAATCAGTAGGAAGCAGTGAGCAAGGGAGCCTCAGCCCAGGGTGAGATGACCCCTCCCAGGGTCTGCTGTCCAGGCTGGCCCAGGCAGAGCCCAGAGCTCTGGCACTACACCATCACTCAGCCACAAGCCTTGAGCAGATCAAGAGGTGTGGAAGAGGGAGACAGCATGGCAGAGAGAGATGTGTGTATCAGATGTTAAAACTGACCAGTAGGAAACCTGGTAAATGCATTATTACCAAACACTGGGGAGTGATATATAATTATATGGATAGATATTATATCTACCAAGCTAAGGGTTAGCTTTCTTTTTGCCTCATACATTTTTCCTTGATGTAAAAGGGGAGGAGAGGAGCAAAGAAATTGGTCAATAAAGGCTCTCAGAAATCATACCTTGTTAGCATACACATTTTGGGCGAGTTCTTTGTTAGCTTAAAGAGGGACTGACAGACATTTGAACTCCTGTAGCCCTATTCTGGGCTTAACTTTTGTAGCCCTATTTTGTTGTTGTTGTTAGAAAAAAGGATAAATAAGAACCCATGATATATCCTTCATCACTTTATATACTTTTATCATGCTCCCTTCTAACTGTCCTCACACTGTAATCTTTTCATTTCCCACTAGAGTCCTTGCAATGTCTTTAATAAATATTACTTCTATTCTTTGCCCCTCCTATTTATGCTATATATTTTCAGTTATAATTACATGATGACATTCCAGTATTTTCAGTGTTCTTTTATCCCCTGGTTTTCACATTTTTCTTGTTTTTAGCCACTGTTGCATACTGAATTGTCCACAGTGACAGTCTAGCCTTTTTCTGCAGCTGCTGCTGTTCGTTTAGAACCCAGCAATGTGAACAAAGCAGATCAAATTATTCCTACCAATATGTATTACCATGTATTTGTTATCACTGAATTTCATCTGACATCATGGTCCCCAGTTGCTTAGCTTTGTTAAGTCCCACCAGAGTTCCTCACACTCTTATTTCATCTGGACTAAGCTAAATAACTCTGCAGATTGTGCAAGCTCATCAGTTCCATCCTCAGCTCCTTACGGTTTATAAATGGATCTGCTGAAGTCTTGGGATCATGCACAGTAACATCATCATATCGTACTGAAAACCAACCATTTATACCAACTCTTTTTGGGCCTCAAAGCCAGGCAAGGTCAGTGACAGAATTCTACCCCTCTCCCCTTCCCTGGAATGACAGGATTTTGATGACTTGATTTTCTCAGTGGCTTTTTGAGAAATAAAAACTGTACCTGCTAGTTCTCAGAAGCTGAGGACAACTAACAAGTAGTCCTGACTAGCCTCTCAGGTGCTGAATGTATTAATTTGTATGGATGTCCCATCTTTTCACACCTCAGCTTCCTTATTCAATGAAAATCTCCCTAAATGGTTGCCCTGCTTTTATAGTCTTCCCTAGGCATCTGCCATTGGCCACTTCTGAGACAGAAGCTGGGCCTTTGGGCCTTTGGTCTAGCTAGGTACAGCCATTCTCATGCAGTAATCTCATCTTCATTATCTGAAATATTAGGTTTCAGGTCGGGTTTTCCCCAGACTCACTGTGATGACAAATGATATAAGGAAATCATTAAGACAAAAATGCTCAAAAGTGGCTGATTTTGGATGGCATAGGATGACAGCTTTGTATCATGTCTGAATGTAAATAACTTCCTGCTTACTTTCACCTTCGAATCTTTAATGGAGATGGTAAAATAAGACAAATCTTATATTAGTACACCCTGGAGCCCATCAATCATTTCCCCTTCTCAATAGAATATGATTACCTTTGTTTATGATTTTTTCCTACAGTTTTGAATCCACATGACATTGTCCATGCCCAAGCACCTTTCAATGAATTAAGAGAAAAATATTTTTGAGATCCATCTAATATTTCCCATGGTCTTATTATCTATATGTTCTGAATTTTTTTTTTTAAGAAAGAAAAATAGCAAGCAAGCTGATATATAAAACAAACACTTTATAACCCCATGTCTGTGGTCAAAACTCCACAGAAGCTGTATTTTCTTCTTTCTTGTCATATTTGTTGTTTTATAGTGTTCAAAAGACAAGTTACACAAGAAATTCAGTTGTTCTTTTATTTGAGGAGATTATTAGAACACTTGCCATTATTTAACACTAGATTCGAGCAGCTGGGTCCTAGATTTTCCCACTGCCATTAGATAAAAGTCTCTGTAGTATTAACACCTGGCTCTACCTTGATTGATATTTTAAATTAGCAGCAGAAGAGTCTGGATGAAAAACAAGTTAATAGTATTTGTGTTGATTCACTCTTTGTACCAAGGCAGATGTATTCTTTTGACAGTAGGAAGATTAAGCAACAGTGAATATCTGCATGATATTCCTCCGCTGGCCCTGTTTCTTGCTGCCAATATTTCAGGAATATGTGAGGTTCAGAGCACTGGTGATTAGGCTTTGTTCTCTTGGCACAAGGTCTGACATCTGGACCACCCAGGTGAAAGTCCACTGCAGTTCAGGAGTCAGTCCCTTCTAAATGCCTGGGAATGTCCACTTTCAAAATGGTGTTTAGGGGCTGATCCATGAATTCTACATATGCTGCAAACATCTGCTTATCCTCCAAGCTCAGAAGAAGACCTTTGAAATAACAGAAGCAAGTAAACACCACAAATGATTTGTTGCTTCCAAGAGCCCAAGCCCTATACAACCAAATTTGAGCCTTACCACAAAAAATAAATAAAATTAAATTAAAATAAAATAAAATAAAATAAAATAAAATAAAATAAAATAAAATAAAATAAAATAAAATAAAATAAAATAAAATAAAATAAAAGTCAGGTTAAGGCAACTGCTCTGGAATTCTTTATCATTTTCGACTGCTTTTTAGCCAGAGATGCCATGTCGCACCCACAAATCACATGTTCAGCAACCAATCCACCCAGCCACAGCTAGCCAGTAATTGTTTGCTGCACAAACTCTGTAACACTTCATTAGTTCTGCCACACATCTACTTCCACTGAAGGTAACTTCCCAAATGAAAAAAGCACAAGGCAACATTACAAC
The DNA here is from genome assembly GCF_040182565.1 of Anser cygnoides. Taxonomy (NCBI): domain Eukaryota; kingdom Metazoa; phylum Chordata; class Aves; order Anseriformes; family Anatidae; genus Anser; species Anser cygnoides. The sequence goes on from NC_089873.1 coordinate 139,312,798, forward strand.
TTCCATCTATTTTTAGTGCAACTTTTAAACAAATATAGGAAATGGAATTGAGGAAAAGAGCTCCTCGCACTACAGTTTACAATTTAAAGCAAAAATATGGCCTTGGAGGTTGTGTGTGTGCTTTTTTTTTTTTTTTTTTCTGTCAATCTTATATTTCTCCAATGAGACTGTGAGAAATGTGCAAAGCTATGTGATCATTTCTGACAGTTCTTGGCAGCTGGGCAGGGAAGCATTGGAAAGGATATCTCTCTCGCAATCCAAGATTAAATTTGGACTGAAACACAGGGCTCATTTAGGCAGCAATTAAAGGACCTTATAGACTGAGGGAGAATGAAATGATAAATGCAAAGAGGCTTATTTAATGGGGATATTAAGTAAACTGCTGGTAAAAATGCCCATTTATCATCCACTGATTCCTAATTGGTTTCCTGTTCCTGCCTGCATGTGGCATTTTCAGAAGGAATTACCTTCCTTTAGTGCGACTGTTGCAAATGCAATAAATCAAGCCCATAGATTTTTAGCTAATTTAGATGGAGGCTAAATTGGAGCCAAAGCATGCAAGAGTGCTTGCAATTAATGTTCATTACAACTTTTAGCTTCAAAACCGGGAAGGATCATTTTAATGCACCATTCCCAAGCAAGGCCACTATTTCAGGATTTGGCCACCCTTTGTATGCTCAACAAAAATCACTTGCCTTTGCAAGCAACTGTTCTTCCTAAAAACTCCCTAGGAATCTAGGCTGAGTTCTAGCAACCCTTTAAACACCTGTACTTCAAGAAAATCCCTGCCTTTTGTTTTCATTAGATGACTCATCTGTCTATAAAGGCTAACTTACACAGAAATTGCTTACCTTCACCATATCATTATTGATCTCAGCTGCCTGACTCTAGCAACATAAACTTCATTTCTACCAAGTAGTGTGAGGAGGTAACAATCTTCTAGCTGAAAAATCAATAAAGTAAACTGCTCTTTCCCAACCAGCAACTTTACTAGATGGTCTACAGTCTTTCAGCATATTCCTATTCCAAGGGTTCAGCTTTGCAGAAGAGAAGAAAAAAAAAAAAAAAAAAACAACTTACTAGCCTGGGAATTTCTTCCTTTCACCATTCTGGTAAGGTGTTTTAGAGATGGAGCCTGTGTCTCATTTTATGGCATTTTATTGTTCGATACAGCCAGCCACTTTGCAAAACACAGTGACCCAGAGTTTCTGCAGCTTTTGACATTAAAAATCTATGCTCCATTTGAATGTAGTGCTGATATGCAGCATTGTGAGCATAAACAAAATTTGCTTAGCTATCGTGAGTTCCAAACAAAACAAAAAGAACAAAAAAATCTCCCACTTCCTGAATCTACTGAAGTTAATGGGACTCATTCATATTCAGTGGCAAGAAAATTAGGTTTCCTTGGTCTTACTACCAAGGAAAGGTTTTTTTTCTATATATGACAAGATTTTTTGGTTTCTCTTACCCATTGAAGAAATAATTTTTCATTTGCTTGTTTTGCTTCCAAAAGTACTATTGACGCAATCTAAGTACCTCATGACTATCAAGAAAAATGGATTTAGAAACACTACCGTTGGTGTCACAAAACAGGCAACAATCTATATTTCATTTGGACTTGAACCCAGCTGTAGTCAGTATTTTTGTTTTCTCTTCTGTTAGGTCATTTACCCTTTAATTCCTTGTTTTCCTTTTGAATCACCACTCACTGAATTAACATTCAGAATTTACAGCCTTCAGAGCTGGCATGTTTTTTGCAAATGATAGGTTTTGAGTGGGACAGGTTGAAACCCAAGTGGGTGATAAAGAAATCCATTAACTTACTGACCCACAAATCTTCCATCTTCATCTGTAATGTACCTATGAATGGCTAAAGGCAGGACCCTGGGGAAGAAGAGGTTTACACTTATTCTCCTCCCCCAACCACATTCTGATAAATATTCATTGGGAAAAAAAAATGACACAGAAATACAAATGTTGGTATTAATGTCCATGCTGAGAGACCATGCTGTGGAGAAAATGGGTGGGCAATCTGAAGATCCAATTTCCATTTTCCAAGTGCTGCTACCAACTTACTGTTTCACCATATGCAAACCATTTCATTTCCCCATGCCTCATCTTCACTGTCACAAAAACATGGTTTATATTCCCACAGATGGGAATTACCACATACAAGTGCTAAGTACTTTTATTTATTTTATTCCAAGCAGCTTCAGGATATTTTTCCTGAATGGCAGGAGCACAGAGAAACATTGTGAAAGGCCTGGGAATGCCCTGCTATCACTTAAAGCAAGGAGTAAATGCTCCTGAAGTGAAAGAGCCTGTCTAGCTTTTGCTCCAGTCTGGTTCAAACACTTCTGGCTTGACGCTTGCCGCACACACAACTGAAATGGCATACATAGTATTAAAAGGAAGTTCAGGATACGCTTAAATTTGCCATTCTCCTTAATGATTCTAGTTGATTTGATACTTGATGATGTTATCTGAGCTCCCAGGTAATGGAAGTTCACATTTAATTTAAACAACACTTCCAACAGAAAAATACACTTTATCAAGTACTTATTTCCTTTTTTTCTCTGTTTACCTTAATCTGATACATTAATATATAAGGAGACTGTCCCAGCTTGACTGTCTCCTTCCTCCACTCCAAGCCTACCCTCTGCACTCAGATGGTGATGCCTGCCATTTGCAGAGATTTGGCCCACCCTTCACCAAAGCAAAATAAATCCTCCATGAGCCCAGGACACCGCAGGGGACGACATAAAGTAGGGCCAAGCTGCATGTGCCAAGCCTTGCCTCACCTGGGTGTCCACTACAGTGTCACAAGTGGCAAAATCTGTCTGCCTGCTGTGAGTTCTCCTATCTTTCAGCCACCCCACAAGGTGAAACTAACTCCTTTCCAATTTCTTCTGATCATTAAAAGGCCAGAAGCAGATTTTCCCAGCAAAGCATATAAAGCTGTTGGGGCCCAGTGCTCTGAGCTATTACACTTCAAAAGGCAGGGACTGCAGATCTTGGACTACAGTCCTCTGAACTCCAAATAATTGACCTTAACCTGATCTCACGTTAATGGGTTTTATACTACTTTAATTCCACTGACTCTAGTGGAGCCACTGATGTCTTGTTTTGTTTTGTTTTGTTTTGTTTTGTTTTTTTTTACCAAGGCAAGAAGCAGCAGAATCAGGCCCCATAACACAGGCTCTCCTACCTAACCAGATAGACAATTATTTTAAAGCCTTCTCTTTTTACTACTCTCAAGGCCCCACAGTCTTCAGAAAGGAAGATGTTTAGGTTTTCTTTAAACCAGATGCAGCTACTCTGCCAAGCATAGTCCAATTAAGTCCCAATTTTATATTATTTTTCAGCCACATGTTACAACAAACAACAGAGTAGAAACCCACATATGGTTTTTGATATAGGAATAATGAAACTCAAAGAAAGAAAGAATTGAATTTCCTGTGGTTCCTTTTAAAAATATAAAATGTGTAATATTTTAATGGACTAAAATCAGTACACATGGAATATTACTTGGTCCCAACTGAATACAAGGTCGTACATTAATGGAAAAGTCCTGCTGATGTAAACTAAGAGGCAGAACACTGCACTGAATAGCTGGGAATTTATTACTCAACCAAAACCATGTACAGAGTTGGTACAAGTCAAACCCACCGGCGGAAGGGGAAAACATGTTCATGTTAAAAGCAGCTGCCTGTAGCTAGTGGTGGTAGAGTGAGCTGATTCTGATATCACATGCCTATAAATGAGGAGTAATTCCAGTGTTTCCACAGGGGTTGCAAGAGTGCAAAATAGATGTGAAGAAATCTTTATCGGCCCACAGTGTAATTGGCTCCACAAGCTTCATGAACTCATCAGCAAAACATAAATAATGCTGCATCTGAATAGAAAGGTTCATTTTTAAATAGCATCCTGGTCCTGTAAAGAGTTCATCTACTCCAATATCCGTTTATTACCTGCTTGTTTTTCTCCGAAATGCATGGGTTTGATGAGGGAAGATTAACCACTGGTTAATGCTCTAAAGGTCCTTGAACATGAAGGCACAATAGTGCATACTGCTGGTCTTCCCCCTTTGCAAACTCCATAGAATCAATGACCACCCAGTGTGAGAGAGGTTTAGCTCAAGCTGTTGCTGTTCACATTTTGACATCATTGATTCAATACCCAGTGTGTCTGTTGAGATGCCAGTAATCATATACGCAACATGGAAAGACTCACCTCAGGGAGTAATGTCTAATATCCACAGGGCACAGCCCTCAAACCTGGATGTCTTACAGTAAAAGTCATGAAGACAAAAAGGTATTCAAATTATTTCTTCCAAAACCTCTCTTGTCCCTCCACCTCTTAATCACTTGCCATGAGTTCGGAAAAGAAAGTGAAACAATATAGTGACCTGTGCAACCCACCTTAAAACAGTCCTGTATGAGGAACGTACCATTATTAATCTTCCCCTTGGTGTATATTAATCCACAACATTCTTCACATCTGCAGGGTATCAGACACAGGAGGAAAACAACTGCAGTAAGTTGAAAACAGCACAAAGTAAAAAAAATAACCTGAGTTTCCTGGACAATAGTAAAATACAGAAATCCACAAGGGTAAAGTGACCGTTTCAAATTTAACTGCAAGGATTTACAGCTGAGAATTAATTTCATCTCTATTATTGTGTCAGGTAAAATAGTAGCAGTTGTACACTAATTTATATGGAATCACAAAGGAAATCCTATTTGATTAAGTGGATGAAGCATTAATGTATTACCCTTTCCATTTTTATCTTCATTTCATAAAGTGCCTAACAGGAGGTCAAATTAAGAGACCAAATTAACATTTAAAAAAGTCATAGTGAATGCTATACCACAGTGATTCTAACCACACTATTCTTTATCATGAAGGTACCAAGGCTAAAATAGCCTTGATACTAGAAATTAATAACTGTTATTTCCACAGGGACCCATTTTTCCTGAATGTAAATCATTCCACAAAGTCAGGCAGAAGAAACAAAAGCATTACTCATTTCATACAAAGGTGTAAGCAGAAAGTGCTAAATCAGTTCCACTTTCTCCCTGAGTGAGCCATACGAAGGAAGCCCTCACAAATCTCAGCTTGTGTTTATGACAGAAACCAACAGTCTACTCTAAGCCAATAAATCATAACAGTTATTTTGAAGGCTTTTCTTTAATTACTGATTATTCAAAAAAAAAAAAAATGACGTGACCACCACCCACGTAAAAACATGCACACGCAGTCTTGTTCGTCTTATACACAGCTCCGCACCGGAGCAGTTCTCCAAATCAAATTCCAGGCATAATTTGTTTGCTCTGCCTGTTTGTGTTTCTTTACACCACAGGCATTGTCCTGCTAACACAATTTCCAAGTCTGTTATTTGCTATTGGTAATTCATATTATCCTCAACTAACATTAAAGGTTTATCCCTCCAATGTTATTAGCTCAGCTTTCTGAGGAATTTATATTTTATTTGTGTAATGGTGTTTATATGTCAAATATGTGTCAAGTCCGAGGGCACTGAGAGTTTAATAGCTTGGAGTAACTAGTGAAGTCACATCTGGAAAACAGCATTTGTTGGAATCTGAATAATAAACTCATCTTACCATTATGCCAAACAGGAAAGATTTCTGTATAGAAATATATTACTTTAAAAAAATATTTTTTGTATGCCAATCTTTGGCAAAAGCAGTGCCAGGATGTAGCTGGACCATTCCATTTAATTAGAGCATGTACTCACATCTGCTTTTTACCTCCTTTACTCACAACAAGGTTTAATTTTGAATGCTTTTGTACACCAGTTAAAATAGATTTTCCATACCACATGGGCAGGGAAAGAAAAAAGAGGAAAAGTACCAAGTGCAAATTGAACCTGTCCTCTGCCAAGGACTTAGACATGCCATCCTTCCTACCTCCTTTTCCCATCGGCAAGCAACCCACATCCTCCATGTCTTTTGCTAACAGCCGCTCTTTCAGTGTAAGCCATTTTACAAACATCCTTTTCCAGCAGTGGCTGGCTTCTAAACTGTCCTCCCACACACACACATCCAAGCGCGAGTTTTCTGTTGGCTGGTATTCTTCCTTCTTCATATTCCTCATTTTTTGAGGGTCAGACATCCTTTTCATGAACAGGAAAAGATCCACCTACCTCCTTAGAGACTTTCCATGCTATGAAGAAAACTCAGAAAGGAGCTTGACATGTCTCTGACAAACTCTCACTCTTCCTCTTCTTCCAGCTATCAGCAAAGGGCATTCTGGGTCAGTTGCTAACACAGTAAAAAAATGGCTGATAGCAGTGGCTGATAGCTATAGTACTGGGAGGAGAGAGGAAAACATGACTGGGGACACTAAGAGAAAGTCTTTGCTGGCCAGCCAGGATCCATCCCATGGATAAGGTGGCAAAATACACCTATTGTACAGGTTACAGAACTTCAACATGTTCAGGCTACTTCTAGCTTACCTGGAGGATACCAAAAAATAGCTTGCCAGGTCACAAAAGTTTGGATCCTGTCTTATAACTCCACAGTGGAAAATCATTCCACTGCCAAGAATTATTGCTATTGTACTGCACAAGGATTCCAGGAACAGAAATGCCAAGTATGTCTGAAATGCCCTTCTCTAATTATTCTGCATGGGATGGCTACCTCAGCACCTATCTGTGTTTTTTCACAGCTATTTTTTAATATATGTGCCCCTGTGGAAATGCTTAGGTAAGAAGTACTAGGCTGGTCCAGCTGGCATAATGGAAAAATCCTCTAAGAAATAATTCAGTAAGACAGAAAGTTTTTATAGTTCTGTCACAAGTCTCTTGAGAGTGATTTCATATTATCCTACTTTTATCTAGCCATTTTGGCCCTCTGTGCATGAGTGACAAAAAGCAATTCATGCCAGGCAAAATAAGTCACTAAGACTGTGTGATTTGCTCTCTGAAGGTTTTTCTCTCAGCTGGCTATGGAGAGAAGCTCAATGGCTAGTACACACCACCTGGACTTTTAAATGGCTGAAGTGCATGAAATCAACCATGTTCATGACAGAGACCATGAATAAATCAAATACCACTTTTGGTTGACCTGCAACAGATATACAATTTCATGCCAGCTCAGCCAGTTCAACTCAGAAAGACAGAAAAGAGAAAACAATGATACTAGTAGCTGTAGTTGAAGCAGATAATCCAGTTTTCTGGTCTTAAAAAAAAAAAAAAAAAAAAAAAAAAATTACAGATGTGTAAACAGGGAAAGAAAACATATATGTGTTGGTATTAGCTTACAGTGCATTTGAAAAGACAAAGTTTAGGAATATATTGAATATATTGAATAAAAGCCAAATTCCTCCACACCAGGGAAAATTTCTTCCCCTCCTCTCCATTTGGCCAGAGAGTCACTGGGCTGGGATTACAGATGGGACAGGTCAAGAAAAGTCACTTCAGCTGTCCAGGAACCCAGAAAGGAGTTGGAGAATCACTTTCAATATTTTAGAACCTGCAAGGAGTCCAGCATGGGGCAGTCAAACCACAAATCCAGCAGGCTGGCAAACAGAAACCAGCAAAGGAGGAGATTCTGCTCATTTCTTCGCTGCACTCTTGGCCACATAGAAAGTAAGGCCAGAAAACAAGCCAGAATGGTCACACTGGCCAGCCGTCCTGATGGCAGCCCTCCAACAGGTGGAGTGGATTATGGAAAGAAGAATGATCTGTTCTGTACAAGTTATTGCTGGATAGTTCCCAGATGTGTTAATAAAGCTGCAGTCTATTCAAACAACATCTCTGGGTCTATCCTGGTTCGTCCTCTACCCTTATCTTGAGAAAAAAAAAAAAAAAAGAAAAAAAAAAAGAAAAAAAAAAAGACTGTTACATAAGCCAGTGACTGGCTTACTTAAGAAGTTGCACTTTGTGCTGTGGAATAGAGCATTTTTTGTTTGGGGAAAAAAAAAATGCAAAATTTCCAGGAAAATCAGGAACAAATGGGATTAAGCTGATTAGCAAAAATGGAATGATGGAGACTTGACACAGGTCTATCTGCAAAGTATCAGTTGTTTCCAGAGATCAGAAATCCAGAAGAAGGAGTTGGCTTTACATGTAGGACCACAGACAGAAGTCCAAAAATAATTTTGCACGAAACTGTGCAAGCTTACATGGGTCTGATATAAAAACACATTTCTTTCAAGTACCAGCAAAAAGGCACGGTGACTTACTGAGCTACGGCTTTCTGTTTTACCCAGCGAGCTTCCTTCACATTTTTGAGAGTCTGTGACTGAGCTACAAGGAAAAAATGTCTTTCCAGGTATGGACCCTGTCAGCTGTTTACTTTCTCTCTGCCAATTGAAAGTGCTTGCTTTTCAGCAAGCCCATGACCAGCAGAAGTCAGGAAAAATGGCTTAGTTCATATTTTTCCTAAACACTGAAAATAGACATTCAAGCACACAGAAAATTCTGCAGACATGATGAGATTAAGGGATTCCTGATGATTTTGCTGCATTTTCTAAAACACCACTTTTGTTTGAAAAACAATGAAGTTTATAGCCCTCTTTAATGCCTTCACTATGTCAACCAACAGACTCTGTGGCCAAACAGACTGAAATAATAGCTTTATTCATTTAATAGAGTGTTAGCTTTTGAAGTTTAATTATCAAGGATAAGAACTCTCCACATTCAGGGAAATGCAGACTGAAGTATGAAATCCACTTGGCTGCAGATCATTTCTACTCCATTTCAGTGCAAGGAGGAATTTCGGTTGCGTGCCTGGAGAAGTGAATTCAGATCTGTAGATTCTTGTTGCCTCTTACAATCCCAACATCCGATCCAATCCCTACAACCTCCTGCTCATTTCCTTCCAAGTCCTGACAAATTCTCCTCCTCTTTCCCCAAAGTGGCCCCTGGGAAAGATGAACTTGATTGGATTGAATTTTTCATTTCTACTGCTGTCTGTACTACCCTTTGGAGCATTCAGCATTGCAGCTTTGGCACAGACATCAACAACCACATCAAAAATCCAGAGAGTTTGGGAGCCATCCCAACTGCCTGAGAAACCTCCCTCAAGTCAGACGGACCTTTCTACGATGTTTTGCACATTGGGCAGTCATCTCACCTCTGTGTGAGTGGGTGTGAAACACTCTTCACCTAGTGCAACACTTGTCATTTGTATTGCAATGATGTAAATGGGGCTGATCGATCCAACTGGCAGATCTGGCCCACGCAGTCCATCCATCCTGCTGCCTTTTTTTCCTTTGGCCTCAGAGGAAATCAGGAACAGTTGTTAGATCAACACACAGAGAACAAAAACCATTTGGAAGCCTCTTACACTTCCAGCACATGTTTGGGTATTTGGAGTGATGAGGAGCCACAGCCACATGGAGCATGGAGGCAGTCCCCGTCCTGGCATTTAGCCCCAGTCCAACTGAGAAAGTTGAGACACTGAATTTTAATGATCTCAGGGGAGTAAGGTAAGAACAGCACAAGCCACGTGTCTGCAACAAGGCAGGTCTGCTTGGGATGAGACTTACTTCTGAGGATTTGGGACTTCATGAACATTAAGCCTCAAGGTTCTTAAACAATATTCTGAACACTCTCTGACAATGTCACTACACTTCATCCAGATCATTGATTCAATTACCCAAATTTGGTGGCAATCAAACTATTCTTTTCCAAATTCAGCAATGGCGCTTCATCTCAGTGCCCGTTCTCAGCTTAAATGTCAGACTTTTTTGCTAGAGCCAGGTTCTCAATGTCTAAAATATTATACTTGTCACAGTACACAAAAACTCCCCTTTTGCTTATCTCCAATACCTCAAAAAAGACTAAGGATTTCATTTAAACATTCCAGAACTAAGCTGGGCACTGTAAAAATCATTCGTTCCTGTGCCAATAAAATCAATTAGCACGATGTCTCTCAAACGAATGATTTGCAACCTCAACTTATTAAGACTTTTTTAGGAGTCATTTTATATAGCTGAAAAAAACAATTATTCTGACTCAGCTATCAATTATATAGCATAGTAAGTACCTTACTGCGTTATTCTGGGACTACAAAAGATGAACATATAATGGAGATAGGAAAATTAAAGATCATCAAATTCAACAGCTACTCAGACACTCTAACCAAGAATGTTAAGACACTAATTGCAGCCCTGATAGAACAAGACTATTCAATGAAATGCCTATACAGCATTCATGGTAAACAGCTCTGAAGCTTCTCCCCTCGTATTGAAAGGCCAGGTAGAAAAATAAACATCTCTTTAAAAAAATCTCACTTCAGACAGATAAATCCCCTTAAGCTAAAAAAGGGCAAGTAAGGTGCAATAATTAGGATGTGTTATCCAATATGCAAATCAGTTCCTGCAGATTGCTCTGGAGATGCTGAAGATTATTCAGCAGGTTTATCAAGAGACGGTGGATTCCTTAAAAAAAAAAAAAAAAAAAATCCAGGGAAAAAAAAACACAATGAAGGAATGAAGAGAACCTGCCCTTTCACAGAACATCTAGCTGACATGTCGCTTGCTAAAAAAATGTAAATGATTTAAAGAAAGGCTAAGCAGAAATGTACATCAAGTGCCATTATTTCATCACCCACTTTAATCACACACTGCTATTCAGAATGGCTTGGGATGTTGGTTGTTACAGAAGAGGTTTCTGTACCATTATTAGTACCTCTGAACAAATGCGGTGAGCGCGGAAAAAAAGGGCAGCAGGGGGGAGAGTAAGAGAGAGAAGGAAATGTAGCAGCGGTTAAAGCATAGTTTAATAACTCCAATCTCAGTCACTTTTTTCATATGTATTGTATGTGCAAGTCCATAGTACAGCATAATGTGTCATAATTTGGCCTCCAATTCTGACAGCACTGCTTGACTTGGGCATTAAATCATTGCCCCGAGGAATTCACATTCTGGCAATTCCTGATGGTAGGACTGTCATCTCCTCCCACACATGACCTATCATTTTTGACATGATTGAATCAAAATTAGTCAGTACATTTAGATGTAAATTAGAGACATCCAAGAATAATAATGAGCACAAAAATATAGCTCTGTGTAATTGACACGGCAACAGCTTAGTACAGTCTTCCACAGTGTCCTCGAAATTATTAATATCATGATAACAGAAGTACTGTATCAAAAAAGTGAGAAAACTTTTTTTTTTTTTTTTTTTTGGAGGGGCATATTTAACTAACCTTTAAATCCTAAGGAAATCTATAAATGTTGGCTCACCCTGCACTCATGATACCGGGACGGGACACTCATGGGGCCAAGCCCCTCAGATGAGCAGAACTGCTCGCTCCAGGTAGTGACACTTCCCAAAAACATGACAGAGGTCCCCAGTCCACATGTGTTTCCCAGTGCTGCCCCACAGTGACGCCACACCTGGTGTGTTCTCCATTAAAAGCCCCTTTTTTTGTGTATTTTCACCAACCCCCAAGAGTGACACTGTCAGGGAGGTTCCAGAAGCCACTGGCCATCCCTGGGCAGCTCCGGACCGAGCCTAACGTTGGCCCCCCTCCCTGGCCCTGGGGAGCAGAGAGGAAAATCCCCAGGGTACAAATGAAGGAGGAGGCCTGAAACTTTTGAAAAGAAACAGGTGTGAGAGAGAGCAGTCTTTCACCAAAGCTCCTCACTCTGCCAGGGAAGGGTCCTCCATGTTGCCACTGCCGGAGGTAGTACCCTCACACAGGGCAGGTGTGGGGAGAACATGACACGGCCACAGAATTTGGGGCAGAAAGGCACCCCATGTCAGTAAAAAAGGCAGTATATAACACCACCACAACTAAAGACTCCTAAAGTACTCTTTTATCAGGTGGAGAGAGAAGGGAAATGGCAGAAATTTTGTGGGTTTTCCTCATTTCCCCACCTCCAAGTGGATCGGTCACCCTCAGAGCAGGCAGACACCAGCCACACTCTTTGCCCAAGAAAAGGACAGGCCTTAACACTAGAACCAGGCTGAGGCAGACAAATCCACACACTGTATTAAGAAACATTTCCATCTGGTTTCAGCCCTTACACCATGAAATGCCATTTAATATCTCTGGTTTTGCCCACAAACACTGCCCACCATCGGCTATCCCAGAGCTGCTGGGCTCATTGCGAGGGGAAAGCCTGTTATTTTTCCCATGTGCCCCACAGGAAAACAGGTAACTGTTTAGGACTGAAACAATTCAGCAACTTGGGTGGTTTTTTTAGTTGTTTTCTTGGGGGGTGGATTTTTTTTTTTCTGTATGGTGGGAGCATTTACATGTGTTAATATGGCACTCAGTGATCTCGATAACCCAAGTCTGTATTACTACCTTGAAGCAAACCTAAAATCTCCTGGGGTCATGCCAACATCTCAATGGTTGCGTACTGAGTATCTCCCTAAAGTCTTTGATTACCATGTTGCCGGGGGAAAAAAGAAATTAGCTGGAACAATTTCTGTGTCAGTTGTCTGTGATGAAAGAGGAAGTGCCCAAGATTACTATGTCCTCGATGCACTTGCCATACCTTCACTCAACAGAGATGTTAATATTTAGAGTAACCAGGTGAAGCAAGTGTCAAAGCTGTTTTATTGGAATATGTTTTTCTGGAAGCCACAAATCATAAAACCATTTCTGAAACAATATTGCAAACACTACAAAAGTTCCCCTGTGCAGAGTGCATATGGCCAGAAACACTGCTTAGTGAAACAAGAGCTGGTAAGAAAGAAAATTCTCGCTCATGCAATTCAGTTTTCAGTGCTGATTAGTAACTTCCACCATGAACACTGCAGTCCTCTGGTGCTTAGCATGTCTGAGAAAGTAGCTAATGAGTGCATATAATTTATAAAAAATGCCAAAGCTTGCTAGGGCAAGAATACACAGCCTCAGTAGCTCTGTTTCAAACAATAAAAAAAATAAAATCCAAAAATATTTCTGTAAGAGGAGCAGAACACAAGCAGTTCTTGTGCACTTCAGACAGATGCTCAGCACTATTCCCTTTAATAGGAGTTGAACATAAAATGTTTGTTTTCCAGATGTTTTCTACCCTAAAGTGTCAATGGCTATCTACATCCTTTTGAGTTTGCTGTAGTACCCAACATGTGCTAAAGTATCACATATCACATTCATGACAAATTCAGTCATGTAGCAGTACAGGTTGCTTAACTGCTCCTTGGGGTTGAAAATGATTCACCCATCCTTGAAAGAAAAGACATAGCAAGTAAATCTAAATCCAGCTGCAGCTTGTGCCAACTTTGGCTGGATGAGATTAGTTCTGTAGGACAAGGAGTTTGACTGGACTCAGAAAAGATGGCATCAGTTAAACTAATGAAGACTTGGGCAATGTACAATGATTTACTGTCATATTAGTGTGTCTATGCTAATTTATCCAAAATGAAGGACATTTCAAAATACTGTTTGGATATGATACAGAATACCACTAAAAGAACAGGCATTTGGGAACGTAAAAAATGTTCTCTGGTAACAAAGGGCTTTGAAATCAACACAGAATGCCTGGCTTCCTTTCAAAGATTGTGCCTGGAAGTGGCTGTCATCTCACACTTCTTCTTAACAAGGACTGACTCTATAAAGCTCCCTTATTTAAGAGACCTGTCTCTTTTTTTCTTCACAGAAGCTGTTGCTTCTAGTAGGCATGACCATTGTGGTCAGAAGTGACCAAAGAGTAAAAGTGAGGTTAAAAAAAAAAAAGAATGATGAGTGCCTTTGCTCCACTATGGGGAGCAAATTGTGAATAATAGAAGGCAAGGAAGACTGAGGAGAAAATAAAGAAAAAGAACTGTAATAAATAGAAAATAGAAATAGAAATAGGACTGGAATGCCTTTCTGGAACAATATTACGGGGCTAGATTCAGAAGATTCAGGAGAGGGATAAATGAAGAAGCTGGTAAAGGACTGAGGGAAGCACATTCCCCAGTTCATGTAGGATGCAACTGGGACTCAGTTCCAATGACTGCCAATGGGAATGAGCATCAAGAGGAAAGGCCTGCATTTTAGTGTTAACAGAGGTGGAAATCTGAATTTGTCATCTCGTCCTGAAATTCAGGATGAGAACCTCTCCCTAAAACTGAAAATAATCAGGACATAACACCCCAAATTTGACAACACTGTATTTTAATTCCTTGTATTTGGGGAGTGTGAATTATGTTCTCCTAGCTTCTAGCAACACTGGTTCCAATAAGCCATCCTGCAATCTGCAATACATCTATCAATCCAAAAACTCAGATTAGGGGAAGAATTCAACACCTCCAAGCAGACACAGAAATTGAGTGGTATTTCTGAAGTTACTTGAGCAGGCTGCTAAATGTTACAAAAGCCCAAACCAAGGACCCTATTCATTTAGAATTGTATGGTTGGCTCTTCTAAACGTACATACTTCACTCATGTTTGAGCCCCACCCCTTCAAATTCAGTAGAGAGTTTAAACAAGGGGGCAAATTGCCGCAGTACATCTCAGCTGTGCTAAGTAGTATTTCCCCACACAACAAAGCAGGAAGGAAACAGTGGAATTACACACAAAGAAAGCAAAGTGTTCTGGTGGGTGCTTGTAGAATCGGGGCGCTGCTCTCTAGTGATGCAAATGGTTGTGTATAGTTTAGCAGATTAATTGCTAAAGCAACATTTATGCTTTTGTATCTGCCTTTTGTCCTGTCCTACTCTAATGGTACCAAGGAAACCAAATGCAGAAAACAAAGTTGTTAAATATTACATTATAAGGAGAGCATAAAGCGCCTTGATAAGGCTGACAAGCCAGCCTTGTGGGGAAATATTACAAAAATAATTCTTGCAAACTTTAGCTATGCTCTGTTGAAACAAGTCTTCAAAAATTGAGGCAAATCCCACCTCCATTTGACATGCAACAATAATAAAAGACAAGCATAATATACTTTTTTTTTTGTCTGATAAACAGACCAACAAAGCTGCATTAAATTAGTAATTAACAATTAGTTTGTCAGACATAAGTGAAAGTGCAATTATGTCTGTAGACAATCTCCTCTAGCACTTCTTTACTTACTAAGGAAGAGCCTGATATAGCTAAAACTATAAGGTGTCTCAGATAGATTTTGAAGGAGAAAGGCAAACTATACAGCTGTATTTAATGATTGGCTCTACATTGTATCAATGACTGGTCTAACTAGGACAAGGTGAAAACCCGCCTCCAGCTCTGTAGAGGCAGGAAAGCAGAGCGTATGTTTATTATCACCCTGGTGAACAGAAATTCACAAGTAAAATAATCATACATTGTTATAAATAGGGCAAGTCATAACCCACCTGCAAAGAAGAATATCAGTATCTTACAAAAATACTTTGGCAAAATAAACTGCAAACCACATGAAAACAAATTCTTTGGTAATGGGTTATTTTCATCTCCTTTGCATGCTTTGGTATTTTTCCTTGTATTTCCACTACAGTAAATGGGAAGTATTTTGAATATTCTGAAATACTTCAATTTAACAGTCTTTATCACAGCAGGGAAAAATTCTGTAATTACAGAGGCCTGCAGAGATGGTAGAAAAAACAACTTAATACCCAGATTGTGTTCTGGTTGCTTCAAGTAACTAGTCTTTCTTCAGTGGCAAGAAGTCCTCAGCAAAAAACATTTATCTAGAAAACAAAATTTTTCCGTATCTTACCTTTGAAATTAAATGACATTTTTTGATTTACAGAAGATATCATACACTGTGTCGTTCTGTGACATCGCAGGTTTTATGCAGCCCCTGATACCAGCTGTGTCACAAAAGACTTCATTCTGAAATGTCTTTAGCAAATTAACAAACACCAAGAGGATTTAATGGGAAAGAGGAAAAAAAGTAAGCATTTCTTACTAAAATATTTTTTCTTGTATATTCCTTAAGGTGGGTCATAAAGACATTCTCACAAAAGTCTAACATTATTTCAATTTTCGTTAGCACACTATTTTCAAACTATTACAGAGAAAAAACAAATGGCTGTCAAACTGTATGACATTTTTTTCAGTCTTATATATATTCTTTGTTTATAAAAGCACATTTTCACAAGGACTAATGCCATCTCTAAAAGATTTTAAATAGATAAAAAGGTTTGTATTGGAACTATGACTGGCTTTAGTTGCAGTGTTCCAGATCAAAATACTTTCCTTAGACCATGCTAGGATTTATCCAGATTTCAAAACTTCTCTTCCACTCACACATACTCAACACCAAACATTTAAGTCTGAACCTCAGGAAAAGATCATCCTTTAATTCCCAGGGCTACCTTGGAATATGTTATTTTAACTGCCAGATTCTCAAAAATTTTTTTATACACATTGTCCATCTGCATCTCAAATATCCTTGTTTCTGAATCCTGCACCTGCTCTTAGTCCAATGCCACAGATGCTTTTCACCAGATGTTGAAAAAAAAAATGTTCTTGACTGGCTGCAGTACAGTTGGCCTTGTCTTGGATATTTATTTATTTAGTTAGCTATATTACTCAGTTCATTCCATGTTTCTTTCATCTGCAAACTGGATGGGGGAAAAAATGAATAGTTCACATGAACACGTTCTGCACATTTACAGTCAGAAGGAGAGCTAGAGAACTTAAATGTAAGCCATTGTGAATAAACATGTAACTCGTTATTGTAAACATGATAATCTGGAAATTACCTAAAATTACATTCTTATGTGTGTAAAGCAAAACAGAAGAACCTTAAAAGTGTGACTTTTTAAGAACAAGTTCCAATTCCCTACATAGTAACAAATATGTTTTTTACAAAACACAGAACTCACCATGGAAAGGCAGATGGTGGCCTTTCCCTGTCATGAAATAGAGGATCATATCTGAGGAAAACGATCACATGGAAAACAATTATCACACATTTTAAGTTTTGAATGCTCTAAAGACATAAACTCCTGTCGATCATTTTCTTCATGTTTCTTGTGTTTCTTGCTCCTAAGTTAAATAATAGCATGGACTCTGAGCGAGCCATCATTAGGCTTCAGAGTCAACAAGATATAGAAGTGAAAGGAGTGAATATAGGCCATTCTGAGCTGCTGTCTCCAGTTATTACAGAAGCTAGAGGCAACACGGCATCAATTTGCTGTCAGTCCAAGTGGGGAAGGCTATTTTTGCAATTATATGCTAGAGGCTATTTTTAATGAAGGATTAGAATTTGGAGCACAAGATGACAGCTTCCTAAAACAATAGGGCTTGTTCAGCTGCTGTGAGCCAACATCATTCATCTCCTGAGTTGTGGCCCTGATCCGTCAAAGCACTGGATCTTCAATGAGATTATTTGCATATTATTCAGTTTTATTACTTGAGCACCTGGAAGCTTTTTGTCATGGGCAAGAATGCCGTTGTGAAAGGCACTGTGTGAACAGCAACAAAACAACTCTGTTCCTAGCACCTTACAGTCTAAGCTTTCTTCAGGTTTAGTGTACACTCAAGCGTTCTGTTGGATCAAGGCTTTCCTGTATCTCCTAATCCAGTTCTAGTAACACAGATGTTATGAGACAGTCAGCAGGCATGGGGTTTCTCCCTTCCAAACTGCACCAGTTTAAAATAAAAATAAAAATAAAAAAGCCAGGGAGAAATCTGAAAATGACAGTAGGAAATCCTTACTTAGGCTGGAACATGAGTAGAAAAATGCAGATTACCAGCCCGTAATGCTGAATCCAACCTGGTATTTTTTTGCACTCAAGAATAGCTTTGTAGTATCCTCTTTTAGAAAGCGTGCTCTCTTCTGAGTCCATAGTTTGGCTTCCACAGTCACCAGGCTCTTTGCTATGCAATTAATTTTCTCCATTAAAACATACTGCAAATTCCTTGGCTGAAAGCAACAGCCTTATTGGGGGGGGTGAGCTGGATTCTCAGCTGCCAACCCGTAAGCTTAGTGAAGTAACAAAATTAAAATGGGCTTAAATTGTCATTTTTGGAAAAGCACTGTTTCCCTTAGTGTTTTGGCTCATCACAACACAGACTGTTGACATGCACAAAAATCTAATGCAACATGGTGAGTCAAATTATTTGGCTAGTGTCACTCTGCAGAAGTCTGTCACTGTGTTAATACCCAGATTTGATAGATTTTGGAAAAATGTCATTGTATACCCAGTGTTCAAGCTCTTTCTGCTGGGAGCATAGTGAGAACTACTGGACCTTTAACATTACATGGAACACTCTAGCAGGCAATTACCCTGAAGGTTTATGGTAATAACTTACCATGCAATTATGGAATATTACACAAAAAATATCTGCAGATAAATTAAAATAAACAAACTCCAGTGTAACTACAGCTCAGCAAAACTCAAAGTGTCTTAGAATGACAAAAAAAGCACAGCCTTTGAATGTTTAAATAGGGGAGGCAGGAACAATAGAGAGAGATAGTTTATGACAGTGGTGAGCAGATGTGTTGTCCATACTTTAAGAGGGAAATGGAAAAAATTGAAAATGTGAAGAAAGCACTACAAGAGCTATATAAATCCTGGAGAAAATACTTTACAGTTAGACTCTCAGGGAGCTCAATGTATTTATTTTATTGAAGCAAGACTGAGAGGCTACATGATTTCAGTACATAAACACCTTCTCAGGTAGCAAATCCAGTGCAAAATTCTAGAAGAGAGAAGAATAATGAGAACCCAGAGGCTGAGGAGCTGAAGCCAGAAAATTCAGATCAGAAGAAATGTATATGTTTTTAGCACTGGGGGACAGCAATTAAGCTTGAAAACTCTGCAGCTTTTTCTTTTTTTTTTAATTTTTTCATCTTTTCCATGTAAGACTAGTCACCTTTCTGGAGATATTATTTCACTGAAGCACAAGTTACTACATTCTGGCCTTCAACTCTACGTGTTCTGGGAGAAGAACAGATATGATTTCTTACAACAAGGATTCTCTCTCTGCACTAAAAGGTTCTATTCTAAAACAAAATCATTCTTAAGTGCCACCTTCTACCCAGTGAATAAAATGTGAACAGAGGTTAACTAGTTCATGTTGGACTGTGTAATACCAGATTAGTCAATTCTGCCTTCTAATGACCCAACAAGATCATCGTACCAGTCTCCTCAATATTACATACACAGGGAATGACACGTAGCCACTACACCCAAGAATCCACATTTCAAGCCTGACAAACAAAGGAAAAGTCTAGCATTAAGTCAGCAAATGTTCTGTTAATTCTTCAGCTATTCTTCATGAAAGGGCAGTGTAACATGGAGGAGATAAAGAGGAGGAAAGTAAAAGGTGAAAAGCCATGGAAGAGAGGAATGTGAGAGCAATAGGGAAGTAAGATGGGTTAAGGTAAGCAAAAGTCAAGCAGAGATTATGACATTGTGAAGAAGAGAATCCATGAGGGAAAATATCCAGTCAGTAGATGTATAGTAAGAAGATTTGAAACTGTAGTGTTCTCTGAAATTTGGCCAGGGAAATAGAGGCCCTCTGGAAGACATCCCTTAATTTTGTTTATTATTGGACAGAAGCATCATCTGAAGCCTCTACCTATGCCATGTGGGGCTCTGGCAGCCTCATCCATTGGCTGTAGGTGGGCTGGAGATCTATAAAGAAAACCCAGCTAGTGAGGAAAATGGCACAAAATAGTTCAATAGGAGACATTTTGTCTCAGCATCATTAGCGAGCGGAGTATCTTTCCATGTGTCTGTGACTGCTCTCTGTTAGACTTGGAGAGTGTGCTTGATGAAGTTAATTCTATCTTTCTATCTTGATGTAGTATTGCATCCAGGCTTCACCACCCTGATAAATGCTAGAGAAACAGACCAGGATGTAAGGCCCTGAGAATTTCACCTGCCTCAGTTTGCACTGAGACAACATGGCAATAAAGAAACTGAAAAGTTCCAGAAAAGCTCATTTTCTTTCTAACCTGAAATAGTCCTGCATGGAGCCCTTTGTTCCACGTGGTTCTTACTTCTTCCTGCATCTGTGCCATTGTCCCATGGAGAAATCAGCAGGCAGTGCTTTCCTTTCCACACAGTCAAGAAGATAGAAATTACAGACAACCGCCCCCCCCCCCCACAAGGAAACCACTACTTGCTTTGTCTCAGCCATCTTCCATCTCCAAAGTGCTAGCAGTAGGACTCCATTTCCTCTACACATCAGCAAGGGGGGAAAATGTTATAGCAAATAGGTGAATAGTTTTATTTTCTCCTGACACCACTCACCGTGCACTGGCCAAAGACATTTAATTCAGCCAATAAGTAATTGAGGGTTAAGTTAAAACTCGCAGGAAAATAAAGCACAGTTGCCAGTCCAAGTTCTACCCAAACTGAACACTGCAATAGTATTAATGCAAAAAAAAAACATTACTGAATTCCCAGAATTTTTTCATTGGATTTGCACTCCTCTAACTGGGAGAAGTTGGGATTTCTGTGTCATCATTCATTTTACATAAGAAACAAAACGATATATGTGAATGCTTTCATTTTTTCATTTAAAAAGAATAAAGCTTTATGAACAAGCAGACACTTTGTAAAAGATGGGTTATCCCTAAAGATTTCAGAATTAACATTATAAAATTAAATACAAATTGTAATTTGTCTTTTACTTCCTTGCACTACTGTATGGCATTTTCTGGCTGAAAGACATTTTTTTATTCAACTGAGCTAAACTAATGGCTGGCAGTGAGGAAAATTCACACACTGGGAAAATATCCCTAAATATAATTTCAAAATATTATTTAGAGCGCAATTAAAATAAAAGTGAATGCTATCCAGTGCAATGAAAACAGCCTTTCAGTTGTTCTGAAAGTTCATAGGGCCAGAACTGTAGGAGGCGGGGACTTCTGGAGGGGAACTTAGGGTCCTGCTCCCGTCTCACTGAAACAGCACAGGATGGGCACAGAAACTGTTTGCTGCCATGCTTCTGCACAATAGTTGTCCTAAATATTTTCTCTGGCTTCCAGGTTATCTAGTACATTTGCCAGGTATAAAACCTTTTGACTGAAAGTATAGCGTTTTTAATATATATATGTGCGTGTGTATCTCATTTACACAGAGATACATAGAAAATTAAAATGGAGTAAAAGGAAAGAATTAAAATATATCAGGATAAACAAGAAGAAACACATGCATGCAAAACCAAGTGTGCAGAAAGAGATATTCATTTTAATGTGAGGAAGACAAAACAGTTTTTCCACAGAAGCTTTGTGCTGCATCAGGGTGCCAAAGGTTGCCACTGGCAGGAAGGCACCGCATATGCAGCACCAGCCGTACCTGAGAGGCCTCTCAAAGGTGCTGGTTTCACCCCAAGGCCCCATGTCCTGACTGCCCCATGCAGTGCCATAGCTAGGGAAGGCCCTGGCTGAGCTGCACCCACCCCATCACTAAAGCTGGCAGAATGGTTTGCAAGTGGGTTGCCCCTCCATACATACATTGGGCACACCGACTCTGGCAAATCTCTGCTGGTTCCAGTTACTTTTGCCTGAGTTCCACCTATATGCTTGTTTCCTCATCAGACACCCTTGAGCCTGTTATGGAATGCCTCTTCCGGGGATTTTAAATTACATAACAAATTACAACAGATGTAAAACCAATATAGATTTGTGTTCTTTGAATGAAAGGCTTTCAAAAGTGACATGATTTTGGAAGGCCAAACTTCCATGAATCAGATACTCTTCATTTCCTTTAAGCCTTTTTCTTTTCAAAGGTCTCAAGCTGAGCATTCAAACACTGAGAAACCTAAAATCACTAAATAGCTTTGGAAAATCTTAAACTAAAAATGTACCTAACTACAAGAGATTGATTTCAGTTGTTCGACATCAAAACCCAACAGTTGCCTTCTCTGAGGCCAAAAGCAAGGCTTCCTTTCTCTGATAATGTGTTCTCCAAAAGGAAGACATCGCATACGACGGAAAATTAACACAGGGCAAAGAAGATCACAAAAGACTATGACCTTTCTCCTATATAAATATTTAATCAGGTACTTGACCTCACTGGATTACAAATTAACAGTAATTGGGACCCAAAAGGTTTCCTCCTCTTAACAATTTTTTTTTCAATTGAACATGTTATTAAATTGGTTCAACTATTTTTTTTAGTAGAAGGGAATTAGTTACTTATGAAAAATATATTGAGGGACTTTAGGAAGACTGCCATCCCTCTTACCAGTTCTCTGAATCCACACATTCCTCTCCTTCTGCATGAAGAAAGTCACCTGTTCTGAAGGTGTCCTGTACACCTTCAAATGAAACACCTTCAGGTTTCATTTGAAGACATTGTAAACATAAGACATAATGTTGTTTGTCCTGTACCCCAATTCCAAGACAGTAGCTGAGATGATTGAAGATACCCGTTGATATCCTGTTCTCCATGTACACGTGTACAACAGAGAGAGGGAAACTTCCTCCACAGCTTTTGAACATTTCCTAAAGCAACAAAGGATGGATTTTGATCTACGCTGGGACCACAGATCCATTCAAGAAGATAGTTTTCCAGTATGGGAATTTTATTTTTAACCATCCTATTAAATAACATCCACGTGTCATAGAAATTAAATGGACAAGCCTGTCCAGTCACAGAACTCTTGAGTCCATAATATGCAGTCAAGCAAAGCTACCACTGAAGCTTCCAAAGGGACTTTGATTTCTCCCAGGCCTTTTGACTCAAAAAATAAAAATAATTTTAAAAAATGTTTCTTTCCTTTTTCAGTCTCTGCTACTTATATTTTTATCAACAGTGCAATTATTCACCCTGCGTTTTCAAAAGTTCATAAAGCATACGGAAAAAAATGATATGAAAGGAAACAGTCAGCACGTTCTGGGGAGAGGTTTTTCTCTTTTTACTGGACATAAAATAATTTGGTTCAGCTGTGCGCAAGTTAAAAGAGAAAAAAAAAATGCAAATGTAGCAATTTTGTGGGATGGGTCGCTTTTTATTTATATCCGTAATTCTGAAACAGCTTTGAAATGACAGCTCTGTGTTAGGACAGAGATTGATCCTTGTCTGCAAAGTGCCACGGGCATGTTCCACAAGAAAAATCCCCATGTCACCATGGTGTCTGCCTTCCCCATCAGGAAGGCTTTCATCCCTGAGGACCGCACATCAGCAGCTTCCCTTCCAGTGGGCGCTGCAGTGCTCAGCACAGCTCAGTTGCAGCCTACCAGCTCCGAAAGGACCTGCTTTGGATGACCACAGATTGACCTGGATACCAAACGTGAAGAGGAAGCCTGCGGAAGGAAGAGCTCAGAGTGATCTTATCAGTGGCAGCTGGAGGTGGTTTTTACCTGTCAACAGAAGTTAAAGGAGAACTCACAGAAATGACTGCGGGAAAAAGCTCTTCAGATTAATTCAACTCTTCCCCAAGTTAGCCTGACTCCAAGGGCTGATGGAAGTACAAAGGTGACTGTGTTCAGCATTGACAGCTGAGTATTGGTGATCCAAGAGCCATGTTGTTCTAGGAGCTACTTGGTGCCTCTTCTTTACGTCTTGAAGACCAGAAGATCAAGGTCACGCTCATCATCATCCTGGTGATGGGATAACTAACTCCTTACTGAACACTGAGCCCCCAACACACCACATGTGCTGCACCAGGTTTTGAGCTGAGCTAGCTAATCAGGGGAATTCTCCAGCTCTTTTATAAGGTGACCTTGTTGTTCTAATTTTAAAAAAGAACAGGGATATGAGCCAAATACCAAAGTCTAAATAAGTTTTCCTATAAGCACAATATCAAGATGGTAAGTTTGTGAAGTCCATCCACTGGCTCCAATCCCAGAATGTAAACCAGGTGATGTATCTTCACTCCTCTTTTCTGACAGCAGTAATCACACTGAAGTCTGCATTTCTGGCTGTGGCAAACACATGGTGACTGTTACGCTGTTGCATCCATTCTGGCTTCTCTAGGCTGTTTGCCAAAAAATCACAATTATATGTTGTCCTCTGATTAATGCTCATCTCTGGGTCTCAAATATCTATACTAATTTTCCAATTTGTTTACAGGTTTCTCTTGTGTCAAGTATTTTCTGAG
Organism: Anser cygnoides; assembly: GCF_040182565.1. Classification (NCBI taxonomy): domain Eukaryota; kingdom Metazoa; phylum Chordata; class Aves; order Anseriformes; family Anatidae; genus Anser; species Anser cygnoides. Next base: position 139,336,695 of record NC_089873.1, read on the forward strand.
CAAATTCTTCCTCATGCAGAGCACGTGCTCTGGTTTGCCTCTGGGTATGCATGGTTAAAGGCTCAACTGAGTTGCTCACATATGTGTACCTACAGGATTTGAAATGCCTAGGGTGTCCACCATGGCCTCCAGCTGCCAGTCTAGTAAGACTCAGGTCTCCTCTAAGTCCTGCATCATATCTGACAGTTTCCTGTGGATGTTTTGGATATGCCTGCGCATCTTAAATGGAACAGGTGGCAAGTGAATCAAGCCTTTGATGTCTTATATTACAATGGATATGCTGTAGAGGTATTTGGGAGTTCAGAATTACTGCAGTAATATCTGTTCCCTTTCTTAACAGCTACACATTGGTTGTAACTCACTTGATCACACCTAAACCTGTGGTCTTTTCAATCAGTTATATGCCTTGAGAGATGCTATGCTTATCAACAAAAATCATGGGTCACTTCTGAATCTGGAACCTGGAACTTACGATTAATATAGACATTATAGCCAAACTTATAAATCTACTTGAAGCAGTTAAAGCAAATTCCATGTTCGCTATTTGTTAACTTTCTCTTCATCTCTGACTAAAGTACAGCTTCACTAGTATGTTTTTTGACTAGTCATTCCAAGGTGTCCTTTTCAATGAACTTCTTCCCTGCATTTTCTTTTGTCTTACTGCGATTAACAGCTATTCTTGGAATTTTTGTGACTGATTTCCAGAAGATCCAATGTGAACATGAAAAGTACTGTATTTTTTATCATTCTCTGCTTTTAATTTGTATGACCGCTTGAATAACTCACTGCACATCCAGAGTAAAGACAGTTTCATACATTTGTAGTGGTCGTACACTCTGTTACAGATCACTCCAGTTCACCTGGATACATTCTTCAAGCAAACCATATTGTCTGTAAAGGTGGTGATCTTGACAATGTTTCACCAAGTCCTTTCTTGAGTTTTGCAAAAAGTGTTCTATGCTTAGTCTCTTGGCTTTTGATTCAAGTGGTCTACGCTTAGTCCCTTGTCTCTTGATTCCAGACAAAACCCAAAAAACTTTCTGTGGCTGTTTGCATGTTCTACTTAGAAAATGCATTCATGCACCTGTCCCATGTCATCACTATAGCCCTTGAGGCCTCTGCTGTAAATGAGTCAGGTGTCGCTCATTTCGTGGTCTACTTCTCTCATTAGTTTGAGATTGATAATTTGGTGTTGTTGAGTTTAAGGTTTTTTTCTTCTTGCAATTTGCAGTATTCTCCACAATCAGTCTTGGTGTTCAAGAATAGTGCTTCCCCTTTCTATTACGTCATTTTCATGCACTTTCATCCCTGGGAGACCTCCTAGTGTTTGGGTCGATGTGCTGCAAAATGTTTCAGGTTCTAAATGGGTTCCAAAAGGCAGTCTCAAGAAGCAGCATCCGCAAAATGGTGATATGAAAGTGTAAATTTTGAAGCATTCATTGTCCAGGAGAATCTGCCAAACCCCTCTCTCTGTATCTTATCTTCTGAAGAACTTGGCTTTTGCCATCTCAGCAAGCATTTAATTCCTTGAGAGCAAATGGAAATGTTTCCCTTTTTAAATGATCTTGTTCGGCTTCTTGTGGTCACTGCAAAATGTAAGACCAATCCTTTCTGCTATTTTTCTCCACAGCTACAAAGAACAAGCCTGTTTTATTGTGCTGGCTGATCCTGTGAATGAAGCCATCTGTTGTCATGTTTTGCTGCACTTTTATTAGTGCCACATGTAAGAGATTCTGCATCTTCCATTAACTGTACCTTGAATGTCACCAGGTGACCCCTTTTTTTCTGCGAGCACACTTCACTTCACGCATTGGCACATTCACGTCTAGTTCAGGTTTGTTCCTGGGGCTATGAATCTACTGGGCTTTTGCACACATTCCGGTGACGAGACCAAGCTTATGCCCATGGACTACTTGCTTCCCTTAGTGCATTACCACAAAGTCTTGCTTTACTCTTTGTGCCTTTGAACATCAGTGACATTTCACACTTGGCCAGGCCTGGAATTTGTCCCCTGCTTTCAAATTTCAGTCTCACCTTTGACTTCTCCAACTTTATACTTCCTTTTGAACAAGTGTGTTTCAGTTTCTCTCACTTCTTTCATTTGGGCTCCTGGGCCTAATTTGTGCATCACATGGAGGCCATTTGTGCTTTGTTTTATTAGCCATTCTTTTGACTTTGCAGCATCTTTCTTTGTTGAGCAAATCCACAGCTTTCTCCTGCACTCTATTTATTCATTTCATTACCTACTGTAGTCTGAGTGTTTTTGCAAATTCGTGAATTCTTTTTCTTTCTTGATATTGGCACAGATACTGGACTTTTTTATATTTATTCACATTAGCTGCCAAAGCTATTTTTGGACTTCAAAAAAAAAAAAAGTGCTTGAATTTCTCCTACAGACCAATTTAAGTGGCATTCACAGTCATGAGCTCAAACATTTAGACTGACTATTCAGAGAGCTTTCAACTGATCCACCATGGAGTGTGCGGTTTTGAACAAGGGCACTTTTCAATGCCCTAAATTCACAAGAATTGGCCTGGTAGTTTTGAGTTTGTGATAAATTACTCTATTGTCCCATTTACATTTTCAATAATATCTCCTCCAGAGAGTTTTTTCCCCCTGGGGGAACTTTGATGATCAAATGTCCTTTCTGCCACTACACTCTTGAAAATGTCGGTAATTCTGTGCACCAAACTCAGTCTAAAATTTTGTCCCCCTTCTGTTTTATTTACCATTACAGCTTTCATATAGCCTCTATGCACCTATCTGATCCTTGTCTTTATCTTTTTAGCATTCACCCTAATTTAAAATCATTGGATGCTTTTATCTACTCCAGGTACTCTCTCTTTAGCAAGAAGAAAAATAAACTTCCATTTTTCTCCTCAAGGAAGACCCTCAGTAGAATCTGCTTTTGTTTTGTTTGGATTGGTTGTTTGTTTGCTTTTTCCTGAAATAGATCCTCTTGGTGGCCTGCTGATCAAATCAGGTAGCCACTCTAATGGTGCCTCTATGTGATGAGAGTAGTATGTCCTTTCCATAAATCAGTAACTGCCCCATCAGCCATCCTGTGAGCGATCACTGCATTTCCAGCCTTTATGACTCTACAGGCAATCACAGAAGATTTGCAGACCTGCCAGCTCTCCATCAGCTTGTGAAAGTTAGCCCTAATGAGGACAGGAAAATGTCACACCAGATTACACTTCCCTGGACTTTTTGCCAAATCCAAAACACTCTGTTTCACTTCCCACTTCCTCTTGCCATTTGTCCTCTTTCTCGGACTCTTAATGCCCTGGCTTGCAAAGCATTGCACAGACAGATCTTCAGACTGGTGCACCAGGAAGGCAGGCTACTAAATTTGGATCTGCAGCTGATATGGCAGTGTTATACAACAGGCATCACCTGTAGCATTGTACCTCTAGTAATGTATTTTCAGGGAAATCTATGGCGTCTTTTATAAATCAACCAAAAATGACCATGAAAACGATAAAGCTGTGTAACAGGAGGTTTGAAAGACAAGCTAACACATTTGGATCCAAACGGGTGGGCAAGGACTTCATTTACTGCAGCTAACTTAGCCGACCTAGTACAGTGTATCTCCCCCTCTGTGAAACTGCCTTGCCAACCTTCCTGCCAGGTTTAATACAGGATCATTTTTAACCAGAACAAAATTGCTTTGTCTCCTCTCCAATGTAAGTAAAAACCTCACTGACTGTACTCTCCATGAGTCATTTCAGTTTCTTGTCCTGGACTTCTTTCAAAGAGCCTCAACTGCTTCACCCAGTTCTCTCCATATCAATACCAAGTTTTGTTTTGTATTTGTATTGTTTACCATACCGTCAAAAAAACTGCATATGTGGATTAGAAATAACTGAATTTTTTTTGAGATGTGGGGTTTTTATTTTATTTTTTCTTCCTTTTTTCAAATGGTAAAATTGTTGCAGAAGTAGTAAATTTTGTGTTCTTAACAAGTCTGGTGTAAACACTGTGAAGTTCACTTAGGGTCTGATCCTTAGTATTATCTAAGCCAGTTTATCCTGGCGAAGGCTTTGCCGTGTAGCTTTGGGATTTTAACTGTCATAATGTTCTTCAATAATGTAGCAGGCGGTCGAGGGCTGAAGTATTATATTCAGCCCTTTGAAGTATGCAGCAGGGTAGGTTGTATTGCTGAAATGAAAGTGAGCGTGTCAGAGGGGTTATGGGGCGGGTGGAGCGCCGTGGTGATGGGGAGCTAATGTGATGACCATTGTACTGTGTTCACTTAAAACCTTATTTCCGACTTGAGCTCTTTCTGGTTGTGCAGACTGCTGTGAAAAAACATATGTCTGACACCATATTTTAAACATATATACATTTAAAACAAACAGAAAAAAAAAACATACTCTTACAAAGTAAGCATGAAACAAGGGTCCCAAATGATGGTACCGAGATACCCTAATTCCCTTAGAGTGGTTTGTTCACATGTTTGCTTTTGAAAGTAAAAGAAATGAAATCCCAGCTTTGTACATCAGAGAGTGTATTGTCTTTCATGTTTAATTCTTCTTTCTCAGCGTCTGGCCTTATTTTAAGCGTCACAATATTCACACCCAATTTAAAGTGTTATACTCAAACCAGCCCAATTACATACCTATGCTCTGCAGCTAAAGAATCACTGGGTGCATCATTCATAACCACTCAAGTGACTTAGGCACCTACATGAATTTCCAACATATGAAAGATTTGGGGGGGAGGGGGGGGCTGGAAATCCCATCCATAACTTGGCATCAATTTTAAGCTCTTTAACCAGACTCAAACTCAAATTTAAATTTAAATTTCATTCAATGTAAATATATTCAGTGATTTTGCATTTAAAATTCCATTGACTAAGTAGGAACATTTTCTTGAAGCCATTGCCATCCAGATGTTGTAATGTAACAAGAGCAAGTGAGTCATGATCTATAAAGAAAAGGCTTAGAAGCAAAAATGTAAGATTAACTGGGCCTATGTTCCCACATCCTACCTCCTGTAAAGATGAAATAATAAAACCAATAAAAATGGTGAAAAATCACTTTTCTCCAACTCTTTATCTCCTTTGTGATAGTTGAAAAGCATTCTTTTTAATTTTGTACATCATTTTATCTCTGATAATGTTCCCATAAGAATTGTGCTTAATTTTAACAGTGTCTACAGTCACACCCTTTATGCTAAAAATCCTGTTCCTTTGCATGAACCTTCAACTAATGTAAAAATATGCCATTGCCATGCAGCCAGCCCATCCCACTGCGCACTTCACTAGTGTATTGAGTATTCTCTGTAAATAAGAAGAAAAACCAACAAACTCCTTGCATCCAAACTATTGTTTCTTTTAATGTAGAAGCCCAAGCTAAGGTCTAGAATAGGCAGATATTAAACACAATTTGTCTAAATATCTGCCTAAAGACAACATTATGGTAATGCTATGTACCACCTCCTCCACTGTCCATTGAGTTAAAAGCAAAAACACAAACATGAGGCAAACATGGTAAGTGCCATCACGGTATTTTGAGAAAAGAAGCTATCCAGTGTCTATGAAAATTTAATAACCATTGACTTTTTTATTATTATTATTTCTTACTGTGAATCCAGGACAAACTTTTATTTGACAACCGTATGTCCTTTAAAAGAGATCCATAAGTCTTCAAATAACCCAGACTGTTCTTCCCTCTCTCTTCTTCCCTCTCTCTCTCTCTCAATCTCTCTCTGTCTCCCTTTTTAATGCCCACATCTCCACTATCAGGAACAAATATGATTTCTGATTGAACATCACTTTATTTGCCAGTTCTGTGGTCTTTTCTTATCTTGTTCCACACTTCTCAGGCTTTGTGGTTAAATTATGTATTAAGGTCAATGTCAAAACACGGAAGATCTGTAATCTACAGGGAGCTCCCTTTTATTCGTTATTACAGTGAAGGCTGAGCGCAACTGTCAGGGAGCTTGGGATGTGCTCAGCATGGAGGCTTGCTACACAGCAGGGCTCTACAAAGCCTCTCTCCTTGTTCTCCCAGGACGAACCCTTGATAGATTTACCCAGATAACCCATCTCACTTTAAAGCTCTCTTGTCTCTGCTTCAATCTGAAAGCTGTCAAGTGCACCTATATAGTAATGTCATAAATCAAACGTAAAATGTGTACACTGGAGACACTGCGAGTGTCATGTATTCACTTGTACTTTGAGATCTTCTAAAGTAAAATGGTGTCAGAATAAGGAAGGCTGGGAGGAATGTTTTTTTCCTTAAAAACGACAGAATATTTGAAGAGGTTGGCTGTAAAGTTTTTTTAAACTTTTTTTGCTATAAAGCCAAATTCTGGTTTATCTTAAATTAATCAGGGACAGCTATTTAGTAAATAAAAAATAAAAAAATAAAAATAAAAGAGGAAGAAGTTGCAAGACAGCTATCTGTAAACAATGTGATTTAATACAAGACCATGTATTGATTTTGTTTCTTTGGTTTCCTTCTTGACAAGCATTTGTCAACACAGATTTGTATTAGTTCCCAGGTTTGTTTATTAAACACGCATCATTCTTTCCCTGAACTAGAAACAATTCTCTTGCAGCAGGAGTACAACATCAAAGAGGGATCCTAAAACAAGATGCCAAGCATGACAAGAAAGTAAAGGAGTCCTCTATGCAGAAGGTACCACCACTGAACTTAATTTTTTCTTATCCTCAGGTAAAGAGAATTTTATTTTTTTTAATGGCAGAAAAGGCTTTCTATTTCTTATTTAGTGGAGTCTGCGTTTTATTTTTCTTGAGGGAAGAAGGAGTTTCATTTACAACATCCAGGTTGCCTTTTAGTCAAATAGATCCCAGCAAAACATAAGTGATCCTGCAGTTGAAACTTTCTTGACTTTAAATGTTCTGGCTCAAAGCCTATCTATTTCAAGGCCAGTTTGCATAAAATGCTTAATTAAGGATATATATGAATCATACTGTGTCCGGCAGTCACCAAGATATGTATTCCATACCGCATCCCAAACATGTTTGACAAGTTTGCATCATTAAACTGCAAAAAGCACTAGCGTAACTTTAAAGAAATCTCACGCATCAAAACCCCACAAAAGGATTGTATCTCCTTTTAAATCATTTGGAATTGAAAAGTATCCAGTTCAGCTGGGATCCAGAGAGCGTGCGCTTTTTGGTGGAGGGCAAGGTGAGGCCCAAAAAGTGTTCTGCTCTGGAGACAGATGTGTGAGTCTGAGCTATAAACCAGCTGGTGCCAAAGGTCAACCCGGAGGGTGCCAGATTTTTTGGGCTGGGGAACCAGCCCAAACAGGATGTGATACTAGGTTTTTCATTCCCTCTCCTACTGCTGGCTGCAAATCCCTGCAGCTCCTTCACCAAACACACCTACAGTCTGCCCACGGTCATGGTGGCTCTTGGATCTCTTGAAGCTATAAAATCATTCTTTGTTTCTGTGTACAGCAATGCAATATTTCAAAAGGCTTCACATACAGGCAGTAACTTCCTCTGTAGTCCATACTACTAACAGAGATCTCTTTGCTCTATGAGGTGTTACTTTTCCACCTTCTTAATCTGTATCTTTTGTATTCTTGTTGTTTTCATTTAAAACAAGGGTATTTCTTCATGATAGCATCTGTTCCATCCTTCTTGAATTTGAAAATTATATCTTTTGCCTTCAAGATCCCAACATGACCATAACACGTCATGGAGCCATAACATAAGAATGTAGGATTGGCCATGTTGGGTCAGAGCAGAGGTCCATTTGCCCAGTATCCTGTCTCCATCGTTAGCCAGCCAAAGAGTGTAGAAACAGGTCAAGTAGTGGTGCTTCCCCCAGACTGCTCCTAGCCACCAACAACTTGTCATTCAGCAACCTTCTGAGGCAAATATGGTGTCTTTATATTTAATAGACACTGGTGGATTTTTCTTCCAAGAATGTGTCCACTCATTGTGTCACTATTTAAGTATAAGCATCCCCAGAATGAATTTCACAGCCTAAGTACACATTGTTTCAAGCATAGCCTCACTTCACACGTTTGAGCAGTTTACCCAAGATCCATAAACTGGAAAAGGAGCAGAGGAATGCTACAAAGGACCTGCCTTAAAGGATGGCAGGAAGGGGTTAGAAGCTGTCTTGTCTTGTTGTCTTCATCTGGAATCTTTTGATTACTCCAAGCAGGAGAGAACTTTGTGCCTTGTAATTTGAAGTTCATCTAGGTATACAATTCTATTAATTGTGTTGTGCAGAAATACAAGGTTTAATGAGGAGAGCAGTCCCATTCAAAGAATCTCCTTTGTGAGGAGAATTTTTCCTGTTCCCTCTTAAACATTTCATTCTTTACTGAAGATGAGAAAGTCTGGAAAAAAAAGAAAAAAAGAAAAAAAGAAAAAAAAAAGCTTTCATTCCTCCATCCATCAGTCAAATTTCTTTGGGGTGATCCTCAAACAGTGTCCTGTGCTACTGAAGTGTAAATGACTGATATCACCAGTTGTATCTCTGCACTGCACATTTTAGTTCTATTAGAGGAAACATGGGCTATGGGAAAGTAAATATCTTGACTGTATTCTTGAATGTATAAATCTTTGTCCACTTTCTCAGGTGAGTAACATTCTACTGAGCCTGTTTATGACTACAATTAATTATAGATTTGCATGTTGAGAATCATGATTTTCCAGATTGTGGAAGTACAGAAAAAGAGATAGAGCTGTGCTTTTAGATAAAGGCATAGTTTAAGATTTCCATAGAAAAAACACTTTTCTCTAAAGATAGTCATTTGAACTGAAATAATATCAGTTTCTTTAAAACTGTTCAAGAAAAAAAAAAAAAGTTCAGGTTTTACTCAGCTCTTACTCACAGAAAAGTTCTTGTATCCTCTCAAAAGTATCTCTGGGTTCCAAGAGTACCTTAAACTTGACTGCTTAATATAACAACTAGTCTGACATGACTTTTTACCCTTTTTTTTAATAAGACACGAGTAGGTTTGTTGTTCAGTGTTCCTTTTTTTTTTTTTAGGGGTCAGAGGACATATCCTAAAAGCTCATAGCTACATTATTACCAGCAATACTGACCAAGAGAGAAATGAACAGTCAGAAATACAAAACACATTATTATCCATCATCCATATATCCATATTTTGCACCTTCAAATTCTTTTCAGTGTCAACATTCCTAAGCCACACTGACACTAAAGAAAAGTCCCTGAAACCCCTGCAGATTTTAACAGGTCACTCCAGAGAGCAAGTTTAGGGCTTTCTTTAAATTCATGTGTTTGTATTCTCAAGCCGATGAGTGTCAGGCTCACCACTGCTCCACTTTACATATATGCTTTCCACTTCAGAAGGAAAAGCTATGGTGCATCTGAAGCAAACCCTATCTGAAGAGCCATGAAAATAATTTCTGACTACCAGGCCTAATTAATGCCTCCATGCTGACCTCTACATCCAGCCCATATCAAAAATGTTACAGCAGAGCTGATTCAACATGAACTCAAGATCAGGCAAGACCTGGTACTAATGAATACTAATGAACAGTAATTACTGGAACTCTGCCACAGAAACCCACTGCAGAGACATATGCTAATGGGCTTTACACAACCAGGCACAGGACTTCATATCCACTAAGAAACTTCTGCTAGACTAAGAGCAAAGAGAACCATATGTCACGCTCAACCTTGCTTGCATCCACTTCCTCCCTTGCCCCTTGTGTCTGACATCCAGCTCCTGCCCCATACAGCTAGCTCAGGGCCAGCTCAGTTCTGCATCCCTCACCAGCACAAGGGGTCATGTGCATCCACTTGGGGACTGGGTTTGTCTTTCTGCCCTTTGTTCTCCCTCAAAGCGGGCAAAACCTCATGTGGAGTAGAAAGGGATGTTAGGTCTCTTGGTCCTCAGCAGTAGTGCTGATAATATTACCTGCTAGTGCAAGGACACAATGGGAAAACAGATCCAAGTATGACATTTGGGCCTTCCCTGATAGATTTAATGGAAATTTACCCTCCAGAAGGAATGCATACGATATTTTTAAACATAGAGACGGTCAGTTTGACAAGACTTCTTCCTTCTGAAATGTCCAGTGCCAGTCCAACCACACTGTGTGGATACCCTGACATCAGTGAAAAATGTTCCTGAGATAACCTTCACTTTATCTTAATTTCTGAGGTTCAATTCTGGTAATAATTAATATTTATAAGAATAAACATAACATAATCAAGCCCCCAGCTGAGGTGTTTATGCAATAAACTTATCATTCTAGGCTAGCACAAGAGGTCAACATAAGAAAAGCACTCAGGCTTAGGGCTGGACCAAGTATCTGAAGTAGTGAGTGAGGGACAGTATGGAGCCAGAATGGTTATCTATTCCTCTCTGCGTTTCCAGATACTTGATTCCCACAAACACCATTAGTACCCATGTTTTCATTGAAGCTTCATCTCCTGACGTCATAAATTAGAATCGTAGCTTTCATTTTACTAGGTAAGCAATTTTCTGACCCTCCTGGGTGTGGACAAATGCTTGTAAATATGACCCACATGAACATTAATGGCTCCAAAACCAGAGTGTTAGTAAAAATAAAATAAAATAAAATAAAATAAAAAGTTTAATTATTTATTGACCTGCTTTAACTATGTGACTGAAGAAAACCTCCTCTTTGGAGCAGATGTTGAATTGTAGTACTTAGGACTGTGTGCAGCCTGCAAAGGCATTGTGCTGAGACTGCTGCATGCCAAACAATTAGCAGTCATCTTTGAGCTTAGTAGACGGTGACCGGCCTTGCTGCTGTCCCCCCCTTCACCAAGTTTTTGCTGGTCATACCTCACTCTGGCTCTTTAACATGCCCTGAATTCGCCATGTGTTAGTGGTAACTGCTTTTAGTCCTCATGTACCTAAACACAGGAAGGAGTTTTTTGGGGGGAAAAAACCTGTCTCCACCAATTTTCATTGGGACAGAAAGAAATGAGAAAGCACAAGGGCACACAGCATGTCTACCTCTTCACTTCACCTTTGGCGACTTAACTGCATGTTCCCACCCATATTTTTAAGATGTGGGATTGTTTGACTTTCACCTAGCAAGAGATGATAGCTTAGCATGCGATTACCTGGCATGAGGAAAAGAAATGACTGATGTGACCATGCAGCTCCCTGCTGGGTCTTGTAGGGCTGGGAGCTGCAGCTAGCACTGCCTGTCACTGTGTGCTCAGGTTTAGCTGTCATTTACCACTCTGCCTGTGTGTATTGGCTTCTTGTTCTTTGTGATCTTTTAGCATACGGTTCCTCTCCAAAGGTATCTAGTGTCTGTGTTCCCCAGTCCCCATCTCTCCCCCATCCCATTTGTCCCTGCTATGTGCAGAGGAGCCCCACTAACTCATTCTTCCCCTGGATTTAGAGTTCACAACATGAAGAAATGGGCATGGAGAGATGTTTGTGTTTTGAGGGGTTGTTTTAGCTTGTGAGCTCACACAGGAAGAATGCTGTCTGCATCAGCATGCGTTTAAAAGTTTCCAGCCTTGTGGCTAGCATACAATTTTAGGTTTTTCCCCTTTAAATAAAAGCCTAAATCCTACAGAATCTGAACCTACCACATCATCCATAGAAATGCACCAAACAACACAGAGCCATCCTGTGGGCAAGCTGTTTGACACCTGGTTCTTACTTCTGTACTTTTCCATCTCCTCTCCAGCCTCCTCCCTTCTTTTGTCCCTGCTGTGTTCATATCTTGCTAACTGAAATTGAACTAAACAGGACATCACTATGTACCTGTAATGGTCAGCAGAACAAGAGGTGTATTTGTCAGCTGTAACTGTTTAGGAAAAACAAGCACCTGCCAGCTGAAAGACCTCAATACACTTGACCTTCAGTCTGAAATAGCAAGCAGCAGAGTTGTTTTGCTACCACCCAGGCAATACATGAAAATCCATATTCGTTGACCTCTAGGATGTTAGTGGAGTTAATCCCATTTCTACAAGTTAAGAGGTCCTATACTTTCCTTATCTCTTGACTAGCACTTTTCTGCTTAGCATTCTTGCACAGCTTGTGCTCTTTTAAGTGCCTCCTAATATTCCCTGGGCTGCAGAGCTTACAGAAGGGGGTCTTCTTTTTCTTTTTTTTCCTTTCTTTTTTCCCTTTCCCTTTCCCTTTCCCTTTCTTTTTTCCCTTTCCCTTTCCCTTTCCCTTTCCCTTTCCCTTTCCCTTTCCCTTTCCCTTTCCCTTTCCCTTTCCCTTTCCCTTTCCCTTTCCCTTTCCCTTTCCCTTTCCCTTTCCCTTTCCCTTTCCCTTTCCCTTTCCCTTTCCCTTTCCCTTTCCCTTTCCCTTTCCCTTTCCTTTTCCTTTTCCTTTTCCTTTTCCTTTTCCTTTTCCTTTTCCTTTTCCTTTTCCTTTTCCTTTTCCTTTTCCTTTTCCTTTTCCTTTTCCTTTTCCTTTTCCTTTTCCTTTTTCTTTTTCCTATCTTTCAAGTCTCCAAAAGTAAGAAATTCATTTCATTATAGGTGCCTGCATCTGACTGGATCATTTCTGGAAAAGATCGACAGTATCTTTAATCAGCTACTACAAGTTGAAGGAAATAAATGCAGTGTTTGTCTGCTTTGGCTACAGAGCTGCTCCTCCTGCCACCAAGGTCATTCATTTGTCAGGCATATAGTCCCAGAGCTTTATAATTTATACTTAGAGCTGTTTGATGTCCAGGTGGACTTTAAGGAGGTGGGTTTGAATCTGTTGATATATGTAATCCTAGACAACATTGGTCCTAAATCTTGTCAGCTGCCCATTACTTCTAGCAGAAGGGGAGGTGGAGGGTTTGCAAAGACGGTACCAGCAAAAGTCAACTTTGAGGACAATTTAATTCAGCCTAGTAGTCACGAGACATGGGTGCAAATTTACTAGAGGACAGAACTGGACAGTAGCTCTCAGTCAAGCTTACTGGAGCATAGACATTCTTAATCACACAATGCTGCAACAACTAGCTTTCCCACTCACTTTGCAGCTGTAAATGGCTCTGAGGAATTGTTCTATTATATCAGCTCGTCCAATCAAAGATATTAGTTACCCTTACAAACATTAACTGACTTTACATCTGCACAGGTACAGCAACACATCAACTATTCCTTTCATAACGTGCCTTAACATTAGCAATATTCCTGACCTGTGTATCCACTGTTTCTACTGTTCTTTTCTTTTTCTTTCAAGAGGTGTTTTGGAGTTAAATGTAGTGCTTTAGCATTCTTTAAGTCATAAAAGAACAGGGTGTTATGGCAACTTTTGTATTACTGATACCCTTAAGTTCCTTAAAAAATCTACTTTGTAGGACTAGAAATAAAAGGTATGAAAGTCCAGTCTCTTGAATACTTTGATATGAGCAGTGCAAGAGACACATAGGAGAAGAAAGATTCCCATCCCATGTGGTAGCACCGTATTGTAGTAGAATGAAAAAAAATATATATAAAAAAAAATTCTAACTTCTCCTGTGGAGCAACTTGCTAAATTTGAGAGACTCTTGAAAGCTAGTCTCTTTCAAAAGCCACTCTGACATTTCTGAGGTCTTCCTTTTTGCATGTGGTAATACGTTACATGTATTTGAGAAGGATTTCAGGTTTTCAGGAAGATTAGAATACTTGCTGATTCATTCCTAATAAAAAGCTCTGAATGAGTAATAATCAATCACTTTCTGCCCATTTTTTCATCAGCATGTATCAGTCTGCATACCTGAAATGCCTGAATGTTTCAAAATACAGCATCTTTTAAGCCTAAGTGAATTTAGCTTCAGCCTTCAAAATCAAAACAAAACCAACTTTTGCAATACGTCGTGTTACTCCCTCCTCAGCCTGTTTCCCATGTCATGTTCTTCAGAGAGGCACACAAATATTAACAAACCTCCACACTTCTCTGTAAGGCTAGATATCATTATATAGTTTTTAAATATGGTAGAATTTATGAGAGATGAAAGAGTTAAGCAATGTTAACCACAGAATAGATCAGCTGCAGACTGGGACTCAAGCATTAACACTTTACAGAAACAGGCTGCAAGTTAGCTCAACACATCACTGACAACCTTTGAAATTTGTGGTAAAGATAAAAACTTTCTGTGTACCAGCAATGGAAGCAAATCAGATGCTCAGCAAGCAGGATTTTACACAGTATTAGTCATGAAACACATGAGCAATTTGTATTTTAATGAGAGATGACAACAGGTCTTGTGTATGAAACTTGAATCCTTGAAGCCTAGCCCAAGGTTATCAAGACAAAGGTCAAGTCAAGGTGAAAAAGTGTAGATCTTGCAAGGTACATCACAAAGCACTGCACAATCCAAAGAAGAGTAGAATAAATTGTAAAGTATGCCAAATGTAGCTATTTCAAAAAGCTAAGAAAAACTACGATCCTACAAATCTTTGGCTGACATCACTTCAAAACTAGTAGAATCCAGTATACCCTTCCCATTACTAGCTGGTTATGGAAGAGTTATGCTGTTAACAGTCATTACATCATCAAAGAAGATGTTGCTTTAATATGCTGTCAGAACAACACTCATCCCTTAAATATTCCATAAAGAAATGAGAACACCACTGTGAGGGGGAGCAAGTGGTGTTTTCAGATATGGCTTGATGGTATCCTTGCATTGCATCATTTAGGACTCAGCAGACAGGTGCTTAAATAACATATTGAAATCACTGGGCTGGAGGTGGACCAAAAGAAGTGTGTCACGAAAATGAATCATTCATCGTTTAGGCTGCCTTGTAGACAGCAATGAGAAAGATCTGGACTTGATAATCAGTGTTGAAAATATCCCATGAATTCCACAGATTTAAGGAATGTTCAGAATGGCTGCTTATCTTGGTGACTGTTTAAAGGGCATCATTACATGAAGATGGTTGCATGAGTTTTACCACTGACTTGACTGCACCTTACATCAGGTCTTAAAAGGCCAGAGACTAATTTAATTACAGACAGATAAGTGAGTTTTTAAGTGAATCTTTAAAAATGTGCTCTCTCAGGCTCTGTGTTCCCATGCTTCTTTATTCAATCATGCCTAGTACTTTGTGGTTTTGTGATTTTGACATAAAATGTTATGACAACAATTTAAAAAATATTTTCAAAGGCTTGTCTTCAGACACTCTCCATATTCATGCACTGCTGGAATGCCCAACTTATAGAAAAATAATCTCATTCCCCAGTGATTTCTTCATCTTCTCTTATCCTTCAACTCATTTCATTGTAAATCTGCTTCAGATAAACCTCACTTTGATTCACCTGGTCACAATATATGTTGTAATTTGCTGGGTGGAGTTATTTATACTGATACAAATTTCCTTAAATCTGTTATCTTGCATTGTTGGAGACATTTTTCAGTAGTTAAGTCACAGGAGAGTAACTGTGCAACTGGATATCTGTCAGTAACATGGCAGGGAGCTCTGTCAGGAAACCCCAGAATTCCAGTTTTGTGCAGGGAAAAGCTAATTGGTGTGTTACTGTCAGACCAGCAAGCCATGGGATCTCACTATCCCTGTGCCCAGAACCTTGCTTACAGCTTAATCTGTCCTCCCTTTGATAGACAGCACATTTCACAAGAGGCAACACAAGGACAAATTCCATGTGTATCCATGTCTCTGTACTGAAGGCATGCATGTTCTTTGTTGAAGACTTTTAGTCACTACCTAATCATCTTCACCCTAATGAGGACAGACACTTGTCAACATTAGCAGAGAACCTGTATTTCATGCATATACCCATATGCCCTCATGTTTATGGAGTTCCAGGCTTAAGGTAGAGTTGAGGCAGACACAATAAGAAAAATTATGTATGTGTACGTGTATGTGAAAAATTACATTGCAGATGTAGCAACTTCTGGTGGTTATGTACCATGACAGAACCTGCTTGAGGTTCTTCAGTCTCTACACCTTTCATAGTCAACTCTACCAGTTGTAATCCATGCTTCTGGACAATCCATATCACATTGCAAATCAAAAAGTTTGAAAATACCAAAGATTTTTGCTTTCATCTCTCCCATCTCTGTTGGCAGATTAGTGAGGTGAATTATATTAAAGAAAGTGACTGCTGATGTGAAGGAAAAGAAAGATACATGTTTAGTACCTCATTTCAAATATAAAGGCAGAGAATAACCTCACAGATCTTTTTCCCTTCCATGGAAAAAATCACAGCTCCTGGAAAAAATCATTGACATGCTCCTTCTCATCAAGAGACATCTAGATGACTCTTGGTGGGGAATGCCAGAGCTGTATGAAAACACAACCATTTTCTAAAAGTGGCAAACCAAGGTAATAAGATGGAAAAGTAGCTTCTGAGACTTTCAGAGAGAGCCTGTGGCAAGACTAGGATGAGAACCAAGCTGCATATCTGAGATATAAGCCCTACGTTTTATCTGTTGATCAGTAGTGCTCAAGTCACAGGGAGTGCTTGGTCAATGGCACCTCTCTGACTACAAATACAATTAAAGAAAAGGGAAAAACCTTACAAGAATTCTGTGGTTGCCAGTACCTCAAAGCCATTGAGGAGTAATATGTTCCCTCTTTGGTCTTGCAGCTGTTCAGTTTGTGCTCCCTTCTTTTCTTCTTCATAATGCTCCTGCCCTGATCTAGAAGTGCTGTCATTCTGTGCATACAAAAGAAATCTCGGGAGCATGGATACTGAACTTCCATTTAATGCCTCCCTTTGTTTTGCCACTAGCCTTTCTGAATGCCTGAAACTACTGTGGCTTCAGTGTGCAGACTGTGGATTCCTGCCACCCAAAACATAATGGAGAAAGAGAAGAATTTGCCCTTTAGTCAATCCCTGACTGTATGGCATTGTCCCTACAGATACAATTCTGCTCTTTTGCCATTGTATCCATATTGTCAAAAGTGATAAGTCAAAAGCTTTCTTTTGTACAGCTGAAAAGCTATATTTCCCAAGTCTCCTTTCAGATCTGATTGTAGCATTTTTATCACAGATGAGATTACTGTGTAAATGCATGCACTCTTCATTCTAGATTCTTTATTTTTTATTAAAACAACCATTTCGCAATTTTTCAATAACTACTTTTTACTCTTAACAAAGATCTTCCTGTTTCTTTCTCTGTTTCTTTTCTGAACTCAAGTATTCAATCCAATTAAATTATCATTTTTATCTAGTATTTAGCATGAAGAAGCTTACTGTTTAATACATGCAGTCATCTCTTTCTTCTGTCCAATACTTATTTTTTTCTTCAACTGTTTGTGTCTTGAGAAAGATACATATTTCATCAAAAGATCCAATAACACATTGAACACTTACCCCCTCCTACGTTCAAAAGATCATACTTATCCCACTCTTAATCTAGTGAGGTATGCAGCCTCCATCAAAATTCTACTGAAGACAATGAAAATATAAATTCTGTCTTTAAAGCAGCTAGTTCAGCCCCTTGACAAGCACCTACAGCAAATCCAGGGCATATCCAGAAGGAGACATCATTTTCATAAATGGTGGAAGATGACAGTCTTCAAGCTATTAGCCTGATGCTGTCATGTGCTTAAAATCCATTAAAACTATTCCTTAGATAAACAGAGGTAAAAAGCTCAGAGTACCAAGTTACATGATATAACCTATCATAGCAATAAATCAAAGGTTCTGACCATGATCACAGATATTATCTCTTATTACCTACAAAAGAAAATATAAGCCAGATATCCTATTTTGTATCCAGAATGTCTCTAGTGGCTTAGCAGCTTTCTAATGAATATCAGCTTAAAATAAGCTCATCTCCTTAGAGATCTGCTTCTGTGAAGGCAATATTCCCAAAGAAAACCCGTGACTGCTAAGTAACCTTTGTTTTACTCATATGGCAATGATCTATTGGCCTAGGAAGCATGTACACTTTGTATAATTCTCAGTAAAAGGTAATTTTTTCCCTGGGAGGTTTTAAGAATATATCCCTTTAAAATGCTGATGTAGAACTAATTCTCTTTCCTGACTGATTAACAAAAAAATATTGCTACTGTGGAGGAGAAATGTCAATGAATGTGACAGCAACCTGGCCTTGATTTGAAAAACAGTAGAAGAAAGGTGGGAAACTGTAAGAGAAACTTTTAAAGGTAATACTTTTTAAACAGCTTGCTTAGACAGCATGAAAGCTTTTAAAATCTTGTGTATGAAAAATGAGTTTTTATCACTTATGTATGCTTTGCACCAATTTATATTGAAGAAGATGTAGGTTCATGATGCAATTTTTATTGCATCCCATGAAAGCTGTTAAAAAGTTACCACAGAGTACCTTATGCTAAATCAATCAAATGAAAAGAAAACCCATTATTTTACTGCACTTTTCTGACAGCTACACTATAATAATGGGAAACTTTTTCAACAACTAATCTGTATCTGGCATAATTACAATGTTTAATAGTTTAGTTTTGACATATTTGTTACTTAGCTCATTATCTTCCTATAAACCTAGATCATCACATTTAATGGTATTTCAAAAATCCTCAATCCATGTTGAAAAGTTTTAAGCAACAGTCTTTCCCCTGTTCTTTCAGTACCTCTGGATTCTGTTGTTTGATTAGTGGATGCCCTCTCCTCGTTTAAATATGCTAAAACACTCACCTCTTCTGATTAGCAGAGTCTGCCATGCAAAGCCTTTGTGTTGCACTTTCTACTGATTTGTACTGTATTACACTGAGATCCAAGTATGTGCCTGCTCTTTTCTATTGAACTCATTTATCTTTGGCGGTCAGCCTCAAATGTACATTTGGTGTCAAGTGTTGGAGAGAGAAGCAGGCACAGAAATGCCTCTTCTCCTTACTCTTAATTTTTGTATTGAAGGGAATGGGGATTCAATGCCTAGCAATCGCCTTTCAAGTCGGCAGCAGAACCACAGATAATTATCAGAGTTTGGATTTGAAAACACTGTGCCAGACAAAAGGCTTCTTGACAAGTCTGCCTCTAGGGGATGGCAAAATGTAGTAGGATGAAAAAATCACAGTGGCCTAGCACAATGAGCTACAGCAGTATACAACCAGCTCTTGGGTCAAGCTCCCACAGAGGTTTTGAGGTGTTGTTGGTACCATTCCCCATCCAGAGAAGCGGAGGGTTGAATAGGTGCTCTGCATCTTGCTGTGTCAGCATTTCTAGGTTTTCTGATGAAAAAAGAAGGGGGGGGGGGGAACACGACAACTTCTGGCCTCATTTTTTCTGCTAGTTTTCTTTCATTTCAGTTATTTTCAATGTAAACAAGGGGCCCAATCAGTAGTGACTGTACACCCCACCACTCCGTTCCAAAAGCATAGGCTAAAACCTGACTTACTGAGGCAGTCAATAGCTCAGGTGGCAAAACTGAAGCTTTAAGCATCACTTTTTCATTAGCACACCTTCCAAGCTAACTGGGCAAATGTGGCAACTCTGTACTGAGCAAAGCATCCAAGAATGAAAGACAGGTAAGAGCAGAAAAACAGGGCCTTTATCATCAGGTCTTTCGTACATGCTGAAAATCTTTTGAAGAGCTGTCAGGTGTGTCTCTCTGCTGAGGTCCAATGAAACCATTGCGGTGTCAGCTCTGAAACTTTAGCATAAGTGTCCTTAACACCAACTGTACTAACATTACCAGCTTCATCGGACAAAATTTGAAGCAATACAGCTACTATTTGATCTAGCAGTCTTTGCCTCAGATGCGACACATGTTGGTCCTCAAAGGGACACAAGGCCCATGGTGTATGTCACTGATCCGGAGAAGTCACACTGGCACCTCTGAGGTCAGATCTGAGCCTGCAGGCTGAAAATCTCTGTCAGTGTTCACTGATATGATGTTTAAGATCACTTCATTGCACTGGAAGCACATGTGTGGGCAGCATGCTGGAGCCAGCCGTCTTACCTATACACAAAGCATACAGCCTCCTGAGCACCCAGGCCCCAGCCTCCAGACATAGCTGAGCAGCTCCATTACACCAAGGCCAGGAATGGCCAGTCCTCCTCTGGGATGATACCTCCTTTGGGGGATACATTCTGCATTTATCCTTCCCACATTGCCTGCAGCTCTCCAAGCCCTGTGGCTGGTCGTGTTTCTACAATTTTCTTCAGTCTTCAAGGCCTCTTCACTTTCAGTCCTCGTGTCCCTGAAAACAAAATCAAGTTCTGGTCTTAATGGACAGCCAAGTGGAGATAATTAGCAAGTGGGGAAATAGGGAGCATGCCTAGCTCACTGATGACTCTGTGACAAATGCACCAGATGCCGGGGAATTACTCTCAGAAGAGAAAGCTGAGTTCCCATGAGGCAAAAAGTGGCCTCCAGGGAGGAAAATATTGGCAACCCTAGAGCCCAAGTGTTTCCATCTCTTGATGAAGATATTATTTTTCAATGTGGAAAAAAAAAATGAAAAAAGGGAAACCAAAAGAAAACACTTTTCTCCCATTAAGAAAGTCTGATGAAAACTGTTCTTTCATCTAGCATTTGATACTCAAATGCACTTTCCCATTCACAGTTGGATGGAAATTTTTTTTCAAGTTCAACCCTAATTTATTTATCTTAAAGCAGGCAATGTACTGTAATTTTACAATAAAGGACTCCCAATCAAAGCTTACCTTATCCAGAGGTAATTAATACAAAGATTGTTGAATTAAAGATGTGAGTCTTGACACTTTGGCGGGGGGTAAGGGACATGGTCTCAAAGGCCCAAATTATGCCTGAAACAGACCAATTAACACCATGTATCTTCTTTTATGTTAACTTCAATTAAGGTTTCTTAAAATTTTTAAAGTTATTTTCTTCTTTACAATCTCAGAATGTCAGAAATGTACATCAAAGAAAAACGCTTCAGTGTGAGCACCATAGGTAACTCTCATTTGCACACAAATCTGCATATTGCAAAGGAGTTCAGAGCCCATTTTGCATGAATTATTGCCGGATGTGAGTCAATGAATTAAACAGCTAAAAAATAACAACCATCCAAGTGATGATAAGCTGCACCTACTTATGTTGACATAACGAATTTCAAAAAAAACACGTCAGAATTTGAGTTAAGTTACAGTGGAAATAAAGAGGTGATTTAGGCTGTGATGCCAGGCAGGCCTGCCTGTGTATTTTAAAATAGTTTACAAATTCATTTTGCTCATCATGATTCAAAATTCCCATATTGTGAGAGGATATTCTTTTTTTTTTTTCTACCAGATCAAACTGAAATGGATGAAATTTCACACTCCCGTCTCTTTTGGTTTTGACAGTAAATCCACTGACTTTTTTCAGCATTGCAGAGTATGTCATTTATGTAGCTTTTATTCTGCAATCGTCTGTCTATAAGATCAGTTTGCCCTTGCACAACTCTTCTTGCAAGATGCCATTTCTTCATTTGCCACTGATGGGCAAGAACCTCATTCTTTTCCTTGTGCTGGTGCAAACGATGTATTTCTGAAATTGCCACAGCAAAAAAGGAGTGGAGTTTAGTGTGACTAATGCAGAAATATCCGACTAAAGAAAGAATTGGTTCTTCAAAGAGTTAAATTTTAATCACAGAAAAGGAATACCAAGAACAGAAATCCAAAGCTTTTCAACATAGAGTCTTGTTTTTCAGAGTCAAATCTATCTCTTCTAGAGCCTGCATGTGGCTCCCACTGACTCCAGTGTGTTCGCCCCTAACCAGAACAGGCTGCAAACAACGGACTCCTCTGCTGGGGCCTTTTCTTTTCCCCTTTGCAAATTCTCCACACATGGAGCAAGATTTTCTTCTGAGCTTGAGTGCTCTTCATAACTGTTTGACTGATTGCTTTTATGAATATATTTGGGTTTACGGATTTCCCATCAATATTCATAATGACTGTACCACGGGGCTTCTGCCTTTTAGAATTCAAAACCCAGGTTGTATGACTGGCTATATATATCTTTTGGCATGCTCCTTCTCTCCTCATAAGATGACATCCCTTTTATAAAAAGAATGGTAGCTGGAGAAGCCTGAAACTGCCTCCACTTTTCAAAAAGCAAAGGGGGTTTTAAGGAGAAAGTAATAAATAGGATTACAAAAATTCTGATTGCGTATGAGGGGAAATATTTCACAGTGAGACTGCTTATGGATGGAAACAATCTGCAATCTGTCTGTCCTCGGAGACACTCAAAATGAAACTGGAAGGGCCTTGAGCAGCTTAATCTTGCTTGGAAGTAGACCTGCTTTGAGCAGGGGATTGTACCAAACACCCTCCAGAGGTCCCTTCTGCCCAAAATCTGCCCACGGATCTAATCTGTGGCTCCACAGCCTTGATAGTAATATAAAAGAGCTGCCAAAAACCAACTGGGCCAAGAGCCTGATGTAGTTGACAGCAATGTCTGCATTTTCCTACATAGTCTCTCTGCTCTCCTAATAGTTGCCACACTCACTCTGGTGTTTAAGCCACTGACAACCCAGAATGCACGCCCAAGAGCAGATTTGGGTGTTTTGGCTAACTGACGTGTGCAACAAGCCTACTGTGGATTGCACTTTTCTATAGTTTATTACATTTATTATAGTAATTATAGCAGCTTCACCTTTAAAGAGCTTTAGGAGAAGTGGAGCATGACCCCGACTTCCACTACATTAAAAATGGCTTAATCATACCCAGCCACCATGGGAATAAGTAACAGTTAAGGTCGAATGCAGGTTTGCATGTGTTTTGCTCTCTAAAGACCCTCGAGAGTTTGCAAGTTACAAGAAATTTTACACCTGTATTACCTCCATCTTTTCATTTTTTGTGATCACAGAGCAAAAAGAAAAAAAAAAAAAATAGAAGAAAAAGAAGAAGAAGAAAGAAAAAGCTAGCTCAGCTCAAACTGTAAGGGCTCAAATTCCATCTGTTTTAGCTCTTTTTTTCCCTGAGATGTCAGTATTTTTCTAAAGACCAACTGTGATAAAGCTTATCTTTGATCAACAATTCTGAAAACACTGGCCCTTAGCCAGAACTCCATTTCTTTCTCAGTTTGGGCTCAATTCAAAAGTCTCAACTTGTTCATGAAGTATGTGACAAAACTTCTAAAGAAGTGCAAGTTCCAATGGAAGGGAACCATCCTGCCAGGATAACGGGCAAATCATGCTATCTTTACTACTTACCTAAGCCTTTTTCTAAAATCTGCCACTGCGCTTTATCCTTCCTAGAATCCCAAATCCTACTCATTGGGATTGCAGGAAACTCTGCTTGTTTAAGAGTGGATTTTGGCCTCAGTGAAGAAGTTATCCTGAACTCTTTTGGTTTTAAACCAGAAAAATAAAATCTGTCTGTAACCCAGACGTTATTCCTCAGCTGCAGACTGAGAAATAAGCAAGATTGTGGTATCTGACATTTGGGCAACTGATGGGATTCTATCAGCAAGTCGGTGTTTTCAACAAAAAGGCTGTGTACCGATATTTGGCTGCAAGGAATGCAGGAGGTCTGCATGACATTTTAGAAGTGACAGTGGACCATTGTCCAAAAAGCTTGGAATCACTGGTTAAAGCAACCACCATTGCTATAAAGAGATGGAGGGGCCACTGAGCACCTCTTCTGAAGAAAAGAGCACCTGACCAGGATGCCCAGCCATTGGTGTTTTACCACAGTAATACTGAGTGTGAGTCTAATTCCTGCTTTCCTGCAAGGAAAGCAACAGAGCTATAAAAAAGATTCTATCCTTCCTACATGCTCTTGCTCTAACTTCTGCTCTAGTAAGTATGAACTGTGCTACCACTAGTCCTCTGCAAAGAAAAAGACTGTGAAAAGGCTATGAGCAAGCAGGGCAATTCCACACAGTATTGTACCAGGGCAGGCTAGTAGAGGAAGGGCTTGCTACTAGCTAGCAGTGGACATTCATTTAGAGACAGGTTCTTAAAGCTATTTAAGCACTAACCTCCTACTCAAAATGTGCTGTGAGGCACCTGAATTGGTTCATTCAAATCTCAGGAAAAAACTGAATGCTGTGATTTACTGTCAAAGCCTTATAAACAGAATTGCAGAATTCAGTCTGCAAACATCCTCATGAACAAAACCTCACAGAATTCTCACAATTATTAATATTAGGTCAAGTAATCATCTCCAAAGGTAAATGATGGAAGCACTGTTGCTTGAGTTATTTAAAGCCAGATTGGACAATTCTCCAGGGAACATTTTGGGGGAGAAAGTGGGGACTTTGTTAAGATTAAACTGAGGTTATAAATAGGAAGACATTAATGCAGTGCAGCGTTACTGAAACAGCAATGCTGGTTTATGTTTTTTTTTCTAATCCGAAACTAGGGAAATTCTTACTTCCCACAGCAGTCTCCACCATCCCCAATTGCTTCTATTACATTGACCAGCAGTAACACCCTGTGGTTATTCATTCATTCTGCAATGCTGTAATTTCTACCTTTCTCCTCATCAGATGTCAGAAACACGGAGCTCTTGTGCCTTTCCCGTGAGCCTGTGCGTGACTTCTGATTCCAGTGTTTACACCCACGTGCATTTGGTTGGTGCAGAAGGACTTGGACCTGAAATGCAGAAATCTTAGAGCAAGATGGTAAAAACAAATGCTGTCTAGCAGCTTTGCGCTGTCACTCCAAGGTGAGGAATGTGTAAATGAGCCTCAAGACTTTGCAGTGATGACAAGATAAAGACGTTGTACTCACCCATTTAAAAGCAGGTAAAATTTCTGTCCCTACTTTATGAGGCTTTGGAGGGTGTCGTGTTTTCTACTGGGTGCCAGCGATGAACAACATATATTGTTATTCAACTAACTGGGAGAAGAAGCTTAGGGTTAACAAGATGGACACCTGACAATTGCAGGGAAACAGGGAGCTGTCTCCTCACCTCCCTGCAATTCTGGGGATTTACATCTATGCAAGTGAAAGCAAAGCAGAGGTCGAAAATGTTTCCAGGTCAGAAAAGTCTGTGGTATGTCCCCGTACCTGAGTGTAAAGTCATACACTGCACACAAAGCACAGAAGAGCTAGACTTTTTCAAGGTCTATATGCTATCCACAAAGGCAGGTGTTCGAGTAAACCCCTATCAATAGGAAGGTTTGATGATTTGAGGAGACTGCTCATTTATTTCTTTCTGTGTCTCCATTTGTTTTTTTGTTTGTTTTTGTTTTTAATTTAGGGTGATTACTTCATCTGCCAGACTTCTGCCTGTTTTAAGAAGAACTATTTGTGCCTTTTCAGTTCAATCCAGAGGAAGTGAAAATCGTGGAAGGTGCTTCTTCCACAGATGGATTTCTAGTTCGGACCTCTAACATCATTACAAGCACCAACATACAGGACAGTTTATCACTAAAACAAGCCTTTTTTTCAGTTGCTTTCTTCAAATGGGGTTTATGTGCCTGTCAGTGTGAGCCAGAGTGCTGCATATATGCACCTCTGAGATCTGGAAGTTTCATTCTGAATTCACCAAGAAAATGGGACGTGACACCCAGCACTGAGGGATATTCAATCATTTCTGATCCACCTGCACACTTGGCTTGTCAAGGTCTTCTCAACCCACTTCAAACATCCCCACAAACAGCACTTGGAGAGGGAGCTTGCTTTTTTTCCCCTTAGACTTTAGCATGTAGGTTTAAGATGAAGCTAAGGAAAACGTTCCATAGGCACACGCGCTAGGGCTGGGCAGATATCTTCAATAGTTAAGGGTGGCATATACACACATGCAAGCAAACATACATGAATGCACACAGAAAACATTTAGCTGGCTGAACCCCCATCCTGCTCTCTCCCATCTTTCTTGTCATGTTGCTGCGCTCATCACGTTTCCCCACAGGAACAGCGGGTGAGTTGTGTGGACAGGTATGTGAAACACCTACAGGAGGGCCATCAAGCAAATCACTGTTTGTGGAAATAAATAATGGTAGTGCTTCCGCTCTCCCCATGAATGCACAAGGGGACGCATTGTGAAATGCATCAAACCCTTTACTAGTTCTTGTCTCAGTTCTCACTCCGAGTCCCCGCTGCTTTGTGCTGAATACTAGTCCTTTTCAATGGTTAAAAAAACCTCTGGAACTGTGGAATTCCAGAAAGCACAAGCCAGGCTCAGACCCCTCTTCTCATGCAGTTAACATCTTTCTTCTTCATCCTGAGCGACAGTGTTTTACTGCAGGCTCACACAGAGGAAAGCCCGCAGCCCCAGCGCTGCGACACGTAGACCTTCAGAGACCTGGGCCCACCCCTTCCTACCACTGCTGTGTGTGGCCTTCAGGCTTAAAAATACCTCCCTTTTGCTATAGTCGCTGTTTGTTTTAAGCCAGAAATTGAAGCTAGACGCTTGCAAAGAAAAACGTTCCTGGAAGTATTGTCTTACTCCCTAGTATGAGGCACGACACTATGGAAATGATCGCTGCCTTGCCACAGCCACTTGCAGACCCTGCCCACACAGCTGCTGGTGGCATCCCAGCAGCAAGCACCGAGAAAGCCAGGGAAGCACCCCAAAGAGAAGAAATGTGGACCTTTCAGCAAAGACTGGCATTTTACTTCCCCTCCATGTCTCATACAAAGTCCTTCCAGTAGCAGCAACTTGATTTCAAGTTTGCAAACGCGCACTGCTCTCCCTCCCCCTCACCTGCCCATACAGACATGCCACAAGACATTCTGCACGTCCCGCCTGCTGAACCTGGCTTATAATCGATGCACCAACAAACAGCTGCTGCAGTTGCTGTCTGTGCTGGCTGAAGACAGAATTAGCAGGAAAGCAGCTGCCAGCTGAAAAGAGGTAAAAAAATCACTGTCGTTGTCTTCTCTGACATAGATATGGCAACACCGTTGCGCATCCGTTCTGATCAATTTTATTTCCAGTGATTTATTCCAAGGATCTCCCAGTTCAGCCAAATACAGGTCCCCAGCAGAAATGAACTCAGCCTGTAATAACGGAGAGTTAGCAGGTCCTCTCCTATCACAGCTTAGTTTTGCCCAGTGCATTCACTTTTCCATTTCCATTCAGCTTTATGGCTGTATATTGCTTATTTCCTGTACTTCTGACTACATGCATTTGTAGCATGAATATTTTCTGAGCTGTGACTTCTTCCAGGACAATAATACAAGGGAATAGAAATGCACAGGACAGTCAAGCTAAAAACGTTTGAGTCCCACAACAACTTGATTTGCAGTGGTTATTTGTGCCAGTGTTCAGTGTCATTGCTATGCTAGGATTTCAAACAGAAATTGTCTTACAGGAGACTGCCTTTGTCATTACCATATGATCTGGCAAATTTTAAATGTGACCCTTGGAATGCAAAGGTAGACTTCCAAATACCACGTGAGGAAATTGAAGCTCTTCCTGGAGGCTGCCTAGCCCAGTTAATTGCACTGCTAACTCTCATTGCCCTCAGAGGGTCTTAGTTTGACACTTCTCAGCTTTTTAGTGCTCTTCAACCAACAATTGACACACAAACATGAAATTAAAAAGTGAGAAGGGCGGGTTATTTTGTAGTGTTTGGGAGTTTAGATTCTTTGTTGTTTTTATGATGCAGTGAAAACTTGTGTGATGAGGGACTCCTGTGACAGAGCACTTCGTTGTTTCACAGCACGGAGCAGCCTAGAAATAAATGTCCACTCCCAAAAAAGATGCACTTATTAAGTAAGTCCTAAAAGTTATTGGCCTTCAAAATATTTTTTTCTACAAAAGCCATGAAGCAGAAGCTAAACCAACCCACAGGTGATTGTCCCAGCCACTGCTGTAACAGCAAGGCTGTATCTGCCATCCAGGTGTCGTCCTATTCATTGCATCAAGTCTCTTTTCAATACAGTCTGGATAAAATAATGCACTTTTAAAGGTGGACATGAGGAAGGTGAACACAAATATTAAAAGGGTGCAAAAAGTTTTCAGTAATTATGAGGTTTTTTTATATTTATATTATATTTATATGATATTATATATCAGTGTTTTTTCAGAGCACAAGGCAGAGGAAGGAGGGAGGTGAATACAGGGAACATCGTTGCTTCCGTTTATCTAAGAAGCCCAAAGTTCACACTAAACACTTTTTATTTTTAACGCTTTCAGAAATAAGTCCTGAAATAAGCACAAGAGAGAACAAACTCATGAGTCGGGTTAGACTAAAAACAATAGTGTACATACAGTCTCCTTTTAAACCGGTTTGCCGGTGTTTCCTTGACATGATGCTTATGTGTAATGCAGTGCAGTAAATAGGGACCTGACTCACCTCCTCCTCCTCTCGTGCAGATACAGACAGCTGAGAAAAGCCCCATCAGGTCAGAAGTACAACACACAGTGCAAATAACTACCCGAGATGCCAGGCAGCATGAAAGTGAGCTTAGGGAGGGATTTGGAGATGAGTTGCAGATAAGTAATCAGGAATCTATGTATTGCAAGATTTTTTCTCTAACATTTGCCCAGGACTTGTGGACAATACATTTGACCTTCCAAGTAGTAAGATTTGGGATGTAAAAAAAGTAAAATAGGCCATTTTACTATTGCCTGAAGTCCAGTGGGCTCTGGCTGGATCTGATGAAACAAGTCTAACTGCTAGTGCACAGAATAAGTTCAGTATTATAATGTATTGAAATGCTGATTTAGGTACTGTATCAGTAGATTAGACTGTCATCTAGTGGCAACTACCCAACTTGCATCCCAAAGTACTTCACACCAGTCTGCACAGTGCAGATACCTACCCAGGAATCTTCTCTTGACAAGCTTTCTAGAGCAGCCGAATGATGAAGGACACTTTCAAGGGATATTGCCATACTAATGGAAGATGCAGGCATACATTGTGGATTTGATCCCCCTGCATACCTAGAAAACAAAAGGCCTTTAAACAACTATCTCAGAAGATGCATGACCCACCTAAACTTATTCTACTTCCTGATTAATGAAAGGTAAAAACCACGAGCTGAAAGTTAGAGGAAAGCCAGAGCCTTCTATTATGATGCAAAGGAAAACATGCAAGGAAAACACATCACTTTAGGGACTAGCTGGTGATATTTTATTCCTTTTTATAGGTGTGCATATTACCAGGATGTCCCTGACATAAGAATGCATAAAGCCAAATAATAAGTTAGAAATAGATTTAGCAATAAAGTCAAAGGGACTTCCAGATGTTCAGAGAACAGAACTTAATGGAAGGAAAAGGACAAATTCATCGCTAGATGAATATGAGAAGTGGTTTAAGAGTGATTAAGAACCCACAGGCCCATTTAAGAGCCACGAGTCTAAGTGTTCACCCCATTCTAACATAAAACTGCCCATAAAATATTTGATTAAGGGATTGCTAGAGTCAATCCATTATTGGCAGAGCCAGACAGAAAGAGCGCAATGGCATAGAACAGTTTATCGGGCTGAAGTACTGGCCAGCCTGCTCAGAGGAACACCAGATTTAAACATCAAAGAGTGAAATTTCCCCCCACCCCATTTCCTTCCCAGATATATATATACTATATAGATATAGATTATAGATATATATATATATTATATATATATGTTCTGGATTAGATTAAAGATCATTGGAAGAAACTAATTCTTTTGAAGTAGGTAGAAGAAACAGTGGCTTTCAAATGTCTCAAGTCACCAACCAAAGCATATAGGCTGGAGGATTCTGTTATCTCCTACTGCTCTGAAGGTTGATACGGATATGAAAGAGAGCCAAAAAAGAAGTCCAAGGAGAAGGAGAAGGAAAACAGCAAAAAACAGCAGGTTCAGCCTGAGCAAACACTAAAGGATGGACCCAGGGTAAAAACAGAAAAGACCTGGGCCAGATGCTGAGCGACAGAGAGGAGTGTGGCAGAGATACCACGTCATGCTCCTTAGTTCTTTTTTTTAAGACAGATAGTTACCTTTTTTTCCAAGCTATTTTACGTGCCATTTCTTGAACACTCTGATGTTTTGCTCACTTTTGTGGATCACTGTGGGAAAAATGCTAATATTTGCTGGACTAGACATTTGGGTAGCACTTGTGCAGATGTCCTGGCTGTGAAATCCTCCATACTCCTTTATCTATTATCCCTCTCCAAGGCCATCCAGTGCTCCAGTGAATTCTCTTTTTATGGTTGTAACAAGTACATTTTCTGGCTTTCACTACTCACAAGGAAAGACAGTGTTCCCTAATTTATTTATACTTATATTTTTGTAATTTGCACAAATGAAATGATCTACAGGAAGGGATTCTCGGTAGTATAAATACATGTTATCACAAAGAACACATTTGTAACAGCATTAAAGAAACTTCAAAACTAA
Organism: Anser cygnoides; assembly: GCF_040182565.1. Taxonomy (NCBI): domain Eukaryota; kingdom Metazoa; phylum Chordata; class Aves; order Anseriformes; family Anatidae; genus Anser; species Anser cygnoides. The sequence goes on from NC_089873.1 coordinate 139,366,755, forward strand.
AAAGCATTTTGATTGCAGCAGGCCATTTAATATGCATGTCCCTCACTGAAATTAGGCTACATTAGCTAATCATTGAAGAAATAAGAGAAGCAATATCTCGGTGTAAATTAACAATGCTAGCTCTGAAAGACAGCTAATTGAGATCTGAAACACAGGGAATTACAAGCAAGAGACCACAACACTCAAAACTAGCACATGCTCTGAAGTTTCACTGCACTTCTCCTTAACCAAAAAAATGCCTTATTTTTTTCAGGTAGAAAAGCATCACCAAAAATCAAGCACCAAGGGACAACAATTCATCGGACTGCAGTTACAGCTCAGGTTTGCCAAAGAGAAGGGTGAGGGCAATTGCTTTATCCTGTCATTTCTAAACCTACACTCCCAGGCAGTGACTGTTACCAGTACTTGCTGCCATGAGAGCAGCAGTCTGGCAGAAGAGCTCCTGCGCTAGCACCACGCAGGAGGGGACAGCCCGTCCCAAAGCACCATCCGTGGTCGTGCAGAGGCGGACCACTGGCTCAGGGCCTCCTGTTCTCAGTCCATTGCTTCAACAAGAAGATGTGGTTGCTCTGTGACACATACATTGTGCTGTAAGTGTCTAGTTTAAGGCACATTGCTAAATAACTCTGATTTTAATGGCCGTAAGAGTAGAAGCACTGCGTTTCTATGGAACAACCGAATGTTCATTTTGTGCGATCTTACAATCTTGTGTTGATTATGCATTGCACTTTTTCATTATTTTTTAGGTAATGAGCTCTCAGTTATTCCTGGCAATGGGGGAGGTTGGAGGGAGAATAACCCAAATAAAGCAAGAACGCAGGTAACACAAAACAGATGTAAATTAGGTTGTAAGAGAAGAATAAATACGTTTAACTTTGAAAAGCAAAGTTGAAATGAAGAATGAGGTAGTAAACATAATGAAAATGAGGTGGCAGGGGAAGTGGTTAACCCACAACACAAATAATCCTCACACAGCTGATCAAAAATTGACTGTCCTTGTTTACACCTGCAGTAAGCCCAGCTGCCGCTCTTCTGAACGAAAATGACAGCCTCTGCCTTACATAGGCTGGGACTGCAGAAACTTGGGGGGAAATACTGAAATCTGACACGTTTTAGTGAGGGAGATACAGCCCCTCCTGGATATAGAGGTTCTCAAATTGTAATTAGCGAAGGTGGAAATCATAAGACTGGTACCTAATGCTTTGCAGGCCGCAGCTTTCTAGCAGGCCGCAGATCTCCGGAGGTGGAAACTAATGGAAAGCAGCACCCGCGCTCCACACGCAGGCTGCACTTTCTTCAAACCTTCATTACTGATTGCTGGGCTGAGACAAATTCCAGCCAGGCTAAACAGCCATTCTTTGGTGCACTTCTACACAGTCAGGACGTGTTTTAATCCCCCAGAATTTATTAAAGGAAAACAACAAAGCTTTAGTTCTCCTGCCACAGCAAACAAACTTTGCCCCACCTTTTCGCAGCGCAGATATCAGTTCTTCTCTCCTACCAGTGCAGTCACAGGTAGTTTTTTCTGCTCTGAATTTTGTTTTAATCAAGTAGTAAAATGAAGAAAATCAGAAAAGCCACGGAAATTTTAAAAGCTGAAAATCTCGCATGCTAAAAAGACAGTTTCCCCCATCCAAACCCCGGTGCTCCAGGGCCAACCCAAAAAGCAAGGCCAATGAAGAAATGTCTTAAGAACCTAGTGCCTCTTTTCTGTACTGACTGAGAAGGGCAGGGAAAATGTGCCATGGGACCAATGAGTCTTCAAGATTTTAAAGTTGGAGGGTTCTGGTTCCCCTGCTTCAATACAATAACTTAACTCAAGAACTCTTTCTCGTTGTTGACAAAAAAAAAAATAAAAGTCTATTTCAATAGGTTTGAGGTATTTTTGAAAAACTGAATCAGATTTATATACTTGCACTGCTTTACAGAGCTTCAGAGGAAAACTGGAAATGTGCCTGATGCTGGATAAAGTCTCCGGTTCGTGACATGACAAACACTGTCTCAAAGAATTTACAAACAAAATGGGTGGGACAAATGCATTCCAGTTTTACCCATGTTAAGCTGAAGCCTCAAATTACACTGAAAGCCCATGATAGAGCTCAACATTCAATTTACATTCCTGAACCTGATTTAACGCCTTACCTACACGACTCTTTGTCTTTAATTGTGCCAATTTACTTTATAATTCACCTCATTTACAGAGATTATTAAAATTGACAACTGAAAGTAAGTCCGACACAGTTTAAAGCAAGAAATAGGAGAACAAGGAATGCAGTCTTGCATCCAGCACAGATTTCCATAGTCTAACTTCTGCCTAAATTCCCCAGCCTAGAGTTTTTGTTTGAGTAGGTACAGGTGGCAGCCTACAGCCAGCCACAAGAGACTAAATAGCACTTAGGGGGCTGAGCCTGGCACAAACCAGCTCAAAAATAATGTTCCCACAGCTAAATGCTGGTATATTAAGATTGGTTGTCTTCGTTTAGACAACCTCTCTTACAAGAATGAATGATCTTGAACAGAAGTATCTTAGTTATGAGAAAATTACTAATGGCACAGGTGAGACAGAACCACAGTGATATTTATGAGAACACTAGCCCTATATATTTAGAATTGACATCCTTAGTTTATGTGAATACAACAGTTGCATCAGCAGTCTCAAACTGAGATGTGATCAAGTCTTTTCCAGTTCCTTTACTTTCTGGAAAGGCTATGGAGCTATGCGAACCTGCAGTGTGACCCAGCACTGAAATTCGTGCATGGACATCAGGTTTGTGAGACAAAATCTGCAGTTCATACCTAATTTTGCCCTGAAATGCATGAAAAAGAGCTGGCTGCTTCAAACAGGATTCTCAGCAGCCATCTGGACCACAGTGTTATTGAAATTAACTGATAGGAAAAGCTGGGAGGAAGGGTGTTTAATAAAAATCCTGACTGCTCATGCTAAGACCACTAAGGCCCCAGGGAAACATCAATGTCAGATGAGGATTCATAGTCCATGCGCTTCACCACCTCTGCCATTCCTCTCCACGCTGCAACAGGTACTGCTTTTGTCTGTCTCAGGACAGGAAGAGGAGCAACTGGGCAGTAAGGCAGGAGTTGGGATACTAGTCCAGGAAGAAAAGAAGGTCCCAATTCTCCCCTAGCCTTCCACATCTCTTGTCTCCCAATGCTGTGCTCCAGCCACCCAGCAGCAGATGATTTTCAGTCCGTCACAGTCCTGCAGGCATTCATAGGAGCACAAGGTCAGGTGCCCACCTTGTGCTGCTTGAGATATCTCAGGGTATCTGCCCCAGCCTCTAGCTGTCCCTCCAAATTGCACATCTCCCATAGGACCTGTCACCCCTGGGACATCTGCCAGCCTTGTGCAGATATTTTGGCTACCCACTATTGTTTCAAGTGGTATTAGAGACCTTGGTGCAAGCAACTGAGCTGATCCCTCCTATACCTTCCACTCAATCAATATTGGACACTGTAAGATCAGAGAGGATTTGAGGCCTGCACATTACCTATGTACCTATTTTCTCCTTAAAACCCTCTTTAGGATACCCCCTTCCAGAGAGCAAGACCTGTTGACCACTACATCTCACATTGACGGGGCAGGGTAGGTGCCCCGTGTTGCTGCTGGACTTTCCCTTTCTCTGCTATATGTTGTCACTCTGCTAATGAAAGTAATACGGAAAGCACTTTCTACCTGATGAGACATATAACATTTAGGAGTCACAAACTGGTATGGCCATGAATCTCATGTTACTGCTCTGTTTTTTTCCCTATTCAGATTGCAGAAAGTTTCCCATCACATTACTTAGCTATATATCCTTCAAGTGAATGCTTGGTGCATATTTAGATCCGTATGGTTAGCGCTCAGCATAAGATCACTCTTTCCCTAGTGATCCACCAGAGAGATTGAATAAATTTCATAAAGAATACATTTCCAAACTTTAGCTAAGCACATATAATGAGTGGATCTCAACAGTTTCTTACTAACTAGTGATGGACCCTGCCTGTGATTAGAGCCTTCCTGGGGCCACGTTTGCTGTTCAGGATTTTTACAGTGGTTTGTCCATACTTCAGAGCCAGCAGCTTGTTTTGAACTTTCTGAGCAAGGTGAGCATTTTGAGCCAGGCCCATCTAGTCAAATAATATGTTCCACAGTTACGTACCTTCTAATGGTCACAAAAATGATATTGTCTCCTCCAGAATACATGGCTGAGGTTTTCATTAAAAATAAAGCACCCAATACATTAAGCATATTTCCTTTATTACCAACCAACTTATTCATCCTGACATCTTTATTCATCAGAAGCTGCTGCAAATAGCTTGGACGAATAGGAGGTGGTTTTCTTGGATAATTTATTTTTGAATATTTGACATTTGTTATTTACACTGGGTGATTCTTACCTTAGATCAATACACAGACATTTCTACTCCTTGATTAGATGACAAAATTTAACGAGAGAAAAAGGTACAAATAGATAATTGAGAATAACAACTGTTCATATTAATATTGCATTACACACGTTACTTATCCCCAAACCCACACATTAATAAATCCAACATCATTGACAAACCACAAACAGTATAAAAAGAGGCACCCAGTCTTTGTCAAATGCAAGCTGAATACAATGAAATTTTTGCCAAGTCCTTACCTTGCAGCATTCAGGCAGTTCCAGCCTTGCTGTCGTGGTGTCTCTGAAAAAAACAGGGTTATTTGTATATACAACTGAGGCATTTGTTAAGCCACAGTGACATAAAATGCTGAGTAAGAGTCTCTTTTTTCTTACCTCTTTTCCTTTTACCTAAAAATCACACTCTAGTATATCTCTGCAGAAACTTTACTTAACATTTTCCTTAAGTACCTTCTTGAATAACGGCCAAAGATCATAAAATTAAGAACTTAGAACTACAGAAATCAAATTAATAAGCTAGTGTGCCGGGGGGAGTATAGAAGAAACCACCATAACATAATACCAACAATAATACTCATATATGTATGTAAGAACACAGAGGGGTGTGTGTGCACAAGTGTGTGTTTGTGTTTACATTTATAAACTTTCTTGGAAAGGTGTATTACACAACATATGTTAGTAAAGCATCTGTGAAAATTATTTCAAGAAGAAGACATGACAGAGAGTATACAGAACATTTTAATATTCATAGCTGTCAGTAGTAATTTCATGCCTCAGTTATACCCTCTCTCCGGTCACGTGCCTCTAATGGCAATGGTCCGCGGGACTGACCGCCTAGGGTTACACCTGCTGGTGCAAAGGTACCACATGAAGGGACCTTCATACACCTGTGCAGCCAGTTAAAAGCCTTTACGGGGCAAATAATTTGATTTTTCTTTGATGAGTGTTACATTGCCTCTGTTTTTTGGGGGTAAGTTCATGCCTTAGTTGAAGTCCAGCTCAGCAAAGCAAACCCCAGCTTCACAAAGTCCAGCTCAGCCATTCAATTGTATTAAGCCGAACCCCAAACTTGTTCATGCACCTCCAGAAATTAATTTTATAGCCAAACCAGTATTCAGATCTTCAGTCTTGACATGGGGTATTTGCCTTCTGTTTTTTAGAGTCTATTAATCCAATTGGCTCCACTTACATCACATTTTTAAGTTGTTCCTACAACCACAAGACTTAACAATTTGTTTTACTTTTGTTGATGAAAACAGGGAGTCTTGCATAGACACTTTGCTCCAAGGATCTAAGGCTTTAAGAAAGACATAACTTAATGAAAGCACAAGGGTTAGCTTGTGTAGACTTGTGGTTAACTTCTGTTAAATATACAAAATAAGCATGAGCCATAGATCTGGTGAAAATTGTATCACGGAACAGAGAATTTGCCAAATTGCTTTTCTAAGGAGTCAGAATATTTGCTGAATCAAATCAGTTCTTACAGATGGTTTTAGCCAAAACAAAATGAGTAAAAAATGTCAAAAATGCTAAAATACTTCTTGACATTTTTTAATGAAACATTTTATTTCAGAAACATCAACATCTTGTGTCCTCATCTTCCAAATAAAACACTAAAATTTTCTACTTGAAAAGATAATTTTGTTTACAAATTGAACTCCCTTTCACATAGGAGGGATTAGAAAGGGTTAAACAACCTGATAATTAAACACACTGAATTGCCTCAAACAAGCTGGTCTTGGTATTGTGTTTTGTTCGTTGTTTTTTTGGTGTTTTTTTTTTTTTTAATCAAAATCTTCAAATCCATTGTAACTATTTGCAAGGAAACCCACAGCTTCTTAGCTGTGTGGAGGTGGCTTAGTAGTTTGAGATGATTAGGAAGGACTTGTCTTCCTAAATTTGACTGCCAGTTTTGACAACGTTTCCTCAATGACCTTGAGTACATCACTCAACTCTCTGTGCTTCAGTTTCTTCACCCGTCTACTTGGGTTTTACTAGGATTGTGATGAAATCATCTTGTGTCAAGAATATTAATTTACCAGTATGGATTGTCATTTACTTATCAGTTCATCTGTGACAAGGCTGTCCTGTAATGTCATTGTCGCCTTATTAACCGAGAAAGGAGAGACTTAGGTGTATTTTTATCCCACCATGGATTATAGGAGTTTGGTTGTTGTGGTTATTTCCATTCCTCCAACTAATCAAGTGATTTTTCTAGTGTCTTCATATGCATTTCTAAACTGTTCCAGCTCACAGTTGCCCCTCAGTAGCATTTCCTTCAAAAATAATTGTGTTGAACTGCAGAAAATAATAAAAAGAAATGTCTTTGTACCCACGGTGCAGCTCATGATTTCTTTTCTGGTGGAGGAAGGTTTCTTGTGTGACCTGCGCAAGTTCATGCATTTTGCTTTCTGTACGAGGAAATTCAATGAGTTTCCACAACCAAGATTTCAGCCGCTGGCACGGGCCGTTATCGGCAGCACGAAGCGACTTGCACAGAAGCAGGTATTTCTGTATTTGTGCCTGATTGGTGCTGGGGGACCTCTTCCAAGCTTTGCGGCATCAATGACCGGGAGGAAGCCACCAGCAAGGTGTTAGCGCAGCAAGTCTCCACGTCTCCTTTCTGTTTCTCGCCCGCTAGGTGGCACCGAGTGCTTCGAGCGGTGTTAAGGGGATGTGGCAGCCCGGGAGGGGGCGGCCGGATCCGGCTGCGGAGCCCTGGGTTCGCCAACAAGCCGGGAGAGAAGACACTGGGCACCTACCGGCTCCCACAGGTTTCATCTTCTGTTTAAAAAAAAAAAAAAAAAATAGAAGCATTTTGCTTCTAACCTATAAAAGCCCAAAGGAATGTGTTTACCTAGTGTACGTGTGGATTCTTTTCCATAAAAAAACCTCTGGCCTTGCTCGCAGTGCTCCTAGGACTATGGAAATCCTTTCATCTGCCCCGCCAGACGCTCCCAAATGAAACATCCCAGGCACTATTCTCTCTCCCATCCCCACCGTTAAGCTCTCTTTCTGCCCCCCAGCAAGGTGGCCAAATCCAACACGCCTCCTGGGAGCAGTCCCAGGCAGGCACCGTGCCCAGCGCTCCGCTGAGGCCGCAGCAGTGAGCGCTGAGGCTCCAGCCCGTGCACTGCTGCTGGAGCATCTTGCAGGCACCAAGAAATTTATCTTGGAAGAAAAAGAAGAAAAACGCCACTGCCATCTCAACGATGGGACGCTGGCACTCGCAGAGATAAATTACATGACCAGTGATGCAGCAATTGCCTGTGGGAGAGCTGGGCAGTGCTGCCTTTACCACCCAAGCACTTTTATCATGAAACCATCTTCTGAAAATAGAGAAGAAGCTCAGCATATATCCTACAGCCTCTCTTAGAGTGCAAGTGATCACCATAACACATCAAAAGCGTGAGGGGGTAAATCTGCTGGTGTGAACTCGATTCAGCTACAGCCATGAGTGCCAGGAGAGGGTGTGACTGCATGCACAAGCACACACACTCAAGGGAGAGACCACAGAAAATTCGGGTCACCGGGGGGATCTACCTTCTGTCCCTGGAGAGCAAAGTGGCTGCTAGAGACGGCGATTTAAGAGCTGGTTTCATAGCTCAAGGACCATCTATTCCACAGTTTTCCAGTTAGGGATAGTAAGCAAATAAGGGAAAAAAACTTTTAGGCAAAAGTACATATATATTTGGGGGGATGTTATTAGTTAAATAATTTAAATAATAAGAGTGGCTGAGGGTAATGGTGTACAAAGCTTCATTTTTTTAATTCAAACGTAGCAATGACACCTCATAAACTTAAACAGGACCCCAGTACAGGCTTATCTGCTTAGCTGAACAGCAGTGGCTTTCTTTACCCATACAAAAACAAGTGAATATTTCACTACCTGAATTTTTACTGGAAAAGAGGTCAGAAGAAGCATGAATTTCCTTTTCAATCCTAATCTATATTTCTATTTTATTCATTTTTCTATTAAAACTAGTTCCAGATTTTTCTGGTCCTTGCTGAAACATTCAGAGAATATCTTCTATCATCCTACCTTCTTACAGAAATAAAATGTACTTAACTCTGTAAACACTTAACTCTATAAAAGATGTTTAACATAAAAACCCGTAAGTCTGACTAGCAGTTGTTGCTTTTGTTAATACCTCATTAAATGTGGGAACCTGTTTCTGGATGAGGGAATATGCTCAGGTTCCCAAACCAGTAATACATATGTCTAGCAGGGAACTGAATTTTTTGATAAGAGTTTTATTTTCTAAGGCTATACCCTTGGCAATAGTCATATAAGCTTAATTTTAAAGCTGTGAATTTTGTTCCTGTTGAAATCTATAACAAAATCACAGTTGAATTCTCTGGTAAATATTCAGAACCTTTCACTGCATGTCAGCATGGCCAACTTTTTCTTCAAATACTTAAAGTGCGCTTACAACCTCCCATGATTTTTCTGAGGATATCACAGAAGACTGAGAATTAGTTTACACACTACAGCTCTTTTTGTATCCCTGCTGCTGCCCATAGGGTATTTGCAGCTTTAAAGTTTGTCACTGCTAGATGCCACCAGGTCTGTGCATGTGCTTGCTGGGTTCTGGCTGTTATTATGACACACAGGTGGTTTTTTAACATAAAAAGTCCTTGATTTTAGATAGATTAGAGGAAAGCATTTTGATCAAAAGACAGAGTTCTGTATTGTACTTCCAAAGAAGTAGGTACAAACAGAGCTTGCTAATTTGAAATGTGAAGTAGCCCTGATCTTCAGCTGCTCCGTTTCTTATGAAGGGACATCTCCCAGAAGCAAACCTTCCATCGTTGGTTATGGTCTATGGCAGGCCAAATCCCAAACAAATCAATGGAAGCTCATCTTCGTTAACTCTAAGGCTTGTCCCCCACGGACTTGATGAGGTAGATGCTTGAACTGTTGGAGATGTCTGAGGAAACACATACACAGCTGCTGTGATGTCAAAAGATGTCAAAAGCAAGACGTGTCAACACCCAGGCTGCCCCCACTGTACAATGCATGGCCCAACAGAGAGGATTCTAAAGCAAAGGGAATTTTCCTTCATGTGTTTTATTTGCCTCAGGCTGACTTAAAGAACATTTTCTCATAGCACATGCATCTTTTTAAAAATGGTCATTATCAGAGCACTACCCCTGCAAGGAAAAGATGAGGAAAGACACCTGAAAGTTTGTTTTCTTTAGAAATTCTGTGTTCCTCAGCACCGACATGTTCATTTTCTCGTTGGCCTTCAGGACGCATTGCTACTGGCTGCTTAGCAAAACCAAGCAAGAAAGACCGGCAGGTATGTGAAATGCCATCACATCTTTTCCTTTACACCAAGCTGAATACCACTCTCTGCTATTAACGTAGGGTCTGATCGTACCCTCATCAAAGTTAGAAGCAAATTTCCCATTGACTTTAATAGGGCAACACATGTTTTTTACAAAACAGACAGGGCACTTTTTTTATTTCCCACTAAATATGAAAAAGAAAAATCTGAGTACCAAAGCCTTTGATCAAAAAGAAAACAAACACATCTTACAGGCTTTTTAATAACTTTTTTCCCAATAAAAAGAGTAAAGTTGGCCTGAAATTATTATACCTGTTTGAACAGAAAGCATATTTTCTTTCTAGCTAGGCATTATATCATTCAATCTATGAACACAGAGATGTAATATAAAGTAATAAAGAGGAAATACAACATAAAGTGAGATTCAGACATATTAAATTGCTTAATGAAAACACAAGAGAGAGAGAATAGAAAATGTTTTCCTTTATTGAGAAAAATCCCTTTTCAAATGCTTAATCAATAATAAAGTTCATATTTCCTGACTTGAAATATTTTTTACATTTTTTTTAGAAAATTATTAAATATCTTTAATGAATATAGATTGTCATTTTTCTGCAGCATGGCCTGGCAGCATCCTGGATAGATTGTTCTCTGCCTAATCTGTTTCCCTTCTGCAATTGACTGATCCAAGCAGTGCACTTCATAATTTCATTTCAGATAATTCTTGTCACTGAATTCTATCCAGTAGATGTGAATACACATTTGCAAATGCACCTTGGGAAAAGGGAAATCCTGCAGGATCATGCTGCTGGTAATTTGGAGGTGAGTCAAATTAACAAGGAACATTTGTTACCACTTAACTTTTTTATGCTCTTGAGCTACAGAGCAGATTGAGGCTATACAAGTATTGCAGTCAAACCACTGTTATTCCAGTTTCCATATTCTCTGACCCTAATTCACTGTCCATGGGCTATTAAATATGCAGAGTCTACTGACTAAGATGGAAGAATGTAAGACCTCTGTTAGTGTGTGAAACCTTACATCCACCTACTCCACCATCTTCTGCCTGAATATCTACAGCTTGCTTCTGAACCGTCTTGCTCCACAGGGTGGAACACCAAAATTATCACTTAAAATAGCTGTCACTTCTGGAAAGACATGAAGCATTCATATCCTCTCAGGACTCAGTGGAAGCTTTACATTTCCTGCTCAGCATGGCCACCTTTCTCCCAGTATGGGACTGCAAGCACTTGGTAAGACCCAATCCTCTGCATGCAGTTCCCGGAGGAGCAGAGGTAGAAAGAAACAGCACGACTGTAAGATGACATCAACCTGGCAGTCTTGAAGGACACAGATCCTGTAGCACAAAGACTTAGAGAGGTCATGGAGAGGAAGTAGAAAATTCCCAGTGCCCGGGGAAGCTGGGAGGAAGGAAGCCCAAGGTATCTACAGTGACAGTGTGGGGAAAGACGTATGGTCTGGGGGGTCCTAAGACAGGCAGGTCTGGGGGGTCCTAAGACAGGCAGCAGTCCAGTGTGCTGGGAGATGAGAAGTACCAGCAGGAGCATCCTCTGGGAAAGACAGGGTGGGGACAGGAGTAGAAAGGGACAGGCGGCTCTCAGCCATATGAAAACATTGAAAAGTTTGATCACTCCTGGACTAGACCATTTCTTCTTTATTTGTACCACAATCTTACATCAAGACAACAATTCAGAACCTACACATATGTGAGTAATGCTGTTCTGGGCAGCAGGGTATCCAAATTACGTGTCCAGGGCTGGCAGACACAACAGAGAACCTGTGCAAGACGGAGGTCCTTCTGGAGTGGCACTCAATTGCCAGCTGGTAGGCCTCTGGGCTCTCAGTGTAGCTGCTATGGTTAGGTACAACTTATTCTTTGGCAAACGGTCACAAATAAGAAAAAAAAAATGTATTCTATGAGGACAACGGCTTCTACAGGGGCTGTGACCCGCAAATAGCCAGATCTCCACACTTCGTCACTGCAGTCCACTGTTGATATGAGCCCACCACTGTCTTTCCCTGAGCAATAATCCCAGGAGTGCCTCTAGAGAGATCATTAACAATTAGTGAAAATTGGCTACGGTTCCTCAGACTGCCTGAGGCCTGGGCAGGCCAAGGTGGGCTGGAGCCCCTCACATTCTGCACACGCCACCGGATGCCAGAGACATGCAGCTCCTGGGTGACTTTCTGGAGATGCTTCGGCTGGGTTGGGCTGGGCTGAGGGAAGCCAGAGAAGGGGCCAGGCAGACAGAGAGGAAGAAATAGGCGAGGTGACAGGCTAGGGAGAGCGGTTACCCTCACAAAACTGTTAAGGCACCTTGCACATCAACCTTCCTGAATATTATAGTGTATTGAAGTAATCTTATTTACATATCCGAGTTAAATTTGGCTAGTTTCTAAGGGGTATCGCTATAGGCAGTACACACAAATCACCTGGAACATCATCTCGTTCCATTGTAAACCTCTAATGATGGCTTATAAACAGAAACACGGTCAAGCTAGAAATAAGCTGTCACACAAAATGCTGACATCTCCAAATAACAAGTGTATCCAAGAGGTTGGTTTTTTTATCTCATTAAAAATATTGTATTTGTTTTTCTCAGAGGAAGTAGAAGCCGTAAGAAAAATCAACATTAAGTGACCTAATCTTTCTCATTTTCATTTTTAATTCCCCCATCGTGGGGCTGGAATAGCTCAGTTCCTTCACACCGAGCACCATGACAACCATCAGACCCATCAGGTCTCTGCATAGCCACTCTGCTCATTACCTGGGGAAAAATGTACGTACCAAATGCTCAAACTCTTTTTAAACCTATTAAATATAAATAACTAATATGATTTGACCTAGATAGCTGAGTGTAATGTACCATAACATCCAAATTTAAAAAAAAAAAGCCTAAGAGTAAAAACATTTATATATGTTATGGAGACTAAGTAAAGTTGCTACAATGAGCTCACCAGTTGTATTAATGTTTTAAGATAACTTCTCAAATGAAATGCTTTCGAAGTGAGAAATGTGAGTAAAGTATTCAAGATTTCAGGTATCACTTGTATGCTATAAATGCAAATTTCTATGAACAGTGTAGTTAAAGCACTGAGAATATATATATTTTTATAAATGAGATGCATCTCAAATCTGGATAATTAGTATCTCCAAAGAAAAACTTATTTTAAATTGCCCTTGAAGCTTTAATATTCACACCTTACTGAAACCTAAAGTGCACAGGTAAAACACTATTTCTTTTAACAGTACTAGCCTATGGAACAATCTGTAGTTGCACGCACATTCAACCATGAATAAGCAAGATAAAGATGTATGAATTTCTTATCACTAACCTTTACACAAACACCATTTATGAATAGGTGTATCCAACTTGACTGCCAGCCTGGCTTTTCCCTTTCACCTTGCTGCTAATCGATACTTGCTAGAAATTTTATGCGATATCATTGTCCAGTCCGAATTTTGCATTTTGATGCACAAACAGCAACAACATAACCAGCTTCACTCCTTGTCCTTATAAATGATGCTACCATTTTCACAGATAACCTATTTAAATGTCCTAACGTTTTCCCTGAGAAGCATCACCTTTCTGGCAGCTGGCCTTTGCAAGAGAACATTAGATTCTCATCTGAAAGAGAGATGTAAGACCAAGCCTCACTCTGCCAAGCTGGCTTAAGGCTTTCATTTAATTAGCACATATTTAGCTTGGCCAAATTTAAATGAATGCGTTTCTTGGTAATATAGATAACAAAAAAGGCCTAGCATTTGCACCCTGTGACCTAGATAAAGAAATCACTTTAAAGATGAAGGGTTTGGGGTTCTCTGACTGATTTCAACTTTATTCAGCTTAATTCTCCTATCCTCTGATCAGTATTATCCCTTTCTACTGCAACTTCCTCTTCAAGCATATCTCCAGTCTTCTGCCCTCATATTACTAACTTCCCTAAGCCTTTATTTCACATTTGATTTTATTTTCTTCCTCTAAATGTCTCTCCAAGCAGTTAACTGCTTTTCCAGTTTCCCAGATAACATCCAGAGATGCTCAAGCATTAATGGCTTTGCTTCCAGCTACTGATCAGCCATATAAATCTGTTCACACACCGCAACTCATCCTGAAAATTGGGTCCAACACCACCCCAAACTTCAGTACAAAACCTGTTTGAAATCCACTGATTGAAAACAGTGTGCCACTAAAAACACAGTTGTCAATGCAAAACGACCACCTTTGTGACCCTACTGTTTTGACGCATTTGAATCTGTCAGGAAGTCTAAAACAAATGAATTTCTTTTGTAGCTGGGAGACGAATAAAATTTGTTTGGGTGGAGGTTTCCCTGTAAACTAATTACATTAGACTCACCACTGCCTTTCATCTTGTACCACACTCATTCATCTTTTGCTCAGAAACAGGAAGAGGAGGCTGCTTCTTCCTAACCCTGCAGTCCCTGCCGTGCCTGATTCAGACCATATGAGCTCCAGAGAAGATGCACAAGTTTGCTTGGAGCAGAATCAGGCCCACAGAAGCTGGCAAAATCACTTTTTCTCTGTGTGGAAAATGAGAGAAAACCACCCTCACAGAAGTGCAGCAGAAAGGACTGGAGGAAAATGTAACTCAGCTGCTCAAACATTTTGTTCTCTGTGGAATGGTTTATAATCTATTGAATTTTCATTCCTCTGCTACATGACAGTTGAAGAGGAAAAAAAAAAAAAAAACAGATAAACATTTAACTAAAATGTGAGAATACTTCTCAAGGTCACCCCAATTATTTATTATTAGGATTTTTATTTTTTTTTAGGTTTGCAGCTGTTGCAAAAGAATTCCTTTCACTGAAGTATCCCCTGACTGCAGTTTCCAACAGAAAATCTATTTACTGAAATTGAATATCAAGACTACCAGGTATGCACAGCTGCAGTATAGAAATGTATGTTATCTGGTCATCTCTTGCATGCTATTCCTTTTTTTTTTTTATTAAATGTGGCATACATGGGTGTACAAGATTAGGAGGAAAAATATGTAAAAATGAAAGCATCAAATTATCCCTGCTGAAGATACGTCTGAAAAAGGGAACCAGAAAAATGAAGTCCCGTATATGACCCAGGGTTAATTGTACTCAACTACCTATGAAATATATGCACATTTCTATGAGGAGAAACAGAAGCGTGAGAAGGAGTGTTTCCAGCAAATGAGGACAACTGGCTCAATGACGCAGAAGTGCCATTAGCCACAGCCCTTGGAGACCCAAACCAAACAGATGCATGCTCCTATCAGAAGCAGCAGGTAAATAGGACAGAAAATGTAGAAGCCCGATGAATAACAGGCCTATGGTCTGACATGGTATGAATAAGCAGGGGATAATTTGCAAAGGCAAACAAGGACAATGAGAGATGTCAGGTGTAAAAAAGTCATCTACATCACACCCAGAGGCAGCAGTGCATTCCAAATCTGGGAATGCTGCATTTTGGGACCAACGGGAGACTATTTTTGCTGAGCCGGTGCCCATTAAGTGGGCTCTGGAGAGGTGTTTGTTCCCTCTGCAGGCTGTCGATATGTCTGGAAGCATGGTGTTGGCAACAAGAGAAAAACTGGCTCATGGGGAGCTCAGGTAGCGGTCAGATACCTCTGTGCACACAGCGCTAAAGTTACAAACACAAGTTTTGTGAATTTAATCAATATGTCCCCCTTTCCTACATTACTGCTGCACTGGCTTGTCCTAAGCCAGGAGTCACTCCGTACTTCCCAGTGTCAGCCATCGGCGTTACGCCAGCCTCCGAGTCCTGTTTGACGCCTGCTCCTTTATATCAAACACTGATTTTTCAGCTTCTCTGCCTCGTACCTTCAGCAAAGCACTTAGCCTACTCGCAAAGACCCTTCCCATGGGGTTCAAATGAGGAAAAAAGAAGACTTGATATGGTATTTGCTATGTGCAATGTATATGTGAGAAAGGAAAGTATAAACTTCTGCTACATTTAAGGATATAGACTTTAGCAGCTGGATTTTCCTCCTCCCTCTATCAGCACAATGCTGCTTTTAAACATGTTATTTTCTGGCTGTCCTCATTTTCTGTGAACTATTCCTCTGTCATTTTCACTGTCACAGGAATCAATACCTAGTAATAGCATTACATAGGTGGGGGTGTTGGCCTCCCAATAACTTCTGGAGACACAGACATGTGGTTTATTAATTTGTCATATATCTTTGACTGGTTCTTTTCCCCTTTGCCCTCTTACCTACCTTCCAGGGCCTCATGCTAAGATGCACAGTGCTGAAAAGCTGTAATGCACATCTCCGCTTTCCTTAGATCAAGTGGTCAGGAAAAAGTATTCTTCCTTCCCCACAAATACAGAATCACTTTTGCTAAACATTATGCTAACTTGTACAAGGAATGACAAAATTCATCCCTGGTTTGTAAGACAAACATTTATGTAACAACATCCCTACTCAAAAATTAAACAACTAAACAACAACTAAAAATTAAACAACTAACCAACAACTAAAAACACCGTGGCAATGAGAGCTCTGACACACTGGAAGATTCCTAGTTTCCCAGTGAATGTCAGCTCTTTCTCCTAGTCCTGGAAGAAGCCAGCCAAAATGCTGAGAACCTATTTAGAGTCACACTTAACATTTTTATTCTGGCCTACAGCACAATGCAGTTGGAAGAAGGAGGGAGGGGTGGAGGGGGGAGGGCATATTATCTTCTTCTGTGATAAAACAGATGGACTGAGATCACAAAAATCAGATGTGTTATTTGAGTTTTGCATGTTATTATTTCACTAAGAACAGGTTTTGAAGTGGAAATTTAGAAGTATGGACACACTTCTGTTTCTACCACAAATGTCAGTGCAAATGAAACCAGCTTATACCAAGAACACCCACTATTCATAACAACAGCCTCTTGTATACAGTTTATTGACCTATTCCATGTGCAGCATTTCTGTTTATCAAGACTGTTTACATGAAACTAATTAAAAACATCAAGATCATTGGTTCATAGACGCTACCACACAGACAACAGAATGTCATTTTAAAGATGTGCTAAATAAAACACAGGTTCACTTTTCTCAGCTCTGGCTGCCTTCGTTTGCCACAATGCAGACACATTTTCTAAATTTGCACTTACTCTAAGGGTACAGGATCAGGCTGACTTGTCAGTATTGCAGAACAGGGAGAACGAATGCAATAAACTTCTAGGCTGCCACCAGCTACAATAAACGACACAGAATGACAACAATCCTTCCACATAAATACTGATCTTATTTTTGCTGAACTCTAGACCTCTTGTTTCATGGTATTTTTATAAACTATAGTTCATATGCATTACATTAGGGGAAGCAGTTATGATGCAAGAATATTGTCACGTTCCCTTGTACAGTTATATTATGAAAAAGTGCAAAATTAAAGGAAAAATTCATTTCAGTAGACCACTCAGTCAGCACTGCACTTCGGGAGAAAAATAACAGTGCAGACTTCTGTTTGTTTGTAGCATTCAAAAATCTTCCCTCTGCACAGTCATGGGTCTTATTTAGATCTTCAGAATAAGGTATATTCCACTGTAAGAAAAATAGATGCCATTTTTTACCACAAGAAAAGTCTTTTATGAATGCTTGTATAAGACAGTTTTATGTGCCTCTGACACACCATTTACTTGACTTACCATAAATGTATTGCTTCTTAGGCTATCTCAAAAAGAACAGCAAAAACCAGAGGCATGCTCAGTCAGACGTAACTGTTACACATAGGTTACTACCTCACGAGCAGCTAGAGGGCTGAAGTTTCTGCTAGAAGAAGAAATAACAAAAGCAATAGATTGAAATGGCTGTTTTTCTCTCTGCCTAGCCCATCCCAAATAACACAAAAAGTCTCTCACGATTTGGAGATTACAATTTTATGTGAATGAAGAAAGTACCAAAGCATACAAGGAGACAGAGAAACACATCTCTTCTTATATAATGAGAGAGTATATCATTATGTTATTACCATCTGAGAAACAGAGGTGCCTATCTGATGCATTGCTTTTGATAGCAAGGAGAGAGGCGATTCTTCCTGCATTGAATAGATAACATGGACATGCACCTATTTAGATTAATTTACACATACGAATAAATACACTTGCATGTCTTCTCCTGATTGTTCATAATGCAATTTATAAGCTTCACTGCAGAAACAGCAGGTCCAACATTCCCAGTAAATATTTAAGAATTCTATAGTGCTGATGATGAAGCTTATCACTCCAAACATGACCTGCAGTCACTGCAGTGGCAGTACTGGAGACACAGTACATGCACAGCCTCTGATGTGTGCAGGTGTCAGAAAGAAAAAACGCAAAAATCTTTTCCCTTTCCTTTATTTTTTGCAGGTTCACATTGTTACCATTTCCCAAAAGGTAGGACTAGATACGTAGCAGTTAGATGAGCTCCTAGGAAGCAGGAAAGAGAAAGGATCTTCTATCTGCAGCAGCAGTAATGAGAGAATCTTTAGATTTTTCTTTCCTTAGACGAACATTTTGGAAGAGCTGCTTGCAACTGAGGTCAAGGTTGCATGAGAGGTTAATACAAGTCTGTCTTAGGAAGTGAGGATTCATAGGAAATTGAAAGAGTTTTCGTATTTACTTTTGAAACAAAATTCACCTGGGATGCCTTCAGACTCTTGACAAGGACTAGCACTTCCCTCCCTTCATAGGGCTAGAAGCACTTTGTCTTGTTTCTTCAGTGCAAAGAGTGGGTACCACATGCACAGATCCTTTACATATTCCTGGCTTATCTAGAACAGATGAATCTGAAGCTTTCTTATTCATCCATGAAGGAATTATCTACGGAGTTCAATATTCACAGCCATGTATTTTTAAGCAAAACACTTAAAATTATTTCAGAAGCATACCAGCTGAAGGGTGTTTTATGCCCTGTTCAGATAAAAGCTCATTCAACTAACTGTTTCAGCCTCTGGGGACTGCAGGAAGAGAGACATTAGTTAGTGAACTGTGCACAACTACCACTGAGGAATTCCTGCACACGGTCTCTAGCAATATAATTTTCATCTTCTTTCTTCAGCAGACAGCAGCATGGCCACTAGAGAATAAAAAAAGTTTCCCAAAACTTAATAGGTTTCTCCTTTCTACGTCTAGCAGTAACTTGTCCATAGTGAGCCTTTGTAGTTGACCACGGACCCCCAAGAACAGATTTAATCTTAGTTTAGACTTAGTTTTTCACACTAGCAGTACTTTTTCTGTCCGGAGAGGACACCTAGAATCATAGAATCACAGAATATGTTGGGTTGGAAGGGACTCGCAAGGATCATTGAGTCCAGCTCCTGGCTCACACAGGACCACCTAAAAATCATACCCTATGTCTGGGAGCTTTGTCCAAACGCTTCTTGAACTCCAGCAGGCTCGGTGCTGTGACCACTGCCCTGGGGAGGCTGTTCCAGTGCTCAACCACCCTCTTGCTGAAGAACCTTTCCTTAACATCCACCCAGAGCCTCCACTGACACAGCTTCATGCTTCAGACACTTCAGAAGTCCTGCCCTGTACAGAATCACTTGGACTTCAGAACTCAAGAGTCTTCAGATACTGCTTAATTTTTAACTTTCACATTCTCCAGTCAGGAATCTCCATCCCAGTCAGGCAAGGCTGACGAGTCTATCATCATGCATATGGTATATATTCTCCATGAGTTGTATCTCTTCAGGAGCCATATATGTGGTAAATAAATGGTATGGTGTAAAGAAGAGTTTCTGCTTCTGAAGCAAAAAAGAAGAAAAGGGATGTTTCTTCTCTCCTGGTAAGACCCAGGTACCAAAAGAAATAATTATGAAAATACTATGTCTACCAATCTAGTATCTTTTCTAAAAAAAGACTATTATGTAATACACTCGTGTAATCCAATTATATGATCGAATTTATCTTTTCATATGTATTTATTTCTTCCCGATTGCAAGCTTTTCATTGCACACTGCACCTAACGCAGAGAATCCTCTTGGACAAATCTTGCTTGAGTAAAGGCTGGAGAATTTTACCAGTTTATAGCTGCATTTTAATAAGTCTATGATCCAACTGACAACAAAGTAAACAGGAAAAGCTCTGCTGCAGCCAGACTCTCTCTGGGCTTTTCAGCTGACTGCTTCTGTATGTAAAGCAATTAGTACATGTGTATATATTCATGCATGGGGGAGAACAAGTACAGATTTAACTATCAATATGCATACCACAGTACGCAATTTGTTGCTAATAATAAAAAAAAGCTAATAAACAAGGCTCTGTGAGTCTACTTTTCGTTAGAAAAGCTCAATGAAGACAAGTGTTGGATTTTGCCTAATCTGCTCTCACCAAATAACTTCAGCATAACTTATTCTACCCACTGGAATTCTTCCCTGTTCACCAATTTAAAATTGATCACTCGTTTCTTGTTTACTGTTGCAGTAACGGCTCTGCAGCTGAAAATAAATGTTTTACGCTTATACATAAGAGAAACCCAGTCATATTCATGTTAAGATGCTTCCCTCATATTGTAGTTATAAAAACGGAGAAGGAAAATGTTGGAGGGAGGGGGGGTTCATTCTGCAAATTTCTCTCAAATGGAAGAAACAGCCCCATGGGATATGTTACACAGTTCTAGCAGTTTCTGCCTGTATTTCTTCTAATTACATTTTCCTGAAGAAAACTGACTTCTACTACATCTGAATCTGTATTTGCCCTGCTACAGCAGCATCCTGGTTGTTGCAACATTAAGTTTCACTGAGTTCATCAAGGGTTCAACAACCTTTCAACAAGGGTTCAAGTTCAACAAGGGTTCAACAAGGGCTCAAGGTGTTCAACATCTCACTGAGATTTTGATCCAAAATAGCAGAGGTAACTGAAGTACTCATTCCTGCTAGAGTACATTTTAAACCACAGTTCACTGTGCAGACCCTTCTTCCACCACGTGGTCTGTTACACTTGACACCATTTCACATCTGGCTGTTTAGAAATTGTGTTGCTGACATGGGTAGGATCTTCCCTTATACCTGAGGTGCATGCTGCTGGCTAAGGTCATGCTTCCTTACAGTCGGAGAGGACTCCTCTAGCAACATAAATGGGATCTGGAATGGATCCTTAGGTCAGCATACCATACCATGGCCCACAAAACAAACAGTGTTTAGAAGTCATTCAAGTTGAAAACTTCAAAGGAAAAAAAATGATGCGTGTGCTGGTACAACCATGAAAAACTTGTCACTTACTCTAGGGAGCTCCCTCCAGGTTTACATCTCCAAAAATGTATCTTCCACTCTTTGTGGACTTTTCTTTATATCTTGGTAAAATGGCAGCAAATTTAAGACCAGCATTAGGAAGGGCAGTCCCATACTGTTAAGCATTTGATGCTCATTTTTCATGAGTTGAGCACAGAGGGGGACAGTGACTTTTTTTCCACCATTCCCCCACTTCTCCTGGGGTGGTACAGACACAGAGGGAGAAGGTCAGAGTTGAAACCACTCCAAATAGCCTGGCTCATCCACTGGGCTGCTGTCCATGACACAGAGTAGTAAAAAGTGCACTCTCCATTCACCAGCATGCAAGCCTTCCTGCAATTTGACTCTAATGATGCCAGCCCAGGACCTCAAGGACAAGCAATTCCTCATGGCCATGTTGCTCTAACACAGTACTTTGTCTACTGCTCCACTTGTGTAGTATTTTCTCCGCAGTAAAATACAATAGAGCTGTATGTACAAATACTTTAACCACTGGGAACTCCCGGCTCTTGAATGATTGATCTCATAATCCTAACACTGTGTGGAAAAGGGTTTTGATATTTAAGAAGTCTTCCCAGAAGTATTTAATTAAGTAGGTCAGTCCCTCACCTAGACAACACATTTCCTTCATGTTAACACAGAACAGTCATCAGGCTGCACTTCCAAGCAGTGTTTTACCATTAAAGTGATTTACCTACATTAAGCTAAAAAAATCCACACATGTCCACGTGCCCTTTATTGTTTATCTACGGCCATCTACATCATTGGTTTGGCCTTACACGTCTGAGCTGGTACCTGGCCTCAACTCCCATTGATTTCACCTGAGCTATGGATCTCCAGCATCTTACAAAAGACACGCAGGGCAAGTCAACCTCAGGTCTCTGGTATAACATTTGTTCTTCTTTGATGCCTACATCTTCTGGCCCCTCTGTTCTTAAAGTGAAGCCTCTGAAGTGATGAGATGGAGTTCTCTTATATCTTGACACATTTGCAATGTATATGTATTTCGGCTTGATGTTTGCCTCTCCACAACTATTGTTTTACTGCCTAACCTCTATTTTATTGCATGCTCCAGAAGTCCGCAGTCCCTCCATTCTCTTACAAAGTTGGTTACAAAAATTAATATTCTTATTTACAGTCCAGACGGTTTACATTGTTTTTAATTCCCTTTCCCAGATTTTAGTATTTAATCATAAAACTTCTGCAGGAGGTCTACCCCATAGAACTGTATTTTCAAACACTTAGGTTTAGTTTGCTTTCAAATATTAAAGGCATTTATTTTATTTGACATTTATTTTATATTATTTTGCTATAATTTCTTTTAATTCTAATAATCACCTGGTTTTATTTTCAGCACTGTATTTATTTCCTTTTGTTCCCACCACCCAAGCAGTTGTTTAACGGTTAGCTATAAATTTGCATCTGTTTGATTTTAGGTGTCTTTCTGCCTAAAGAATTAATGGTGCTTTTGATAATATATACTCCAAAGGTATATTGTTTTGAACAACTCTTTTGACCTACTTGTTTCCATAATGTTTGAGGTTTCTGTCAATGTGATTTCTCTTTATAATTTTTCTTCCCTTCTCTTTACCAGAGGCTGATTTTCTTCTAACAGCCTATTTCATTTCAGTTCAGTAAAACTCCCTTTATTTTTTAATTTTCTTAGGTTATAGAAGTCCCTAGATTCCAAAAACATTAATTTTACATTTTGTCAAATAGAAGGAAGTTCAGTAGATTCAAATAAAACCAGACTGAATAATCTTACCTATCTAATGTTCTTTTTCCTTCACTTTGAAAAATACAGCAACTGTTGATGAAATTCTTGTCCCTGTGATAGGTTGAAAAGAAAATTAAAGTAAGTGTTATTTCATTAGTTCTGAAATATAAAACTGGTCACTCTTCAAAAATATATATTCAAATCTCTATATAAGTAACATGGAGACATTCCTGATCCATCTAGTAGGAATTTTACTTTGCAAAGACCCCAATCTTGCAATCCAATCTGAGCAGAAGAGCCCTTTCACTTCTGCTGAAAGCCAGTGAATCCATTAGGCACTGGGATTACAAAGGTATTTTGGCACTTAAAAATATAGTTGGGTTCACAGTAAAATCTTCAAAAAAGTAGAGGAAGTGAATTCTCACAGAAATAAATTCACTACAGTGTCTGTAGCACAACACATTATACTTTAAATTAAACAAGCCAACAAAATTGAAATGCAATTTTTTTACAAAAACACTCCAAGAATTGGGATTTTTGTCCTATGGCACAAGAAAAGGCTGTTTTGGGAAAGGCTCAGGCCATACGTTCTGAAGGACCACAGGATTTTGGGGTACATGATTCATCTCCCTGCATTCTCCCTTCTCTGCCCTTCAGGCATTCAGTGATTTGCTGACCAGCAGCTCCTTGCTTCTGTTCCCTGACTGAACCGAACACAAGTGCTCTCAAAGCAGCAAAAGGCCAAATTTCACATCTGCACAGCCAACATTTGCACCAGGGCTCCTCTGTCAAGAGAATGCAGGTTGTGTTTGTTCATTTCAGTTTTTTTAAGAGGCTAATTTGTTGACAGAAAGAATAGCTGCAGAGTCAATATATCACACATTTAATAATTACACAGTATTACAAATATAGCAAAAAGGCAATGTTTGGATTCAGGTTATTAAACTGCAGTAAACTTTGAAGATTTTCTTTCCAGGTGATACCACGGGAATGACTGCATCGGGCTTTGAGGACAACAACATTTTCAAATTACTTTTCACAGAACATGAGAGAAGTTTCACCACCTTCCAACTGATGTTGGATCCAACCCAAACTCAGAACTGATATCTGCAATGTCAAACCTGTGCCCCTAAGAATTAAAATGTATTTGGAAGCTGGGTTATATATGGTACTGTCTATCCTAATGAGAGAGACTATAAGCGATTATGAAATGATAAACTATTAAAATTGAATACTTACCAAGCACAGAAAGATCTCTGTGAATACCACAGTTATTTTGTCTCTGAAAGAACAAATGGTCAGGAAACGACTGCAAATAAAACTGAAAAGAATAGACACAGGCTAATTACTCCGGAAGCTATGTAGAGGTACACGCATAAAGTACTCTGTAATTTACACAGCAAGTTTAGAAGATTGCTGTATGAGCATTCCAGGATCTCACTGGAAATCTTCTTTCCTCTAAAATTAGCCCTAGAGTTAGCTCAAATGCCTTTAACAGCAGGAAAGCTGTCCTGCTGACGCAGGCATGCCAGCATAGCGACACCATACATGCAGTTTAAAAAGGAGAAAGCATGGCAGCTCTTTGCTAAACCATGGCCTGCATTTGCAATTGTTAACATTTCAGAGGTGGCCACATTCGAAAGGGTCTGGTTTACAAGTTCTTGGTACCTACACTAAAATAAATGAAGAGAAAAGCAAGCATTTTATGGCATGACAGTACCATGCTTCTACAATTATTTTGAACATTAATCATTTAGCATTATGAGTCAGAGAGGGAAAACTGCAGAAAATTACAGGGGAAACTAATTATGAGCATTTGAGAATGTTTCTTCCTTCACCATACAATTCTATGCACATAAATTGTTACAATTAGATACTCATTCTCTACCTTGCACCATTGATGAACAACCTAAAGCTGAAATGGTTAAGGTTATAAAGAATTGGACATTCCATGTTCGTATGGAGTTTTACTATCTCTTTATAACTGATTGAGAATGTTTTCTGAATTCTATTAAAAAAAAAAAGTTCAAACTGCTTGACAAATATTTCATTGTCCTCATACAGCTCACTGCTGCCACTTGTTTGGAAAAATGAAAGGTAAGTTGAAAAATGCACCTTTTCCATTTTCATCTCTAATTGAATTCTCTCTTGACCCCCTTATTCCCCATGGCTGTATTTCAGGTTTTGATGATAAGAAAAAGAATTTTGTATTTGGATAATACAATTTTCTCACTTGCCTTCAGCGACCTTCAGCTCAATTTCCTCTCCCCAGAGACACTGTATATTATAGAATTGAATCAAATTCCTTATTCATAGAAAAAAAGTTCCAATTTAATCTGAATATTCAGCATTTTACACTGGTCAGGGTGATGGATGGCATATTGAAATGCTTTTGGTTCAGGTAATCAAATGGTAGAATTCAGACTTGTATTGAAAAAAATAATGAAGTCTATTCAATATTCTCATAAGGTGCAAAAAATGCACATTACACAGTAGAACTGGGGCTTTTTCTTATTACCTAACCAATAACATCTCCATTGCAAAAAGTATAGTAAAACATTAAGAATTTATGTAGGTTAGAACATGTGAGAAGCAGCCACTGAGGGAAAAAGCAGGCATCTTCCTGAGAGTGCTCATATGAACAAGCACAAAACGGGGGGAAAACCAGATCTGTTTCCCATATGTACCCACGATTTCAATGCTGGCTTACCGAAGCCTTTTAATATGTTTTCAAATGTTTTTCAAGAAAGAAACTTAGCTTCTTGAATCATTTCAAGTCGCCTGATATCCTGAACTATTGTAATGCTTCATTTCAATTCCCAAAAGTTTTGTCAAGTAACAGCACTGGGTATCTCATTATTTCGAAAGGACTGGTGGCTCCATTTTGGAAAACTGTCCCGCTGGTTGTGAAGTACAACCCCAAAGCAACAATGGATTAAATCATCTTCAGCTTGGCACCACCCTCCTGATGTAGCATGCTTGGACACTTGGATGTGGACAAGATGTCTCCAGGAAAACAAGAGGATAACGATGCTGCATGAATATGGTTTTAAAAACTCCATCAATAGTTCATTTCTTCTAGAGATGCATGGAATTACCCCGTCTTGTTTTTAAATACTTAATCAAAGTTATTTATTTTCTATTTGTTTGGAGTACTTAAGCCACAAGGAATGATTAACCGTCGGCGCCACGAGCATTTAATTAAAATTGCAATGCAGCAATTAAATGTTAAGGCACTGTGTTACAAACGTAGTAGCGGGCTGCCCTTCCTGGTTGTACTACAGCTGGTGCAGGAGGGGAAGCCGGGTCCGTGTTCATTCCCTCCCCTTACACGCGTGCAGCTGGTGCCCACCCCTTGACCGGGGAGGGCAGAGATGAGCCTCTCCCCTTCAGGGAGACGTCCCCACGGCCCACAGATGCGAGGTGGCCTTCACAAGCCAGGGGGAACATTGCTACTCAAGCTCCCTACGTGGAAATACAGAGCTCTGCACGACGCTGGGCCTCCTCACTGGCCACTGATTTTCTGTGCAAAACCCATAAGCTTACCTTAACAGCTCGGGCAGTTTCACAGCCACGGGGTAAAGCTGAGGGGGTGAGGCATGCGGAAAAAGCACGCACATAAGCAGTCTCAGGAATGGCCTACATGCTCCCGCTACCAGGGATAATGGACATGACAAAAGCATTTTAAAGCAGAAGCTCCTGATGTTGAACTAACTCTTTCAAATTAAGAAAGATTGCCAGGAAACGGTGAATGCTCAGAGTGGTAACTTGTGATCCCCCAGCAACGGAGTAATAGGAGAAGAACAGAACCTAAAGAGACACGTGAATATATTCATTTCAGTAAAGTTCCAGATTGTTGTTTTTTTTTAAAAAAAAAGGCTTCATTTTTCCAACTTAGCCCCACAAGGGCAATTTAGGAACCAAACATTACATGTCATCATTGTGTAAGGGAGGCTCTGCAATGAAAGCCACTAACAGCTACACTGATGAACGAGAAAAAAAGTCCAACTACTGTTCCCAGGGCCCTTACTTCTTCAGGACTAGCAGGAACAGAAGTCACTAAAACGCATGATTTTATAAGTTAATATGAACTGATACCAAAGAGATACACAAAGGAAGAAAGCGCTGGGCGTGTAAAACACCAGAAATAACCAGAAACACAAAAATGAACTTAAGATACTCTGTCTTAAGATACGTTACTTAAGATACTGAACTTAAGATATGTTTGTCTTTGTCATAGATCAGGATTTAAGCATGCAGTTTTGAAGTAATTCAAGTACGTTTGCTCTCTGTCCTAAATGGGATGGGAAATAAGCACACACTTCTGACTAACCTATAAATTGCATTTCACAGTCCAAAACAGTAAGGATAATGTGCTGCATGTGCTTACTTCTGTTGACATTTATTTGGAACTTCTTCTTTGAAGTTCTCTGTGTGAATACAAAATGTGTACGAGAGAAATTTGTACAATAGTACAAAAGGAAATTAAAAAAAAAAAAAAAGGTATTTTGTTGAAAAGCTGCATTCAGCTCTTGATCCTGCCATAAGAGTTCTTAGCGCTCTTCCCTGCGGAAGCACGAGGTACGCACACAGCCAGGACAGTAGGGCTGTGGGAGGAGGCGCTAGCAGTCAGGGAATGCTCGTGCTGAAATTAATACAATCTGGTTTTATCTTACCATGGGGGCTATTCCCAAAGGCCTATTTAGCCTGAGGACACGGGGACCTTTCACTACCAAGGGATAACAACAGGCTCCTCTGGAGGCAGGTCAGATCAGGAACCCAGCTCAAGCCCAGCAACGTCTGTGTCACCCGGACAAATTTAGCCCTGCAAATGCTCTCCATACATCCAAAGAATATTTAGCCTAAATTATTTTCCCTAGGACCATGTGGGACATTATACAAACCCTGTCTTCTTTCTTCTCCTTTTCAAAATACTCTGGTGTTCTTCTAATAACTGAGATTTTTCTGAGTTTAAACACTGTATTCTGTATCTTGGCAATTGCTGTCTGCTGCCACATTTGCTTCTCTTTTCAGCTGATAATATTAAAAGCTAAACACTAATTACAGGCCGTACTTATCTAACCTTGTCTCCTTGAAGGGAGACAAGGCCCTACTTCTCTAACCTTGAAGGGAAGGGACAGAAGATTTAGCTGGGAACAGTATAGTCAGGCACAGCTGCAGCCTAATAGACAAGTGCTTCTTAAAAACCAGACCGCTTTCTGCCGACTACTCTGCATCACCAGTCGCTGGGCGAGACGGGGCCCAGAGCAGGACTCACCGGGCTCAAGGCACGCAGGAGGCAGCACGGCTGGAGTGCCGTCTTCTGAGAGCAGGACAAGCAACCTCATAGCAGCGTGCGAAATACCCCAGCCCAGCATTCAGAGGGCTTTTGCTCTTCCTCTGTTCCTAACTCCAGCAAATGCGGACAGGAGCGGAGGCTCCCATATGAGCTGGCACACCAGGCAGTAGCTGCGGATACGCTGTGTCCTGTTCACTGTGAATGCAAGCCAGCTTGGGTAGCAATTTAATAAAGCAGCTGAAGCTAATGCCATTTTTTGGCACCACATAACAGAGTTTGTTGTAGGGTCACGCATATGCATATAAGGGGTCATGTACCAGCAAATTTTCAGGAAATAGTAGACATGCACATTATTAGACTGAATTGCTGTCTGGCTCCAATATCTGAAATATGTAACCGACTCTTAACCCTAAGTCGCAGTGCTCTGGTGCATTTAAATCACAAAAACATGTAGGTTTTTGTCTCTTAAACTAAATTTCTACAGTAAGAAAAGAATATCAAGAATGTAGCACCAGATCCTATGCAGAAACACTTGAAAAGCAACACTGCTGGAATTAATGATGCTACTGGCACAATATCTAGATGAATAAACACTTCTCAAAATCTGAGATGGCTTCTAAAATCTTGATTGTAAAATAATTAATTTGGGGCTCCTATAATTTTTAATTAGAATTTTTGAGCCATTTATTTTATATTTCCTAGATTTTCTTTGCAACAAGGGCTCTTTTTAACATGCATATTTAATGGAAGATAATATTGTTTCATAATCATGAGACTCTGAAGCTGCAGCTTTATAAGAAAAATACTAAATCTTATTAAACTTGTGATAAAATTATTGGCGTTGGCAACCTTGCAGACCTATGCCTAGAGCTGCAGTGTTTTCTTCCTCTAAATACTGTAACTAAAAAGACTTTAATGAGAGCCAAAGAATGTGGCTCTGTCTACCCAAAATCTTTTGGAATTTTTACTTTTCCCTAATGGAAATGAAAACAAATCTTTTTTTCTTTTTTTTTTTTTCCCCTATAAGCTTTTATGGACATCTGAGCTGACTTTTGTAACAAAGAAGGATTAAGCAAACTCAGGAAAATGATAAATGTGGTTTGTATTAGTGTACTAATTAGCTCATAAATTTAGGAATAGCTAATCTTTTAATTTTGCTGAATGAAAATAGTGGTCAAATCACAGATCAGATCTTGGAACTGGACTAATGCAGTGGTGAATTAAAAACCCCTGAGCGTAAGTGTCTGATCCCATAGCATTATGAGAACTGGAAGTTTTGCTACTGGCTTTGAAGTGCACAAAGTAAATCTAACCAAAGTTGTAAAATATTGTTCAAGTAGCCAGATACTTAACAGATAATAATAAAAAGTGTGATTTATTAGGTGTCTGCTTCTCATTGTGCTGTAATCCAGCAATTAACTATGTTGATTATTTTTAGTACATGGAGCTAATTAGCGCACTAGTAGCCAGCATAATCTTATGTTTTACTGCAGTTTTTCTTTATGTACAGATGTATGTACACAGATATTCAAAGACTGTACATAAATATTCAAAGACCATCCCCTAGAAATACACATTATTTCAAAAAGCCTTCTGTATGCCAAGTGATAAAATATACTTGCCGGTCACATGACTTGCATTTGTTTAGAACTGTCAGGGTAGAAAGTGAGTAGAGGCATTATCTGTTTTACACTGCTCCCCTGGCAATCTCACAAAGACTGCTCTGGTGATACACAGGGAAATGCATATTCCACCCCAAAACAAGTTTAATTCTCAGCTCTTCAGACTGGGTCCTAGCCAGGTGGTGGCGGTGCGTGGGCCAGGCAGCCAGGCACGGTTTACAGCATGGTAGCAGAAAGTAGCTGGCAGATGCTGCACGCTGCTGCCTGCAATAGCGGAGAGCCTGCTCTTCCCTCTAATGGCTGCACCAGGACAAGGCTGGAAGAAAACTGGGCTCGGTAACACTCAGCATGGAGAATGAATAGGCTCCCATTCTCACACCCCATAAACATCCTCATGCACACCTTGTTAAACACCACCCAAGAGACTGCATTTCAAGCAGTTTTCCATAAACTCCAGGTGACCTGGGTACAATGCTAGATAAAACCATCGGATAAAATACAGCACTAGAAATACGTGAACCTGGGATTAGAAGATCAGGGGGACTTAATGAGGAACCAGCCTTCACATCTGGACTGCTGTAAACATTGCCCGAGCCAGGGGCCTTGTGGAAAAAACATCACACTGATAGTAATTCAGCAAAATGTTCAAGAAA
The DNA here is from genome assembly GCF_040182565.1 of Anser cygnoides. NCBI lineage: Eukaryota > Metazoa > Chordata > Aves > Anseriformes > Anatidae > Anser > Anser cygnoides. Next base: position 139,396,984 of record NC_089873.1, read on the forward strand.
TGTTCACTGCTAGCCCTGCAGTGATATGCAGTAGAATTAATCTAAAGCCATGGCGGAAAACAACTGCTGAACCAATTTTCTACTTTGGCTTGTAATGCACCTGCTCTTACAGTATCTGCATTTTATACTCTCTTTCTTTTTTCCTGCAGGAATGTAAATACTCCCACATGAAACCAACCACTCACGTAAAGAGAAAGCCAGCAATCAGGACTTAGTCTGACTACACAGTGTGCTAAAGTGGAAATAAAATGTGTTTGCAAACACGGAATGCTGAAATGCCTGGAGCCAGGACACAAACTGATAACCTACAAAGGAATTTGTAATTATACCTCCCATTTGCACAGAAGGAGCTGCAAATCTGCAAGCAATCAACCAGAACTGATACAACTGCAGTATTCCACCTCAAAGTGGTAGGTCGACAAAATTCAAGCCTCAGGTCTCACTCTCATGTTCTTCTCAGAGCATAGCTGCCTGCAAAACATGTGCACCAAGTCAGCATTGCTGACATTTTTTCTCTGCATATGATGCTACTTCTGGAGGCCATATGATCTGCAGTTCACCATCCTAGCTCTATTTTCGGTAAGCAGCTGCAAGAAAGGATGAAGTGGCATGGTTAGCTGGTATGGGTGGGTAGTTTAAGGGATTCCCAGTTATTAACATTTTCTTAGCCTTCACTTTAAGCGAGGCTGCATAAAGCACCCAACGTCCTCTCCATTCCAGCCCCCCTCCCCAAAATAGTACCAGGACTAACAATTTTTGTTTGAGTGACAGAATGCTAGATTTTATCTTGCAGTAAGTGGAACACAGCATTTGCACTCCCCTCAAGTCTCTCTGACTGCATACCGTAAGCAGGTTTATGAGGAACATCACCTTGGCAGCACATCCTCAATGAGCACTTCTGGACAAAATTTTCAATTATAGCAACTTAAAAAAAGTGACCAGCTTGTCAGAAATATTCAGCACACTTACTTCCAACTAAGTTAACACATTAGGGAATCAGGACACAGTTATTTTCGTTCTTATATATAGGTTAGAACCTAACTTCAGATGCCTGAATTTGAAAATTGTGAAATGTGTCAGCAAAAGCACTGTCAGAAGACTGATCGAAACTAAATACTCTTCTTAAAGCAACGTCCTAAGGAAATACTGTACTTCTCTTCCCCATATAACATGCATTTGAAAAGCTCTAGAATAAGGACTCAGAAAGATCCTGACGGGTGAACCTCGCTTTGATCTAGAGCATGAATTTCACCTCAACCTTACATGCCCTGTGGAACAGTGACAACTCTACTTTCGAGATTGCATAAGGCTACATCTAGCACAGCCCTGTGCAACGAGTTATGCTTGCTACTGCAAAAGCATTTACCTGACCTAACTTTAGACTTCGAAAATGCGGTTGTGGATACCTCAGACAACAATCTGTATCCTTATTTAGTAGTGAAAAACGAGCACTTTAAAGTCATGATTCATCTGACTTATGTTAGATGTCTACCTCAGAATGAAGTTAATCAGGCCTTAGAAATGCCTCTTCACTCCCACCAAGCACAAAGGGAGTGCAGACAAGTCTTTCTTACCCACATTTCTAAGCTGTACGTACCCAAGGTTATCAGGGAAAAAGCCCAGCCCTTCTTGTACGTGATATGCTGACAGAGCGCAGGAATATTCCCGAACACCACTGCCTCGTGTCACGGCAAGAGTGACAAAGCAGGGCAAAGGACTTTGACGTTTAGCCATTCATGCACATTATCTGTACTGCTGGGACCACTCTGAGCATCAACACTGGTAAAACAAGGTCAGAAATAAGCTGTGTGCAACAGAACCAACAAGAACTGGAAGCTAACGTGGCTCCTCAGTTTCTGCACCAGTTAGCACCTCCAAAAACTACAGGGAGGTGCTGTAATACATGGACACACCAGTTTGGGTGTATTAGCCCCACTGCCCAGCGTAGCTTCACACAATCACCCCCTTATTAATAATTGGTGTGAGTTACACCGGTACAGCACTCTCCTGCACCTCTTATAAAGAGATTCCCAACTTACCTAAAAGTAGTCTGCATCTTTAACAACACTGACCGTGACCCCGTCACTTTAACTTTCAGGTGTCAGTTGGATATTGCATACTCGGTATTTCTATAGATCATAATTATTCAACCAGACTTTTAAAGGAGCCTATCCTTGAAACAGAGATATTTCACATAAACTGTAACACAACAGAAAAGATTTCTGTTTTCCTTACATTGAAACCAACATAGAAAAGGCACAGCCTCTCTACTTACCGTGCCAGCAAAAACAGAGAAATCGTGGTCAAAAATGAGTTTCAAGTTTCAGTCCTTGGTGGAAGAACAAAGAGGTTAATTTTAGGTATTCTTCCACTTTGGGCTAACTTTTGGGGCTCATATAACTCTCCAAACACACATCCCTAATCGCAGATATACTGTTGAAGAGACCTGATCCATCCAGAGGCATGTTCAAAATATCCCTGTCAATTGCAAGTATTTTTATGACTTGGTGATGGCGCCCAAAGCACTTTAGTTTAACAGAAGACATGTGGAATTGATTCCTCTCTCATACCAATGTTAATCATGACAAATTCTAATAAAGTCAGAATTAAATTGCTTCGAATATACACTAGCGTGCACAGGAGAATACTGTGACTGTGTGTATTTCTCAGATATTTTTTCATTTCTTTTTTCTTATTTCTCCTTTTCCTCTGGGAGATCTCATTGCCAGTTTCAACAAAGGGCATCATCTCTATGCAGATGATATCCAACTCTACAACTCTGTCAACTCACTCTCTGATCCCCTTCTTGCCACCTGTCTTCAACATGTCAATCAACAGATGGCTACACCATCACTAAGGAATGCTTCAAAGGCATTCAAAATGTTTTAAAAGTCCTCTTTGTTCCATGTCTGTGGCTCTGCTATCAGTCTTCTTAATTCAGCCCTTCAGTTCCAGGCCAAAAATCTTACTGTGATCCACAACAGAGCTCTCATTTTCCTTTCCCCTGCTTTAAAGCTACTTCCACAGTATTTACAGATTTATCCACACTTTGACACCTGCTTCCTCTACTTTATATTGAATGCTTTACACGAGTTTAGAATAATGCCATTTTATTCTTTTTTTTTTTTTTGTCCAAAACATACTTTCTAAACTTCACCAACCAACGGGCAGCAAACAAAGCACTACCTTGTTTCAAAACGTGGAGATTCCCTCAAAAAATTCCAACACCTCACAGGTTTTCTTGAATGCAGAACTTCATTTGAAGGCTTGTGTAAATGCATTTTGGCATCTACAGCAATAAGTCAAAGCCATTCAAAATACTTACAATGGAAGCCCTGTTTCTGTCAAATGCTAATATTCTCAGTATTATCAAAATATAATTGTATTGATCTCTCTCAGATCTCTCTCATGACATCTAATCTCGTGCTTCACCTTGTTTCTTCCTTCTCTTTGTCCTTTAGCCAAGCCCCCAGAAATTAGAAAGCAAGGCCATCCCTTCACATATCCTGTGTTAACCTCATCTGCATCCTTAGGCCTTCAATCAAAACCATTGAGATATGTAAATGGTATCATCTCCAGTACAGCCTCAGTTCCACAATAGTATTTCAAGGATCTGTGGCATCAACCTGTCATAAATGTTCAGAGCACCTCCCATGTTAAAGAAAGCAGAATGCAGAAGTGAAGCATAGCCGCATAAGGAAAATATAGGGAAATGCAAGTAGGGATCTGAGGTAAAAATATAGATGACCCTCTGATGTACAAAACACGAAGGAAAAAGTTGCATTGGGCAAGGCCATGCTATGTAAAAAGCCATTGAGAAGTTTAGGTTGGCTATTAGGAAGACCTTTTTTACTGAAAGGGTTGTTAGGCATTGGAATGGGCTGCCCAGGGAAGTGGTTGGGTCACCATCCCTGGTGGTCTTTAAAAGACGTTTAGATGGAGAGCTTAGTGATATGGTTTAGTGGAAGACTTGTTAGTGTTAGGTCAGAGGTTGGTCTCAGTGATCTTGGAGGTCTCTTCCAACCTAGGTGATTCTGTGATTCTGTACCTAGAGCCTCACCAATGTGCCTGTGAAAGCTGATGGGTTTTCTGTTTGCTACCTAGCCCAAAACAGGTTTTTAAAGAGACTGACAAGCAGTGCTGTCTTAAGCGAGGTATTAGCCGTCTTTTCATCTGCTACTGCTTATTTCCACCTCCCCTTGTAATCATGTAACAGCAATGGCAACAAGAGCAATCGTTCGTGTAGAAATGCAGCAGAGGACGCATTTTGCGTTCTCCTTGAAGCGGCTCTAGCAGCTGGAAACCACACACAAAGGTAAGAGCTGGTGTACTTTCCCAGCTCCTCTCAGCAAACCAGCCAGTGAGGACCCAAACGTCGGAAACTGCGGACTTGGCATCGCCGCCCTACAAGCTCACGGCGGAGCGAGGGCAGGGGGAAGGCTGCGCGCACACGGTGACACGGGCGGACGACGCCACCACACCCCGAGGGGAGGCGGGCGCAAAATGGCGGCGCCTCCCCCCGCCCCTCCTCGTTACCGCGGCAACCTCCCGCCGCCAGCCCAGGAGCGGGGCGGGGGAGCTCTCGCGAGATGTCGGCGGGCCGGGGCGGTGGGCGCGGGGCGGGGCGGGGCGGCGCGGCGCGGATTTGAAGGCGGCGGCGGGAGGCGCTGCGCGGGGCAGGTGAGTGCTGCGCGCGCCTCCCTTTGCTCGCTCCTTCCCGCCTTTTTCCGCGGGGGTCGCGCGTGCTGCTGCCGTTGGGCGCAGGTGCGCCGTTGGGCGGGGGGGCGGAGGGCGGCCGCAGGCGGCCTCGCCCTCGGCTCTGCCCGGCCCCGGGCGCCTCAGCGGGGCGGGGGGGAGAGGCGGGGCGGGGCGTGCGTGCGGCTCGCTGCCCGCCGACGCGGCGGTGCCGGTGCTGTGTGTGGCGCCGGGCTCCGCGGGGGGCGTGCCCGGCGGGGTGGCTGGGCTCTGGGCGCCCCTCAGCCTTCACGGGTTACAGTTGCGCCGCGGGACGGGGGCTGAGCTGCGAGTCCAAGTGCTGGGTGTTGCCCGAGCTCGGGTGTCGCCCATTTTAGGGCTTCCTCGGCGACGTAACTTGTGTATCTCCACAGCCTCCAGCGCGTGGGTTCAGTGTTCATAAACGTGAAGGCTTTAAAAGTGAGGGCTTAAAGCGTCAGCACTTCTGAAGGCATATGTAAACGTGAAGGCTAAAACATCAGAGGTGTAAATAGCTAAGCCCTGCAATTCCTACTGTTTTTTAATGAGTTTTACCAGGTCAGTTAAGTAATCTGGCTGCAGAGGTGGCAATAGTAACCTGGGGTTGGTTCTCAGGTCTAAGCTCCAGTCCTCTGTTTTGTTTTGTTTTTTAATACACTTTTTAAAAATTATTTTAAGTGAACACTTGACCTGAAATGATGCTATGCCAATCCTCAAGTTGCACTGTGTTCCACATGGCCCTTAAAAAACCTGTGAAAGAGAATATCAGAATAAATCCGTGCTTAAACTCTCCAATGAGCACATGGTACTAAGTCCTGGGGAAGGATCTTTGGATGCCTGCTTGGGCGTAGCTCAACCTGGGAATACTGGCATATTGCAGTGTAAGATTTTACATCAGGCACAGCCTTCAGGATGAAAATTCAGCCTTCAGACTTACCCCTAAACCCTTCCACTGGAAGGCTTGCTTCTTAAATCTTCTTTATGCTATCACCCAGGCTTCGCATAAGCTGTTTGCTTGTAGGCAGTTATTTCCAAGTTCATTTATAGTTTTTGAAGACTGTTTGTCCCAATGAATATGTATTATGCATTTCTGGAGAACACTTGTTAGACAGCTGTGTTTGGGTGCAGTTTTTCTTTCTCCAGTCTCCATCACTTACAAAGTATGCTTTTAAGAAGAGCTGTTTTCTGGGTTCGACTTCTAATTAATGACTTGTGCTTACAAAATGTTTCTGTGCCTTTGTAATCGCATGCTATCGTGTCTCTCCCCACGCCTGCTGATATCACGTGGGAATAACTATCAGCACTTTGTTAAAACTATAATATTAAAGAAGTGTTTTGGTTTTTTTGACAGGACTCCTGGCTTCTGTGAAACACTGGAAGTTAAGTGGAATAAGTAGATAACTCAGACTTTTGTTTGGAATTTCTTCCAACGAGAAAGAAAACTTGTAGAAAATGACACCTGGGAAAGTTTTGCAACCTGTATTGAAAATGAAGGTGGATGAACTGTTTTTGTGCTGGTTTAGCCAGCCTGCGACTCAGCTGACGTTAAAGGACTGCTTGAGAAGAATCAAGAATGAGGAGAAAACTGAGATTGGAAATGGAGATTCAGGAAACAGTAAAAATGAGAGGTTCGCTACTAAGAATTCTGACTCCAAACAAAGCATATTAGGAGATATCAGACTACCTTTGTCTTTCAGCCCTCCTCAACTTTCTACTACTCTTCCATTGTCAACTTCATCCAGCTCAAGGAACATTTCTAATGTTAAAGGAACACGTAGATCTTCAGGAACCAGAGTAGTAAGTCTGTTTCTTTCTTATTAGACCTATTTGTTGAAATTGAAGTGAATTTTGTGGCTGTGGCTTTGAGTTATGTAAGTAATTAGTTCCTCCACAGGAGGTGTCTGGAAGTGAAGCAGCACCACAGAACATGAAATGCCAATGTTGGCATGTCATTAGTGCTCAGTGGCCTGAGCTTCTGAAAGACTGTCTTGGCTCCTCGGAGTTCTGTTGCTTTTTATAAGTTGTATGTGCCTGACAAACTGAAAAATGGATTGCTTTTATTTCCAGTATTTTTTTTATCAAGAAAGTATTGCCCTGGTTCCTTAAAACTGCAGAACTGGAAGCATTTTAAAACACCTGATCTGGTACAGCTGACTAATTTGGTGTATCTACCATAGTTAGAACTATAATATCAAATGATCAATACTGATCTGTCTTGCTGATAATGTACATGTCCTGGCCACTTCAGTGGGTACAGCAGATGTAAGGAAAGGTCAGGGTAAGTGCTTCCTGCTTTCTGAAGGATTGTCCTGTGCAATAAGGTTAAGGCTGGTGTATCTGTCTTCCTGTGTTCCTTAAGTTATAAACAAACTACAAGTGGTAGAAAAGCTAGAAATAACTTTTTTTTTCTTTTAGAAAGTGGTTTTCCATAATGCCTTTGTGAACAAATAATTTTTATAGCCAAAACTTGGATAGATAGGTCAGTTAGCCTTGGCTAATAGGGTATCCTGCATGAAATGCATTTAACGTTTTATACTAAATATCTAATGTTTTATCAGATTATCAGACATAATAGTGTACAGAGGTTATTTATTTAGTTTAGTAAACAGATCACAGTTCTTGGCCATCTCTTCTTTAACTTAGTTTTGTGAGAAGTAACCAAAGCCAGGTGTTGATGCTTCAAATACCATGCTTCCCATAACAAGCCCTTCCACTGTAAATGCATCTATCTACAATTGTGAGTTCCCTATGTTTGTTTGCAGTGTTATTTTTACAAAATACTGCCTTGACTGCAAATATTCCTCTGTCTGATGACACCAGGCACTATTGTTAGTGCAAGACTCAAATTTTGCTCTGCTGAATCTGCATATTAACAAAGTAATTGTTTTGGGACTGCATGGTACACTCAGTGCTTCTGTTCTAAGAAGGTCTCAATTTATAAAAGACAATGTCTTCTATGCAAGAATGGCATCCCTGCCCCCAGCCTGACTCGTTTTTTAGCGGCTTGCATTTCAGTTCATTCTAATTTCTAGACCTCTTAAGAAATAGTAAAAAAAAAAAAAAAAGCCAACACTGGATAGAAAGTGTGGTGACTGATGAAACTAAGCATTGCATGTATGATCTGCCTTGTATCAAAGGAGTTGTTAACAGAGGCATGCTGTTTCTGCTGTAGTGCTATAAATTCCAGTTACTTAATAATAGGGGTAAGCTGTAAGTGGTTGCTGCTCTCAGCCAGTCTCCATACTTCTGTGCCTGACACAGGCCACTGGCCAAACCTTCTCGTGTCCCAGGGAAGCCACCTCAGGTTGGTAAGGGGTAGGGCAGTCACAGCTGAGGAAGATTAAGAGTGTCAGTTAATTGTCTGTTATTGGTGTCTGTGCATATACCTGTATTTTTACCCACTGGCATAACAATGTGACAGTTTTGCACTAAAACAGTTAATCTGAAGTTTTACCTTGATTTTTTTTAATATTAATTTTCAAATCTAGTTCAACCTGGAGTACCCACTTCTTAGATTCAGGACATCACAGTTAGAGTCCGAAGCTTGTCAGATTGCCTTTATAATAGTAGAGTTGTATTTTATGCATAATCACTACCCAGACTACAAAGCATGACAATTGATTTACTTTTTCCTTTATGTTCATACCCTCGTATTTTCTGTTCTAGTGAAATGTAGAAAGTTAGCAGATGCTTGGTCTATTCTTGTGTCAGATAAGCGAGCAAAGGAAGAGTTTCCATTAGAAGCCACTGATACATGATGTATTCCATCACTAATTTGTTTATTGTAATTTCTCTTCATGTATGTTGATTGCTCTAAGTGGGTAACATAAAGAAGTAAGATTCATGAAGTTGTAACATTATTTGCTTAATTGGAATCACTTGTATAGTGCTGAGAAGCAAACTAGATAGGTAGATAGGTGTTTTTTCATCCAAAGAGTTGGATGGAGGGAAGTTTCTATGCGATAAGAAACTTATTGTTTCTATGCGATAAGAAACTTATTTGTGACTTTATTCAGCTGAACTGAAGCATCATACAAAAGGTTCCTAATCTTTGAAATGTAAATTTTATTTGGAGTAAGCACCAGCTCTTAACATATCCCAGGAGCTGCATAATTACATGTTCTGTCATGACAGTGGATTTTCTCATAGAAAGCAAAATATACCCCTTTTCCTTCTTGTGCAGTCATAAATTACCCACTGCAGTGTCAAAAGTGATGCATCTGGCTTTGTGCACTTCATCAGTGTTCATAAATTGAGCCACAATGGTTTTACCTACTTAACTTGAGTTTAAGCTTGAGGTCCTTGTCATGCTTCTGTAAGTGGAAGACAATGTTTTGAATAGCTTTTTTAAGAAAGAAAGCTTTTACTGTAGCTTTAATGACTGAGATTTAAACTCTAAGTAACAGTTCTAGAAAATGCTTAAAAAAAAAAAAAAACTTGCTCAACTCTGTGTGCCTGAGAGTGACATTAGGAAAGGGCTCTTACATCCAGTCATAAAGAGCTGGACAATGATTTTCTTTAGGGCTCTGTAACTCAATATAGGCATATTCTGTATACAGTAAGGAAAGCTTTAACAAAGAATTCTTGTAATGCAGCATATACAGGTAGTAAATTCATTTTGGTAGGATACGTTTTGGGTATCATTGAGCTGAATCACTACATTTAGTTATGGGTAAGGTTGCTGTACAACTTCTCCTGCCTCTGGGAATGTTCCTATTGAAACTTTTCCGGAGGACATCAAGCAGTAAAGCTGGTAACAGAAAGCTGACATCCACAGGTCATTACTAAGTAGTAAGTATGAGTGTGTAGGAAATGCCATTTTCATACTACAAGTTTGTCTGCTTTTAGAAACCAAGTATTGTAGAATGCTTTCTTGGAACACCAGTCTTGAAATCCATACAGAATTCAACTATGAAAATTCATCTTAGCATGTTTTGATGTGGGTGAAAACAGTGTTTGTTTAGATGCTTTTGGTTAATTTTCCTTTAGGAAAGGTACGTTGCCTTTGCTTGTATGATGTCACTCAGGGAGGCCGGTGTCTGTCTTGTGTCTGTTGCACAAGTAACTTGTGTACAAGCACAGTAACTACAAAGTTCTGGTGAACTTCATTATGTGATGTAAAGTGCTTGCTAGCGCTCTATACTGTTCAAGTATATTCGTGATTTTTTTATATGCTAAATGTATTGAAATAACAAGAAATCAGAGGCATAGAGAAGCTTCAACAATTGTCTTTAACAACAGTATACTATAAAATAGTCAAGAAATTCTAGAGCTGTAACTTTGAAACTTGAGGAATTGTTGCCGTAGCTTTCTTCTAACCCTTATCACTACTGTACATGGGTTTAACAGTGTTTCTGGCACTCTAAATTATCTTAAACATATGGAGTATACACAATTGTACACTGTTCATCGCACTGTCAAAAATGCCAGGCCTCAAGGCCTAAAAGATGCCGCAGGCAAGATGTTTAATCCAAACCAGCTGGTGTGCTAGGCATCTGGGGAAACAATTCACAGAATTCCCTATGGGCATTTTGGAAGGGAGGGGAGTTGCAGACAGAATGTGATATGATCTGACGAAGTTCAAAGTTATTTTCCATTTCTCTGCAGGGTCAACCTTTAATATAAAGGTACTTCTTAGGTTGGTTTCTGTATATCCTTTCCTTGATAAGCAACCTGTTCCTGCTTGTTATGCTATGACAATTTTTAAAACTCATTGTCTTGTATTTCTCTAATTTGTAATTTTTCCTACTGCTTTACTATATTGTGGTATAGCTTTATTCATCACTGCCATTTATGCTGGATTTCAGTTTCCAGTTAGTCAATTCAAATAGAGTGATACTACTAGAATCCATTTTAGTTTAAAGGAAGACTAAAATGAAACCATTTACCATTAAGACAAAGGTTTGAGCATAACAGCACTAATAATTGCTTATTGGAACAAATGAACTGATGACTTGAGTTAAAGGGTACGTAGTAAGGCTTAGATCTGTATCCTTTAGATCAGGCTCCATGTTCTGCAGGTGGGCTGTAGGGTTTTTGGGGAACCTCCTTTTGCTAACAAGGAGAGAAACTGTTCATAAAATATTAGAAAAGTAAGAGGAATGAGCTTTCAAATCCAGACAGGTATTCACTTTGGTAGTTATTAAATTTTGATGTTAGTCTCGATGTTTCAAGTGCCTTGTCTTGCATGTTGCCTGCATCAGAATTGCTACCTCGTATACCTTAACACTAGAAGCAGTGTTAAGTACAGTCTGGGAAACGCTAACTGCATTGGGATTGCATGGCAAACTAGATTAGACTGTACTCAGTCTTGCATAACACATATGCTCCCTAACTCCGCATTGAGCAAAGCTAGCGTTAGTAGTGCTGTCTCCCATCACTAGGTTGGGAGGGTGGCAGACTTGGCTTCCAACTCAAGCCTGTGACTTAAAAGCAGACTGTAAATAACCTGGTATCAAACTGATGTACTTTTATGATGATAACAAGGTAATATGACAGATATCAGCACTAACATGTTCACAGTAAAGGTCCTTCTATGGTGCCAACAAAGGAAGGACAGCCAGAAGTTCGTATAAGGGTCTGGAAGATTGCGGCTATGGGTATTCCTAGAAAATCATTATTAGTTTCAACTGGGGTGAAATAATAATGGTCAACATAAGCAGTACCAGTGGTATATCCTGTATTATTCTTAAGCTTTGTTGTACTGAATAGCTTGGAACAGAAGAATCGTTATCCTGATTAGAGAACCAGTTAGTCATTTTGTGTAAAAATGACAAACAGTTATTCACTGTTATAGCTTTTTGGTAGTGTTCTTTATTATTGGTGTATATTGGACCCTGGGACATTAATATTACACTTGGCAGGAATAGTATTTATTTTGTTTACACATTCTACTTTGTTAGAAGAAATAGTAATCTCTTACAGTCCTCTTTCAAAGTGGCAGTTCCACATGAGAGAGAAGATATATCTATCCTATTGGAAACTCGTAAATATTCCTTATATGCTGCAACCAGTTCTAACATTTTTGACATTTCTAGTGTTGAAAAACTGAATTTGGAATTATATGTGGCTTTCTTTAAATTTAAAATTCTCATGACTCCTGACACAGGACAAATGCAAATATTTGGTCGCAATTGGTTACTCAGAGGCACTCTTTCCTGTGGGAGTAACTGTTGTTTAAAAGCAAATAAGCAAAAAAAAAAATCATAGTTGCATGAGATCATTATATGCAGATATTTACAGTTGCTTGTCTATTACCAGTCTTTTGAAACATTTAAGCTAATTATAGATCTACATCAGTCATTGAAACAGTTCATTGTTTTAGCAGGTGAGCAGTCTGGGACGAAATTAGATCTTGATATAATGAAGATAGCTTTTTTTTTTGCCTCAAAGATGCAAGAGACTCCACAGCTGAGAACCCATCTTGGATTTTTGAGAACCTCTCCTCCACATGCCCTACACTTACTCTGTCAGCAAGAAATGATCTTCAGGCCAAAAGTATGTGTGGGCTTACTTCAGTACAAAACAATGTGGTTCATCCAGTGAACTAGTTTGTCCGTTGATGGACATAGTAAATGGCTGCACAGAAACTTTCAGCGAGCAGTGTTACAGGAAGAATCTCTAAAATACCAGTGGTAATATCATGGTTCTGTCTTTCAAAAATAGAGGCTTTGCATACATAACTGTTTTGAACTAAATGAAAATTAGGCAGCTTAAGTAGCTTAATTGGAGAAGATACCAGTTAAGCACATTCATTGTTTTGTACAGTCCACAACAAGTAGGTACCAAATTTAATGTTTTAACTGTGTCACAATATACAAATAACTCCTTTGTGTTGGGTTGAAGTATTGTGTTCTCATCTTCAAGTTAACCAGATAGTAATAGTGCATTGGTAGTTAAGATTAGTTTGTATTCTATCAACGACAGATACAACTTAAAGTTATTCCACAGAAAGCTAACCAGTGATCAAGTGATGTGTTCATAAGTATGTGCTGGTACTTCATGTTAAATGTGCCTCTTTCCCATAGCAATCACTATTCCGTATTAAATATAGGTAGAAATTTGAGTATGAGTCACCTGTGTACCATCTCTTGACCATGGGTACTTGCAGTGATAATGGGCTCTTAGGGCTGCTGAGATATGTGCTTAAATAACCTTTTGCGTACTTTTTCTATTAGGTTCTATAGTTTCTATTTCGTATGAAACAAGCCTTATGTATTTGTTCTGTGCAGATTTTAATAGAAACTTCTGCTGGTTTCAGGCAACAAATAAGATGAGTTGGAAGACTACAAGGAGACTTCCACAGCATTTATAGAAATAGATGAGAAAGGAGAATGCAGAGAAAGAACTTCTGAGTGGGCAAAGAAGGGAAACAGCAAAACTATCAATAAAATGGAGCTGTAAATATGCCCACCATGAACAGGCTTTATCTGGGGCTTCCTGTCACCTTGACAAAACAAAGCTTGCAAAGCTTATGAAACTGCTTGACTTGATCTGTTTTTAAAATTTATCAATCAGGAGAACAGCTTCTAAACAGTTTTCTTCCTATAGAAGCTAGATCTGTATTGATAATCAGCTGATCCAGATTTTGATAAAAAAAATTTCTACTGGATATGATCATATTGGATGTAGTGAATAGTCTTTATTCTTGTGGCATATCTCATTGACTAAGAAATCAAGCAAACTTTGAAATTAAATAATGTTGAAGGTACTTAATAGACTAGGTTTTTCTTACTTCAGTCTAACATTAGTATTCATAAATAGTCTTCATTTGCATCAAACACCTTTAAAAAGTTTTAACTGAAAACTTTAGAAAACTTTAGATTTGGAACGGAGATCACCTTTATCATTGTCTTATTTGCTGTTAACATACTAAAGGGTGTCTCCTAAAATATTGAACAGTGGCTTATTTATCAAGTAACAACTTCAGTGTAAAGTGGAATGTTTGAAAAATATTTATACCTTACATCAAGTCTCTCGAAGATAGAAAATGGAGAAAGTTGCTAGTCAAGAGTACTGTTGCTGTTCTGGCGGTGTGTTTGTATTGGTATATATCTGTAAATTGCCTTAATCCTTAATTCTTATTTCTTCACATGTAACATTCACCCCTTTAGTTACCACACTGGAAGCTAAAGTTCAGAAGGTTACCAGTGACCAGCTTCTTTGATGTGCCTCCTTTCTTTGCCTTTTTCTTTACCACTATACTCTGTTTGCAAGTTTGGAAGTACAAGACCTTTATTTAGTTCGGTATTATTTATGAGGTTTGTTACCCTATGCTCCTTGTTAACCAGTATAGTTTCTGTTGCTTCTCCATTTCCTCCATCGGCATGATAGTTTTAGGTCAAGAGTGGGCCTTTATAGGAATTCTATAGAAATTCCATTGTTGGTTAAGTTACAACTTGCAATCTTGCTGGCTGACTTGTAGAACAAGGAGGTCTGTATCTTAAACTTCTTGATTTATTTTTACCTTAAGATCTTTGGGGAAGGAAATCTGGAGCAAAAGCATATGCGGTAAGCTGTCCTGCAGCTGTCACTGACTCAAAATTATTATCTTGTGATTTCAGGGACTAAATTACATGAGGTGTTAGCTTATGATGCCCAAATTAAAGTAGTTGTTGTACACCAATCATTTTAGTTTTGGAAATGAAATTATAATATGTGTATTTTTGAAGGGATTCGTTGAAAATTCAGTTCATGTCAAAGTGATAAGTACTGAACAGTTGGTCCTATGTTTAAATAAATTGCTGGGCAATCTAAGAACATGAATGACAATGTTTTATATACCAGATTACTTTGTCAACTTCTAAATTAAGGTGATACAAGGTAAATAATACCAACCTGGAAACAAGTAAATATCCAAAATGGTCTGTGTGACTTTGAAAAGTTGCATAATGCATAAATTAGGCTCCATTATAAAAGTACCTGTCTCCTGTAGGAAAGCCTAAGTGGCATTCTTAATCAGCTTGAACTGACGCTTCATTTCAATGTGTTCTGCTGTGCATAGGCTTACCTTGATAAGCTTCAAATGTACAAACTGTAGCTTCCACTGTGGATACACTTCATTAGCATCATGGTTCATCTAAAAACAGCATTCTATTAGAGCAGGTGTAGCTTTAATTTGTATAAGCCAAAATAGATATTTTTATTATATCAATCTCTGTTTAACAGCCACCTCAGCATCATCAGTTCGGGTACAGCTTTTTCCATGATCTAATGAGTAGGTTCATGTGAAGATCACAAATAGTAAAGAGGTTTCACCTGTAAAGACCATTCCAGCAACCTATTTCCATCAAAACTCTGTTTATGCTATGCACAAATAAATAAAATGTGAACTGAATCTTTTCCTAATATGGCAGAGAACGTGAAAATTGTTCTGAGTGGGATATATTACTATTCTTTAACTTTCAGGCTTTGGTTTTATAATATCTCGTGTTGACGCTTGCTGAAGTTAGTCTGCCAGATGCAGTTAGCAATCTAAAAAGGCTTGTGCTATGTCTTTGGAGTCCAGGCAGTGTAATCATAGCAAGGTGACATGTATCTTATCTTGCTTCTAATCTGATAACAGCCTGTGGCGTGGTGTACATACATGGCATTCTTCTTGTAATGCGCAGAGAATCTGATCAGCCCATCCTTCCTGAGCTATCAACATATATCTTACATCTAATTGGTGTCTTGCTGTTCAGTGTCTTACCTCCTAAAAACTTGGGACTCTCCCAGTAACAGTGGAAAGAACCTCCAGGCATTGTTTTGTCTACTCCAAGAGTACCGGAAAAATTAAATCATTAGAAAAGACGTGCACATGCAGGTCTTCCCTGTTTTTTTATTGTCTGAATGTTTCATGGTGGAGGCATTGCATCCTTCAAGGAAAAAAAAAAAAGAAAACTTGATTCCTTCTGTGGTCTGTACTGTGTAGACTGTCTCCCTTGGGTTTTGTCAGACTACCGCTGGACAAACTGTTTGGGCTCTGGGTCTTAGAGGCGACTCACTCAAAGGAGAGTTAGGGATGGATAATGCTTTATTTCATTCTTCTCACAAGTACGTTGTATTCGTCTCACAAGTACATCATCATCTTGTTCTAATCTCTTCAAAGCAGTTTGAAATGAAAATATATTAGTAGGGAGCAAGCTAAATAAGTATGTGAAGAGCTTGGAAAACTGCATGCCTGGGATGCTATTAAATCCCTTTCCTTATCTATCAATATAAGAATAGATAAGTTTCAACTTTGTGCATCCTTATTTTATACAAGCCATAGATTTTAGTCAATGAAAATAAAAATGCTTTTAATTTCAATATCGAAAAATCAATATGAATAGGTTATCGCCACCCCTGAGTGGGTCAGCTTGTCAGTAAGTGTTAATGTGCGTAGGTTGCTTAGGCAGTTATATGGATCAAAAAGTAGAATGTTCTTTGCTTTCTATTTATTCTTCAAGGTTCCCATTGTCTAAATATGGCATGTTTTACAGGACCTGTCCTACTAAAATTTAAGATCATTAAATCTTGCTGTGTACTGCATTCTCCTGAGAATATTTTGTTTATTGCTCATAATAATGTAAAATAACACACAGACAACTGAGGCTTTAATCCATTCCTATAAAGAAGCTTTTTCCCTTGAAAGGCCTTTGTGAAGACTTGAACGGAAGTTTTAGATTTCTGTCCAAGAAGTATTGTTATTCCTCACTTAGACTTCATCAGTGGAAGTTGCTGTGTACAGCGTTAAATAGAACAGTACTGCTGATGCTAGGGAGCCTGCCTAAGCTGTGTTTTCTCACCTTGGTCAATGTCAAATAATATCAAATCTGACTGAAATGGACATCATCTTTTTAATCTTCCCCTTATTTTTCACTTTGTACCTTAAGAGCTGCTGATACAATAATGGTCTGTAGACTAACACTGGTTTGCTGGGTTAAAGATCTGCAGGTTAGTGTAAGTAATGTGCCTGTGCAACCAGTGTTATGCTTGCACAAGGACTCAAGTGACATTCAGCAGTAAGTTTTATGTGGAAATCTAGACTTGTTAGACATTCAGTCGGACTGTGGAGCTTTGGAGGAAGGAATAGGGAACCAAGCAATTATCGATCAAAGATGACTCATTTGCATAAATTAATATCTAGTTGCAACATCTCTCAGTATATCAAAGGCCACTGTCAAGAGTTATTTCTAGATTAGATAATATTAAGTAATGGTGATAGTCTAGTTACAATCTTTGTTGAAGATGAGAGGGGCAACCCATCCTTTTAGGGCTTTTTTTATTGTCTGCTTGTTTTTCTGGTCTAGCAAAGAACTGCTGTTTCCATTTGTCATTCTTGGTATATTTCTCACTTCTTATTTATATGCATTTCTTGCCTTACAGTAGCTGTATTTTGCTTAGCAGCTTTAGCTGATTGACCTTTTTTTATATCTTCCTGAGCTATTTGCTTGTACTAATAGTGCCTTTTCCACGTAAAACATCTGAAATATACCCTTTGTACTAAGTTACTCATGGTAACTCATATCTGTTCTATGTACTCAGAAATATGTTACCTTGCCTTAGTTATCTTCTCTTAACTGCTCTCTTCTGCCTCTCACTAGTCATTTCCTTTTGAGAAGTTGCATGTGTTCTCTGTTGTGGAGATATGGCAGATAGTGTGTTCTGGGTTAAGGGGAAAGCTAATTTCTGCAGCATTGCCGGCTGAAGGATTCAATTATAGTGCACACTGTAGCCATCGAGTTTACTTGCGCAGCCTTAAAGTGTCTCCAAAGGCCAAATGGGCCTGCTGTCACCATGGTTCTTGTGTGATTGGGTTGATGTCTGGAACCCAGGTTTTGTATGGCTGAATGCAATTTGTTACATATTGAGCTGCTTATTTTCTTGGAAGCTTCCTGTAATATTTGAATGCGCTTTTTTGGTATGATTTAAGGCCAATTTCTGATACTCTCCTAAGACTTTAAATCTACTGTCAGTATATGCTTTTCACTGAAAGAAGATATAGAAAAAAAAACTGCATTCTGTAGACGAATGCTTTGGTTTTTTTGTTATGCTTCATGTTTCTATTTCTTCTAAGTTCCCCAAAACACTAGCAAAATGTGTCCAACCTGAATGCTTTTTGTGTTGCAGCCACGTAAGTATTACACTATTGTACATGTTCAGACCACTGCTAAAGTGGTGAACTCTTTAACCACAGTCCCTTGAGTCAGATCCATTCATAGAGTGTATCTTTAGCTTTGGAAGGAAGCTCTGAGCATGCATCTTCCCTTCTGTTTATCTAGCTAATAATAAGCTGCCAGGATACTTGAACAGCTTTGTGGCTGGCATCCAGCCCTTCACCCAGGAAAGGATTTTGCCTTAGCTTTCACTGGAGAGAATTCAGAGTTAGGGTGAATGTAACACTACACCTGAACATTCCTAGTTCAATCTGGATGGAGGCTGACTTTCCCTTTCTCCTGTGACTAATTCATGACTGAGAAGGTGAAAACTGATCATAGGGGGGCTCTTGACCACATCGTTTCGTAATGCTTGTACCTGCTTACATGGGACAGTACAGAACCTTTTTCTATTTGGATGGTGTAAAGGAAGTGAGAGCTGCCAGTGTATTTACCTCTCAGTGCATTGCAACTAAGTGTTCACTTGCATGTAGATTCTTCACATATTGTAGCCTGTGTGCTTTCAAAAACTATACTGCATGCAGGTACATAACTACTAGGTTTGAAACCAGGCTAGTGACAGGAGGGCTAGTACAACATTAAGCTAGCAGTGGGATTGATGTACCATCTACTTGGGCTGTGAAGTGGTATTAAACCAATGAAACAGAATATCCAAAATATTGAACACAATATATTAGTAAGTGGTGACAGACTCAGAGCTTCATTTGAAAAAGGGACTGAAATTCACAACTCTTCAAAGTGGGGTTCAGAACAACAATTTCTTACTGAGGTTCCTTCAGCATATTCAGGTGAACAGGAGCTTCAGTCCTTCAGCTTAGCTCTCCTTGTGGCAGCCAGTCATCTTAATGATGTAATCTGGCCACTTTGAACAAGGCCATGATGGTACTAGTGAACTGGAGTTTATCACCTTGTGAGAAGGGATGAAATCAGAGCAATTTATGTGAGCAGATACTTTTTCTTAGATATTTTCCTTCTCTAAAGGAAGGCCTTTTTTCCCTAACCTGAAATGCAATCTGCTTTGCAATTGCTGTGTGCAATACAACCTTCCTGACCTTCCCCAAACATCTTAGTCTGGAACTGGCATCTGCTGCCCAAGTAGGATTCTTCTACTCTAACACCTCAGTCCTTCGTCTCAAGTTCCAGGCGTGCTGCTGTTGTGTGCTGCATTCCCTGCTCCTCTCTGGCTTCCTTGTGGCCCAGGGTTACCACAGGTTGGTTGATTTGGTCTTCCTAAAAGGCAGCAAGTGACAGCCAGTTTTGTTCTGTGCAGGTTGATAGCCTGGTCATGCCAACCACAACATCTGACTCTTGCCTAGTCAATCCCTTACTTGCTCTACTTCTGAGAGAAATGAATATCTTCGTAAGTTGCAATAAAGAAGGAGGTGGGGGAAAAACTAAATACTAAATTAAAACCAAGAGAACAGGCTTTCTGTCATCACTTACTTCCTAACAACATGCGTTAAAAAGGATTCAGTTAAGACAAATCATGTTTCACTGGTACCTTTTCATAGATTCCCTTTTTCTAAATCTCACAAGCTGTGTATTGTGGAGTTTTTTATATATTGATATATGACAGAATGGTTATGAGTAGATGAATGAGGCTAAAGATAAATGCAATGGAGCTAATATAATGTAGTCAAGAAAACTTGAGCTTCATAGTGAAATAGTTGCTTCAGTGTTTCCTGGCTGCGTACATTTTTATCTAATCAAGAAGGTTATTTAGAGCATAAGGGATGAAAACAGGAAGACTGGCCACATCTTCCTATTTATGCTGTTAGTAGCTACACTCGTGCATGACTGTTTAGAGGCATTAATCAGGCAATGTAAAATATGCAACATAAAATATCTTAGAGAATTTGAGGGGCTAAGAGTGTTAATGCAAAAACCTCACCTGTTATCTTTTAATGTACCTAAAATGTAGAAGAGGAAGGACACAATGTCACTAACTTCCACAAAAGATTACCAAAAAAGATTATCAAATGTCTGTTTCTGGGAAGGAGATTGCTGTGGACCAAAAAGTAGCCTTATTCCCCATAAAATGTATGTAAGATTCAGTAAACTGAAAATAGAGTAGAAAGGTAGCTAACTCTAACTTTAGTGCTACTGAAATGTGATAGGCATGCAATCTAATACATGGATATTAAGTTTTATAAAAACTACTATTTAAGCAAGAAAAATGTATCCTGTCAATTTTGGGGGGATTTTGTTAAATCATTGATACTCCTAACGTACTTCTATATGAAACTAGGTGAGCCTCTCCGTGGAATTTTGCAGCTTTTTCTGTTGTCTTCATTTTTCTGATATAATAGGGTTCCTGCTAAAGGACTGAAGAGCTTAAAAGGAGTTTAATTGCTGCGCAGTAAGCCTTATCCTTTGGTGAGGTACTTAATTGAAGCTAGACAGTGAGTGTTTTGTGACAGAAGGAAAAGCTGGGGGGGGATGGGAGGAGGAGGAAGCTACGAAATGACCACGGCTGGCCTCTTCACATTCTTCTAGGGCTTGCTTTTTTTAAAATTGGAAGCTGCTTTTATAGATGCTCCTCCAAACAGGTTTGTTTTTTTCCATACTATCCCATTTAGACTCTGGAATGCATGTACGAAAGGGCAGGCCCCCAAAGTGACTTTCCAATCTGTTTTTGTGATTCCAGCCAAGTTCCCTTTAATGTATGGAGCAGGCGAAGTTGAGCTGACTCTCTTATAATACCACAGAACTCAGGCGCAGCTGCTGCTGCTTTAAGTGGCACTGTGTGATAATACAACAGCTCTGCTATTTACTGGGACTCAAGTGCCTGGACTGGCACAGAGGCATTATATGAAATCCGAAAGCATGAGGATAAAGGAAATTTCTTTGCGGCAAGATCCTGATCTAAGAAAGGAGTTGGCATTGCTAGCTCGAGGATGTGATTTTGTTTTACCTTCTAGGTTCAAGAAGAGACTGAGAGCTTTTCAGCAGGTCCAGGTTTGTCTTTCAGTTCTTATACAATTAAGTTATTGTATTCAGCTGTATCTTTACAACCATGCAAATTTCAGGAAATACACTGAAGTTATTCCTCAACTAGCAGTATTTCACTAGGTTTCATGTATGATGTTTTCTTCTGTATTTTAGAAGGTTGCACAGGTACTTCTCTGCAAACAAACAAAAAGACAGGGGAGCTTACCGAATCATGTAGTATAGATGAAGTATGTTTGCACAGAGGCATATGCAGTAGAAAGTTGGTGTGCCTATTGCCATTAGACTTTTCAGACTGTTTTCCTTAATCTGCATAGTCACAATCTGTGTATTTCCCCTGGGGGATTAATTTACGTTTTACTAAAATATACTGAAGTAAGCTGTAACTTTAACTCAGAATATGTCAAAGTGCTTCTGTTTGTACATGATGATTCTGAATGCCTTCGTGGTGGTGTTTTTTTAGACTTTTATTTGGATGAGATCAGTTGTTGCTATGTAGTTCATACAAGTGCCTCTGCTGTTTTACAACAGTGAGTTAAATCCACCATTTTAAAGTGAGCTCCTAATTGAGAATAGAAGCATTTGAAATGCGTGGTTCTTAGGAAAACTACTTATAAATGTTTCAAAGAAATTCTGTTGTGAGGGCAAAAGCTTAAACCTGTTTTTATTGGAGAAATTCAGTATTTCCTCAACTAGCACCGAACTTTAAGTGTTTTGGTGGTATGTGAAAACACTTACTTTGTCCTTACCTCACCCTCACTTCTAATTCATGTACTAAAGGTGTATCATCAAATGTATGTGTGACATTTTTTACTTGTTTTTAATTAAGGAAAGTTTGGTAGTTAAGTAAAAATTACATTATCTTAGTTTTTTTTACTTTTCAAATCATTCTAAATATAGCCCACCACTTAATTTTGTGTTCAGTGCAGTAGTGTCCCTTTAGGTGACCTTCAAGAGAGGGCAATGGAGCTGGAGCCCTGTGACCCTAAAAAAGTGTTAGCCTGGTACCTGCTACATTAATATTTCAAATTTATTTCAGCTGAGCTATATGAACAATGCTTGTGCCTTTGCAGAAAGAATAATTCAAATGCTGACCAATCTGGTTTATGCCATTCAGAATAAATTTGTGAATGAAAGGATTTCTGAACTTTGTAATGCTGAACATTAGAGACAGCCAAAAGAAATGGAAAATGTTATATTTAATTACCCCGAAGTAGCAGTTAATATTTCTGAAACTCAGAGCATGAGGCGAGCTTAATCTAGTCATGGCATCCTGCTGTAAACAAACACTATTATTACTTTGTGTGGTGCCCGTTAACTTGATCTGTCTTTCATCGAGTGATAGCTGGATCACTTGCACTTGTACAAGGCTTTTTTGTGTTGAGCTAGAAAAGGTCTCAATATAGTATGGCAATGCATATCTAAAAGCAACTAAATACTTTTGAAAATAGCTTGTCTAATGTTTTTTTTCAGTTTTCATATCCTGCCAGCTGTTACCTTACAATGCAGAAAACAAACAATCAATTTTCACTTGGGTAAATGGCAATTGTAGAATAACACGTTAAACCACTTAATTGTATTACAGACAAAACTGTTTGGGCAGAACAAACTTAATAGGAATATAAAACTAAAATCTGATGTCTTTGCTCAATCTGATATGAAGTATTTTATCTGGAGTTCCATTTTAAATGCTGTTTTATTTCTACTTCATGATTTTTAGAAGACCTTTATGAAAGTACCTTAAATATGCGAGTGCCAATAAAAAATTGATATAGAAGAAGATGAATATTCTTTACCTTCATGCTAATGTTAATTTCAAGTTGTGCCTCATGGGTCAGGTGCATTTCAAAGAATGTTTGTTTATCTTTTACTACATAATCTTTGAAGAAATTTCATGTTGAAATGAAAGACTGCTTAGAGCTTTTGTAGAATAACTTGAAAAACTTTTCTCAGTTGCTGAGCTTCATTGCCATTGGAATTTAGTCTTCTATACCACTGCAATATTTGCTTTCAGACAGAACAGTTCATGAATTTGTAAAATCAGAATGCTAAAATCAAGTGTAAATGAAGGCTGACCTGTTTTTCCATACCTGCACTATACTTTGATAAGTGTTCATATCCGTGAAGTTTCTATAAGCTGTTAAACAAAAGTCAGATAAGTCAGATTCTTCTTAAGAAATTTAGTGCTGTAGGAGTTAATCTCCTAAAGTAAAACAACTAGTTGTCATGGATGGTGAGACTACACATGGCTCAGCATCTGCTCTGAGGTGGTTTGGAGTGACTGGGTCTCGCACAGTTTCTAAGAATTCTGAGGTGGTGTTTTTTGCATAGAGCCATATAAATTTTCCATAGATAATCACCTGTCCTTTGGAAAGGGCATTCAATGGAGTGTAGCAAATCAAGCTGTATGGAAAAACCTTTAAATGGACAGTCAGTAGTGAGGTGGGTAGGTTTGGTAAGTGGTGGAACAGGCTGCTTCTCAACGGTTGCATTTATTGATAGAACTGAGCAAAATAGGGATTTCTGGAAAGACTGTTTCTCAAAAATAAAATTAAAACAATACACAGCTGTTGAAATGTTCTCTGTTATGGGGAAATGAATTTTTGAGTAGATAACTTTGCACAGACCAAAGAACATTAATTCATCTCCTTGCATTGGTTGTAAGAAAGACCATTTTTAGGGAATTTTGTGTCTACGGAATATAGTGAACTGGAAATGCAACACTTGAAGAGACACTGTATCCATCTTGCTCATCAATTCTCTGAAACTTTTGAGGGAGAGGAAACTTATCACCATGTCAAATGGACTGCCAACAGCTGGTGACATCCCTACCTGTCAGAGCTGGAATGTAAGCAGCATCATTACCCAGGCTATTTGAGGAAAATATATCTGAGGTTGGAAGCAAAATGGTAACAGAATAAAATACATCTGTGTGCAGTGACATCCTTACACCCATGTAGCTTAGTGTTAGCCGAAAAACACTTATTTTCCTAGTTTAGCTACTTAGTCTCACACTGCTCATGTAAATCAGTTGAGTTCTAACATGAAAACTAGACTTCACTAAAGTCAAATAATTGGTGCTGAATATGATTTAAAAATAAAGAAAAATGGCCCAAATCTTGAATTCATCCTCTGAATTTCAGTGCCAGAACTATGTGCTGGTGTATTTTCTGATACTTGAACTGCATCATACCTCTGTCTGCTGTTACTACTTGGTGATCCCTGTAGCTGTATGCGTCACACCTCAGTGTGGAAATGGCAAGCTACTGGTTCCATGACCACCTGTTAATGATACTAAATGCTGCTTTCGCATGCTATTTATGTCAGCTGCTTGTGAAATATTTCTTCAATTTCTCCACTGGGCCTCACAAGATTAGCTTTCCTTCTGAGTGAAGTTAGGTGTTAGTGCCTCTTGATTGCTTTTGCACTCCTCTGTTACCAAAATGTTTTATAAACCTCTTGTGACGCATTCAAGATGACAACGAACACCAACAGCCTGTAGGTGTTAACGTGTGCTGGGCTGGTGTATGCTTGTGCTGTAGTGTACTGGTTCTTCCAGTGATGGAGATAACATTCCCATTTCCGAGGGAAAGGGAATTTTGAAAAGCTTAATTGAGGCAGTTTTACATCTGTAGTCAAGAAGTAAGTTGTGTAATAATTGGAGGCCTTCAGCAAGCCAGCTTTCCTTTTTCTAACAGGGTCAATTTTCTAATTTTATTTTGTTTGGAGATGAATTAATATCACAGAGGGAGACATGATATCTGCTTTTACAAAATAACTCTACATCAGGTACACAACTTTATTCCCTTTTTAGGGGGGAAAAATAAATTTGCTGCGGGGGGGTGGGGTGGAATGGAAGCGTCATTCTGAGTGTAGTTAATAGCTATGCTTGATGTTAGTTTGGTGTAATGCCAGCATTTAATACAGAATGAAAGTATCTAAGCTGCCCACCGAGACTGGCTTGTTAAGGTGAGAGATTCTCCTAGACAGTCTGTCGCTAATGGATTGCCGGGTCCTCAGCTCTAGCCATGCAGAAAAAGCCAAAAGCAAACGGGAAGTTTTCTGCCACTTGGGCAATGGAGACTCCTGGTGTGAGCTTAAAATGTATTGGCTACACTGTGGCAGCAGCTTCTGTACCTGCTGGTGGCTGGTCATAAATTTATGGAAGTGTGTACTGTTCCTGTAGCAAAGCCAATATGGTGCACATTTGTTACAGCTTACTTGCACGCATGATTTAAGAGTCTACATGTCAGTACCCTCTGCAGATAAATCCTGACCCAACAATTCAGGCACTGGAGAGCTCTGATTTACTTTTTTTTCCAGCCTTTGGAATGAAAATTTCACAAGCCTTTTCTCCATTTTAATTTTCTCCACTTTAACATACTTCTCTTACCTTTATAATCACTTACACTACCTAATATAGGTAGGTGTGCTCTGACTGTCGACAGCAGTATTCTGTATCCTAGAAAGCCTGTAACAGTTTGGCACATTTCTGTATTAAAAAAAAAAATAGCCTTCAACTTCTACAGGATCAGAGGAATGTGCAATTGTTTTCACAATTGTCCAAATCAGAAGTTGCTGGGGCATTGCCAGACAAAAAGTTAACAGAATACTTACTACACTAATGACTCCACAGCTCAGTAACAAGGCTGAGCAGGCTGATATTTTTCTTGTTTCAGTGGATTTTTTTCTAAGCTCAATTGCACTGAGTGACTGAAAGTTGTTTTGTTGCAAACATAGAAGGCTGCAGAGCTTATGAATTAAGTGGATGTCTGTCTTAGCCCTATTTGCTACTTCTGATGCTGAACTGATGGCCTGTCCTGACAAGGGCTGTTTTCCATAGACAAATGCTAGAATTGCCTGAGGTAACTGGCTGTCAGTTTTTCCCCATTAAAATGATGTTTAGGCAGTCATGACTCCTGTGCAGGTAGTGAGTCCCAGTGTGATCCATTGGCTGTGTACAATCACAATGATTATGTACTAGGAGGCTCTTACTAGCTAGTCTCCTGAAACAGAACATCCTGGTAAGGAACAGGAATATGGGTTTAACCTATGATCAAAGTATTTTCTGAGAAAGCTGCAACTATATGCAAAACTTCGTATATTACTGGCTTGGATGCTTGTTTTGATATAGCTCATAAAATGGAGGCTGTCTGACAACTCACAGGCAGTGACTAATATTTTTGTACCCCTTCTATCTTGGCACAAAATGTAGTAGATGTTGCTTTTCATTAGGTATTTTTTCTGAAATTTACTTTTCTGTTTTATAATCTGTACCATTTTCATTTCCTGAATTAGCAGAGGAAGTAAAATGTATTTCCACTGGTCAGCAACAGCAAACTGTTAGAGGATCGTACCTCTAAAGGCTCTGGTAAAAGCTCTGTCAGCAAATAAAGCAAGTTACTTGTGGACATATAAGATGCAAACTTCTCCTGGGCACATGTTTTTCTGGGGGGAATGTAATTGCCTCTTCCTTTTCCATTCCACCTGTACCCCACCTCAAGGCATTTCTAAATAAATCGTGGAAATCATGGAACTCTAACTGCATAAGTGGAAACTTTTAATGCTGGAGTTCTATGTAATTAAAGTGGGGGGGACAACAAAATACATGTAGTTGTATTTTAAGGTCTTTCTACAGCAATAATGTATTTGCAGTAGAGTATTTCAGTTCCCAGCAGGACTGCATTATTTGTCTATTTCAGCTATACCAGCTCGCATGTTCATTGCATGCTACTCACTACTCGTGTGTGGAATACAGCTCATCTGTGGTGATGTGCTTTTAGTTGAATGTGTCTTTAATTTTAATGCAAAAGATGGTATGTATGGAATGGATCTTGTACTTTAAGTGGAAACCTTTTCTGGATAGCACTACCTACCACCTCCTCCTACGTGAGAATTAACACACTATCCCAAATAGCTTTGTGTAGATGGTCCAGACTTTTGCATGCTCTGCTCTGCAGAAAGACTTGAACATGGATTCAATTTGGCAGCTTACTTGTGGGGCTCACTTTGGCTGCCTACATGTGGCTTGCTTAATTCAAAGGGGAAACAAATTACTCATTTCAAAACTTTCTGATAGTCACAAGAACTAATTCTTTAAGCTTTAGCAAGTCTTAAGACTATGTAACGAAAGAGTTAAGACTATGTAACAGTATTGTTTGCCACAGCAATTTCACTCAAACTTCTTTCCCTGGCTA
Source organism: Anser cygnoides (assembly GCF_040182565.1). Classification (NCBI taxonomy): domain Eukaryota; kingdom Metazoa; phylum Chordata; class Aves; order Anseriformes; family Anatidae; genus Anser; species Anser cygnoides. The sequence continues at coordinate 139,423,982 of NC_089873.1, forward strand.
TTACGTGACTAAGAATAGCTGAACTACCTGTTACTCTGCTGTTCTGACCCTGAAAATGAGAGGAGAAATTTCCTTCAGGTAGCAAGCAAGTGACAAAATCCTTTTGATTTTTTCCTTCAAAATCAGAGGTTAGCAGACAAGCATTATTTCAGTGACAAAATAGACCTGATTATAGCTTGTTAAGAAGCTGAATTTTCCAATATTAATTTGTAAAATGAATGTAAATTGATATCTCTGCAACTCGATAGCCAGCAATATTCTAGGATTGATACTTTGCTGGTGAAGTTGGTATTTGCTATTAACGTGGACCGTATTAGTAGTTCATTACTGCACTAGAAATACAGTAGAACTTGATGCTGAGTATTTTTGGGGGAAAAAAAAAACATACAAATCAACCAACTCTTCTGATCTTTCTATTTATATTTTGACCACCAGGTGATGAATCAGTAAGGGTTTTGTCTGACCTAGTGGATGGAAGAGAGATCAGACCAGTTAGGTTCACCAACTGCTTTGTCTCTAACTGACAGTAACAGGGTCTGCACTCTGAACTGCTGACCTCTGAACACAATGAGGCCGACAGAGTTGAACCAAACATCATGAGAAAGGTTATCTATCCCTAGAGCTGTTTTTATATGTTTGTAGCAAGTAAGAAAATTAATATATATCTTTAGGTCATGGAACTCTAGCTCTAATTTCATACTTGTGTGAGTAGCAGTGCAAGTCTAGGGCCTTCCTTAAACTTCATTTTACTGGTGTCAATTTCAGAAACACCAGGACACTTTAATTCTGCCGAAATAGGACTGTGATATATGGCTTGGTCCCTAGAATAAAGTTGTTTTTAAAATTGGGGATTATCATTGTCACTGAATGACAAGACCAAGAGACCTTAGATTCTTGTACAAAAACAGGCTTGAGAGTAAACTGCCAAGAACATGCATAAGTCAGATGAGAACGATAGGTAGTCTGTGGAAAATTAGATGAGGCATGATGTTGCACACCAGCAGGAGACACCCAACGTATTGGTCTGGGCAGAATTTTAAGGCAAATACAGACCGCACTGGAGGGGCTGCTGAACAGTTGCTCCCTTGTGTTGATTGAGGTGATACGTATGTATAAAATCAGAAACAGTGTAATTTAAAGTACTTTTTTCCTTCTAATAGTACATGGCTAGAACTTCATGGAAAGTTGCATTCCTTTTCTCATTTCCTCCCACTCATTGTAGCACCAATTTCAAGTGACTACAGGCCAAACTGGATCAGAGAACTGACCTGTTTTAAGCCTGAAAGCAAAAGCAAGCCAGTTCAAAACTATAAGGGCTAAAATTAGTAGATGTTTGTTTATCTCTTACTGTGGAAAGGAAAGAAAAGCATGTATGATATAATTAGTTTCTATAGCACATCCAGAAACAGCTGCCAAATAATAACTGAAGGATAGGAAGCAACTGGGACTGAAAAAACATGTGTTGCCAGAGGACTTGTGCATACATACCCTGGCATCTGTTTTTGGCACAGGCTCATTCTCTGTAGGTGTGTCTCTGAGCTTGACCATGTATGTCTTAACTTTCTGATTATGCTTGGCAAGATCAATCACAGTCTTAGTGTAGTTCTAAGGGTAATGTAAACTTCTTTCAACAACATTGCCACAGTATTCCTCTAACCTTCCTCAGGTTAGCACCAGAACCATGTTGCTTCTAAGTGGAGTCAACTGTGGGAGACTGGATGAGAATAAGTAGTTTAACATTGCTTCTCAGCTGCCTCGGTGACCTGAGGCAATTCCCCAGGCTGCGGCACTGCCACTGGTACTGATGCAAAGGTCAGTAAACCCAAGCAAGATAAGGGAGTGGGGGAAGATGCAGGTGTACTGTGGTTTGGCTTGCCTTATGCTATGCTGTGAAACTTCGTTAGTAAGCTTTCAGAGTAAATTACTGTTTTCAAGTTATTTTTCAGGGTAATAACTAGATTTTACAGAAAGTCTGTCTGGACAAATAATTTTGAAAGCTTTAAATTGTCAAAGGATTCCCTTGTTAAGCATATGAAGCTGAATGGGAAATGATGCAGTCAGTGAACTCTTGCAGTAATAAATCTGTCTTTCTAGTTTGGCTAGAAGGAAGATATCTAAGAGCTTACAGAGAACAAGGGAAAAACATCATTTCTTTGAGTTAGATAATTGGAAATCTGAATGTCTACCACAAGGTCAAGCAAGCTTATGTTACAGAAGTTTTTCTTGTCCTGAGGGTAGCTGTAGAATTAAGCTTGCTTACCTATCCTGAAGCAGATCTTTGAAGGAACTTTAACATGCCAAAACCTTTGGGATTTTGGAATAGACTTTCTAAAATATCTTTTTCCTTGCAGATAAGTGAATAATTTTCTAGGTATTAGTAGCATGAATCTTTAACCTGGTGTTCTCAGGATTTAAGCTTTATAAAAGTTACCGTGCCACTTATTTATCTAGAGGAAGTGTTGACTTTAACTGTATAATCAAATAGATAGTAACTCAAATATTTCTGAGACTTTATTGGTCAGACTTGAATGGCTATAAAAAAGAATGGGGAGGCAGGAAGGCTGATTGGGTACTCCTTTTGTACCTGCTTACTGGTCATGTTTTCTTAGATTCACAAGTAACATGTAACTTTGATAGATAATAGGACATAAAATTCAGTTGATTCCTACAGAATACAGTAATTAAATCATTAAGTTTATGCTACAATATTTCTTGTTTTGTTTAGAACTTTAAAGTTCACGTGCTAAACGGCATTTATGTCTCTTTACTACCACCTTACTGTCTCTTGGGTCTCCGTGTTAACTTTTTTATTTTCTATTGTATCAGTTAAAGAAGGGAACTTCATGCAGCATCTGGTTTTCCTGGTGGGTGACTCATAATATCTCTAAGTGGGTGTTTGCAGGGATGTTAGACTTTAAACAACCAAATAGTATGTAGAATAGCTTTTTGGGTTATTATGCACTTTGATATGCCCAGGTAGTATTTGCAAAAAATGTGATATGCAAGAGCAGAGGACTCAGTCAATGGAAAAACTAGAATCATTTATGCATAGCATGCTTGAAAAGTATTGTAATATTCTCCTGTTTTTTTGGTAACATCCCTAGTTTAATAGTCAGGTGTTGAACCAAACGTTTACCTGTTGGAGAGGGGAAAACATCTTTTTTTAGTACAAAATATTTTTTTCAGTACATAATGCCACTTTGTTTGGAATTATGTGCCATAACTTAATGTGCAATTGTACATAAATGCAAGGTAGAATTTTTGGAGGGAGGTCCTATTGTCTTGACCCTGTTGTGTATGTTCCATTGACTTTTCTAGTCTGGAAGTCTTTGTGACAGCTCATGTTAAATAGTACAGCAAGAGCTAAATGCTATCTCTGAAAACACATTTTGAATGTTTCCAGAGAAACTGGTATAACAGGTGTTAGTGTCTGTCAAATGCTAGAAAGCATAAAAGGTTTTGTATGAAGCTATCTTTTTCTGTAGTCTTGTTACAACAATGCAAGTACCAAATCAGTTCAGTGACTGTGTCATAATCAGCAACGTCTTTAAAATACATTTATAAACATATTTACCATGTTCATTTTTCCACAAAGGCCTTTTTAAGTGATGTTTCACTTACTTGTCTTTGAATGTGAAGCCCATCTGTGAAGTTCTGTACTTACCTGCAGATGGAGACAGACTTGACTGAGTGTACAGTGTTAAAATATCTGGGAACAAATGCCCCTTTCCTTCGTGTTTCAGGAAGACATCTTGTCATTGCAGGACTCTTTCATTCATTAAGTGGGGAGAGGGAAAATCACAGTGGGGCTTTTAAGATGAGGTATCTTCATTTTTGTTTAGAACCAAGTTAACTGCTGAGTGTAACTCACCTGTTGGTAGATTTAAGAAGGCAAATAAGACTGAACTTCTCTCATTGGGGTGAGGGGTGGGGTGTCTGTGTTCCCTGGTCCAATTACTACTATATTGCTCTACTGTAATTCTAATAATTTACATTCCATCCACTGGTAACAGTTGGTAAAGGGTCTAGAGAGCAGCAAAATAAAATAGAAAGTTGCCCTTTGAACAATGACCCCACTGAGATATATATTTCAGCTTCCTTTGTAAAAGTGAAGGCAAATGTGTTGGATAACTGGACATTCCTTATTAGTTTGGAAATGAAAACTGATTGTGTTAAGAGTTTTTCATGAATTCTTTATAGACAAATCTAACAAACTTGTTGACGTTTCTATAAACAAGGAATTTTCAGGGAACCATCACTTTTCATCTTTTAGCAAAAAAACTTAAACTGCGATTGCAACTTACAATACAATTACAAGTTCAGGACTTCACATATACTTATTGCCAAGGCCAATGCACCATTCAGTCCTAACAATTCAGCATGCATCTGCTTGGATGAGCTATTTACGAGCTCATACAGTCAATATCCCTAACTCCAAGTATGTTGGGTTTTGTTCCTTGCCAAGTTTCAGTGGAACTCATCTCTTACCAAGCAAGTTTCTTTTGGCAGTTTAGCTTGCCAGCACTAGACTAGTATTAAAGGGTTTAAGAAAATGTAGGTCAGTTTTTGTAAACACTAAACTGACCACTGAAGTGGCATAGTTGTCTCAAATGAGTAATGAACTGCTGTTGCGGACTTCCAATTCAAAGTTTTGCCACTAGCAGACTTCTGCCATTTCTTATTAAGGAAAAAATCCCATGGTTAGTTTTAATTCATTTTAGAAGAGCTTAATCCCCCACAATTAAGCATTTTGACTGCCCTGAAATAAGTTCTTTACCAGCTATACAACACATCCACAGAAGGATCTAGCTGAAATTCTAGAGAGCAGTGGCACTCCGAGCCTGTCACACATCCCCTCATTAAAGTGCAAACAGCAGAGGAGCCTCAGCTGTACTGGAAGCCTTTCGGTTGTCGGCAGAGTTGAAGCTGAGAGAAGAGAAGAGTCCCTGGCCCTTCTTGGGAAGGCAAGGAGAGGGAGGAGGTGTAATTCGAACTCTGCAGTGCATTAGTTGGAGCTGCTCATTTCGGATGACCAGTTTCTTTCTTTGGCGCAGGCTTTTATCCCTGTGTTGACTGATGCTAACAGTGCAATTTGATTGTCCAGCTGGAAGTTGCTTGTGGTGTTTAAGAAGCATCAGTGTGCTCAAAACATCCCCATGGCAGATACGGTGGGAGAGCTGTGCTCTGAGCTGGCTGCTGGAGAGCACAGGGAATATTCAGGGTCACTTTGCATTGCACCCGAGATAGTATTCTCACTAGATGCCTGTATGTAAGCACCAAATTAATCCATCAGAAGGGCAGGTCTTATATTTTCTGAAGCAAATGAAACATCTTTGTTTTTTTCTCTCACCTAATTTGAGGAACCAGCATGTAGAAACAGGTAACATCCTTCATGATAAGGAGAAGGGTTTTGTCTTAAAGTGAGAGTTTGTATTCTATACTTGAATGGAACAAATATACTGTTTTACAGATTAAATGTTAGATAACTTTATGCTAAGCTTGCTGAATTCAACGTAAGGCCTAGATGTAACATCTTTACTTTAAAGAAAAATCAATTTTCTTCACATATGTCTGTCTTCAGTTCTGAATCTGTTGCTTAGCTTCTTCCTCAGGATCACTATCTGGAACATATTTATGACAGACAAAAAGATGAAAAATAAACAAAAAGCCTCTATTGTGTAACTCTCTTAAATAACACCCGAGAAGAGCTATTCTAGTAGGTGTAACTTCACTACAGATCCTGAAGTGAGATTTCCACACGTGTTTAAGAACAGCTTTTGACCTGGACTAATGGAAATCATTTATTTTGTAGTCTGAGGTACCTGAAGTAAATGAGTACTTTCTGAAAAATATTTACAGTGAAGTAGTTCTGTGGACCGCCTTTCTCTTTCTCCTGGGACCTTTTCCAATACAGTTCTCCCTCTGACCCTACTTTTGCTTTTAAAAGAAAACTTTCCCTTTGTTCTGAGGCTCTAAGTTTTCTTAGCTGTTGATTTTGAAGTGCCATGTCTGTCTGTGCTAGGTTTTCTTTAATAACTGTTTTACCTCACGTTGCCTGAAATGTGAAGTAGTCTGTAATTACCACGTGTCCTCTGAGCTGGGGCCTCACTCACCAGCATGTTAATGCCTGCTCCTTCGTGGTGAGTGGAGCAACTCACCTGGAGCAGCTGGCCAGGCAGCTGGGGAAAGGGGGAAATAAGGTAACTTTGCTCTTTGCAACAAACGTGAGACTTCGGTTCTGTTAAATAAAAGATCATTTGACTGCCAGTGCTCAAAAGCATGCTATAGCTAGCATGCTTTTGTGTGGTACCAGCCTGAGGAGCAGGTCTTTGATCTGCCTAGGGTAACTGCTAGGGCCCTGCTAAAGTGCTGATGTGTAGCACTGGGTTTCTAGAACTAAACAAGGTATTAACCCAATTACATACATTATTTGTAGTGCTGATGGTAATATTACTTTGAAGGTAAAAATCTTGCTGTCTTTGTTCTTTCCCAAAGTTTTTGGAGTCTACAGGTGGAAGGGTTTTTTAGTACCCCCATGGCACTTCTGTTGTGAACTGAGGCCTCGTTAGCTGAGCCTCTAAGCTAATGTTGAGGTGTCAGAAATTCTAATTTATAGGTTTCTTAGAAAATGATAGGCAGCAACTGACTCTAGGCATCAGTTTCAAGGTAACTTTTTCCTCTAGGAAATAGGAGTTGTAACTCAGTTGAGGGACTTCTGCAGCTGGGAGCATGATCAGTGGCTCAAAGTCAAGGAGAGGAAAGAAAGGTTAATTCAGGCTGTTTTAGCACAGGTAGTATTGCAGCAAAGGCTCCTAGATTGGAACCCAGAAAACTAAAAACTGCTCTCTGTAAGTACCTATCTCTTTCACTGACATAAGGAAGGGTATCTGTACAGGCCCTTTGCAAGATGGTAAGAAGTAAAATGAGGGTTCTTTGGTTTGTTTTTTCTTCAACTCTGGTTGGAAATGAGATGTAATTCTGGATTTTGAGCATATTTACACTACAATAAGCCATCATATAGCAGTAAACATTGTTTCTACATTTGGGTAGTGGCCTTGGGATGAAAGACTTCATGTTTAACCACTAACATTAAGTTGCCGCAATTCTATTTTTACCTTGCTTGCTATCTTGGTTTCTCTGTGTTATTGGACTTTTTTTTTTGAGACTAAGTACAAGGTGAATTCATCTTTACCTAGGCTAAGTGTGTTTAAATAATTTCTCTTGTTACTGGTCATTTATTTTTCAGTAATATGCTATATCAGAAATTTCTTGAGAAACAGACTTCAAAGCACTCATGCCATAATTGCATACAGTGTACCAAAAAAACACTAAGAATCACTTCCTTTATGAAACTGAACGCTTTTTAGGAACAAAAACACCAAGCATCTTCTCTGTAATTAACAGGATGGTAGTTTGCAACAGAGTTGTCATGCTTATTTCAACAGTTTGAAGCTGTAAAACTAGAAATACTTCAAAAGCAGATTCTTTCATGACCTGTCTGTTAAACTAGAAGTTGAAGTTTTTCTTCTGAAACTGATAACATAACACAAGTGTTTCAGATGTCTCCAAGAAGCTGTCTGGTGTATTATTCTTGAAACTTGATAGGTTGAAGACTGAAATTGTTTTTATTAAATTTTAACATACCAGAAATCTTCCTAAATGACAGTTTTTGGAAACACTCATGAATTTTTCCAACATGCTCTCATTCTTAAATAGCTTATTCAGCCTGTCATCAGAAATCTTTTTGAAGGTCTGTTGTAACAGATAATACCAAGAGAATCAAGTCATCTGAGGATGCCTATTATACATGATTTCATTGTACCTGGCTGTCAAATGTATATTTATCTATCTAGGTTCAGGCGAAGAAAGAAGAAACTTTGCCACCATCGCTTAGTCAAACCATTCCAACTTTCTATTTTCCTCGAGGATGTCCTAAGGAAAAAGTGAATATAGATGCTGTGATTGCCAAAATTGAGAGAACTTTCTCTCAGTTTCCGAATGAGAGGGCAACTTTAGACGACATGGGGAAAGTTGCAAAGGTGAGAATTTGCTGGCTGGCTTCTTTCAATACTGTACACCTATGGAAAGGAAACAGGAATTTTGTGCTTTTTCTTGCATTATGGGTTTTCATTTCCAGCAAGGTAGTGCTAGTAAGACAGCATACCTGCTGATGTTGATAGCACAGTTATGAGTGGAAAGCTTTGCATTAAGTCTGTCTTAAAACTTACATTATTCTTAGAAAATGTAACAAACCACAGAACAAAATGTGTTCTTTGTTGACCCATAGACTTAAGACAAAAGCCACTCTTGGTATGCACTTTGATTTTTAGGCCTCTACAAAATTAGTCATGTGGTGGAAAGTGTTCCTATCATTGGTATAAAATCTTCCGAGTGCTGTTTTTCTTAAAGCACTGTCATGAACATCCACTGTAAAGATGCTGAAACACAGAATCATTTGGTAATTTGAAATTATAACTCTTTAGTCAGTCGTGAAGAGTTAAAGTTACTGTAGAGTAACAAAATACCAGGCTTACAAAGCAGCTAAGATTTGTAAATTTTGTAGTACACAATAAGCTAGTTAAACTTAAATTTCTAATCAGTGCTTGAAGTATCAGTGCAAGTCATGGTCTTGGTCATTAGTCTTAGGTTCTCATCCCTGTTCCTGTCACTTTGCATTTCAAGTCCAGGGCCTAGAAGAATAGAAGCAGGCTCTTCTCCAGAGCAGGATTAGGGGTTGAGGAGCTCCTAGCCTACCTCACCAGAAGAGTTTAACTGCTAAGCTGAACGGTAGGATTCCCTCCTTCCACAGCTCCTTTCCAACTAGAAGGGGTGCTCCAGCAAGTGAGCTGGAAGGGTCCAGTCAGCTACAACTCAGTGATGGAAGGCACCCTCCTGAAGGGTAGGGAAAAGCCTCTCAGGCTGAGCAGGGTATTTGTGAGAAACACTTCTGTAAGTACTGGCATGAGAAATGTACATGCATGAGAAATAACTATCCTTTTCTGCCAGTGACCTTGCACATCTTGTAATATTTAGTCTTCTTTGAGATCCAAATGAGCTTCTCAAATGTTGGCACATCTGACGACTCCAAGGCATAGTCAGTGTCAGTCAAGAGAGCGGCACTTTGCTGTGAGGACTGAGGAAGCTTGGAGCAGACACAGAAGCAGCGCTGCAGCTGTATGGAAACACTCAAGTTGTGGAGGAGTACCTGCTAGTTACTGTGAAGCACTGCTGGACAGGGCAGGCCGGCCTGCTACCAAAAGTGGGAAGGATGTGCATGCATATGCAACGATGCAGATGACTTGAGCTATCCTCCAAGCCAGACAAACGTAAACTGGCTGCAGTCCAGAAGTTGTGTAACTGTTTGTGCTGCCCAGAGCTCAATTTAAACATGTCCAGCCCAATAGCAAGGACTCTGCTCAGCTGCTTGGAGGGTGGACAGACCAGACGTGACTGCATTCATCTATTAGGAATGCTGCAGGTTGCTTTGTTTTACTTGCCTCTTCTGAATTTTGGCCTAAAGCAGTTGCTTTAAATTAGCTAGTTTGGAGGGTGTAGCTAGTTTCAGAAATAAACTTAAAAAAAAAAAAAATCTGTGCTTACCATAGTGTCAGTAATGCTTCTAATCCCCTACAGATACATGTAATGTTACAAAAAGTTTTTTCCCATGATGTTTCCTCTGTTTTTTCCTTAACACTTGTAAAATTTATTTTTTTGAAAGACTTATGAGGGAGTAACCCTCAGGTAAGCAATCTTGTCAATGAATTGACTTGATTTATACTTTAATTATAGGCTTGTGAATGCCCACTTTACTGGAAAGGTCCTCTGTTTTATTGTGCTGGAGGAGAACGAACAGGATACGTGTCAGTTCATAAGTTTGTTGCAATGTGGAGGAAGTAAGTAGATCACTTTTTCAGAGATACTGTATTTTTAAATGAAATGTGATAGTCTAATCTCTGAGTCTATAAAGGGGAAGAAAACACTACTATAATCAGCCATTGACAGCAAACTTTTACCTGGGACAAAGTAAGTAGATCATTCCTTTAAAACAAGCAAACAACTCTATTATACTTAAAGATTTTTAAATGCTTGTGATAAATGACTGGCTATTTATGGGAAAAGTAAAAACCACGACACTAATTTGCAGATGTCATTTCTTGTCAAAATGCTTTCTTCTCTTTTTACTTCCTCTTTAGTTTCCTAGTTCTAACTTGAAAATGTCCTTTCATATAAGCAATTACTTTGAGTACCCCCTCCTCTAATGTAAATGTACAAGACTATACTGCTTTAACTTCCCTTGGAGTGAACTTTGCCATGTGTGATTAATTATCTTTTGAATTAAAAGTTGTGGTTGCAGTTTTGTAAGACTTATTCATGCTAATTTGTATGGGCATCCTAGGAGCGATTTTCTGTGTATGGTAGTAAATGCATATCTTTACATTTCAGAATACTTCAGACCTGCTATGATGATGCTGCAAAGTTTGTTCATCTTCTAATGAACCCTGGATGCAACTATTTGGTGCAAGAAGACTTCATTCCTTTTTTACAAGTAAATTGCAACTGAAACTAGTTCTAGAAAACAAAACAAAATTACGAGCTTGCAGAGTTTTTTTAGCTAAACATGCATTTTCATGGTCTTCATTAAAGTTTATTAATAATACTTTGTGTAGCTCACTTCGTGTTGTCCCCTGAGATGCTAGTGACTTCTTTTAAAGTTAATCATTTTATGGCAGGTGATATCTTTTTTTAAGATCTGCAGTAAGATGTATGGATTTGAAATTGTTTGCAGGAGTAGCTTGTATCAGGAATTTTTTTGGGGTTTTGAAAAGCAGTTGAAGTTACTTGTGTCAAGGAGGCCCTTTGGAGGGCAAAGGAAAAGTGGCCTATGCATTCAAGATGTAATACAATTTCTCTCAAAGAGCAGCGAACAAATTTATAAAACCTGAATTGACTTTTAGTGCGTCATCATCAGACACAATTATAAGCTACAACAGTCAGTGTTTATCTGGCTAGTTTATTCAAAATTTTCTGCCTATGTAAAATACAGGAAACCTTCAGGTTATATGGCTATTAAGAGATTATTCTATTCTTAAGGTGATCAGTGTTTACACGAAGCATGCTATAAATGAAGCTATTAATTATTCTACTTAATTTGAACCCTCTTGCTTAAGGAAGGAGATATCACAAACAAACAAATCTGTGCTATACAGTCACTGATGAATACTGTTCAGGATATTGTTATTCCTTTCTCTGTAGGATGTGGTGAATAGTCATCCTGGCCTATCATTTTTAAAAGAAGCATCTGAGTTTCATTCTCGGTACATTACCACAGTAAGTGTTTTTTTATTTGGAAAAGCTATTCTTGTTAATTAAGTACAAAAATCAGAATGGTTAAAATTAGTTGACAAGCATCTTTCTCCTTTGGAGGGGAAAAAAAAGTTGAGTATGCTGTCAGTCTTCATTTCTACATAACTAGAAATATTGTGAAGAAAATTGATTTCTTTTAGCATTGTAGTAGAAAGTGGTGAACTTAATACTAGGAGGAGAAACACTGAATTGTAATAGTGCAGAATAAGTTAATGAACATTGAAGAAAAAATGTACTATTATCTTAGACTTACTTGATTGTGGATGTAGACTATACTCATTAGAATCCCACCCTTATTCTGGGATTAATTAAATGGAATTTTGAATGAAAAGTCTATATTAGCATGATTATGTTCAGCATCAAGTAAAGTAATGAATATATTGAAGCTGCTTACCATTTTCCTCTCCGGGGATTTTTCTTTTTAGGCAGGTTTTTATACAAGAAAAGCTTCATTTCTCTTTGTACAGTTACATGACTGAAGTATTCTTTCTGTACACAAGGGAAAAATCAGTGACACTAAATTTTTTCAACTGTAGACTAGATACCCAATTCCACTGAAGTCTCAAAAGATGAAAACTTCACAAAATGACTTCCCATTCATTCTGTGCACATGAAAACTAGTTTAACGAATATTCCCCAACACAAACCATGTGGAGTTGGTCATATTTTATCCAGCTTATAGTTTTACCCAGACCTAAACTGTGGAAGACTTTTTGAAGTGTTTGGTTTTGGTTCCTTCTATCCTTCCTATAGAGACTGCCAGCCTATCAAGTAGGTCCTGATGTATTAGTTCTTACTTCTTTTTGTAATCATTGCATGAGCTCCTGGATCCTTCTTGCCAAATGTGACTAAAGGAAATGTTCTGCCTGTGAGAGTAGTTCTCTTGATTAATGGATTGTGGTTTGTATCAAAGCCTGCTCTGCTTAAAATCATGAAAGCTTGCTGTAGGAAGGAAAAAATCCTGCCACTTCCAGTTACTTTTCTTTGGATGAACAGCTTATTTGAGTAGGTCTGAGCCTAGCAATATTGAGTAAACTAGTGCTGGCAGCACTCTACTAACAAAACTTAGTATAGTTTCAAGAGAAATCCATGTTTAATCAAAATTCCAGAAAAACTAGTATTTTTAGTAATGTAAGAATATTTGGAATGCCATTCTGCAAATAAAAAATGGCAAGAGGACTCTGCTGTTATTTCCTGTCTTTGTTTCAGGATGGACTGTTAGTGGTAAATTGACTTACACAGCCTTCTAAAATTCTGTCCTAGAAATTGTTACTAATATAGGTGACTTTACTATAAGTTAAAGTAAGGCATTTCGGACGAGGTGATCTTGGAGGTCTTTTCCAACCTTTATGATTCTATGATTTTATGTATTCACCTCAGTTCAAAATAGCCTTAATCTTACTACCTGAAGCTTTAAAGTGTGTTGTAAGCATTGCAGTTGAATATTTAATCTCTGTTCATGCTAATTCCAGTTAGCAGTTAAATGAACCATTTTTTGCAGTTTGTGTATATATATATGTGTGCATGTGTATGTATACATACACTTCATAAATCTATTTAGTGAAGCAGGTGTTTAAATATTGTTCAACCATTGAAGCAACTGATTCTGTCTGCTAGGCAGTGATTTAAGTTGGTTGGTCAGCCTAGTGGTAAGGTTAGGTGCATATGTTCAAGATAAAACTGAATTACATTAAAAACGTTTGTCCTGACAAATGGGATACTACATTTAGTCTGCAAGTATGTTGTATGTACATCTTAACTATGAATTTTTGAAATTCCAATCTCCACAGTTTCCTCTCCCTTATGACAAACCGTTGTGCAGCCTAGTAAGGAAGGCAATTCTCTGACAATTGGCTTGTACTCTGCTTCAATTCACTTTAGAAAACTGTCTATTATGCCTGTTCCCAGTTGTCTCCAGCAAACATTCAATTTTGTTTTTATTTTTAGACCAGTTAAATGTATAACAGATGAGATAATGACATGCAGATGGATTAAGTTGCAAAGCTAAGGCAAAACCTTTTTAGAAAAAATTGCTTTGTAGTATAAGCCAAAAATGGGCCTTCCCTAAACTCACAATTAGAATTGAGCTAATTAAGTTTCAGAAGCAGGCTGGTCTATTCTCCTTTCTACATCTAGGGAGCCAGCTGTTCTTTTTCAAAGTATGAGCTGCAGAGCTTACTGTATGCAACAGTTTAAGCTTTATTTTAAAGCATCATGAATAAAACTCTTATGTTTGTACTTTAAAATGGTGGTTTTCTTTTAACTATTGTCATGCTTCAATTAAAACCTGAGGTGATGAAAACTTAAATGAAAAGGTCTTTAGTTTGGAAGAGCTTTTACTGGGGGAGGAAGGAATTCCTAAAGAGATGGCCTTTCTTGGCTAATAACTACTGTTGTAAGTAAAATCCTGTGCATGCAACATTTAGTGCATTGCTAATCAGCAGGTATAATCCATTTCCAGTTAAGCAATTACAGTTGATAATACCTTAGATTTTTTGGTCTACTTTATTATTGATGCATGAATTATTTGGAATGTTTATCTGGTTGAATTCAGTATTCACCTCAAGTATTTTGACTTAAAAATTAAGAGAAACAGTTTTTTAAAGGCTCATGTTCGTAAATGAGCATGTTTGGGCAGGAAGAAACCAAATGAGGTTTAACAAGAGCAAGTGTAGAGTCCTGCACCTGGGAAGGAACAACCGGATGTATCAGTACAGCCTGGGGGATGACCTGCTGGAGAGGAGCTCTGTGGAGAAGGACCTGGGGGTCCTGGTGGACGACAGGTTGACCATGAGCCAGCAGTGTGCCCTCGTGGCCAAGAGGGCCAATGGGATCCTGGCGTGCATTAAAAGGAGTGTGGCCAGCAGGTCAAGGGAGGTGATCCTCCCCCTCTACTCTGCTCTCATCAGGCCTCACCTGGAGTACTGTGTCCAGTTCTGGGCTCCCCAGTACAAAAAAGACAGGTATCTCCTGGGAAGAGTCCAGCGGAGGGCCACAAAGATGATACGGGACCTGGAGCATCTTCCCTATGAGGAAAGGCTGAGGGACATGGGTCTCTTCACCCTGGAGAAGAGAAGACTGAGGGGATCTCATCAATGTGTATAAATACCTGAGGTGTGGGAGACAGAGGGATTTGACCAACCTCTCTTCAGTGGTTTGTGGGGACAGGACAAGGGGCAATGGCCACAAGATGGAGCACAGGAAGTTCCACACCAACATGCAAAAGAACTTCTTCATGGTAAGGGTGACGAAGCACTGGAACAGGCTGCCCAGGGAGGTTGTGGAGTCTCCTTCTCTGGAGATATTCAAGGCCCGTCTGGATGCCTACCTGGGCAGCCTGCTCTAAGGAACCTGCTTTGGCAGGGGTTTGGATCTGATGATCTTTCGAGGTCCCTTCCAACCCCTTCAATTCTGTGTAATTAAAGCTAAGTGGGTTATGCTAAATGCATGAGTTTACCAAAATGACCTACCAGTGAAACTGATTTAAGTAGAAGTGTTGGATACTCAACTGAATGAATTTACTTCTGGTTCCAATATCACTCTTGCCATAGAAGATAGTCATATTTCTTGCTAGATTTTTGTTATTCAGTTACAAGTAGTTTGTGCTATTTTTAGTAGTAATGTAGTCTTTTTCCATCTAACTTTAAATAGAATTAAATGGGGAGGGAGGGATATATTATCTGTTCACCTGCAGGAAGTATTGTTTCTGTCAGATGTTGGTTGGTTATATTTGTGTGGACTTAAGTTAGGGCATCCATGTCCCCTTTTTATTTGTCACTTCATTTAGGAAATAAAATTTTCATAGCAAATATGGGTCTTTAAATCCAAAGCCGCGAGATACATTAATGGGTTTATTAGATGATATCCTATAGTTTTGGAAGATTGGGAGGCAGTGAAATTGTCAATAGACGAATTCTGGATAGCATGTGAATATTCTACAGCGTCACTGTGTGGGGCATGGGTACTGCAGCATCGAAGTAAGAGTTACCTAGATTAGATATAGATGGAAGTAACTTGGGAATATGACATAAGAGAAGCATCAAAGTGCAAGTAATGGAAAGAACAGACTTCTAAGCCCTTCAGTTTTGGGGAAAGATGGAGTCATGTAATGTAGCTAAGGCTTATCTTTGATCACAAATATTTGTGAGGGTGCTTAGTTAGCATACTGAAAAAAACATCTTCATTTTCTTTTTCTTGCAGGTTATACAGAGGATATTTTATACAGTAAATAGGTCCTGGTCTGGGAAAATAACTTGTAATGAGCTCAGGAAAAGCAACTTTTTGCAGGTACAGAATATCTAAAACTTTGCAAGATGTCTCTACAAGTTTAAAAACTGTATTAACTAAATGTTTAAGGGAGTAATGTAAGAAGCATTTTTTCCTTTTGCAAAACTAGTAGGACTAAATTGCATTAATATGTATACAGTAGAATATGTTTAATATGTATACAGTAGAATGTTTAAATGTCATCTTTTATCTAGATCTGTCTATGTGTAAATTTGATTAGCAAAAGTCTGGCTGATGTCTTCGTTCTTCTATGGACACACTAGCTTTCAACCTTTTCTGTTAAGTCTTTTCTGTCATACTGCATGGTGTGCCCTGTCTCTGAAGATAAAAATTGTTCCATTGAAATATTATTAGGTAACAGTAATTAGTTTGGTTATCAGAACTCAGATCGCTCAGCAGCTGTCTTAGAAATTCTTTAATGTGTTCTACTTATCCTTCTGATAATAGAATGTGGCATTATTGGAAGAGGAAGCTGATATTAACCAGCTGACAGAGTACTTCTCATATGAACATTTCTACGTTATCTATTGCAAATTTTGGGAGCTGGATACAGACCATGACCTCTATATTGATCGGAAGGATTTAGCTCGACATAATGATCATGGTATGACAAATGAAGCATCTTTCTTTACATGTGTTATATGACCTTTAAGCTTTCACCTGAGAAAGTGGTTAGCTGCAAAGGACAGTGTTCATGAGTCTGTAGGTGTAGGTGATCCTGCTGACTCGAGATAAAGTAGGACAAGTCATTTCTGATGTTACTTTGTGTCTAGCAATACCTAATTTGAGGAAAATCCTCAATTTGAATTGGGATTGTGGTGAGGAAGAGGAGGAGGAAATAAGCTTGAAAGTGTATAGGCTTGACTGGGGGGGAAGGGAGACAAGAGGAAATGACCTTAAGTTGTGCCAGGGGAGGTTTAGATTGAATATTAGGAGAAATTTCTTCACTGAAAGAGTTGTCTTTAGTGAAGGAGTTGTGAAGTATTGGAACAGGCTGCCCAGGGAAGTAGTTGAGTTGCCATCCCTAGAGGTCTTCAAAAATGTGTAGATATAGTGTGTAGTGACATGGTTTAATGGTCAACTTGGCAGTGCTAGTTAAAGGTTGGACCAGATGATCTTAGAGGTCTTTTCCAACCTAAATGATTCTATTATTCTGTGATTCTAGCATATGGAAAGAGTAGAAAAATAAGCCAAACATTTGTTGCTTTGCTTATTTTAAGGATTTGTTGATTTGTCCTCAGCTGCAGGACATTTTATTTTAATACCATTTAGTGGCTTTACCTTTTCTGCATTCACAATATACAATGACTTTGCAATTCTGTAGACTTGTACACTTGCACCTATTTTAAATATTCTTGTAGCTTTTATGGAACTGCTATGTTTTCTTGTTTTGTTTGTTGTGTCTGTTGTCATCTTTGTCCTCTTCAGGACTGGAAAGCTTACTTAAATGCTAAGTAACTAAGGAATATGATCTTACATTAAAAAGGAACAAAAAGCATTCTGATAGCCTTCTGCAGGCAAGCTTTCAGAAGTTATATTTTAGCACACCGAGGGAGGGAAGCTTTTTTTCATTTGAGAGGTTGCTTTAGTAGGTACAGTGTAAGAAAGCAAGCAGAACTGATATGAGGCCACAGGCAGTTTATTTTGCAGTATTTTACATCCTTCAAGCGTAGAAATATTGGTTAAAGCTTAACAGTTGCTGTCTGAGACCTAGACTAAATAAGAGCATAAAATGGGCGATACCCAGATTTAGTCGTAAAAGCTTCTATTTTTGCATGTCAAAATCAAATACTCTGGATTCATCAATCCCTTCCTTTCTTATTGTCACTGGTTTAAAATTAGATCAAACACATGGAAAGAAAAAGTATTGAAGTATTTAGGTATTGAGCAACTTCAGTGTTTTAAAAGTAGATAGGAAGACAGCATATGTCTGAAACAAATTGGCAATCCTACAGTTCTGGGGATAGATGTTAATAGGGGCCAATATTCCCACTAAAATAATGTGTTGGTGGCACATCTTCTAAAGTATATAAAACAGATGAGCAGTTTGAATGGTTAACCACTTGGTTGAATTATCAGTATTTCTACAGTGTTGAAAAAGGAATTGAGAGCTAGAATAATCAGAAGTAATTCTGCTTCTATGAGAATAGGGTTGTATGCTGCTTTGAGTGCCTTCCACAAATTCCTCAAGTTGCTCTGCATGTCCCTTACAGGGGTAGTGGTCAGTTAAGACATACCTAAAATCCCTGAAATTGTTCCAAAATAAAAATATGAATCACAACCATGTCAGAAATAGATCCATGTCAGAATCAACTAGGTATGCTCATAAGCCATTAATATGCAATTCTGTTTTGGCCCTTTGCCAAAAGCAGGGTCACAAACTGTCATGGCACTTGAAAACATGACTTACTTGTCATAAAACTAGTAAATGATATCTTACTAATCAGCCACTCATTACTTCTGTTATGCTACTATTTCTGCGTCAAGTCTGAATTCAAAGCTGGTTGTTTGGTTCTAGCTTTGCTCTGGAGACTAAGTCGTCCTTTCCGAGAGGACTCAAAGGGATTAATGAGTACTAGAGTTGATCTTTCTTACAGGTGTGTTTGTGAGGTTTCCAATAAACTCTTCAACTAGACAGTACAAAGCAAAAATAATTTGTACATAACTGACAACTTTAAACCCTTCTTTCACAGCAATATCAAGTAGAATGATAGAGAGGATCTTCTCAGGAGCAGTAACAAGGTAATTATTTTGTATACTGATCTAAATCCAATCTAATATTTATATACTTGCTGGTTAAATTGTGTGTGATTATTCCCAGAATAAAATGACCTCATTTGAAACAGAACAATGAATTTCGGTACTTAATATTGTTATTCAAACTTGAGAATATTCATGGAACCTCTGGCTTAATCCAAGATCTTTACTGTTCTTTCTTTATCCATACGAACACTCACCATTTGCGATTGTATGGCATAGCAAGGATGAGAATGAGGAAGGAAAAGATGTTGGCATTGTCTTTCTGTCCCTCTAACCTGTAGAATTTTCAAAGGGATTTGGGCCTTTTAACTACTACTTACAAAATGAGCACTTGCATGAACAAGTTTACAGAAATAAATCTGTTTGATATGTGCAGTTAGAAAGCTATTAATAAAGCGAAATAACAAAAGCTGAAATGAATGGCATAGAAATTGGCAGGCATATGTCTAGAGTTTATTCCATCTTCAGTTTTTTGGGCAAGACAGCATACGTTGTATCTTTCTAGATATCATGAAGATAACAGGAAAAAAAGACTTTTTTGGAATGAAATATAACATGCCTATTAACTGCCTACCTGACTTTTTTGCTAGAGAGGCTTGACTGTGTCTTCAGAATATATTTGGGTGCTATGTTCTGTAGTATGAGTAGAAACAGATATAATTATGTTCTTGTCACATACACTTAAGATAGAAATGAAAAAAATATTTATACTTGCATTCCAACACTACTTCTAGCTGATGAAGATAACTAAAACTTTTGGTTCTTCTGGACAGAGTGCTGTCCAGCTACTACCTTCCTCTTTAAATATCCATTGCAGTAGAAACAGAGTTCACAAGCTCCCTTATCCTGAGTGACCATAGTCACTGACATGTCACCTTCAAAAACTTCAAACACCCCATCTTTTGGGAGATAAATAGTGTTAATAGCACCAAGGGAAAATATTCCTTAATTTTAGTAAAACCAATCTGTTTTAAAATAAATTCTCTATATTTTTTCCCACATTGACTGTCAAGAGGTAGAAAAGCACAAAAAGATGGAAAAATAAGCTATGCTGACTTTGTCTGGTTTTTGATATCTGAAGAAGACAAGAAGACACCAACTAGGTAAGAATGCATTTGTTTTAGCAGAAATAGGCTGGCTTTATTGGTTTTCCAATCCTAAAAAGGGGGGACCTCTGTTGCTCAGCTAGAACTTTCGAAGAGACTAAACTCTAAAAACCATGAGTGGGGAAACTGGCCCAGTTGGCGGAATCATTATTTCTCAGTATCACTCTGTTGTTGCTGATGTAAAGATCTGTTTCAATAGTTTCTAACAAGCTTACTATGTATTCTTATTCATATGTTGCTTGTTATTGACAAGAACATAAAAGGAAACCACAGGTGTTTCTTGATGCCAGTGGCTTTGGGGAGCTATACAGTTAGCACTAGCTGTAGAACATTCATAAATTTATTCCGTGATTTACTGCATTACTGGCTTGTTCAATATGAAAAAAGAACTTGGTTCTGATGCACAATTTCATTTTCCACTGGCTCCCTTGATTATTTTCTTATGTAAAGCTATATGTTTTAGTCCTTTCCTCTTCCACCCCTCACAATTAAAGTGTGTTTTCAAATGCAAATAATGTGTAGCAGGGCAAGTACCAGAAGCTTTTATCACAATAGGTGGTGTTTCTTGTCTAATGATTTCCTATGGTATTAGGGAATGTAGTCATAAGTCTAGTTTTGAATCTGTAACTAGCTTAGCCTTTAAAACAAGCACCATAAATTCTTAAAACTGTTTGCGTAAACAGTTCTTTGTTATTACTTAATTTCAGCATTGAATACTGGTTTCGCTGCATGGATCTTGATGGGGATGGTGTTTTGTCTATGTATGAACTGGAGTATTTTTATGAAGAGCAGTGCCAAAAATTAGATAACATGGCCATAGAACCTTTGCCATTTGAAGACTGTTTGTGCCAGATGCTGGATCTCGTGAAGCCACAATATGAAGGTAATAAAATCCTTTTCCATTCTCTAACTTCTGCTTCTCTGGGTTAGGAGTTAGTGTACCCCTAAGAGCAATCAGTTGGTCATACCAAGAATAAACCTTTATTTGGTGGTCATGTCTCGAAAGCCTATTAGTGTTTATTAATTGAACGGTCTTCCAAGAACAGGCAGGCATTCATTTCCACACTAAAACCGAATATGCTGCCTTAAAATTCCATGAAGTCTTAAACATGGCTACAAGCCCAAATTTGTCTCAAATAGAATCCTTTCCGCTGACTGAGGTGATGCCCTCAATAAATGCCTCCTGACTGTTCTGCTGACTTGCTGCTTACCTATTCAGTACTCAGTTAAATGAGATTCCTTCAGATGGAACAGTATCTAAATGGTGTTTCTGTCTATAGATCATTATTATCAGACCTTTTAGGGTATAAGCCTAAACTTCCATTAGGAAATTCATGATAATGGCCTTAAAGGTAGCTGAATTTTAAACCACCCGTAGTTGTTGGCCATTTTCTACATTCATTTGAATCTTCAATAGGCCTACATTCTACCTTTCTGCATTTGACACATGATTTTTAGCTGATCAAAATCGAGTTTACATTTTCTGCCTGAAAAACAAAAAAATCATAATGGAGCATAATGCTAATTTCATTATTGCTGTTCTGTGCTGCTCAGTACTGCGTGTTTTGTATGCTTTAGTAAACATATTACTGCAGTGTTAAGAGTGACATCCTGCATGTTCATGGCCTCTACCTCTGCTGTTTCTGATATTGTCTCAAGTTTGATAAAAACTTGTATCAGCAGTGAGTTAGTCTCCAGGGACTTCTTGAACTCAGGACAACTGAGGTCAATCTGCATCTGAATTTAATGTCCGAACACTCCTCTATAGTTAACACTAATAATCCTTATTATGACTAGACTTCTTAATGCGAACTTCAGCGTGTAAAAGGATTTGGCTTACACTCTAGTTGCTATTATTGTACAGAGTCTGCATTGCAATAAATGTAGAACTTGCATATTTACGCTTGAAGTTTTTGATAGGAGTAATAACCTCTAAGCCTTATACTAATGTCTGTTTTTTATGGTAAAAGGAAATTGTTGAATGCTTATTCTTTTGTTTACCAAACATGTGCTAGTGTCTCACACTTATGTGCTTTTGTAGATGAAACACTGAGTTGCCTACTTGAATTTCAAGTATCACTTCAGTAGTGTGTAAGAGGGTGGTTCTGTTTACTGTCTATAAAATTATGGCTACTGTATAAATTAATATGTAGTCTTGCCTATTGCCCACCTTCTTTCCAGTATTAAGAATATTTAATTACAGGAAACTTAACTTTCTTGAAAGAAAGACACTTATCTTTTATGGAGATAAATTTCACATGCCAAAGGAACTGAAATAGCTCAAAACTAGTTTTAAAGAAAAGTTTCACATTATTCAAACCAAGTTGAAATGATTTGCTAGGTAAAAACACTAAATTGTCATAAACACTATTTTATCATCTACCTTTAGAAATGTAAAAGAAAAAGTTGTAATAAGTATGTTTGGCTGGAAGCCTAATCCTAGATATCAGGGAATGAAGTCCTACATCAACATTCACATGTGTAATGCAAGGGGGGTCAGGGAGAACTAAAGTGAAATAAGCTCTGAAGAAAACATTTGTTATATGCTTGCCTACAGTAACATCACAGACTTAAGGTGTCCCTTCCAGTCTTGTATATTGTGCTTCTGAAAGGCAGACACTTTTGATGGTGTCTCAGGTCTGTGTTTGAAATGAAACAAGGTTGATGTGTCTGATCCATATGATGAACTTGATGAAAGGAGGCTGTGAAAGGCCTCAACCAAGAGAAGAGTTATTTAGGACGACAAAAATAAAAGCTACTCGTAAAGAGCTGATTGTTTTCCATGTCACACAGTTCTTACGAAAAAGATGGATTACTAAAACAATTCTTACATTTTCCTAACACAACCTAGCCTCAGCAATTGATACTTCAGCTGGTAGATTTGAAACAAAAAGGTAACTTCATATAATATGTAGCTGCACTGTGATACAATTTACTAAAGGATGCTTTGTGTACCAAAACCCAAATTCATGAATTGGTACAGACCTAGATCTAGCAATTTCAATTTCATTCTGTTCCTGTTGGTCTTTGAGAGACAGTGTGGATGTCTGCATGAGAATTAGGTATTGAAGCTCCCATTGCAGTAAATGGAAACTGGAGAGTAAACCAAATATAGGTGTCTAACTTAAAATGGGAGCTTATATAACTAGGACTCAAATCAGTTGCTTGGTTGTGGAGAGATGCTGCCACTTGAGATGACCCGATACACCAGACATCTGTGCGAGTCTGACAGATATGACACAGGTGCCATGGGGGATTTGTTGTTCTGGAGCATCAGCTGTAAGCCAGGCAGAATACACGAGGGCTCTTCAGATGGTGGCAGATGTGTGGCAACCATTTCCAAATGGGATTCAGATTCAAAGACCCCTGCTTCCCTCTGATGCCCTTGAGTTATACATTGTTAAAGATGGAATGCTATGCTGAGGAAGTACTGTTGTAAGTCTGGCTTTTGAGCTCTTCCATAACATCTGCAGTTAGCTACCCCTTGACAACAGAAGACTGCCCATATATAAGGTGAATTAATAAAGGAGAGTTTTAAGGATAGCCGTCTGTCTTTCCTTGTATGTCTGGCATTTTTAAGTCTTTCTGCAGGAGCTTAATATTCAGCCTTGAAATAAGGCAACATGACAAATACTTCTAACACTTAGCAGATCCATTGTTTTGGGCTTTTGAAGGATCACTTTATAAAACAAAATACTTCTGATTTTTTTTGCCTTCCACTCAAACAATAAATACTGGTCAGCCTGGACAAACAAGACAAATTACTGTATGGAAAATTCACTCATGAAGCAGAGTCACATGCTCAGGTCTAAAATAGATGCTGGAATTTTTGGGTCAGATAGAAATTATTTTTCAAGTAGGAGTTGAAGGAGCTTAGTGAGATGGATTACCTTCACTGGTATAATGCAGAATAACTTAGGCAAAAAGAAAGGGGGAATCCCTTTCGTTCAGGGAAGACAAAGGGATGCTGAAAGAGGAGATTCCTACCCGCTACCCAAACACTTCGTAGGAAGACTTCGTAGGAAGGAATGGCTAGCTCTCTGAAGGTTTGTCTCTTTAGGAAGCTTGGACAACTGGCTTAAATGATCTTTAAATCTAAGTATGGTAGACTGCATCTCACTTCAATAGGAAGTTCTTCAGTAGGATGATAGCTAAAGCAAAGAAAAAAGCTGAAATACTTAAAGGTTTTGTCTGTTTTGAAGGACGCTTTTCTAGGTAGGTATTTCATCTATTCAGTCCTCTGCTATTGCATTGAGTATCAGTAGTAAATGATCTTGAGCATAATGATGACTTAAAGAAGAATATTATTCAAAAGTTTTTGGCAAAAAGATATTTAGTTATAATTATCCTATCTCTTAATTGTTTTTACAGGAAAAATTACTCTGCATGATTTAAAGAGATGCAAGTTGACAAACGTGTTTTTTGATACTTTTTTCAACACTGAAAAATACCTCGACCGTGAAGAGAGAGATCAGTTTTCTATGTTGCGGGTGAGTTTGAAGCTGTAAAAGTCTCTTTAGCTACGTGCTTAATGATTAATACAGTTTTGTATAACTTGCAATGTGATTGTTTAGGATGGTGAAGGCGAAAGTCAAGAGTTGTCTGACTGGGAGAAGTATGCTGCTGAAGAGTATGATATCTTGGTAGCAGAAGAGGCAGCAAGTGACCAGTGGAATGATGGGTAAGAATGTAGCAGGAGAGTTGGTACAAGTCCTTTTTACTGAGGCAGAGCCTCACAATCACTGCCACTATTAATGCTATTTTTGTAGACCATTGCTGTTGGTTGTGTTTAGCCATGTGCTCAGTGAGCGAGGAAGAACCTCCCTTGTATCTAGAATGAAATATTCCTTGAGAGTTTGTGATCACATGAGTTTTGTCAAAGAAAAGGTCCTAAATCAAACTTTCAGAGGAAAGATGATTTTAAACAGCTTCACAGCTAAACATGATACAACACTTAGTTTCTCTAGCTTGTTGAGTCAATGAAAAGCATCATTAACAGCTTTATGGGGGAAAGACTGAGTTCTGAACTAAAAATTATATTGGCTTAAAGTATTTTCTAACTGTTCTGTAAGAGTAAATATGAACATTTTTGCTCTTTCAGAATCACTCCTTTACACTTGCTAGGCGACTTCCAGAACCTCTTGGAATCGTGCTGTACTTGGAGTCAGGTTTTCAAATCTTGTTTTCAGGTGGGAGCACTGAAGCTCAGCTTCCAAAATCCTGAGTTTGCCATTCACCTTTTCATTATTTAAAAAGATAAGTAAGAACAAATTTAACTTGTTTTAGGCCTTAAGTTGAGGGACCTGTCTAGAGAAAACATGTTTTCCTGCTTTTCTTATATCAGAAAAACAAGATCATCTTCCATGCCAGACAGCAATATTCATTTTTAAAATGTCTGTTGTTCTTGGCAAGGATTTAGAGAACTACTAGCTTGATGTTTAGGAAACTGTTCTAAAAGTTGTCCCTGCCCTTGGGAGGGGGGTTGGAATTAGGTGATCCTTTCCAACCAAACTATTCTATGGTTCTAAAACATGCAAGCAAAATCTGCTCAACATACTAAGTTCAAGAAACCAAGTTCAAAAAACTTAAAAGAAAGCATATGAGGGAAGAAAGGGGAAGAGTTGTCACCCAGCCTCTTCAACACTGAGGGCGTCATACTGTTAACTCCTTGTGGAAGCCTCCCCAGAAGTGATTAATATTACAGAATTAACAAGCCAAAAAAATTACTGAAGCTTTGTGCTGTGAGTTAGGCAATATTAAGCCTTCAGTGCATTTATTTTTTCATCTCTAAAGCTTAATTTATGCTAAGCTTGTGGTAGGTATAGAATATGTATCTGCATTTTTGACACTCGTCTGACACTAATGAAGAGTATAATAGCTTAGATTTGATGCATCAAAAGAGAGAATAGCTTCTACAGTCTGGCTGGCTGTGAAGCATTACTCATTGATAAATCCACTGGTAAAACTAGTGGGATTCTTATAAACCAGTGAAGGATTCAGATTTTTGGTCCTCCTTTTAGAATGTTCTAAGATTATCAAGTTAAAACCATCAAGAGTCAAAACATGAAGTTACTGGTGGACTTAATACAGCACAGTAAATCAGTGTATCAGCAGGTCAGTCTGAGAGACCAGGCTCAAGACAGGAATAGCTTTAGAAAAGACTTGAATACTCTTAAATCTGAACATCTTATATCTTAATTAAAACCACTTCCTGAAGCATTTTACAACATTGTGGTTTTACCCTTTTTTCTCTTCTGCTGGTCTGTTTGTTTACTTGTCATGGTAGGTAGTTGTCTCTCTCCACCTTCCTGTTTTAAAATCTTGTTGCTGTTGTGAAGTGGTAATCCCACTTCATCTATTTTGAGACACAAAGTTGCAAAAGTCAAATGTCTTTGACAAAGATGTCTGCTCTTAGTGAAGATGAAAGCCACAAAATTCACTGCAAGTATGCTTACCTCAGATTGTTTTTGTTCTTTCCTACAAATTTATTCAAGGTGTATCTGAAACCATGGTTCTATAGCTTTACACATAAAATAAACAAAACTAACTAAAATGCAAAATGTTTTTCAAACTTCCAGATTATATTTAAAAATTCACCTTAAACTTCACTCTTCAGTAGACTGCTAACAGCTCTTGGACACTTATCTTTTCAGGTATTTCCATGAAGATTTTCTCCATGGCATAGGCAGTGTCATCTTCAGAGGTTTATACAGTCAAGTATTAAGTATTACAGACAGTGTTGTGGAACTTCTGTAGAACAGAATCCTAATAACCCTAAAACTTGAGGGGAGGAGGGAGGTGTTCACTTTCACCATGTTAATATACTCCTTCAGGAAAATCAGTGTGTTATTCTAAGAACAGAATACAGTTTTGTGTCTGGGCCAGGGCAATCCCAACCACAAATACAGGCTGGGCAGGGAATGGGTTGAGAGCAGCCCTGAGGAGAAGAACCTGGGGGTGCTGGTTGACAAGAAGCTCGACACCAGCTGGCAGTGCACACTCACAGCCCAGAAAGCCACCCGTATGCTGGGCTGCATCAAAAGAAATGTGGACAGGAGGGTGAGGGAGGTGATTCTCCCCCTCTACTCTGCTCTCGTCAGGCCCCACCTGGAGCACTGTGTTCAGCTCTGTTTTTCCCAGCAGAAGAAGGACATGCAAGTATTAGAATGAGTCCAGAGAAGGGCCATGGAGATGATCAGAGGGCTGGAGCACCTCTCCTACAAAGACAGGCTGAGGGAGTTGGGGTTGTTCAGCCTGGAGAAGAGAAGGCTCTGGGAGACCTTACAGCGGCCTTCCAGTGTCTAAAGGGGGCCTACAGGAAAGCTGGGGAGGGACTCTTTGTCAGGGCATGTACTGATAGGACCAAGGGGTAATGGCTTTAAACTAGAAGAAGGTAGATTTAGATTAGATATTAGGAAGAAATTCTTCACTCAGAGGGTGGTGAGGCCCTGGCACAGGCTGCCCAGAGAAGCTGTGGATGCCCCATCCCTGGAGGTGTTCAAAGCCAGGCTGGATGGGGCTTTGGGCAGCCTGGTCTGGTGGGAGGTGTCCCTGCCCATGGCAGGGGGTTGGAACTGGGCAATCTTTAAGGTTCCTTCAAACCCAAACCATTCTGTGACTTTGCTTCTGTCTAGACAATGCCAAAGCAGATCCTTTTTCAGTATCAGCTGTCACTGACTTTAGTTAAACATATCACTATCCATCTGTTCATTTTCATGTTCAGCAGGTGATTATCAGTAATTTTTCACTAAACAAATTGCTTTCTAGTCTGTGCTTTTAATACATGGTTACTATCACTTCCTTGTGTTCATGCCCATTTTATTAATGCTTTTGATGTTTTGTTTTGTTGCATCTACTGCAGGCATATTGTTTTCCCTAATCCAGCTTAATTTCTGCTTTCTTGAAAAGAACTGGAAGGACTTCTGTCAAATGCATGAATCTTGCATCTGACAGTGTCTAACTGAAGAGTAGTCCACTACAGCATTATGTACTAGAGCATTCTCTTTCCAGTATAGCTGTGTCTTTCACTCTTCTGTCACATGCAGAACTTGCTGGTAAACCAGCTCAAATTCAAGTAACTTCCACAGAAACTGTGGTGCATGTGATTGTTTATTTCCTGAAAATGTGAAACACTGGAAATGATGTTCTTCCTGCAGGTGCCTTGTTAGTGCTGTGACATTTGGGTACTTCCCAATTTATCTAAACTTTTCTTTTTTTGCCCATTTTTAGGTACGAAGCTGAACTGAATCCTGTAGACCATCAGAAGGCCAACGTCCTGAAGTATCAAATGGAAAAAAGACCGTTTTTTGAAATGCCTTCCCATCTGGCTGATGTAGACTTGGATGAATACGACTATGAAGAGGACTTTGAGTAGCTGTTGCGGTCAACACTTGCAGAAGAGAAGGGACAGTCTGCAGCAGGTCTGCTACACACTACACGTTTCAGTGGGGTTTGTTTCCAGGAAGTCAGCTTAGTTTTGTGCTTAAAAAAAATATTTAATCACTAGACTACCTTTTAAAAGAAATGCATTTGTATGGGATGATGAAACTTTTGTATTTATTCAATAGTCTATAGTTTTTAAAATTGATTAAAATATTTATTTACAGATGTTGCATAATTCCTTCTTGGAAGAATAACAATATTTGACTTTTAGAGAAGAGTAATCTACTGTTTTTTAAGAGAACTGGTGTAGTTCTCTCTAAGTTGAGGCGTGGTGCACTATCTCCATCCCATATGTAAAGAGGCATTCCTGCCTTGCTATGGGAGGTAAGGAGACGACTTATACCTGGCCGGCAATGCTTGTGTGCTCATAGACAGCGCTAGGGTTTTTGTGCCTTGTCGAGGAGACTTGACTGAGCGCACGATTCAGCCCTTACTTACAAATGCAGTTTTATTGGACAAGCTGAGCATATTGGCGCATAAGGAAGACTAATGCCGAAACAAGTTGCTTCTCTTCTCTGTATAGTCGTTGTTTGCCCTGACTTTAACTTTGCTTGGCCTTTTAAACTTCAGTGTTTTCATTGACATTCATTATAAAAAGATTATTTAATAGTGCAGTCTGTTTTAGTGTTCATACTTGATCCAAAATGAGTGTGTTAATTCTTGTAGAAGGAACCAATTTTTTTAAATCCTTTGTATAAATGTTACTTGATCAGTGATGTGCACTAATTTGTTGTGGGCATTCAGTGCTTTTGTCTGTCCTCCCCTTCAGTTGTTTGCTATTGACACATTCCATGGATATTCATACAGTGTCACAGCAGCTTGAAATTGTTGCCTCACTCTTACTGTTAAACAGATTTTGTTGAAAAAAATGTACAAAAAGATGTAAGTTATTTTGGTTGCAGTGTAGATCTGTTTAAAATGTTTAAAAACCATGTTTGTATTTTGAAATAAAGATTTTCATACATGTAATTTAACAGCTCTAATTGTTATGTACTACATCCAATTAACTTATGAAAGAACCACTTAAGCTATGGGTTACATATGTATGCAGTCTGGTTAGATAATTACACCAAGCTGCATATACAAGGCAGACAAGTTGTAGCAGGATTTTCCCCATCCACATGGCAGTGATGCTACACAGCTGGAGGAGGTACAGAGGAGTCTGTGCCCTCAGTTCATCGCGTGGCCTTCTATTGAGACTTACAAACCTGTGTACCTGTAGTAATGGAGCTCATCACTCACAGCTGCAGTCAGCCTCATGCAGGAAAATGAAAGTCATTAAAATCCTTAGAATAGTATTTGAAGAAATAAAGCTGTGGTCCATTATGCCAATTTTAATAGGAAGGTATAAATGTCAAATTTCTGTAAATGATGGGCAGACACCTTTTACGACTTCCATGTTTTTCTTAAGTTTTCAAACAATGAAGATATACAGAGCATTTATTTTAAGCTGTGTTCTCCAAAGGTACTGTCAGAAAGGATGCCAGACTGCCTTTCTGGATGATGATCCTGAACTTCTATTGCTGCTCAGGAGGTTGTGGCATCCTCATCTTCCCTACCTGAAACCCTGCAGCTGGGAGCTAGCTTGTTAGAAACGCTTGTACGTGAGCATGTGCAGCCAAAGATTTTTCTCACTACATTTTTCCATTAAACAGAGCTATGGTAAATGGCAGAAACTGTAGCTATTGTTGATGCTTTGTGTTTTAAGGGAGAGCAGGATTTAAGAGATTTCATTATACTTTTGATATCCAAGGCCCTTTTTTTCTAGAGGATGTGCAGAGGTTTAATGGAGCAAACTAGGGTGTTGCTGTAGAAGTCATCTTCCTTGGAGAATGACTACTAAACCTTCCCCTGAAGGCTTATTCCCATCCCTAATCTTTTTTCACAAGACTCTGACAGCGCTTTGCCTGTGGGCCCAGACCTGTGTTCTTGGTGCAGCTGCATGCTGCCTACTGTGAGGGGCCAGGCTGCGACCCACAATCCTGGTGGATGAGGGGAAGATCACTGCACAAACTGAAACACACCCGATGCCTCGGCAATGATCACGGCTTTCAGTCATGTTCTTGGGAGCTGCATTCCCGTTGTATTTAATAACAAGGCAAACCAGAGGCCGGCAGCAGCACTGTTCTTTCTCCAGATTCACTGTGGAACCATCACGTGCACCTTCAGCACTAATGGACAGCAATGGTTATACAGTTTATTTTACACCGTTATAATCCAAAATATATACATAGATTAAAATTTAAAAAAAGCTTTTAGGATTAATGCAGTGTACAATTCCATGGAGCAGTAACAAAGGGCCAACATGCCTCAGCCTACTGCCTCCAAAAAAACACGCGCGTGAAGAACGTTTCCAAACCTGTCATGGAAATACTGCTTCTGAAGGGCCGTATTTACAGTCTATTTACATTGTCTTTTCAAGCTTTTCACTCCCCCAGTAACTACTACGTGCTTGCTGTGTATGACGGATTTATTCCAGAGGAAAATACTGAGTCAACTGGTCCACCGTTGTTTTGTTGTTGCTACAAATCTCGATGCAAGTCTCCTGAGAATGTGTTCTGATCCCCACAGGCAACCAACCCTGTTTCAGTGAGCACTGGCGTTCAGAAATACTTTCAGGCACTTTGAGCCACCTTCTGCATTTTACAGGCAGGAAACTAGCAGCCCTGCCAAGTCCCTTGACATCCATCACCCAAGCAGCTCCGTGTCCACAGCCGGGCCTCGCTCCTTGCACTGTAATGGGGCGCGAGGAAACGAGCGCATCGCCGTCTCGGGCGTCTCAAACACCCAGCAGAACGCTGCTCTGAGCTGAGCACCCTTCTCTCATCCAGTTCACAGAGTCGCTGAGTATTTGTCAGTGCCCTGACTGCAATTCTTGGGTTGGGAATTGTTCCACGAGGGCACTGAAGTCCAGGATGAAGTGCAGGAATGATGTTCGCCACACCCACACCTCAGGAGCACACCACCAGCCAAATCAGTAAAACTGATGAGCAGCAGAGCGGAGAAATCACCCACAGTGCTAGGAACTGGTAGTGGGTGGGTGCCTACAGGGGGAGACTTGACTTGCTGCGTATCTCCCACTGCCTTGGTTGATGCCATCACAACCGCATTGTTCACTTGAACAATTCGCAGAAAGCAGTAGTAGCGTGTTCTTCACTTCCATTTATCCCCTCAGCTTCACCTTAACTCTTCTAGACCAGACAAAAGACAGATTAGTCAGTCTCATACTATCAAGAAAACATCACACAGGAGCAGCATGTACGGTATCAGAACAGAGACGTCTAAATATCAGACTAAAGGGCCATGAAGACAACCAAGGGGCTGGAGCACCTCTCCTAGGAAGTCAGGCTGAGAGAGTTGGGGTCGTTCAGCCTGGAGAAGGTTCTGGGGTGACCTCATTGCAGCTTTTCAGTACTTAAAGGTGGGGGGGGGGGCTCATAAAAAAAGATGGAGAGAGCCTCTTTGCTCAGGCAGATAATGAGAGGATGAGGGATAATGGCTTTAAACTAAAAGAGGGGAGATTTTAGATTAGATATAACGGAAGAAATTCTTTACTGCAAGGGTGGTGAGGCCCTGGTGATGAGCCCCATCCCTGGAGGTGTTCAAGCCCAGGTCTTGGGCAGCCTGGTCTGGTGGGAGGTGTCCGTGCCCATGGCAGCGGCTTGGAATTAGATGATCTTTAAGGCCCCTTCCAACCCAAACCGTTCTGTGGTTCTGTGCAGCCCCTAACCAGTTAGCAATGTGGCCATAGGTGGCTCTCAGAAAGCACTCTAGCAACCACAAAAGGGAAGAGGTATTTCTACACCCCATGGAGCCCAGAAAGTGAACTACAGGGAAAGGCCACATACACCAGTTAAAAGCTGTCCATTTTCTGTAAAATTTCAATCTTGGTCTGCTAATTTACATTATTTTATTATCTTCAATAGGAGCTGCTGCAAACCCACTGCCTAAAGCAGTATTTTACATTTTAACAGGCATACAACTGGAAGAAAACACAGAAGTCCTTTCTTTCCTTTTAATCCTCTTTAAAAAGATAAAGGAAGAAAAAAAAAAGCACCACCATTCAAATACAAGAAGAAACTGTTCAACTTTACAGTAAAACCTCACTTAGGAAGTCAAAAATCAGGCAAGGTCTTTGAATGGGGCTATTTGTTACATCCCAGGTAGCCAGAGCCGCTAGAAATCAAGGGGCTATCTGAATCACTGCAAAAAACAGTCTGCAAAACGCTGGGTTTGTATTACATTACAAGTTCAGAGAGCAGAAGGAAGCGCAAGAGAAAAACCCAAGGGAAACACTCGGGCCCTTGCAATGGCTGACAGAGTAAACCCTTGGAGGAAGGAAAGGCAGTGATCAGCTGCAGCACAGGGAACCTCATGCCCTCGTTTTTTCTCCTTCCACGACAGCCACTGCTGCGAGGCCCGTGCTGTGCAGCAGCCTGGTTGAGCCCTTGGCACTCCGCTGCCCCCAGGGCCACGAGTCCTTCCCTGCTGCAAGGATCCATTCCCGGCCTGCGCTCAGACCCCGGCAGGCAGCTGCACCTGACCCCAGAGGTGCCCTCAAGATAAACACCAGGCTGCGCCATCTGTCACCCCACGCCCGCAACGCTCAGATGCTTCCCTTTGAATTCCCACCTGGTCTGAGGACAATGTAATCCCCCAACAGCCTCGAATGGAAAAGGACAAAAACCAAGGGGCACTTCAGTCACAGCCCTGGGCTGAGCAGCGATCAATGGCCGGGGAGCGCAAAGCACACACCTCTTTTGAAGCAGATTCCCTCCAGGCCACGCAGCAATACCATCCCTGCAATGTGTCAGTAACATGAAGCAACTGCAGAGGGTTCCTAATTAAGGAGCTTCGCAGTATGGGAACAGGAAACTGGATCTTCCTCGTAACGCGTCCTAGCTGGTCTCCAACATACCTAAGGGTGTCCAGAAGCTACGCTACCAGTTGCCTTAAGGCATGCAAATAAATGACCTGAAGAAGGAGACCTCAGACACAGCTGGAAAGGGAAGAGGGGAGAACCTCTTTCCTCAGCCTGAAAGGGGCCACAAAATGAGTACGACAGCCAGGTGGGTACTCACGAGGTTCTGAACTCATGTTCACCCACCCCAAGTACAGCTGTCCACAGAGCTGGAAAACCCAATCCGAAATTACCTGGTCTCCATCAATCACATCAACATCAGCATCTTCACTTTTATCTCCCGCTTGTCGCTCCATCAAGACATCTTCTGTATTAATCTCATCTTTGCTGAAAAAAAAAAAAGCTAAGTCTCGAGAAACTTTACGAGAGAAGTCATACGTTGCACAAGTTTTATTAAGGCTGAGTAGTGCACATATTACATTCTGTTGCTGAGACACCCACAGAAGGTAGCCCAAAGCTTCTGGCTCAGTATTTCCTAGGTATGAAATAGGTGATGCTCTGAGGAATGTCTGAAAAAGGCAGTTCAGAAACAGTATCTTCACTTAAACAGGCTGGACCTGCAATCTCCTATGTTTCATACTTTTTGTTCTATTTTACTAGTATTCACCAGGACCATTCAACAGGTGCCCCACAACCTGAAAAAGCACGTGTCCTTCTAGGATTTGTGTGTCAGCTTTTACCCTGCCAATATGGGAAGTGGAACCTACCAGCTCAATAAATGAATTGCATTGCAGGACAATATTATCCCAGCTGAGCACTTGGAGTTCTTTACACAGGCTCAAAAGTAGACTGCAGACTTGCCATTTCTGCAATACCTCTCTTACATCCTGTCCTGGTGGGTTCCACTCCTGTGTGTGTGCACACTGCATGTACACATGCAGCTCCTTAAAAGAAAGCCACCAGTAACACAGTAGTTAACAACGGATCTGCAGAGACAAGAATCCTCTCTTTCATTTCCAGAGGTGCAGAAAACACACACCGTCGGGCTGCACCACACAGCCAGGGAACAGCTGACACCACAGGCCTCTAATCAGGACCAGAGACAAGAGAAGTGGGACAGGGAACTCTTCCTCCCTTGTCTTTTCCCCGTGCGCTTGGTATTAGCCCAAGAAGAAATGGAAGCTCTGTGGCGGTGGGGAACAACGAGGTCAAAGCAGCAAACGCAGCTATCGGTCTGAGGAAATGAAAAACACAACCTGGCACTGGGACACAGCTCGTACAACACTCTGCGCTTTGCCCATGGCAGGACTACAAAAAAACGGAGGCAGAGGTGGGCCGAGAGACCCCAGCTACCAATACTAGGACACGTGAAAGAGCTTCTAAGACATCTCACCAGTACCTTCTCTGCAGCCCGCCTGGACAAAGGAACGGCAAATGCTCCTGCAAGTTCGTCTCTCGAGATTTCAGCCTCTTTCTGCTCTTCCCTGCTGCGGAGGCAAGCTGGGAAGCAGACTGTAAGGCTGGATCTTGGCTTGCTGCTTCAGCATGGCTGGCTTCAGGCAAAGACCCTGTAGGAGACAGTGAACAGACCCCGTTCTTCAACCTCGTCCTCAGAGGCTGGACATTTCCAACAGCAGCGTCCCCACTGCAGGGGAGCAATGGAAGCCAAGCTCAAGGAGAGATTTGGGGCAAAGCAGTCATTTACTGAAAGGTGCAACTAAAAGTCACAAAAGAGAAAAACAAGTTAATTTGCCCCGATCATTTTTGCGATTTAGGTTTACGATCTTGGCCCTAGTCCTTTAGTGCTATCAGCACTGCTGACTATCACCCTCAAGATAGGAGGGCCATTGGGACCCAAAAGGACAAGGGTTTTGAAGGCAGGGCACTGACAAGAGAAATTCTGAGAAAGAATGAGAGAGAAACTAAAGGTCTTTGGGAGAAATTCCCTTTCCTCCCCACAGAACTGCACACGTCCATAGCACTTAGGATTTTTACTGGCAACTGTTCTCATTGTGGCTTTACTACATTTAATTAATCCCCACCATGTCCTTACAGATTGGAAGTCCATGAGAGCAGCCCACGTAACTCATTAAGTTAGGAATATAATCCCAATTTAGAAGGCTAGACCCCCTAAAATCTCAACAGATAGAAAGAACCCAGAGGAAGATTTGGCCCAGATTATCTGGGCTGAAGACACGAATCAACCTCTGGAAATATCACCCCTTTCTCAATCACCTACAGGGCCCAAATCAACAACGCCCTTAACGTAACAGTTGAAAGCAATGAACCAAGCGCCAGTGGCACAGACAAATGTCAGAGCTCAATTCAAGATCATCTGAATTTGGCTCACGCAAGGTCTCCAGACCAACCTTCCTCCAACTGAGTAACGAAGAGACCTTTAACAACAGCAAACGTTTGGCAACAAAGCTGAAGGCAAAAGCCACAGTTCCAGCTGGAAAGTCCACAAGGTCCAACAAACTGTGGCACTGCTAATGCAAAACATTAAGCACATTTTTGCTGAGACAAAGCCAACACAGCTAATTCAGAGCA
The DNA here is from genome assembly GCF_040182565.1 of Anser cygnoides. Taxonomy (NCBI): domain Eukaryota; kingdom Metazoa; phylum Chordata; class Aves; order Anseriformes; family Anatidae; genus Anser; species Anser cygnoides. The sequence goes on from NC_089873.1 coordinate 139,459,352, forward strand.
GCCCCATTCCCATACCATTCGACAATTTCCTTTTGCAAGAAGATGCCTTAGACGTGCCCATTTGGGACCACTCTCCTAAGCTGCCGAGGACAGAGCTCTCCTCATCTTCGTTTGCCAATAAGGAGTTTTTGTACCAAATCAACGGCTGCCATTCGTCTCGGCTGTAAGGCAGCGGTTCTACTGTGTACCTCTGTAAGTAAGCATACCTGGAGAAAAACAAAAGCAAGCATAAGAAAACTCAGTATCTTTCCCCTCGATATCTAGGGAAGGTTTTGCTAGAAAGGCATTTTCCCTTTACTGTCAAAAGGTGCAGACAGAACTGTCAATGGAGCGAAAGGGAAGACACCCTTTTTCTCTTATCTGACATCTCTGAAATATGGGAATATTTAAAATGCAAACGCCTTCAAAGCTAAGAGAGTGCTTGAATTTCAGCATTAGAAACAACGTTTGATTCGCAGAAATTACAGAATTACATCATTCTCTAAAAAGAACTCCCCACGTAGGAAGTCACTGCCAATTGCTGCTGCCAGGGGCAGCTTGAACGGAGCAGGACTGTGAGGGTACACCACTTTTCCTGGTGGCCCTTTCCTGCCTCCTGGACTGCCACGCAAAGGAGATCCCAGGTGACAGATGCTCCTTGTGATTCAATAGCACGGCAGGTCAGGCAGTGGGGTATTTGCACCACGAGTGCCTGTTTTGTCAAAAAAAAAATTATAAATGAACAAGCAATAAAAACACTTCTCTGCAATATCGTATCAACCCCGATCCAATCCTCCCAGGTTCACAATAAGATTTCAAGTGTCTGAAAAAAGCAGTTAACAGCTCTGCAGTTGTGACAACACACAGGACGCAGAAAGCATTGGCTCAAATCCCCGTTCTACTTGATTCGATTCACAGACTTGACATTGTACCTCCCTAAGTCTCAGGTGAATAATTTAATCACCAGGCTACCACCCCTTCTGGAGCAAAGAGGTCTCCTTCAAGAGGTCTCTCCGTTTTGAAAAATAGGATATTTTTGACACAGTTTTTCTGATCCGTTCCTATATCATAACAACAAGAAAACAAAATCACAGCCTGACTCAGGATTAGAAACTGGATATTCACTACATTTCAGCTACAGCTCATCACTTTAAAATCAAGCCCCGTGTTGTTAAAACAGACCCTACCTTAGCAAAACCAAAAGTGACAGTTTTAACACCAGCCTGTACAGCATATTATTCTTTCTTTGATTAAGAGTGTGGCCTGGAAAATATCAGGCATTTCATGTGCTTTGCAAAAAAAAAAAAAAAAAAAAAAGAAAGAAAATCAGTGCTGGGAGGAGGTTAGGGTAAGCTCTGACTCTGAAACAATTAGAGTCGTAGACCCTGGGGGCCTCGGGAATGGAGAAACCCCAGTAATGGAATTTGTTGGTTTCAAACAAGCACGTATTGTAACTACTGTTTTAGGGCCTAATCCAACTGCTGTCCATGTCAATGGAAAGACTCTTACTTATTCAGGAGTCAAGCTCTTCGTACTGCTTGTTATTCAATAATTCATTTCTTGTGTGCATTTTGTGGCACAGACCAGTTGACACGTCAGATATTTTACTGCTACAGCCTGGGCAATTACAGGCAGAGAAGCTTAAAATCCATATACTTTGATGGTGTTGAAATATACTCCTTTCTATCAAATGCCCATATTCTGTATCTCATCTGTTATAGGTACGCTTACATATGTGAATATACAGACCTGGACATCAATCCTATGATTAATAATAAAAATGAAAATAACCAGATGTTTATTTCTGAAAGTTCATGTTGACCCAAAGCATTCCACCCAGTAATTTATGATACAGCTAAACCTAAATATTTCTAGGAGGAAATATAATCTCCAGCCGCTGCAAGGCGTTTTAAGCCTCCCAGAATAGAAACTGTTACTCTAGAAACATTGCCTGAAAGTAGTTCTGGATAAAATTCCAATTTCCCCCCTTGTGAATTTTATTGTTTCTCATTTGTTCCCAGCAGTAGTGGGTGGCTCCGAGGCAGTAAACTCAAGGAGCATTCCCTGCTAGGTTCTGTATTTCCCACAAAAGTTTTCGATGTCTAAACCTACCTGAACATATAGATTACAATGAGGGATATACTTCCGGAATATATCCACCGGTCAAGAAGTTAAATATAACCATAGGAAAGAATAATCAGGATATAGCTTTATATCTGCCTACATCAATTATGAATTTTTTTTCTCTTGTTTAATTAAAAAAAATACTCCTTGAAGGTGCATGAAGTTACAGTTTTTTTCAAGAATGAATTAACAGACATCTACTTATTGCACAAGTATTACCACACAGATGATAACAGAACTTCAAAATCCAGGCAACATGGACACAGATGTACAGAAACTGTACAAAACCAATCCTAGTCATAGATCGCGAGGATTCTCTCCAAGAAAAATGCACAAAAAGAAAGGGAAGTTATCACTTCCTATAGATTATCCACCTCAGATCTACCAGGGCTGTGATCAGTATATGTCAGATATTTTTCTTTGCTATTTTGCATTTTAAATTTGAATCCATTTTTAAAAAGTATATTGTGTGGGTAACTGGCAATCATTAATAAACTTTATTTGTCATGTAAAGCAGCAGAGAATTAGACATTTTACCAATCTTGACCTATGTTATATAAAAAATGTTTGATGGCCCCCATGGAGAATTAACCTTCAATTTAAGACAAACTGACACGGGACCAAACAAGTGACATGGGGCTCAGCAAGATGAGTTGTTGTTTTTCTTTCATTTCATTGCTTCTTCTCCAAAGCAGAACCTTTCCTGTCAGGTATTGGAGTAATTTGCTAAGGAATTCAAAAAGGCAGATGTGTCTTCATGTTTCATCTAACTTTCCCACGTCTTCAAATGTGCTCTCAGGAAAATGGAAATACTCATTATATATTTTGAAATAACTTTTGCAGTGTCTTGTAAAGAAGAGGACTGAAGTACAGATATCCAAAATACACAGTACTGACCAGGGAAGTAAAGACAACAGTCAAATGGCTCAGTCCTGACCCTGTGGAATTAGATTGTTGCAAAATAATTATCTGGGCATTACATCTTCCTCAATTGTTTGTGTTTACTTTTCTCTTCAGAAAACCATTCCCTCCACTCCACTAGCCAGTCAAGTTGCAAATCTCTGCCACAAAGTTAGCATTGTCTTTCCCTTACAATAACTGCCACATGAAGTCACAACCATTCTAAAAAAATGTGGAGAATGGATACTGCACATGTAAGTAAATACTACTATAAAATTCAACAAGTGTCTCTAAAACCAAGAGCCTCAGGGGCAGATTGATTTCAAAAGTTCTCTGAAAAGCCTTTGAGCAACTTCCCCAGCACTGAAGGTCAAGTGTCCCACGAACAGAGATACACAAAACACAACCTGTGGATGACACTGCAAGAACTTAACTTACACTATTTTTTTGTCAGGCTTTAGCAGTTTATAGGAAAATTCACTGATGATTAACAGAAAGCTTAAGTTAGGAGGAAAGCACTTCCCATCTGTTCCAGTAGCTCCTTGAAAGGCAAATTCAATCCCTTCCCTATTGAAAGGAAAAAAAAAAAGAGAGAGAGAATTAAGTCATAAAACAGACAACTACCAAAAGCAATGACCATGGACAAAGTGATATTACATGGCACATACTTGTGTATCATGGCTACAGATTCTCTAGATTTCACCTGGTCCCAGCCAAACGTTAGCGAAAATCGACGAGCCAGTTCTTTCATGTTTGTGAAGGAAGCAGATGCCAAGTCCACACCAGTACTACCATCTTGGCTTTCTGCACATGTCTGAAACAGCTGCAAAAGAAGTCCAAGATAAGCAACCACATGTAACCCTACAGGCAAACAAAGCTTCAGGAGGACAGAGAGACATGCGGACCCAGTAACAGCTTAAAAGACAGAAGTCTTACAAAAGTCATTGTAGTTAAGTCATGTTGTTGAAGTTAAGTCATGTTCTTCAAAAGCAACACAACTGCAACAAGCACTAGGAACTGACACAAAAGACAAGTGCTTAACAGATAGGCACGAACTGAAAAGAAAAAAAAAGATATGCATACAAAGAGAATCAATTCCTGAAGGTGATGGCCCCATCTCTTGTTGGGTCTTCTGAATCAAGCCCAAGAGGACTAATATGCCTGAGAGGTTTTCAGGGTATCAGAATGCAGATATAGCACACAGGTCTGGTAGCAGTACAGTCCAATTTCTGAGAGTGAGACTGGGTTAAAAGCAAGTCTCAAAACCAATCGCTATGTTTTGGGATTTTTTTTCCTAACAGAACATGGAGGTAGCTCCAACTTGTTAACTTTCAAGGTCAAGCAAAGACCAGAAAGGGCCTGTTGTCTATGTGATACACAAACACAAAGTCCTGACTATGTCAGCAGAATACATGTAGCCAAATGCTGCTTAGCCTCGTCTAAGCTCAGATTTCAGGGGCTGGTTCGCAGATCTAAGCCCCTGGCAATGGGTGTGAAATAAGCAAAGCTCATGTATCAGTACCCCCTGGGAGGAGCCTGCTCTGGGGCTTACAGCACGACTCGAGCTCGAAGCAGCTCCGGCCATGGGCAGAGCTGGCAGAAGCAGCTGCTAAAATAGCTGACTGGCCTCATCAGTCAGCAGCTGCAAAACCCTTCAAAAGGGCTGTGCCCCACTTTCTTCCACAAAAAACCACTGAAAGTACTGGGGCTTAGAGCTGGCCAGCCACAGGCACATTTCCTCACAGTTCCTCAAATTCAATAGGAATTGAGGTAGTCAGTAAAACATAGAATACTATCCTTATCCTTAAGGTTAAGAGACACCCACCATGTCCCAAGAGAGACTCTGTAATCTCAAAGATTACATCAATCCGAACACACTATGCCTTTGAAGATTAAAAAAAAACAAAAACAAAAACAAACAAAAAAACCACCCTGTGCACAAAATTACATTTTAAAATAGGTGGAATGATCTGAAAGGAGTTTCATTAAGACATGCAAAAACACATATAAATAGAAAGCAAAGCCAAGGAACCAATTTCTTTCACAAGGCTTTTAAATTAATCTGAATAATTACGGAAAGGTAGGCAAAAGACTAATATGAAACACAGCTGTCATGAGAACCCCCATCCTCTCATTTTAATTATAACCTTACCTGCTGTAGACAGAGAATCAGTGCCCTGGCACTCTCAATTCTGTTATTGTGCCTCGTCCTGCTTAGAGTTTCTTTAATTATATCCCCAAAATCATTGTAAGCCTATTAACAGCAACGAATGAAAATTATCATTTCCCTTTCATAATGCTGGGAATACACAAAACACATGACTATGTTCATGTCACACAAGAAGTTTATAAAACACTCCCAGTATCAGTACACCCAAGCTAAAAAAAAACAAAATTGGACTTTTTATTTTATTTCATGTTTAAAGCAAAGGTATGCTCCCTTAAGAGTAACGTGAATGCTAAAGTTACTCTGAAATTGTTAAGTATTTATTATATCAAAAGAAAAATCCTCCTTAGAAGAAGAACAGAGAGTTTTACATATTCAACCAGTGCTTGCCCAATGAAGTGAAGATCAATATCCACATTCAGATATTTCCAGTGTCCTGTTAATTGACTCAAGGCAATTGCCCACTCTGTGCTGTTCTTAGCCCTCTTGACACACATTTCAGAGTGGCTGAGGCTCTAGCAGCTAAGCACAGGGACCCACATGAAATCTAGGCCATCTGAACATGAACTGTGGGAGCTTTATGAAATATGTTGACCACTTCAATGTGAGAATCTCTATAGTTAAAACACTCTTCCAGCCATAAACTACTTCTCCGTAATGGCTTCTTTGGAGAAGCGACGGAGCAGATGTTCAGACATATACCCTCTACTCAACTTTCAGTTACTTTGTCTGCAATGACACACCTGTGCAGAGCAAGGAGGAGAGACTGTTCCACTTTTGCTTGATTTTATAGCCCTTTTGTGATTATACGACGATTCTGAGCCATAAACCATTAACCACCACATCTTTCACAAACACTGGAGTCACTTTCAAACACTGAAATGCACTGACAGGCAAAGTGACGTTATATAAAACATTACCTTCACATAATGCTTATAGATCTCAGCAGCTGCAGTCGTCTCCACCACATTAAACACTATTAACTTGCAATATGCTGCAAGAAGACTCCGCTTTTTGTTCAAGTCGTCAAGTTTGCAGCTTTCGTCTTTTCTCTCCTCCTCTTTTGTCAGGTCTAGGGAAACAAAAGCATTGAAGCTTTGTTCTAGTACTTTATTCAAGGTATCTCAATTTTAATGACCAACTTTCATCTGAATAGCACAGACTCAGCTGTTCAGCCAACATGCTAAGCAACAGATGCTACGCTCATCTCTGTGTGTCAGAAAACACAGGTTTCCATTTCCATTTCAAAGCTTTCAGCTGATGACAGTGAAAGTGAGTTGTTTGCACAGTCTTCTACTCTGATCTTCATAGGGATTACTCATTTCTACTAGGCAGAATTTCCTTGTGTAACACTGCTCACAACTATAGAACAGAACCAGATTGCAGAATAAAAGGCACAAACACGCAAAATGGAAGAGACCAGACGCACTGCAATCACGTTGTGTTTTGTGGGTTTGTTTTTTTGCGTTTTTTCTTTCTTTTCACACAGACAAGCACACCCACAGCATGAAAAAAATGACTTCTTTAGGGAAGGAACCTGCAACAGGTTGACAGGGATCCTTTGTGGGGAGGACTGAGAAATTGAAAGCATGGTACAGACCAGGTTTGAAACTGATCTCAGAAGGCCATCTAACCCAAAACAGGACAGACTTGATCAGTTTCAGGTACATAACGTAGCTAATACGCCCAATGCTGAACACAGAACTCCATGTGAACAGCTGAAGGACAAGAGTTCAACACAGTAATCTAGGATGGTGCTTGGTTTTTCAAAGCATGACACTTGAACTCAGCCTCAAACCACAACGAGCCAACAACCTATTTTCAAAACACTCCCAAAAGAAACCAGCCTTCACAATAACATCCTCAACTCGGCATCTGAATTTGTTTGAAAAAAGCAACACAGCAACAAGTACGTAGCTGTTTCCCACAAAAACTGCTCTGCATCCCCACATCAAAATCCACCAGTCCTTTACTCTGATGGCTTAGAAGAGTCCATGCATCAACAGAGTTGCACTGTAACACTGCAAGGCTTTCCACCAAGGTGGATGACACCACCTCTACCACCAAAGTCAGTCTGTCAAATACCTGTACGTTTCCACCCATGCCTGCATTACATCAGCCCTTTCTACCTGGGAGTACATTGGCAGTCGTTTCCTGTGATTGAGCCACAGTGGAGACAAAACACTGAATTTATATTCATCGAGCAACTTTGTAAAGGGGCCAAAAAAGGACTCGCCCCCTTTCCTGGTATGTTCAGTGCAGCCAGCAAATAACAGCAAAAATGGTAGAGTGTTTCTTCAGTGATGAAGATGTCTGACCTTTGCTTTCCTCTTTCTCCTCCACAAAAATATGTTCTTGGACAAACAAAAGCAGTTTTTCCTGAAGGGAAGTGCTGGGAAGGTAATCCAGAAGTCCTACTGCTTCTTCATTATTATTTGAATCTTGATGACTCAAAATCAGCAGCCAGTCACAGAGTATCACGAAGGCCTGTATCAAGCAAACAAAGCCAATGAAAGATCCAGAGACCACGTTACTTTTCATGCCAACTGCCATTTGCATCTCCATCAAACACCACAAGTCACAATCTGGTTTCTATCCTACTTCTTCCTCACAAGCTAAAGATTTCTGTTGGCTCCAGCCTGTGATAAAATGCCACAGCTGAGCCCTTCCAGAACCTATACTTTAGCATACGGTATATACAAGTACCATGCATGAACACCACCTAAAGATTTGTATTTCAAACTTCTCTGAAAAGGAAGATGAACTCTATTATGCCACAATACCTCTTTTTCAACTTGTGAATCTCCAGACAATGTCTCCAAATGTTTCATTTTTTAAGTGATATTCATAGCAAGGCATTAAAAAAGCAATGACAGTAACCAGTATACTGATCATTCTAATTAGAAAGCACAGTGACTATCAAGTGGCAAATCAAGTCATTCTGATTCAGGCTTTGATTCTGCATATGGACCCATGCAACACATACCTATGTTTGACTAAAGCACTAAGTTTTGTAGCATTTTAACTAACTTAACTTTAATTATGTTAAAATAAATAGCATTTATTTCTAATAAATAGTTGAGAATTGTTTATTTTAAAGAGTTATTTCTCTGCTAAGAGACAAAACATTGCAAAATCAGTAGAAGGAAATACTGGTATGAAAAGCAAGAAAGGCAACAAACCTTACAAAAACAAAAGAACACAAACCTTTTCTCTTACATCTTTTTCCTTATGGGTGAGGAAGTACATGCAAATCTCACTGAAACGCCTCAGCTCTCTTCGTAATGCCAGAAGAGCCCCCTAAAAACATATGTAAGGAAAGTGACAGGACTAAGATGTTAGGGTCTATCACCCAATAGAGAATTACAGAATAAACAATAGTTGCATCTTTTTCCACTGATACTATTCACTTAAGATGGCACAGCAGATGCCATTATGAAAGAAGCTGACATCTCAGAGTAGCAACAGCTACTCACATCTCACAGTAGCAACAGCTCACCAGCTATGAACAACTTTAAAAATATGTCTTGCTCTCAGGCACGATATCTACGTTAGAAAGGTCAACCCATAGAAATACATACTTTTTCCCCCCACTCTGGTGCAGAAAGGTGACAAACAGTGGGACATGTGCGTCTTGCTGAGGCTAGCGGTGTTCAGCAAGTCACAAACTCTTTGGTTCTCCATCTGTAGGGTTAGCAGCTCCAATAGCATTTATTCCCTGATACAGCCCTCCAAGCAACTAGAAGGTCTGCTGAATTCACTTCAGCTTATCCTTATAAAACAGGGATAATAATTTCCACTTTAGAGACATGTGTAGAGTCACAAAAACTCTAGTCCATCGCACTTTATTTTCAACACACAACATGTGAATTGCCTTCTAGAGTTGCTCTTCTCTCCCCTTCTACTGATTCCAGAGGAAACCCAGTTTAACTACACTGCAAACTTTGGCACTCATAAGCTTAGACAAGTCTATTCGTTAACACAGTCTACTCGATTTGCCCAGAGCCAAATAAAAGACCTCCTGATCCTTCACTAGGTTCCATCTGTTGCACCGCAAAGAGCAATCAACAGAAGAACACCCTTAGAGGAGGGCTGGATTTCATGCTACCCAACTGTATCTTTATAAGAAAGGGGATCCATCCCAGGGCATACTGAGAAGGAGCAGAGGGGGAGGTAAAACACTGCCTTAACACCATTAGAGGAGGAGGGGGAAAGAAACAGTCCCAGAGCTGCTGTCCAGCAAATGATCGTTTTTGCTCTCGGAACTTCTCTCTCTGCCAATATCCAGATTTGCTCCTGCAGAGTGGGCCGTAACACCGTGCTTCCAATCAAAATCTGCCCCCATATGAAAGGCCAAGTTCAAAAATGTGCTGCCCCATTATCAGTCAAGCTAACAGTGTCTGGACTGGAAGGCAGAACATATTAGAGCAGTGAGAGATGCAGACATCCACTCAGGAATGGAATGGGACGGGAATAGATAGTGAATCAGTCACCAAACGGGTAACCTCCCAGCTAACATTTCTCACACAAAACAAATGCCCACGTCAGCGCCCTATTCTGTACACACAGGAGCACCAGAGGAAAGGGACGGAATGACAGAAACAGCAACACTCGGTGTAGTCAGGATTCACCATGAAGAGAAACTGCAAAGGTATAGATTCACATGTGAATCAAAGCATAAAAGAGTTTTCCTCTCTGGTATCTTGAATTAGAATATCTTCTGAAGTATCTGGCAGAGTTTGGCACTATGTAAAACCAATTAGGAAAGTAAGTAGTCAGCTGATGAAAAAATTACACAGAAAGTTTGAAGAAAGTGGGATGTCACAGAATCTATAAGTAAAATAAGAACATAAGAATAAAACAAAGCAACAGGACTTCCTGGAGTTTTCCTTGAATATTATTTGTTGCTTAAAGCAAGAGAACAAACTGTCTGGCAGTGGAACAAGTTCCTTATCTCCATCAAGCATGAAGAATTCACTGCACATGTTTTGTAGTAAAAATAGAGGTGAACTGTTGTTCCCTTATTCTCTTGCATACTGGAAAGGCATAAACACTTAAAAAAAAAAATAAAAACGTCCCAACTCAGTTTGGTTTCCTCAAGAAAATACACAAATTGTCTTCTTGAGAAAGCTTGTTTTCTTCTGGCTATCTGAGAATAGAAAAGCATCTTGAACTTCTAGAAGCACAACCCCTGGGTTTCAAAATGATGTGGAATGGCCAACCTTGGAAGAATTTTCTGCAGCTGCAGCTACTTGCCACAGGAGAGAAAAATAGGTGCACTGGAGAGCTGGCAGGATCATCTGCAAATAAAAACACATGTCCTTTATTTACATGAAAGGCTTGACAGCAAAAAGCCTGGCATGCTGCTTGCACAGCCATTTCTACACTGTAAAGAATTTAAGTCTTCAAAATAAACACAGTAGGTTTACACATAAGTAAACATTGCCTGCTGAGAAACTTCATTACTAAGGTGCTACTTCTGCGTAACTCTGACATCCTGATGCGTTCAATGGAACTTAACTGGGTAATACAAGGGGTATTCACAGAGGCTAACTTTAGCTGAGCTTAGGATTTCTCTGCCGTCTTTGGTGAAAGGCTGACTCCTCCAGAGGGCAGTTCAGAATAGAAGCCAAACCTTCATTCTCTGATGCTACAAGTAAAGGAGTCTACCCACAGGCTGCAGACTTTCCCTCTTTGGCTAAATTTCACCTTTTTACAAATAACCCCAAATTCTCCTGAAAACACAGCCTGACTAACTGCTCAAGTACTTAAAATACCATGATATACCTCTACCTTGGCACAGCCAAAGTTTGAGTTGAGACAACAAACTATCCTTGTCAAGTGTCAATTTGCAAGCAACAGGTCCAAAATATTTCAATTTCTGGTTACAAGGAAACCATGCTCCTCACAGTCCCAACAATTTCTATGCACTCAGAGCGAGATTTTGCAACCAGTGGGAAGTACTGAGCATAAGAAAAGACTATTCAAGTTGTCAGATGATTACCTTATCATAGCTTTGGAAAATCTCCAAATTAATGAATACATGGCTATAATCCATTGATTCTAAATAACATTATACCAAAACCTCAGTTTCCCAGATTGACAAATGGAAACAACATCTTCCTGCCTCATACAACACTCATATATTAGATTATTTAATATTTGCTATTTCTCCTGCTTTCAATGTTAAGTATCAACAACTCACCAGAACGGACAAACTCCCATGTTCCATTTCAAACACCAGCAACCGTAAAGTCTTGTGATACAGATTCCACTTGGTGAGATCATGGGCACTGCAAGTGGGGAAAAAAAAAAAAAGTCTAAGCAACACACTAAGCAAGAAATGAAATCTCACCTGATCAAGTAGGTTAAATTAATCCTGTTTTTGCCTTCCTCTGATGTACAGCAGTAACTTTAAACAACTAATAATTAATTCTAAAGGGGAGGGGAGAAATACAGTCTGCATTCCTGCCACAAAACTGCAGTGTCTGTGAGGAGAGGAGAAGGAAGTTTGACCTCTGTACATTTTCCTATACAATCTATTCACATTCTCTAAGTGCCCAAAAACGTCTAAAGAAAAATTCCCCTATATACATTTTAAAAGAGTACTTTGAATATTATCAAGTGTTGCAACTCAACGTTAAGTTTCTCTTTGCATGAACAGAGCAGCTCTAGTATGTAGGATAAGCAAAAGACACATTGAACAGAAGGCCATTTCCCCAACCCTCTACTATCTCACATGGTAATTTACTTGGTGAACAATCCCTGGAGAACCAAGCTTTTGGAAAAATCCATGTTTTAGCAGAAGAAGATCAAGTAAATTAAAACAAACAAAGCAGATAACACCTGCTGGGAAAAAATCTGCACTCATTACACCCTCTTCAGACTGACTATCAGTGTTGACCATAAAGCAGTGCAACAGGATGCAGCGAGGAGGGAGGCACCGTAACAACGTAGCTGAGAGGATCTCCACATCCACTCTGACATCCCAACTCTATTATACACACTTCTTAGCCCCACTAGGGCTGATTCTCCAACCTCAGTAAGTCAAAAAAAAAAATCCATACCCAAGAGTACAGCTCTATTCAGGAGAAACTAAGCCTTGCAACATCTCTCATAGGAATCATTTCCATTCTCTTGTGAAATTCTTACTAAACCCAACAAGCAGGAGCAATTGTCACTTGGCATCTGTTAAGGCAACACTAAAGAATGTGGGAAAGTAAATCAGCAGTATGTAAATAAACATCTCACTTGTGAAAAGCTGCTAATCTTCTCAAAGCAGCATACATCCGGGAAATTTCTCCTGCATCCGTACAAAATCCTTCTTCCTAAATTACGCAGGTTTAGGAAAGAGAAAGGAATTAGCCAGCACGGGGCAAAGTAATCGCTACGTTCTCTTCCCACCCAACCCACAGACTTGAATTACTCTCCTCCAGCCCTCGCCCCTTCACACATGCTACTTATGCATTCCCCTACAGTAAACAGAAAACAACATGTTGACTGCACAGAAATTTTCTATCAGTGCCCCTGTCACTACTAAATCCCCAGCAGCCACCCTGTACTACAGCACTGCTAACACAGAGTAAAACTAGCAATTAGGCTACCACAAAAGTGCTAAACCTCACACAGTTGCTAGGTATCTCTGGAAAGCTAACCATTCACATGGTGCTGACTCTCCGGGCTTCCAGCTGCCAGATCACATTCAAAGACAGCTAAAAATATATTAAAATACTTTCCCATAGATGCAATTGCTGCAGTTTCCACAAGGATGCTACGTGATTATGGGAGATGGTATATACAACCAGGAATTAGAAGGGAGGGGCTGCAGGAGAAAATCTCTTTATTTAGATATGGATTACTCTATGAAGGAGTTGAAGAATCCCTGGTCTAGCACTTATCTTGTTTCTCATAAGTGCACATTCTCCCATATTGACATAGATATCTATTTAAGACCAACAAAATAAATCCAATCTGAGGTTAGGGGATTTTTTGGCTTGACACATTTTACAATATCCCAGTGTCCAATAAAAACCTGCCAGCGTTTACTCTCATACCATGGCATGACACCTGTTCATGACGGCACGGTTGATCAGATCAGCTGCGGGCTTCTGTTGTTCAGTTCAGCCAGCAAGCTATTCATATCACCACCAGCTGTTTCTGCTTTTTAGAACTAATGAAAAACTTTGAGGAAGACCCTACAGTCCTCCTTCAAGTCATCATTTCAAAGACCCCAAAGCTATGCAGTCTGCATTACAGACTCCTGTTTTGTTGTGTGTTTTTTTTCCTAGAAATATGCAGCCAAAGTCACACTATAAAAGGCGTACAGTCAAATATGGTGAACTACAGAACCAAAGCAGTAACCAGTATTTAGGGAACAATCTCATCACCTACAGATCCACGGTCTTTCTTTCACATAGTATCTTTGGCATAGTGATACTACAACAGTGGAACCCGTGTCCAGAATATTCAGAAGACAGAAAATGCCCCTTTGCTGCTGTGGACTACCTCATTTATTATTTTCACCACTCTATTCCTGCCAAAACACATCTAAATCATTAAAATGTAAACCGTCAGTCATTTCAGAGGAGCAAACCCAATCTTGAAAGCTCTGCTCCCCTCAAGCAGAGAAACAGCAGGCGAAAAATTGTTCCATATCATATCCCCTTTAATTTTTTCTCTTCTGTTTTCATATGGAAACAGTCTGTTTATCTCCACAATGAGTCACACTCACCTTTTGCCAGAAGCCATCTAGTAGCTGGTTAAGCTGTCCCGTCAACTCATCTATCAGTTGAGTTCGGGCACGATCCACCTGATTGTAGATGGCAATTTCTTCACTGCAGAGGATATAGTAAGTCCTGGAGGATGCCTCAAGGACAGACATGTCAGAGTGTTTGACCACAATGTCTTTTACCTCTCTCAGCAAAGCATCCAAATGCTGCAAGTGATAAAAGGGGTATTACAGGTAAAATGTATGCAAATCCACTTAGGCTTCAGACACATTTCACTTGGACCATGTATCTCTGTAGGTCATACAACCAGTATGAAATAACTGTCGGTCTAAGGAGCAGAGGGGCAGGGCTAGTGGATACAGCTTTTTTTCTGGCTTTATGGCTCTTTTTCATTATTGTCTCTGAATCTTTGTGAAAAATGAAGCAACTGTTTTAAGTTTCACTTCAGTAATACACCTTTGGCACTACTACTACTATAAAAAATAAAGAAAATGGTAGGGAATAAAGATATCTTTCCAAAGGAAAGGTGTGTCTCCAAACAATGAAAGTTGTCTCCCCCAGCAGCAGAGGACGGAGACTGTTTCAGATCATGTCAGCAACTGGAATCTTCACTTTTACTGGCAGGAGGAAACTTAACTTGTGCCATGCCACTGACTCTCCCCCTCTTCCAGTTAATGTTTTGTGCTGAAAGTAATCGAGGCACGTTTGCTTGTTATCTCCCTGTAAACATCCCTGCTTAAGAATACATTAAACTATTTCAAGGATTTAATCTATCCATTTCTGACCATCCCTTTCCCATCAGCGGTTACACTATCTCCATTCTTATCTTTCAGTTACTATCATCCCCCAGCAGCTGGGAGTCCAGTCTTCAAGGAGAATGAAACCTACTCTGTAGGGAGATGCCAGCTTAGACACATAGCATAACCCACCCTCTCTCCACCCAACAATGAAAAACCCAGGGGCAGGCCTATCGCATGAAAACACAAACCATCACCCAGCAGGGCCAGTCACAGCATATCAGAACTGACACGCACTAACGCTTTTCTTTGGCAGCTTCCAATCAAAAAGTAAAGCCTGAATAAGAGCACTTTCCTCAAGGTATGAGACTGTTTCTTAATATTTCAACAGGCTTCTATTTGTTCCAAGTCACACTGAATTCCGTACACTGTCACATAAATTTAGCACTTTCCACATGCACCAACTACCCCAATTCCTATTCACCTTCTCTAGATGTCCTGTACTGTAAACATCTAAATCATAATATTGTGGAATCTGCAGAAGATTTGCCACTTTTTGTGCATCTGTTGAATACTGCAGAGAAGAAAAAAAAAAAAACAGGATATGAGTGCACTGCAGGAATTTTAATGAAATATTTAACATGCATTCACAGAGCAGCTGTTAGTTACCTTTGCCAAGAGCTGAGGAAGCACCATAATAAAATGTTCAGTAATTTTGGTACAATCTTCCGATTGTATTTTCTTCTCTTTTACTGACAGAATCTGCAGACAAAGCATTTTGTTTCAATTATAAAATCTCTTAGATCTGAGTGGAATTTTACATGTAATTCAAGGTTAACTTATATGCCTTTATCTAAATCAAATGAAGCCAAGATAAAGATATTTTCCATGGAGAAAACCAGATGCTTTTTTTATTTTCTGTTAACCTTAAATTAGATGCAAAGCACTGAACAACAATTCTGCATGGATAAAATGCTCACCATTTGTCAATAACTTGCTTTAACTTGCTTTTCTCTAATGCTCGTCCCCTTCAACATCCACTACTAATAAGATCCACAGGTTAAACGACAGTGTGACTTTTTGTAAAAATAAGCCATTTCACTTCTGAAGATATACCTACCACTGGGAACACGCTCTCTGGCAAAGCACATAAGGCAAAGAGATTGTGATTACAGCACAATATGTAAGAATAAGATGCACTGACTTTTTTGGCTGCACCTCTGCCCGCTGGAGGATGACCTTCAGCTGCTTCTCTAACCGTCGCGAGGATAATTTCAGTGAGAGCACTTTTATGGGCATCATTCAATGCTGTAAGTAAATCAGTCTCCTTTCAGCATCACACAAAAGAAAAATGAAGTTGCAGCAACAGCTAATGAAATGCCTATTCATTTATCTGGACAACTGTGGAAGGACACTACAGAAAGAAAGATGCAGTGTTGCTAAATAAACACCTAGAGCGCATTTGATTTAACCTGAAGAAAACTATTTTCTATATTTACTGAACACAAAGCCGATTATTTGTCTCATGACTAAACTTTTTAGGGCACTTGGGCTCCCAAAAACACAGGCAGCTTCCATGAGGCCTATCTATATTAACTACTATCTCATTTAGGATAAAACTACTCTTCTGAGCAACAAAATGCTTTAACTCACTGGGTCCGCAAACTTTGATTTCAATTGTACAACCACCTCCAGTTCTGCTACAACAACTATCATTAAAGTTCACTTTAAAATATTTTTGAAAAAACAAAAACAAAAACAAAACAAAAAAGAAACAAAACAAAAAAAAAACAGTTTTCTAACATGTTAGATGTCAATGAACTCAACACATTGTTCTTCTTCTCTTCAGGCATGAACAGTAGTCCAAAAATACCACACTTCAATCAATACTTTTAGATTCTCAAGTTTTGGACAAACAAACAAAAGAAGGGAATGTTACTTAAGCTTAATAATGCAAGTGTTCTTGCAAATTTTCTAAACTAACATTACATAAATGCAGAATACTGAATAAAACAAATATGTCGCTGCAAATCACGTAATCAGCAGTACATCTGCTTTGTACATCTTGGCGGCCACAATCTGGGATCAAATGGCACTGCAATATGAAATGATCCTAAACTAGCTGAGGCAAAGTTCAAAAAACAACATCAAGAGATTAATCCAGACAAAGCTAAGCTCTTTGCTCACCCACCTTCTCTGTCTCCTCCATCATTTTTTAATAGAAGTGTGGTCATGCACTCCCAGTCCTTCAGAAATGTGCCTGCCCAGTCCCACAAGCTGTCTATGAGGTATGCAACATGTTTGTGTACCTAGGGATTAAAAACACAAGCTTATAAAAGCAAACACATCATTAAAAGAAATACAACTTCCTATGTTCCTCTCCTTTTCCAATTACAAAGCTGTCATGCACACATACATTCACACACGGTATTCCAACATATTTAGTTTGAGGCTATTCAACATTTAAACACTGTCTTCAGTCTGATACAAAGCAGGAAAGTGGGGGGAAAAGGAGATAAATCAGGAAAGAAGCTTTTCTTTCCTCTTATTATGGTATCTTTCCTTTGTAATTTCAGCAATCTCTCTAAAACTAGTTTATGTATTGCTTTTATACTGCTGATCATAACTAAAAATCCAACCTTGGGACTAGAAATGAGGTAACATTTTAGATAACGTCTGTGAAGTTCTTTGCACTTTGATTTAAAACGGCTGTGCCTTAGACGCTTTGGCCAGACATAGGACTGCACCACCACAAAAGCCAAATAGCAAAGTACAGCACTTAAACTGATAAAATCTCAGAAAAACTACACAGTTCTCAGTCAGCACAGGGCTACAGTTCAGCAACCTCCAGCTGCCTGCAGAAAGACGCAGACACATACCAGAAACCATTCACATGGTGCCATTAGTCTTTTAGGTTGTTTTCAGAAGCTGCTTCAGCTTTCATTCTCTCCACTGGCAGAGTTGTAAATTAGTCTTAAAACACAGAACAGAAATGCCAAATTCTGTCTCCATTAACAACTCCTCCTAGAGAGTGAGAACGTGCCAAACACCAAACATTTCTGAGCTCACCACCAGAAATATCCCTCAAAAGGAAGCCAGAACTTGATTTAACATGCAACACTGAATTGGAAAGGTTTACTGCAGGGGCTATTCTCACCTCACTGTCCAGGAAAAAATGTATTAATCTTTTCAACTGGTGAGCATTCGCCCCAGACTTCCCTCCTTCTTTGGGCACAACTTCTTCATCTCCCTCATAACTAAGCAGCCTGCCAACAGAAAAGGAAGTCAGTTCATTTCTGCCACATTCCCCTTATGACCATTTGCCAATATAATGCTCATTCTTTCAAGATCCCAAGGAGTGTATTTTTTCTAAATGTATACTTATTTACTGTAAATCACATTAGACTTTATTATTAGATGAAAGGAAAGGAGATTAGATTGTTTTCCATCATGAGAGATCTGTCGTCCCTGTGGATGCAGAGACTGTTTCTGACAGTTTAACAGGTACCCTGCCAACTTTCTGGACAACAGATGCAGATTCCAAGGTGTTGAATATATACTGAGGTAGGCATTTTCTCATGCTTGTGAAGGGGCTTACTCTAGGCTGAATTTAAACCTTAACAACACAGTAAAAATATTACTACCCTACCATTAGTCGCATTATGGTACATCTTAGAACCAAAGCTTCTTAAAGAAAGCATAGTACCTTGTATTTACAAGAGACAATTTACTCCATTTCACAAATACAGTAAAAAAACTGTTTACAACAGTTTCTATTTCTCTCTTTGCCCCAAGTGAGTGTGACTGTATTGCTCATGGAGAGTGCTAATCCCAAAACACATACAGGCCCAAATATCTTGGATTTAAAAGCAGGACCGCACTACTCAATGTCAGTATAGACTTATACTTTCCGAAAGTGCTTCTGCTGGTGTAACTGATGCCAGCTCAGTAAGCAACCTAAGTTAAGAATGCAAGCATTGACATTTCATACACACCATAAAGAAGAAGAAAAAAAATAAATAAAAACAAACTTTATACTAAAACTGTTATCAGTATAACTAGGGAAAGGACATTGCCATTAACATTTCTATCACATCAGAAAAAAAGATTTTGATACTAGTAGAAGTGCCAGGGAGAAGACCCGGGCAAACAAGAACAAGGAAGAGGTTTAGAAGGTCAGAATGTCCATGCTGCACCGCAAAGCTGAGTATAAAAAGTAAAGTTATCAAGGCAAACAGTTTAGTAGCAAAAGACAGACATGTTCTGAGCAGAAAAACAGCTGATTTATGACAGAATATTGGGACAAACAGAAAAGACTAAGTAAGGCTAACAGATGTGATAGAAGACTCATCAAAAGAGAAATTTATCTTCTTTTGTCTTTCTGTTGGCCGTGGCTCCACAAACCCTGGAATATCAGCAGTTCAGCCAGATAGGAACAGGCAGCTAGGAGGAGATTCTGCATGTGTGAGAAACACCAACCATTATTACTTCTGAATTTTTCCCCACAAAAGTCTTGCCAAAATATTCTTCATTCCTCCTCGTAAAGCAAAATTATTTCTCTCAGCCACAGAGACAGAATATTTATTTCTTCTCCTTTTAGCATGCCAACTCCATTCACTTCATGCAACCATTGTTATAAGAAGCCCATTTATAAGACTTACTCCTGGGGAAGATAAACCCTGTACTTCATTAACCTGACAGAAAATTGGGAGGGCTTTTTAATCTGCTGCATCTCTCATTATTCAAAGCCTTTACAATGTATACGGCAACTTCCAAAGGGAAGAGGAGGCCATTCTTGTGATTAATCACCAATGCTATGGAAATCCAGCAAATGCTAGGTGATGAATTAGCTTGTAAGAAGCAAAGCAACAGGAAAAGAAAGTAGAAAGAAAGGAGGTGTATTCTCAACGTGGCATGGTATCTGTGGATCAGTCAATTGTTTCATATTCTCTGTGTTAGTCTTGCAACTTTTCTCATGCCTATTGTGGAAGGCCGTGCCAAGGAACAAATGATCACCCCCAGACAGCATTTCCCTGCCAAATGAAAAGAAGAAAGTACATCTACTATCCTCATGGCACACACGCTTCCAGCAGAAAAATGAATGCTTAATGTTCCTCTTAAATAAATCCACCTTCATTCCGAAACAAATGAGAATATGCAAGAAATAGGCAGAGATACCTTTTGTAAAGGAATTCCCCAGCTGCTACTGCAAGTGGACGGTGTGTGGTATAAACTAACTGGTATAAGGTTTCACAGTCTTCATCTGATAACACATCCTCGCAGTTCCTAGGCAAAAATAACAACGGAAGTTATAGTTCAGGTTTATCTGCAAAGAATACAATGAATGGTATGTCCAGCTTTATTAGACTTGATGCTCCTTAGCCTTGCAACTTGTTTATACAGATAAAGTTTTGTAGGATGTATTTACAAATGCTATCAAATGGAACTAGCAGCATTTTTTACTCATTTTGTAGAGAAACAAGAGGTCTGTACAAGCCATGAGAAGTCAGGCCCATTGGATGGACAGAATATTAATTTAAAGTATAATTAAAGTTGATTAGTGGCCATGGTAAAAAGAGTAACAATAACGAAAGAGGCAAGTTTTACCTCATGCTTTGATGGTTGTCATGAAAGATAATAAACATGAAAACTTCATCTTGCAGAACAAAGTCTTTTAAAATGATTTTTTACAACAGAATTTTAAAATTTATACTCCATTACACTAGGCTTATACAGAGTCACACATAAAAAGAAACCAAAACACATTCTTGATAGCATGCTTATGCCTGCAACCTTTCTGTCCAAATACACCGAAAATCACAACGTTTTTTACAGGCATTCAGCTATGCATCTTGAGAATGCCACATGGCAACTAATAAAGCTAGAACACACTATGGGAGGTAGCACTGGTGTTAACTACAACTTGTTACAAAACAGGAAAATGAAGCATTGAGGTTGAATAACCCACCAAAGAGATACCAGCTAAGTGAAGACCAAAACAAGGGTTACAGTTTCAAAATGCTTGCTTCTTACTGCAATAACAATGTCATTGGACTAAGCTACTTGAGAGAATGAAACAGCAACATATGAGATCCTTCCACTTCCTATAGTCAGGTGAGGGGAAAGAGTTTTTATTTATTATTGTGCTCAGTTCTCAGCTAGTACTAGTTTAAAATCACCTACAGCTGCAGTCCAGTACCTCTTTTAAAACTGAGGATTCGTATTCCTCGTTTGGTGGGAGTGATGACTTAGAAAATTAAAACCCCTTCCTGTGCTCGCCCATTTGTCTCCAATCCTGTTGCATCCTTCAGCATCCTCACAAGTCCCAAAGTCCCAAAATATCCTCAAATCTGACTGAAAGAAAGTGAGCTCACACTAAGTAAGAGCATCGCTGGACTGTTCATTGCAAATTTTTTTTTATGTGTATGTTCATGACAGTTATAAGCACAGTAAAAAGCTGTTTAAATGGGAGAGCTGATGGTGTATCTTCAGAAGTCATGGGTCAATCTTGCAAGATAATACTTGCAGTGAATCAAAAAGAAATTCTGGCAGGTTTTGGTGGCTTCTTTTAACACACAGTTCCCTTGAGTACACAGTTGTGGTAACAGAAGAAAAAGAAAGTGCTCTGAGTATATATATCACGTAATCAACATAAAGAAAAATATTAATGGGAATTCTTATTCAGCCATCTACGGAACCGGGGAAATAGCGTAAAAATGTGCTTATTGTTACTAAACAATAAGAAACTGAAAGAGATGACATGGTGCATTAGCATCTCTGAATAAGCATTGGCATGTCCTGCAAAGCCATGAATGAAGTATTGAATTATTAAACTTCTACAAGGTTAACAAGTGAGAGTAAAATAAGACTGACAACAAACTGCACTTACAGGAGTAAGAATGGATCACCCAGCATGTCTTTATATTAAAAGACTGTCGGAATTTCGTGAAGCCATCCAAAAAGTTTGCGTTCATTCTTTTTAATATCAGTCTGTTATTTAGTTCTTTTAAAGCCCTAGTTTTTGCTAAATTGCCCTTCTCATTTTCTCTATACACACATTTATTTTTTTAAACAGTGGACATCTTGAAGAAGAAGAAAATTCCACATGAACACACAGTGATCTAGAGTGGGCCAACACTGAATCACAAACAGCCAAGGCTGGAGAGTACCTCTGGAGTAGGTAGATCACCTAGTCCAACCGTCTGCTCAGAGGGTCAGCCACAGCAGGTTGCTGTGGGTTGTGTCCAGTCAGCCTCTCTGAAAATCTGTTCCAGCGTTTGACTGCCACCAAAGTAAAAAAAAAACCTTTTTTTGTATATTTAAATGGGTTTTTCAGCATGAACACACCAGTCAAGTGTACATGTTTTCTGATATTTGAATTTACTCATCTGTCAGGTTTTCTCTTCCTTGCACGTTTATGGGAATAGTGAGACCTGTGAGTCTGTTTTAAAAAAAAATGTCTTGCCTAAATTGTTTAGATGACTCAAAGTGCTCAGTAACATGCCTGCAATCTCTTTGGGTAGAAATTAAGGACTTTGCTGTTTTCTAGCACAAGTGAAATTCCAACCTCCTTGGTTTTGACTATGCCTTCAAAGAGGCTAGGAATTTGCCGCAGTTACATTGGTCTGCAACAGTGCTGTTTTGTCTGTCTTCAAGACAAGAGCAGGTGAGATGTAACAGCTCTGACCACCACTCTCTCTGAGACAATGTGCTTTACACTCAAAATTCCCACTCCAATGAGAGCTGAAGTGTTTTACTTGCCTCTGGAAGTAGCAACACTTGGCTACACCTGCTGCCACTACCAGTAATACTACTACAGTAAATGGCTGCCTTTCTTTTTACAAACATAAGCCAATAATCACACATTCAAATAATACTTTAAATACAGCAATAATACTGCTGCTAATTTACAGCCCTCAGAATGCCAAGCAACAGATAAAGGTTAAGCCAGAAGTGCCTGCCAGTGTTTAGGTGTCTAAAAATAAACAGGCACGGCCTTCCACATAGCAATGTCATGACACACCATTTTCTCTGCAGTTCAGTGTGAACATGGCATGAAGAAGTTGGGATCTTCTAGGGAGAGATCACAGACCCATTTTGTTCTGCCTATGGCACCGGATGAAAGATTTCGTATCTTGCTTTTTGTTCTGTTTTACTGTATGCAAGAGACGTGGCTGGAATCACCTCACTTGGTCTGCACTACAGCTTATACTAAGGATAACAATCAAAATCACAACAGTAAAATAAAAATACACCTGATGCATTTTTGAAAGCTTACCAACTTACTCTTTTTTGCTTTTAATGGCAGAGGAGGATCTGGCAGGGAAAGATTTAGCCCATGTTATTTGGGCATGGGTAATTCAAGGTCAGCATCGCAATTTTAAAAACTCAGTTTATTTTGCATTTAAAATAAATTCAAGTTAAATATACAAACCTACAAGTACATTTTAAAAACATCGCTGTTGCACTGAGCACTACTATTCAAAAAATACCTCTTGAAAGCATTCTGTTTAAAATAGAACAGATTATCTATTTTTTATACTTTAAAATGTTATTTCCTTCATTCTACCCTACTGCTATTGCAGGTATTTCAAGATGGCACTTTGGTGATCAGAAAGAGCTGATAACACGGTTGCCATACTACCGTAGAACAAGAGTCCTTTGCTACCCACTTGAAAATAGGACTCGTATGTTGCAATGCACCGTGATTCCATGGTTATGCTGTGACAGAGCACAGGAAGATGCACATTAAACAGATGCTATATGGTATTCTGTTCTGGTTAAGAAACATGACCCTAGGAGACAGGCAACCCTTATTTTTTCTTGTCAACTCTTCAGACAGGAAAGATATGAAGATTTCAGAACAGATGTGAAGGTTCTTGACCAGAGGTGCACAGATGACAGAAAATTGCTGACGGTTAACTTCCAAGAAAGCATAAAACTGAGAAGATGGAAAAAAGGAGAAGGCAGAGAAGGCACACACCTTTGCTCCATTTTGGTCTTTCACTTCTGCTTTGTTTGCAACAGGTTTGACTCCTCTAAATGACAAAGCACTACCATAACTCTACCTTAATAGGAGTGTGGACCTGCAGGAAGCACAGAGGAGCCATGAGGAGTCCCAACACCATTCCTTTTCACTAGTACTGCTACAGTCAAGTTACTCATGCAAGAAATCAGAACTGTGCTGTGTAATTTGCTTTACTGAAGTGAGACCTTTATGTCGCTACTTCTATCAACTTCACAGTAACATTTATTTATTTTTCCTCAAAGCCACTAGACAAAACAAAGGTGGGTAAATTCCTTATGTGTATGCAAAGCATACACATCTCTCTTCAGCTTACTTTTTAGAATCACAGGAAAACACTTTTCATAGTAGAACTTTGTGTTTGAGGCCAGGCTGGATGGGGCCCTGGGCAACCTGATCTAGTGGGAGGTGTCCCTGCCCAGGGCAGGGGGTTGGAATTAGGTGATCTTTAAGGTCCCTTCCAACCCAAGCCATCCTATGATTCAACAATTATAGCATTTAAGCCTTCAACACAACTTAACTGTTTCTCTGAATAGTAGCTTTCTGACTAATCTTGCTAGATATAATGCATTTGCATATGTCACTTCCTTCTCCAAAGTCCATGGCTCAGCTATGAAATAACACTAGAGAATCAGAGTTCAACTCTCCTCTGACAATGAATTATATTCCATGGCATACTTTGCCAATCCAGTTTTTGAGTTTCTCCTAGAATGTAACCCCTCCCTCTCCAACCAGTCTAACTGGTTCTTCTAACAGAATAAGAAGGGAGACTAAAATCTTATTTTTAAGTGCAAGAATGATGAATCTCTACTTGACTTGGGCCTCCTGTGCTAAGCAGAACACCCAGAACTTATAAGCCTCAGTTTCCTGACCTTTAAGTTGGATAAACCCTACTTAACACTGTCAAAGTACTGAAGTGAAAATTAACGTATTTATCAGCTCCAACAAGTAGCTTAAACAAGTCTTTAATGAGTCCTCAATATACCCACAGTTCTCACTGAGGCAGCTCTTCCAGATTTCAAATTTCAGAGCTTTGTGTTTAAAACACAGTTTAATTTCTACTTACATTTAACTAACGTGATACAAGATAATTTTCTCCCTCTTTGCTCTTTACCTTTCAAGCCATTTTTAAATTTGTGTCCCTAAATGCACCACTTGTAATCACATTCACCTACTTCAGTTACCTAATTACTTTTGCTCTCTTTTCCAAACTCCCTCAACTCTTTCAGGTATTTAAGCACACAAAAATGAACTGAATTGTCTGGCAGTAGCCACGCTAAACTAATTTACCTCCTGATGGGCGATGTTTGCAGTAAGATTCCTTGGCTTCTCACTGTTACTCATTTTTTCTCCTTCCTAGTTCTACTCCCTCTCAAATCCTTTGCAACATTAATGCTAACTATTATGCATAATTCAGTAGCATTAATAATTTCTGTTATGCTAAACCTCATAGGCTCATTTCAGTTTCAGGATCACACCACGCTGTGTAAAAATAGAAATCCACCAGCCCAAAGACCTTGGCATTCAATTGAGACAACATGCAACAAACAAGAAGAAAAAAAATCAGCTCAGAGAAAGACAAAATGAAAATACAAATATGGATTTGGAAAAAAAAAAAAAAACACAGGTATATGCAGAGCAAGAGGGTTTAAATTTTATTTATTAATTTATGGATTTTATTTATGGATTTTTTTTTTTTTTTTTAAATAATGTTGCATGTTTAGGTGAATCAAAAAGATTGGTGTTTTCATTGCCCGTTTGGCTAGCAAGAGAGAGAATGTAAAGGCCAGCACAGAAATTTTATGGGCCAGTAGTGCACAGAGCAGCCAGGTATATATTCCACTTCACTAGAATGCAGTGATGGTTAAGAGAGAGTCATGGTTATTACTAACAAACACGCAGCAGAGTTCCACTGCAACTGTAAAAAAAAAAAAAAAGGGCAAAGAGGTCTTGCTACTATACTCACCCAAAAGACAGTTATGGAACTCATAAAAGAGAGTTGCTAATATAGTAAATTTTCCCCAGGAAACTGACAGAGCACCCAGCAGACTGATTGTGAGGGGAAAATAAAAGTTACTCCTAGCCTTGCCTCTCTCTAATACATGTCGTTAAATAACAAAATATGTATTCCGGAACTAGAGACAAGTCCTAGAGATCAGTACCTGACCAGTCAAGTTTATATTGTTCATTAAAAAAAAAAGACTTGTTGTTAGCCAATTCCATAATATCATGATTCCAAATCAAATAGAGAGAGTTCTTACTGATGGATGTTCTTACTGGTAGCTTTAAAAATGGAAACTTGATCTGAAAGGTCTTTCATGCCTCACTAAAAATGTAGTTTGGGCAGCTAGTTGCTAAATTTGCAGATTGACCATCCGCAGAGAAGTCAATACAGCATGACTGAGTGCTCTCAATGTATTACATAAATACATACAAGCAGCAGTGCCATTTATACAAGTTGTCATTTATTATTCTTTACGGGCAGTGGAGTCACTGTCCGCAACATCACTTCATGCTTTATTGCATTTATCAGGCAGCTTTACTGCTCGATATTCAGGTAATGGTTTTGAACCATGCTATGCACCTACTTGAGAGCCTGAGACTGCTTCTGCAATGTCAGCAGTGAGTCCCTTCTGATACCTGTAGGTTCTGTGGCATTAAGTTTTGTCCCTGCTTCAAGAAAAGCATCTTGATGGAGGCTCTTATTATGAAATCTGTACTGGATAGTGTCTATATTGTCTGCATTCTCTTCACACAGGTTTTATAGACGGATCTGTACTAGTCACATCAAAAAAAAGATCTGTCCTTGAATTTGCTCATTGACTTCCCAATTCTCACTTTCATCATTCTAGTAATTAAGCAAAACCAGCAGTGCTCAAAGCAGATGGGGGGAGAGGGGGACAGAAAGGAGGATGGCTATACAACAGACGAGCAAAAAGAAAAAAGCATGTATTGCTCCACACAGCCTAACTGAAAACAATTTTACAATGTATTCTTTCTGATCATTAGAAGTATATTTTATGATGGAAAAGTGCCATTCAGAAAACTTTAGACTGTACTTACATTGAAAACCTAACTGTATTTAAGAGAAATTTTGGGGGAAAAAATTGCTTCAGGGGGAAAAAAAATGATTAGACTTTTATAGCTGCAGCTCACATTAATGAGAACATGATCCCACATAATAAAGCCAGAGGCCCTAAACAGCTGCAGTGCCAATATAGCACTTGTTAGTTCAGAGACAGAACAAGGGCAGCCATAACTGGTGTGCAACATCTTTGTACTTCAACAATGGTGTGCTACTCCTCCTAGCACAGGGACACGTTACACACAGACACAGCATTGTGCTTTGTTCCAATAGCTACACGTCACAGAGAACCAAGTGATGTAGAACTAGATATTGTAAACACAGAAACAATAAACCCTATCTACTACTAGTGAGACACGAATAATAGTACTTGCTTCAGAAAAGCATGTTACACTACTGTGAAGTAGTCATATGCTGTTCTGATGCGTATGTTGGAGTAACCTAGAGAAACGCCACTCAAATCAATAGAGTGTGAAGTGAAATAGGAGTGAGTCTAGACAATAAAGCATCACTTCAACATATACATGTACTTAAAATTTAATGTAAATATCTACATCACCATATTTTTGGTCCATTAACTTCTACATCCTCTTCTAGCAATGACCAATACTTCTGGCTTAAATGGAAAAGCAAATGGCTCAAGGCTATTGGACAATGCACCATGCTGTACGTGGAGATAAGCACCTGCATCAGCAGAATTCAACTTAAACTCCAAAACAGAATGGACACTTACAGAGTCCTAAAATCTCAACTATATTAACAATGTAATGCAGTGGGTTTGTTATTCTTATTTTGCTCTGAAAAAGGGGGACAGAGAATCTACTCTCCATAAATTTTGCCAAAAAAAAAGTTGGGGGACAGAGAATCTACTCTTCATAAATTTTGCCAAAAAACAGTTGTTTCTAAAATAAACATGTTTCTCAAGGACGTATTGCAATAGGAATCATGTACTTCGGTAATGTTAGTCTAGTTTTTCCCCACACTTTCAATTTGACATTACTTTACCAAATCTACGGCTGGCAGGTAATTTCCCAACCAAACAACTTTTCCACTTCAGCAAAAACAAGATGCCATATACTTATTCATTTGCTGTCAGTTAGGCTGCTGTGGGCTTAATAGCTCCCAGATTTTCTGTCATGGAGCAAAGAATCTGGAAGCCCAAATTCTAGCAACAAAGTTCAAGGCTTCCTGCATCAGGTGGGGAGACAGGGAAGATGCCAGAATTCCCTGAGCTCCTAGTCAAGACCTGGCTACGCTGGGACAGAAGATTGTATGGTGGGGACTTCCCCGGAGACAGACAGACAGTCTATTTGAGAAAAGCCAAATTGAAAATGCTTTGAAATTTTCTTTCGGGGGGAAGTATAAAGATAAAAACAATTAGTTTTCATATTGAATCTGACCAAAAAGGTTTTCTTAAACATTGGTGTTTCCCACAGAAAGAAAATATCATGTCTTGAGCAGCTTTAACTGTAACTCATATCCTGCTGGGACCAATTGTTTCCCAGCATGTAATTGATTACAAGAAGATTCATCAGGATTTTATCTGGATCTTGTTGCCATTAAAACAATACAGTAAATTAAAAAAGAAATTATTTACTGTGACATAAGCATCAAGAGTTTCATGGCTTGAACTGCTACTTCATGGTCCTTGTCCAGAGGCATGGACACAATTCGATCCTAATGGATGTAAAATGACAATAAAAAGATGTAACATGTTTTGTTCTCAATAAACATTATTTTTGCTACAGATAGATCATCTACACTAGTAGAGCAGAGATTTATTTTTATTTCAGCAGCTATTTCCTAAGAGACATAAGGCAACTTGATTACTACCAAGTAGTTCCCCAGCCCCTGAAAATTAACAGCATGTTAATTTCTTAACTGAATTAATCATGCAGTAATATGGTATTTTTTTTTATAGATGTAATGTATGCGTTCACAAGAAATCAACTACAGTCTACAAATTAAAAGTGACTGACAACTTGTTTCTAAGATGTTACTACTGACACTTCAATATGTTAAATGAAGGTAAGCCTCAAATTACAAGCATTATATAATCAGTTTCTCCCATCAACAATAAGGTGTGTGTATCTAGACATTACAGAAGCCAGTGCCTTGCTGGAAAGATAATTAGGAATTGAGTCATAAAGGTGCCTCGTGAAATAGCGGTAATATTCCTGACCTCTAGAACTCACCCTATTGCACCTTGGTGCACATATATACATCTCAGAAAACAGTGGAAACTTTCCTGTCTTATGTACCCAAGAACTGACACTCCTCAGTGCAGCCTACAACTTTAAGGCATATTAAACCTTCAGAATTGCTTGTCTGGGGACTAGCAGCTTTCTCACTTATATATCATTTCTAAATGTCTAGATCCATTTTGCTTTACACCTTCCTGTTTCTAACAACCCAGATGTAAGGTGTGGAAGTCCATGAATCCTCAGTTTGAAAACTCAAGGGTAACAGAGGAAGCATGTGAAAATCCAGCTTGCTGGAAATGGATTGACGATTATATATTTACAGTTCCCATCACCAAGAAAGTAGTACTTTCAACCCTGGGAGATTTCAGATCTGTCTGTATTTGCTGTTTGGATTTCTTTTCTTTAGAGGAGAAGGAGGGGTTGAGTTGGTTTGTTTGCTTTTTACATTGGGGAGGTAGAGTTTGCAATAATCTAGTTATATAGTGCCCTCCATAGAAAGAGAGATCTCAGTGAGAACAGACTGGAGCTGTTCATCAGCCTTTGAATATCAATCCTGCAGATGCATATACAGCATACAGTAGCTTGTAACAACCTTCCTTTAACAGCAAAGAGAGAACATCACTACAAAACTGTTTAAAACGGGTTACTCTTAGATAGCCAAGATCCAGTCTGAACAATTTATTCTTAAGTTACCAGTATTAATCTGTATCTTGTTCTTCAACAATGTTCTAAAGGTACTTCTTACTACTAACAACTACTCTGACATATGGGTAAGTACTGCACCTTTTGGAAAAAAAAAAAAAAAAAATTGCCACCACATGCAGGCATTGATTGTGTGCTGATTCAGAGGGACTGTGGTCTCAATCCCACCTCTCACAGCATCTTGAGCTTTCTTATTCACATACTGAAAAGATCCTAAAGATCCTGCCCCACTGGGATAAGAATAGCTGATTAAATTGTTACAAAGGGCAGGATTAAAAAAGTAAGGGCTCACTTCTTAAATGAGTCAAGGTGTTGGAATATAATAAAAGTATATATATATGTATGTTGGAATATGATAAAGACGTGTACATAAAGCCTACAGGGTCAGTGCAGTCGCAGAACAAGCTCACAGAATTTCAGCATATCGTCTGACTTGTTCAGATAAGAGGTAAGGAATCCTTCTTCAAGAGTCATACTGACATGGTAGATCAACAGAGAGTCATTCTCGCGTCAGTGTAATACATGTGTAATACATAGCTAGCAGTGTAATACATGTGTAATACGTAGCTAATCAAATATCTAAGAGCTTAACCAATTATCAGGAATAGCAAAAAAAGGAACGGCTGGAGTATCAAATTCCTTCCCATCTGTCAAAGATCCTGTAAAAAAATCTGGGCCATCCTGGATAAATGATGCAGATATTTAACTACAGTGCATGTTAACACCATTTTGCACGTAAACTACAGTGAAATGGAACTGTGAAAATTCGACAGAAACAGAGGGAAGCACCTCTGCAAAACTCCTTCATCCACTCAGTCAAGCAGGCTGCTTCTGCAATACTCTAAGCTTCTGTCACTCAAAGGAGTGGGGAGATGAGCTCTGACCAAAAACATCACACCCTGTGTACACACCCAACCCAGACTTAAAAACTAGAGAACAATCATCTATTTACCTTGAATCTGCTAGTAAAGAGATCCATCTTGTAAACAAGTTCTTTTCTGCTATAAATTCCCTGCAGTCCCAGAAGACACTTCAACCGCACTTCAGGTTGCTACAAGACAAAGAGAAATCTGCTAATATGTTATCTCTGATTATTTACTGCTGGCATTTTATTATGCAAATAAGAGTTATTTGTGGGTACCTGCAGCAGATTACCCAAATACCACCTCATTTTCTTCATTTTCTTTATTAGCGATACCAGTACTGTTTTGTATGTGTGCATCTCTCGCTCTCTCTTTTTCCCCTCCCTCCCTCTGAGAAAGCCTGCAATGAGCCAAACTTAAAGGTGACATCAAAGGTTGTAGGCTCCCTAAGATTCAAAGAAACTCTCACAGATGCTACAGCTATTATAAGCAACAGAATGCAAAAGACACAAGAATTGTGCTATTCACCTGTAAAAGATATACAAAGACAAGAGTATGGATGACCTACTTAATACAATCATCACTCTTACGTATACCAGACTTTGCTTCCTTTCAACGTTTCAACTCAGACAACAGTTAAACTCCAACAAGGATTCCAAGAAATTCCAGTCCAGAAAAACCTCCCTGAGGAAGACGTGCACCTTAGAATTGTACCAGCTTATCATTGTGGATTCTCATAGAATCACAGAATGGTTTGGGTTGGAAGGGACTTTAAAGATTGCCCAGTTCTAACCCCCTGCCATGGGCAGGGACACCTCCCACCAGACCAGGTTGCCCAAAGCCCCATCCAGCCTGGCCTTGAACACCTCCAGGGATGGGGCATCCACAGCTTCTCTGGGCAACCTGTGCCAGTGCCTCACCACCCTCAGAGTAAGGAATTTCTTCCTAATATCTAATCTAAACCTACCCTCTTTTAGTTTAAAGCCATTACCCCTTGGTCCTATCACTACACCCCCTGAAAAAGAGTCCCTCCTCAGCTTTCCTGTAGGCCCCTGTTAGGTACAAAAAGGCCGCTAAGGTCTCCCGGAGCCTTCTCTTCTCCAGGCTGAACAACCCCAACTCCCTCAGCCTGTCTTCACAGGAGAGGTGCTCCAGCCCTCTGATCATCTCCATGGCCCTTCTCTGGACTCCTTCTAATACATCCATGTGCTGGGAGCCCCAGAGCTGAATGCAGCGCTCCAGGCGGGGTCTCATGAGAACAGAAGTAGAGGGGGAGAATCACCTCCCTCAATCTGCTGGCCAGGTTTCTTCTGAGTAGTGTATATCATCGGCTTATGCTGAGTTTTTCATCCACCAGTACTCCCAACTCCTTCTCCTTAGTGCTGCTCTCAATCCGCTCATCACCCAGCCTGTATTCATTTTTGGCATTGCCCTGACCCAGGTGCAGGACCTTACACTTGGCCTTACTGAACTCCACGAGGTCCACGCAGGCCCACCTCTCAAGCCTGTCCAGGTCCCTCTGGATGCCATCCCTTCCCTCCAGTGTGTCATACATACAAATATTACGCCTTCTCCCCATTCCTGTTTTACTCTAGAATGCTGTATTTTAAGCATTCTAAAAAGAGACACACTGTTTTGAGTTTGGCCTAGTTGGTGAATTTAGGCAAAATAGTTATCTCTGTTACTTCCTGCTGTTTGTACAGCTGCTTCACAAATGTCCCACAAAAGAGGACTTTTAATTTTTAATTCATCTCATGTCTACTGCTAAACCTTTCAAATGACAAAAGCTGTGGATGTCATTAAGAAATTTATTCTGAGAATCTAACATAAAAAAAAAAATCACAGTGTTCCATAAACTTAGAATGCTAGGGATATCAGCAGACACTGTAGGCCTTGGATCAGTCTCTTCATATTTATTCCTTCTTTTTTCCTGCTGACAATAGCAGTAGGAAAATTCAAGGAAAGCTAAGAAAGGAGGCCACCTACACATAGGCTATGTATTGCTACAAGTTCCTGTTCACCTGCTTAGGATGGAAAGCAAAGGATGATATCCAGTAGCAGGGTCTGACCAACAATTTTACAAAAGGCAGCTTTTTGCTAGAAAAATAAAGTATAAAATCAATAGGTGATGACAAACATTGCTCTCTAACCTGCCCGTAACTCACCAACAGTATATATTCTAAATTGTGTTCAGCTTTAAAATTAAAGGCGTTCTCTGAGAAAGAGACTCTTGCCGCCACTTGCTGCTTCCTACACCCACAAGGGCTCCACAACATCCAGCTCGCTCACAAACAGTCTCAGCTTGGAACCCATCACTGCCTGCCACCAGGAGTGCCACAGGCAGGAGCTTTGCACACTTGCACAAACTCAGCTCAGCCAGCATACTGCAATTCTGGCTTCAGCTGCCCTCAGTATTTTATCATGAGGTTTTCCTTGTGAATAGGGACTTTGTTTGTGGTTGGGATAAATAAATATATATATTTTTAAAATCTTTCTGATGATTTGTTGGATGATCATATAGCCCTTCGAGCACAGCTAGTGATCAGTCACTTGCATTTGTCAGTCAGGTGGCATTCGAGTGTAGGTTTGCAGATATATGGTTTAATACATTAAACTAAACCACCTGCTTTCTTCTAAGGTATCCACTTCCCACGTAAAAGCTCTCAGTCATAACCCTGTAAGTATGTTTGAGAAAATTGTTTAAGAACTATGAATGCATAACTACTTCTGTTATGACTATTTCTGCTGTCTTCCTATGTTTTCTGCTGCATTTTCTCCTTCTCAGCTACCTTTCTGTTTCCAGATTCATCGCTCCTCGCAGCTTCTTGATCATTCAAATCTATTCCACATCCTTCTCAAACTATCTCACCACTTACCTTCAGCTCCTTTGGGCAGTAATGTAGGCAAGTACAAAAAACAACTAGCCACCTATTCCCTTCACCAAAACTATCATTCTAATCTTGACAAATACCTGCCTGTTTAGTCTTTCAAAGCCGTGACAGAGTGAAGGGGAATTATACAAGCACATCTTCATTCGGGATACTCGGAACATACGCTGTCCCTCAGCTGTATCATAGTGTACTCTGACCCTGACCTGCAAACAGACTGGCAGGAAAAATCAGTAAGATGGTGAGCTGCTCTAGTGACATGGGCTCCAGCACTGTTTAGACACATTCGGTTATGAGATTTCAGTGTTGCTGCAACCAAAGAGATGAAGCCTCGTAAGTACAGGCTGGTACATGGATGATTTCGAGGTAGGGTTGAGCCACTGTTCCTCCTCAATACCCTCCAAATAATAAATTGTGAAAAACAGGAGTATTCCAAAAGTAGACGTGAAGAGTGAAGACAATGCAGCTTACCTGTCCTGTCAAGGTAAAACAGTTTAAAAAAAAAAAAAATCCTGTCCCCACAAAAAAATGTCAGTATATATGCAGAAAGATGATTTTTGGAAAGAAAAAAATCACTCTTCTAGCATGAACACTTGAAGAAAGAAGTACTTCAGAAATTGTAGTAACAATGGGATCAGTTTTTATAGCCACGTCGCATGGGAGGTAAGCCTAAAAACCTCTTCAATTTCCTGAAATTTGCCAGGAGTATCACATGGCCAGGACACAAAAGTTCATTTTAACAGATTTTTTTTTTTTCCCGCAGGATTTCTTTGGGTATTTTTTTATAGTCTAGTGAGAAAACCTCAGCAACTTGCCCTGAAGTTCCAGACAAAGCTAGTCTAACATGCTGGGAGGTCTCAAGTGTGTGTGCACACACATGCACGTGTATATCTGTGCACATCTCCATTTTCATTGCCTTTGCATTCCTCTCTGTGGGTTCTACCTTCCACTTTCCCCATCCTAACTCTTCATCATCTCAATTTTTCTGGTCTTTAACTCTGAACATTTTACACAGAACTCCCCTTCGATCTGGCTGCTGATGTACTAGCTATATACCCCTTTGGGTGCCTTTGAGCACAAGTTAAGTGCCTCGGTTTCACAAATGCAGTGATAGGTGATTGGGCTTATGTATAACTGCTCAGTAGCATAGGGCTGTCATATTTACTGTCAAGTGTTGCTTTGTCTTTAACAAATAAAGTTACGTTATTTCTAGTAGGCAAACTACCTGAAAATGTATCTTTATAGCACTGTTCCACAACTCTTACTGGGCCAAAGAGAGATATTCATATACAACTTTGAGAGTTTTACCACTGAATCTGGAGAACCCTCTTGCACCTAGGAAAGAGCCTTTCATGTAAAAATACCATGTTTCAAATCAGGGTATAATGGCAAAATGGTATCTCATGGGGAAGAATGATTATATTCAAATAAAAGACTTTTCTGACAAAACATTAATTTTACACTTGCTTTTTTGTTGTCCTCTTTAAAGTCTCCCAAATGACTGAACCTAATATTTGTTTACAATGCTGTAGATGATCCTGGCCAGATTTTTCCCCACAGTTAAACGACCACTGAAGTATTCTAACTCTGGGGCCTAAATTATTTGGCAAACGTCTCTATGTTATATTCTAAAAAGAAAATTGGCTCTGGGAGATGTCAGTTTCTTGCTGCACACCATCATCACGGTGGAATGTAAATGCTTATTAAGGAGCAATGGAGGGAAGTAACATTCAGATGTATTTAAAAGCACTACTGTCAATGTCAGAAATGCCCTGCTCTCATTTTGGAATTGGGCAATTTAACAGTGGCTGCAAATCACAAAGCACAGGCAGGACTGCAACCACCACTAGTGGCATACTACCAGGCCTCAGCCAAATGTGGAATATGAAAGACTTCTCGCTCTGCTTGCATCTGCACCACTGCTTCCACCTACTACGTTTTAGACGAATAACCATTTCTAGTTTCCAACAAATTACAGTGGAGAAGCTATGTGCATTAATCAAAGACACCAGCTGTTAATTTTCACTGTACAGCACTGGGAATGGAGACACATCATCGTCAAAAATTACTTCTTATTCTCACAGTTTGAGAATTCTCCCAACTGAACAAACACTAAAAAGATATTCTGATCAGATAAAATTCATGCAGGAAAATACAACAGTTCCTGACAGATTTGTTGCTTCTGAAAATCTGAACGCTACCTTTACAGAAATGGCAGAAAGCAAGGGAAAAAGAGGCTTTGTGCTCCCCCTCCTGGCTTTGTGGTAAACTACAACTTTGTTCACAACATGGACATTACCCGAAGTTGACACAAAACTGAAGGTGTCAGAATTTGTACAGATACTACATACACTTTAAAAGGCGGCCTGCAAGAAATACAGTGTACCAATTCCAGTAGTTAGCCATTCATGATAAATATACCTGTCTCCCTAAAATTTGTCATGTATTTTAGAAGCATGAGAAAAAGCACATTTTTCAGTTACCTTTTTTTTTTTTAAATGTGCATCTATTTGAAAAGAAAAAAAAATATTAAAAGGAAGAGGAGAAAAACCTTTGGGAAGTGACTGAAATAGACTTTCTGAAAATAATCTCTGTATTCCAAATGAGAAATGCAGGACTGAAGACTGTTTTACTATAGGTACTATATCTGTTCATCTTTATAAAATAAGACAAAATTTTAAATGTAGCCATCAAACCTAAAATCACAGTTTTAGTCAACCTTTAACACTGTATGTGCTCAAAGGATATAGGACATGTTACAACTTAGTATAATTGCTAATTCAATAACATATTAAAAATGGTGGAACACGAACACTCAGACTGCTACTGAACTAGAAAAAAATGTTTGTTGTCATTTAATGACACGATGGCTTTAAAAATAAAACCTGGAATAGGGAAGAGAGAAGATTTTTTTGTACCATCACAGTTTTAATATCTAGTCTTAGGAACTTAAACTTCAGGATTCTTCCAAATTTAAAAAAAAAAAAAAAATCTTCCTATCTATTGCCCCCATACAGAAGTAAGAAAAACTAAAAACGTTACCTTATCATACAGCATCCACCCAATGTATTTTAAGTAGCTATCATTTAAATATGTATCTGGGTATGTGTTAATCAAGCTGCCAATTTCTTCCATGCACGTAGCTCGGATCTCAGGGATCACATCACTGTGAAATTATAAAATTGTCATATTAATACATTAACATGCCTAATATACATTAATTATATCATTTGCAATATTTTTCCCTGGAATTGCTGAAGTATGTACAATCCAAAATATTTCCAATATTTATATATTAACGTTCTAAGTCTTCAATCAACAGTTAATCCATTTAGCTACAAATGTCTCATACAATAATTATTTTGAAGTTCTGGATATCTTCTCAATAACAAATGTACTGCAGGTAAAACTTCAGAAACAAAATTGAGAGGTCCTTTTCTAATCCCACATTCCTTAAAATAATTTAAATGCTACATTTTTCTTGACAACATGACATTTAACTCTATCCCACTATCGAGACAATCTGAGCAACAGTCTCTTGGGAATGCAGATACACCTCACAGCTCTATTTTCTTCTTACCGATAACGGCTTAGAAACGTCCCTTTGAAAATAGCATTCATCATGTTCTGTATCTCCAGAAGCTTCTGCTCATACTGAAATAGAAAGAGAACTGAATGTTTACAGTGATCCCACAGTTCATTTCACACGATAAATTTGCATCAGTGCATTTACAAGACTACTGTGGTCTAAATCACTATTGTCTACACATGGTACCAACACAAAATGAGTGGTCTGTATCTACGCTGGCAATTGGCCTTTTTGTAGCTACATACTGATGAAAGATTTAGCAGGTACCGACTACAAACCTGGAAAACAAGGCACAGCACGTAATATTTTTGATATGGTGACTCTTGCTCTACCCACACACAGCACAATTGCTAAGCAATCTTCACATATAGGTCCAAATTCTCCTCTTTAACAAAGACGGAGGAAAGGCAGGCAAGGGAATTTTCAGAACACACCTTTTACACAATAAGCATGTATTTTAACCATGCCAAGAACATCTAGTTTTGAAAATTTGGGAACATGACACTTTATGTAAACATTCTCTCATCCAAAGCATCAGAAAGGGTAACAGCAGACACATTTCCTCTGTTCTTCCTGTCAGATCAGATTTCTGATGATGCTAAAGCCTCAGGTCTCACTCTAACACTTCCTATGAAAAAGGGGCTGCTTCTGTAACAGAAATATTCTTGGGTATCTAAACCTCAGAACAGAGGGAAATGGTTCTAAAGCCAGATTTATATCTTACAGCTAAAGTCCTGTCTCTGGGAGGTGATAAGGAGCTGTCTAGCTGAGCAGAGAAGAAATGACAGAAACCAAACCAAAGACACAGGTCATACTTGAAGTTATGACGATTTTTACAATGCATTACTTATACAGAGATGACAGCTATCCTGTGTCCTTTTTCATTCATTTCTCTCATTGAAACTCAGTTAAAAACCTAAAATCTTGGCTTTTAATTTGTATAAACATATAAACCACTCTCCCACAACACCAGAGCTATTAATGCCATTACATGTGTGTGCAGATCTATATGTGTGTAGAGATCAAGGGCTAATGAAGCAATTAGTAGGACAGACATCGCAAGCTAACAGTATATAGGTCAGTTATTACCTTAGTCATTTTTGTACCACTTAACCTGGGTGGGCACAAATGCTCTGCGGCTTGCATTAGATAAACCTCAAAGAGCTGCAGTAACCCAAAAGCAAGCTGTCAGCAATCCCTCTTTTTAAATCTTCACTCATCTCCCATACAAGACACCCGCCTAACCTCTTTCCCTTTTCTCTCTAGCTGGTCAAGTCTGTAATTGGTCCTCTTGCCACTTATTCTGTTCTTCTCCACCTCATATAATCTTTGAGCATTGTGCTTGTTGACATCAAGGTTCAGGTGTACGCCTACAACTGCTGTCAGAAGTTTCATTGCTGAAAAGGAAACAAACCCAACATATTTAGCTTAGCTCAGAGATATGTAACATAAATATATTCACCACATTACCACAAAAAGCATACGGCTAGCCAAATCCAATTTATTATCCACAACACAAATGACTAGATTACAGTAATTTCTTTTAAACTACAGTTTTGTTTTACGGGCAGATGATGATCAGAAAGGAAAATTTAGTGATACTACTAGTGATTTATAGATTTTGGCAAGAGCTTATTTGTTGACTAGTAAGAGAAGTAATTTACTGGACAACTCTCTTATATTAAGTAATCTTGATTTGTTTGCAAAAGTATCTAAAGCTGTGGAATATGTAAATTTCAGAATGAAAAAAACCAGTGAAGTCCCAAAAAAGGCTGGGAACCTTAATATTTTACTTAAATTGACAAAAAATTCATGTTCCTCTAAGAATCACCAGATGTCTATTTACACAGATTTCAAATGCTTTTTGAGGCTTTAAAGCAAACAGTGTACTTTAAAATAAATTATAGTTTAGTGTGTTCCTTGTATAGCAGAAAGGGTACTTAGTGACTTTAAAATTTAAAAAGTAGTTTTAATAACACCATGCTGAATCAAATAAAAACGTGTTACAAGCAGTATTCTTTTTAGCACAGATACCACAAGAACAACAGCTCTCCAAAGGAAGCTTTCACACACGATGAATGTAATGCAACCTCATTGCATTAATTATTAGAGGGAGGGAAAATAACAAAATAGAAAACTGACTGAAAAATCAGTTACTGATTAAAAAAAAGAGAGAGATCATAACATAATTTTGAAGTTAGTCACATCAGACATTAAAGAACGTGTGTTTAGAAAGAAAAATCAGTCTAGATCAGATTGAAAACATTCAAATTCCATTCAGATATGAATGGAAATAAATTATTTATATTACATTAATATACATTAGGAGTAAAGCACTGTCAATGCATAAGAAGAGAACAATTGCTCCAGTAGAGACCTTTTCAATTTTGAAAAGTTTTATTTTGCACGTAAGTCAGAAAAACCCATGGTCTATAGCAACTCTGTGACTTGTTTTACCTGCCAAAGTGCTTGTGTGTCTAAATGCTCTGATCATGGAGTCCGCTAAGCCCGTAAGCAGTGAGATGATAGCATCCATCAGGTAGCTATCATACAGGATGCTGCACTGGCACTGCTGGACAAGCACTGCGATGAATTCACAGAAATTGGCCCTGAACTTCTTCCAGTAGGATCCTGTTCTGATCAGTGGGTAGTCCTCACCGTCCTGCACAAGTAAAAAGAAACAAGGGAAAACACACTAAGTAGTTCTGTTTGTGCACACCACATACATGTCTCCCACTGAACACCAGAGAATTTTGCTGACAGTCAGCTTCATCTCAGCTCCCCTGTAACTTTTTTCATGGTTATTATTCCGAAGTAGGGACATGCAACTACAGCACAGGCAAGCACAGATACAAACAAGCCTCATGAGAGCTACACTGTAATGATAGCTCACATCTTAAAGCAGCAGATGTGAGGCATCTGTGAACACATGGGAAAGGACATGTAAAGGCACAGTACCATGAATGACTTTCACTGGCATAAACCAAGAGCACTCCTGGCCTCTTCTACCTCCTCACAGGTAGCAGTGCCTCCCCACTACTCTGTCCTTCCTGTTCCTGCAACTGCATGGTAAAACTCAGGAGTAAATTTTTAAAATTCAAAATGACATGATTGAAAAAG
Organism: Anser cygnoides; assembly: GCF_040182565.1. NCBI lineage: Eukaryota > Metazoa > Chordata > Aves > Anseriformes > Anatidae > Anser > Anser cygnoides. The sequence continues at coordinate 139,499,464 of NC_089873.1, forward strand.
AACTGTTACTTTGCCAAACTGTTTTTCAATTGGATCAGTTCCCTGAGGTGGTTGTATTGGTTTTGGCTGGGGTAGAGTTAATTTTCTCCATAACAGCTGTTTTGGATTTGTGATGATGCATTGGGTTTATCGGGCAAGGTTTTGGTAGCAGAGAGGCTGCAGGGGTGGCCTTTGTGAGCAGAGCCCTGCAGCTGCCCCATGTCAGATCAGAGCCAGCTCCAAAAGGGTCCTGCCACTGGCCAGAGCCAAGCCAGGGGATGACACTGGGTGGGCCTCTGGGAGAGCAGATTTAAGGAAGGGAAAAAAACTGCTGCACAACATCAGCTGGGAGAGAGGAGTGAGAACCAGTCCTGCAGCCCCCAAGGTGAGTGCAGCAGGAGGGCAGAAGGTGCTCCAGGCAGGCAGCAGCAGTTCCCCTGCGGCCTGTGGAGAGGCCCCTGGTGGAGCAGGCTGTCCCCCTGCAGCCCATGGGTCCCACACGGAGCAGATCTCCACGCTGCAGCCCGTGGAGGAGCCCCCGGTGGAGCAGGTGGATGTGGCCTGGAGGAGGCTGCGGCCCATGGAGAGCCCCCGCAGGAGCAGGCCCCGGGCCGGAGCTGCAGCCCGTGGAGAGGAGCCCACGCAGGAGCAGGGGGTCTGGGGGGAGCTGCTGCCCACCTGTGGGGGACCCATGCTGGAGCAGCTTGCTCTGGGGGGAGGGATGGACCCCGTGGTACGGAGCCATGTGGGAGCAGGAGACGAAGGAGAGGCAGAGACAAAGCATTAGGGACTGATCGCAGCCCCCATTCCTCTGCACCAGTAAGGGGGAAGATGTGGAAAAGATCGGGGGAAAAGTGGTTGTAGCCCGATGTTAGTTTCTCACTGTAAGGTAAGAAATTAATCTCCCTATACTGAGTCTGTTTGTCTGTGACAATAATCATTGCCCATGACGATAATTGTTGAGTGATGTCCCTGTCCTTATCTCAGCCCCTGAGCCCTTTTTGTCATATTTTCTCCTCCTTTCCCTTTGAGGGGGGGAGTGAGAGAGCAGTTGTGGTGGAGCTCGGCTGCCCAGCTGGGTAAAACCACCACAGATACAAACAGTGGTAATAACACACCAATGTTTTAGTTGTTGCTGAGCAGTGTTTACACTAAGTAAAGGACAGTTCAGCTTCTCACGCTGCACTGGCGGTGAGGGGGCTGGGGGTGCACAAGCAGCTGGAAGGGGATGACCCCAATGGACCAAAGGGATGTCCCATATTATAAAACCTAATGCTCAGCAATAAAAGTTGGGGGGAAGAATTGGGAGCTGGGGGGGAGCAGAATGTTCAGCTTGATGGCATTCATTTCCCAAGAAATCACTACACTTGACACAGCCCTGCTTTCCTGGAAATGACTGAACACGTCTGCCACTGGGAAGTAAAGAATTAATTCCCTATTTAGCTTTGCTTGCACAGCTTTCACTTTACTTATTAAACTCTATTTATCCCAACCCATGATTGTTTTCATTTTTACACTTCCGATTCTCTCCCCTGTCCCACTTAGGGTGAGTGAGCAAGTTATAATAAAGCCACAAGACTGTTCACACTACATTTAATAATGCCAAGAAGAAAGCAGACAGATGGCACTTCACACGACTTCTCACACAAAACGGTGAGCCTCATGTGAAGAACACAGTAGTAGGACGTTGTAGATGCCAGTCTCAGACAGCATGAACATTTATTTCATTTGCATCTCACAGATCCCACGAATGGCTCTGAATATTGATTTGCATCCCGATAGTTTCCAGGTGTGAATGGAGCCAGGGAATTCCAGAATTTCACTCATTATGGAAAACTTCATCCTGAAGGAAACCCACGACTCAGCTAGTCCTTCCCTAGTCAGCCAAACACCTTCTGAGATGTATTCCAACAGGCAGCTTCACACCCAGAACAACCCCAAGTACATCTAAAGTGCACTTGATGCTTTTCTCTTGTAACTTTGTTTCCAGAGCACCCAACCCATGGCTTTCTTGAAAAACAAACACAAACACAGGCAGATCTCAAGGATGCCTGCAACCCAAGGCATGTTAGGAAATTTGGAGTCTATGGAAAGATGGGAAAGTCAGAGTGAAGTGCTAGCAAGGAGACAAGATGAAATCTCCACAATGCTGCAAGCAACGTATGGCAAGAGGCATTACAGAAAAGCTGTTTCTAAAATATTCTTCCAATTAAAAACATTCTCTTGTAAACATAATAATTTATGAAACAAGCTTCTGAACAAAACTGTCTGCCAAAAACTCTTGTGTGTATGCATAGAGGTTGCTGGAAGGGTTGGGGAATGTTCTGGAGTACCAGTGCAGCTTGACATACACCAGGCTGTTTAAAACACTACAGGAGCATGTTGTGGTTAAACCTGGCAGACAGCAAAATGCCACAGGGACATTTGCCCACCCCCCAGCGGGATAGGGGAGAAAACTGAAAAGTGCAAGAACTCATGGGTTGACAGAGAAGAACAGTTTAATAAGAAGGAAATAAAATGAAGGAAAAAAAAACATAGTAACAATAAAAAAATAAAACAAGTGATGCACAAGACAATTGCTCACCACCAGCCAACCAACGCCCAGCCAGTCCCTGAAAAATGGCAGCCCCCCCAGCCTACTCCCCTAGTTTTATTGCTGAACAAGACATCATATGGCACAGAAGGACACCCCTTTGGGCAGTTTGGGCCAGCTGTCCTGGCTGTGCCCGCTCCCAGCTCCTGGTGCAGCCCAGCCTCCTCACTGGCAGGGCAGCACGAGAAGCTGAAAAGTCCTTGGCTCTGTGTAAGCACTGCTCAGCTTACACATCGGTGTGTTATCAGCATTATTCTCATCCTAAATCCAAAACACAGCAGCATACCAGCTATTAAGAAGAAAAACTCCATCATAACCAAAACCAGGACAGAGTGGTTCATCTTATCCAAATTAGCAGGTTCTCCTCACCTCCCTTTAAAACGAATAGCAAGGAATGGGCTACTCCAAAGTGTCCATGGGTTCATTCCAATCCAGAGGTCTAAAACAGACCAGATGAAGTAGACTTCTGAAGTGTATAACTATCTCTGTTCACTAACACACAGTTTAAGCTGACTACTTCTGATGTATTCGTCTACCCTGTAGAAAGCTACAGAAAAAGCCATGCTACAACTGAAGAACTACAAAAGAGCCGTACCATGTCCACTGGCCAAGTAACTGTCAGGATCCAAGGAAAGGCCATGAATTTCTTGTATTGCAACCCAGATTCCTGTAATGCAGGAGAAAAAAAATTCAAAGGCTTTTCAATGAAATTGCACAGTTAATTGAAAAAGATAAAAACAGCACAATCCATGCATCATATTTAAAAAGCTATTAGCACTTTGGACAATTTGTAGTATAAATGGTTCACACAATCCAATGCCTTAAGATGTAATCCCTTCTCATTATTCTTCAGTTATGAGCAATGATAGAAGAAAAACGCATCTTTATATAAAAATCAAGTTTTCTTGCTACAAGTAAAAGACTTGTTTTTAAAACTTATAAGCAAACATATACAAAATGTAATCCTCAAAGTTAATTCTGACATATGCCTTTCCAGCAAGTCTAAGTACATATCCCTTTCCAACACTTAGTAACTACACACTGTTAAACAGCTAACCTCTAAAATAAAACATTCTGAGCTTTTGAAATTATAGAGGAATGTTTTCAGAATGAGTGTCAGAGATGTTTCTCAAATCTACAATTATTCCAAAACAAAAGGCAGGAAATGTGCAGTTTTTATTAGACTCAGTGAAGCACAACAAGTATTTCTATCCCCATCTGGCTGTACAGTTACAAATAAAGCTTATCTCTTCCATTGCTAAACTTTTCAGCAATGAAATGGGAGAGGAAAGGAAGCCTACAAAAGAATAAACAACTGCTGCAAGAAATAAAACAATGCATACAGGAAGAAAAGCAGCAGAGAAAAACAGAACTGATTAAGAAAGAAGGGAAAATAAGAATCAGTGGTCCTAAAGACAGGTCTGCCTCTCCAATGAGGAATACTGCAGCCCATGAAGAAAAAATGCCTCTGAATGACTATATTAAAGCCATCTCCTTCCAAGGCCTGTACAAGTTTTCATGGAATCACAGAAGCACTGAGTTTCAAAGGGACCATTTGAGATCATCTAATCCAACCCCACCTGCGCAAGCAGGGTCAGCTAGAGCAGGATGTCCAGTGCCAGGAGCAGTCAGGCTCTGAATATCTCCACTGATGGACACCCTGCATCCTCTCTGGCCAGCCTGTTCCACTGTTAGACCCCCCTCAGAGTAAAAATGTTCAGATGAAGTTTCACGTGTTTCAATTTGAGCTCATTGCCAGGTCTCGTCTTGCCTTGCCTTTTGTGCCCACTGTCTCACTGGGCACCCAGAGTCTAGATTCCTCTTCCTCACCCCTTCAGAGGCTTTTACACATGGATAAGATCTCTCTGAGCCTTCTTCTTTCCAGACTGAACAGTCTCACCCCTCTCAGCCTCTCCTCATACAAAAAATCATTAACCATCTTTGTGGGCCTTCATTGGACTCAATCCAGTAAATTTGTACTTTACTTATACTGGAGAGCCCAAACGCAGACTCAGCACTCCAGATGTGTCTCACCAGTATAAGTGGAGAGGAAGGATCACCTCCCTCCACTTGCTGTCAATGCTCTGCCTACTGCAGGAAGTTGTTAGCCTTCTTTGCTGCAAGGGCACATTGCTGGCTCATGCTCATCTTGGTGCTCAAGGACACAAAGATCCTACGCTACAGAGCTGCCTTCCAGCCTGCTGGTAGGCATGTAATGGTACATGTTTTTTTTTTTCCTCCCCAGATGCATGGGATTTCCTGGTATAGAACTCTGTGAGGTTCTCCTGCCCAGTTCCCCAGCCTGTTCATAGACTCATAGAATGATCTGGCTTGTAAGGGACCTCAAAGATCACCCAGCTCCAGCCCCCCTGCCATGGGCAGGGACACTTCCCACCAGACCAGGTTGCCCAAAGCCCCATCCAGCCTGGCCTTGAACACCTCCAGGGACGGGGCATCCACAGCTTCTCCGGGCAACCTGTGCCAGGGCCTCACCACGTCAAACTCTTCATCCAACAGCACCACCAAGTCCTTTGCAGATCTGCTCTCTCTCCACTCGTTCATGCACCTCTGGACAGCAGCACAATCACCTGGTCCATCAGTCACTCCTCCCAGTTTTGCATCACCTTCAAACTTGCTAAAAGTACGCTCTGCCCCATTGTCCAGGTTTCTAATAAAGACTTTTAAAAGTATAGGCCCAAATATCAGTATACACCACTAGTGACTGGCCTCCAACTGGACTTTGTGCCACTGATCACAACCCTGTGGGCCTGGTTAATCAGCCAGGTTTCAATCCATCTCACTATCCATTTACCTAACTCATACTTCAGCAGCTTGTCTGAAGATGTTACTGGAGACACTGTTAAAGTCTTACTGAAGTCAAGATAAACAACATCCTCCTCACCCTCCAAGCTAGTCACTTCATTATAGAAGGCTATCAGGTCAGTTAAGCACAATTTCCCCTTTGTAAATCCATGCTGACTAGTCCTGATCATCTTCTTGTCCTTCATGTGTTTGGAAATGATGTCCAGAATCAGTTGTTTCATCACTTTCCCAGGAACTGAGGTGAAGCTGACCAGCCTGTAGTTCCCCAATCCTCCTTCCTGAAGATAGGAATGATGTCTGCTTTTTTCCAGTCTTCGTGACTCTCTCAGTCCCCATAATCTTTCAGAGATAATTGATAGTGACCTTGCAATGACATCAGCCAGCTCCCTCAGCACTTGCAAAGGCATCCCATCAGGGCCCATGGCCTTAAGGATGTTCAGCCTGTTTAAGTGTTCCCTAACCTGATCCTCCACTGAGAGTAAGGCTTTGCTCCAGAATTTCCCTCTGGTCTCAGGGACCTGGTACTCCTTAAAGCCAGTTTTAACAGTAAAGACCGAGGCAGAGATGCCATTGAGTACCTCAGGCTCTTCTGTGTCCTTTGTCACTGGAGCTGCAGCTCCATTTAGCAGTGCAGCCGTGTTTTCTTTAGTCTTCCTTTTACTGTTGATATACTTGTAGAATCTTTTCTTCTTGCCCTTCACATTTCTTGCCAGGTTCAACTCCACTAACATTAGTGAGAATTTTGGGAGGAAGCATGGATACACAGATATAGTGTTGCAATTAATTGCAATGTCTAATTTTCCTGCCCTCTGAATGCTAGAAACAACCAATACAAATCAAAAGAGAAGAAGTAATCAAGCAGTTAGCTGGTAATACTCTTCACTCCCATTACTACTTACACCATTATTATTGTTTGTTTTCAAAAAATATGCTTGAAATCTCAGTAGTCCTCCATGGCACTACTTCTCAACAAACTTATTCCCTAAATCACTTTTCCATCTTATTTATTAAAAAGATGAGAGAACTGCATGAGAAAAGAAAAGAAACCACGAGGAGGAAACAACTAATTTAAAATAACACTCTACTTTCCTCTTATGATAGCTCTGCTTTAAAAGAAATCAGTTAAATTGAGCATTATTTCAATCACCTAAAATGTGATTAGCATAAAAATGGTTGCTTCATACATATTTTTTTTCTACATTAATTTGACAGTTATATCAAAGATAAACCAAACAAGCTGTCAGACACTGTCTTTAGAAATGCTTCATTCTGTATAAATTATTTTTGGAGTTTATTTTATAGTCAGTCAACTTAAAGGGAGATTAAGAGAATTTCAGAACTCATCAGGTTTAGAAATGAAGAACAAGAATAGAGAGAGACAGAGCATCTAACACAGGGATTACCATTTCGTACTTTCCATGAGTAAAATGCTTCACTAGAGTAGCATATTAAAATACTGCCTCAAAAGCTAAACTGCATTGTTTTTATGCATGCTTCTAAGGCAACTGTGGAATCTTTCCTTTTACCCACCAGGACAGGAGAAAATGCTACAGAGCAGTAACACATCCACAGTGATGATAACAATAATCAGATCTGCGTACCTTCCAGAGGGAAGGACCTTCACTATCTTGAGTGCTATTCAGGGTTAATTTAGTTAGGAAAGAAGTGCCAGATTACTAATTCATATGGCCAGACACATATTGGATCATTTCTGTCAAAAATTAGCCCAAGTGCTATTACAGTTCTAAAACGAGGAAAACCATGTTGGCAAATTCATCTTCTGTGGGAATTTCTACAGCAGCTGGTCTTTGAGAGATGCTCAATTAAAGCAAGGTTGATGGCTGTAGCTTGACAAATCAATTCAGAGGTGGCAAATTCAGGGGGAAAAAAAAGCATGGAAGTAACTGTGAAAGTGCTGCAGAAAATCTGATGTTGGCATAATTAGCCAAGAACCAGTCAAACAGGGAAACAGTGTTGTGAAGGTGTGTTTTTTTCTTAATAATCCTCGAGAAATAAGAAATTTGCTATTGTTTTGACAATTATCTAAAATCACAAATGCATTTTCCTTCTTTCATGTGACAATATGGTTATAAAAATTGTCAGCAAAACAGGAAGATTTAAATAAAAATACCAAATAAGAGTTATCTTCAACACAGCTCTTCAGTAATTTACAATAGCATTTAAAAGGACTTATCATCTGAATACCAGAGGAACTGTTTACCTGCTGCAACGTCAGGTTATGTGTACCTCTATAAAGTCACTACCAGAAGAACTCCTACAATGAAGCCAGATTCAGGAAGGCTAAGTGAGACAGCCCTAACTCCGAAAATAAAAGTCACTTACAAAAAAATATTCTAGTGCTGCTAAAATAGGTCATTACAACTGTGAATTTCTCTTGTGCCAGAATTATTTTTCTAAAGAAAGGAAATGGGATACAGCTCCTGATAAGCAGCAGGAACTTTGTCCAGGTTGACTATTAAGGTAAAGCCTATTATTTATATTAAAAAGTCACACAAAGTCAAAGCTGCACCTACCTCATCGAAGGTCTCTGTCATTTTTTGCATGACATCATTCTTGTGCGTACTTTGAAACATTTCTGCTGTTACCATGCCTAGAAAAGTAAATTTTAAAAAGGAGAATATTGAGAACCATATTACAGCAACCCCAAAAAGGACTTTAAATTTAGAAATGCCAAGAGAGGGGCACTTGAGCTGTTCTATCTCTGTTTACACTGACACAGGCAACATATATATAGGTAGACATATAAACACATTTATAGGAGAAAATGCTGATGAACCAGAACTGAAATACACATTAAAGAAACCTACTGTCTTCTTGCATGGCTATTGGGCTATTTGCCCTGGCAGACAAATAGGCCAACGATATCGTGGGGTGCATCACGCACGGCACTGCTAGCAAGTTGGGGGAAGGGAATGTCCTGCTTTGCTCTGCGTTGGCACAGCCTCACCTCAAGTACTATGTACAGGTTTGGGTGCACAATATAAGTACATAGAACCACTAGAAAGCATCCAAAGGAGGGCTACAAAGATGGTGAAGGGTCTGGATGGGAAGACGTAGGAGGAGTGGCTGAGGCCCCTTGGTTTGTTCAGCGCAGAGCAGAGCAGGCCGAGGGGAGGCCTCATGGCGGCCTGCAGCTCCCTCACGAGGGGAGCGGAGGGGCAGGTGCTGAGCTCTGCTCTCTGAGGACAGCGACAGGACCCGAGGGAACGGCACGGAGCTGGGACAGGGGAGGGTCAGGCTGGGGGTTAGGGAAAGGTTCTGCACCCAGAGGGTGGTCGGGCACTGGGACAGGCTCCCCACGGCAGTGGTCACAGCACTGAGCCTGCCAGAGTTCAAGAAGCATTTGGACACCGCTCAGACACATGGTCTGATTTTGGGTGGTGCTGTGTGGAGCAAGGAGTTGGGCTCAGTGACCTTTGTGGGTCCCTTCCAGCTCGGGATATTCTGTGATTCTATTTAATATGTCCATTCACTGACTTCAAAGATTCACTAAAATTTAGCCCACTGTTAGTCAAAGACCCCAGAACATTTTCCAGAGGAGAAGGCATATTAGTCAAAGACCTGGAAAAAAATCCAAAGTGCAAAAGGTACATTCTAGCTGCTTAAATACACTCAGAAGTATCAACCTAACAGAATAGTCTTCTTAAATCTCTTATTTGCCATCCTGAATCTTTTAGCTAGCTAACATACTTCAGATTACCCTCCCCCCACAGGCAATAGAAAGGGATATTAAGAGGGTGAATTACCTTGACAGCCTGAGCACTGAATGAAGAAGTTGATCAGATCTAGAAGTGCCACATTCCTGTCTTGTTTATAAGCTTCAACCCAGTCATCTACCACAGACTAGAACAGATTAAACAAACTCATTAGCCAAGAGCTGAACACAGCATGCTGCACTTCACTGAGGACATCCATAATGCACACACAAACTATATTTTTCCGTCTACCTTTAATTATAAAAATGAGAATAAACTCCATACCATTACATTCCATTTCTAACAGAACATATAAAAGAGTCTTTCTGGGACAAAATGAAACCTTGAACTGCTCATTCCCAAATTCTGTTCTAGGCAATGTTGCCATTCACAGGTGCTTTGCTCCCTGTTAGCAGGGAAAACAATCCCAGCATTGATAAATTTAATATACAAAAACCAAAATGTCCTTCTACTGATTTCTTGCCACTGCTGAGGTAATAGATTCACTTAAGAAAGCATTTAATTTTTGCATTGTTTAATAATTAATACTAGCAATGGTCTCTCTCTGTTTTTTTCTCTAGTACCAGGCTTATGCAGAAGTCTGAAATAGTTCACATATTATACTTAACCTAAAAGCTAACCTTAAAATTTCATTTCTAGGGCAGTCCAGCCTCCAGCCTGTACGTGACACTAGGCCTGCTGGGACAACTCATCCAGCCTTCAGCCCACCTGTACTGCCACACAGGTCTGATGAATTCCAGCAGCAGCAGCCTGCACTCAAGCTGCTGCCTTTTCAAGCCCTTCTCAACACGTTTCGCACAGCAGAAGCTGGGCTCTTCAGGGAGCTCTACTGAAGCTAACACAGCTGTCGCACAGCAAAAGCCCAGCCACAGATCTTGGAAAAAGTAGGGTCTCGCCTCCAAAATATGAATATGTTTTTCACATGTGCACACATGCAGTTTACTTACAGACACTACATACTGGAGGCATATGTATAACCCTGGATTAAAATATTTGAAGCTCCAGGTTTTAATCTTTCATACACATATACGAACATAACATATAGATACACTCGTGGACTTCCTCACACTGGAGAAAGTTGCTAAGTAAACATGTACAGAAAAGCTGATTATGCAACATGCCATCAAACGCATTGGAACAGGGTTAAAAGAAAACTGCCTAAAGGCAGGCTCCCAGGAAAAAAAAAAAAGTGGCTTGATTTTTAGAATGCTGAACAACCACAATTTCCTACTGATGAACCCTTTCTATATTTTTTAAAATAATTGGCTTTTCATGTGTTCAGACATTGCTTTAGCAAGACTGTTTTAGGTATGCCTTTCCTTCCTCTTTTTAAATATCTTACAGCTACGTTTTCACTAATTTAATGAAGACACATTCTTTTCAAGAACCATGCTCATAGCCGTTTTCCAAACGTGTTTCTTCACACCTATGCCAAAAACAGAACACAATTTCAATGCTCCAGAGTACAAATAACTGAAGTGATTGTTGTTTATCCATCGTCCCTCCACCAACTTCTCTCAGAATTCAGAGCTGGAAATACCTGCATGGCCCGCTTCCCCATGATAACCACTTCAAACAATGTAACTGCCTCAACCACTGCTCCATTCTGCAGCCGTCTCACTCTTCTGCTACTGGAAGAATTTTTCCTTATGTTTTCACTCTGTTCTCGGACCTTCCGTTTCTCTCTCTGAAATGAGTCAAGCAAAGAAAGAATATGAGGAAAGAAGATACTTAACAGCCATCCACGGATAAATGAACTATTCCCGAATAACAAGTTTATTTTACTCTCACTGTAAGGATTTCCCCAGGGTGCTAACTTTTAAGCCTCACTGACGTTGACAAAGCCTTATCAAACATGAGTATGAAGGAAGGGATTTATCAGTTTGGAATTTTTTCCTCAACAAGTCATAAACATAGCAAGGTATAAGTGGAAAGAAGCTTCTGAACAGTTATGTACTGCCCAGAAGGCATTTTTCAGTGGCAGCTGTAATTTCTGAAGAGCAGACGGCAAGCAAAAAAGCTCTTCTACACCTCTTCGCTCAGAGGGTAAGCACACAACCTGCAAAGTAACATCAGCTGCACACAGTGCACAGCTAAAGAAGAGCACACGCTGAAACGAACTGACTGTTCAAAAGCCAGTACTGAGGCTCTGATGCCAACAGAATTTGGGGATCAAGCTGCAGCCACTGACTAGGTTTTAGATGCACTGTATTGTTTCAAGAAACACTCCATTTTGTTACAATTGAATGAGACAGAAAATAAATTCCATAAATAAAAAAATACATAAACTTACTGTTGTTTTCAGGTTGCCATTTCTCACACTTCTGCTGTTCTGCACAGCAGACTCAGGCACAGTCTCATCACGGACAGCATTCTCTCTAAAGCATAACAAACATGTTGAAACAGCGTGAGAACAAAGAACCACGTACGTGGTATAAACAGCAGAAGAAAGTAGGAGTATACATATGCATTTTAATGTTACTAAGAATATAGAATGGTTTGGAAGTTATGCCCTTTTGTTGCTAAAACAAACAAACAAAAAACTTTAAAAGTACAACAGAAGTTCAGGGCCTTCTTCACATTATTTCCTTTCCTAATTGATATATAGATAATTAGAAAACTAGTGAAACTATCAAAACCATCAAGGAACCAGAAAGCAAGTAGATGAAACAGAAAGCTGATGTTGACTTAAAGCAGCCTGTAAGAGTTTTGCACCGTCAGTCAATAACAAGTATATATCATGTTTTGGGTCCTCTACAGAAAATAAGAAAATATTTGATGGCTCTACAATTTAAAATGAGAGGAAGAAACTGTTTTACTTGTCCCATAAAACATGCCGAAGGAAAAAGACAAGTAAGAAAGTTCTTTTCATTTGCAGGTATATATTCGTATTCGTTGCTAATATGATGGAGGAATAATGCTATAAAGAAAGATGCACCTTTTGGGGGATCTGAAGCCATACATTTATCTGCAATGAAATCATGCCATTTTTCAGCATTCCCAATGCTAACAACATGCTTTGCCAGAGCTCATGTCTGGGCAGACGAGCTAGATCCCACTTGTGCAGCAGGTCCAGTACTGGTGGCTGGCTGCTATGGCCTCCTCTAAAACTACGGTGGCCAGGACATGAAGCCAGTTGACTTGTGCTATAGGAAGGCACAAAAAGAAAGTAAACATGAGACTGTACAGTTACTTTATTTTTCATGATAGTGCTGCAACAAGAGAGCATACTAACACGAGCGAGCACTTTGCAGAGAACAGTATTACGCTGTCAGATACAGTCAACTCTCCAGTATCCAGTGTTGACTAACCCAGATGGAGCATTAACCGTGCTACAGATGCAGAGCCAGATCGAGTCCAGAGGGGTTTATCAATGCCAGATAAACACTATTCATCTTCCCAAGACAGCTTCAGTCAGACAGTGCCTCTGCAAAGCAGATCCTGAGGCTGCGTTACCATCAGCTGCACGGCCTAGGTCCTGATGTTATTTCATTAGTGAGAAGTTTTAATTTAAACACATCTCTGGTTTTGAATTTATTGGAGCACTACACCGTAAGCGATGTAGAATTAGGCTTCCAAAGATTCCCATGCTGCCCTATAGATTCCATAAAAATATATCAAATTGCTAAATAAAACGATGCGAATGATTAACTCCCCTACAGAGAAAAATTCCATTAAAGTTAAATTCAATGAACTTCTCATCATAGAAAGGTTCAAAACGTGCCACAGTGGTGACAGATGGAAGCCAAGAAAATAAATCAGGCTAAACCAACCCTTACATCAGTTGTCTGGACTTCTGCGTGTGATGAAAGAGGGAAGAACTGTGCTTCACAACCAAGTCTGCATGCTAAAAGCAACACTTGCCAGTTTTCAGAATGTTTCCTTTGATTTGTAATTGTGCACCACAGAGATTAAGTATCTCAAGTGCTACCAAAAAACCTCCTAGTTCAAAAGAACAAGCAGCGAGAGACAGCAATATATAGAGCTCTTCTGAAGCCAGTTAGCCCTTCTCAGATTCCTTGTACAGACGACAAATTAAAAGGACCCAAACCTATTTGTCAAGGAGCTGCTTCTCCTATGCGATTAAATGCTTTCACTCGTGATTTTAAAGCAGAATGCAACATTGTGGGGCTGGACTGACATGTTCTTACTTGTGCTGTTTCACTAGAGCGACAACTCAGATGCCAGCCAGCATTTCAGTATGTGTTACCTGTTCATGCAGTATACCTCCACACAATGCTCAACATACTCTCAAGCAATTTTCCCGAATTATTTCTGTGTACTGTTTAGCAAATTACTACATGCCATGATGAAAACAAATGCATTTCATTTGATTACAGAAACTATAATTGAGTCTAAGCTGAATTACAATATTTAAATAATGAAGGAAGAAAAAAACACCACTCAGTACAAAAAAAAAAGAAAACACACCAGGACAATTTAGTCAAGTACCTGTCTGAACACGTGCTGCATTTAACATCTCTGTCTACAACATACCCCGCTGAAGCTTTAACTCACACAGCTCTTTCCCACGAAGATCCTGGATGTCAAAAACACTTTCAAGCAATGGTCCACTGACACTGACCCTGTGCTACTTTATGCCAGGCAAAACCTGCCTGTAGCAAAAGGTGTTAACAAAGTAAGTGAATGAGTGAATGCCTGGTATACCTAACAGCCTGCTTCCTGAAGCTCAGCAGAAGGAGCAGTAATGAGAAGACAGCTGACCCACAGCTTCCTCGTGCTGGGCTAACACTTCCGTGTAAAACGATACCTCTGTGACTAGAGCGGTTAGACTAACTTTCACGCATATGCTAAGCACCTCTGTTGAACACCCACCAAACGTAACTCAGCACTAAGCGTATACTAAAACGCCATTTAGTTTCCAAATCATTTTGGCTTGCACCACAGCACATAGCAATGCCACAGGAAGCACTGTGTTACAGAAGACATCCTACACCAAGGACTGCAAAGACAATGTATTTAAGCAGGTTTAGGCATCTGCTTGCTTTAAAAATTATTCGAAAAGATTTCTCATCATAAGCCTATGAAAAATAAAACTGCATGGTTAAAAAAAGAAAAAAAAACACTCTCAAGAGCCTGCTTTGGAAAAAAAGGCACCTTCACTTTAGTATGAACTTAACTATGAACTTCTGGACTGATATGTTTTCCTACACTTAATGTATTCTCTATTTCCCTGAATCTTTAGGTTTGTTTTGCGTTCCTTAAGAAGCCATTAGATCTTGTTTGCTCTTATTTACTTTCTTTATATACAAAGTTGCACTAATCCCTGTACCTGGAAGTGTTCTGTTTAGTTTTGGTAGGGATTTTTAAAAGCCAGATACTCTCAGTACTCACGCTGCTTTCCTTCCTTTTAATACTGGTATTTCCTGATAGTGATGCTGTTCATAAGGCAGGTATTTAAAGGTTTGCAGGAACTAGACCAGAGTCTACAAACTGAACCATATGAAGCCACTTAGGTATTTCCCCTGAGTTTTCATCTGCACAACTAGAGTTCTGTTGAAGAAGCTATAAAAAGAATTAAGACATCCTCTTGTCTTCTTGAGCAAAATAGGAACTAGTCTATTTAATCCTAAGGATGATGTGAACACTACTGCAGTGATCCTTATGCGTAACTCCATTTAACATCTTTTCAACTACTTGAGTACAACAGTAGGTTTGACAAAGTTTGACATAATCACAAGCTTTTCTTTTGCTTTTTTTTTGTCAACACCACACCAAGTGTTTTGGCATACCTAAACTCACTTCCTTGTGCACTGTAAGGAACCGTTGCCAGCCATTTACTTTGTCTCCATCAGCAAACGGTAAGAAAGCACAGGAGGTGGAATTCCATTCCTATCTCATCATACTTTTGACCTTTAGACCCTGCGACATATGGCTCGCAGGCACATTTTTACCTTACATTCCTGCCACAATACAGCCCTTTCACTAGCACTGGAAGTGTTACTGATGAGATTAAAAAAAAACAAACTTGAAGCAGGAAGGAAGCAAAGCCCTTCTTCTAGTCCTCACACAATGCTATTGTGAAAATTTTTGAGTTTCTCATTTTCATAAATATTTGGAGCAGACTTAAGAGACTCACTCGTAAAAAGAAAGCTACCTCTTTCACGCCAGCATAGCTTATTCTTTTAGCTGTCTAAAAGGAACAATTAATCTACGTTACTGGGTTAATCCCATTTGTAGATTTTCTAAATCACAAATTCCAGTGCAACTGCTTCACCTTTTAGAAGCAACAAAAATCACCCAACAATAAGAAGCTCAGCTAAACAATTGCCAGGCACCTACCTGTCACGTTTGAAACTAAAAGGTTTTCTTCAGATGAAACATTTGGGAAAGGACATTTGGCAAGCTACACTGATTGTCATCATGGCCTACAAGGAAAGCACCTCTTAGAGCCTGACAAAGCAAAAGACCTGGTGCACACTTGCTTGAAGGTGACGAGTTGAGGAAAGACCAGGCTACAATGAGCTCAAAGCTAGCAAGACTAGATATCTAAGAAGTTTCACTCTTCAAAACTACACAAGATATGCTCAAATTTAGTAACTTAATTATTTATTTGTATCTGCTCTTTCTCCTTACCTATCCCATTCTATAAACAGTATGAATGCATTTGATTTATAGATCGCCTCAACTGATGACTGAAAACACAGCCTCTGAAGGGGGAAGACTTGACATACCCCTGATGAAAGCAGCTCTGGAGAAGCACATCCTCTCCCCCTGCTCTAAGGCAACAAGGAATATGCAATGCCAACAGATAGGCTACAGATAACTTGGTACTCTTCCCTCTCAGCACCTTAAATCTGTCACTGGAGTGAACACACCCACTCAGACTATAAATCTGCCCATTTTTATTCAAACTAGGTTCACTTGCACAGTAGTGAACAGGGCACAGAGAAGCTTGTAAGGCCAACCTCCCTGCACATCAGCATAAAGCAACATTTAGAAGATGCTAAACAATACATGAAAGGGAAAGGAAACAAAATGCAGAGGTTGGTAACAAGACACAGCCAATCCCCTTTATCTTCCCTCCCACCCTATTTGACACGTTCATTCCCCCACTTATCTGCAGGACACAGATTTAAGGGACAGCGCCCGAATTTACCCCAAAATAAATAAATAAATAAATAAATAAATAAATAAGCGGCGCCAGGTCTTACTTTTGGCTGGGAAGGCTGCTGGCTGCGTTGGGCTCGGCTATCATTTCCACTACATTATTTCGGCAGCGCTGGCAGCAAGCTGAGAGGGGGCTCCTGAGGAAACTTCACCGCGGCGGGGCTCCGAAACCCGCGATCACACGGCGGCGGGCCGAGCGGGCTGTCAGGAGGAGAGAAGAGGGCGAGATAATTACGGAGCCACTCACTAAAGCCCCTCACGGCCGGCCGGGGGGAATTAATTCCGTCAGGGAAGCGGGGGAGGGGGGGGGGCGGGGGGGAAGCGGGGGAGGGGGGGGGGGGGCGGGGGGGAAGCTGCCCGGACCCCCCCCCTCCCTCAGGGCCCTTCCGAGGGCGGCGGGCGCGGCCCTGGCGGCTCTGAGGGGACGGAGGAGGAGGAGGAGGAGGAGGAGGAAGAAGGCTCCGCGGACGCGCGCCGCCCCGCTCACCTGCCTGTGAGGGGATGTGGGGGGGGAGGGGCACGGGCACGGGGACGCGCACTCCAACGGTCGATCGCGCGCTCGCGCCGCCGGCTCCCTGCTCCCGCCCGCCGTCAATCACGGCGGCCCCCCGGCCTATCAGCGGCGGGGATCGCTGCCGCCAGGGGGCGGGCCGAGGCGCGCGCTTTGCCCCGCCGCCTCGCGGCCGCCGTAACGGCCGTAACGGTCCCGCCCCGCGCTGAGGGGGGCAGCGCCATGGGGCCCGGCCGCCTCCTGCGGCCGATGCTGCGCTGCTGCCGGGCGGCCACCGCGGCGGCGCCTCCTCCTCCTCCTCCTCCTCCTCGGGGGGCGGCGGCTCTGAGGGGGCCGCTCAGCGCCGCGCTCCGCCGCTGGGCGCCTCAGCGGCCGCCGGACAGGGGCGAGCCGCCGCGGGCGGGCAGCGGGGGGCGAGGGGCGGGCGGTGACGACGACGACGACGACGACAACGATGATGGAGAGGAAGATGAGGAGGAGGAAGATGAGGGTGTGGAGGAGCTGCTGGGCCCCTCGCCGCTCGGCCCGCTGCCCGGCGCGCAGCGGGTGGCGGTGGTGCAGCCGGCGGTCCGCTGGGGGCCGAAGAAGCCGCAGCTCACCACCGGTGGGTGGGCGGGAGGGGGCAGCCCCGGGCCCGGTGTCAGCCCTGCTCATTGCTGGGGGCACCCCCAGCCCCGTTATTAGCCCTGATAATTCCTGGGGACACCCCCGGTCCGTTTATTATCCTTGCTCGTTACAACACGTTACCCCTTCACAGAACAAAATGGTTAACTTTTCAGACTTTGTGTAAGCCTTCCCGTTTTGCAAGCGGGAAAAATTATGAAAGCACTCGTCTGACCAAAAAAAGTACTTGAGAACAGCAGTGAGCCCTTTCCATCTGTTCAGGCCCTCCAGATGAAGAGCCCGAAGTCTAAGGAAACGATTTGGGGTGAATGCTGAAATGCCAGAGTTACAACAGAAAAATGAGCACTTTATGAGGAACGCTATCGATAGGATGAGAAAGAGGATCATGGTTATGATTAAAAATATATTACCTTTTGGACCTCTTTAATACATCAAATGTGTTTTCCTATCTAGAGAAACATGATGAAGCTCCTATGGAATGAGGATCTTCTGTCTGGCAAATCAAAACTGGATCTACCGATCTGATTTGCCCTTGTAGCCCTCGTGATTTCATGAAATCCTCATAAATCAGTGCTTTGCCATGTAGATGCTTTAAAAAAAATACCAACTAATGAAGCAGATTGAAATCTGTGTCTTTAGCAAGTCAGAAGCCAGTGTAGGTCCTTGATAAGAGTAGGTACCAGTGGTAAGAAGCAGGGTATGCAGTATTAGTAGTTCTTTACATATTTCCACAAAACACTGAGGGATTAATCCTGTGGCCTTGTGCTCATCCAAAATAACAGTTTAATCTAAAGCTAGTTAATCATTTTATTTTTTAAGAATAAAGTACAGCGTAGAGGCAAAGAGGTGAGTAATTTATTGACCATACAATTGAGAATTCAAAATCAAGAACCATAAAAATAATTTGTACTGGCAGAAAGATGCTTTGGTGTAGTAAAATTACATCGAATAGGAGTTTAATTATTCTGATTAGAGGTAAGGCATTTTGCACCTTATGCTGCTCGTTAAACAAATGGACCTGTAGAATTTAAGTGAAGCATAGTTGTTCCCTGGTCACACATGTCGTGTAGTTACTGGCAATTTGAGCAGTTGATATATTATAATCTTTTTTTTTTTCTTTTTCTGTGTGTGTGTGTCTCTAAAGCTGAATTACAGATTGCTGAAGCCGTTGCTCTCGTAAATACCCTTCCGAACTGGACTGTTTTAGATAAAATAATTATTCCTACAAAAAATCCTGACAAGAAGTTCGTTTTTGGCAAAGGAAACTTTGATGTTTTGACAGGTAAGGACTGAGGTTTGTCAGGACAGCATCTTTCAGAAAGGAAAGCTTCTGCAGCTGGAAACTATTTAAGGATAGCTATAAAAGTTGAAAAGAGGTAAAGGTTTTATTAATCCATCAAATAGGTTTACAGACAAACTTCAAAGATATTTTTTTTCAAGGTAACAAAAACAACACAGGATAGAAAAAAAACATGTTCATTTGAAATGTGTGGGGCACCTTAATCGCTGTTTAAGTGATTGACGTAAAAGAAACTGGCAGCTGTTTTTGACATAGTATGAAATTAGCGTGAATACGGCTGTTCTGTGGACAAAGAATATGATGCCATTTGGTATTTTATGAGCACTGTGCTCAGTGCAAAATGGTTTTGTATTCTGTATATTTTAAAAAGAGAATTGACATTTAACACTGCATTTTGTAACGGTTATCCGTCTTCTAGAAAAGATTAAAAAATTGCCCCATGTGACAGCTGTCTTCTTGAATGTGGAAAGAGTATCTTCAATAACAAAGGTAATTTAATATCAAATCATATTCTTTATATCCATATTATTTAGAAGATCTTGATGCTATCGGAAGGAGGGTTGGTTATGACTCTGAATTCGCAAATGATAATATATGAAGCCAGCTGAACTGAGTTTTTCTGAAAGGAAACTTTAATTCCTGTTATATTTGTCCAGCTGATATAAGTGTATCCAGCTGTCATGCATGAAGTTTTCCTGCAGCCTTATAGCCTTTTAGTATAGACTGTGCTTGCACATTTGCCACTGGCTGTACTTAAAATGTTGGAGAAACTTCTCGGATCTTATTCACAAAAGGGAGGTGATAACATAGCTTTTGTTGTGAAGGAATGTCAAGATTTTGGATTACATACATGCACGGGTTTCCATACCTCTATGAATTCTATATGTTTTTTCTATAGTGCTATGTCTGCTGTATTGGATTTTGAATATGAGGTATAAATTCAGAGCAAATCTGTATATATTTTTTTGTATTTTTAAACTTTCATTCCTAATCCTTACAAAGAAAATGTATTTTACAAAGATAGATTGCTTGAGGGCAGAAGCATGCTTCGCTTTTTTTTTAAACGCATTGGCAGTAAAATAACTGGCATGTGAACTATAGATGCCCTTTGGCATGTTTAGGCAAACTGAAATAAATACTTCTTAGCTTTTTTGCATGGGCAGTGTCAAACGGTGTAAAGTGCAAACTCTGCAAGCAAACATCAATGCTTTGCAGGCAGTTTTGAATGTTTTCCCTGGATTATAAAATTATCAGAGGTATATATATCCAATAGTTATCTTGAGCACTTCAATTTATTGATTAAATGGAAGTTGAAAATGTTTCACATAAACTTTCTAGTTTTTATTCCCTAAATTAAAGTATGAGTTCTTTTAGTCCCAGATTTACTAAAAATTTTCATAAATCTAGATCTTAAGTACATTTTAACAGGATATAGATTCAAGAAAGTGTTTGAGAATGTGCATGGAAGACAAGCATTCTGGATTTTGAGATGGTGAAGGGGAACTACTGCATACTTCAAGTTCTTTGAGTGTCTTTTGGTGAATTAGGGCAGTTTGGGGTGTGGGAAGAGAGGAGTTTATTATTTCATGGAAGGCTGGTTATGAAACAATTTTCCTTTCTTCCTCTCTTGTTTTTTCTTTTAACTTCAATAACTATTTTGCTTTTCCTTTGTTATCCTTATCCTTTCCCATACTAGCATTTCATAATTATTTTTTGTAAGGCCTTAACCACTGAAATTCTTCATTCTTTTAATGCTGTGAGATGTCCTGTAGGAGCTGTTCTCAGAATCTCTTCAAGGCAATAGAAGGATTCTCATGGAATTCAGTGGGGCCTAGATACAAAGTTCTACCTTCTAAATTCTTTTTCACCTTTCCTTCTTGTCAATCAAAAATTTGCTTTTGGGTGCTCATAATCATTACTGTGAGTTCAGGTACCCATCAGCTAACTTTAACTGTAATGCTGTGTATGAATTGATTTACTGGTATTCTGAATCGGGCAGAAAACATCTAGGTTACTTTGTTTTACATGGCTAAAGAAAGAACTAGAAGATGCCTGGGGAGTGAAAGTCTTTGACAGATACACCGTTGTACTTCACATTTTTCGTTGCAATGCCCGCACTAAGGAAGCAAAACTCCAGATTGCATTGGCTGAAATTCCACTCCTAAGGTACCTCAAACTGTGCAAAGCACGCACTGACCCTTGCATATTTTAGTGAAAATTTCTTTACATTAACAATCAGGGTAATGCTATACTGTGGGGAAAAAAAAAGCCGCTGTTTTGGTGTCTCCGTACTATGGTCAATGATTGAGTAGAGCATAGAAATATTTGCTTTAATGTATGTGTTTAAACTCCTATAGTACTGACAGGCAAAACCAGAAAGTCTTCAGTAGATTTTGTTACAAAATATATTTCTTGTGAAAAGGTCCTGGTTCTTTATAATAAGGAAGATGGGTTGCAAGACTGTGTAGGAATTAGCTATGTGTATTTCGTATATAAATAGGTTTAATAAGGAAAGCTATAAACAAAGAAGCTTAAAGGCATTAATTTATATCTGAGTTTTCCACATTTCTGTATTACACAGCATAAATATATTTGTGCATGGAAGTTGGTGTGAGTTGCATGGATGTATCAGAGACATTTTTGTCTCTCTAAAGTTTCTGAACAGCCATTACGATTTACTTAGAGTTGCATGACTTTTCAAACCACAGTCGAAGAGCCGGAAATATCTGAATTTTCTCACTAGGCTTCTCACCATGATCTGGCTTTATTTATACCTGTGCCTTGTAGTGTTGTAGTGTTTTCATCTGTCCTGTTAGAATACCACTACTGCTTCATATTTGCTAGGCATTTTAAGATAGCTTGATTAAAGCAGATTGATTTTATTTAAATATTATTCCACTGCCAGGTCGAATCTAAAAAATGAGGTGTCCCAACTAGATCAGCAGAGAGGTGGATCAAGATACATCATGGGCTCAGGTAAAGTCTAAATATTCCCATGAATTAGAGGATTCTTTTTCTCCATAGCCTTTAAAATAGATTAAATTGCATCTGATTTTATTAGGGGGAGGCTCAGGGGAAAGACAGTTTGTGTTCTGCATCTGATTAATTGAACATGAAAAAAATGTGTTGGATGGTAACTTCAGTCATAGGCACAATAAAGTTTTCATGCTCAGTAAGTGGCCATGGACAGAGCGTTTGCTACCACAGGAGTTTATTGTGACCAGACATGGTTATTCTAGAGTGCTTAGCATATGTCTTAATAATTATTTATCACTGACTCTATCTTTGGCAAGAATATGCAGTTTTGATTGCTTATGTATAATGTCGTATGCCCTAGTGGTAACTCACTGAGTTTCCAGATAGACAGCATCACTTGTTTTACTGTTCTCTTGTAGACTATTCTGCCAGTTACTCATTTGTATTTTTCAGGTGAAACATTCATGGAGACACAGAATCGCCTCTTAAAAGAAAAAGAACTTAAAATTAGGCATGTCCTGGAGAAACTAAGAAGAAAAAGGTCTTTGCTTAGAACTCAGCGCAGAAAACGCGAGTTTCCAGTTATCTCAGTAATGGGCTATACAAATTGTGGTAAGCAAAAACTCATGAAATTGTCACACAAAGAAGCTTACCTTGTCTAATTTTTAATTAGAGTCTCTAGCCAGAATCTGATTTTGGTATGAATAGGCTTTGTATTTTAATTAGATTTTATAATGAGAATATGTCAGTTAGATTGTGGTTAGGAAAGCAAATAATGCTTGTTACAGTAAGATTTTTTTGCAGACATGTTCTGGAGAAATTTCTAGTACCTAATGTGTCAAAAGGATTTTACATCTAGTGCTGAAGACTGTCGTGCTAGTGTCCTCTGTATGTATCTTTATTACTTGATCAGAATGGATAGAGAAAAGTACGTGTGTTTTGAGATCACTAGGAAATGCTGAGGCATAGGAGGAAAATTCAGGAGAGTTGGCAGCTAATCTGAGAAATGTGCTTAAAAAGCACTTTAGCTTTTCATAGATTAATGTATAGTGTTTAGAGAAAATTCTTACGAGAATCTAAATAAAACTAAAGTTTTTTTTCTTTTTTTTATAGCTTACACAAGTGAATTCATACACAAGGCATACATTGACTTTGGACTGGGCACTTTTCAGATTAAATTATTTTAAAACCATTTCATTTTATTATTCAACTTCTTTATAAAAAGCAAACTTACCATGCACTAATTTTGATATCTATTATACTGATACTTTTAAGCTACTTATAGAGTTGAAGATTCAACAAAACAGCTATAGTACAATTTTGCATACATAATTGAAATACTTTAAGCTAAAGTGCTCAGTATATATTCTAGGTAATGACTATAAATTCTGTGAAATATTTATGAAGAGTTAAGTAAATTTCTCTAGTATCATATTCATGACAGTGCACCTAACAAAAGCGTAAAACTGATAAGCTAAATAGTATTAGTGCTTCTGGTGATTGTTGGATTTAACAAGGAAATGTTAAATCATTTTATCTCAGAACAGAAGCACTGAGGAGCATGTAAGTGTGTGCTTCCTAATGTTGCCATGGCAGCATTCTTCAGATAGTCTTAGAGGTGAGACGTGTAGGTAGGTCACTTTTCAGGTCAGTTCAGTCTGTGATCATCTTGTTGTTATTCCACAGCACAGCTTCCAGACATGGCCCTAAATCCAATTCTGAGTTATAAAAGTTAAGACTATCTTTGGATTTCGTAACGTAATACAGATAACTACTCCCAGGCTAGATGTATATTAGTGAACTAGATATGAAAAGATATGTAGCATCATAAAACTCACCCAAGTCTTGCGAATTAGTATTTCACTTGAAACAAGCCATTAAAATCTTGTCGTTTTGTTTTCTTTTGTTTTTATTTTAATTAGGAAAAACCACCTTGATCAAAGCCTTGACTGGGGAAGCAGGCCTTCAACCCCGAGATCAGCTGTTTGCCACTCTTGATATTACAGCTCATGCTGGCTACCTGCCCTCACACATGGCAGTTATTTATGTTGACACTATTGGGTTTCTGTCTGATCTTCCACATAACCTGGTTGAGTCCTTTTCAGCTACCTTAGAAGAAGTTGCTTACTCAGTAAGTAGTTGACTAAAAAAATTGAGAAATTGACTTAATTTTCTTCTAGATAGCCTTCATCCCTTCAGAAATGGGGAACTTAATTGGCATGCTGTTCTTAGTGAAGTACCTGACTGACTGTAGTGGTCTTCTAGCATAATAACTATCAGGTAAATATCGTATAATAAACCAATTTTCTGATACTTTATGCAGAATATATAAGTATGAATTGATTTCAGAAAGGATTTATTCAGAGTATACATCTCCTTTTCCATGTGGTTTAAACCAGATAAATCAATTTTTTTCTTGTTAAATATATGAAAATCTAGACAGTGCATTGGAATATGTTGAGGTTCTCTTTCTTGAGAGAAAAAAATTGAACTACAACCTTCAGAATGGTCTGGTTTTGACTTAAAGTTCCCTGTAGCTCTAAAAATGGGTAATTGTGATGTGATGCAGGCAGCATGTAATAAATGTTAGTGTACTTTTCCTATCGTATTCTCATTAGTTGCCTGTTACAGCAAAGTTTAAAGTTGCGTATTGTCCAGTTCTGAGATGAACAGGTCCGCGCTATGCTGGGTGGTGAAGGGCTCAGAGGGTCGCAGAGAGCAGGCTGTGTCTGTCTGGTGATCAGTCACTAGTAGGGTTCCTCGGGGCTCATTTCTACAGCCAGTCCCGTTCAACATTTTTATCAATGAGCGGGATGCAGGAGTGGAGCGCCTCCTCACGAAGTTTGCTATGATACTGAACTGGGAGGTGCTGTTGACTCTTGAGGGATGAGAGGTTTTGCAGAGGGATCTCAATGGATTGTAACATCAGGCAGTCAGCAGTAACATGAAATTCAACAAACATTAATGCCAAGTGCTGCAGCTGGGACGGGCACAGGTACAGACTGGGAGATGAGTGGCTGGAGGGCTGTTCTGCAGAAAAGGACTTGGGCGTGCTGGTCAACAGCAGGCTCAGCATGAGCCAGCAGCGTGCCCTGGCAGCCAGGAGGGCACTTTGGGGTGCCTCTTATGCATTTTGGGGTGCATTAAACACAGCACAGCCAGCCGGTCAAAAGAGGTGGTTCTCCCACTGGATTTATCACAGGTGTGGCCTCACCTTGAATACTGTGTTCAGTTCTGGGCTCCACAACACAAAAAGGATGTTAAGGTACTTGAAAGCATCCAGAAGAGGGCAGCAGAGCTGGTAGAAGGGCTGGAAGGCACGTCCTGTGAGGAGGCTGGGGACACCTGGGCTGCCCAGCCTGGAGAAAGGAGGCCGAGAGGCGACCTCAGCGCTCTCTGCAGCGTCCTGAGGAGGGGAAGCGCAGAGGGAGGTGCCGGTCTCTGCTCCCTGGGCACACGGGAACGGCACAGAGCTGTGCTGGGGTTCAGGCTGGGATTAGGAAAGATTTATTTACCATGAGGGTGGTCAAACCCTGGAACAGGCTTCCTAGAGAGGTGGTTGCTGCCCCTGCCTGTCAGTGTTCAGGAGGCGTTTGGACAATGCCCACATTACTGTGCTTTGACTTGTGGTTAGCCCTGAAGTGGTCAGGCAGTTGGGCTTTATCATCTTTGTAGGTCCCTTCCACCTGAACTATTCTATTCTATCTAGATGGAGATTTAAAACAAAATCTGTATCCTCAAAGGTAATGAAATTCCGTGGCAGCTGGATGTCTGAATACTTCTGAGGATTGGTTTTTTAACTGTGTAATAGTAGGAATTTCAAAAGTTGGCTGCAGCTATCATGTTTGTTTGGTTGTTGTTTTTTTATTTTTTATTTTGAAGTCTTAAGTGAAAGGCAATAAACTTACTTTTCACTACAGTTTTCAGAAGTTTGAAGCATTATTTTGAGCAAAGATGCTGAAATACTTTGAATGCAAATGCTGTTTGATTACTTGTTTTTTTTTTATCAGGGCAAATACTTGGCTTAGATTTGCAACCTATCTAACCATGTATGTACTTGAAACTGGTAACTTTTGTATAAAGCTTTCTAAGTGAAGCACCAGTAATAGTATCTCAGGAGCTAGGGATAACAAGAGTCTTCTGCATTTTGAATACAGAATTAAAATTTACATGCATTTTTTTTCCACAGTTGAAATGTTCTTTCAGTTATTACTCTTGTAAAACGTTTTTAGAATTCATATTTTTTCTTCTCCAATATTTTTGAAGCGTTGTTTTTACACAGCCTTGGCATTAAAAAATATATCATTTATTATTTGAAATATGTGAATTCCGTAACTAGCTTGATTGACAGAGCTTGTTTTGGGGTTGTTGGCAGCAATTCATGCTCTCTGTCGAGTGAGACTAAGCTGCCACAGATTTTCTTTCATCTTTGAATAAAAACCAGTATTGATTTAATACTGTTCCGGTAGGTCATTTTACAGTGTTAGCCTGCCAGGTTATTGTCTAATGGATAGGAAAGCAACTCGTATGAAATAGAAATGCAAAAATGGTATAAAATCTCTACAACCTGGTAACTGAACGTTCCATTAAGTAACTGTCTTGTATATTGGTGCTTGCTAGGATCTGATAGTTCACGTGAGGGACATCACTCATCCAGAAACCGTCCTCCAGAAAGCAAGCGTTCTCTCAGTTCTGAAGAATCTCAATCTTCCGAGCCATTTATTGGAATCAATGGTAGAAGTTCATAACAAAGTGGATTTGATAGAAAGGTGAGCAGGAGATGCCAAGTGTACTTAGACATTACTGATGTTTTGGAAGCTCTTCAGCTCTAGAAAAGAGCTTCCACACTTCTGAATACATTTAATAATGTTTCTCACTCTTTTACATATGTAACCATGGTCTTAAAAAATTAATTCATTATCTTTAAATATCAGAAGAAATCACCTGAGTCATACAAGTAGTCTCTGTAGGAAGATACCAGTATAAAATAACGCAGTTAAATTGTCTGTGCTTGGAATATTTTCACAATCTAATCTTTGTAAACAAGCATGCTGGCAATTATTACTTTCCAGGTATGAACCCACTGAAGAAAACGCTTTAGCCATTTCTGCTCTACACGGGCATGGGTTAGAAGAGCTGAAAGAAGAAATAGAGAAGAAAATTTTGAAAGTAACAGGGAAGAAGATTCTGACAATTACAGTCAACTTACAGGGACCTCAGCTAAGGTAAACAGCTCTGAATTTTATGAAGGACTTGGACAACTAGGAAATTCTTAATATTGCAAAACTTATTTGCCGAAACATACGATACTGATTTTAATCTGTGTTAAGAATTACAGGGATATTTGCAAACGTTTTATGACCTATTGAAAAACTATCAAATATCACCAGTAGATACTATACAGCATGCTTCTCAGAGTGACCTTCACAGAGTTCTGTGTTAGTACAAAAAGATAAATTTCCTGAAAGACCATTCCACTGGTCCCGGAGCCAGATTTAAAAAAAAAAAAAAAAAAAAAGAGAGAGAGAGATCTGAAACAATTATGAAAACACCCTACACCCTGTTTCCAAACAGAAAGTAGCAAACAAAAAGTTAAGTGAAGCACTTCATCTTTTGAAGTGTTAAATTACCTAGATGCAAACATTCAGATCTAAACCAAGGATCATACTTTATGCACTCTGGACTGCCTTTAAGATGCTAATACAATTTTTACTTTTACAGTTGGCTCTATAAAGAAGCAACAGTTCAGGAAGTAGAAGTCATGCCTGAAGATGGCACGGCCATGGTGAAGGTGATAATCAGCAACTCTGCTTTTGGCAAATACAGAAACCTCTTTCCCAGCAGTACTTTTTTTATACCATGAAACTCCATCCTTTTCTAGAAAAAGGAACTGATCTCATTAAGAGAATGTAAAATGAAGTCACTGGCCCATTAGCCTGGATGTGGAAGAGTATATTTCTTAACCAGTTGATGTTCTTGACACATCGTAGAAGTGGACAGTGTGTGTTTCAGAAAATGTCTGGAAACAGTAAGAGCTTTGAGTTTTATTCTGGCAGCAACTGCAAGAACAGCACTAAATTTTACACTGGAATGGTTGTTGGCTACAGGCTCTGGGCCTCAAACACGTGGGAATCACTGGATGACATTTAATTTAACCTTTGGAAAAGTACTGAGCTTCTTAAATCATAGAAATACTTTTTTTTTTTAACCCCGTTTTTCAGAATAAGGTATGTTCATGTGTTCTGCTTGTACATGTATTTACTTAAAATAAATGCCATGATTTATTGCAGTGAAGCAGAAAACATTGATTTGTATATTTAAGCAATGAATAAAGTTACCTGTGAACATCTTTCACACAATAATGTTCTTGCACACGGTAATCTATCCACAATACCTACTACTGTATCAATTCTTAGAAGAGAAAACATCAGCATCACAGAAAGGAGAAGCAAAACTGTCCTTCAGTCTTTATTACACAAACAGATCAAGTTTTATTAGGTTAAGTAACAAGACACTTGAAAGGTACAAAAGATAGGCAGAAAAACATTCTGAGTTATAATAACACTTGATGCAGGTGGTGACTCTTTAAAAAATTAAACTGAATGACTGCTCTATATGAAGTAAATAGAGGTGAGAACATGGATAAAAAGGCCCATTAAAAAAAAAAAAGAAGCATTTAGAAAGTCTTCTCAATGGAATGTTTGGTTTTCACTCCTATGTCATCTGCAATTGTGGGAGGTTGCATGAGGAGTGAGCATCTTGGCCTTTCATTCCTAGAAGTCAGAGGTAACTTTGATCTGGTATCAAGTAGCAGTTGATTTCAGAGTTATGCAACCATCTGCTACAAACATGAGCATCTTGCCAGACACCTGAACTCAGCTTTTCCATGTAAAGTGCATATCAAAAGTGAGGTATATTGATGAAGCTGCATAGTGAACTTTATACAATGCCTGTTTTCTCTTAGCCCTGATACTTGGCATTTTTCTTACCTTCATGATCATCTGTTATTGCACAGTCCATTTAAAAATCAGAAAAATAGAATTAATTTACAGTGCCAAGCAGCATAAAAACAGCATTTACGCAAGCAAAGAATACTTACTGAGAGGAAATATAACTATAGCGCTACAAAAATATGTTTATAAAGGAAAACCAGTTGTGAAACCTCAAACGAACATGACAAGCTCATGAACTGTATTTTTAGAGCAGTCTGAGTTTAGATTAGAAATAAGTTTCATGTGTGTTTATTTTCAGTGTAAAGGGTATTTTGGCAGCTCCTAATAAAACACATTTTGCTGCAGCAGACAAAACTGTCCAGGGGCCTGGCTGCGGTATCTTCGGATCAACTGCAGAATGGGCATGAATGATAAAAAGAATAACGAAAGTGTTCCAATGCACATATCTCACAAATCGTGAAGAATGTTGTGACTAACCTGCCAGTAAAATGGTTCACAACTGATACTCAGCACACAACAGCAGTGGGTCGGTACCTTACCTTTCATATATCAAAAACATTTTAAAACTTTTCATATTGCATATTTAATACAGACTATGAAAACAGACAAGTCAGTTTCACACTGATAAAATACTGAGAATTGGGGTTGCAGGTATGTGCAGAGTATCTTTTAAACTCCAAGAAAAATAAAATCACAAAACAATTTGTGCAACTAGGGACATTATATTTCTCCTTCTTACTTGGATGTAAAATAAAATAGGAGTTCTTGAGACTTACAATATTGCCAGCTGCTACAGAATCTAAGCGCCGCTAAGTAAATTATACCCACATCATAGTTCTCTAGAGACTTCAGCAAGATCTTCCTGCTCTCTTTTTCAAGAAAATGCTTTGAAAGCCTGATGATTTTGAGAGCACTTCTCTTAATGAGTTTTTAAAACATCCCTGGTTTAAGTTAACTGGCCCTTTATGTAGTCCAGGATGTTTAAACCAGGAAACACTCAATGCACACAACGTCTTTTCAGCTTTACAAAGATTATAAAGCTGAGAATGAAATGTTATTTGTTCCTGCTGCTTTGCTGTGACAGTCTAATGGAGGATTAATTTTTGTGTTGAGTTCTATCACGTCTCTGACAAAATCATCGTTTCCTATGAAGTCTCCAGCAATGATGTTAATACATTCTTTTTGTGCTCCTGGATACTGCTGCCTCACCCAGATTTTCAAGCATGGAAGACTCCGGAGTGTCATGTCCTTCAGTGATCCAAATGGGTGTAAAAGAATGTATCTTAAATTTTCAGTAAGGTTAATGCCCGCAACAAAGAATTTTTCTGAAACAAAATCAAAAGGTGACACATTAAATATTCCTTTGAGGAGAACAGAAACCGCTCAGCATTGCTTTAACTCCAGATCTAGTTCCACTGGGAATCATTAAAATGCTAACTTAAGATTGTTTCACAGACCTAGAACTGTTTCAGTGGGCTGTCTTCCTTTGTTGCTGCTGTATGCCACACCGAACAGTTACTAAAATCCAGCTCATTCCTTGAACCACCCCAGTTCAGCTAAACGTGCCTTAAGTGTTCGTTGCGGGCTCAGTGTTCTCCACCCACCGGTCTCCCTCTGTAAGGTGTGTTTCCACAAGGGCTGCTTCCAGATGACTACACTTCCCACGTGACGCGTGGGAACACACGGTGCATCTACATAAGCATTTTTCTTTGGATCAGGAGTATGCTTCTAAAGCAGTTCTCCCCTTCATCGTCCCTTGGTTCTCCTCCACGTGGTCACATAGGTGAAGGAGCTGCTGCAGTGACATAACCTGTATACGTAGGTGCACTTGTGCACGCATTTACATCACTGGGTAAGCTGACATGCATGTTGCACGCCCTCGTGGGTGGGCAAGGGCACTCGGCAACGTGGGAGTGCCTAGGGCATGCACAATGGGGTTATATTCCTTACTGCTGTGAACTCCCAACCTGTTTCTATTTGTTTTGCACTGCCGTACGTGCCTCTTGTTTCCTTTGAGCGACTCCCGTACGTACCTGGTCGGCCCATCCGCTTCATGCGCTCCAGATACTGGATGAGAGCGTGAGTGGAAGTTCTGTTCCCCCACCAGTACGGGATGGCAGGCCACAGCTCGCAGTGCTTCTCCACTTCCACGTCTTCTTCATACGAGACTATGACCTGGTAGCCATGCTGCCACATGGTCCGCAGCGTTGGAACCACCTAAGGGAAATTATGTCCGGGTGGAAGTCAGCGGGAGCTGTGAGCCTACAAGAGCAGTGTCTGCCGAAGTTCAAATACCAAAGCGTGAAATCGCCTAGACAGCGAGGCTCAAATTCGGTTCAAACAGCTCACCCTACAGCCAGGTGGAGCACTGGATGGATTACAAGCTGAAAACAGTGTTGCAAGGGGAAGACATAGCCCGCTCTGTAAAAGGAGCGACAAGGAACACAAAGCCCTACACCCATCTGTAGGAAAACAGATGCAGAGAAGCAGCAATAGTTTGGGCAGCTGTCCCACACAGACCCAAATTTCTCGCCACAGCCTTTAATGAAAACTCAAGTGTTCAGACTCAGTAAGGCTAAATGTAAGAAAGATGTTAATTCTGATTTCTGTAAGGGGATTGTTTCACAAATTGGGATGCCCCAGCCATTTCGCATTGAGAGAAGGCAAGAGTTGAGTCAGAAACTGACTCAGTGGCCCTCCGTTTATTTATTTTTTTGAAACCAACATTTTAACAGGCATCTTTTCTTTTTTTTAAGAACTTTGTTGGTTAAAAGCTGTGTCTGTTGTTTGTGAAGAGGAAATGCTGGCTTTAGGATATTCCAATTAACTTCTTACTTAAAATAAAAACCAAAGTTGAAAAATTTAATGCAAGTCTTTGAAGAGAGCCAGGGGTTGAATGAACATAGAAATCCCTCTTGGCTTCATCCGAGAGAGAGTGTGAGCCCCAATTAGATCAGAAAATACTGCAAAATTAAGATACAAGCTACTCATGAGCTACAAAATCTGTGGTTGACAGAAGCCTTTGCTTTTCTACAGCTGCCTTTCTAAAGCTCAAACCTTTTTTATTTTTTTATTTTAAAGGGGGTACCAGAGATGAATACATGAGCACAGGTGCTTATTTTGCAAACAAAGCAGAGATGAAACCGCAGATGTCTGACAAGGGATTTTTAAACCCTAATAACCCAGATCAAAGGAAGACACCTTGAATAGTTTAGGCAATTACAATTTTAAACACAATGTAATGTTGTCACTCTGTGGCCTGTGCCAGTATTACATACAGACCTCTACTTAAGAGCTCCATAAATGCTTTGACACTTACTTTTGTTCAACACCAGAGCTGCAGTCTTGAAAGACAGTAGATATTAGGTGATTTTAAAATAAGTGAGCAAGCACGAGGCTATTTGATGTTAATTCTGAATCCGTGATTCTGAAAAGCCCCACAGGTACCTAACCTGCAAAGGCATCACCGGCAGAAATGGCGAGGTCCGCTGTGCTGGTAACAGACCCCCTGGAAATGATCCTGCTTGAGGGAAATACTTGGCTTCTCCTTGCTCCATTGCCCGTCCTCCCTCTGTCTGGACACAGCTCAGAAATATTCTCTTTCTTCAGCCAGGTGAAGAAAGCAAAATCTCAAATCACCACCTTCCTTCAACGAACTACCAGCAACTTGCCCCTCTCCCAGTTAACAGCTGTTTGTTGCTGTCTTGGAGCTGACCATGTGCCTGAAAGTAAATTTGACTGTCTTCCCGTGTTGCTCTGCTCATCCACGACTTAAACACTCGAGGTATTTGGGGAAACAACAAAACAGTGTCACTCAGGTCTTCAGTTATTCAGTGGAGGCCTGAATATTCAGAATCCCCTAATTTTGCTGAGAATTGTTGTATTTTAACTCTGCCGTGCAAAATGCTTTGAAATGGTAATAGTCAGCCCTTACTGACACACCAGCTTCAAAGGATTAATTCGAATCGCAAACAGGGTCATCATTATCCAGCACCCCTCACATCTCCAGAGAAAACCCTCTGTTCCTGTGCATCTTTGAAATGTTAATTGTTTAACTGCTAAAAGCTCCCTCACCTTGTAAAAAAGGGAAAGCTAAAAATCTCAACTTACAAAAACGTAGCCTACAAGTAATTTCTGATTATTAAATTTAAAGCCTTTCTGGAGGGTTGGGTGACTGAAAGCTGTTAGGCTGGTTGGAAGGTTAGCTCCAGCTCAAGACCAGGAAAGAAAGCCAAGGCCACCAGCGCAGCTCCTACCTGACAGCAGCTGGTGGTGCCAGCACATTCTCAAGGAGTGGGCAAGGCTGTGTTGCACAGAAACCTTGGAACCAACTCATATCTTGTCAGCAGCTGTAGCAGAGAGGTCCTGATTCACAGAAGGCTGATCTATCCCCTCCTCCTCGCTTGGCACCTCTGCTCAACAAAGGCAGGAGCCAAATCCTGAGCCTGGATGCACTAACCCCACACACCAGGACAAGGCTGGGGGCAAAAAGCTTTGCAGAAAACAACCTGGAGGTCCTGGCGGACAGCAACCTGATCGTGAGCCAGCAATGTCTCCTTATGACAAAGGTCAACTGCACTCAAGGACAGGCTGAGAGCTGGGTCTGTTCAGCCTGAAGAAGACTACGGACAAGTCCTACTGCTGTCTGCAAATACCTAACGGGTGGATGTAGGGGAAACAGAGCCAGCCACTCCTCAGAGCTGAACGGCAAAAGGGATGGAAGTCAACAGACAGAAGTTGCCGCAAGAGAAATTTTACTTAGCTGTAAGGAGAACAGGTTTACTGTGAGAGTGGTCAAACACTGGACCGAGCTGCCCAGAAAGGCTGTGGAATCTCCATCCTCAGAGATATTCAAGACTGGACAGGATATGGCTCAACGCAACTTGGAAGTTGGCCCAGTTTGCCTGCTGGGGTTGGACTAGATGACTTAGAGGTCTCTTCCAACCTAAACTATATGCTTTTTTTTATGCTATGTATAGCATCAAAATAATTTGTAATTCTTGCTGTGAAAAGACTTCTGTAAGGTAATCTGAATCCCATCAGCTCAGAAGGCAGTCATCTCCACCTGAGACTGAAAGCCCTTGCCATACTCTGGACTGTATTTTTAACAACCCTTCTACAAAAAATCAGACAGAACAGTGGATGGCAGTTGTGTCCCTACTGTTGTCCCACAACTCAATGGACATGACAGTCCAATTTAATTCCCTCCTCCATACTATGGGAAGTAGGTTTGCTATATTTCCTCAATTTTATTAGGTGAAGACGTATTTCTGATGCAGCAATTTTTTCCGAGGTTAAAAATACAGCACAATCAGAAATGTATGACAATTCTGAACCAAAGGCCTCATTGTAATATATCATCCTTTAAAAAAGGTGGGAAAAAGTCTCATACTTACATTTCTGGGACACAGCTTACACTGGA
The DNA here is from genome assembly GCF_040182565.1 of Anser cygnoides. Taxonomy (NCBI): domain Eukaryota; kingdom Metazoa; phylum Chordata; class Aves; order Anseriformes; family Anatidae; genus Anser; species Anser cygnoides. The sequence continues at coordinate 139,533,513 of NC_089873.1, forward strand.
AAATCTCTTTTATACAGGCAATAAGATGACAGTGAAGTTTCTTGTTTAATCCGTCAAAATTCCTGCAGGCTAAGATAACAACTTCCTGAGGATGAGTTTCCAACCACTTTAATACTTCCCATAGAATATCCTACAAGAGATAGTCATGGCAAATCATTTATGTTACGCAGGGGAAAGAAATAAAACAAACAGAGCATTGACAGCGAAGCAGAACCGCAATCACTATCAGTAACAAAAATCAGTGTAGGTTTTGGAGTATGGACATCTGACAGCCCACAGGATGTTCCGGAGAGGCTTCTCTCCAGGAGAGAACCAGGAAAACCTTTCTGCAGGTCTGTGATGATTTGCTCTGGATGTGGGTCTAGCACACCAGACTTAGCAGCTTTATATTTTGATAATACCCATGAGCCTCCTACTTCTTGGAGGCAGGTTAGCAGTAAACCCATCTTCCCAAGCTTCTTTAAGGGCAAACACTGTGTTAGTGGCAAACTGGAAAACAGGGGAAAGCTCTGTACTTGCTTAAACATGACAGGACCTGTTTTCCCCGTTTGTTACAGGCAATGACACTTCTTGGAGACCACGTCATTAGCAGGGTGGGCAGGCACTACATCTAACTGTCTACTCGAGCATGCCAATCACCATGACATATGACATGAAGGGTCCAGACCTCCAATATGAAGCATAAAACCAAAGTTTAGGCAGTTAATCTACTACAAACTAAAGCTGCATTTGCTGGGATCTGTATAGCCAGGCGCAGATGAATGCACAGCCAGCTAAAGAAGACATAAACTGGTCCACAGTGAGAGAGCACATGCAAAAGAGCAACTCACAGAGGTATCCTCACAGTAGTTGACAGTAATTTGATCATGGGATCCAGACTCGAGTCTCTCTGTCTTTCAGGGAAATACTTTTTCCTCAAAAAAAAATGTTTCTGTGATTTTATTAGGTTTTTAATACCTTCTCCTTTTTAGTAACTTCTGTCCTTATCAGGGAAATGGGACAGCCCTAGGTAGCACCCTGGGACAACACAAGGTAAGCCTCAGAAACATCAGAACCCCAGAAACACTTCCTGCGGGGGTAGGTGGTAGAGAGCAACACACAGCAGTTCCAGATTGAGGGTAAGGAACTAACTGACGCTGAAGTGTTCCAGCCCAGTAACCTGCCCTGCCAACTTTCTCCAGTTTGAAGTCCTCACGTTAGGAAAACAAATAACCTATTCAGAAGACCTTGGGCCATCATTTTCAGACTGTGATGGCTCTTACATAAAACAAGCAGCACCGTGCGTAGAGCCATTCTGAAGGCAAGGAGAATACCTGTACAACAACAGTCGTGTATACCATATGCACGAAGTACAGATTCATTGATGGATCGTTAGCCTTGTGGGCAATCCTAAAATCCAAGTACCTAACTCCGGCCTCAAGTTGCTCCGTCACAGTCAGTACCTGAAGGGTTAAACAGAAGACAAAGGCCCTGAGAGCCTGGAAGGGATTTGTTTCTTTAGATTGGATAACTGGAAGAGGTGTATCGAATTAGCCCTGTGACATTTCTCACAGGTCTTTCATCTTTAAAATGGCACTATAAGGCACCAAGTCATAATATGAATTATTTTACTATCTGACAAGAGGGATCCTGATTTCCCTGTGGAATACACTCCAGATACAGATTAGATTAGTTTCAGACCTCTGCATTTGTCGTGTTCTGAAAGTCAAAGATTCATTAACCTGTGCATAAATACACGATCTCTGTTCACAAGACTATTTGTATAAACAAAACCTGCAGGATCAGCACCTTAGAAATTCTGTATTTATTTTATTAGATCAAAGACTTTGCCACGGTTGTCTCTGCGGAGCTCACTCATCCTCAGCAAAAGGAAAAACAAAAATAGAAAAAAATACTAGCTATTGTTCTTTTTTTTTTAGGACAAAGTCTCTTAAAAAAAAGTTTTAATCAACTTGTCAAAGTCCTACAAAACAGAGGATCTCTTCTATTTTAAATTTCTCTTGGACCTCTCTTACTGACTTCGAGGGCTAAATGGTACATGCGATAAAGCTGAATTTCTGGGGCAAAAAGTCCCAAATGGGGACTTTATCTATAAAAAGATATCTAGTCTCTTATCTATATCAAGACTCTTTCATTAAGAAAATAGAAGCAACTTAGATTAATACTTTTAAATACTAATTTGTCTCAGTTCAACCTGCTTGTATGGGCAACACTTTCAGGTCTCAGAAAAAATACTCGGTACTGATTTAGGCCTGAAAGACTTCAGCAAAAGCTAAACCAATGCAAGGTGTTGTGCCCGATTAACCACATCGGTGGCATTAGCGCTGGGACAGAGCGCAGACACACGGCGGGATGTTCACCCAGGCTGGCTTTGACCACCCAACTCTCTGCTCCTAGGTTTTACCTCCCCTGGCCACGCCTGAGCTGCAGGGCTGGGGAGCAGCCCTGTGTGCCCCGGGGTGCAAGTAGTGGGGTGGCTCTGACCACGGGAGCTGCCAGCAGCAACGTCCACGCCTGCTCGGTCTCCTCCAGGCTGGAGAAGCTGAGGGAGATACCCAGGGGTCACTGGAGATGGGGAAGTATGTTGCTGTAGGTCATATATAACCTTTGTGGCCAGAAAGAGCATCAGACTAAGCTGCTCTGAACTGCCCCTTGGAGAAACTTCTTTCTTTCCACTGGCTGCATGGGAAAACTGGAGAGATTAGGCTCCTTAATTCATCACCTGCATTTGGATACTCAATTAGACACCGTGAATACTGCCCCCAAGGGCAAAATGTAAGAGGAGGCCTCGTGGAGTGATGCTGCCCGGTGCTGCAGCCTCACACCAGACATCCAGGGCACGAGTGGAGATCACGCTCCCGGCGTCAGCCGCCGCGCAGCCAAGACCTGGGCACGCAGGCTGACACGCAGCACAGCCAGGGCTGAAGCCAGGCATCACCGAGGCATTGGGCCATCCAGGAACGCGGGGGCCCTACGGTCGGTAGCACTCCTTGATCTGGGTGCTCCAGATACCAACGGGTGGAGTCACCTCCCTGCAGGGACGGCTGGGCACCGCGGCACGTTTCCGATCAGCGCCGGGCCGCTTCCCGCTCAGCAAGCTGGGCTCAGGCCAGAAAATGAGCGCAATGGTGTGCAGAGCTTGTTTGTCCCCTCCAGGGTCACCTCATCAGCCAGCGGCCAGCAGGGCAGGAGCTTTCTGAATCTGACATGGGCTTGAGTCACAAAGCAAAAGCGCAGCTCGAGAACAGGCGCTGCGACGAGCGAGTGCCTTTGCACATCAATCTGTGACGTACGTGGTAAGCCGGAGCGTCCAAGACTCCCGTGTGCCAGGGCTGCTCAAACACAGCACAAGGAGCCTACGCATAATCATTGCCATTTATCAATTATTCAGTTTTAATTCACTAATAATGAATGCTCCTTCAAAAAGAACAAAAGTGAAAGGATTTCTGGTGCCCCTTTGATGGCAGCAAAGCCTGTTCTTCAGAAAAATCTTCAAAAGCTCTAACTTAAATTATGATTCCCAATTTTGTCTTTAACAGGCATTTGTGAGGAACAGCAAGAGATAACTGCTACCTTAAAATGTAGTCATTTTGAAAAATGAACTAAACCTTATGCGAGGTGTCACACCTTCATTCCCTTAATCTTTAATGGTAAAAGTTCCCTTACACAATATTTTTGTCTTTGCTGCTCACTGAAATATTTTACACAAGAAAGCAGGGGAAAACAACGAACACCTCACACAACAGTGACAGTAAAAATGACGGTATTACCTTCTGAACAAAGTGCAAGAAAAGAAAAACCCTTTTACTAACTTCCTTTGATAAGAGTTTTATTAAATGTTAACAATAACAACAATAAGCATGCCAAAAAGAAGATGATTTTCTAGTAGCAAGTGGTCAGTTTTAAGCAATATCTTTGTGAATCCTCCCTGCCTAAGCTGAATGATTTTTCCCCACAAAAGAAGATCTGGTATGTATAGCACAGGTATTTCATGAGAGCACAGATTTCTAGGCTGCAAGCTATTCTCTCATTGCTGTATGGGAGAACATGACCACACTCAGCACAGCAGCACATACTTGATTTGTTCAGGCCTGGGAGTGTTAGACAACACTTACCTGTGTTATAGACCACTTCATAATGATAGGGCGTACAATGCAGGGCATAAATTTATTTAAAATCTCCACCAGCTTCGATTCATTGCCACTAACGGCAGAGTTTTTATCCAAGCAGTACGTCATAGTGTCGTGACTCCCTGTAGAACAGAAAGATAAATGTAAAATGAACATCATTTCTTAATTACTCAAACACCAAAATACATGGTTATATTGCAGGCACACATCTGACATGCCACTTCATTTCCAAAACAGACATGTATGTTGCCTGTAGTTATGTATATTGCCCATGCAGTTATGGTCAAAAGGTGGGCTCTTCTACAGAGATCTGACATTGTTAGCACAAAATCCTCATGAAGGGAGGGCACTGAGACTTGCCAATATTTTTCCTTGAAGCAATTCCAATTTAGCCTACAAGTTGTTGTTGTGTGCCCCACACTGCATTACAGTGGCCTGTTTCAACCAGCATCTTCTACTGAAACGACTATCTGGATGTGAAAACTCACTTTTTTCAGGCAATAAAAAACACCCCCAGGTTCCTTTCTGAGGAGCTGCTCCCCAGCCACTCGGCTCCGCATCGGCATCTGGCATTACTCTGTCCCAGGTGCAGAGCCTTTTTTGAATTTTCCTTTGCTGAATTTATTTGGAATTTGTCCTGATTTCAGACTGATTCAGATTTTTTTTGGAATTTGTCCTGATTTCAGGATTTCATGCCCACGCTCATCACCTTTGCCCAGGAAAATATACAGAACCATGCCTGAAAGATGAAATTCATTTTCTTACACCTTTGATTGGACCAACTCCTAACTTGGCACTTCAAGCATTAATATCTTAAATATCTGGTAAGAATGCCTCCCTGAACAAAACACAGGTGCTTGAAAGTTTCAGAGACAAATCTAATCTAAGTTTACATGTGTTAGATGGGCAGGATCCACCTTTTAGGGACTTCAGAATTACCTCTTTCCAGCACAGGGAATTATAAGTTACGTATCAGAGCCAAGCACAGCCTGTCCAAATGTTTGACTTCCAAGAAATGTTAAGCCTGACACATCTCTTGCGTCATATTTAGATGAACCTCTATGTCCGCTTTCTTCGGTACAGACAGCCAGTGTTTTTGCTGGCTTTTTCTGTTCCATTATTTCTTCTAATTTTGTAGAACATCAATAAACTAACAACTCCGTGAAGTGATTTGCTGGGATCTTTATAGAATATCTGCAAGGAATTTGCATATCATTTTGGTTTTTAAGTCTTCTGTCAAAGTGCTCACTGATGCTAGGAACTTCTAGCATCAGTTGGCATCCTGATGGCTTCTTGAAAGGTCAGTCTTAGTGGTGCCAATGGCAATACTTCTAGTAGCCAAAGGAAAAGGACAGGGTTGTATTTGAAATAAAGAAAATTCTTTAAAGTGGTCAGAAATAGTTTAGTGTCTCACTCTGTTTTTCACCTTCAAAATCTTCTGTCTGTCTGTATTTTCCTGCTTTAAACACCCAAACTAAGATTATTGCAGATGGAAGTTTGACAATGAAGGCATTCAATCAAAGAAGTTTGTCTTAAAAGATGTAAGAGTCAAGCCACTAAATCCACATGGACCTAATCCAAGTTTGAGAGAAGGGAACAGGATTCCATCCATGGGTGTTGCATCTGCTGATGCCAACCAGCCTGCGGATAATAACCTTTCATTTAGGAGTCTTCTTGTGATGTCAGTGAGTTACAGTGATAAGAGGAAGATGGCATATCCATGATGCAACAAATACAGTGCAAAGATAGTGAGCTAGCAAAAAAACAGGCAGTTTTGGAGCTTCAAACAGCAACCCCCTGCAGCACCGTGCTGAAGCTGGCACAACACAGCACCAGTTTCTGAAAGTTGCCTCTGTCTCCTTGTCACGACTTCAGAATACACTTTCTCAAGTTTCCTGAGTGCCCTGTTGTCTTCTTTATCTGAGACGAGCCCAGCCATCCCACTCTGGGAACCCCTCGGCTTATGACACCCTTACCATGTCCTAAGGACCAGACGGACAGGCCTGGCTTCTGCGGGGAGGTCAATAAACTTCCATTTCCTAATTGAGTTTCCCCCAGACATTGCTCCCTCTGATAACCTGCCAGAGCTGTCTTGACCTGGTTGGTCTTAATTTGTTTTGTTCTGACCTGGGCTAGACGAGTTTTGTAGGTCAGCTGGAGAAGCAACAAAACCTTCCAAGCTACATGTCCTGCAGTGCTCAGAAAAAGTCGTACAGTGTTTGCCAAAATGGACTTCGAATCACAGAATATCCTGAGTTGGAAGAGACCCATGAGGATCATCAATTCCACCTCCTCGCTCCACAGAGGACCACCCAAAAATCAAACCACATGTCTTAAGAGTGTTGTCCGAACGCTTCTTGAACTCCAGCAGGCTTGGTGCTGTGACCTCGTCCCTGGGGAGCCTGTCCCAGTGTCCGCCCACCCTCTTGGTGAAGACCCTTTTCCCAACAGCCAACCTGAACCGACCCTGCTGCAGCTTCACGCCATTCTTCAGCCATTCTTTTCTGCCTGCCTGTTCTCCACGCAGATATGCTCATGAGAACAGCAAACATTCACAAGAATGCCAGCGTCACTGTTAGAAGAGCCAGGAAGTCAAAAGCACACATCAGCAGGTTCTCAGCTTTCAACCAAGAAACACCGCTGTGAAAGCTCTTTAGAAATAACACTGTTCCTTTTCATTGAAAACCACGGAGCATGATACTGGCTTTTTCAACAGTTTTTGCAAGAGGAATAGAAGATAAAAAGAGAACATGTCCTTTCTTCTGTCATAAGATAGCTACTTATTTTCTTATTTTGTTGATTAAAAAAGAAATCTAGATTTTCTTTATAACATCTGAGTACTCTTACATAGACTTTATCCAAAACTGAGAGGTGTTCTTGTTTTGATGTTAACACCCCTTCAAATTTCACATCCAAGAAATCACCACGAAGTATGTTTCTGTTTTTCACTTTAAATCATACTCCGCTATTCCGTGAGGGGTAGAAGAGTTCCATCACAGTTCTCAGGTCCTCCCAGGGCTCTGCTCACTGAAGATAAGATTTGATTTTCCCCACTAACTCTAAATATGGCTTTGCCAAGTTAACCTAGGATACTGTAACCTACATAAAACATCCATCTACGTGCTGTGCTGCTTTCTACCCAAACCGTCACATCCAAAGGTGTGAGAGAAAACGTGGGCTGGACTGTCCTTTAGTACCATTTTCACTGTGGAGGCAAAGTGCTCAAGAGCTCACAGTCCTCCGGTGCCTTCCCACAAGCCAGTGAAAACAGGTTCTCCTGCACATTCTTCAGGCGGCATGAGAAAAAATATCTATTCAAGGCAGCAGAGAGAACCAGCAATGTGACCCCAAAAAACGCTAATGATAAACAGGTCTGGATGTAGTACCAATGAGGACTCCAACTATAACGCAGATGCATTTACCCCTATCAGCATAAATCTAATTTTCAGAACCAGGGACCAGTAGCTATGTAGTAAAGTCCTTCTCTACACTAATGAAAACAAATGCGTTTATTCCAAGTCCCCATCCGTTCATACCTTCCCAGCCTCTTTTAAACAGTGCAAAGAAACAACTAATAAGGTGAAGTGTTCTCTCCTTTTGGAGCCATTTTAGTAAGAAACAAGAGGTAATAACATATTAGAAAAAAAGCCACCACGGCCAAGGTGAGCAAATGCTCATATTATTAACACTGATCTGACAAGGTGATTCATACTCATCTTGCGCATCTTGATGCAAAAGAAGTCTCACTTTCTTCCCTTTCCTCCAGACATCATTTTTCCCCTCCCCTCTAAGAAACCCCCAAAATACAGAATAAAGATATTCACATACATGCACACACCACACAAACACTCCCCCAAGCCCTTCTCCCACACAGTGACCCGAATAATAAATATAGCCATCCTGAAATGGAACAAACAGGATGTTCCAGTGCTTAAGTGACATGCCAATAAAGCATCACAGGACAAAAGTTAATCTTTACCTGGAAGAGACAAGTTATAGAGAGGAATATCCCAGAGCTTTTCAGGTAATTTTGACATCCATCGACCATTTTCGTGGCACACATGAACGGAGGTTTGCAAAGGGCCTTCCATTAGTACCTGTTCTAGAACGTCATAGGGTGTCCTGGGAGGAAAAAAAGAGAAGGATAACTAAATTATTCCATACACTATGGCTGAGTTAATGCCATTGGACCTGTGCAGAATGTATTTATACATGCTATAAAACGTCAACCTTCTCTCAAGTCGCAGCAACAAAATGTCAAGAGGCTCACAGGCACAGAATACAGTGCTCTTGTTAATATTGTCTTCCCACACAATGCCGAAGGGATGTTCCAGCTCCGAGCTTGTAAAGTGACCAACTGAAAGAAGAACAGAGCCATGACAAACATGCACAGCTTTGTCGGTGTGGAGAAATGATTGTCCACATTGGCTATATCAACTACCACAGAAGGCTATAGCCGACTTCCAGAAGGAAACAATGTCTGTTCCCAAATCCTTAGCAGCCCCCGGGAGCATGATGGCAGGACCAGGCAGGGGCTGGGTCTGCAGGCCCCTCGAGAGAACAAAGCTTCAATCCAGCCACCGCAGCAATGCCTCTGCCAGACACAGGATTTTCGCATCATGTTGGCCTCTGGGGGTCAGATGAAAACTTCCATCTTCTTACACCCCATTTTGACAAGATCTCTTGATGCCTGTCCTTATCTCTGCTACTGAGCCCATGACCACAAGTACTTCAGTTGTTCAGACCTTCCTGAAAGCTACTCCTGAACTGTTCTTCTTGGATAACTCTCTCTGGGATCTTCTGGAAAATTTGCAACAGTCACACGGGAGTGCCATTAAAGTGCAACCCAGGTGAGAAATCGTGGTCATCACTAGGGCCTACTAGAGTTATGCTGTTCATTTTTCACTTTATTTTCTCCCAGACAACACAGAACATGAGGATGAGATCCTCATGATGTTTTTTTTCTTTCTAGGATGTTGCCTGAAGGTCAGGTTTTGTTTGTGAAGGTAAAAGCCTTCCTTCTTTCTACCAGTGTCAAGGCTTTGTCTGTTGTTTTTTGTCCCCAGCTAGGTAGTAGAACACTTTTTTAGACCATGGCACAGTGATCACCAGTAATAACATCACACCTTCCACTTCCCTCCTTTTCAAAAAGCTAGCACTGTAAATGTTTCCTCCCTACAGAGACAGCAGTCGCATTTGTATCGTGCAGGTTTTGTGCTGCACCAGCCTTCCTGACTCGTCCCTGTTCCCTCTTGCTGCATCTCTGCACAAGGTTGCTTCTCCCCAAAACATTCTTTCGGTTGTTTTGGGAGGTGGCTGGTTTTTCAGGATTTACAAGTGAGCTGTGCTATTTATATGAAGAACCCGTGGTTTCCTTAAACGTGGCGCAATACATTTTTTTGACAGTCACATGAGGTCATCTGAAAGATAACATTAGGAATGGCTTTCCTATGCTTTACGCACACATCACCCATAGCAGACACAACCGGCTTTTACATCTGCTGACGCACGATGCACGTAGCATCGCTCGTCCAACCTGCCTGGCTGCTCGTTTGGTGTGGCTTTGACTCGGTCTAATTGAGTTAGATATCACCCCAGTTAAGATAAGGATGGGATCCCGTCGACCAAGGGAAGTGCCCAGCTGCCGCAGCCCAGTGACAGCGCAGCGACACTGCCCACGTGTCCTGGGGTTTTCCGCCTGGCGAAGTGCGGCTGCCTCAGTGGTTATCCGCACACACGCACAAGGCCCTTGCGCAAGCAAGGAAGAAGTGGTTTGAACCTGCTCCCTTTCTCTGCTTGCTAAAAAAAAGAGCAGGTATTTGATGGGCTTGGTGCAAAGGCCAGTGGAAAAACTCCCATGGGTTTATTAAAAAAAAAAAACAAAACACAGATCTTCTTGTCATGGATGAGCAAATGGTCTCTACGTGCCACATCTGGAAATAAGTTCAAACCTCAGCAAGATCACCTCAGACATCTTCCAGCTCTGCAACGTAACATGCCAGCCCTCTGCCTCCTGCAGACCCCTCGCTCTGACAGTGGAGGTTTCCTGCTGACCTCATCCCCTCCTGCTGCATTTCACAGCTCCTCTGACCGCACACCGCTGCTCTCCTGGGGCCGCCCTGCTCCTCTGCGTGAGTGATGCTCCCAGGCCATGCTGGAGCTGTACCCGCTGCCACCCTCTCTGCCACCAGGCATTTTCACTGCCATGACTGACACTGGCACAGCCCCATGGCCATTCACCAGCCGCAGATCTGCTACGTGGAGGTTTTCACCCAGGAAGGCAGCAGGGGTGGTCGGGCGGTGAGAAGCCACCAAGCCGGGAGTCCTTACTGAGGGACCACTTCCCTCCTCCTCCTCCCATCCAGCCTCTGTTTCCTGCTGACCCTCCAAGGACCCAGCTCATCAGAGGCCAGAAATTAAGCTACCCCTGCTGAAAAAGTTTTGGGTTTCTGCCACATTCGTCCCTCACAGGGGCCAGCCAGTGACCTCTCAGCTGGAGCAGTCGCTGCCCTGACCCTGGTGGGACCGGGACGCTCCATGAGGAGCATCCTGCTGGGCCTGGGGAAGCCAGCAGTGACAGAAACGGCGAGACCAAGCCGTGCTGTGGTCCTGCCCATCAAGTCCCACACAAAAGCAATCACACCGGGCTCTGGCCTGAGCCCCTGCACAGCACAGCCCCTCGGTGCTCACCCCACGCTCGGCTCCTACCTTGTGTCAGAGAGGCGGCATGTCCTTCAGGGAGAAACCACGGCTAGCCTGCAGGAATGAAATCGCAACCGTTAGCTACCACCTCAGTAAATCTCAAAGTTTACTTCCCCTTTCCATGCCTTCATTCCCACCTTCCAGCCTGACGGCAGTGCCACACGGCGCTGCCCTAACTACCCCTGCTCCCACAGAGCCGGTGCCTGCTTTCCCACCCGACCCCGGGCAGCCTCAGCGCAGAATAATGACATTTTAAACAAAACGAGCCCTCAGGAACGGAAACCGCCCGGGGTGCCAGCGACCACCGCCCTGACAAAACCCCAACCTCAGCGGCAGCCCGCCCAGAAGGGAACTGCCGCCACGGCAAGTCCGGGAGACAACGCGAACCCCGCCAACCGCGCCAGCGCGGAGCGAGCTTCCGAGCAGAAGGGCGAGGGGAATGAAAATTAATAATAACGTAAAAACCCCGAAAAGCGGAACGCTCCCCGAGCAGCGCTCCCCGCGGCGTGTCAGCGCTGCCCCTGCCGGCAGCCGTGCCCCCGGCCCGCAGCAGGGCGGGCGGCTCCCCCCGCGCCCCCTCACCTCCTCACAGCGGCGGCACCGCCGCCATCCCGCTCCCCCGGGCCTGCCCGGGCTCCCCGGCACGGCCGCGGGCGCAGCCGGGGCCGGGCGGGGCCGAGGCCGGGGCCGGGGCCGGGGCTGGGGCCGGGGCAGGCCCCGGGCAGGTGGCTGAGGGGCGGGAGGAGCCCGCGGCCGGCTGGGGGTGGAAGGGAGCAGCGGGGGGGGAGTGGCGGGCCTCCGGCCGCGTTAAAACCCCAAAAAAAATAAAAACTCTTATAAATATACCAGTGGTACCTTAGGTGTCTGCTGCTTCGCCCCTTTCTCACAGAGTTTCCGTCCTTCAGTTTCTTTTCCTCATCTTGCCAGGCTCGCATCCGTGTGGAAATTTGGAAATTCACCCGTATTTATGACGGCTCCCTGCAGAAATCCAGGCAAGGTCCTCGACGAGCTTTCCTGTGGAAGCAGGCAGGCGGTAAAGCAGGGAGGGAGTGCCCTACAGAGGCAAACACGCAAACCCCCGGTGCGGTTTCGGAAGCAGGGTGCCCACAGGGCTTCTCTTCCCCCCGCAGGGCAGCATTCCTAGTGGGTCATCTGCAGTGGGACTCCGCGATCACACCGCGGCCAGGACGAGGGGAAAACTCAGGCTGCTACCACGTCGTGCCTCTTCACGCAAGGGCGTATCTTCCAGATACCCCTTCTTCACTATCTCAGTTTTGCAGAGCAAAAAGGAAGAACCGTGTTCTTGCACAGAGCGAAACTTGGAGGAGTGGCAGCGGGCAGAGCTGGTTAACATCCAGCTGCCGAGCCTCTTCCCTTGGCAGTCCCAGGACAGCAGGGCTGCTGAGCCTCCATGGTTGTGCCACGTTTCAGACTGCTGTTTATAGATCAACACTCCTCTAAATTATCCCAAAATTTTCAGGAGATATAAGATAGACATGGAGCAGGTTGTAAAGGTAGGAACCAAAAGGACAAAATGCCCGGAGGGGTGAAGTTGAGCAAAAGAGAAGGTAATAAAGAGGAGATGCTGTTTATAGGCTGGGGGGGGTTCCATAGGCATGACAGAAAGTGGCTGAGAACAGTTTCAGGAGAACCATCGTGTGTGAAGTTGTCAGGGCTAATTGGGAAATATGGCTGTAGAGAGGAAGAATTACAAGTTGTTTTTGTGTTAATTTGAGACGAACAACAGGAAGATCAAAAAACAAACCAAACCAAACCAAACCAAAAAAAAAAAAAAACCATGGAACTGAAATACCAAAATATTTTATCCTGGAGGCATTATAACAGGACTTCAGGTCCTGGGACCTCAGGTCCTGGGACCTCAGGACCCAGGTTTGGGTCTCAGTTCTTCTTCAGCTGCTCTGGAATTACTGGAGATAGCAAGACAGTTGCTCCTGGTTTAGTCCCTAGGTCACAATCTCTCTAGGGGGGATTTAGGAAGCCAGTAAAAGGAGGAATGACGGGAAATTAATCAGCAAGCGATTAAGCCCTGAATAAGCATGTCTCCCAAGGAAGGGTCAAGGAAAGGATAACCTATAGCAATATTTGCAAAAGTAATGATAGCAGATCTCAAGATCGGGGGGGGAGGTGGGGGAGCCCAAGATTTCTCACCATGCCTGCAAAATAAATGTCTACATTAAAAAGATGGATAGTGGAGTTCAAAGATATTGGACACAGAAGAACTTCTTACCCAGAAGGAGCTTTTGAAGCATTTGGTAATAAAAAGGTTTAAAGCTGGTTACATTTATGAGAATCAAAACACATAGATACAGAAGCTTCAGCATTGCATCTTGATGGAAACACAGGCCTGATTTATAGCTGTGGATCAGAGTGAAATATTTCTGGTTTATTAGTCAGAGCGACACCAGTCAGAGAGGCTTAAACTGGACTTCATACATTTAAACAGGCCTGGCTGCCCAAAATAAGATAAACTGCACTCAGTCTGAGAGAAATCAATCATCTTCTCGGAGGACTTCAAGCCTTCGGAGGTTTATTGAATGCTGGCAATATCTGGGATGTTGCGAGAGATTTTTTTCTTCCCTCACCATTTTTTTTTCCAGACATTGCACACCACCACTTCTTTACTCCATAACATGCAGAAATGCCACGCAGCTGGTAAACAACCTTAGCTGAATTCCCTGGATTTGAGGTGTTTGCTTGTTCTGGGGACATTTGCAACACCCTGGCAATGTGTGTTTGTTCCTGCCCTGACTGACTGATAAGTCCCCTCAACCCTCACCTAATTTCTGTCTTTGGGAACAAACAGGCAGCCTAACATTTCAGAGAGAAGGCTGCATATCTGACGGCTGCAGCTGTGATGACGCCTGAGAGCAGGGCAAACAGTGAGGAGACAGCCTGCAACACCAGGGAGATCACCCTGCGCAATAAGAAGGGCCTGGGAAGGTGGTCGGCACTACAGCCACCCTGCAGGTCTGTGCCCTAGAGAAAAAATATGTCCCAGATGTGCCTGGAGTTGGTTTCTGGTTCCCTGCGTTTGCTTCTGGGGCTGCTGTGCTGACTCCTGATCCCCATGTCTGTCAATGAGGTGCCTTTGGTGACCTAGTACCAGGCAGCAGGAATCACCTGGCACAAGGGTTTTGGTGGGATTTACGTAGCCCGAATGCATCCCAACGTATCCGTGCCATCACGGAGGGACAGCCCTGACTTTATCTGCAGCAGGCAAATTCAGAGTAAAAATGCCACTCTGATAGCTCAACACTGAGCACAATACTGCTGTCCTGATGTGATGGATACTTGGGAACCAGGGCTGCACGATGTGCTTTTTCTCATCGGTTTTGCAAGATAAGGGAAATGTTTTGGTGTATTATAGAATAACAGAGAGGAGAAAGATAATTAGAGTTCAATTTTATTAACAAAAATTTTAACAGAAATTTTTGAAAAAGAAAACAAAAAGATTTTTCCAGTTTGATCCAGTCCCATTGACGTTAACTGTGGCTTCAGTGGGCTTGAGGCAAGGTCCAAGCAAAACAATTTTCTTCTCACACAGAAGCAACTGAGATTTCAATTTCAACATGACTACACCAGTGTTGACAAAAAAGGAATGCCCTAAAGAAACACTGAGTAAAGCTAGGTTACTTCTGGTCCCACCAGTGTTTTAAAAAAGACACTTCCAAGTACCTTAAACAAGTGACCTAAGTCCTTCCAAGCTGTCAACTACGGTGTGAGCTGTGTGCTGTGAGGAGGGGAAGGACCCGAGAAATGACACAAGTTTCCTCACTGCATGGGACAGACTCTTGCAGCCTTCTTGTTACAATGGTGGCACATCCTCCTAGGGTCTCGGGGTCCTCCACAAATATTCATTCCTCCTCCTGACACCCCGCTGGCTGATCCTCTGCTAGTCAGGGAATGATAAAATGGGACCCTTTTGAGCTACTGGTTCTTCTTGTCTTTCAAACAGGTAATCAGCTTTGTCCACTGGATCAGCAGACCACAGAAGGCCAGCTAGCACGTGGAGGCACAGCAAAGCTGCTCATAATACCCTGATAAAAAGAAAGGCTGGAAGAGAAGATAAACAAATCTTTCTCATCAGACCCAAAGCCTGAGAAGACAGGAGGAAGAGGAGAAGGAGGCTTTGCTGCTAGAACCTGTTCCCTGCATGGCAAAAAGACATCTCCCTGGGAAGTGGGGAGACACGAAAATAATTGCATTCCTGCCTGCTAGAAAGGATTTCCAGTTACAGGGAACGAAGAGGGGAAGCCTGCTCCTCTCATTCCTCCCTCTTCTCAGCTTTGTTTTCTCGTCCTTTTGCTTTAAAATTATCCTTAAAAATTATGGGGACGAGGCAAACTCCTGAGCTCTGGCAACTGTTTTCTCACCACACTCCCCATCCTACATGAATCTCTCTTTCTGGTAGCTGGGAGAAGTCAGAAACAAAACCCTCTACTCTGACACCCCGATCCCCACAGAAGTTGAACCCACAAAGCAGAGCAACACTTCTCCTCCAAGAAAGCAGCTCTCCAAGTGGCACGAGAGGCAGCAGCTGGGGCAGGAGGGGAGCTGCAGTGTTACAGCTGCCCACGTCTTTCCTGGGTGCAGCTCCTAACGTGGTGGTAGAGAGTGGGGAGGGGGAGGGACTCTTCCGCTTAAATTCATCCCAGTGGTGAAGCTGAGAGAGCAAGTCTTGTGTCCTTCAATAGCCTTGAACAACATCCCACCTTCTTCCTGTGATCAGTTGTGAAAACCAGGCACCTGCTTCCTCAGGGATAAGTTTCCAGTACCTTTGACACTGGGCAGAGGCTGAAGTGTCTGTGTCTTTAAGCCATCCAGACCTTAATTCGTGAGGATCTCATGTAGGTTCGGCCTTGATGGTTCTGAGCTTGCGTCATCGGGAAATAACTAAGAATATTTTCCTAAAGTTTCTTTCCCTCCCACCCCACCACCATGCATTCCTGGTTTGCATGGTCATCCATAACCACAGCCTGACTTAGGGTAAGACCCTTCAGGGGCCATAATTGGGCACGAACATGATTCACCTATCAACAAGGTGACAGAGGTCAGAAAAACCACGTCCTCATTGCAAAAGCAGCCCTACTCTGTGCCCTGCAAAGCCGTATCTGTTGCATTTGTGTAGACGTGGTGCTCATGTTTGGTCTCAGCATGCTTATCATCAGTACCTGGGCGTATGACCCAAGGCACTTGGGCAGTGCAGGTGTGATCTGAAGTGACCTGTAGCAGCAGCTTGTTCTCCAAGAGGACATGAGCAAACAACACGAGTCATCCGTGGCAGAGGCTACAGGTGCAGGGCTGGTGGCAGCTGAGCTCAGGCTGCCTGCCTGGGTCAAACACTGCCAATAATAAAGGCTAAGATCTACAACAGAAAAGTGATGTATTAAGCAGTTCCAAAGGGGCCAGGCAACCTAACGAAGCATTTTATCCCTTATAACATTTTTTTTACTCTATCACCTAGTAAAAAAAACACCATAGCAACCTCACCATAGCCTAAAAGTAGCCACTCGCTGGAGGATTGTTTTCCACTGGCGCTCGCTGAAAGTTGGTGTGAGGAATGTGGAGCTGAAAAGTTGCACCAGATACACAAGGGCTGCAGCTACCAGGATAATCCCGCTCTTGCACATGCAGGACAGCAGCTCTGCTGGAAGTGTGCATAAAAACATTGCTGCTACAGACGCTTCCTACCCACAGACCCAGGCTGTGGTATGCTCTATTTCACCTGAGCTGATTCATCGATATCTGGATATACACTCGATATAGCCCACCGTTCCCAAACCTTCTAAGAATACTAAGTACCCTTCAAGCTGTCGCATGGCATTCCTACCTAGGGGATGTTACTAGCACTGTTGAGCACAACATACAAAATGAAGTGCTGTCTGGCCTCAAAAGCAGATTTGCCAAGCCTCAAAATACAGCATTCAAATACATCAAAATACAGCCAGCTCCTTTTAAAGGCAATGGCGTAAAGCCACCACCATGCACTGGGAGCTCAGCAGCTGCTTGAATGCCACTGTTTGTGTTTCATGAAGGATACACAAGGAAATATAGAGCAGCTGCTCTTGCAGTGGCCAAACCCCACCTGACTGTCTTTGCTTCCTCCCATGGGTTAATTTCCCACAGCATTTTCTTTCAGTTGGACTCAAGGTGCGCTAAGACTTCTCCCACCCTCACCCCCACGCCCTGTAGGACTTTGTACATCTCCCTGCAAGGAAAAAAAAATCCACTGCCTGTTATAAACAAATCAAATCCTATAAAAGACAGTCTGAAGACTATCTTTTTGGCAATGGGCTTTTCCATGGATTATGATTTTTACGACTGCCAAGTTTTGCAGTATAAACAATGTCAGTTTTCCTTGCAGTATCTCCGTAGGTACGCCACCTGTAGTGATCGTGACAACGGCAACTAAGCCATTCACAGTAATCAAGGACAGTAATAAAATTCACTTACAGGAGTATACGAGCACATTTATTACAGCACACATGTTCGGAGCTGCAGGGAGCAAGGACACTTGTGGCAAGTTGAAATGCGAGTTTTTCCTGCTCCCCGGATCCACGTGAAGAACATGATGGCACACTCACGGTACGCCGTTGCACCCATTAACTGTTTGTACCTGAATAGCTGTGCTGCTGGGATGGGAGAAGCCCCTTCAGTTTGTGGGCTCCACCAGTTTGTTGACCAGAACCATCAGCTACAAATTGGAAGCCCTTACGCCTGCGCTCCTGCAGCCGGCTCCTCATGTAGCTGTGGGGCAACACCAGCCAGGAAAGGGGAAAAAAGTGGTCTTAGAAAGACACAAGTTGTTCTGAGAGCACATCCATAAGGCATTAAGAATATGTAAAACTCCCTCTTCACTCAGCCGTCCTGAACTTCCTCATGTTTAAAATGAAAGTGAACATAAAATCCCCTAAATGATTTCAGGCTTGCAGCTGTTAGCACGAGATTGAGAAATGCAGTTCTTTTTGCTCTTACAGTCTCTTTCAAGTCCCTTTGTTCTTACAGACAGAGTTCAGGACTGTGTAATTCTGCAGGAAAAGTAAGCTGGACCATCTATGTGGTGGTCTGTGCTCCTTCTCATTGCCTTGTTGACTAGGGCATGACTCCTCAGGGAGCCAAGACCAGTGATATTTTTGTGTCAAAATGCTCATGTGCAGCAGAACTGCGAACTTGCAGCTTGCCTATGCTCAGGTGTTGCCTACAGGCTCTGTATACCACCAAGATTTTGCCCTGATAGCAAGTGTGGGTGGTCAGGGTGTGTAGTTCTCCCCTCAGTTCTTCCCATGTGGGCCTTCTATCAGTGCTTTCAAAGTAGAGCCAACCAACAGCAGCGCAAACAGGCAGACAGACAGACCGAGCTGCTATCTTAATGGCATGTAATGCATGGAACAACCCCAACAGCAGAGGTCCCCAGCTTGGGGACCTTGGCTGCAAGGCCTTGGCGTGATAACCACGGTTAAGCAGAAGTATTTGCACAATCTCCAGTTATTATTTAATCTAACACCTCGGGCAAAATGTCAGGCTATTGTCTTGCAAAAGCGTAGAGTGATGTCAAAGGCCATAAAATTTCTTACAAGGTCTTTCTCAATTCAGGCTAAGAACAAAACAAATAAAAATGTGACTCAGATATTCTGACAGAGCAGCAGCCTCAGCCTCCAGTTCCAGCAGCACAGGAGCAGGCATGTCCCTGCATATTATGCCCCTCTCGCCTCAGTTGGGCAGCTTTCCTTCCAAACAAAAGCTCGCTTCGTGAGAAATGAGGGCAGGAGAGCCTGTTTCTTACTCCACTCTTCTTCAAAACACATCTCCAAGGGCTAACCCAAGGTCTGCAGTCACAGCGTCTCTTTAAAATGCAAGCAAATTGACAAATAAAAGTATGGTCCAAGTAATATATGGACTAATTTTTTTCCCCCCAGTTTCTCAGTAGCCCTGGTAGTCTCAGGGAGATTCATAAAGAGACACAGTGCCTTCCCAAGTTGTGCATACAGGCGCCCCCTGGGGAACGAGAGGAATACAGATACCTCCTTAGTAGAAAATTCCCAAATTCTTGGTCCTTGAAGGGGTGGATGGTGAAGGAAGGCTCCTTGTACCTGGGCAGCCAAAGTTCACATAGTCGTCTCCCACTGTCACCCCTCCCTACGCTCCTCATTCTCCTGAGGGTATCATGCTCCTTAGCAGCATGTTGATTGCTTCACATGTCAGATCCTGGCATCACCTGGAGTTTCATCCACGCCAAACCTGGCACTCACCTGGAAGGTATTCCAACCGCGGGATCGGAGCCATGCGGCTCAGCTCCAAAGGGGGCGAATTCATCTGACATCCCCACTGGAGCTAGCTGTGCAGCACCTCTAGAGAGCAAGTCAACCCATCCCAAACTAAAATCAGACCGACTGCAGCCCCCTCTTTCTCTCCACCAGGCTTCTCAATGCTTACGGCCATTAGCTCCCCTGACAGGCTGTCTCCAGAGGAGATGACGCTTGAGTTTTAAGGGAGATAACTGGCCAAAGTCTATTTAGGGTGTTGCAGAGAAAAAGGTTGCTCACCGCAGACCAACATTGCATGATCAGGCAAGACCGATCACTAACATGGGATCAACATGCTACAGGATGACACAGCAGCACAAAACAGATTGGAGTCAGGCACGGGCGTGTGGTTCCCTATCAGCCACAGTAATGTCAGATTTTGTTGCTTTTCCTTTTTTTCTGGCTGGCTCCGTGCCAGCTGCAGAAGGACAGGCAGGCAATACCTGGTCCATCACAGAGTCTGCTGCTACAGAAGAAACTCCCCAGATTTTTTAGCATATTTAAATCATCTGATTGATATTTTTAGGAAAAATTTAGGAAACCAGCACAGCATGTCATTATGCCTGAGCCCTGTGACTTGGTTGAAGAGTCCCAGTGTTAGATTTATTGTGGCATGAGCATACGGCTTCATCATAGACCCAGTTCTGCCTCAGGCCCTTGTCTCAGATGTATCATCCATTTTTGAAAGCATTAAATTCAGCATTTGAGAGAGATTCAGTAAGAAAGCATGATGCCAACAGAGGTCAGTACATCACTGTAACTCAGTCACTCCTAATCTTAGCTAGTAAAAATAGCTCACCTTGTAGATCACGACTTTTTTTAAATGAGCAAAGAGATTTAAAAGATACTTGTAAATAATATCCTTTAAGAGGAATTGTCCTAGTCACTGGCTCATCCGAACAACAACAATAGAAGAACAAACAAATTTTAAAGGAAAGGAAAGAACTTCAGTGACCATAGCATTTTTTGGCTTTTCTTCCTCCTCCGTCCCTCCACCACACACACAAATTTTTAAAGTAAATGCTGAAAACGAATGAGAAGACTATAAAATTGTCCTGTTTAAATTATGAGAAAGGCCACCAACATGGCAGGAAACGCACCTGATAGTTACTGCTCGCCCTAGGATGTTGTCATTGCATCAGCAAGGAACTGCACACAGAGTCTTGAAATGATTCAAGCCCTCTGTTAAAGTAAACAGAAGGTTTACTTTCTGCTCTGTTGGGAAATCCCTAGTGACAGGTTGTAGAAAATAGCGACTCCTTCTCAGTGGCCTGCCTCTTAATGAAAATGAAGAGCAAATGCCTGGGATACTGACCTCCAAACTGCCCCCGTCAGCTTCATGCTGAGCAGAGCTCACCTACACTGACCAAGCGATAGCACTGACTCCAGCTACTGCCACTCTCCCTTGTGAACGGGGTGCAAGCAGACCTCCTCGGCATTCGGAGCGGGTGGGAGGAGGATAGAGCAGCAGCAGCAGATGCCAGCAGAGGGAAGGTGGAGTCCACGGGACTTGCTACCAGCTTTCCTGGGCACGACTTTTTACATTCCCTTCTCTCAGCAGTTACTCCCACAGGTTCCCATTACCAACCCCTACCGCAGCCCTCACGTTGCCAAAACCCACCAGGTGTTGGCGGGACCAGGAACCAGCAGATGGAGCTCCTCTGGGGCTCTCCAAGTCAGCTGAAGTTTTTCTAAGCAGTCCTGTTTGCACCTCAGTTACCCAAGAGCAGAAATGATAACACTGATCTCTCTCCAGCTCTTCCAGGCAGATGGTGTTTGTGCACCTCTAGCAAGCTTTCCCCAGCAGGGTATCAGCTGTCCTTGGGACTCTTTACACCCCAGCCTACCACAACAAACATCACATGCTGCAGGGACGGTCATTTATCACAAGAAAAGAAGCTCCTATCTTTTAGGGAAAACAAACTGAGCAACGGCAGGCTCCGGTATGCACTGGCAGAGAGGAATTCTGTGCTGACCCACACAAATCTCTGGAGAACAGAGCTTAGGGAAGGCCTCCAAGCACCAACAAAGTAGAAGTGAACGTTGTCACTATTCAGCCTCGCTGCCCGAAGACACAAGCCTGTGCCATCACTCAGTGATCTCCTGGCTAATATTTTAACCTCTTGGCCAATGCCACCTACACCTGAGAGAGGAATCCAGGTCAGTAAGACATTAAGGTGGGATTCGGCCCGTCCAGTCCCACAGATACCTGCAATGTAGATGTCTACTGATGTCTGCGCTTACCCAGGTAAGACTGCTTTTGCAATCAAGAAGAGTAAATAATTGAAAGGTGCAATCCTCTAGCCTTGAGAAGACATCTAAAATCCATCTGCTGAGTTACACCCTGGAGCGGGCTGTTTCTCTCCCCACCACAGTGAAGAATTTCTTGATTTCAGAGCAATAACCTTCCAACAAAGAGCACAAATGAGCTTGCTGGAGGAGGGGAGGGAGCCCTGGCCGAGTCGTGGGCCTGGCAGAAGGGACAAGAGCACACAGCTGTGGCCAGTCCTCCCAGGAGCACTGCCAGAACAGTAGTGAAGCAACCTCACACTGGAAGATGCAATTCCAGGTCCCAAATTGCTCCAGGCCAGAAATAACACAATATTCCCCAAGCCAAGATAGTACAGTCAAGTTTGTTCGCAGCACTCTATTTTTTTTGGACAGAGGGAGTCATTTGTGCTGAATCACAGGAAGGGAAGGCGAGGCGAGGCGAGGCAAGGCAGGGGAACCCTTTCCAAAGAAGGGTGTACTCGTGCAGGGGCAGGAGAAGGTGGATGAAGGTTGAAGGGAGATTGAGGTACAGGCACAAAGTACAGCATAAGGCAGAACTGGACAAAGTTAGTCAGCCCTTTCCCTGCCACACAGCATCTGGCAAGGCACTCAGAAGACAGCTCAAAACCTATACACAGGCCTTTACAGATGGGGAAGAGCAGGAGGAGGATGGCCATGGAGCAGGCTTTCTAGCAGGAGCTGATAGTGCCTGTAACACAGAGAGCTTCTGTCTGTATACACCTTCATTTTCTTAGAGCAAGTTTTAATACTTTCAGACCAGAAAATGCTTCCCAAGATGCCCCGAACTGAAACCAGCCCAGCACCTTGTAACACACGCAGCGCTCCCCTTATCTGCTCCACTCCACCCTCGCACTCCTTGGCTGTCTTGTCGCCTGCCCATCTCCGCTCCAAACTCCTAACGTGACCGTGGCACCCCAATGGTGATGACGTGTGGAACTCCACGCACTGCACCAACACGCCTTTCTGCTTTAAGTACAGATGGGACTGTTGTGGACCAGCCTAGCTGTTTAGGCCTGAGATGTTTTAAAGAAGAGGGGTGGTCCTTGCAGAAGTATGGGAAAAGACAGTTCAGATTTCTCCCCACACATACCCTTCCTTCAGATACAAGAAACAATCAGTAGGCAAGGCAAGTGCTGCAGAGGATGGAGCAAGCATCTTCAGTTTCCTCTGAGTCACAAGAATCCCTTCAGGTATAAATCTGCCAGCTCAAGCTTTACTTCCAAATTATGGAGCCCACCTGTTCAGTAAAGGACTTATTTACCTGCCAAAAACATGTCTGTGTTTTCACATTCATCTTCATTATCACATCAGCTTCCATGTTTTTGTCTCACTCTCACAGCTCTTTTTCTTTCCCTTCCTCTTAAAATCCTCCCAGTGTATCAACACTGTGATATCAGCTGTCTCCAGAAGATACCGCTGTCCTGCCAGGGTATTCAATTATGTCTAGTTTTTTGTAATGTTACTCGAGTGCTACTAAACACAGAGTTGAACACTTTCTTCTTTAAGAAGAGAAAGGATGAATTAAAATAGAAGAATGAGGGTCCTGCACCTCCTCAGAGGTCATCACCACTTGCGTTTATAGTTCACATAAGTCTTATTTGGGTGCTGGAAGAGAACCAACACCAACTGTTTCAAGTTGGAAATACTGCAACATGCAGCTCAAGCAAACCCAATAAACTATTTCTTCCAGCAGCTGAAGTGGTCTACGATCCTAGACAAAATAAATTAATCTACAGCTCTTTCTGCCCTTCAGCTGTTCTTTACAGGACGCCCAAATCCTGCTCATACACCTCCTGAGGAGATGCCTCTCGCTCCTGCAGCCATTTTACCAGTCAGGCCCATCTGCTGACCAAACCCGCCCAGATCATCCAATATTCTTGTTAATATTTTATATGGGAAATGGCTTCTCATTTTCCAAGAGTATTTTCCTGTGAATAGTGGGTCAAAGTCCAGTGTCTCTCCTTTGTAGGCTGTGCATTATCACCCGCTGAAATCTCGGTTCTCATTGACACAGCGATAACAGCAAGGAGGTAGCAAAGATCTGTATTCAAGTTGTTTGTAAGTGTGATGCTGATGTGAATATGGAGCATGATAGGGTCAAGGTAAAATAAACAAGCTATGCAAAGCCAGTTTATTTCCCCTGGGCAGCTACCTCTTTGTTATGTCAAGGGCTTATTTACCTGCAGTAGGTGGCACTTAGTGATCTTTTCATTTTAAGCCAGCTACTTTGTGCCCATCCCCTTCTCATAACAAAAAGACCATCTTCAGAGTCCTTCTTTGATACAAAGCGGGTAATCTGAACAATAAACAGATAAACAAAGCTTGCTAGAAAAAATGATTAAGTCCCCTTATCCATGTTTAAGAACTGTTTTTCTTTTATTCTGCCAGAGTCCTGGATACAACAGTAAAAGCCAGCGGAGCAAATCATAGAATCCTAGAACCATTAAGGAAAAGCCCTCCAAGATCATCTGGTCCAACCATCCCCCTACCACCAATGTCACCCACTAAACCACGTCCCTAAGCGCCACGTCCAACCTTTCCTTGAACACCCCCAGGGATGGTGATGCCACCAGTTCCCTGGGCAAATCCTACATCCCTGTATTTGTCAGTTCCAGGGCTGTGGGTGCAGCAGCAGTGCCAGCATGGCTGTGATGTTTAAACAGCCTCATTTGCACCCTAGGTCCATTTACGAATATTTGGAAACCAAAGTTCAGATCAAATAGGTTTCCACAAAGACGCATCTTTTCAGGCTGGTGAAAAAGGCCATTCAGGCTGTCCACAAAGCTAGGAAACATAAGGACCAAAACATCCCCAGCTGAAAGCTTATTCCCAGCACACACAAAAACGTGCAAGAGAACTGTGAATTTTCTGTGTACTTTAAACACAGAAAATACTTACAAAAGCTTATGAAGGCCAGGATGTGGGGAGATGCCCCCTCAGCAGGTTACCCCTGGGCAGGCAGCAGCCTCCCTGCCATGCATCACACCCTGTGGGGCTGACCCACGCCAACACGCCTACTTGGCTACCCAGTAGCCATCTCAGGGAGTATCCTCACCAAGGACTGTAGGTACCATATCGCTCCCAAAATGCACAAGGCAAATAAACCCGGTCCCATACCTCCCTCCTGCATGCCTTCATCCTACTCTTGATTAATGAGGCTGGAGAACAGCCCCACCAAGGTTTTCAGTAAACACTTTTTGGGAAGCAAAATCATAAAACAAGAATTTCTGAAATCTGAAAAGTGAAATAGTGGGCCTTTTGGCAACAGAGAGAAATTCACCCTCAAGATATTCCTTTTTGGGTAAGCCCTGCTGACCTGAGAGAGATCCCAAAGCACTCAGAGCTTGGAGTTTGAGTGGCGCACACAGTATCTCCCTTTAGAGGTGGGGGAAGGAGAGCAAGAGAATTGCAAACAAGAGAGCCTGGCTTGCATGCCCAGGGAAGCTCTAGAAAAAATATCAGGGTAATAAGGTTTTCTCATGTGCATATTGTTTCAAAACAATCTACTTTTATTTTCTGGCAGAGCACATAGGCATAGACATAGACATAAGATAGACAATTTTGTAAATAATTGGATATTTTTTATTAAATGAAGTGTCTGCATACTTTTCCTACTTTTTTTTTTAATTTTATTAAAGATTAAGACACTTGACTATCCTCCAAACATCCTGCCTTCACATTCCTCTCCAGAGTGGGTAAACAGGAAATCTTGCATAATTGTCCATGTTCTTTATACCAGTTTGGCATAGGCATGGTGCCAGAAGGCATTTAACACCTTTGCTGGTAAGAACCCCCATCAGCCTAATTACTAGTGGAATCATAACTGGGGAAACAAACAGCAGCCTGGTGGTTGAGCAAATGTTAGAATGAGCTGAATATTACATTTCTCGGTTAAGTTGGCTTTGTGCAGCTACATGGACTCACCTACCTCCCAGACCAAGATAAGAGTGAAGCAGAGCAATGGGCCAAGAACCTTTATCCCGTGTATCCTGCTCGACATTTCCAAACAACTAACTGCAGTTTCCCTGCTGCTCCATGCATGAGTTATTTTGGGAGATCCTCCTCCTGAGACATCAAGTTCTTACTCCCTAATCAGGGTGCGTGCTGGGTGTCTGAGAGGTAACTCAAGGCTTTGAGAAGCGGTGGTGGAATGGCCAAATACCCCAGAGAAAGGCACTGAAATGACTGATCTGGTGAACAATGAGCGCTGTTGAGCTCTTCGTAAAATCACAGTGTCAGCATTAAGGATCTGAAAATGTATTATGTGCTGTCCATCTTTCCAGGCAGTATAAAGATTTCAAATTCAATTAAAAGACTATATTTCACCAGCTATGTACAGGTTAGCTACAGAAACAAATCTTTCTCTAGAAAGTAACTAAAGAAAACAAGCAAAAGACAGATCAAAATGAATTGATTCAATGAAGAGTTGTTGCATGTGCACTAAGCTTTTCCTGAAAACAGCTTCTGGAGCTCCTCCCGAGATGAAGCAGATCTCCACAGAGCTGTATCTTCAGATGGGACAGAATCTGCTGCCCCAGCTGGGATCAAATGGGTCACAATGGTTCAGTGAATCCAGCACAGCACAGGGTTCTCATTTAAATAACCTCTAAAATACACCTTGAGTTGGGATTTCCATACCACTGTGGTACAATCAGCTCTTGCTCACAGGATAATGAACTATATAGTTCATGGAGTTGTAGGAGACAAGGAGAGTTTTGTCAGGGCCCAGGTTTGCACAAATCCAGGAAACACTGGGAGATCCCCTGCCCTGTCCCGTGGCACTCTCTGTTTTCCCACCACCACGTCTGTCATCTTTTTCCAAAGTGCATCTCACTTGCTCACATGCGAGAAGCTCTTTTTGCCCTGCCTGCAGCACGTGCAGTAGAAGCAGAGGGAAGAAGCGAACAACTTCACTTCCACCTCCCACCTGATCAGTCTGGACAGGTTTTGGACAGGGCCTGGCTCCCTGCAGGGGTGCTGAGGCCTTTGGGAAAACCCCATATTCAGGAGACCCTTCAACTAAGCCAACAGGGTCCCTAGCTCCTGTCAGACACTATTGGAGTTACAATGAAGGGTAGCATCGAAGAAGAAAACAATTGTATCTGACAAATATTGAATGATAGGGAAGAATTCACAGTACGACACCCAAAACTACTGATCTCTCCTTATCTTTCTCTTCCATTCCTGGAGCAAAAGTAATAAAACTATAATAAATATTCCCAAAACTGCATATTACCAGTTTCAGCTTTAACTTCTGAATACAAGTTTCTTAAAAATAAACTTCCTTGAAATCATGATGGCCTATAGTAAGGTTAAGATCTACTACAGTTGTTAAAATAACTTCAGTGAAAATAATAACTAAGCAGTGTATGCTTCTGACAGAAGACTTTAAAACGAACAGCCTACCAAACTGGCAGAAGTAACTAGCTGAGCACCTGGACCCAGAGCACTGAAAGTGCCCCATCAAATTCAAGCGTTGCCAAACTGATACCTTCCTCATTTCTTCTTGAAACTGGAAGTTTGTTTTTTGTTTGTTTGTTTGTTTTGTTTTTGTTTGGTTGGGGTTTTTTTTGTTTTTTTTTTCTTCATTTCAGTTTGGCTTCGTACAGCTCAGAGATTAGTCCATGGAAAGTTCAATTTTCTATCTGAAAATTTTGGAAGGAAGAGTTAGTTCGATTCACAAACTACAAATAACACTGCCTCTGTTTAATAGACAATCTTTTAAATGCAACACTTCCTCTTCCCACATCTAGGTAGTGCCTTTAACAGTCTCATTCAGCTCATAACACTTTCAAATGCTGCAATTTTCTTCACTTTTAAGTGTAATCCTATTTTCCATGTAAGAAGCAAGGTTAGGGTAAAGGTCTTCTGCATGAATCCTGAGAAGCCAGCCTCTGCTTTGGTGCAATAATTAGTGTGGGAGAAAACCCTGCACATCTTCAGCAGAGGGAGAAAAGTCAATAAGCCACATTTACCCTCCCAGAGAAGAAAGAGGAGGTGAGGGTAATGCAGCCAGGAACCTGAGTAGATATGCACAGCACTGAAGGCAAGGACAAGGGTTTCATACCTGACGCTGAGCAATACGGACCACAAAGAGACACAAGAAAGCTGACAAAAAGTGAGATTACTCTAAGTGGGGATAGAAACTCAGGGTGAAGAGAAGAAAGAGAAAATCTGAAGGGAAAAGGAAGAAAAAGCAGGTAAAGACTTGAAACAGAAGAGGAAGAAATAAGCTGTGCATTCACTATGAAGATATGGAAGGCAAAGGGAAGTCCATGGCTGTGCGCAAATGTGACCTCTGCCAGGACAATTCTATGGAGAATCAGTTTTTAGTGTCATAGGCCATCCTGGTAGCTCACAACCTGTTTGCATCCTGACCGTGTGTGGTCACCATGTTTTCTGCATTCATAACTGAATGCAGAGCAAAAAAGTCCATAGACACCTTTTAAATACGGCAGTGTAGTTTATTTTCAGTACATAAATGGTGTCCTAAAGACAAGACAGAAAAAATTGTGACAAAGCAAATGGAAGCAGGCCAGCAAGGATCTAAAATTGGAGCCTGAATACTACAAGTAAGTCTGATCACTAAGAAAATACCATGGGGGAAATTCCACAGCAGAGGAGCAGTCCAGTTCCAGGCATCACACTCAAAATATGTACTAAAATCTGCCATATCATTGCTGCTTCATCACTGCATCATGAAGAGACAAACCGGGAGTCAGATCTGCTTCAGGAACAACACGGACACAAAAATCCAGAGCTGGCCGTCAGAAAGCTCAAAAACACCCTAAGCTTGAGCTTGAAGCGTTTTACGTGAAGTCACAAAAGAGATCAAAATGTAACACGTTAACTTTACCTCTCCAACCTATCGTATAGCAATATCTTCAATTCCAATCACATTCTCAAACATGGGTTTAGAAATCCTCACACAGATGAGTTCTGTAGTTCATCGGACTTTTCCTTGTCAGAATTACTACAAGATGCAAGCACTTCTCAGTTGTTATTTTTGTTATTTAGTGTTAGCATTCAAGCAGCAAAGAAATTCTGGGGGATCCCTTTAACGCCCAGGCCTGTTATCTGTTAAACAAAGAGAGGAAAAAAAAGTGAGAGGGAGGGAAGAAGGGAGAGAAGAAAATAGGAAGGAGGGAAGGAAGGAGGGAAGGAAGCAGATAAATCTCTGAGCACAATGGAAACATTCAAATGTACAAAAACATATCATAGCAACCTATCCCTACATCAAGGGTCCCCTGCTTCAAGAAGAACCCAAAAAGAGTCATTACATGGAGTTCTTTAGAAACATTTACCATTAAGATCTTCAAGATTATCAAGCACCGCTCACTAATTTTGCTAATTTACACAGTATTTGTGACTGTTACATGTGGTACTTAGCTCTGTGTTATCCAAACAACCCATAGTAACTTTTAAATTACTTTGACCATACAAGAAAAATGTGAGTATTAGAAAATACCAATTCCCTTTTATAGCTGAAGAACTGAGGAACAGAGATTAAAAAATGTCAAGGTTCATAATGATCTTTTAGTATTAGTTTTCCTGTGGCCTCCTAAAATTGGCCACTTGAAAGATCTATCAGTTCTCAGCCATGGGAAATCTGTTCTGGATGCCCTTTCAATTAGGAGTTCCCAGATCCCAGATTAGATCCCCATCCCTCCTGGAACATGTCTTCATCCTATTGCCAAACTGATAACACAGTTTAATTTTTTTTCCATTTCCCCTCACTAACAGCCCAAAACTTTCATGCTATGGTCAACTTTCAATGACAGTAACTGCTGTTTCAGAGGAGCATTTTATTCTCCCAATTCCCTTTTTGCTAATGGACTGCAAAATGATGAGAGAAAAAAAGCTTTGACTTGAAGAGCCCTAGACAAAAATATGAGTTATTAATTATTTAAAAGGTAGCACCCACTTTTAACAGACTAAAAAAGTCCCAGAAATTTTGGGATGGGGATGCAATTTTTTGCCCTGGTGAATGTAAGCATTTAACTTTTAAACTAGCAATCTGTGATGTAAATATTTAGATATCCTGGCACAACTGAAAACCGAGATTTAAGGGAGAGAAATTTCTGAAACTGATAAAATTATAGTAAGAAACAGGAGCGACACCCAGTTCCTTACAGTGTATTACAGAATATGCTATACAGACATGCAAGTATAGGAGCTGTGAGGCCTGACAGGTCTGATTTACAGAAAAAAGAAAAAAAAAAAATCAAATCCCATCACCTTGAAAATCTCTCCCGCGTGCGGCTCCTTGGCGAGGGTGGCCTCGTCCAGCCCATCATAGGCAGACGTCACGTACAGCTCTGCGTAGTCTTTCCCACCAAAGCAGCAGGAGGTGATCCTCGGCGTCGGCAGTCTCACAGTTTGGATTCTTTTTCCTGCAGGGTAAAAAATACAAAATAAAAAAGAGACTGTTTCCCAATTCCCTTTTTGCAGGGAGGATGCAAAGGTGAAATTGCTGTTAGTGAAGGTGTCATGGCTGTGGCATGCACTCGGAAGGCCTTCCCCATCCACACACAGCCCGAGCCACTCAGGCCATGTCCCCACAAACAAGGTGCCACCAGGGCAGGCCTCACCCGTCTCCGGGTCGACACGGATCACTCTCCCAGCGTCGATGCAGGCCACCCAGAGCTTCCCCTCGGCGTCAATGCACATCCCGTCGGGCATCCCCTCCTCCTCCTCCAAGCGGTACACGAGCCTGGGGCAGGCTGCAGGCAGAGGCACGGAGCCGGGTGACCGGAGCTGCCACCAGCTCTCTAGCAGGTCCCCGTCCAGCAGCTTCCCCGCTCTTGCCAGCGGACAAGCTCGCGTTCTGTGAGAAAAATGTGCTGTAAAATTCATATCGTGTCGGCATTTCTGAGCGCTCCTGCCCTGTACCGAGGGGCGAGGACCAGAGGCCCTGTCCCCGTGACAAACCTCCCAGGCGCAGCCGCTTCTCCTGGGCTGTGTTGCTCATGGCAGCCTGGGCATCTCGTTGCAGGCAATGCAATCCACAGATAATGGCATCTCTCATGGGTAAAGATCAAGAACTGGACTTATTTTCATGGCCAGCAAAGCCCCCTGTTTTGACTAGACCTGGGAACCATGTTTGGCGGGCTGGGCTGTGGTGCAGGCCCTGCAGTCACCGCGCCACCCAAAAATATAGACACCAGCACTGGGCCAAGCCCGGGGAGTGCGTCCTCATCAGGGTTTTGTATTCGAGAAGGGAAGTTGCATTATATCTTCTTTAGAAATCTTATCTCCTAAAATCTTAGCGGAGAAAACAGAAATCTGAGTAATTGCAGTTATTTTGTATGGTTTTCACCCATCAATTCACCAAGTTCACACAGATTACAGTATAAGGAAAGGCAGATCAGCCACTTAAATTCCTATGGAGTATAAGAGGTTGAGACAGCACAAAAATACTCCACAGTTTTAAAATGAGGCTACATCAGTTGCGTTCTCACTTGAATTTCCTTTTTGCAGATATTACGATAATAAATCTTTGTCCAGAAAATGACTTGAAGAGAAATTCACCAAACATCTGCAGACAACCTTAACTTCAGAATTGAGAAGCTTCATTCACAATGATAACTTGATTTTTTAGATACATTTCTGTGATATGTACATGTTCATCCTGTATTTGCAATTATGAAGCGAATACAGTTGAGGCATTCCAGTAGGTGGCACTCGAGAATAAACAACAACACAGAGGCTAATTCTCGGCATAAATGGCTTTGTCCCTGCAACTCCTTGGACTGGTCTAAATATGAGCAATCTATCCAGGCGAAAATGCCAAAGCTGAAGGACTGTCAAAAGATTGCTCACCAAATACACCTGCACTATAACTAAATTTGAGAAAAATCACGGTCAGCCTGCTGAGAAGCTGTAACCAGATACAAGATCTCTCAGATAAATCACAACATACTACACACCCAGGTCTTGCTGCAGAAAGAGCAATAATGCTACTTGTCACCAAATTTAGAAAAGTGCATGTACCGATCTTTCCAGTGTGCACATCATAGCTGAAGGCATGCACAGCGTATGCCAGGCTGTCGATGTGAAAGAAGGTCCTGTGGTCCAGGGACCAATCCAGACCATTGGAGATGTCCACCTGGTCTAACTGTTTTATTACCGAAAGATCAGGGAAAAGAGTATAGAGAGCCCCTTGTCGTCTCGCTCGGACCCCCGGCGCTGTCTCTTCAGCCATCGTACCTGAAATGAAAGCAGGAGTGCTGATTAAGAAGCAGCAGCTTGCTCCCACAGGATTGACTTCCTCATGTTCTGTCAGAAAACCTTAGCTTTTAATAAGAAGTCCTAGCACCAGATATTGTTGCTACGCTCCTCTTTAAGCTTACATGATATGACCTACTACTCATTTGATAGTAAATGCCTCTGTGCAATAGTTTATATTTCCCAGGCTGACTAAAATAGGAAAAAAAAAAAAAACAAAACAACTCCATCCCAAGGCGTTGCCCGGTGCCAAAGCAGCTGAGCTATGGAGCCACTGCAAGGACAGACACTTTGCAGAAATGGGCCTGGAGAGGTCCTACACACCCGAGGATGGCAAAGGCCCCACAGGAAGCAGCAGAACGATAGAAGAGGAGAAAAATGCCCTCTTCATGGCAGTGAGAATGGGACCAACACGGTGCTGTCAGACTGGTGAGATGGAGAAGGAACAGGCCAGGAGCAGATGCTGCTGGGGAAGTGATCCTGGCCAACAGCAGGACGAGTTTCTGCATCTCCGTGTGGTTTCAGTCGTAGGCACCAAAGACAAAGAAAGCCACAAGACGCCAAGAGCTGAGGTTTTGCTCACAATGAGGGGAAGCAAGGATGTAGGCAAGTATCATATGCTCTTGTTGTTGTTGTTTATAGGCTACTTTTATTATTTAAATGGGCTGTGACCTTAAAATACAGGTGCTGTAAATTACAAGTAAAGAACAACAGAGGTGAGATAATTTTTTAAATTAATTTATGCCTCAGTGTTGCGTTCATTATTTAATTTCTGATTCAGTCTTACAAAAGTGAATCTTATAGATTCACCCTTCTCCAAGGAGGGAGCTCTGGAACATATTAAGACCCCTGGAGGAGACATTGAAATTTTCTTTCAGTTGGGGCAATCTGTTTCTGTTGGTCTCCCATTTTATAAGATTTCTTGAGTTTGTTTTACAACATTTGGCCAAAACCACTGTTGAAATCATTGTGCACACTAGTGTACAAACAGGTGTACTTTAACTTCTCTCCTATTCTCATTCTACTGACACATGAGCCCTAAAGCACAACCAGAAGCCAAATGAATTCACTGATTTTGGCAAATTTGAAATAAGAAGATGTGGCTGGCTGGCAGGGCCATTTTCACTCACACCAGTTGCTCTGTTCCCACTTGTGTATGGGAGGAAAACCTCAGGGGTCCCTGTCTGCACTGCAGCCAGTGGCAAAGGCCCCGCTCGCTCTGCCAGCACCATGTCCTATGGGCTGAGCAGGGTTTGCGTTTGAAGGCGGCGAGCCTCAGCGCCTGCTTTGGTCTAGGAGCCACATCCTCCTCTGCACCTCCAGAAACCTTCCCACCCACACCCACCCTTTGATGGCTTTCCACTGCCTGCACAGGCAGACTTTTGGGAAATACCATCTGCTGAGTAGAAGCAGAGCCTGCCTGCCTGATGGCCTTTCTGGGCAGCCTCTGCCCTCATCTAGATCAAAGTATCCAGCACCGCCTGTCCTCCTCTCCTGGGTGACTGGAGGCTGAAGCAGCAGCTGAGCACACTACTCACAAGATGGCTCACACTGGCGGCAGTGGTTTTTGTGGGGAATTCAACAAAGGAATCGAGAACATGGAAGAAAGTGCACTGTGTACAACACACCCTCATTAGTTCCTCTTTGGTCCGGGGGAAATTTCTGCCAGCGACTTACCAGCAAAAAACCTCCCCTTTGGATCCACTTTCCCGTCATTGAACCTGTTGTTGGGTTTATCCTGCTCGAGCTCGAGGATGGTGGTGACCGCCTGGGTGTCCCAGTCCAGAAAGGCAAACCTGGTCCCCAGGGCGATGGCGTAGCCCCCGCACTGCCGCAGTGCCACCGAGCCGACGCGGGCATCTGCAGGCGAGAGGGACGGGAGACGATGGGCACCTCTGGGTCTGTCAGTGGGCCCTACCAAGCCCCACCTCACCGAGGGCATCCGGGCTTGCCCAGGGCATCCCTGGCCCAGGAAAGGCTGAGCTGATGTGAACGGAGCAAGGCCAACATTTCTGTGGACTATCGCCTCTGCAACGTCCTCCTCCCCTGAGGAGCACAGCTCGCCATCTCTGTGTTGTCCATCTCTCTCCCCCTCCTGGGCGGACACAGCCCTTAGGACCATACCTTTCCCTCTGCAGACACGGAGAAGACTCACGAGATGGAGCAGCAAATAGCCCTGAAGGCAGCGGCCCCTTACCCACAGACACGCTCTGCACCTCGCCGGTGACCGCGCTCCAGCGGCAGACTTTCTGGGAGTTAATATCGACGTAGACGAGCGCGTCCTCCCGTTCCTCCCAGACCGGGCACTCTCCCATCCTGTTCTTCTCCTTCACGACAGGTTCAATTCTGATGGAGGAGGACATGGCCTGAGGGGAAGAGTCAGTAACAGACTGAATGAAAAGTTCTCGCTCTGGGGTTTTTTCATAACGACAAAGCTTAAAAGAGGAATTTGTGAACGGCAAGACCCCAAATCCCACAAAACGGAGTGATTTAGGAGGCCCCTGTGACATCTCTGTGGCCTCTCTTCTTACCCTACCCTAGCACCTCCTGGGCTGTGGCTGAGCTCAGGGAGCCAAGGCTCCTCCTGAGCAAACCTCTCTCAGGCGAGAAGTGCCGGAGAAAGCCCAGAAGACAGGCAATGTCACACCTCACATGTATTCCCCACGTGAGCTTCCTACACTTCCTCAGGGCACTTTCCCCCCTCAGCACGAGGGTTTTTATGATGCTGCCGTGCTCCCAGGCTTGCGGGCTGCCTGGGGATGCCAAGCCATGACTGGGGACCCCTGGGGACCGTGGGTACCCCCAGACTGCAGGAGGGGACCTGGGCAGGAGCTGAGCATGGGTGGGGGGAAGCCTCATCGCAGAGGAGCAAAGTTCTGCCTCACCAACGCAGACGTACTAATTGTGCTCTGCATAATGCCATCTGCAGGCTGTCCGCGCTGTGGAGCTCCCATCCCGGGTCCCTGCTCCCACAGGGGGCTGATCCCCCTCCCCAAGATCCTTTCCAAAAATCCGTCTTGTTTGCATCCCTCTGCCCCACGTCGCCCCATATTGCTTCCTCGGGGCTCGGCCGCTGCCTGGCGCTGGCCCCACCTGCGATTTGAGCAATAACTTCCACAGCTCAGCTGTTACAAAACAAAAGGGGCCTCGGTGGCTCCCTCATTCAGCGCTGAGGGAGATGCCGCCGCTGCACCCGCCCACCAGAGATGGGAGAGAGATTCCCTGGGAGCCAGCCAGTTCCTGACACCATGCTCTTCCTACAGCTTACTGTTCCAGTGCGGGCGTTGTTTCCCAGCAGGTGAGCCAAGGATAAGATTTGCAGATAATTAATTAGCACTAATATGCTTCAAAGTAAGCGGGAAGAGCCAGCAATCACCAGGAATGAAAATGCTCACAACATGGGAACCGGGGACTGCTCTGCTCTCTGCACAGCAAGGCAAGGCTCAGACAACACAGCTTTGATGTTTCCCCCCAGATCTATTCACCTGCTCCCAAAAACGGTGTCTGAAGAACACGCTGAGGCCGCAAAGCCAACACGCAGGCTAGGAAGTGATTTTGCACCCATGCATTATGGTATGGGGTGGCAGTTTCTCAACCTCATCATTTTTTTTGCCCAAGTGCCACGTCTACATACCATTTATATGCAATACATGCTGAGCGTCTCCGGGTCTCCGCTTTGACACCAGCCACAATGGCCAGGCGCCAGCATAGGAAGGCTCAGGTAACATTGGCTCTGAAGTATAAATGAGGCTGTGTCACGAGGTGCCAGCAAAAATGAACCCTCTAAAACCTGTTAAGCCATGCTGGAGCTGGAGGAGTGAGTTTCTGCGGGGCTGAAGTTTGGTGCCATGTGGCTGCAATATTTTTGACCTGACAGACACTCAGAGACTTTTAACACTGACTTCACCGTGTCGTTGTGCCGTGGCTTGGAGAGCCTGGAGACGCTCACCTCCACGGGATCCACCTCCTGCTGCAGCAAAGCGGGGGCCAGCAGATAAGGGACCACAAGATTCACAGACCCGTCCCAAGGCGCACGCACCCACCTCACCACCAGCTGTTCCGTATGGCACCAAGTCCCACCACCAGTGATGAACCTACCCCAAAAATTGCTGTTCAAAACACCCCCGGCTCATCACCTCGAGGCATCCTTTTGCCCCGCACCTTTTTGTGCAGCACCTCTCAGCCTGTTGGCCACAGCACCAATGCATCAGAGATGAGTGTGCAGGCAGGAAAAACATAGCAATTCCAAGCAGAAACCACCAAATCCTGCCATGTTCTCCCCAAAAGAAATACAAGAGGCTAAAAATGTCACGGTCACCCTGGCTGCATCCACTTTTCACAATTTTATTGGCATTTCAGACTCCTGGAATCACACCTAAAGCCCTTACACGGCTGACGGGTGTCACTGCCACCTTCTCCAAGTTAAACTATTTAAAGTTGTCAGAATTTGGAGGCTGAGAAGAATATTTCCTGCTAGGAATGAAAAACTAATGTGAAAATATCCACTCTGAAAGAAAATAAAAATAAAAATAAAATCTTTCTGGTAATTATTTAAAAATAAGCCATTCCCATCTTCAGTACACATTGCTTTAAAAACTGATCTTGACACAACCTGGTAATTGTGATACCCCTAAGACAGAGGTAAAACACAAACGAATGACTGGCATTAAAAGGTTTCTTTGCTGTTTCTCTCTCTCCCTCCCGTGCCAGCACACATCATTTCATTATTAATTTCAAGCTGAAGCTTTCAGCAAGAGAGGCAGCTAGAGCTTTCAATGCATTTATAGGGAACGGTAGCCCATGCAAACCAAGGAATTTTAAGCGCAACTTCCCCTCGGTCCGGCAGCTGACTATTTCTCTCAAGCCGTAGGGCACCAATGCGAAACTCCTCAGCTAAACAAAACAACACACCTGCCGAGGAAAGTATTGCGAGACCTGGGTTGGTGTCTCTTTTCCAGCGCCGGTCCAATGAAACCGGCTGCCGTTTTGGGAGCCGTCTAACAACGCGCAGTCGCTGATGTTATCTGCGGCGAGCAGGTAGCCTGCTGCGCTTCCCGTTCAGTCAGCAGTCAGCTGAGCGATGAGATGAGGCACGGACCGAGCCCCTCCTGAACGGCCCGGCTGGCAGTGCCAGCAGCGAAGCATGTGATAGGGAAAAGCCCTGGCTCAGCGCTTTTCTCCTGTCGTGAGAGCAGCTGAGGAAAACAGGCGTTGCACCACGCGGGTGCCCTGGGGTTAGCCCGGTCTCCCCAAATTTAGGGGCAAATGAAAGTCACGGATGATAAAAAGGGCAGGTTGATAAAAGACGCAGGGGAGGGTTTTGTAGCGCAAGTCGCTTTGAATGGTGAGGGAAAATTATTCCCGTGATGAAGCTGTGCTATCGCCATCATTGGCTCTCGCTCCCGGCCATGCCGCCGGCTGCCCTGCGAGGTGCCCAGCCCGGGCGGCCGCAGCTCCGGGGGGCTTGGGGTGGTGGCAGGGCCCGTCCCAAACCAGCAACGCATTTCTCTGCCCATGTGAGAACCGAGCAAACGCTTTAATTTGGTGCTCACGTGGCTCACGGGATGAAAGCTTCTCCCAGATAAGCAAATAACCGCATTTGACCTAGGATTATCCCGACGTAGTCATCATCTAGTCAAATGCAGAGATTAAAAAACCTACGGCCCTAAGCCAAACTCCAGCATTTCTCGGCAAAAAGCTGGCAAACCTTCCCACCCAAATCCTTGCCAAATGCCTGCGTTTCAGGCAGAGCGGTCGTGCCCGAGGTAAGCACCAGCCGCGGGCTGCCCTTGCGCTGCCACCCAGGCTGCCGGCACGGCCCCTCTCTCTCTGCCCACCCTCACAGCATTTTTCCCAGTGCTCTACACTTTTTCTTCCCACCTAAATTATAGCTTTGAAGGAAAAAAATAGAAGCCATCTTTTTTTTTTTTTCCTACAAAATACATCCTAAAACATTTTTTTCTAAAGGAATTTTAATGGAGAAAACCGTGTTTCCCAGTCAACTCTTTTCTTCAGGTGACTTGAGCTACTTCCTCACCACATGCCATGGTGGAGTAAAATCAAGTCACGCAATGGGAGGAAACACCTGGCCACAATAAAAAATACATTGCGTGCCACCCTGCTGGCGAGCAGCTCGGAGGCAACCCCATCGGTCGTGCCAGGCAGAGTGCAGATCCCACCCCGTTCTGCACCATCTCTTTGGGTTTTTCTGATTCCTGTCCCACCAACTCCTGGTCTACTGGTATGGCACCTCCCACCCCACCCGCCATTTAGACATCCCCCGTGCCTGCCTTCCTGCAGGCTGCTCTTAAAGGCTTCGTGGACCCTGGGGACAAGCGGCGCAAACCTGCAGCAACGGGTGCATGCTTATTCTTACCCAGCCAGTCATTATCTTAATAATTTCCTCAACTCGAAGAGCCTACACCACCATGCACTTCACCCGTTTTTAACTTGGCTGGCTTGCAAAGCAGAAATTGAGAGCAAAGCTGGCCGATGGTGGCCACGCGCCCCTGTACCTCTGTTTGAGGGCTCCCCAGCCCTCGGTGGTGCTTCCTTCTGGGCTGGCTCGCTCCCCTCCCGCTGCCTCGCGCTCCTCTGGTGCCGCTGTTCCTGCTGCTTCTTATAGTCCCTAAGTTTCTCCCAGCAGCGCAGTCGGGGGAGTGTATCAGCGCGTTAGCGCGCCATACATATTAATGCAGTATTTAAATACTGCTGTTTGTCTTCTGTTACCTACAGGCATGTACTCAGACAATAGCGCTGAATTTGTTACCGCCACCATGCAAGTATTTACTAAATCTGTCACCCCTCTCCTTTTCCACAGCTCCCCAGGTTACCCTTCTGTAGCTTCTTCTCCTTGAGCTTCCAGCCCAACTTTTCTCTCTCTGGAAACCTTACTTTGCATATAATTTGACCGTCTCCAGCCCTTAAAGCCATCCTTCAGCCAGACAGTCATCTTCTGCAGCTATCATTCCCACCCTCCTGGCAACAACAACAGACAAGGTTAGAGCTAATGGGGACACGGTTATTAAAATACTCCAGACAGGCACAGGTGTAGCTACTCACCCCGGCAATAGCCCACTCAATGGCGTTGCCCAAAACTCAAGCGAAGGCTTATCTTCTTGTGGTTTCGCCCTTTTGTAGGAAGGACCTGGTCCCTCCCTGATCTTCAGTCAGGAGGAGCAGGAGCTCCCTGGGCAGTCAATGCCTCCT
Organism: Anser cygnoides; assembly: GCF_040182565.1. Classification (NCBI taxonomy): domain Eukaryota; kingdom Metazoa; phylum Chordata; class Aves; order Anseriformes; family Anatidae; genus Anser; species Anser cygnoides. The sequence continues at coordinate 139,572,397 of NC_089873.1, forward strand.
GCTTTTATGTAGGTAGAGCTCTTTTGCCTGCAAAGGATTATTTGGGTTGGTTGGGCATAAATATGCTTCACCTATGACTATAGATTTTGGTCACGAGGATGAAAAAAAACCCTCAGGGCACAGCAGCTGCTTCTCCTGATACAGCTTCTCCTGTCATTGCGCTCTTGCTCAACCCCAATTTAAATCAGCACAAGTCCTTGCTCAGAGAGGTACGTGCCGCTAATAGGGCAGGGATTAAACAAAAGCCGGGAAGCCTCCCCACCGAGGGAACCGGCAGGCGGCAGGGAAAGGCCAGGGAGCGGCAGCTGCTGAGCCCGTTTGGGGATCGGGTGCTCCGTCATGAGACTCGAGTCAGACACCCGAGAGATACAAACTGAAGTGCAGGAACCTCTGCAACGTGGTAGTAAGGGTACAGGGAGCTTACTTGTGCTTGTGCCTATTTATTTTCCGCTGCATCTCCGGCCATCCGTTAGCCTTCAACCACAACTGCCCTACGGCACAGTTCCCGAGCTGCCGCTATCGCTAGGTTCATGGCTTCGGAGATCACGGCCCTAAATTAGCCACACGCTCCATCTCCCTCACCTCATACGCCCTCACTCTACTCTGTTTTGAGTTTACCTTGCCACGTGTAAAGCGAGTGGAGGCACAGTGGACACTTGAAGAAGCCCCAGCTTCCTTCATCACCTTGCTCCTCACCTGCCCTGGAGTGAGCTGCTTAAACCTCCCGCTCTTCCAGCAGCTGAGACTTACCCCACACACACTTTAGTGAGGGAAAAGGGTGACTTGCACGCCCCTCGGTCGAAAGCAGCACTGAGGACCTGGTGTGATCCAGCAGCCGGGCAGCTGCCGAGTCACCCACTGCACGCTCAGGGGGCTTGGAGACACACGCAGATCCAGCAGAGAGAAGCCAACTCCAACAGACTTGGAGAGACACAGTGGAAAACCACGGTGTGCCCATTCTTGGAGCTAGATGCAGAGAAAACGCACAGCCACAGGCTCTCTTGTTCACAGTCGGTGGATTAAGCTCACACAGCAGAATCAGAACCGATTGCTATTTCACCTGCAGGTGACAGTACACAAGCATGGGGACATATAGCATGTCGAGAGCAAAATCTGCAGCTTACAACCCGAGATTCAATCAGTCGTTTCAGCACAGGCAAGCCTGAAGTTACCAGCAAAAAAGAAATCCAGCAAGGCTGCCATCTATAAAAGATACTGTGAGGAAATTACAACAAAACTTCCCTTTCCTGCACATTGCTGGAAGCAGTTGCCACTTGGGCACATGGGCTCCAGCCTTGCCAGCTGCTCTGGGAGTGTCTGTTCCAGTGGGAGGGAGGTATGTGCAGGCAAGGCTTTATTCAAAACACAAATGGCCAAGAACACCTGATACTTTTTATCACCGCAGGTCTCCCCAAAACAGGATGAGATCTTCCAAGGATGGGCAAAGTTATGGTTCGATTGCAAAGGTTTGGTTTTATCTGAAACAAAATAAGCAACGTAATGACGTGGTGGGGAGAGATGATGGGCTCCAGCAGATCAATTAAGCACAGCCACAGCTGAGGGCTGTAAAACTGTAACGTAAAAAGGAAGCTGCAGATGCCTGGCAATCAGTATTGATGTTTCTGTTGCTGGAAACATCATGGGAAAAATGGATATTTTATGAGAAACTCAAGAAAATACTTAAAAGAGTCACTACAAGTAGTTTAATCAGTAAATCAATATACTATAATTGCAAATGAAGCAGGAGAATAAACAATAAAAACTACTGAAACAAATTATGTCATTAGAGAAGAAACTTACAATATTCCATAGTTTATTAGGGTGAGAGTCTTTTTACCACAACAGAAAAAATACCATCAGATATTTAAAGTAATAGAGTTTAAAAAGTTTTAAAATAAAAAAAGATCAGTTTTAAAATATTCCATGTATTTCATTAGCTTTTCATCCTTTCCTGATGAGATTTTGTAATCGTGTCATGGTTTCAAAGCAAAAGATGCTGAACACCCACATAAGACCTTCTGATTTGTCTTGCTTAAGTCAGTCAGTCTTCTGGACTCCATTCTGAAGAGCGTGCATTTAACCTGCAAATGGGTACGGCGGGATTCCTTTCACCCCTAGCCCAGTTATCTGTCAAAAAAAAAAAAAGACGGGAAGAAAAAAGATAAATGCAATGAGTCACCACTACCGAACACTTGCTTTTCTTTCAAAACCAGGCATGCTTTAATTTAGAAACGGACCGTGTCCAACTTGACATGCTACTGTACGTTGTATACTGCAGCTCATCACAGCCTGGAATTTCAACCTGTGCTCCTTCTCTAAAGCTAAGAAATCACAGGCCACAGTCTGTTCCTCAGTCCATCGTCCATTCCCCCAAAGCCTCTTCTCAGATACTGCTAAGCCTTAACTCTGCACTTTACAATGTAACTTTTGGTATGTACCTATATGGAAGACTAGGGCTTTAAAAAAAAACAATACCAAAGTGACGTTTTTTAAAGAGAGAATTTAGTTAAAACTAAGTAGAGAGTAAATAAAAGCGGACGTTTTTATCTGCCATTGTTTAGGACACAAACCATCTTCTTCCTGTAACAAACAGAAAACTCTCTCTTGGGAGGGGGAGCAGTAGAAAGCGATGATAGCATAGAAAATTTGCAGTATCAGCTACAACATGCCACATATTGCAGGACCTACGGGGCACTTCTTGGTCCATTTTATGTGCTAGTATGGATGTAACCAGTTAAAAATTTCAAACCAAAAAGCATTTTCAAATCTCTAAACACATTTAAATTTCTCCTTCTGCAACAAGAACCAAAAATATGAAGAATAGCTTAACGTGTATTATTGATGTTCTAACAGCCACCCTCTTCCCACTTCCCACCACTCCGACTGACTTGTTGTCTAAGCGCAGGAGGAAAAGAATGGCCTTCCGAAACGAAAGTAAAAAGAATCATTCACCTTGAAAATCCCACCAGCCTGCGGCTGTCGTGAAAGCCACTCTTTATCCATCCCGTCACGGGCAGAAGTCACATACATTTCTGAATAATCCTTTCCTCCGAAGCAGCAGGAAGTTGTCTTGTCAACAGGAAGCTTCACAGTCTGGATTCTTTTTCCTGGAGAAAAACACTCATGCTGTTTCTTGTTTGTCTACTTACAGCAAGGAACTTAAACAAATTATTGCGAATAACCAATGTGGAGCCAGGTGCTCCACAAAAACGAATCCCAGGGCCTAGGGAGGTCTCATGCTGTGCTTCAGCATACTGATGAGCACCGCGACAAAGAAGGCAGACTTCTGTAAACCACATGGTTGTTGACCATGTATCACTTGACAAGTTTCAATCTCAGTTATCACAAATGAATCCCGCCCCAAAACCCAGCGTGTCCTCTAATTAAATGCTAACATCCACAGCACAGACATCTACATCTGAGCTCATCATCTAGGCTGCCCATACAGGCAATGGAAATGGGATTTAATTCCTCCTTAAAACAGGTCACACGAAACACGCCCTAGACCTGCTGACTTCTCTATTTTAACTACAAAGGAAGCCCGGAGCGAGCGGAGCTCGTGCAACTCTCACTACGCCTCTACCGCCTGAAGTTAGGGAAGATTAATTCCTAGAAGATTTTCTTGAAATTTCAATAGCCTTTCAAATTAAGCTTGCATAAAATAGGGATCATGGGACACGTCTGAAGTTTACAAAAAAACTCGGGGCAACCATAAACAATATTATGCATTTATTATACCAACAAATAACTACCATCCTAATGACAGCAGTAAACGGATTGCCCCTGGCATCAACCAGAAGACTGCTGAGACGCTTCAAAGCAAATTTTTCTACAATTCCTCCCAAACCTGGGCAATATAATAATGGCTTGTACCCATTACGCCTGCTTTATTTACCTACAATTGACTTTCTCTTTCTGGAAATACACTAAAGCACATGAATACAAAAATATGTGATCACATACAAAATATGTGATTTCCCTGGCCCCCCATTTATGTGTGCACAAGGCTTGGTCCCTTTACAGCAACTAACTGGTCAACGGCATGTTGAAACGACGGGACAGAAACTTTGATAATGGGAACTTTGATATGAGAAAGAAAACGGAAAGTTTGGTCCACTTAACACCTATGAGAAGTTTTTGGTCTTCTCCAGAGCTGGGCACCATTTCCTAGGGTGTGTTTATCAAAGTATCCTCGTCTTTCCTTTTACGTGCCCCAAACCTTTTGCCTCACCCAACAATCTGTGCCTTGGTCTTTTGCAATGAGCAGCACTGCAGTGAATGTACAAAAGCACAGCCCAAATGGCTTCACCTGTACCAGATCTCTAAGCAGGGCACAAGCACGGGTGAGCACAGGGCCCTGTTACTGAGCTGTTGGTGCAGTCCTGGCTCAGTTTTGGCTCAGACCCCGCCTAGCTGGGGCTGCTGCTCCCAACGGACAGTCTGGGCTCTGGTTTGGTGTGGGGAGACAGCCTGGCTGTGCAACATAAGCTGCAGTAAGTTACTTGGTGCAGGACTAAGGGAGATCTCCTGATACTTGCTAGAAGGAATGTAACCAGTCTATCCAAAACTCGGGACTGGGAAGGATGAATGGAATTGTCTTTGTCTTGCTGAATGCCCTGACACATGGGCTGGGTACTTTTAATTTGCTTTGCTTTTAACTCCAAAATAAATGAAAGAAAATAGCAAGCCAGCAGCGGTGAAAGAGCCTCTTGTATGTAATAGCCAGGGAAGTCTGACTCTGGGATTCCTGATGTTGTATAACAAGCTTATTTGGCACTGACCCACCCACAGTGGCCAAAGTAAAAAACAAAATTAAAAAAAAAATCACAATCACAATCAGTGTAATGGTGCTTAGATTGTCAGAGATTATAGGCATATCTGGTTACCTCCTTTTCTCCCCTAAGAAGAGCAAATTTTTCAAAATATATAGAAACTTGGGAAGGAGAAAGTCCTGTCCGTTGCTTGGGAGTGACGAGGACCAAACCGAGCTCCAAGACAATGCTCCTGCCAACTGGCACCAGCAGCACTTTGTGGTTATCCACTCAGCTGGAAGTAGAAGGATTACATGGCTATGTGGGTTACACGGTGTCTTATAAAACACTCCAGAGGCCACCCTAGAAATTGGCTGACAGCAAGTCTGGGCGAAAAGGAGCAAGAATGGCATTCAGAGAGAGAAAACATGCGCTGTAGGAGAACAGGCATGACCCCTGGAATAAGGGGAGAGACCCTGACTGTGCTTGCGGAGTGGTCTCAGCAGAGACAGCCTAGAAGATATTGTTTACAAAACTCTGAGATGAGCAACATCTTCTTGGAGATGCAGGAAAATCTGCACCTGGATGCCCTGAAATCCACCTGAAGAATTATTTACCTGTGCTTGGTACCTATAGATGAGAGACACTTAGCAAATCCTTTGGACCCCGTACAATTGAGGGATATGAAACACACCGATGAGGAAGAACTGGAAAATATCTAATTCCTCATTCAAAGGCACAGTTTCATAAAACTGGAAGTTCACTGGACGTGACCAGAGGTACGAGAAGACTTGGCAGCATGCAGGTTAGACATCCCTTTCAAGCCCTTTGCGCAGCCAGTGGGGTCAGCCAGCACAGCCTTTCTCTGCAGCACAGCCTGAATCCAAGGGCGGCAGCCATCTAGGCTAAAGAAGCCCCGAACTGAAAAGCCACTTCACCCTGACCCCCAGAGCCTTCATTTAGAAAAGATGCCAAACAAACACGTCGCCTCACCCATCCTCCTATAAATATAATCCAAGCTTTGCTATCAGTGAGACCTGAAAATCCCTCACAAGCTTCAGCTGAGCCCTGTATCAGTGGATGTATCTGACAGCCATCCCAGCCGTGCTTGCTAGCTATTGTGCTGCAAGAGAGGTTTTCAAGGAGTTATCTTCAAACCTGTCTGGATCGTCTCCCCAAGTAGTTACAATTCCCTCCGAATTCTGCAAATTGCAGATTTTACAGATTACTTTAAAACAAAGAAGGCTCCTTCTGACACGGACACGCAGCCTGTGAAACTCCTTGCTGCTGCTCGCCATGGGTGCTCAGGGCTTCACACGGTTGAAGGGAGACAGGACGAGTTCATGGATGAGAAATCCACTGGCAGTTAGAGGTGCACCAGACACCACATCCAGCTCAGGAAGACCCTGAGATGAAAACAGGAGGAAGCTGGGAGAGCATTAGGCTGTGTACCCCACTTCCCCTCTTCTTACATTTTCCCTATGCATCTGCTTATGGACACTACTGTTATTAGCTTTCCCCTAAAAAAACACCTTACCTCCCTCCAAAAGGGAGCAGGAAAGGGAAAAAAAATGAAAAAAAAAAAAAAAAGGTGAGAGCCTACAAGGAAAAAGGTACAAACAGGGAACAAGGGAGGAAAATGGTAAAGTCCACTGCTCCGTGAGGGTATTCACAGGGCTGCTGGAGCTTGCCCAGGTGTGCTCTGCCCTCTAGGAGGAGGGACCAGAAACAGGTCCCAGAGCTGCTGGGATCTCCCAGCTGAAGCTTCATCCTACCGGGCTTGTGGAGCAGGCTCTGCAGGACAGGAGGAAGTCCCACAGGTTGGCAGGGCCTTCGATGGGTATAAATAAAACGGCGATGGGAAAAACACTGCCTGAGCCTCAGTTAAGAGGCTCTGCAGAATTTGGAAGAGAGGTGGCAGCCTGACACGTGTGCCGGGGTCTGCAGCGTGCTGTGGATGGAAGAGGCACGCACCAAGGGAAGCTGGCATCCCTGAGCCTGCAGCCTCACAAAACCCCACAACTTCTGTTAGGGCAGGACCTGGGTTCGAGAGACCCCAAACGCAGCTCGGTGCAGCCTGTGCTGTCTGGAATCTGTCAAAACCAAGCTCCCATTCTCACCCACCGGCCCCTTGCAGACAGTGTGGTGCAGTCTCTCTCTCTTCACAAGTGTTTATACCCAGACTAAACGATGCCTGGCAGACCACCAACGTCGAAATGGGAGCAGCAACACGTGACGGGCTCAATCATGTCTTGGGTGTGCCCAAGACACATTACTGTGGGAATGATAAAATGCCACGGAGTCTATTAAATATACTTTTATGATTTCAGTTGCAAAATTTATCACGTAAATAATTTTCAACAATAAAAAAATGTTTCTGGCATCAGTGGCATGCGCGGCTTGAATTAACTTTAGGTAAATAGCCCAAAAAAACACCATGCTAAAAAAAAGCAAGACATGAAATGGCTTAAGTCATCTTTGCAATTTCATGGCTTATCCATATTTTTCCATGTCATTTATCATCAATAAGGCGAACACTGGACGTGAGAGGATGCTAACTCTTTGAGAGATGCAAGAGGATGTCATCGTGGGTGTCTACCATCAACCACCCATCCAGGATGACTGCATGAGTGAGCTATTTGATAAGCAACCAGAAGTCTCTGGATCTATTGCCCTTATCGTTATGGCAGATTTCAAGTTCCCAGACATTAACACTAACTGGGAGTATCATACTGCCACAGTAAGGAAGTCTGGGGAATTCCAAAAGCATGCTGAAGATAATTTTCTGTCACAAGTACTTAGTGAGCCAACAAGGAAAAGCGCCCCTCCTAAACCTGTTGTTTGAGAATAGAGAAGGCCTCGTGGGAGAGGTGACAGTAGGTGGCCTCAGCTGGAGGACTGTGACAGGAGGAGCAATGTCTTTCCATTTGTGGCCACCAAAACTGTCAGGGACCAGTTGTATCAGCTGGATGTTCCTAAGTCCATGGGGCCTGATGGGATTCACCCCAAAGTGCTGAACGAGTTGGCAGATGTAATAGCTGGGCCAGCCTCAACAATTTACCAAGGATCTTGAGAGTCTGTGGAGGTCCCCGCTGACTGGAAGCCAGCCAACATTATACTGATCTACAGGAAGGGTACGAGAGAAGACCTGGAAAACTACAAACCTGTTAGTCAAACCTCAGTCCCTGGAAAAGTCATGAAGAAGATGGGTGCTATCAATGGGTATTTAAGGAGCAAAGCTATTATCAAGCTTAGTCAACATGGGTTCATGAAGAGAAAACCCTGCCTGAGTAATTTGATCTCCTTCTATGATAAGGTCACCTGCTTGGTGGATGAAGGGAAGGCGATGGATGTAATATTTCTGCATTTTAGTAAGGCCTTTGATACCATCCCTCACAGCATCCTGGACAAATTATCAGCTGTGAGATAAAACAGTATATGCTGTGTAGTGTTGGTGCAGCCTCACCTTGAATACTGTGTTCAGTTCTGGGCTCCACAACACAAAAAGGATGTTAAGGTACTTGAAAGCATCCAGAGGAGGGCAGCAAAGCTGGTAGAAGGGCTGGAAGGCACGTGCTGTGAGGAGGCAGGGGACACCTGGGCTGCCCAGCCTGGAGAAAGGAGGCCGAGAGGCGACCTCAGCGCTCTCTGCAGCATCCTGAGGAGGGGAGGCGCAGAGGGAGGTGCCGGTCTCTGCTCCCAGGACACACGGGAACGGCACAGAGCTGTGCTGGGGGGTCAGGCTGGGATTAGGAAAGATTTCTTTACCATGAGGGTGGTCAAACCCTGGGACAGGCTTCCTAGAGAGGTGGTTGCTGCCCTTGCATGTCAGTGTTCAAGAGGCATTTGGACAATGCCTTCATTACTGTGCTTTGACTTGTGGTTAGCCCTGAAGTGGTCAGGCAGTTCAACTTGATGATCTTTGTAAGGCCCTTCCAACTCAACTAATTATTCTATTCTAACTCAAACAATTTGCACATATAATGGTAATCCAACAGCAACTTTATCTTTTCCAACACAACTGAGGCTGGGAACAATGGAGACTTACTTACAAAGCTAACTTTTAGGAGCAGAGACATAAAACTGCTAAATAAAAAGAAAAAATAAATAAAGAAAAAAATAATTATTTAAAAAGAACAGTCGTACCATTTCTGTGTTGAGGGAAGAAAAAAACCAAAACCTTACTCCTTGCATCTTTTTTCTTTGTTTAAATTCTGCAGAATTCAAGTCCACCATTGGCAAGGACTTACCTGTCTCTGGGTCAAGACGAATCACCCTCCCACCATCATAGCAAGCTACCCAGAGTTTGCCTTCCGTATCAATGCACATCCCATCAGGAATGCTCTCCTCTTTTTCCAGTTTGTATATACTCCTACGGTTGCCTGCAAGATAGAAAAAAAAAAACGACAAAATTACAAAATTACACAATGTAGTTCCTTTTTCTGATGCTTTTTTCTAATGCACCACTCATGTTCCCTACTTACAATATTAAATAAGTAACTGAATAAATTAACGTCATATATATATATGTATATATATTCAGAACATGAGCTATGTATTCTAAAAGCAGATTGGATTTTTTGAAGTATGGGTTGCTTCCAGTCAGAGAAATTGAACTTTCAAACAGAAAAGACTTTCAAACAGATTGCTGGAACGTGCCAATAATCACTGTTCCAACACAAAGCTGACCTTCAGATATATAAACTGAGAGTTTATATAAACAGAGAGTTAGGAAAAGCATCAACTTCAAAGGCACACTGTCAACTTAAAAACAAATAGTTCTATCTGAACTTTTATCCACTGTTATTAAAGAAGATTAAAACCAACTTTCCAACACTGTTTATTTTATGCTCTGACAACCTCAATGTTTCTCATATGTTGCAATACTTTTAATGAGTTTCCCTTGTGCTCCTAGGGATTATCAGATTGCCCACAGAAAAAGAAGGGGGGGACCACACCACTTCCTAACGAAAAATTCAATTGCAAACCAAAAACATAGCAGAGACATCAGGACAAGATGCTATACCTAAAATAACGCTGAATTCACACTGTTAAAGCTAACTGAATTTGAAATTTACAGGGCTCTTTTAAAGCAAAATTCTGCAGCCCATGTATTCAAAAGCAATTTCTTAGTCCAAGTCACTGGAATTTTCTTTTGCCCAAGCTTGTAGAAGCCCTTAAGGGCATGTTTTGTTTTGTTTTAAATAAATGAAGGAAGAAGAGCTTTGAGTTACTGCTCTCCAGTTGTTGCTTAGCTCTGTCTGCACGATCTTTATTTAAGAGCTTAGGTTTTAAAAAACAAAATGGGGTGAAAAAAAAATCTAAAGAAGCCTAGCAGAGGTTTTGCAAAAGACAGGCTCATGCAGCCACAGAAATCTAACCATCTACAAAATCTAACAAGAAACACTTTGCCCTTTTTACACAGGAAGATCAGATACACATCATGTTTAATAACAGTACTCCAGACTACTACTCAAATTCTATCATGCAATTTAAATATTTTATAATATTAGCAACAGCTTCTGACTAGTTTGAGACGGTAGCCTATGTGGGCACAAATGAGTTTTGATATGGCTTCTGCTCCTTTGTTCTACAGAGGATTCTGAAGAAGTGCTCTCAAATCTCAGATCACAATTCATCTTCTTGGTAATAACCAGCATGAAAACTAACACCACAATCTTCAAGCACAAGTGCGTGATTTAAAATAGGACGATTCATACCAATTTTTCCAGTTTGGAGATCATAATCAAAGGCATCCACTGAGTAGGACAAGCTGTCAATGTAAAAGAAGGTTTTGTGATCCAGCGACCAGTCCAGCCCATTAGAAATGTCCACCTGATCAAAGTGCTTCACTACGGAGAGGTCAGGGCAAAGTGTATACAGAGAGCCTTGGTTTCTTTCCAGCACAGCAGGTCGAATCTCCTCAGCCATCGTACCTGTGTGGAGACAAAGGGGAGAAAAGCATGTTCAGAGCGAGTGGGCTCTCCCCAGGGTTTGCCAGAAGGAGAAGGCAGCAGGAAGGGGGGTTTCAGAAAATCAAGGAAGAAACTGAGTTAAAAACAAAAGAGAAAGGCAGATTTCAGAAGTGCTGCCCTTAGCAGATTTCAACACAGAGCCTTTGTTTTGTCTGTTGAACTGTGACAGAAATGGCATGCAGTGTGACTTCTGCAACATGCTTTACTTGGTCACTCAAAAATTAAGGTGTGGGCAGCATTTATCTTCCAACATACCTGAACATTTTATATAGAAGAGACATTGCAAAAAGTTTCCTCCTCCCTAAGAACTAGCTTTGCAAAAGTCTTTTCAAAAACAAATCTCATCTTTGTGGTTCTAGGTTGTCACCTGAGACTGGTTCTTGAGAAGCTTTGTAAAAGCAAGTTAAAGTAAACCCGGGGACCTAACTACACAGCAGATGTACAGAACGGTGTTTTTAAAAACAGGAGAGAGAGAGAGAATAAGGGTGCGGCTGAGGTGGAATGGTACCTCTGGAGATCATCCAGTCCCACCCCCTGCTCAGAGCAGGGTCAGGTACAGCAGGTTGCTCAGGGCCGTGGCCAGTCTTTAATACCTCCACAGATGGACACTCCACTGCCTCTGGGGGCAACCTGTGCCACTGTTTGACTGTCCTAATAGATGATCAGTAAAAGAGCTTTCTTACATTTAAACACAATTTCCTTAACTTCTATGTCCATTGCTTCTTGTCCCGTCACTGGCACCTCCAAGCAGAACCTGGCTCTGTCGTCCTTACCACCACCCCCATCAGGTACTCATACCCACGGATAAGATACCCTGAGCCTTCTCTTCTCCAGTGTTTCTGTTGGCTCTTTACCAGCGCTCAAAACCAGTACACCAACAGGGAGGAGGAGACAAGGTCAGTGCCTGAAACTAGGTGGGCTCCTAATAGCAGGCCTCTTTTTACAAAAATAGTCCTGATAAGATGTTGGCCAGGTGATACAAATGCATTTCTAAATGGGGTTAAACTCTGCTTGAAGAATAAAATCTGATCTACAAGCTACAAATATGAATATATAACATGAACTATGTAGTTCATATTTATATATATATATCAACTAGGAATGAACGCTTACTGCATCTACAAGTGATCACTGCATGTGGTCTGTAAAACCTAAGGGGAGGAGCAGGGCAAGCAGGGAGCAGCAGGAGAAAGGCAGCAGACCCAGCATACCTGCGAAATACCTCCCCGCGGGATCCACTTTCCCATCGTTGAATCGGTTGTTTGGTTTATCCTTGTCCACGTGAGCGATGGTGGTTACCAACTGCTCCTTCCATTTCAAAGCAGCGAACCTGGTTCCCAGGGTGACGACATAATCCCCCGATTTCCGAAGAGCCACGGAGCTCACAGGGGCATCTAAAAACAGGGTGCAATGGACGAGAGGCACGTGCTGTGAAGACATTTCTTTCCTGCCCAGCTGCCGCTCACTTTAGACATGCAAGCAGTTCACGCTGGACTGAGTCAGACCACAGGCATGAGAAACAACCTACTTTTCTATCAACAAAACTGCACTGCGACAGGTCACGATGCCGTGCAGTTCAGACATGCCTCTAGCAGCACCAAAAACACGCTGAGGAGTGGCAGAGCTTTCCAAGGGTTAAAGCAAAGCAGAAAATTAGTAAACGCTCCACGGTTAGTTTACACTATTATGCAGTAAAACCTCAATTGCAGGTTATTATAAAGGAATTAGTTTTAAAAAAAAGAGAGAGAGAGAGAGAAAGAAATGAGTGTGAAGATAGTATTTCTGTAAAAGCCTCAATCGGGTATAATGTAAGGAGTAACAACTTTAAATAGAGCAATAAAATCTGGGATAGTATTTACCAGACAAGACTTAGGAATATGCACAGGACTGATCCCCAACATTTTAATTAAAAAAAAAGACAAATAACATTACTTGCATTTATAGCTTTACAGAGGTATAATTAGGTAATAGTTTCACTAATGCTTATAACCCCCTTAACCCATTGCTGCTGATGACAGGAGCTGCTCCCTTCCTGCTGCTTGCTCGTGGCTTGGGCTGCCCCTTTGCTGTGCAGCCCTAGCAGGCCACCTCCGTGTTAGAAATCCAACGCAGGCACTGCCCAGCCGCATACGTGCTTATGCATGAGGACAGCTGTCAGGACACACACAGCTCCCCAAGCAGCTGGGATGCACCGCTAATTCTGGGTCCAACTTGGATAACTCCATCACAGGAGATGTGTGAGCACGCTGCTGAGGCTGCTGGTGGTCTGGGCTCACCTACGCTGGGCGAGTGGGTGCCTCTTTCCCCTTCACAGCACAGCACCACAAGGGGAAGGGGTGCATCAGGTTGGAAAGATAGATACGGCCACCCCCCCGGTCACTGCACAAATGCAGCATAAGTGAGCGTACCAGCCCTGGTGCCTGGCTCAGCCTGCAGAGGGCTTTGTTAAGCAGCATCCACAGGAATGGATTTCTTTGCAAGACCATTTTATGCTGGGCAGAAAAGTGACCATAAGGTCTCCCCCCAGCACGGGTATGTGCGTAGCGGTGTTTTCCCTGCGGAGCAGAAAAGGGCATTTGAAGGTACTGCTAACCATGGGGCTGTCGTAATTCTCCGTAAGCTTCAGGGACGAGTCACTTCCCTCTCGTTTCCCACTTTGGACAAGAACCCACTATTTTAATCACATGGCAGTCTGCAAATGTTCTTTTTTTTTTTTCCTATGTCTGTTAATCACACTATTCTCAAAGGCATAGCTATTAATTATGACTGTTTTATTACTAAACAGAGGAAATTGAAGGAATTTTTTTTAAAAAAAAAGAGAAGTAGCTACTTCAGCTCCCCCTGTTCAGTTATCCCTTCTGCATCTCCAGAGAGGCCACGCACAAGGCACTGCACCTCCGAGAGAAGGCCTGGGTTAGGGGGTGCTCCTTCGGCCAGGGTAAGAGGAAGCAAGTTTGGGAAACAACAAAATCAGGCCTCCCTTTCCCTGAAGGCTGGTATCTGGGATAATTTTAAGGGCGGAAAGTCTGGATCAGTTTGTTGTGGATAATGCGAACAGTTTACGGGTGGGCAAAAGCAAGGGGTTTTCACCAAGAGGTGCTGAATGCGAGGAAAGTACAGAATCGTAGAAATATTAAAAGCCACGTAACTGAAGTACTTAAGGGATTTTGTTGAGACAGAGGAGCATTTACGCCACCACACCGAGAAGCAAACCTGCGGCTCTTTCTTCACGCGGGTTAGCGCGCCTGCTCCTTCCAGGGACAAATACACGACCGAGGCTCTGGCTGCTATCGCTGTTACCTTACGGAAGAAAGCGGGTACCGGCCCGGCAGCGCCTTACCCAGGGGCACAGCCTGCACCTGCCCGGTGCCGGGGCTCCAGCGGCAAACCCTCCTGCCCGTGATGTCGACGCAGAGCAGCGCGCTCTCCCTCTCGTCCCACACCGGGGACTCCCCGATGCCGTAGCCGCCGCTCACGACACACTCCACCCTGACAGACGACATGCCTGCGGGGCGGCACGGCGCACGGTTGCTCACCACGGACCCGTTTTGTGCCCCCCTTTTCCCACACCAACCCCCCCCAAAAACAAAAAAAGCCCCGGACCCGCGCAGCCGCCCCCCGTTCACCGGGCCCTCCCCGGCCGCTCCTCCTCCCACCCACCGCGGGGCGCCGTCGTTAGGAATAAAATAAAAAATAAAGTAGAAAACAAAGCGACACGCCAGCCGCGGCCCTACCTGCAGCCAGCAGGGCGCCGCGGGCCCCGGCCGCCGCTTTTATGGGGCGGGAGGCGGGGGCTGGGGGGCGGCCGCGCTCCGCCGGGGCCCGGGGCCCTCCCCGGGGCTCCGCAGGCCCGGCCCGAGGCCCCGCGGCCCCACACGAGGCCCTGAGGCTGCCCCCGGCCCCATGGGGGTTGTGGGGGCCGTGGGATCACGACAGGGCTCCGTGGCCCTGGGGAACCTGTGGGTGTTGTGGCTGGGGTGCCCGGCTGTGCTAGCGCCGGCGCCCCGTGACACGGTGGATTGATTACCTTTTGGCTTGGGTCCAGTCGCCCCCGGAGAGATCCATGATATAAAAATGGCTCCGCTGGCGGCGCTGCGTGTCCCGTGGCTCCTGGCAGTGCCAGCTGCTCCTTTCCACAAGCTCCAGTGTTAGCGTGGCTGCTCCACAGCCTGCCCCTCACCGGGCTCCGGCCCTTCTGGCAGCCCCGCTACTCCAGCGGCACCCACACAGGTCTTCCCGCCTGGTCACAGCCCCCATTACAGGCTTCATCAGCTCCTCACAAATCATACATCTTCCTGCTGGCAGTTACTGGGTTACCTCTATCCATGCGTCAGGCACTTGCATCTTGGTTTTCATTCGGCTCCATTTGCTTTTCTGTTTGGGAAGTTGACAGGCAACACGTCCTCACCAAGACGTGTTTCATGCAGGCTTCCCTCAGTGTAACACCAATGTGCTGCCTATCAGCCTACTGTCATCTTGCCTGAGTAGTTTGGCTTTTTATTTTATGGGCTCGTGTAGCATTACTGCAGCCTATGCTAAGCATCAGTTTTTCTCTTTCTGTCCCTGCTGTGGTGTCATGTAACACACAGCAGGATTTCATCCCAGACCTGAGGCAAGCGCATTAGTACTGCCTGCCAGCACAGAAAACACACATCCAGAAAGAAAGTACTGCAGTAGCTGGTGGGTTTTTGTTTGTTTGCATACAATTTACAAGGAAAGAAGAGGTATTAAAAATGAATAAATTAAAGGAATTAATGGATAATTTGTAAGTACAGTGAAATTCAATTGCCACTTTTTTAAAAGCTCAGCCACGTTTGCTGCTCTCCCGGTGTCCTTGCATGCCACAAGGCCATTTGGGATGTGCACGGCTCATGCAATATCTTCCTGACATCACCAGCGAGAGATGCTCACACCCGCAACCCACCTGGCGGGTCTCTGCTCCTTGCTGACTTAGGCATTTGCCAGCATGGTTTGGAGGCATCAAAACAAGCTGTGTGTTGGCACACACCCTGGGAGAAAATTAACAGCTCCTGTGAGCTCCAGGTTACAACACAAACTCTCTCTTCTGCCGAAGTGACAAGTATTTTGAACTTAGATCTCTAGTTACACAGCACGGTACTCCTCTCTTTTGCCTTTGCTGTAATAGCTAACCCAGGCTTGCTGGAAGGTAAAATAAAACGGGGAGCAATTCACGGGTTCCTTCATTCATGAAAGCCTTCACAAAGCGTGACAGCTGGGTCCTTCTGGCAGCACAGATTTACCGGGGGAAGGAAGAGGGCAGGGAAGGTGGCTGCCAAAGGCTTCCCACTGCTTTGTCACAACCACCGCATTTACCACACGGCTAGCGATAAGGAGCCCATGGCATCTCTGTGGCCTCCTAAGGGGATAGCTGGTGGCTCAGCGGGCCCACCTTTTATCCATGTGGTAGGGCTCCTCACACACTTATTCCTCCAGTTTTACAGGAAGCAGGGGAAGGGGAACCTTTCCCTCACCCAGGGCTCAGTGGGGCTCACAGACCCCCCTCCCATGCATTTGTATTATCACGGCCACTAATAGCACGAGGAATAGATCTGTGACGTGAGAGGTCGCCCAAGGTGAGGTTGCAGCCATCGCCCAGCATGCCGCCAGCCATTACCTTCCTCACCATTCAGGAAATGCTCCGCAAGCCTGGGCGACGGCCCCACGTGTCACAGAAATCCCCTCAGCCATAAGGCAAGAAGGGGAGGTAGGCACTTTCACGGCTTATAAAAAGAAAACAGTTTTTGCTTATGCAGGTTCCTGGAAGGCTGCAGTTCTTCCTTCTCTGTCATGAGCATGAGCTTGTTATTTCTTCATCTTTAGAGCCTCCTCCATCTTTTTATGTTCATCTTTAGTTTCCTTTGGTTTGCTTCCTCGTCCTTCCTCCTCCCTGCTTGCAGGTGCTCCCCTGTGACTTTAACCAAAAGGAGGGGAGGCTGCAGGCCCTACCTCCGCCCGGCACAAAGTTCAAAGGCCACAGATCGCACCGCCATTTCCTACAGCTCCCCCCGAGCACCTGAGCCCACATCAGGCCTCTTCTACAGCTGGGGATGGCAAGGCCACAAGTGTCCCGCTTCCCAAGGCTGTGCGTAATCCTGCCCTGCTGTGACACCCACAAGGGCAACCACAGCGTGCACCTGGGAGTTTGCCTCTACAGGTTAACACCACAGTCTAGGAAAACAAATAACTAAACAACCAAACAAGCAAGCAAGAAGTAGAAATTTAAGATCAGTCACTGTGAACTGTTGGCTGAAAAGCAAAAGCTAGTGCTGCCACACACTTGTTTTCTGCCAGGTATAGTTCTTGGAAGGAGCTCGTGTGTCTGCATCAAGGTTTTATTTGTTAGCATCAGGTAGGTCCGAGAGCAACTGCTGAGAAGTCACAAGCATTTACTGGTCTGGGTGATCACAATCACGTCTTTAAATGGTCACTGGGTTTGAACGTTTGCCAAAGCATTTACCTGCTTTGCAAGCTTCTCCTTGGGAGAAGGTGGCATGAGCTGTTGACAGCAGACTTGTGCCCACTGACGAATTTATACATCAAGTCTAACACAGACTGCTAGTGTACTGTTAAGGAAGTTAATGCAGAATGGATTATGAGTCTTAAATGGGGAATCTTTTCTAAAGGGGATTGCACCAAATTACCATGAAGTCATACCAGAGCATTTAGCCTTAAAAGTCCAGTTTCTCTCACAGAACTGGCAAAGGTACCCTTGATTTATTAACACGCATTATGCGGGCTTCTTTGAGGAGCATTTCGTGCATGCTGGACACAGTCCCTTGACAAAGCATCTCACACTGTATATGCAGTGCTATAACCAGACGTTATGTGGCCCTTCCCGCTGCAGTTTCTCAAACATCCCTCACACATGCTCCTCCAGCTTCGGTACCGCCGCAGCACCTGCCTGTGCTAGTTCCTGCCGTCCTAGGCCGTCTCACAAAGCCCGAGTGTCCAGCCGTGCCTTTCCAGCCCCCTGCTTCGCGCTCCGAGCAGCAGGAAATAGGGTGCTTCAGAAAGGGCAAGCCTTCTGCGGTGGAGCCTGGCCAAGAGATGTTGCGTTAATGTCTTACTTTCCTGCTCTTTGTACCCCATGTGCCCCGCATTTGCATTTTGCTTGCCTCAGGAAAAAAAAAAAAAAGAGCATTGATATGTTCCGTGGCAGCTGCAAAACGATAGGCACAATGGAGGCTGTGCGAGGGAGCCAAGACTTCAGGGAGAGGCAGCATCTTTCATTCGAGGGCCTCAGTCGGCAACAGTGCCCTCAGTGTTTGCAGCTTTCAGGCACACAAGCCCTTCTTCAGGCCCAAGTCAGAAGCAAACCTCAAATTAACTGCAGGTTTGGGACAACAGCTCTAAGCTTAATTCAGTGCGTTCAGTCAGGCAAGTTGAGAGAAGTCTGGTTTCTGTGTTAGCTGTTTGTGACCAGCGTAAACTAGGACTTGCTTACGGTTTTTCTGCAGCACCTCGCTTGCCCAGCTTTTTGCCTTTTTCCTCCTTAAGCCAGGGAGGACTGCTGGGCCCGGGAGGGTAAGGCAATGCCCAGACACCTTTTTAGAGGAGATAACAGAACAATGGCTGAGGAATCAGGTTCGGAGGAGGGGAACTACCTGTCTGGCTCCCTCCAACCAGATGCAAATGGAGGCCTAACATACCGGTGATGCTGGAGCAGCACCACCCCGAGATAAGAGAGGCGAAACCGCAGAGGAATGCCACCAGACACAGCCGTTTCAGGTGGCAGTGGCCGTTTTTTTAAGAACAGGCTCATTTAATGATCCCCCCCCCCAGCTATCTCATCCCCTCACAAGGACCTGCATTTCTAAAGGAACAGCCAAAGCCCTTTTCCCAAACAGCACCCAACACCCGCTCTTTTTGCAGGTGCCACCCCCAGTGGGCTTCTGGTGGCTGCTGAGGCCACAAAAAAAAAAAAAGAGCGGCCTATTTTGATGTCAGTCACAAGCTCAAAGGTTTTTGGCTGACTGGGTTTCCTGAAGACATCTTCCTTTGGACGCTGCTGTTGCGTTAGGCTTGAAATCCTCCCTCAGGACCCTGGCCCGCCAGCTGGGCCAGCCGAGCGAACTGGAGGCACTGGGGCACCCCACAAAGATGCGCCCTTCATCCCAGCCGTGAGGGCGGGTGGAGCGGCACCCGGGGAAAAACTGACAGAAACTGGTAAAAATGTCTCGAGGATGGCTGGGTTAAAAGAAACCGTGAAGGTGTCATCAGCGAGCCCAGCAGATTTCAAACAATGCCTCAGATAAGGCAGCCCAGGTGAGGCAGGTACCCGCGCCAGGGCTCTGGGGAAAACAATGGCCGGGGCGGGCGGCCCAGCCCAGAGCAGAACAAAAGGCAGAGAGGGCAGGGCGAGGCGGATCCAGGACAGGTCCCCAGCCACCAGAAGCCCGCCGGAGAAAAAGAGATTACCTGGAAGCTTTACTCACAGAGGCAGGGAAACTAATGGGCCAATATCTGAGGCCGCTTCTCCTTACACAACGAGGCAGGCTTATCTAGGCTCGGTGCGGAGGGATTAACTCCGGGAACAGAAAGATGCACACGCATCTGCTGTTTTAAAACAACTCCCCAGCTGCTGTGAAACTTCTGGAGGAAAAAACAAACGTTTTGTTCCACAAAGCTGTGCTTGCTGTCGGGGCAATCCGCTTGTTACGCATCACCACAGACAAGTCCGGGGGCTGAGACGTGCGCTGGCCTGAGCGGTTATCCCAGGACGGTCCTGACAAGCAGTAACATTGCAGAACTGTACCCCCGTGGGGGCGAAAGTCTGTTCAGCCGTGATGCTGGCACAAAGGAGGACACGGAAACAGCAGCATGGCACCTCGTGAAACCAGAGCCCTGCAAGTCTTCGCTCATTCCTACAGCAGCAGCACCGAGGCACTCCATTGTTTTCCATCTCTGCCCTTCCCTGGAATCCTTCCCTTGCATACCAAGCTCCCAGGTTGTGCAAGCAGCTTCCATTTGCTCGTTAATTCACATCAAAAGCATGTTTTCTCAATAGATGTGTCAATTCCCTGCAGTGCTAAACCATAACAAGCACTCGGATCACCCAAGCTCGCACCGATCTCGATGACTGCTTTGTCAGATTACCTGCAGCTCGCGGAGGCAGGCTTTGAACACTCGGTGTTGAAGGCTACGGTTACCACACGCCTCTCTCTGCCCCACAGCCTGCACGCCCAGCCTAGGTATCGCCTGTGGTATCAGTGAGGTATCACATCAAGTGTGAACATCTGAGGCTGCTTTTTAATAGCCACACATTTGTCATTTCTGCTTCTATGGTTTGGGACTCACGGTGCAAAGAGAGCATCGTGCAAACGATGCATACAGTGGCAGAGCCAGAGCACAAGTTGCAGCCTAGAAGAGTTTTCTTTTTGGACAAAGACAAACCCAAAGAAGATGGTGTTGGGAATTACCATACAGACCTTGTAAGAACACAAACTTGTAAGAATTTGGCCTTAACCAGACTTATGCGGCTGTCTGCAACTTTTCTGTAAAGACTGTGCAAACCAGCAGCAGCTGTTTCCAAAGGAAACAAACAGGGGTACAGATTTACTTCCTTGGCTCCGTCTTTTTCCCACATCCCAGGCACAAGCAGACTGCTCTCAAAGGAGATGGGAGACCACCAGTCACAGTCACTGAAAGGAGATTTTAGGGAAGGAGAAATCCTGGTCCTGAAAAACAGCTGGCAATCCATCACTTACGGCTTCTTCCTCATGCTGGTTTTTTAACCCCCTCTCTTCCATATGCTCCTTTAGTGCCCTTTCCCTCTGGTTTTCTTTCCAGCCAAGGACTTGCCGCCCTGTTTCACTCAGCCCCACACGTGCATCACAACGCCCTAGCCCTCCTGAGGGCGGCTGGCCAGAGCAGGATGGATGTTATCAGCAGGGTTGTGCAGCTCCACCCGCTCCTCACTCTCCATCCTTGCTTTTGCTGCCTTCTTTTGCTTCCTCCCCAGCTCCCGGGCAGGCAGCAGCACGGTATATCACAGCACCGGCCTGTGGGAGCAAGGGGAACTACAGCAACAGGTCGTGAAAAAACACCACCAACCATCAAACCCAGGAACGTGCTTGTCCTGAACCCTCCTTTACTCGGCAGTGTCAATGTCGGCCGTGCACACGTGCTGGTGTATGAGAAGCAGGGTGAGGCGGAAGGCCAGGCTGCAGCTCCCCCTCTACAGCTTGGTTTGTACAACCAGGGACAGACTGTCGTGCTACAACACGAGCAAATATATTAGAAAGTGAGAGCAGCGCAGCAAATGGTCTGTTACATTTGCTGGGCTAGGCAGAAACAAAAGCCAGGCTCGGACCATTTGCTAAACACAGCAAATCGGTGCTCACTGACTCTTCTTCGGGGAGGCTGAAGGGGAAAGGTTTTCCTTGACATTTCAACTTAAAGTATTGCCAGCTCTGCAGAAATAATTCACTCCTGATGGACACAGCACTGCTGTTAGACCCATTAGTTTAACAGCCTCCCAGACACGGAGGGTAAAGCCCTGAATAAATCACAACAAATGAAAATACTGTTAGCAGTTTCATAATTTAATGAAAAAGTACTTGTAAAAAGGGGACATCTGAAAAAGACCGAGTCCATCTTGGAAAATTGAATATATATATATTTATATATATAAAACAAAATGCAAAAACACAAAAAAAAATGACAAATAAGGTTAAGAGGTAATACTTCAAACAGTTAGCCACCGAACACACAATAAAAACTAGCAAATGCACTTTGGGGACAATACTTGAGAACTACGTAACCAAGGGCTCCTTCATATATCTATTAAAATCATGTAAAAATTAGCAAAACCATTGCCCAGGCGGGAAACAACTGAATTAATAACCCCAGAAGAGCAGAAATGCTGAGTTTTGCTGAAGCACCATTTTCCTCCCCTCCGCCATATGCTTCTGGCCACAAAATGGCATGAACGCTTTGCCAGCCTCCCACGTAAGTGTTCCCAACGCAAGCTTCATAAAATTTTGTGACCAGTAAGAGGATTACTAATAAATATCGAAGGAAAACTAAGAGAGTCAGAACTGGAATACAAATGAACAAACATTTGTTTACTTATTCTGAGTGACCCATGGCTTAGAACACAAAGCATTTCCCATTAAAATAAAATATGTGGAAACCTAAAATGCTACTGCATATTTACACCAAAAGAAATAATTTTGAAGATACAGCTCTAGAAAGACAAATTACACAAATATACATAAAATCAAGAAGTGGGGAGAAAAAAAAAAAAGAAACTGCATGAAGCAAATAGAGCAGGATTGCTAAGGATGCCGTTTCGTGTTTTTATTTCATTAAAGCCCTCCAGCCCCTGACTTGCTAGTCCTATTGCAACGAGGGAGATTTCAAAGCTTAAACCAAATCTAAAAGCGTTGTTATTTCCCAAACTAAAAGCAGTAAATTAAGATAATGGAGAAGAAAAACATGCTGTTTGGCTTCTGCATAGTCATCGTCACACTGGGTGCTGACCTTTCATTTGTAGGGAAAATGAGCCCCCATCTGAACAGAGGCGTGCGGGATGCCCTACGCAGCCCATGTCCCAGCTCAGCCGGTGACTGGGGACAGAGGATGCTGCGGATTTATGGAACGTACGGCATTTCAGAGAGGAAAAGTGCAGTTACTCTGTTGATCAACACAACACGGTCTAGAACACAAGAAATTTGTCCGCATTCAAGCAGAAATCCCAGACGAAATAAACAAACCGAAAAGGGTTTCCCCTCCCTTCTCGCTTCCTCAACAGAGGTTGAAGTTTAAACGCTGGTTAACAACTGATTTTAAAGCACGTTAAAAAAAAAGTTTTAGTTTGGGAAACAGCAACTGATCCAGAGGTTGAAAAGCAGCTTAACGTAACCATAAATTTTCAGCAATAAAAAAAACATACTCCAAATGATGACTGGCTAAAATTTCACAGGCCTAGATGCCAGAAGTGAGGCTCCTAAGCCCACATTGAGGCAGCTAGGGTTGAAAATTCGTGCCTAAATAAAAAATTCAGGCAAAATTATTTCTAATTCATCTAATTTTAAAAACACCAGGTACAAACACCTCCGGATGTGAAATTTCAGTTTCAAGAGGAACCTGGCATCACCGGTGATTGCCTAAATGTAAGTGTCAAATAGCATTTTTCTTTGAAGTAGTACATCTACTTTTGTAAACACTATCCACAAAATTAGCCATCTGTACTTGTTAGCTGGGTAAAATATTTACAAGTGCATCCCACAACAAGCAACTATGTACAGAGATTAAAAAAAATGAAGTACTAGAAGTTGTATATTTACAAAATAAGCAAATAATTGCGAAGAGAAACACGACCTTCAGCAAGAGCAGGGACCGGGGGCACGTCTAGAGGTCAGTGAGTTTGGCAGCGCCAGCGACGCCGGCTTCCACCCTCCGCGAGGAGCCCGCAAACGCCACCGCCGTTCGAGGCCCCGCGCGGAAGGGGCCGTCGCCTAGTAGTCGCTTTGGGCCTGATCCAGCAGAGCGCTTGGGCACGGGCTGGGCCACCCGAGGGAAAGCAGCAGGGTTTTTCATGCGCTCAGCTTTCTCGCGCGTCCCCAAGTGCCTTGCTGGATCAACGCCACGCGGCAGGTGCTGTAAGGACGCGGTTTTAGCGTCTCCGTCTGCAGCCCCCTGCAGCGCGCTCGAGCAATGCAAGGACTCCTCTATTACCTGTCCAGCGCCACACGGCTGACATAGCGTGAGCACCTTGCCTCGCACGCACGCTGGCAAGGAGGAAGCAGTTTCCTGAATTTACGCCAGGCCCAACCGCCTCACGCTTCCCCAGATGTTAACCTCTAATAAACCCCGTCCATTTCTACGCGACTCTGCAGTAACTCGGTTAGCCTCGCGAAGGCTGCAAGCCAATTCACAGTTGAACAAAACGACTCCCATTGCTCCGTCCTCCCCCATCCCCTCCTGCAGTTCTTCCTGTCGTAGGTCCTGTACTGGTTTCTGGAACCTGTTGATGCTGAGCTTTGCACTGGTACACCGGAATACATAAAGGCTGAGTTACCCCGCGGGGGCTTCTAATCACCTTTGTACCGAACCGTGAGAAATCATATTCTTTTTGTTTCTACTGTGACAATCTCTTCCGAAGTCCTTACTTGGGCTTTCTCTCTCCGAGCTACTCCGTCGTAACCTCACTTGCTCTTTATTTTCGTCACTTTCTGCTTCAGAGTCACTCAGCTCTAAGTCGGGACAGTACCCGTCGTTGTCCTGGTACGGAGCACCTTCGAGCGTCTGCTTGCTCCACAAGCGCTCTTTCGTCGCGAGTCTTCTCGTTGGCTTTTCACAGCACCGGAGATCTTCCGTGGTCCTCACCAGACTGTTGGTAGCCTCTTTGAAGGACCGGCTAAAATGTTCCATGGTGGATTTCCTGAAGCCGCTCTGGCTGGCCAAATGAGCTGCGAGCACGGACTCCTGCTCGTAGGGCGTCTGGCTGGAGCTGTCCCTCTGGCTCACGTCCCCAGCCCTGCCCAGCATCAGCCCGTTGGACTTGGCCGCCAGCCGCGAGTTCTCCTGCTGCGCCCGCCCGTTCCCGATGGAAGCCTGTCCGTGCAGGGCCGCCTGCAGCGCCAGGGGCTTCCCGGACGGCTGGCCCCGGTGAAACTCCGGCACCTGCACGGGGCCGGAATCCTTCGCCTCGCCGCGAGGCTTGCCGATCCCCGCCGTGACAAGCAACCCGTTGCTTCTGCTGTCGTGCTGATACCTGGAGTACGATTTCGCTTTGATTTCGTAGGGTTCCTTTGACATCGGCACGCTCCTTTTGCTGTACACAGTGCTGTTGTTGTCAGGAGAGAGCGGTCTGTTGCCAGGCTTCAGCGAGTTATTTTTGCAATCTCCTAGTGCTGATTTGGGCATTTTTAACTTCAGGGTGATCCTGGGAGGTGGGTAGAACAGTGTGTTCTCTAGTGCACTTGTCAGGGTGTGGCCTGTATGAGAGAAAGATGAGGGAGCAGAAGAAGAGAAGACTTTTAAAAAAGAGGGTAATCATACTGTCACCTGTAGAGTTTTATAGTGCATTAAAAGGTTATTCAGCAGTAAGAAGCATCTGCAAACAATTAGTGTGAAATTATTTTAGGACATTGCAGACAAGTCAGAATAATGAAGACTGCTCCAAATTGTCTACCATTTCAAAATTTAGGTAAGCATTTTAGCATTTCGATTAAAAAAACAACAGCGTGCCCTTTTACAGGGCTTTAAGCCAGTGAATTGAACCAGCTTCGAGACATGACAGAAGTAGTTCCAACAAAGCTATAAAAAAGGTTCACATTCAGCTTTGGATAGAGAAGAAACAATGCTTCAAACTGAGTTGCAGTTTGGACTTGGTTCAGCTCTGCTTTGTATTCTAAAATTCTCTATGCTTTAGAAGTCTTTTCACTCTGATGTGTGAGTCTTTATTATATTGTACACACACATTGCCATTGCAAAATATCTCTCAAAATATTTTACTAAGTTTTAAAAAAAGCACTTGGTTTTGTAAAGACGTAAATTTAGTACACATTTCTCATAAAATTTATTTACACAAAATCAAAGTGCTGCAGAGTACTGCTGCTCCCGCAAAGAGCTAGTCTGATCTAAACCAGCTGAAAAACAACAAACAAACAAAACCCACCACCTTGTCAGTACTAATGAAACTTATCCATGTTTCAGGGGTAGACAGAAAACCACAATGGCTTCACTCTAAATTGGTTACGAAAAACACAGTGTGTATCTTGAATGAACATCAAGATCATTATTTCACAATTGCAGAAATAGTTGACTTCCCAATTAAGAAAAAAAAAAAAAGCAATTGCACTGTAACATATACTATTCCTCTTTCCAAATGTTGTGTTCCTCATTTCAGGGCACAATTTTAGTAAAAATTAAGGGCAGAGTTGGTTTCGGTACATCAACATTCCAAAACAGTTACTGCTCGCTGTTAAAAACCAGAGTGCTTAGGCTCTTTTTGAAGGAAGGGACAGTAACTGAGATCACAAGCTAAGAAATGCCCCTTCATGTTGCTCATCAAGTATTCAAGGCAACACGAGAACAGCCATTCCTATCAGTCACTCTTCTCTTTTGCCTGAGGAAATTAACTACAGCAAGCAAAAGAACTTCTCGGTGGGAGAGCAGAGCTTGCTGTGAGGAAACAGCACCATAAAACAGCAGCCCAAAGAAGCAAAAACCTAGAGATCACCATCAGCTCATTTCTGCTATGCGGATTCCACAGTGATTGATAACTTATAGGCATATGCCCAAGAATGAAAGATCCAAGTTAAGATGTTAAAACATTAAAGTCTTTCGTGGATGTTGGTAGTTTCATTGACTGAATATTTGAAGACAATTTTTAAGGCAGCTCTCAAATGTTAAAACACTACGCAAGAACATAATGAGAACACAGAATTTTCTAGTTTATACACAGTTATAATTTGTACATATTTTACACTTCTGTGATTACCTGCAGCAATTTCCTGATTAATGAGCTGGACTTGCAAATTGAAGACCTGTTCATGTACTTTACTGTGAGACAACTTCAGTTTCTCTCTCCTGCTTACCATGTAGCAGAGATTTCTTACCTACCGAGAAATAATAAGAGACTTAGCATCAAATTAAAAAAAAAAAAAATCTGTCGGAAAAAAAATGTATCCACAACAGAATTATAAACATTTTATGAGCAATATCCCTTGGCAAATATCTCATGAATGATACTAAACATATGTAACCATGAATTTAAAACAAATCCTGAATTTTTTTAATTACCAGTTTAATGAACGTCTTGAACGTATTCTGCAAGACAGCAGAATGTGTTTTCACCTACGAGAACAGTAAGCAAACAAAATGCTAGTCAAAAGAAAAAGCACGTAATCTCTAAGACTTGCTTGTTGGTAAGCCTACTTCAGCCGCACGCTATGTTGGGGACGTTACTGCAGTCAGTACTCCAGTCTCCTGGAATTTCCTTGTGAAATTCTTTACAGAATGATTTTCAAGAGCTAAACTAAGTTTGTTTCTCCTAGAATTACTGCAACATTTGAAAGTATACCTTTTTACAAAGCTACCCAATAGAGCTGGCTAGTTTAGACCATAATTAACACATAGATCACCCCTAAAAGAACACTGCAGCTTCTCGTGACTTTCACACATTTGGCTGATGCATTTAGCAGTTTATTTTCAGACTGCATGGCAGATCCACATAGTTCTACTTTCACTACTTGTTTGAATTAACAGCAGTATTTCCACCTCGTGTAAGGAAAACAGGAAGAGGCACTGCAAGTTTGTAATACTGACCCGAAAGAGCAGGCACAACACAGAATAAACATAGGGGCTGGCTGAATGATATCTGCCAAGCGTACTTCCCCGAACACCTAACTTCAGCTGTTCAGAAACTGGAACCTCTCTCCCGATGAAGGAAATTCCAAAATTCCCAAATTTATTTTCATCCCAAGACATAACTGAACTGGAAATTTTGTGACACAAGTCGTTCAGAAACTCCGAAAGACATTTCAAACTGTGAAGCACTTCTACTCCATGTAAGTGCATCAATTTCAGCACAATTAGACGCAAACCAACCACTCTTTGAACACAAGGAAAAGCTTGAAATGCTTTCTTGAAAGAGAAAAACAAAAACAAAACAACAACAAAAAAACCACCACCAAACCCTCCATTCAAAGCTTTTTTTTTTTTTTTTTTTTTTTTTTTTTTTTTTTTAAAAATAAGGACCCACATTTGAAGTCCTGGAAAAAGAGATCCAAGCTTGAATACGCCTTAGATTCACTACCCATCTCTAAGCTCTTGCAAACTACAGGTGATCAGCAGCCCCAGGTGGCAACAAGCCTGGCTTCCTCCGCCGCCAGCTGCCAGAAGGCGGCACTCTGTGGGGCTGCCAGAAGAAATACCTACTCTGGATTTTCCTCAAGAACTCCACCTTTTCCAAATGCTGGCTAGCGATCTCCAAGATCCCAACTAGATACTGGTAAAAAGATAATTTCCTTTTCATCCTGCTCAGCAAAGCCACAAGCAGTGCTAGACTCGGCGGGTTGTTTTCCAGCTGCTCACCAACAGCAGCACCTCGGGCAGCCATGGGCAGGGAAATCGCCCAGCTCAAGAGCGCGAGCAGTGATTCAGCCTGCCCGCTACCTAGGCTAGCCCACACCAGCACGCTGCCCAAGAGGAGAGGTGAGTAAGGGACCTGAATCAGAAGTCACGGGAAGCTGTATGAGCACGGGCCAGCATTCTTCTTCTTTGTCCGTGAAGCCAAGAAGCCTCTGGGGTAGTTAACCACCCAGAACTTCACCCAATCGCCCTCAAACCATGATGATGTTTTAATGTATTTTTAGAATTCTACAAAAGCTTAAGGCACACTCACCAAAAAAAAAATACTTGCTGCTTTACCTATGCAAATTGATTTTTCCACATCCAGAATTAGCTAACATTTACCATTTTACCTTAACCATTATAATCACATTTTTAAGTACAAATCAAGAGTCCCTCCATGCCACGACAACGTAGAAGAGAAGAATTTGTCAAGCCTGCCCCATTCCTTCACTGTTTGAACTTATTTTGTTTCATAAAGTAACTTTTTTTTTGTCCTGAACACCTAAGGAGTATCACTAGCAACTACCACAGCTCATTCAAATAAGTTTACTCTATTTATATTGAAACCAAAGAGTCAATTACCAAATATGCCCATTGTGGGCAGAAACATGCATCTTAAAATATGTACAGGAGAAACCTCTAAGCAAGTCAGGAAGCATGGCTTTCACATTGGATCTCACTGGACTGAAAAGGGACAGCTCCTCAAAGTCTCTGCAGTGTGCAATGCAGTGTATCACAAGAATGGAGTTGAAGGCCTTACCTTTTATTATTACTGTTATTTTAAAAATCATCTCCCTGTGCTCCTCCCGTTCCCACTTTTGTCCAAAGACAAAGCTGCTGATCACCTGCACGCAGTTTTTCAAAACTTTACCAGTTAAACTCTTACCCTCTCTAGGTCCTGCCTCAAATGCATGAACATCCTCATGCGAGTATGAATGCTATCTTCTTTTGGCTGCACTAAGCCATTTTCTTCATCCTCCTTGGGAGGAAACAATGGTTTGTTAAAGTTACTTTTTCGCTTTAATTTCCAGTAATTGTAGATGAAGTCTACAGCAAGTTTAGGAAGACCCAGTTCTGCTGCAACATCCTCCACTTTAACAAGTGAGTAAAACTCTTCTTCCAGCTCTCGGAGTTTCTGGGCTCGCAAACTGGTTTTCTCGCTCTCCGTTTGCTTCTGGTCTGACATATTTTTGGGATGCTCATCAACGTCAGGCAGCGAATTCTGTTTGTTCTTGCTGTGCTTTAGACAATACGACTTGAACTTGACCTCATCCCCGTCATCCAGGATAGTCTTCATCTCTAAGCTATGCTCGAAGGCACAGGTGACATGAAAGGCAGTGATGCAGCTTTTCACGGAGCACTACAAATGGAAGAAAAAAGAAAACAACACTTAAGTCACTAAGACTAGCAATGAACCAGAAAAAAATATATCCTCATTACATCAAAGTTTATCCCTATCAAATCATATCTCCTAAGCACTCTTAGAAGTATCTGTTGATCTCTTCCAAGTTGGTATCATGTGACTTTGTATTTTCTCATTTTTGAACACCGTTCCGTGGAAGGATCCACCTCTGATCTACATGCTACCAGTACTTGCACTTCTCAGGCTTGCTCAAAAGAAGGCAACTCAGACCATCTCCTAACTCTCTACGCTGGAGTGCTTAGGGAACTGATTTGTTAGCAAACAGCTATGAAAAAGTAGGCAGCTATCCTACAGTTGTCTTCATCATAACATCTCCAAATACAGGAAGAACAAAATTAAAAAAAAAATCCCCATCTCACAGGCTCAAGAGTCACAGGAAAACAAGTACATACCTGAATGCAAGCACCAGTTTTCAGTTTGCATAAACTACACACTAAAGCCCATCGACTTGGTGGAATGTGAGACACCTTTGTGATCGGCTCCATCCTTTCTGGGCAAGCAATACTAACCTGAAAACAAAAAACGGCATGGAAAACAGTTACCAAGGCAATAAAAACAAGCTCTCTGCTAATACCAGAACAAGAAGTATGACCACATATTTATCTCATTCACAGATATCTATGTGCTCGTGCTTCTTAGCAAGTGACCCCAGAAGATCCTGCATGAAGAAAACCATGTTGAGGAATACAATTAGTTTAACCTGGTGGCTAGAAGTTGTGACTCTTCAGAAGATTTTAGGCATCTGCAGCATGCCTTGTTATGAACCATTTAAGAGACTACAGTAAATGATGGCAAAGTTTATTCCCTTTCAATTCTGTATTTTTCTTCTGTGCTGCTTAAACAGATCTGATTTAAAAAGTACCAAAACGCAAGCTAGTCAGAACAAAACAGGAACGCTTACTCACACTTACCTGAAAAGTTTCCTTCTTTAAGATCCACAGATCCACTACAAGAGCTACTTCTGCCAGCTCACAATTTGGGACAGAACCAGATCTATCAGTCAGCAGCCAGGGAAAGCCTCGCTTTCTGGCTTTACCTCCACTGAGCGCTCCCAGTGCGAGAGGTGACTCTAAAACACTTTCCTAAGTCTCGATGCCAGTCTCTAAAAGCTTGGATTTTGACACTTACACAAAGAAGAAACACTTTTAGAATTTAGCGTTTGTGTGCTAAGGAAGGCTACCTGCTGGAAACAGAAATGCAGTGCAATTCTAGCTAGAAAGATCTCCATGCTTCATATGAGTGATTGACCAGAGCAGACCGGTGGTGGGATAAGGAACTCTTCGCAAAAGGGTCAAAACGAAGAATTCAAAGAAAGGAGGTTTCTAGGTCACGTTCTGTGGCACTGTGAGGTCAGAATAAAACTGATTCCTTAAGAAAGTAGTCAAGACTGAGACTTGAAAAGTTTTTTTTTTTTTTTTTTAAGAGGAGCTTAAGAGCATTACATTACAGTAATTTTCATAGATTATTCTTCCAACAACATAATAAGTCTCTTCTAGGGAAATCCACATCATACAATTAGTTTAAGACATGATAATTAAACTGTTGCCTTTACAAGGGCCAACAAACTAAGCTGGGTATGCTAGCTTCCCTTTTGGGGTATTTCAGCAATCACCTGATGCACACACTCATTTTAAAACCTGCTTAATCCCTAAGGAAGCAAGGCAGACATCCTCTGTGAGGTAGACTTTTCCAAGACAGCAGCGCCACGCTGATCAAGTCTAAGAGTCAGAGCCACTATGCTCAAACTGAGTATTTTTGTTACTTTTCCTTATCTTTTGCATTGTTTTGAGCATCAGTCAAGTAGGTGGGAAAGACAGCTTTGCAAGAGATTACTTGGTTCATCATTTTCACATTTTAGGAAGTTGATCGGCAGTTCATAGACTAATGACAAAAACTGACTCAAATAAGATTTATATTTGTTATAGTAATTCAACCTCCAATCCTCCGCTTGCAAGCCACATCTTCTGGAATATGCCGAGGTCAGCCAGTGCTGCGTGACGTTTCCATTCAGCCCAGTGACAGGCACAAGCGCACGTCACTGAACTCCAGAACCCACGAGTCCCATCATTGGGTGTGCTTCAGCCTTCTCTTGGACCAAAACCAGAGTCAGAAAGATTGGTGCGGAAAACCAACAAGACTTTGCACCTAGAAGCCAGCAGTATCAATCACTGTTTTGATACCGGGAGAAACCACCAGTTCAAATCATTTAAAAAAAAAAAAAAAAAGCAAGATGAGGAAAAGAAACAAGCTGCGACCCATCTGCCAGAACTAAAACCTAATTCTGAGAAATCTTTGTTAGAAAGGTAGCGGGATGCTCCAGAGAGATCCCGGAGAGGACAAGAAGGAGAATGCGGAGGCAGTATGTGATGCATTCATCAGGTAGAGATGAGGAACAGTTTCATCTTTTGTGGACTTCTATAAATCAGCAGGAAAGGGACAAAGCTGTCCTAAAACTCTTGAATTGTTCCACAAAATCACGTTCAGCACTCCTAAATGTCAAAAGTAGCTTTTTTATTTCCATAATGAAAGACCCTTTACCAACCTAACTTGACGCTGCTCAAAACAGAGCTGGTTACAAGTTGCCCAGGTGTTTCTGAAACAATATTGTAAAGAGACTGACCACATTTCTTGTCCCAGTTACAAGAATCAACAGGTAAGACTTCCCGGGGGAATTAAGGGGTTGCATCAACTTGCCATGCTGTCTTTATTCCTTTCAAAAAGGAATCTTCAGTGATTTTCTTCTGACATTGGGTAGCACCAGCTTTCTACCGTGTGTCCCAGCCAAAGCTGGGAACTGACACACACCTCCCTCTCGCTCTCTGCCCCCCTTTACTGCTCTCCCTGCTGCTTCCCCAGAGGGGACTCAGAAGGGCAGGAAATATTTACGTTAGAAATACTGTCCCTTTGGCTTGCCATGCTGCCTGTTTACATTACCCCGCGTTGTAAAAACACGAAGAGGCGCTTAGAGTCAGGTGCAGTTTATTTATACTGGCCTCATGCTGCCTGCGTGTTTCTAATATTCAAAGAGAGAAGTCAAGGCAAAGTTTGTTTGAACTTGGCTGTTCACGAGGGATCCAGAGAGCTGAGAGGCCAGCCTTTCCATTTCCCCAAACCTCCCTTCCCAAGACAGAAACAACTGTCTGCCTTAACATGTAGCTTCTCTGTTACTCCTTCAAGTTGCGTCAGGTTACATTTTGACTGCCGTACTCCGAAGAAGTTACAAGAGTGGGAGAGAGTGAGAACACCAGGCTGCTGAAGCCTCTTCTCTGTGACTTACGCAGTGAGCTGACATCTCCGTCATCACCCTGCTCTCCGCTGGTAGCCTGCCACCAGCAGCCACGCGTTGGGCGCGATGAGAGATCTGCATCGGTGGCCCAGCGGCTGGAGCGCAGCCACGCGCAGCAGCAGCAAAGGACAAAGCATTTGAGACCTCTCCAGCTGCAGCAAGGAAAAATGGCTTTGTGCTTCAGCTGACAACACGCTGACTGAGGGAAGATGTGCCTGCAGCGGGTCCTCTAAGGCAGAAAAATCTTGAACTTCAGAACAGTGCAAGTTTTCTGATCTCAAAGTTTTTTTTTGTCAAAGAACGTCTTTTAAGAAAACATAGAAGAGACATTTACACTAAAAGACAATAATGGCAGAAGAATAAAAGGATATAAACCAACGACGACGGCACTTTGTAAAGTAAAAACCTTCAAATGTCTCAATCAGCCAAGTGAAGGTCAACAAAGCCTTTTGACACCATTAGCTTACTGGGGGAGGGAGAGAAGAAAAAAAACAAACACATTTTAAGGGAGTGCTGAATGAATTAATGAAGGACAATACCCAGTGCAACTGCATGCAACACGCTAGCCTACACTTGGTGACTCATCAAGTCCCTCTTTGAACATTTTACCACAAACATGATCATGGCTCACTTTTCTCTGTGTTCTGCCTTGCTCTGTTCTGTTGGGAGCACAGTGGGAAGTAGCAGTGATTTTATAATTCGTTTGCTTCTTCCGGGGGAGTTCCAAGGGAATATGCATCGTGCCATAAAGTATCTCCAGGTCTTCAAGCTCTGCACCTTTCCAGTCCACTGATCACATAAGGCCGCAGTGATTCTCCAGATAGGAACCCAACATTTTCACAGAGATTCCCAAAGCTTTCTTTGGCTTCCTTGGTGACTGATTAGTTTTCTTCCCTCCTACAAACAACAATGCAGGGGACAGAGAGGATGAACGGATCCAAGAGGCGTTTCCCACCTCTCCTGGCAGGTGTCACCTCCTTGCTACGCCTGACACACTTGGCTTTGGTGCAGAGGGGAG
Organism: Anser cygnoides; assembly: GCF_040182565.1. Classification (NCBI taxonomy): domain Eukaryota; kingdom Metazoa; phylum Chordata; class Aves; order Anseriformes; family Anatidae; genus Anser; species Anser cygnoides. The sequence goes on from NC_089873.1 coordinate 139,605,956, forward strand.
GAGGTGCCTGAGGCCCAGAGTGGCCGACGGCTGTGGGAGCAGCTGGCTTTCAGCTCTCCCACCTGGGTACTCCCTTGGCTTCTCTCGCTCAGCCGGAGGGAGGTGGGCAGGCAAGAAGGCAGCACTGGCTCCCCGTCCTGTAGTCAGCTGCTTTCCAAACCTGCCTGTTCCTCTTCTGTTGCGAAGGACATCAAGGCAACCACATGCAGAAAGGACCTCTAAGGAAAACCAGTCTGCTCAGAGACAGGCGCTTCAGAAGTCAGGAGATTTTTATTTATTTTAATCTTTCGTGTTTTTTTCCCCTCTACTCCTTTCTCCCTAAAGGTAGATGAGACACTAGGAAGTACACGCTGGCCTGAAGGGAAAGCAGAACTGCAAAGATAACCTCCTTGCAAATCAGATATATGCCTGTGACAGAGCTAGGAAACACACATTGCATCGTGCTGCCATGTTAAAAAAAAAAACTTCCAGAATCTTCACATCTTCCTCGTGAAGTTTTGCAAACGCAAGGCCTGACTGCTTCGGAGGAGAAGGCTTGAGAAATAAGGCATCCCCTTGATATCACAGTGCCAATGGATGTGGCTACAGCCTCACGCTAAACCATCCACTGTCATGGATCTGTGGATCTTACCAGAAAGAAATCAGAAATATCATTCTGAGCACAAAATTAAACACACAGCCCATCTATATGTGAGTGAATATTCCAATTTACACAACTATAATGTCATGCTAAACTTGATTCTAAATAGAACAAGTGTACAGCTTCATTATTAAACTTTATTTATGTCCATGTAACTAAAAAGCCTTTTCTTATAAAATATAACATGAGAGATTTTTCTTCTCCCCACCATTCAGAAAAAAATCAGTGTAAAAAAGCCTTAACTACAAACATCTCCCCACCTCAGAGCCCATCCAATACAAATCATGCAATATGTTCAATATGTTTGGGTTTCTTCTTAAAAAACAGAACAGACCAAAAAAGTGAATGTATTCGTGCAAATTATACACCTAACCAAGAGCTCACACATTTATCAGGAGCTAAGAGAGACGACGAAGCTGCAGTTACGCAGCGAACGCTACCTTACATCAGTGAGCCTTTCCAGCAGGGCACTCAGATGCCATAACGACACCAAGAAGTGCTTGCTCAGTGTATCGGCAGGGGGAACAAACGACAAAGGGATTAATTAACGGAACGTAAGCTGGACTCTCTCCCAGCCTTTACAGATTTTGCAGACTCATCAGAAGAAAGCCCAGGACTAAGCCATACAGATACATTAAAATCATGAGAATGTGAAAAAGCAAAGGAGAGAACAAGGAGGAGGAGGAAGAGGAGGAGAATGAAGAGGAGAGGAGAGACCACAACACAAAAGGACGAGGCAGAAATTCGGCTTTACCTCTGGAATCCAGAGGGCACAGCTCACGTGTGCCCACTTGGTCCCTGTCCTGGTGGCTTTCATGGCACCTCCTCGTTTGGGACACAGGAGGCACTGAGGATGTATCCCCAGAACGCAGGTGCGGCACAGCCAGCTCCCTTCAGGGACTTTTAAGATTCCGTAGCACGCCTGGGAAGAAAACAGGGATCGAGATCATTGCACTAATAGGATTTCACATCCAAACATTAATTTTCATACGGCACAAAGCTTTCAGATCCTAAAGGCATTGTTTGGCCTTTGCTTAATCCTTCTCCAATTTTGTTACCTTAAAAGGAGTCAGGTGATCAAAGAGATTTACAGCCTATAAAACAAACACTTTCTATGCCTGCTTCTTTTTAAAGTATGTGTCTTGGTATTATTTGTTCACAGCATAAAACAGCCATTGTGACTGAACAACAAACACTGCCATTAAGAACCTTCATCTTTGCATTTAGTGACTTTTTAAGTTTCTGAAGGAAACAACGCAGACGTCTCTTTTAAATTAGCTTCTGCATGTAACCCTGCCTTAAAAAATCACTATTTCCTATCATTAACAACTTTACACTCTAACATAATTCTATTTAGATGTGAAGCAATGAGCTGGTTTTTGAAGATTTTTCTGAAGATTTTTGCATACAGTATTAAATTACCTTTGTGGTTACAGTTCTGACAATCATTTGACTTTATATATAATATTGCAAGAAAAATTACAGTATATAGCGGAATTATGAGATGCTGGGTTTTAGGCCTATTTCCCTGAATATTGCGTTTAACCCCTTGAAAATTGAGGAATTTCTTACCTTTTTCTAAATTTGAGGATTAAAAAGAAAAAAAGAAGAAATGTAGCTTGCTTTCTGATTCAGATTCATAGCCGTTCCTAATGGCAAACTACACATGTACATAGATGTACCCTATTGAATATACACACATATTAAAGCTGAGTGTATCCAAAACCACTCACAGTAAGAAGCATTATCAACAGGGCTGCTTTCTAAGGAAATCACGCCATTCCCAACACCCTACCTGGGAACAGTAAGGCTGAAAGCCTTGCCAGCTGTAACCAGCCTTTTAGATTCAAATCTAGTATAAAATCCCCCAGTCTGCTCCCCCAGCCTTCTGGTTCTACGACCCTGGTCCTTACTGTGAAGCAGTATCACCAAATACTGCACATTCCTGTCATGCCTAGAGAGAGGGGGACTTTCCTGAAAGAAATCCCGCATCACAAAAACACCAGGACAGACTAACCTAAATGCTATTTTCATGTTTGACTGTTGTAAAAACCCAACAGGGGGAGCTGTAATCTAAATTTTACAAGTGATTTATTTTTTTTTTCCTGTTCTGAGGCACATTCCCACGAACACTCTTTCTATTACTGATGCAGAAGTGGCATTATACCAAAAGATCACATTTAGGAGGCTGGAAATGGACGTAAACCATTTCCTAATTTAATCCAGCTAATGAGTGGAGGCGGCCTAGGCTACCAAACCAGTAACTTGGCAATCTGTCTGAGCTGGCATGAGAGGGCACTGTGAAGGAGGAAATCTCTCGCACTCCTCCTCCCCGCCTCCAAGCGGCGTGATGACGAACAGACCTGATGAGGCTGCTTGGTGAACTAGGGCCCATCCAGATTAAAAATCAAACTGATAACTCTTTCTGGTGGCTTGCTTGCTGCCAGGCTTTCTTAGGATTAGCTCTAGCCCAGGCACACTCCCCGGCTCACGCTGGGCAGGCCTGGCCCCTGTGGCTGGGGAAGGGGCAGGGGGAGGAGGCAGCAGGCCACCAGCTCCAGCTAGTGGGCAACCCCGAGCCTCCTGCTGCAAATTCATCATTACTTACGAAGAGGCACGAGCAGAGGCTGCCTCCAGAGCTGGCACCCCAGCTGTAAAATCCCTTCTCAAACAGGACATGCCAGAAACCACAGGACTCGTCTCCACTTTTTGGTTACGAGGATACCTCTGCTTGTCTAGGCTGAGCTCAGCTGGAGCGAGGCCCTGGCTACATCTGAAACACCATAAATACGAGCAGCGTTCAGACCAAGTGCTCGGCCCTTGCAGGTGCTTATGCCTCCCAAAAAAGATCGGCCTGTTAAAGCACCTACATGTGGTTTCAGGTGGCTAAATTTGGACAGTCTGTTTGGCCAGTTAACAACTCAATCAAGGAGGGAAAAACCCCAGCTCTGAAACAAGCGATCTTTGAATTCTTTACATGTAGGCAGGCAGCACTCTCCACCCTGTTTATTTTCAAACGGAGGGTTAATAAAGGGGTTTATGGTCACAGAGAAAGCACTTGCAAGTCCTGAGGACGCTTCATGCTCCTACTGGACGATAGAGGTCCACACACAGACTGTGCTCGGCCACTTATCTACTGTAACTCTCAGAGTACAAAATTTGAGCTTGGTATTGCACCACCCTCCTTACCCAGAAAATCACAAAGCCCTCCACATTCACATTTAACACTGGCTCAAATTCCACACTTGCCAAGGTAAACAAAGATCAGAGGACAGTGTCAACATCTCTGCAGGCACTGACCTGATGGACACAGATATTACACTTGTCACAAAACACCATATCATTCCCATCTTCGCTGTCAGGGGACCGGCACACATCACAGATGACATCTTCATCATACTCTATGCCCAGTCCTTCTTCAGTCTCAATTGCATGATTCATGTTCTCATGACAGTGCCGTTCCAGCACTTCAATCGTCTTTTCCATTGTGTTTTCATCCAGGGGCCCGCATCCTACAGTGCAGAACGGGGAAAGGGGAATTGGGAGACAGTCAGGTGCTTTTGACCCAGTCCGAGAGGCAGAAAAAGAGAACAACTTCCAGCAACTACAGCAGCATACACATGACTTAAATGAAAAACAAATAAACAAAAGGTCTTTTATCATTCACTGGCTAATTTTAGCAGGATTTTATAAATACAAACAGAACTACTACTGAAGTAGAAGTTCGGATTGTACATAAGACAAAAGACATCACTAACTGCTGGACTACGCACAAGAAGATGGCTGCTAATTTTGATTTCTTGTTGCAACTGATACACAGGGAGATGGAAAAGATAAATGACTGCTGAAACAAAGTGCCTTCTGGTATTAAACTGTTCTCTCCAGTGCCAGGATATTTTTTCACTCCCTGAACATACAGGATCACAGTATCATTCAGGTGGGAATGGACCTTGGAGGGATCCAGCCCAGCTCCCTGCTCAGAGCAGGGTCAGCACTGAATCCAGATTAGGTTGCTCACAAACATACCTAGTCAGACCTTGAAAATCTCCACAGATGGCCATTTCAGCCCCAGAAAAGCCTTGTGTTTGGGAACAGCACCCAGTATGCCTAGGAAGCTTGTCCTTGCATCCTCCTTTTACATAAGGAAGGCTCTGGAGCTCTGTCATGAATTCCCTCCCTCACCAAGCCGGTGACACATCTAACTACTCGTTTTCCTGAGTGCCTGGATGATCACTCTTGTGCTTGGAGGAGGTTGTCCTTAAAGCCTTGCTAGCTCTTTCCAGCAATTTCACCTTTCAGAGTTGCCTCACTGACCCCACCTAGCAGCTTCCCAAATAAGCAGAAGCCTACTCTCCATAAGCCCAGGAGCAGAAGGCTATTTCCCTTCTTTGCTCACCTCAGGATCTCAGTCTCCACTATTTCATACCTGCTACAGCCAGTGCCATTATCAATTAGCCCACCCCATCTAGTTCCTCCTTCTTTGTCAAGCAGATCCAGGGGATGTTAAATATCTCCCTTTTGCTCACTGAGCTGCATTCATCCATGGAAAAGCACCAGCTGCACAGACTATCCCACCACAACCCCGTTATTCCAGCAATATCTCCAGGATTATTTTCCATAGTTCACTGCCCCTCAAAGCCTTCTATACCCACAACTTGTGTGGAAAAAAAAAGAAAGTTTATTTAGCAGATTTTAAATGGGCTAGCATGTGTGCAACTTAATTATTCTGTTAAGAACCCAGCATGTAAGCTCCTCAGAACTCTGTATTGTGTAGCAATTATATGTTCAATTTTAAAAAATGGAAGCATATGTTTTTCCTACGCAATATTTTTAACCTTTAAAGCCCTAAAATTAATTCCACCTGGTTTGGGCTTTTTCCCTCCTGTATCAGTCTGCAGAAGTTGCACACGATTTTGGACGTGAAGAAGTGTTTAGGCACAACAGGTAAAACATCAAACACTAACTGATCCAGTAACTCATTTTAAACATTTTTATAGATGTTCATTACCTCGTTTTTCCTAGCATTTCCATCAAATTCTCATTCAAAGATCTTTAAGAAATCTCACACAGCAGACTACTACTCAACCAGCAGCAGCAAACTGCTGCTTTAAAAACTAGAACATGTTGTGAAATTACCCATTTCAGTAAGCTCTTCATTTAGCTCCTGGAGCCAAAAGATGTCCATATCATCCAAGTCATAGCGACACACAGATTCTGCCAGTTCCAAAATGTTGATGTAACCTGGTTCTGTGGGCTCTTGGCTGGAACAGTGGATGTACTTCCTGGGTCGTGTATACAGTACTTCTTTTACTTTTTCTGCTACAACCCTGCACGTGAAAGTAAAAAGGAAATGGAGAGTTAGCTACAGCTTTTTAAGATTCAGCCTTGAAAGACATGAAATATTTGTTATCAAGTGCAAAGAAATCTAGCATCTCACAGATTTTAAACTAGCCTGTGAGTGAAGCCAGGGTGGGAAGACAGGATTCTGTAAATGTCATTTCTTCACATGAAATATGTTAAGGTTTGCTACGTATACAGAATCATTTTTAAAATGTAAGCCTGTGCATAATATTTTCAACTTAACAAATGCTACTAGCATGGCGATGCAAATGTTTTTGAAACCCACAGAAAGTATTATGCACGAAAAACCCTACAATCTTTGTTCTATCTTCTTCCTAAACGATAGAAGGAAATCTTGCCAGCTTATAATCTTCAGGATTCCAGCTTTTTCAGGAAAGCTTGATTTATTCTGCTGCAGTTAGGGGGAGGAGGAGGAGATGTTTGCTCTTCATTTGGGTTAAGCAGTCTACCCATATTTTATACATGGCACTCCATCCACATTACAAATGTATTATTTTTATTATGTAAGAACAATTCTGTTGCTGAGCAAAAACATAAAGGGGAAAAAACAGCTAAAAATCATCCAGGAAGCAAGGGGAAAAAATACTGGTGTTTTTAACCTTTCAATTATTTTAAGAGATAAAAATTAGCGTTTGCCTAGTAAACTAGCCTATGAGAACGGAGAGACTGACCCTAGCTAGATAAAGTCAGTCTGTCTTTCTCTGCATTTAATGCAAGAGGCCCTGCATGTGAAAGGAAGCCAGGGAGATACTGAATGGAACAGTGCCATACGTGAGAAGCTCTGCATGCTTTCCAGAGCTCGCCCTCCCCGGCACCAGGAGAAAAGAAAAGCTGTGGGAAACAAGGCAAGAGGAGGAAAGCAGGATCAGGCAGCAGTCGAGCAGTATCCCACATAATTCTAACTGGACAATGTGGGTTGTCAATGTTAGCACAAACAATGTTCCTCTGCCATTCTTCTTCCCCCCTTCACCTCGCTCATTTTTTCCTCATGTTCCCTTGTGAGCTTTTCTTTTCTCTAGTCCAGCCCATTCTATATCAATTTTTAACTCTAATATAATACCACTGGTATGAGATGCAATATATTTATTTTTAATAACTTGGTACTGACAATAGCCCCAGTGGAAATTAGATTATGCTGGCATCAGCGCTTTCACTGGACAACTCATTTATCTTCGTCTTGAAGACCATGCTGGCAGTAATACTTCTACGCTAAAACACACTTTTTCCACCAGGAAAGGTTACAGGATTACACTGTCACCTTTTCCCGGTCTAAAAACAACAAGAGAGGACAAACAATCTGTCTCCTGAAACTGACATCACTGAACTTGTATAATGATCAGCAGCTATTTGTGGAAAAAGATAGCAGAAGGAGTTAAAAGCTCTGGCAACAGCAACAAAAATTGTATTATGTGAACAAGTGAGTAGCTTTATCGGGTACCAGCTATTCCTGAGTGCCTACTGTTCTATTTCTTCATGCTTTATAGGGAGGCTTTTCAAGTAGCATGAAAACAACGCAAGATTTAGGTTTATTTTTAATTTAACTTTCCACACTTAAAAGAGAAAACAGATTTAACCCATAGCACCACGTGACTCAGGAAAATATAAAATCCCCTTTTAACACTTGCAATGTAGATACCATCATGGTATACAGACAGAATCAGGTCTGAAGTGCCACAGAAATGTCTTCCAAATTGGTGCTTGTTTGGCTTAAAAGGATGCCTGCAGGCTGCTGCATTGGAGATTTAACTGTAACAACAAGGAAATGTGACTGTGTTTAGACCACCTCTCTTCTGAGAGGCCACCTTCTCTGAGTTCACGTTCTGCACACATGCTTTAAGTGTAATCTCTGTTACCTGAGAGAAGGCTGTGGAATTGTTTCTGGACTGGCTGGAACTTGGACTCCTTTCTCCCACTCCTGTTTCCATGTGTCCGCAAAGACATAATATTCATCGGGGTTAACATGGTGAGAATCTGGTAGTTTCATGGCACTAATGAGATCCTTGCGGAACACCTGCAAAGAAAACCCAAGGAGAAGAGAGGCTTAAGAAAAAAGACTTCCACCAGAGAAACTAGTAGGTATTTTTCCTAATCTACACTGAAACAATGCACTTATGTTGTTTTCTTTAAGAGTGCTGACACATAAACACATTAATTTGAAATCGTCTAGATTACTAACTCTTAATGACAAGAATTTTCAGCTAACTCAAAACCACGCTGCCGCCTGAAGTCTAATCAGAAGGAAGAAAGCAAGCTGCTGCAGGTTACCAAGGGAAAGGGGAAAAGGAGGCCTGTACCTAGTTTATTTATAATATCACTTTCAAACAGCTCATTTTACTTGCCAGTCTACGTGCTTCATCCCAACTTAGGTACAAGGTTGCATATCTTTTTCCTTCGCTCACTGAAGCTCCCTCTAATTGTCATATTCATCATGAGCTAAGAGCAGTTGCCATGGCAAAGTTGATGTACAGGCACTTGCTCATCTGCTAAATCCATTTGAAGTTTTACTGGTCAGGATCTTCAGGATCGAAGACAAACAGCTGCCTACACTGAAGCACGAATTCTGCCTTGCTTTGTGCCGGAACCCCAGCAATGCCACCACAGAAATGCAATCCAGCCTCAGCACTCTTTAGCAAATCTGTGTGGTGAAACACATCATACAGGCTGCCACAAATCCACCTGTGACAAACTTCCAGCTCTAACATTCAGCTGCTGGCTGCAGAGGATTCCAGTTTGAAGAACATGCAACCAGGATTATCAGCTGTCTCAAAGCTTACTTAATGTAAATGCCTGTCAACTACAGGTGCAGGAAATTTAAATAAAAGGCACATGATTTTTTCCCCCCCCCTTCCCACTGCTACCCTGCCCAAGTTTAACATTCGTAAAAGCAGAACAGCGACTGCGGCTTGGTGTTGGGGAGACATGGCAACTAATTAATTGTATTATCCTAACGAGAAATCAAATCCTCAGAGGGCAATAAAATGAAAGGGAAAATATCCCTGCAGTAAGCTGTGGCAGGTTGAACTCTTCTTACTAATTTGGTTTTATAGCCAGAACAGTAATGAAATACTTCAGAGCCAAATATCTTAGCGTACCCTTTTCAATTTGACAGCACCAGACCGGTTAATGCCTACTGCAAAAATTCTCAGCTGTTCTTGGAAATCATCAAGAAATAGTTATATAAAAAAAAAAGGCACTACACTTTTAACTAGAAACAGGTACTTGAAGAGGCTGCTGGTAGCTCGGAGCACAGGAGTTGCTTCACTATGCACTACGGCTGCACGGCTCGTAGGCTGCCAGGAGAGCAAGTTAACCTGGGAACTCAAAAATACAGAGCAACTAGAGCCTCAGTGACACGAGTGAAAGCATTAACACCGTAAGCATCCATTTTAACCCAAGCAGTACGTCTACGCAGCAAAAATAAAATGTGCAGTGTTTTATGCCATTGCAAAAAAATTTAATTTTCTTTGATATGAATACAGAGCCAGGTTTGTGAGGGACACTAACACGGCACAGGGCCAAAGAAACCTGTAAGGAAGAAATAATCCAATAACTGAGAAACGCAATGGTTTAATCATTACAACGTATATTCCTCAAACCTTATCTGAGGTTAAGTGCTTTACAAACTACCTTTTAAGGCACTGAGAAACACAGACGTAGAGTGTTACATATCAAAACCACTATTTTTTAAGCACTAAATTAAAAATGCTCTGAAAGGCATCAGTACTCTAACTACATCTAACTACACTGCTTAGCAGCAAATTCATCTTCTGATCATCCATTATGTATGTGAGCTATACCATCTCTATTTTTAGAGCACAAAGCCCCTGGAGCATGAACTTTTTTTTTTGCCTGACCACACAGTCACCATGCAACAATATTAAGTTCTCCACCTCAGGTTGCTGAAGTTTACAGTAGTGGTACCACTGGAGGTCAAAGATTTAAGCAATATAAATGTAATGGTTGAAACCTTAAGGAACTCCAAATTCAACTCAAATTTCCCTAAGAGTGCTTTCCTTGCCATTCATACTTACAGCACGAGTACAACTGAGTATTTCCTGCAGACACCTGGAATCCTTACAGAGACACCGCAATCTCTAGCTCTCATCATTCATCGTTTCTTCACGCGGCCCATCTTCCAACAGTAAAACACTCTCAGAGGACAACATTTCAGAACATGTGTCTTTATCACTTGTGCTCTGTGCTTATTTTGTTGTGGAAGCAAACGAAAACACCCAGGGGACCAAGGAGAACTTTCTTATCAATTAAGTAAATTTTACTCCTGCAGTTGGCCTCAAGGCTACGAGCTGAGCCAGCTCAACAAAGGGCTGAAACACGCTCAGGATTTAGACAGCCAACTTCTCCTCATGGTTGTGTCTTTTTGGACGCTTCTTTGATGCTTACTGCATCCATAAGGCAACAGCCAGTGCAACCCAGAGCACGGTCTCTCCTCCCGGCAACAACCCCCTTCACTTCCAGTCAGCCCACGAAGGGCAGTGCTCATCTTTCAGTCACACCAGTGAGCGTCAGTCACCCCAAAACTTTTACATTTCTAGCCCCACATAAAACACAAGCCTTCAGCTGTATTTTAGCATCACCTGTAATGTCACACAAATTGCGAAAAGCTCAATAATGAGCATGCCTAGGCTAGCACTGCACCCCCATCCATCTAGGAGGATGCGTGACCCGTCGCGTGAGGAGGCTTGGCCCACGCCACACGTCTTGCACCTCACGCAGGAGGTCTCTGCCCAGAGGAGCTACAGCTGCCAGAAGCCAGCTGATCAAGGTCATCCACCTGCTCGAAGCCCCCTCGGAAGTTATTGTGACAGTGGGATATTCAAAAAGTGTTTTTGGCAATTGAAAGCGTGAAGGAAGAGATGAATTTCAGCCCTCCTTACCGTGCAAGACTGTTTGGTCTGAACCTCTCCTGTCATGTAGCTGCCAGGAGCTTTAAAGTTTCGGCTGAAAATGGTGCAGCAATTTGTCTGAATGAAGTCAATGAAAAACACGCTTGCTTATGTCACAATAAAAATACCAAGCGTTTTGTTGAGAAACTGTAGAATTTTTTTTCACACTTTAAAGCTGGGACTCCAATTTAGAAGAAGAAACCTTGTTCTCTGGTCTTTTTGCTCTGCAGTGAAGTCTGACAAGATTTGCTGAAGCAATGAGAACAACTTAGGCACTGCTGCAGAGACACACTGTTGTCTCTAAGCCTTTACAGCCTAAATCCTACAAAAATTCTCCACAATAAGCATGCTCTGCTCCTCCATGGCACCAACACCAAGCTACAGTGAGATTATGGGCCTGTGGATGGAAAGATATGGTTCACGTATTTTATCTGTTTTTCAGACTTCTTAGTCCTATTTGTAAATTATGCTAGAAGAGTATGTCTAAGGAAGATGAACTTCTTGAATCAGGAGCTTGTAAATGTGGCACCAAAAGCTGTCTGACTTCAACATGAACTCCTTCTGCAAGCACTATGAAAATTCGACGTATAATCTTCCTCACAGGACCCTCCCCCCTGCGCTGACTCAGGGAATAAATCAAGGCTATCCACCAAAGAATATTACTTTCTGTGCAATATCCTTATCTGCTAAAGATATCGAGGGGGCACATGCAATGCTATGAAGAATTATAGTGAAACATTAGCATCAAAGACAGAGACTGGGTCTTAACCACACGACAGCCTTCTACAACCTCCATCTTCACTGAGCCATGCAAATATCAGATCTGCACAGACCTCAGGAACGTTTTGTTTGTGATTAATGCAAACCTAAAGCCACATCTGGGCGGAGAGGGGGAACCAAAACCTCCTTCCCCACTCAAAAAAAAAAAAACACACAACAACAACAAAATGAGAGTCAAAGACCTAATTTAATACCCCCACCCAAGCTTCTACCGGCAGTGACTGATCCTATTGCTCATTCAACTTATCTTGTCCAAATGCATGTGTCAGTGAGAGCGAATGGATTGGGTCACCTCTTAAAAATGGTAAGAAAAATCCTATTTCTTCTTGTGACAGTGAGCTTTTCAGTATGTGACCACCTACCTACAGAACGTCATGACGATAAGGTGCTCCCATGGCCATGTAGGCCACCACCGGGAACCACGTGGCAGAGGTTTAAGTAAAGTACATGTTAACCACTCTGCTGCTGTTACAATTAAAGCAGGATTTCTCCTGGATTGAATCTAAGTGCTTCACTCCTTAGGGTTCCCCTGGTGCCTGGCAGAGCCCCTAAGGAGTCAGCAGTACACATTTCATTTCCTTATGCCTGCTGTCTAGAATCAAGAAGACTGACTGGCCCAGAAAAGTAGTGATTTTTAAAAGGCAGGAGGGAAAAAATATGCCTCCCCCCACCCAGATTCCCCCAGAAGCATAACCTCAGAAATATCCTCAGTATCCTCTCTAAAAGAGAAAGCTGAAATATGGCTAGTAGTCTTCCTATTTTTGCATCTCCTTCACAACCCATCTTGAAGGCCAATGATGAAATTCCAGGTGCCAACTACCCATCCAAGAGGAGACATGTTCTCCAAAATGCAGAGTGAATTACATAAGAACACAAGTTTTCCATCAGGTTTTCAGTCAGTTTTTATACACCTCCACAATTATCTTCTTTTTCATTCCAAAGTCACCCATAAGCAAAGCTTACTGTCCTGTTGTAACTCTCACGTCTAACACCATCAGCAAAAACTAAAGACGCTTAAGAAGCACCAGTTTATACCTAAAATCACTACATAAATAACACGGTAGACAAATTGTAGTAAGACCTAATACAAGCATAACGCAGCCACATAATATCTGAGTACAGATAGTCTAATCTAATACACCTAATCTTTGCATAGAAGTTTCACATCTGCCAAAGACTGCCCACCTACAGAGGATGAAGTTGTAAGGGACACACCACTTTCCAAAATTTAGCGGGCTCATCCTTGCGAGGTAGATTTTGTCTCATTAATACATTGCAACCTGGGCGTTAATTTCTAATTTAAGGCACCTTATTACAAAGGAGACCAGAGTCTCAAGACAGGAAGGGTTGGTTGGTTTGTATTGTAGCAAAGCAAATAGAAGTCAAAATAATTGTAAAACAGCAACGAAGCTACAGTTCCAGGCATATACACTGACTGGACCGAAAAACTAATGATGTTAAAACAGCTAAAGCAGACAGAAATGTAGCATTAAACTTGTACTTCTCAAACATCTAAATAATTTGGCCGTGTCCTGCAGTAAATCCTAATCTTCAAATTCCTACTCCCTAAAACTATTTTCAAGGATTAGCCAGGACTCAAGCAAATGAAATATTGCACTTTTCTTTGGAGCAGCCATTAATCTTCTCAGCCTCCTTTACAAGTGTTTATAGGAAAAACCAGGAAATCAGACACTAAATCAACCCCACCTAATGTCATTTCTCTGGTATCTCCGACAGCACCACCTCATGAGCCAGAAGAACATGCAAGAACTGTGTAAGAACACATCAAGTTTCCCTCTGGTTGCTAATCAGACGTAAGCTTTGGATTTGAGGATTCATCTCAACAATCAATTTTTAAAAATGGTATTAATTAAACCAGATATTTAGAAAAATCTGTACTCGTTACCATCCGTTTAATTCCTTTTTTAATCATGTTTAATTCTCAGTCTCAACAACTTCCTATGCAGATGAGCTTCACAGTCTAATTACATGGTGCACGGAAAAGGACATCCTATTAATTCCAGCAGACTTCCTAACTTTTGGCCTCATTCATATTCTCCCACCCTTCCTCCCCCATTCCTCCGTCACGAGGACAGGGGGGACCAGAGCTCCACCTCTGCTTTTTCCAGACCATCCAAACTTTACTATTACGCCTGCTCATTCAGTCCCAAAGGTAAAACAGCTCAGCCTTATCACAAGCAAACTTTTCCATGCCCTTGTGCATTCCAGCCACCTCTTGCTAAGGAGTTCAAGTATCTTGAGATGGTATCTCAAAGCAAAAGGATCAAAAAAAAAACAAAACCAGCAAGGTTGCACCTCTGATTTTCTGATTTAGATGAAAGCATTATCAGTTTTTTAACCAATTAACCCATGCAGGCTAAAAACCAGCTCATTAAAACGAATAAGGTATGTTGACCAGAGGTCTTGAGAAGCCCGCAGAGATGTCCAAGCTGTCGCAGTTAATTCAGAATCTTCTAAAGCACGCATGGAAAGGTGACAGTCTCCTCTTCTATTATGCATGGGACATGCCAAACGATATGATTTAATCATATTGCCCATTCATCCACAGAACAAAACCAACCACTTTCCAACTGCAAAAAGAATCCATTTTCTGCTCAGAGTCTAATCTTGCAGGGTGCTCCTCAGCATCAAGACCTACAATTTATGTGACAGTTAAATGCCACTAAAAAAAGTTTCACATACCCCAGTAATGAAAGCAGACCATTTACTTGGGGAAGACAAGCTACATTTCACATAACACAGCTGTCGCTATCAGCAACGAGGGATTAAAAACTACTATTGCTGTGGGATTCGGAACCGTATTTGCAAGGAGAGGTAAAATACTGCCACCTTAGACGGGCAGGGTTTAAAAAAAAAAAAACACCACACAATCCTAACTTACCTCTTCTACAGTTTAGAGAGGGTGGGAAGACTGAAAACAAAACAAAACAAAACATAAGCTTGAGTGTCACATAAATCTCTTTGGCTCTTTTGTGCGCCCCCCCCTAGCCTGAGGGAAAAGAAATGGTCAGTCATTCAGCATGGGCCAGCTAATAGGTTTTCCCTGCAAAAATGATTTCAACTTTTCTGCCATCGTTTTCTGCTGCAGCTTCCAAGGAGACAGGAAACAGGAAAGTACACGTTTCATGCTGAGCCAGTCATCCAAATGCCTCCTACCCTGCTACTCCCACGCAGCCTACCGTTCAGACCTGCGAGTCCCTCCTGTCCGGCTTCGAGCCCGTAAGGGGCAACTCTGCACATTGCCCACGGCCAACATCATCACAAAGATCTGAAAAAACTGTTCTGACTTATGCTACTGGGGTGCCTGTAACCTTAACACTGTTTTGCTATTCAAAGTAAACACTACAGCAGACAGCTTGAAGTTACCATTTCAGTTGTTTGCCATAGATTACAGCTCAAGAGGAGCACAAGAGGAAGAGCTGCAGTCTCCCTTCTGAAGTCACCAAGGCAAACAGCGTGTTCTGAGGAAGCACCATCACAGGCTTGCCTTACTTTCACCAGCTTCTCAAGGAGAAGAGTGGGGTAAGCGGGCCTCAGGTCCCACGCAGTAATGTCCCGTCCACTTGCCTCCCTCCTGAAGCCATGAGAGGCAATGCAAGGCAGAGCAGTCCTCAGCCACAGCCAACTTTTTTTTTTTTATTTTTATTTTTTTTTTACAGAGGAGCACGGCCACTACAAACATCTCCTGTGAAGCAGCTGACAAATATACTAACCTGTCGGTCACAATATTGAAAATGAGCTTTTATTTGAAGAGGAAACCCAAATACTGGAGAACACTTGGACTGGAGATGGCTGAGAAAGTAGAAAAAAAGCCTATGTATCCACACACAATATAATTGAGAAAGCCAGGCTTACTGGCACGAAAGAAAAATTAATGTATGAAGACCACGAGCAAAAATATTCCCAAACAGCTATTTATAGCTTTGACCTTTTAGATTTTCTGCATCACTAACTCAAGAAACGTCTGCTGCCTGGCAAGCAGAGGTGAATGAAAGGAGAGCACTGCCAACTTGCTAAAGAGATCCCTTGCTAAAGGGATGCTGTCAGCCTGAAATTTTCAATTTCTATCCAGTAGATATTAGACAACTATTACCACAAAGAAACTTGCAGAATTACTGTAACTTGATTTTTTGAAGGGTATGTGGTAGGGTCAGTCTTTGCTTTACACCCTCGTCACCAGTTGGTGCATTAACAATCAATTTCAATGCTCTGCTGACAACAGCATTTCATGTAGTATGCCGTCGCATGAAATCTCCAGCATATGCTTTTCTAGGGCTTGGAAGGAGCGCTTGCTTCCAGCACAAGGAAAGGAAAATTTGGAAGGATAGCCAAGAGTTTTCTGCATGAGGGGTATAAATTATTACCACCACCTTCCCATCCACTCTTCTTTATTTATCCTTTTTTTTTTTTTTGTGGGGAGGGGGGAATATTGCAATATTGCACTTGGGACACTCCTCCAGAAGAGGACATCATCAAAGATTTTTTTTCTATTTTTCTGGGAAGGGGGGACTCTCAAACAAAAGACGCCAGAAAAATGCCACCATTATTGGAATGATGATGTTATAAATTACATTTCTTTTTTTATTCAAAGTGTATATTCCAAATTTTGTTCTTCAAATTTTCGTATTTATCAAGCAATAAAGGGTTCAAGATTTTATCTTGGAATAGGTAGAAAGCAGCAAAGATCACAAGAAGAAGAACTGAAAGCACTGCTCCTTTTAATTTCTATAAGTTATGTAAATAAAAAAATTGTAAGCTGTATACATGGACCACATCTTCATAACTGTTTATACATACACACATACATGAAGAAAGAACAGAGCGAAGCGAAAGAAAACAGTAATGGGAGCATCCTTAGGAAGAAGAGAAAGAAGAAAGTTGGGCACGGAGAAGGGACTGGGCACTGAGGTGTACTTGAAACAGCACGAGGCTGGCAATGTATTTGTTTCTGTCCCCATTTGCCCAGCTTGGCAAGCAACAAAGCTGCTGTGACGACAAACGTGAGCAACAATTTCAAGACCTCCGTAGCCACGAGCTGTTTTAAGATTAAAATTCTCACAGAACCGTAATCCTCAAAGATCAACACTTTAAAGGTAAAAAGCGTAGTAGGTTTTTCTTTACCTTCGTGGTGGCTGTAAACAGACATTATAAAGCTAGT
This sequence comes from Anser cygnoides, assembly GCF_040182565.1. Taxonomy (NCBI): domain Eukaryota; kingdom Metazoa; phylum Chordata; class Aves; order Anseriformes; family Anatidae; genus Anser; species Anser cygnoides. Next base: position 139,622,820 of record NC_089873.1, read on the forward strand.
TCTGGCCAATTTTGGTTGTGTGGAAACACTCACGCAAGATTCCCTTTCTGGAATGAATCAGCGTGTTTTCTTCAAACAACTCATGATAAAAATTAAGCTTCCAAAGAAAGGACACATTCTGAAACCTTGCTCCTACCAAACCAAATTCATCTGGGAAGCAGCATTCAAAAAAGGAAGCATGAAGCATGTTTGCTGAATAGCTTTTGCTATATGAACACAACCTTTATGTTTATGCAGCCTCTCACAGTAGCATCTAAGCAGCTAAAAAGCTGCTGTTATGGTACAAAAGATTACTTCTGGGACATAACTCTTGGTTTTAAATTCTACAGAAGCAAAGTATGTTTTGTCAGTCTTTTTCTCAGTAACCTCGGGCATCAACAGTCATACCAACATGCTGAAGGATGCATTTGGAGGGGACGTGACAGCAAGCAAGGGGAATTAACTACAAGAAACATTTTCCCATTTGCAGTTGTTATCTGACTTCAGTCCTTGAGAAAGCAAGCATCAAATCTGGAGGAAAAAGCAGACAACAAAATCCTCCCCAAAAAGGGCAATCGGTGGCGATGGTTGCTAGGGCGGATCGGAGCACTGTACTGCACACAAGCGCTGAAGGAAAAGGGACTCAAGTAGTGAATATCGATCCAGCGACAGTGGTGATAGGCGTAACAGGTAGGGATGGCAATTAAAATCCTTACTAAAGGTAACCACAAGAGTGAGCAAGTGGCAGATGATGATTAAGCACTGTTCACATGTAACCTGCCCAGTGGGGTGTTCTTGTTTCATCCTATAGCAGAAAGAAGAAAGCCTCCCCATACACACACACACAAACCACTTCCTTCGCTCTCAAATCACAAAACCATCCCAGCTTTTTCAATTTCAAAAAGACACTGTATTTCAGGGGAATAAAGAACCACAAGTTACCATCTGCAAAGCCGTAAGTCATTTTGGGACATCAAACACTGGAGCTCCTGCATTACTCACATGGTGAGGAAAAACAGTGTCACGGAGAATTTGACAGGTAACTAACGCACTGGCACCGGTTCAAAGCTCGCTATTTCAAGCCTTAGAAACTTGAAAAATACGTGACAAAAAACTACCGGTAACCAATCTTTAACCCTGGTTCTTACCTCAGCAGGTTTCTTTTGTTCATTTGCTGGTGTTTTTGACTTGCTCCTGTATTTAGAACAAGAAGAAAAGGAAGTGGAAGGACCTGTTAAAAAAAAAGAAAAGAAATAAGAAACAGAACCATTACAGCTCGCTTCAATTCATTTAATTGCTCGGTGAAACACAAGGCACTCCAATCTCCTGAATTATGATAATTCTTGACAAGATGTGGGCAAAAAGCTCTTCTGCAGTCTGTAGGCTTGATTACAGCTCCTCCTGTTCCACTTGTTCTTTGTAAAACCACAGCACACCGAGTTTATGGGTACATTCTGCTCTGCCCGATACAAGTGCGAGTAAACAGAAACAAGCATGCAGACCACCTTCCCTCATTTCCTTTCTAACAGAAGTGGAAGGAGGAGCAAAACCGAGGACAGAGCTTGCAAGTGCTAGAAAAACAAAGTGAAAAAAAAAAAAGCAACGATACTAAAGGGTGCTGATGAGAGATGCAGAAAAGTACAGTGTGATGTCTAGACGTTCCTGGGCACGATGCTAGTTCAGTACGTTGCTGGGTTGTAGCAAATATGGCAACGAATCCTCGTTACGTGTAGCATTATTAGATGGGCACGGGTTCCTAAGGAACCAAGAGACCCTGCCACGTAGAGTTTCTTTGCAGGCACAAGGAAGGTGCAACCTCAGCCAGACATGTGCCAAGGAACTTTTAAAACAGAACTTCACTGACTTGTCTACCAGGCCACGGTGTAAAAGATGAAGAACCAGTGTAAGATACTGCAACATGTAAATGCTCAGACAGCTCGGACTTAAGGCTGAGGGTCTGTACCGCATGAGACAGCAGGACTTTTCTATGGCCCTAGCCATACGAAAACTTCCTCTGGGCAGCAAAACTTCTCTTGAATTACAGATTTATTTTTCGCAGCTCTGAAAGGGAAAGGCACACAAATTTCTCCTCAAATGCTAAGCAGACTTAACACCCCCCCAAGTTTACAGGATCCTTCGCCTCCTTTTCCTCCCGTAACAGGATTCAGAACACAGAAGAACAGGGAAGGCAAGAAGAAATCAAGCAAGAAACATTGTTTTAATTATGGGAGGTGAAACAGTTTGCCCTCAAACCACAGAAGGAAACCACAAGGGGGTGACAGACCAAAGAAAAACTAGCACACGCTACTTACTCTCATTGTCTGAACTGTCACTGGTGCTCAGATGCCTGTGGCGTTTCATCCTGACGCATCCTAGAGAGAAAAAAAGAGTTGATGGCGACCATCAGAAGACGACAGGCTGCGTGGGCCCTGCCGACTCGCACGACCCCAGCACCCCAAAGGCAGAAGTCCCCCGAAAGGAGAGCTGTCGGGCGTGAAACCGCAGCAGTGCCTGCGGCAGCGAGCGCCCTCCAGCCCCCTTGCTGAGCAGAGCTGGCTGGGCGGCCGCAGCACGGCCAGGCGTGGGTGCAAAACGCAGCTCACCTGCAAGGGGAGGAAAACCGAGCCCGAAGGCGCCCGCGTAAAGTGAAAGGCAGACGTTAAAGGGGGATAATCCCCCAAAATGGTGACCGACGGCACTGAAATCATCCGGTCACAACATGGGGGACCTAAGAGTTTGGCTCTGAGAAGTTTGACAAGCCATGGAGGGTATCAGTGAGGATCTGCGCCTCTTAAACAAAACCAAACCCCACGCTGCTTAAAGGGAAAAAAAAAAAGCACGGCTAAATAGCCCGCTTGTTAAACCCTGCACATTAGTTACTGTACAATGGGTCTTGAGATTATCCAAAGACCATGGGATAAACAGGATTTCCGGATAAGAAAAGCCTATCCAAAGGCTTTGAAGATTGCAACTGAACTGTTTGCAGCAGAATTGTTTAATTTAGCGGAAATTTTCTGCAGCCTTTATACTTAAGAGCATGAGTTTGATCAGCGCATTTAGATACAGTAATCAAACTTTAAAACTATCCTTTGATCTATATTTTATAGAAAGACATTGCCCACACTGCTGGAAGCTGAAAAGGGAAGCGATGCATGTATTTTTCAGCTGGGTATACACACAGCGCCTCTGAGTCAGGTATTTAACCAGGGGGGTCCGTGGTTAACAGGACAGGGCATCAGAAGGCGACACTTTAATAGCCTTAAATCACCTACAAACTCCCACCAGAAAACAACTTAATTCATGTTAATTCCCCTTCTCAGAGCTCAAGCAAGCCGGGGAAGCAAGGCAGCCACACCACACAGGAAGAGCTACGTTGAAAACAGAGGACCCAAAGCGCTGCGGGGTTTCGCTTCCACCGCTCACCGTGCAGGCAGCAGTCAGGTAAGAAACTTCAAAGATCTGGGCAAAAGCTGTCTGACAGGCAGGAAGGACCTGGGCCAGCAGGGCTGTTCTTTGTGCGTGTTTTGGTGGCACCAGACTTGGAATTAAGCTCTAGGTAATGAGGGATGAAGATGACCAGTTTCATCTTGCCGACTCCAGCAGTTTAAAGGCTTCAGCCAAGAGCAGCTCAAACGGCATTGCCTGTTTTAGAGCTTCTCCCCCGCAAAGCCGTGGTGCGCCGCAGCAGCCCGACCTGGAGGACACAGCTCCCTAGAAAGGAGCAGGCTCTGCCCATGCCGACACCTTCTCTGCCAGCAGCCTTCAGCTCTGAACAGCCTGGTTTCCAAACCTTCGGGCACGTTACAGGACCTTGGGACATGCTGAGAGGACGCATGTAGGTGTGCACAGCAGCATTCCTCACTGCCATTGCTTAGCAAGAAACACGAGCGCTCCGTTTTTATGTTCAGATGAATTTTTGAGCAGCTGTTAAAAGGTGCTGAAAGCTTATGGCAGGCGACTCTAATCTTTTATAGTCTACATAAACATATGCAGCAATAAAACCTCTTCACTCCGTCTTAAAGGCGGCCAGCTGAGGAGACAGGCAGCGCCCAGCGAAAGCGGGGCTAAACACGGGGCCGAGACGCACAGCGCGGCAGGGAGCGCCTGGGCACCTCGGAGAGGAGAGCAGACGCAGGAGATGGCTGCTTCAGGGGCAGCTTACGCAGAAACAAACTAACAACAAAAAAAAACAACCTATGAATAGAAAACGCACCTCTGCCAACCACTCCACGGTGATGAAAAAACGTTTAGGGAAGTTGTACTTGGGCAGTGGATTTGTAGCAGCTCAGGCAAGAGATTTACACCTCCGTCACAGCAGAGAGCGGCAGCAAAAGCAGTCACCCAGGGTAAGAGCCCCACGTAGCAATAACGCCGGAATCCAGCCCGATTTTTTTTTGTGGCAGCATTAACCGCAGTAACTGTGCACACAGAGCTACAGCAAATCACGGGAGCGCCGTGCCCAGGAGGACAGGTTATGAAGGGGATCCACGTGCTCCGTGCTCTCCTTGGGTCCCTGCCTGGCTCAGGACTTGGCACCCTCACGCCTCACCTCTGCTGCTATCGGGAGAGCCCCCGTCACCGCGCCCCGACCACCAAATGGAGGAGCGACCTACACGAGTCGCGGCTAAACGGAGGAAGAAAGGGCAAACCACGTGAACCAAAAGCCCAGACCCAACAAGCAGAACCAAAGTCCCCCTGAGAGGGGCTGAATCTCCCGTACGGCCTGGTTCGGCCCCTTTTCTAACCGCACCCCTGAAAACCATGGTGATACAGGCCTGGAATAACAGGGCATGGTTCATTTTCCCCCCAACACGTGCCTCAAGAGTGAATGAAGGGAAGAGCGAACGATCAGGAAAGGATCAAATACGAAGGTGAGAAATAAACTCAGGAGAATGCCAATGCCCTTTCCCAACCTCCGAACACCAGCTATAATGAATGGCATGCGGCATGCCAAAGACAGAACAAAAAAAATTATCTTTACACACAAAATAAAAAACCATTTTAAATTTTTTGTAACGTATAAGAAATACCTTTTTTCACAGAACAGTTCAAAAATAATTTAGAAAACTGCCTCAAGTAGATGCTACTATAAAGAAAAAAAGAGATGAGAAGAGATGAGCTGTCATTAAGAACATGATGGAAATACCGTACGGTGAGCAGCTGAAGCCATCAGCCTCTTTCCAATTGCTTTCTCTTTGTGGAGTCAGGCATTTACTCCGGCATTCTGCAAATTTGCCTGTGGAACTTTTGGTCTGGATCTTGAGAATTTACTTTCAGACTTCAAACTTTCCAGTAGTTCCCATGCACAAGCTAAGAAACATGAGTGTAAAGCAACTGAGAAATTAAATACTACAGCACGAAGGAGGTAAGTGGCTCAAAAAAAAAAACCCAACCCAACCATACACCTCATTTCTCAGCCACCAATAACTCTCACTACCCTGAAAGGAAGTAGGGGTGCACTGGTTACGGACTCAAAATGTGCTCAAGCTTTATGGTCAAGCATAGATCACCTTAGAAACGAGCACTAAAAATGGGAAGATAACATGCTTTGATATAAAGCTTTTTTATTTTTTTTTATTTTTTATTTATTTATTTATTTTTTAAGTCAACAGAAGGACTAACAGATGATGGATCACTTCTACGACAACAAATACAGATTCCAAAGATGCTCACCGTCAGGGATCTTTTAAATGAAAACTAAAACACAAGAGCAACGTTAAAAAAATCACCACATCTCAAGCAAAGAGGTGCTTGACTCTCCAGGCAACTACTGCAGAGGAACATTTTCTGGTATCATTTTTGATGCCAGTCACCAGGACAGTTCCTGACTTGCACCACGCTCCACATCGGCCGAGCTTCTTCCTTGTGCACTCAGGGCTGGGCACGCATCCCTGATCCATCCCCAACAGCTACGGAGAAGAGCCACAACTCCAGAAAAGAAGAATTAGCAAAGCTGAAGGAACCCTCCTCCCTGGCACCGCCTCACGACATGAACCCCAGTATTTTACCAAGACACAGCCACTCGCTTCTGCCACCACTCTCTCCCCGAGGAAAATCGGCATGGCACTGACTAAAAGCACTTCCCCTTTCTGAAAAAGCTAGTTACTGCACATCTCTCAAAGAAATCAGTCAAGCAGTAGATGTAAATGGCCGACACTTAACAAAATTTCAGCGCCCCAAACACCTGCAGAAACACCAGCAACAAGCCCTTCTCCCTTTTCAGTTTGTGTCAGAGCAAACTGCATTTACCAAATAAAGCACTAGGAGTTCATCCTCTTGTCCTGACACATCTCTCGGCATCGCGCACCAGTAAGAAGGATGAGGTATCACTGAGCCCAAACTCACACGGCAGATTACGCAAGAGACACCAGAGACAAGCATACAAAATGAATCCTTAAATCCATATGGGATTTCTGAACAAAACAGAACCTCCAGGGAATAAGTCCTTCCTTCCCAGCTTCACTCTGTCGAATAGAAGGGTTCAACACGTACGTGAGAGGTTCAGTACCTGTGAAGACCTGTACAGAAGGAAGAGGAAACCAAGAAATTCAATGAGCTGTAACACAAACACACACTAGGGCGGTGAGATTTTATTTCTTTACGTTTTAAAATAGACTGATCAAAACGGAACTGGCCACGCTTCTAAGGAAACTTTCAAGTGGGATGAAAAATAACCTACTTTCTCTGTCTTGTTAAAAAGAAAAACAGCATCTAAGTACGTAAAAAAAAAATGACAAGCTACATGCAAATCTCAGACTAAACTTTGGTACTTAATATGGCTTGTCTACGTGCAAAAAAAAAAAAAAAAAAGCAGAGGCAGTAGGTAGAAATCTCCAAGTCTCCAAAATGTGGTTTATGTAACTGTTAAATTTAGATTAGGAAGCAAATTATCTTGAAAGGTCTCCAGGAAATGTAGTACAGTAAAACCATTTAAATAGGTCAAATTTCATAGTCAACTGCCAAGGAAATTACGAAATATGAGTAGAGTTAATACAACCTTTCAAATAACTAGAGGAAGAGAGATCACTCGTGTTTGGGTTTTTTATTATTATTTTTTAATATCCTATCCAATCTCACAAAAAAGGCTATATAAACTGAAAAAAAAAGAAAACACCTACTCAGAACTTGGGCTGGCAATATTTGCCGCAATGAAAAGGTTTGAAAGGTTAAACAATTCAGAGGGAAGGAAATTCAGGAAAGAAGTAACATTGCTTCTTTATTTCTCTCTAACCTGAAAATTAAATAACTTAGTAACGTGCACCTACCCCTGATGGTCACCGTGCCCCGTGAGTACAGAAGGAGGGCGAGCGGTGGCTTTGCCTGCATCGCCTCCTGCCACACGGCCTGCAAAGAGCAGAATCCATCCCTGGGTGAGTGCACTGCTAGCAAGGCGCGCAGTCCGTAGACCACCCGTGCAGGAGCTCCCCAAGAGGTGGGGAGAAATTAAATCCCGCTCTCTTCTCTGCTTTCTTCATGCACGGCAATGAAAGCACAGCCTGATGTTCATCTCTCTGAAGAAAGTCACGTGCGTTGGCCTGCACACAGCCCAGCCAGGTGAGCTGGGCAGGCACTGACATATTCCTGCCCATTAAACACGTACACCTTTAGCACAACCAGCCTGAAGACGACATGAATCTGAGCAGAATCCATTTCAAGGAACAGACAGCGTCAGACGGATGAAAATTCAAGCAAACACACAAACGTGCACATGGCCGCACTCCCCTCGACTCCAGCCCCTGCGGTGAGCTTCCACTGCTGCACACAGTACCACTTTTACACTGACTTGCAGAACAGCAGAACTACTGTTTTTCCTAAAACATCAGCTGGGACTTGGACAAAAAAGGCGATTTCCTCCAAAATAGCATATTGAGTTTGAGTGGGTGCCTCCCCCGGCTGCCCCAGGGCAGGCTCCTCACCACCCCGCGGCACTGCTCACAAACACCAAAATGCCAAAAAATTAGGGCACAGCCTCAGGTAGGAAACACAGACAGGGGACTAGGTGCTATCACCGAAGGAAGAATGCAGAAATACAGGCACTATTTGGAATTAAGAAAAAACTGTTTTTTCTGTCAACAGCGTAGGCAACAATTCTCACATGCTGCAAGATTCTTAAAATAATCCGGTAATTTTTTTGTACTCGCTAATAAAAAATTAAAGTAGGTTTCACTGCTTTTGTTTTGTTTTTCTAAATCTCAAGCGATAAAAGCACTGACAGTAACCTGCATTAAATATTTTATCTGTTTTGACTCGTTTATTTCTTGCTATAATGCTTTAAAGAGGCTAACTGCTTTGCTGCAAAGTTCTGCATCACTAACAAAACCTAATGGATTGCAAAAAAGGCAGAAAACATAAAGATGTGTCTTTATATCCTATTCAAAGGATGAGAGAAAGCAACAACACATTTTCCTATTAGGAAACGTTAATTTGACCATTTCTTTCCTCATCTGACAAGAAACGGTTTTCATTTACAAGTTTAAAATAAACAATCTGGATGCTTAAGTTTTCCTAATAAAAAATGGCACCGAGGGGATCATTAGATACAATTAAAGGGAACGTACTGTCACAGCCAGAACTCAAAATATTTGGAATATTCCAAACCTTTAGCTGAATACTGAAATCCTACTATATTTTCTCCTATTTCACTTTATGACACGTTTATGTGCAGTTATTAGTTCTCTATGTCAAAACATCAAAACAAAAACTTAAATGAGTTGTTAACGCACTTTTTGGTCTTAAAAATGTTTAAAAAGACAACAAAATTTGTCTTAACAACCGCTAAACTCAAATTACTTTTAATGGCCAGACAACTAATTTAATGTTATGTGCTACAATCTGTAATACACAAGACACCAAAGACATTTTAGTCAGATTTAAACAGATTTAAAAAAACATAATTAGCCTTCTAGGCTTCGATAAATCACCCATCTCAAGTGGAAGACAACATCCTGGAAGAGCCCAACTGGTGTCCACTGGGACTGACGCTGCTCTGAAAGGGGGACCGAGGGACAACTGCACCTGCTCAAGGTTTCTAAAGCATCACAACTTGAGAAAGCAGTAAGGACACAGGTAAAAATGACCACGAGGTTCAGTTTGTCACCCAACAGCCAAGTTGAGACCGAAGCACTTCCATATAGCACCCGCACTTGAATACAAGGCGTCAGACAATGCGGAACATCCTTTCCATCCCATGAGGACAGAGATCTATTGCAGCTGATCTGCCAAAGCTGCACGGTTACGAGACATTAAATCTGACTCCAAAGCAAGTCCCGTCATCCACTATCCGCTCCTGTACAGGGATGAACAGAAACACCCACAAGCCAGGGAAGCAGGGAGGTGTTTCCCCACATCTTTATTCACAGCTAAGAGCCCACAACACGCTGCAGCTGTTGCACACCTTCTGGTAGGGAGGGGCCCGAAACTGAACACAGCACTCAGGATGCAGCCTCACCAGTGCCATGAATGATGGGACAGTCACTTCCCTGGCCCTGCTGGCCACGCTGCTTCTGACGCAGAACAGGATGGTGTTGGCCTTCTTGGCCACCTGGGCACACTGCCGGCTCGCGTTCAGCCGGCTATCAACCAGCATTCGCAGGTCCTTTTCTGCCAGGCAGCTTTCCAGCCACTCTTCCCTCGGCTTGTAGCACTGCATGGGGTTGTTGTGCCCCACGTGCAGGACTCAGCACTTAGCCTTGCTGAATGCCATGGAGTTGGACACGGACCCCTGAGACAGCCTATCCAGAGCCTTCTGCAGCACCTTCCTGCCCTCGAGATGGTCAACACTCGTGCTTAATTTGGTACTGTCAGCAAACCTACTGAGGGTGTGCTCAATCCCCTCATCCAGATCATTGATAAAAACATTAAACAAAACTGGCCCCAGTACTGAGCCCTGGGGAATGCCACTGGTGACCAGCCACCAACCGGACTGAGCTCCATTCTTTATGACTCCTTGAGCCCGGACATCCAGCCAATTCTTCACCCAGCAAACGATACACCTGGCTAAGCCACGAGCAGCCAGTTTCTCCAGAATACCGTGGGAAAGCGTCAAACTGCTTACTTCACTTACTTTACTAAAATCCAGGTAAACAACATTCGCAGCCTTTCCCTCATCTACTAAGCAGGTCACCTTGTCCTAGAAGGAGATGAGGTTAGTCAGGCAGGACCTGCCCTTCATAAACCCACAACTTCTGATCACCTGATTGTCCTTCATCTGCCATGTGAAGGCACTCAAGATAATCTGCTGCGTAACCTCCCCTGGCACCGAGGTCAGACTGACAGGCCTGTAAATTCCCTGGATTCTCCTTCCCGCCCTTCTTCCTGTAGGTTGGCACGGCATTCACCCACCTCCAGTCAACTGGGACCTCCTCAGTTAGCCAGGACTGCTGGGCAACTATTGAAAGGGTCAGGCCCCATACAGAACATTCAAACATGTAGGAGGTGACCTATAGTTTCCCTTTGGATTACAGGGGCTTCATCTGGCTCCCCATCATCATCTTCCAGATCAGTGGGCTAGGTACCCTGAGGACAACTGGCTTTACTAATAATGGCCGTGGCAAAAACGGCATTGAGTACCTCAGCCTTAGCCTCATCTTTCATCGCTATGACTCCCCTCACATCCAATAAAAGATGTGGAGATCCTCCTTGCACTGTTGATGCCACCTGAGACTCCTCCTCCACCACCGACATCCCCACACGAGGGACGGCAGAACTGACGGGTTGCTCGGACCGCAGTTGTGCTGCAGGAGCGGAGCAGGCCTGGGCCGGTCCCTGTGAGGGAGGCTGAAGGCAGGTGCCTGCACCAGCACCAGCTCCAAGTCAACAGGCACCCAGACACGCCACAGAGCCTGAGGGACAGCTGTAAAAGGTCTTAGGTGGATGAAAATAAACACGTTAGTTGTACACCTCTGAAAATGGGGTCCTTGGGCATTCCCAAATCAGCTGTAGCACCACTTACTTTATGAGGACACCCCTCAGAGCTGCTGTACGTTGATACGCCAGAGGCATCCTTCCAACAAGGCCCCAGAGCAGTGGTGAAGAGCACTAATACAAGACTGTCTGGTTCCAACTGCGGCACCCACAGAGCCAGATGGAAAAGCCTTTGTGGATGAGCAACACTAATAGGTCACTCATTTTTCCTAAGAGCAAGGGAGTGTCTCCTCCCTCCCTTTGGCACCGCTGGAGAAAAAGTATTTGCAGAACACAAAGCTCCAGCTGTACGGGGAGCGTGCCACGGCTTTAGGGTAAGAGATGAAAGAGTGAGACTGCCAGGCTGAGAAGACGGTGCAGAGCAGGAAAAATCTACCACAAGTGGTAAAGAACAGCGAACAGGATGAGGAGACTACTGCTCCTCATGGCGGCCCGAAGACTGGTGACACAGTTACAAGACAAACTTAAAACAGAAGTCATTAAACGCAAAAAGAGTAATTTTATACAAAATTGCTATGGCATGCTGCAGGGGTTGAAAAGTAAACAGACTGAAGAGAATTAGGCAAACGGATGACAAGGGCTATAAAACACAATGTGTCAACATCAACCTGCCATCCCCACAATCCCAAAGTCAAAAATTTACAAGAAATTGAGCACACTCTAGAGCTTTAAAATGGTTTCTTTCCCTAGATGCCCACTGTTGACCGGTATCAGATACAGTAACTGGTCTAATTCCCTAACAGATCTCCTGTGAAACCAGGCTTACTTGTAACAATTCACCTCTGTGAGATGGATTATTATTTGGTTTTAGTATTAAATGGATCAGTTCCCAACCTGATCTCTGTGGACTAGAGGTGAAATAAGTGGTCTATAGGACCATGGTAAATACCTAAATGAGTGTATTTTTCAGATAAAATTCTGATTACGAACAGCACAACAATAAGATTCTGATAGCTGCTGCCCTAGCTGACTTTATCAACCCCTGTTCACCGTAGAGAGTTATTTTGGTCAAAATGATTAAGTAAAAGTTTGGGTCACTTCGAGTATGTCAGTATTTGTTTTTAAGGCAAATTTAATAAACATTTTATACAAATATATTCTACATGCACCTTAGTGTACTATCGATTCAGAATTTTCTTTTGGAGAATGCAAAAGAATGGAAGGAGAAGCAAAGAGCATCCTGAAATAACATGAAACGTATGTGTGTATGTACGTGTGGGTATATATATACACACATGTACACAAGTATGTATGTGTGTGTAGCTATAAAAACTGTTGTTGTGCATCCCAAATCCGTGCAAAGAACAGTCTCTGCCTTACCTTATTGCCTCTGGAGGCACAGGTACTACCTTGTATACATTAAAACACTTCAGTTTTAAAATCACCATTAAGAATTGTTAAATTCATTTGTGAAACCTCCACAACTTCCACATAGCTATCAAAGAATTGTTTTAGGAAAACAGCTGCTTTGAAATCTGTTACTCTGGCATTTCTTATCATTTTAATTTCTGCCACAAAGTAACAGAGATACATCTGTTTATTTCTATTCTGAAAGTCGTGAGGATCTGACAGAAATACCTGCGGGGACACGTAGTTGCAACAAGTCTTTACTCCATTTTCCAGGTTGTGCAGTGAAGCTTGCGCAAAGTAAGAGAACAATTAAAAGGATGTGCTGCAAGGAGTTAAAAATGGCTGGGTCAACTCTAAGCTGAAGGAGATGCACATAGAAGTCTGTTTAATTATTCCTCTTCTCCCTCCGCCCCCCAGCTTTTACTATACAGAGATGTGATCCCTTCACTAACAACATTTCCAATCCCATGTCTGAAGTTTAAGAATCCACTACACTTCTATTTCCTTCCATTTTTCCAAGTCTGGATAACTAGCACGGTGTTCTCCTGTGAATTCTTACAGGTTTATCAACTCAAACCTTTCCAAGATACACATCCAAAGTTGTTATGCCTCTCTCCTCACTCAGAGGGAAGTAACCCAAAGCCACAGCCAGAATTTTGTTGTCCTATGTTTGAATTCTGTAAGATAACCTCTTAAAAATCTGCTTGAACTAGTTAGAAAAAAGTAACCAAATTTAAACATTTATTTGTTTAAAAAAGGCTAACAGTGATCTCATCTGAGTCATTAATTTAATTAGTTAAATCTATTCAACATGATTTGTTGAACACAATTTTCAACTGCAAGGGCAAAACACATTACATTTTAGCCCTGCTAACAATACAGAATCAGGTGGGAGGAGAGAAGGAGTTTGCTTTTGTCTGTAGAAGAATTGCTAGCTCCTAACCCCTTGAAGACAAAGGGATGGTACAAGAGTAGTCAAGGCCAAAGCTCTATTTGCAGAAAATCAGTGGGTTATGCACAACAGCAGCCACACTCACATGTTCAGAGCCCACCTGGAATCCGTAGATCTGGTCTCTAAACTCTGAGGATCTGACACTGAAAACTAGAAAAAACACTTCTTTTCTTTTTTAAACAGTCAAAGCAGAAGCAAGCTTTGAACTAAAAGTCTTGAAACTGAGATGACTGCATCATCTCTCTTTGCCCCTCCTTATAATCTTTGATAGCCAGCCAAATGGCTCAGCTTAGCTTCACTTTCCACATCAGTCCAAAAGTAGAATAAGTAATAAAACTTGCATCAGAAGAGGGGTTTATAATCACATTAGAGACATGCAACAGAGACCAGCTACCTCGGTTCACTGGGCAGCTTGAACAAGGCTTCATAATGAGGTACAGGTGTTGGCACTAATTAGGAATACCCAGCTCGCTGCTGACATCAGCCCTCAAAGCAGTGACTGCACTTTAATCCTTTCAGCTACAAAAAAGAAAAGCAGAGAGCAAGCAGACGGGAAAAAAAAAAGCCCATGCAGAGGATAGAAATATTTTTGCTTATTTAAGGGGAAAGAAAAAAAAAAAAAAAAGGTGCCACAAAACTGTGGGAAGTCTACTGTGAAGTATCCAAACACGCAAAAGAGCCTAAACCTTCTGCATAACTGGACTTTCTGCTTTTAGGAAGGGTATCACAGCATACACAACATGTATTCATCACAACTATCAAAATTCATACCCAGAAAAAAAAAAAAAACAGAATAAAAAGCAGTAGAATCAGCACATGTAAATATTGGAATGGTATCATTTTTTTTCCCCGTAAGCCTACCAACTTCCAAGTATTACAGGGTACATCACAACAGATTTTAACTGAAATTATTACAAGGACCTCTGCAAGCTGGACTCTCACTGTTAACAGCTTCTTTTATGACTTCCTCTCTTTTAAAAGACTTTATATTCCTTTAAAATCCACAAAGCTTTCATTTAAAAGGTGGTATCTGAATGCTGAAGGTATATAGGTTCAATTTACACATTGTAAACACCAACACACACATTTTTTGTTTTTAAATATCAGTTCCTCCTTCACTTACATGCCAGGTCACGAGGTAGATGTTTTCGCTTCAGCTGATGACATCACAAGCTCCTAAAAAATGAAAGGAGTGCTATTTAGGGAGTAGGAGTGACATCAGGCATTGTATGTTTGAGCTACAATTTCATTTTTGGCAAGTAAGTGAAGGGTATGTTATTTTTTTTTTTAAATTGCAATACAAACAAGTACTACCATAGTATAAATCAAAGCCTTAAATTCCCTAATTCTCACGCAGTGTGTACGCAGAACAATTAAACACATCAACTGTGTGTACACGTACTACAATACGAAAACACAAAGTACTACAGCGAAAAGTAAATTCGTAAACATAATCTTAAAAGTCAACTTTGCCATTCTCTTAGCATGAGCGGGAATCGCCTTTACCAATATCAGCAACACAAAAACTAGAATATCCTCTATCCTGTTTTGGGGGGTATGAAACGTCCAGGTAACTGCAAGGTTATTCGGCTGATTTGGAGGGCTTTCTTCCAACACACAGATGCTTGCTTTCTTCTAGAAGGTCTTGGATGAACTGAGTATGCTTATAAATTCACACAAAGACAAATTAAAAAAATAAGTCTGGAAGGAAAGGCCTGTGTAACTCCTGCCTGGATTCCTCACCACGTTCCTCAGGCTTCTCCGTGACGATCCTGGGCAGCTCAGCTTCCCTGGCAGGGACTCTGCTTACTTGCTCTTTTTAATCAAGTAACTCGCCTTGAGCAATATTAACTCTGGGAAGAGAAGGCATTTTGTCCTCTACCAGCTGCCCGCATTCCCCTCTTGTGGGGCTATGCACATGTACGTTTTGTGTCCTATTGTAATGGACATGACAAAAACATTAAAATCGTTACACCCAGCAGATTTGTGACAATGCTCCTGGGGATGTCAGCCGCTATGAGCTGGGAAGCACAGTATTAGAGAGCAGAAACTCCAGTTAAAAACGAGGAACCGATAACTACGCATACTGCCAGAAGAAAAAGAATAAGAAGAAGGGGCGGGGGGTGGGGATGGCAATGTCTTGCAGAAATAAGGCAGCTTCTGGCCTGTGTGTCAGCACCACATTTCTGCTTCCCCACCCTCCTGCGGCAGAGGGACGGGGTCCCAGCGCCCCGCAGCCACCGAGGAGCAGCAGGCATCCTCTTACTTAACAGCCAGCCTTGCTCAACTTCGGCTGTGGCATCAAAGGAAAACATTTCCATAGAAGCTGGGAGGGGGAAAAAACAAACAAGCAAAAAAGCCCAAAGCCCACACACAATATATCAATGCTCCTCTATTGTGACTGACAACATTTTGAAGTTTTAGCTACGTTCATTTTCTTTGACTTGAGGTTTGGGGTTTTTGTGTTTGTGTGTGAGCTTTTTGTTTGTTTGTTTATTTATTTATTTTTAAACCACCTCAGTTCCCTTTCCCCACCTCCTTGACAGTCTCTGGCTATAGGCACGCTGAGCAACCAGCTTGGTGCCGGGCAGACGAAGCAGCTCGAGCTGAGGTGGCCGCACGGTGGGTGACGGCCGCAAGCAGGCCGGGGCCTTGCCGTCAGCCCCGCCACCTGGGGGCCATGGCTGCCGGCCCAGGCGCCTCAGGCGCAAGCTGGGAGCCGAGCCTCCGGCCTCCACTGAGGGGAATCCGGCCTGCAGCCCCCAAAATGTACCTGTACTCGGCTCTGGTGAGGCCGCACCTCGAGTACTGTGTTCAGTTTTGGGCCCCTCGCTACAGGAAGGACATGGACGTGCTCGAGCGAGTCCAGAGAAGGGCGACCAAGCTGGTGAGGGGTCTGGAGAACAAGTCTTACGAGGAGCGGCTGAGGGAGCTGGGCTTGTTCAGCCTGGAGAAGAGGAGGCTCAGGGGCGACCTCATCGCTCTCTACAGTTACCTGAAAGGAGGCTGTAGAGAGGTGGGGGTTGGTCTATTCTCCCACGTGCCTAGTGACAGGACGAGGGGGAATGGGCTAAAGTTGCGACAGGGGAGTTTTAGGTTGGATGTTAGGAAGTACTTCTTTACCGAAAGGGTTATTAAGCATTGGAACGGGCTGCCCAGGGAGGTGGTGGAGTCACCATCCCTGGAGGTCTTTAAAAGACGTTTAGATGTAGAGCTTAGGGATATGGTTTAGTGGAGTACTTAGTGTTAGGTCGGAGGTTGGACTCGATGATCTTGAGGTCTCTTCCAACCTAGAGAAATCTGTGAATCTGTGAATCTGTGAAAATGAGGCCAAGCCAGGCGAGCAGGTGGGGGACCTGAGGAAGCCGCCTCAAAATCCCGCCCAGGCTCTGCGGCAAAACCCCGCAGCAGCGCCGGGCCGCGCTCCGGCTGAGGAGGGCCGGCAGCATCGCCCACAGCACAGGCTGGGGACGCAGCTAGAGGGAGAGGTGAAGCTAAAGGGAGCATTCAGATCCGTTTCTCAAACCTCATTTTTTCTTACGAGAAGTTTCATTACAGGGTTTAATTCCTTAATGTCCCCGCTGAACACCTCTAATGTAAATTTTCACAAGCGAAGCCCTGGTCACGGCAGCTCAAATGGCATCATTAAAATGCAGCAGAGCTCACAACTTTTAAGTATGAATAAAACCACAGCTTTTGCCTCCCAGCTGAACCACAAGACTAATATATTTTTGAACTCTTCATTAAAAACACATTTGTTTGCTCAATTAAATGCCAGGATGAACTCTGAAATACCAAAAGGTTCAACTAAAAATCTTCCCCTCTTTCTTTAACCATTATACTATATAGATACTTCCTTCAGCACCAGTTTTGTTTATTTCACAAACATATACAAAATAGCATGAAGGATATAGCTGGCACCAATACCATATTTTTTTTTGGGGGGGGTTTCAGGTGTTTTTTGGAAGGCCAGTCCTAATACACCAACTCAGAAACACTAGGCTGATTCGCTTCAAATTGAGGAGTAGGGGGCAAGCCCCCAGCAGAGTAAGGCACAAGCCCCCCACGCCACCCCTCACGAGCAAGTGGAGGCAAGGGATAACAAACAGGAGACACACACTGTGCCAGTAGGATCTGGGTTGATAAAAAGCAACAGGGAAGCGACAGGAAATGCAATGCGGTGCAAAAGAAAAAGCAAAGAGATTTTATAGAAGCTAAACACAGCGTAGACATACGAAACAAAGCTCTGAAATTCATGGGAGCTTTCCATAAACGCTGCCTGTGAAACCAAGCATCACCAGGGGAAGAAGCATCAATGAAGATTTCTGTCTTAAAATCCAACTCTTAACAGCAGAAAGCCAACTGGATTAAAGACCTAGGTTTGCACTTAACCGCTATTGCCAGGCTGTAATTTACCATAATACTCACCAACAGCCAAGCCCCCAAACCAAGAACGGCACTGGACAAAAGCAGCGCTTCGTGCTTCTTTCCAGAACCACCCCAGATACTTGCTGCCACTCTCAACAAAAGAGGCAGCCACAGAAAAAGTCTGCCAGGGGCCTGGGAAGGGCACTGAGACAGGACCAAGAGCCTGCGACGTCGCCCAAAACGCCCATTCAGGTTGTGCTGAGCAGGGACCCTGCCACCTCTCCAGGCAAGCAGGAGAAGCTTGCTGGCGGCACAGCGAGCATCCTTCTTGATGCAGCTCCAGCACTTCACCAGTCCTCTATCAGCACCGGACGCTGAAGGAGCTCATCCTTTCTTCTTTACATCTAGCATCCTGGACACTACTCTTACCACTTTTGTTATGCCTCAGTCCCCTCCCCAGGCCAAATACAATCTAGTTCTTACACTCTCTGCTCAGAGGCCACGTTCCCTACATTTCTGAGCCTTCTGAGTTGCTCTACATCACCCTTTCCAGGGTTGGTCCACAAAAAACAATAGGAAATTGTGATGCCCAAAGCTGGGCGAAGTATTCAGGCTGAACCCTTCCCTGCACAGAAAATGCTCTCCTCTTGTTACAGGAAATTGTTCTTTCCCATTATGCAAGCTCCAGGCACGATGTACAAACCTGAGTGCATTTGCTTTTTGCAACAACGTGGTCCTGCTGCCTCCTGTTCTGCTGGTAAACAGCCACTGCAGCTTCGTCAGCCTCTTTGGCCCCTACTGCACTCCATCCAACTTCTTTTTCCAGACTGTTTCTCTAGTTTGTCAAGATACCTGTAAAATGCAAGGCATCTTCCCAAACAGACATGTAGCTCCATCCAGTTTTAGCTGGATATTTAATGAGTATAATCCTTACTCCTCCATCCACACCATCAATTAGTTAATACTGGACCTAGGAGAGACCACTGTTAAACTTCACTAAATTCACTTGTCTAGTTTAAAAATTAATTAGTAACCATCCTCCCAGTTTTCCAAGCAGCTGCTGACATTCCTGTGAACATTTTCATTTAATCCACATCTTCTCAGCTGCTTCTGATAGCATGGGTTGTCTGATAACTTCTATCACCTAACGTGCAATTCCCACCTCACAAATGACTTGCAAGACTGCATATTAGAAAGTTGGTCCTGTGATGCTTCATTCACAATAAATAATCCCACAGATATAACAGCTGCTGAGCCGGGAAAGTTATTAGAAAACCATTTTATTATTTCCAATTTTTTAGACAGCCTCGGATATTTAACACATGTAACCAGCTCCCCATAGACTACCAATAGCATTACACAGGCACCTTAGAAAAGGCAGATCGAGATTTTTATGCTACCAAGGTAGCACTGAAAATAAAGCCAGTTGTTTTCAAGGTTACAGATCAATGATAATATGAAGCAGAAAGGCAATGGTACTTTTTCCCTCATAACTACAAGGGGAAAGAATCATTATAAGAATAAGAACCCAGATATACACTGGATAAAGTTTTGGGCTAACTGAGAAGATGCTTCCAGGCTATATTTATCCTACAGGGACACAAAGTAGAAAAGACAAAGTCACCAAGCTCTGACAAAAGTATTTTGAATCCTTACTCAGTAGTCATAACAGAGTTGAACTTTTGATTGTTTTAAACTGCAATCTGGTGCTTCTTCCTGAGCTTCTAAGAGTCTAACTAAAATGAACATTCAGAAGCTGCTCGATTTTTACCCCTTTTCCACATCAAAAACCATGCAAATTCCTTTTCCACATTGAAAACCATGAAAATCATCTGGTATAAATCCACAACCTCGTTGTAAAAACCTAAAGATAGTCCACTTCACCTTAAGGAAGCTCAGAGATGCAGAAAGCATCTAATAAAGCCTGCGACTCTCTGGCACCTTCACTTCCTCACACCCTCGCAGAAACGTTTCGT
Organism: Anser cygnoides; assembly: GCF_040182565.1. Classification (NCBI taxonomy): domain Eukaryota; kingdom Metazoa; phylum Chordata; class Aves; order Anseriformes; family Anatidae; genus Anser; species Anser cygnoides. The sequence goes on from NC_089873.1 coordinate 139,642,368, forward strand.
TGCACCTTCACGCAGCGGCGAGCCTACTGCTAATTACAACCAGCAACTCCGTAACTCTCAGCAACCAATTAGAATTTGCTGGGAAAACAATTTCCCACAGCGGCTTAGCCCATTTTGGATGAACAATGCAATGGGATGTCTAGAATGATAGGTTTCATAAGACGACTAACCAGTACCATCAACCCCATTTATGAATTGCTCTGAAGCCCTGGGCCCCCGGGCGCTCGGATGGTGACCCAACGGAGCAGTTATTTGGCGTGTGTATAACGCCAGCCATTCTGCAAAATGCTCAAAACTTCTCATTTATTGCTTGAAATTACTTGTTTCACAATGTAATTAGCATATACAAGCAAAGAAAAAAAAAAGAGTCAAGGGCTGAAATAACTGCCTTGCAGGGGAAGGCCACCAAGATCAAAATACACACGGGATTCGACATTATGTGCACCCTAAGGTGGGCGTTTAAGCCATTTACATTCTTCATATAGTGGCAGGATGTTAACACGGGTGAAACAAAAGGAACGAGTCTGCGAGAGATCAGACGCAATGGGATGAAACCAAAGAAACAAATAATTTCGGCATAGCATTAAGGAAGCTTCTTGACAGTAAGAGCTATTGGTCTGCATCCCCAAGGGGAGGAATGGAAGCTGCCGCTCCTGACGCTGAAACAAAGATTGGACAAGAGCGCTGGTGCCTACGCTGCCAAGAGAACATCCTCCAGCTCCGCGTTTCTCAAACCGGCCCGAGGGCAAGAAAACAAATGGGACAAGTTGGGCTTTAACCATCAACCCACCTCATTCGACTTGCTCATCCTGTGCTAAATAGAGGGACTTTTATGTGCATTTCCTAAAGCAGGGTGATGGCAGTGCTATTTCATCTCATATTCTGAAGGGAGACAAGCGAACACTGCAGAAGCAATAATCTAGATGACCTAGAAGCATCTTTTCCCATAGCTAATTTCCATTATTTAAGGCAACTATATTTGTGCACAGTTATGGACATCTTTAGCAGAGATCTTAAAATAAAAAAAATGGAACAGTTCACCAAGTGTGAGAACTTCTAAAACACGGTAACAGATGTTATGTTTTTGATGGCACAGCCACGCTGTTCTCATACACTCTGCAGAAAGTCTCATGACCCCACAACAAACACTAGAGAGTCACAAACGCTAAAAGCAGCATCACTGCTTCTTGCTGGATCCTCCAGACACTGGCAATGTAAGAGACCGAGCGCCAGATTTAGATTTAGGACTGCAGTGATACTGACCTGCGCAATTCAGTGCTTTCAAATTCAATCTCTGGCTCCGTAACAAGAAAACAAAACCCATCAGGCTCTAACTCCCCATGAAGCAAATGAAAAGGTCTGAACACTAGGACTCGAAGTACCCAGCATACTGAGGACAGCCAGTTCACACGCTGAAGAGAGAAGCACGTCAGATCTCTCTCCCCTCGCTTGGATTCAAGTGCTGATTTGCAGCCCTGTAAACAGATGCCTCTGGGGATCAGATCTGCACCAGGACCCTTCTTCCTCCTCTCCTCACCTCACGCACCCAATTCAGCATCACGAAAGGCCTTGGCAGCTACCACACCTGCAGAGCCCATCCCTCCTCCTGCAGCTCACCTTCCCAGCCCTCCTCCCTCATCCACAGAGACTCAGACCCACCTCCAGCCACCAAACCCCAACCCCTCGCCCTTGCAGGGCTCTGCCACTGCCTGCACAGATCACCCACAGCCAGCCACAGATCACCCACGGCCAGCACGAGCCTCTCCTCGACTTCACGCCCGCTAGCTTCCACCACTTATGTGCAAGATGGTCACTGATTGACGGGTAGATCACGAATAAGTTATCTCTGGATTACAGTAGGAAAGCTAACTCACAGCTGGTTGGCAGTTGTCAAGAAAGCATTCTGGATAAGCTTAGCTGTAGTGCTCACCACTGTGTAACTCCCAGGTTCACAGAGACTACAGCATGTATGCTCCCAAGTTTCTTCAAGAGCTCTGGGTACAAGGACGCTAGAGTCCGAGTATGTAAAACAGTTTGGATATGGTGAATACCTTTCATCTTACTAAGCTCCCAAGAACTAAGCTTACACCAAAAGAAAGCTGTCAGCACCTGACACTTACCAGTTGCTGCATGTTATTTTTATTGTTAGTCCACTGAGCTACTCACACCGAGCTAGATCTAATTTAGTGTATTAAACGCCTAGGAAAAAACAATTACTTCTTCCTGGTCTTGAAGGTGGTCTCAGCACCCACTGAAACATCATCCAGGTAAACAGCTCACCTCACATCCAAAGGTTTAGCCATATTTAACTGAATGACAGTCGGTTCCCGGAGAAGGAAGGGTGAGAGACAAATAATAGTGCTGACTTCACTTGCTCACCACAGCGATCTAGAGTATTTTCCACACCCCTCATCAAACTCATGACATGGGCATTTGTGAGGTGCTATAAGGAAAGGCCCCCATTCCCCCTCGGTCAGCCATCTAGCCATCACGTCGGCGTTCAGACCTCCTCCCCCCGCAAAGAAACCCCACGAATAAATAGAGCACCCAAGCTGTGCACTGGGACGGCACAGACAGGGCTGGAGCACAATCAAGAGACAATTACCGAAGCAGCAGACCAGAAAGCGCGCTAAACAAGGCTTAATCAACTTCATCCTTTGTGGCTGCAAATTCCAAAGCAGCGACCAAAAATTAATTCTTCCTTGAAGATGATCCTAAATCGTCAGAAAGGGTTGGGGGTTGTTTGCCTGTGTTTTTTTTCTTTTCTTCCTTTTTTTTTTTTTTTAAATGCTATGAAAAAAGACTTGTTAGTCGACACAGGTTTCTTTTCCAAAGCCATTCCCGCTCAGTCAGACAAAACAAATGACAAGTTCTGAGAAACAAGCAGGGAAAACGTGGCCTCAGTGGAGTCAACAGGCATTAAAGTCAGTGCCAGAACGAAGCCAGCAATCAGCAAGACATTTATCTAATGAATTTGTTAGCCGAACTCCCGTGGGAGAAAACTGTATTTATTTCTTCTCAAAATCTCCAGATGCAGGCATGCCGGGGGGGAGGGTGTCAAGATCGAGTTGTAACACAGGAGGACGACTCCTCTTAAGCACCTGCTGCCAGGAGAGCTGCCTGACAAAAGGAAAAACAGGGCCTTCAACAAAACCATCTAAAAACGCCGAGATTTTTACAATTTATTGATTTTTTTTTTCCTTTTTAGCAAGACTCCTGCTTTCCAAAGCTGTCACCTTCGTGGAGGCGAGGCTTTTGAGGTTTTTTAGGCTTTGAAGGGCTACGCCAGGGGCGCAGCAGGGCCGAAGGCCGCCCTCAGCCCCAGCCGCCTCCGTGCCACAGGCACCCCGAGGTCCTCGGTGCTGCGCCTGCCGGACTCCACCGGTGACCCAAAGGCAGAAAGAAAAAGCAAATTCTGTCAGTAGGTTTACTCCCTGAGAGTCTTCTGGCACTCCTGCCTACCTGAAGCACAAAAATCTGTTCTTACTGACGTAATCCTGTCAGTTTCTCCACAGAGAGGGTAAACAGGGGAGCGGAGCTTTTCATCCTCTGAGGATTACCATCGTGCAGCTGAACTCTCAACTCTGGCTGACTGAATCTCCACACACCCCTAAAAGACTATGAAGAGGTGGCACAGAGCACCCTGACGTGGCCTAACACCTCCAAAAGATCTGGAGATGTTTCACTACGGCCAAAGAAGCCGGGTAAGGGAGTGAAGCAAGCTCAACTTGTGCAAGGGCCGTCACTAATGCTGTTTCTTCAAAATCAAATGTATATGACCAGCTCGACCACCATAACATAACTGCTCTAGCATGATGCCTCCAAGTTGTTAGAAAAGCTGGTAACTTTCCTAGAAGGAGAGTAAAATATGTTCCCTAAAGTGATTTCAAAGAGGTAAGAAAGAAGCATTTTGACAAAAAAAAAAAACATAGGGCAGAAAATTGGTAGAAAAGGCTTTGAGAACAAGCACATCTGAAGTCACTTTGAAGTGTTTTGAAAGTTTCTCAGCTAAGTCAATGCTTTCCCACTGTCCTGTTTTTCCAGCGGCTCCTCTTGATACATTAAGTTTCTTTTTCTCTTTTGAAGACTACACATTATCTGTGCAAAGTAAATGATACTGATGTGTGTTTTAAGTCAAACACAGATTCAACTTGCTTAACCAAGCAAAACACACATATGTACAGGCATAAGACCACAGAAGTTTGTGTGAAATACATTAGCAAAATACTAATTAACGCAAGTGTTCACTAAAAAAAAAAAAAAAACACATTTTATAACATGTTTTACTTTCCACGAATTTTAAAAAATACAACTTGATTTTTCAGTGGATGATCCTTTTATAAATCCATATGTAAACACACACAAATACCTTCTCACATAAAAACACCAGTGAGGGGAAACACCATCTTCTATCAGACCCACCAAACCTACACAGATCTTATTCAAAAAAAATCCCCGGAGGTTTGTCAAAAATATTTTCAGGCTGACTACAAATAATCTGGAAGTCCGTTCTGTCTGGAGTTTGGTACAGGAGACAAATTTAATGTGACCTAGCTGATTTATAGGGTCCCATGAAAATTGTGAGACACTCACGAGAAATGCCTGTTTTCTACAGCAACAAGGAAAAAGTTGGGGAAGTCAAGGCAAAGACAAGGGGGGCCAGCCAAAGACCGAGTACAAAGGCATCAAAGACATGGCTGGAAGAGATAAGGAGGAACTATAAATCACATTCGAGTTGTTGTGTGCGCTCGAGGCTTTTTTCCCCTTTTTAATTTACTTCAGACCTTTTTTCAACTCTTAACCCATTCATACCTCAAGTGGTGGACTGTTTGAAATGCTGAAGTCAAGCATGCAGAAGCAAACACACAAAACAAATTGATTCCAATAACCTTAAAAAGAGAATGAAGTGGCACCTGCAAAAGCTATTAGCCGCCAGTCTGAGTTCACACACACCCATTTGCTGTTGCACCCGGCAGCTTCTGTTACATACAGAGGCTCTGACCTAGAACATGCACACAGAAGACACCGGGCAAAGGATCCAAGAGCACTTAAGCCAGATTAATCCCAGTAATGGGAGTCATGGGCTCCGACTGATACCACGCTGTTTGTCAGGAGTGCAAGCTTTCTGATAACTTACGTCCTGCCTTCTCTGAAGTTTTCTGACATTTGTAGAGGATGAAAAATGAAAACCCACATGTCAGATTTAGCAAAGAACCCTGTATACTCAGCTCTCAGCAACAGAAGACAAGAGAGTACTAAGTACTGGTACATAAACTAATTTCTAACCTCATCCTCCTTCACTGAGCTCAGACCAGAGACTTTATATTTGACAACGGCTTTTCCAGTTATTTCACCTCTGCATAGCTGTGCTTAGAGCAAGCCAGGTCTCCATCAAAACTGCAGCAGCGTACATGGATGTAACCTGACAGCCACTGCCAAAGTCTTTCAATTCCCACTGCAAGTAAACTAAGCATTCTCTAGCTGTATTAAAAAAAAAGTATTTCGATCAAAAATATATCACACTTACTACCAACTTCAGCATACTCGTATTTGGGCACTTTTCATACTTCATCATGAAAAATGCCCAAATAAAGAAAAGCTTTCAAAATTTACATAAAATATCACTGGAAAAGTATAGTATGAGATCATAATAATTAAAAAAAATAAAAAAAGAACGGATACCAGTTGCAAAGAATACCCAAAACCAGCTTGCCTTATTTTTATTTGTATCGGAAATTTGGAATTATTTCATCCCACAAGTTTTCACCTCTTTCATTTCTTTGCCCAAAAACAATGAAGCAGCACTAACCAAAGAAAGCACAGAAAATTAATTTCTGCAACAGGGACAAAGCATTCAGCAAAAATAATTTCCAGAGAAGAATCAATACCATTAAGCAGGAGTGAATTTTCCTTCCTCTGTATGCCAATGGCCATTACACCACTGTTCATAAATACGCACCTTGTATTAACATCAGCCTTTCAGTTCCTCCCTCACTCTCAGCACATTCTGCTACAGAACTGCAAGTCCAAATTTGTCTGGCAAAATGCTTCACTTACTTCTTAAGATTGCTCATTTCATGCTACGCTGGAAATGATTATGTTGTTAACATAAGGAAGACTGCAACTTCATTATCAGGTTTAAGTATCTGCCTTTCAGCTGCTTAAATGACAGTCAATTTGATTTTTTTCAGAAGAACACAGCCGCTCTTGAATTAAGCTGATACTGAAGAGTAGCTAGGACTCCCCCAAACGAGGTTAAGGCTACCAACGCGCAGCACCGCTGACGACCGGCCATCCTTCCCTTGTCACAACGCCGGTCGGCATCCGTGGCAAACACAGAAAACTATTTTCTGCGCTAGAAGCGAGCATTTTCTCCTTGCTATCAAACAACACTTAACAAGGTTTACCTTTCACTGCAAATGATCACCTGCTATCGCTACTTCCCCTCAGTCCATTACCTGCAGCGAGAAGAGCCTATTTGCATCAAGGCAGGCACGGGAGTGCAGATTTGTCACCCTCCTTCCTCTGCGAGTGCTAACAGGGGCAGGAGACGCATGACTCCTGCGCCCTTCTGCAAGGGCCCCCTCGCCCTACGATTGCCTAGCTGAGCGCTTTCCCCTGCATTTCCACAACTCGCTGGCATACGGCGTGTTTTGGCTGCGTGAGGTTTTCTCCATGAGAGCCCAAACCTGCGTGGGATACGGCCCTACTTCAAACGACGAGTCCCCCACAGCCGCTTCAATACCAAGGCCTGCAAATCAACACTTGAAGAATATTAAAGAAATGCAAGCAGTTAAAAGCAGAACAATGAAGAGAATTAAAAACCACAAGTAATCCCACTAGGGACATTTCTCTCCTCCCCTGTCAGGGTGCATGCTTCTCCTATATGCTTTGTACACAGCGGCTCAAGACCTAAGACTTCCTGTGCGGCAGTAGAAAGAAAATACTGCCAATTCATTCTGCTATACATCAACAAGACTTTAAATATTTAGTGCACTGCAAATAGTAATTTTCTCAATATCTTAGCGGTCTTTAAAGCAAGCATTATTTAAAAATTGCCTGGCCTGTTCAAAACACTCGCAATTTTAGAGCGGCAGGAAGGAAAGCTCTGAGTTCGGCTGTGATTTTCAAGCGCTCGTGTCCCTGCATCAACCCAACAGCTGTGTCAATCTAACAGCAACATCTTTATGTTAGAAAGAAAAAAAAAAAAGTGTTTTGTCTAAGACTTGAAGATATGTCAGGTATTTCGCCTGCACGAAGAGCTCTGCTTGCCCAGCACCGTGCTGCAGGTAAAAGCAAGGCGGCTCGGGGCCCAGAGTTGTGCAGCAGTCATCCTCGGCCCCGTGCCGCAGAACAGCACAGCGGGAGCCGCCCGCGGCCAGCCCCGGGGCCCCGTAAGCACACACGGCCGGCTGGGACAGGACTCGCAGCGGGTCAGGTGCTGCAGCTCCTCACCACACGCTTGGGCCGCCTTTTTAAGAGAGAAAGGAAGAAAAAGGGAGGAAAAAAAAAAAACCAGGCCCGGACAGCAGTAGAGTAGCCAAATAATACACAACCCCCCTCCAGACCGTGTGACAAGCTTATTCATTTCAGCAACCAGTCGGGCATGTGCATAAACCTGTTTTTTAACATCTCCCTACAGCTCTAATTAAAACACGCGGAGGCATTAACGACACGAAGCATTACGCTCAGCCTGCAGTTCGATAAGCAAGACGCCCCACAAGTGCAGCGTAAGAAACGACAGCGCTCCCAAGTTTTAGACGCAGCTGAAAGAGCGAAGGTGAGCACTTCAGTGCCCCCCATCCAGGCGAGAGCCTGTCCCAGGGCATGCGAGCCCCCACATTCTCCATCTCCCACACGCTGCAACAGGATCCACAAACGCCGTAAGCGCAGATGCTGCCTGGAGAAGGGCGACTCGAAAGTAAGCGAACGTGAACGAGCAAGCGGCCCAGGGCAACAGGGAGGCTCTGGGCAATTACAGAGGGGTGGGAGGGCGACGAGCGACGCACGGGGGCCTGGCATCGCTCCGCACGAGCCGGTACCTGGGCTGCCACGCTGCGCTTCGCAGGGCTTTGCGCTGGCTAACGTCCTCCGGCTGAAATCCCTCGAAGCGTCTGCAAAAGTAGTACTTATAAATGCAGTTTATAAGTAATAAATCTCTGCGACCCCTAATAGCAAATAGATCTCCGCGGCCCTGGACTACAAACACAAACAAGAGTCATTTTAAAGCGAGAAGCGTATTTGAAAAGAGGGGAGGTGACTCCTGTAAAAGAGCAACACGAAGCTCAACGCAGCCTTGTGCTGAAGTGCAGAAAGCCACGCAGCTGCCTGGCTCCCCGGAGGTGGCAGCCCCATCTCGCTCTGCCCTGCCCCATCTTCCACCTGCACAACACCTGACCGAGCCCCCGCACAACACTTCATACACCCAGCAGCCTTTCAGGATGCGAACAGCATCTGCTGGCTTCCATTACATAAATACCTCCGATAAGAGCTATTATTAACTTGTTAGTTTCCATTTTAAGTAAAGTATGTCAAAATCGCTTTTATGCCTCCAATTACACGAAGCCTCCAGAGTTATAAGCACTTCAAACCTTCACAAAACAAAGAGAAATGCCACACAATCTCACAGGAGCTGTTTCCCTTTCCAGAAATTCCCAAGACGCTGAATTCCCTTGCCCACAGCTCCCCCAAAAGCAGTGGGAGTGGGAAGAGCGTAAGTTCACGTGACTGAGCAGCAAGTTTTGACTCAGCCCATTTTGGCCTGCAGCGCACGAAGCAAGCCTTGCTTGGTCCGAGATGCAGGGCACGTCAGCCAAGAAGCAGTGACACCGCTCATCTAGATAGAAAGGTAAGGTTTTGGTTATATAAAAAAAACATGAGAAAACGATAGCAAAGGATAATAAAACATTAGCTTTTAAACTTTGGTCGAATACAATATTCTTAATTAGCAAACTGGCCCGAAAAGTGGGCAAAAAAACACTGCACCATCAAGGCTGCTCGGGCAGCAGCCCCCGCACACCGACATCCAAGGATTCAAGGAGAAAGTCGCGCCGCACAAACAGCTGCTGGCGTCGCATTTTCGCCTAGGGATCACGAAAGAGGCGCTACAAGAACAGGTACGTGTTCTCGCCCTGGATACAGCCCAGCTCTCGCTGAGCTAACGGAAAATGCACGGACGCTACGCCGTGCTCCTCGCCCTCTGGGGCACGACCTTCCGGAACAGATTTCGGAGGCTGGAACAGCCACCTCAAGAGAGCACGGGGAGCAAACGCCTTCGGGATTTCGACTCCAACTCACGGCACCCCGCGCGGGGTCCCGCCTGGCTTCTCGCCAGCAGCCTTACCAAGCCAGCGGCGCCCACCACGGCCTCGCGCGCCCGCGTTCACGCCACCCAAGGACCAGGCCCCTGGCTGACAAAACCCACGCACGGGCTCCAGCAGGCTCTGTGGGTACATGCTCTGCAGCACTCGGCACGCGGTAGCTATCACACACAACGCAAGGTGTCCTTATATAAAGACGTACAGGTAAAAAAATAACTCAGGTGCTGCCAAACGGTTTTGTTTTGTTATTTCGAAGTTTTCCACGAAAGAACCAGCCACCTCTACAAAAGCCACACGAAACCAAAAAGCCCGCAGCAGTCTCAGGTGTCCCAGTGAATCCGAGGTGACAACTTCCCGAATTTCGGCCGTGGAAAGGACGCCTGCAGAACTGTAGGAGAGGAAAGCTGGGTTTACCCCAGCACTGGGCTGAGGTCCTCCAGCCAGACTTTTACGTTCACAGTGGGTTTTCATAATTTTAGTGAGCTCCCAAACAAAGATGCATCCCTGCCAGTAAGTGACACCGCAGCACGTGCTCCCGCTCTTTGACAAACCTTTGCACGTACCTGCCGCGTGTACGTGAGATAAATAAAACCCTAAAAACGTTGTGCTGGCTGACCCAAGCCAGGGGAAATTTTTCCGCTGGGGGGGAAGGGAGGGAGGCCAGTTCTGCGCACGGAACCTAGATGGAGGACGCATCAAATGAATGACAGGTAAAACAGAAGCAGCTGCAATTATGTTGGTGCCCTTCCCCGCATACAAAGCCAGCCTCCTCGGAAGAGAGCTTTATTCCGCTCCTCTTTGGCCTGAAGAGCAGAGCGTGTCGCGTCTAGCCTGGAAGGAGGTCAGAAGTTCAGTTTACAACAAACAAACAAACAAACAGCGCTCCAGCCCCTCGGCGCACCAACTCGCTTTGCGTTCGAAAAGGCACCTTGTCCACCAGAGAGACCTGAAGCGGCGTTTTCGCCCTGCGGGGAGCGCAGGCGACGGAGGCCTTTCCGCCGCCCCGCTGGGGAGCCCTCCGTCAGGCGGCGGCACCCCCCGAACCCTTCCGTCCCCCGCGTCCCCAGGCCGGCTCCGGCCGAGGCTGGCGCTCGCCCCGTCCGGGCGCGCAGGTGTGCGGAGATGCTCCGCGACCAACGCCGGCCCGAGGGAGGAACTTGGCCGCGGATAAGAGGTTCGGTGCGCCGAGGCGCCGCGCCGGTGCCCTCGCGTTTTGGTGTCGGCGGAAGGGCCCCCGGGGCAGGGCACCTCCACGGCTCCCGGCGCGCCAGCCGCGGGACCGCCCGGCAGGAGGGGGGTCCCCTCCCCCGAGGGCTGGGACACGCGGCTTGCAGGCGAGGCGCCCGCGGCTCTCCCGCAAAATACAGAGCGTTAGGAAGAAAAGGGGCGGGGGGGGAGAGATCCGCCGGCGCCGCGGGGCAGCCCCCGGGCCGGCTCCCCCCGCGTGAGGCCGCGCGGGCACGGCGGGGCCGCGCCTTGCCTTACCTCGGCGGCGTGGCGCTGCGGCTCGGGCCGCGCGGGCGGAGGCGTCGCGGCGGCCGAACTCAGTTCTAGCAAGTTCCGCGGCTCGGCGCGGCTCGGGCGCTCCGCCCGGTGCTGGCGGCGGCGGCAGTGCCCGGCCCGTGCCCGGCCCGGCCCGGCGGCTCCGCACCGCTCCGCACCGCACCGCACCGCGCCGCGCGGCCCCGCAGCGCCCCGCACGCCACACCCCGCCCCGCCGCTCGGCGCCGAACAAAAGGGCGCCCAGACGGGGCCGCCGCCGCCGCCGAGCCCCGGCCCGGGCCCCCCCCGGCGAGGCGGAGGGGAGGGGAGGGCAGGGGAGGGGTCGGCACGCTCGGGGCGGCCCCGCGGCGGGGCCGGGCCGGGGCCGCCGCAACTTTTCCCTGCGGGCGGGCGGCGGCACCGCGCACCCCGCACCCGCTGCTTCCTCCCCTCCTCCTCCTCCTCCTCCTCCTCGGCGGCGGCCTTGGCGCCAAACGCCACCGCCTCCTCCCCTCCCTCCCTCCCGCCGCAGGCCCGGCGCCTCCCCCGCGCACAGGCCCGGCGCGGCGGCCGCCCCCCGCCCCGCCTCCGTGCGGCCGGGGCCGCGCTCACCTCCCGCCGCCGGCACGGCTCCGGCTCCGGCACGGCTCCGGCACGGCTCCGGCTCGGCCCCGCTGGCCGGCGTCAGGGCCGGCGCGGCCGCTCCCGGCGCTGCTCCCGGCGCTGCCGCCCCGCGCCGCCGCGCATCGCCCCCGCCCGCCGGGCCCTGTGGCGGCCGGCGGCGGCTCCCGCCCTGCGCGCCCGCCGCCCGCCGCCGCTCCTCCCCCGGCCGCACAAGGGCCCTATTGTCGGCCCCGCGGCGCCCGGCCGGCCGCAGGCTCCGCCTCTTCCCCTTCCTTCCTCCCTCGCCGCCCGGCCGGGGAGCGGCGGGGAGGAGGCGGACGCGCGGAGGAGCGGCGGGCCCGCTGCGCCGAGCGCCGGCTGCGGCAAGCGCGGCGCGGCCCCGGCTCGGCCCCGGCTCGGCCCCGGCGTGCCGGCAGCGGCCCGGGGGCAGCCGGAGCCCTGCGGCGGGGCAGGGAGCCCAGGCTGGGCTCCCGCAGCCCTGAGGTGAAGAGGTAAGAGCGTGAGCAGGAGCAGCGCCGAGCACGGCTCTGCTGGCCTGGCATGGCTGCGCTGCTCCTCTACAGCGTTCTCCCTCAGCAGCCAAGAGAGGAGAAGGCACAGAGCGGAACAGAGGAGGAGGCACTGCTGCTGGCCGGGGGGTCGGCGTAGCTCGACCCCGTCTCAGCACCCACCGTCAGCCCCAGCGGGCACCAAGCTACTTCTCCCCCCCAGTTCCCGAGCACGATGCAACAACGTCTGCTCGGTAACCCGCAGCCGCTCGCTTCTCCGCTACTCGCCCAAGTCAGCTTTCGCTGAGGCCGTGTCAGCTTCTGACCGTAAAACACCGCTGGCAGGGGCTTCCGTGGAACTGCCACCTGCTGCAGAAAAAAAACACGTTGCTTTTCTTTTGACTAGCTGGTTAGTATTCCTGTGGGTGATGCAGAATGTAACTTTCTACAAATGCAGTTAGACAGCAACCAGCGATGCTGACACGTATGACTTCCTTCACGCACCAGCGATCACCTCATTTGCCTTCTGTTCATTAATATATACTTGCCAGGAAAACACTCCGAGCCTTCTCTGAGCAGCTTCAGAAAACCACAATGTCAAGTCAAACGCCAAGAATTCCCCCCCCAACCCCCCCCCCACACACACTTGTGGAATCCTCTGTGTCAAACCGGAGGGTCTTGGTGTCAGGGCAGGCAGTACTGATTTTTAGACAAGAGATCTGAAGTCCAGAAGTAAGAGAATTCAGAACAATAAAACCAAGTCTCTGGATAATAGAAAAAGACCCGTTTCCTAGTCGTAAAAGGAATTTAAAATCTGATCAAGTTAAACTGAGCTGAATATTTATCATCATGAATATTTATCAGTTAAACTGAATATTTTCAGACACCAATATATTCATTTGGATTAAAAACAATTTGTGTGCGCGTGTGTCCATGAAATCTTCTGAGTGTATTTAAAGCATCAGTCATTTTGAAAGCCAAGGAAGAAAGAAACCTTCCTGAGATGACTTTTCTGCCAGATTGCTTTCTATATGAGGGACTTCACCCGGAGCAGATGCAGCCCAAGCCAGGAAAGGTGTTGGGCAGCTATCTTCATTTTGCATGCCCGGGATCACACACACACTCCTGCACTGGCTGTCGCATGTCAGGAGAGGACGACATCCCAATCTTTGCTTCTACAGTACACAGGGGCTGAGTGCCAGAAGATGTGTGACGTGGGAAAACCTGTGGCAGAAAGTCAGCAGAGCTACTAATTTCAGTAAACGCTTTTACGTGCACATACATTTTTCATTATCTCATCCTGCATAACTTCTAGCAAGCTATCTACCATTTGATAAGAGTTTTCACAGAATTGTATTTACATTTGCTATACAATTCTATAGGAAAATGCAGCACAATGAATAAATAGGAAGCAGATTGTACACTGTTGCTCTTTTTAAAAACATATGCGATGCAGTTTCCACATTTTCCTGAGAAAGGATGAACTACAGATGCTCGTGCGCACCTAGAGAATATGAAGAATTTGCAAAGCCAGATGTTAACATGTTGATAAAATATAGCACAAACATGAAGTCCTCCCACGGGAGGAATGCTCTGGAAGCTAGGGATACAAGAACTATGGTCAGGATGAAATAATGTGTACGTATACGCCATACTCGAGTTGAACCGAGTCACTATGCAGCTGTACGAAGGCTGCCCACAGTATATTAGTGTATTAAGAAAGTTACACTGAAGTAATGTTTAACATCTGAGAAATTGGGTCACTTGGAGTTTAATGTGGACTGGAGCCACAAAAGCAGCATCTATAACTGAAATACCTAGAAGTATTTCAGTAAGTTTCAACAGAAAATATTTTTTCCTGCAAAAATCTGGTCTCTCTGATCAGATGCCAGAGCAGTGAAAAGCGAACGGGTCACAGTATCATGAAGGAGTTGTGGGGGGAAGCGAGGTTATTTAACGCATACCCCTTACCTCCAAGTCTGTGCAGCATTCCCGGCCTGCACGTGGAAGCCTCCCCGGACAGCAGTCCTAGCTATCCCCGGTAAGGAAAGAAAGACACCGATACCAAAGCCTGCCATTCCTCCTTTCTTTGAAACCTGCAGATGCTGCATAAAACCTGATTCGTCGGTAGATCAGATACCGTTGATGAAGCCTTGATATCACGTCCTTGAAATGAGAGCAAGCACTGACAGCTACTGGCAAGAGACAGAAAAAAGCTTACCTCCCTTATTTTCTTTTCACAATGAACAAAATTACTGAAGTGTTACAGTAAAGCACAAACACCCACCTGCAAACAAGAGAGCTAATTATCGCTGTGGAGTAACTTTCATTCTTCTGCGTGAAAAAAAAAATGCAAAGTAGAGTCTCATCTAAGGATCATTAGCTGTCTCAAAATCCTCTTGTGACTAAAGGTGTTCCTTTCTGATAGGCACTATTAGAAAAAGGAGCAAAGAACGCTCGGAGCTTCAAAAGATCATCTTTACCTCTAACACTGCATCCAAGCCTTTAGCACCTGTTGGGGCAGCTATCAAAAGATGCCCTCGGGTCATAGCACAGCCCTTCCATTTAATTTTCAGAGCCCTTTTGAAAGAAGTACCTGAAGTGGTTTTTAAGCAGGGACTTCAGAAACAGGGGAAAAGGTCTTCCCACATAAAAAGGTCAGCACATTCAGACAAAAAGAATCTAAAAAGTACTACCACAACCGTGCAGCATCTACTCTCTTTAGAAATGTGTGTGCCAGCTTCACTTCCCAGGATCTGACAAGTTCAAAGTTTTGCGCGAGGAAAACTATTTATCTCTCTCCTTCTGAGACAGTAGCGTAGAATGGAGAGAACTGCCAGCAGCTTTCAAAACCTATCAGTATTACGGGTCTGTACCTTAAATGCATGCAAGTACCTACCTGCCAAAAAAGAATCAAATAACAAAACTGATGGTTGTATTAGTGAGGAAAAGCACTGCATCTCTTACCTAGAAGAGCTGGAAAGCCGGATGCCTCGACGTTGCCATATACGCTAGCGTTCGGACGATCTCCCTACAGCGGTTAGCATCCATGGGCATAGGAGGAAGTAAGGCTGCCACTCCCTTTAGTGCTCAGAAATCACAAGCCAACTGCCTATTCACCCTTCCCCCCAAGAGAAAAAGGTTGTTTCAATTTTATTTTTGAGACACACGTTTAATGGCTTAAAAAAACAACCAGAAAACTACCTTTTTGAGTTTTCTTCATCACCACGAGAACAAAACTACCTAAAAATGAAAGCACAGATTCTCACATGACTTTATCACCACAATACTCATGAGAAAGTGAAGTTGGCAGAGCAGAGAGATACGTACCACTGTCATCCAAGCACCGAGTCCTTTGAGCTCCTAGTAGCGCAGAGGCGGTTAGCCTTAAGTTTAGGCTCAGCGTTTTGGTGGAATTTGTAACAGCACATTGCTTTTAGCCTTTGCAGTTTGGCAACACCAAACGCTTGTTTAAACACTGCTCAAGAACCCCTTAACCTAACCTTAAGTTTCTTCACCCACCAGCTTCGCGTGATGCTTTTAGGACAAACTTCCTATAGTGTTTTTTATCAGAATGGTTTGAGGGAACTCCACATGTATTTGGAAGATCTCATTAGACCCTTCACAGCACTGGCAATGGTAAAGCCTTGTGCAATTGGAAAAAGGATGACTTGTGCTTGACCGATGCTGGTCACATTGTGCAATACATTCTGGGAAGGACCTCAGATGCTCCAGCCATGAGGTTGTACATAGCCAGAGATCATCACTGGACGCGTAAAAAAATAAAGGAATGAGCAGCTGCATTTTTTTGTGCGCTCAGAAAACTTAAGAGCTTTTAAAAAAGTGTCTCACTTCCCCTCTTTTTTTCCCCTCTCTTACTCAGAACCAGCAGTGATTACATACGCATCAGGAAGACTGCATGACCACAAACATAGCCAGCAACAGTCTTATGGCAGTCACGCATCCTGATAAAGGCAGTAAAAAGCATTCTTCTATCTAAATGGGCACCAAGATAACCGTAACTCCCAGCCGTTCAGTGAAGCCTCCTGTACGCACTGGTTTTACCAGATTTGATGCTTCTCAAGTCTTCCATATCGAATGGGTGCATTGTTCAACCTACAGAGGCAGGGCTCAGCCTAGACGGTTTTAAGAAAAACCGCCAGTCTGGCAATGCAGCAAGCTGTTATTTTCAGAAACTTACCCTCAGCAAACTGCTACAGCTCCTATTGCAAGTTCTGAGACACCGAGGGAACTGTGTGGACCACCACCGAACTGCTTTTCAACAAACACGGGAGCAAAAACGCAGTATTAGAGCACTCAGTGTAATGGTGCTGCAGCCCGCTTGCACCGTCCTTCTCAAATACACGCTTACTAGAGGCAACACTTACGATCAGCACTTATTCGTAGCTTTTAATACAGTCAGACTAGAATTTAGATGTTTTAGACCAGTTTAAACATGCCTTGGAAGAGCTATTCCTGCAGACCTCCAAAGACTTATGTCGATCACCATTATGGATTCAGAAGGCTCACTTATTAATTGGGGGGGAAAAAAAGGCATAGAAATACAAAAGAGCCAACAAGGAGCTAAACAGGAATTAATAGAGTTTAGGAACTACTCAGGCAGGCACCTGGGTTGCTTCCAGATCTTAAAAGATTCACTTCACTCCAGCTTTTATTAAATCTTTAGGAAAAAAGCCTAGGAAATTGACAACTTCTACAAGATATTATCAGCAATGCTGATTTGAATATGCACAGAAAGTTGAATGCTGCATGAATAAAGCCTAAATGCTTAAAAGCCAGCATTTAAGACGAGAAGATATTCAGCTACAGTTCTCTCTGAAGCATAAGTCAGTAAAACTCATTTTTGCCCCTATTAGTCAGAATGACTGAAGCACATATTTTGTAACACAAAGTTTCAAGCTCCTTTTTGGAATGGAAAAAATTTGTCCCAGTTATGTAAGTGCAGCCTGGTATGTGGATTACTCTTAAATACATGCATTTTATGCATGACTTATTTAGATAGGACAAAGGAAAGTGGGTGACTTCCTAGCAACTGGGCACAGATACAAAGCTTCTGCTGGTTAGTATTTGAGGATGCGACTGGTAAAAATTACGAAAATATTTAAGCTTTACTATTACTTAGATAATACATTAAAAAAATATTAGCAAGCAATTCAAATCTAATTGGGGTGTAAGATTTTATTTAAACTGTAAAATTGTACAACAGCCGAGTGCAAATCAGAAGCTTTTATTCTTTTAAGCTTCACAGTTGAACCCAATCACTTCAACAAAAGATTATACTGATACAGTACTTCATGTTCTTAGCACACATTTATGCTTTGTGAAAGTTACTCTAGACTAGCTCTAGCAGGAAAATTCTCATTTTTGACCAGTTTAAAGCTGAGATTGGAAATTTATTAAACGTTTACCTGCTTTCAGGAGTCCTTAGATCTTAAGTAGAACACACAAAGGAATTAGATTCTAAACAAGCAATTCTACTACTATAAACACCACAATCTGTTTTTCACGTGCATACATTGCTAGCATCCATCTAGGACCCAAAGAGGTAAGCACAGTTAAAAAGGACAAAACTCCTACATGTTAAAACAAAACAAACAAGCAAAACCAAAACAAACGTGCACACAGAGCGACAGAGCAGGAAAAAGTGCTTTAACAGTCTTCATCCTTGAATCTCTGTACTTGTAACTCTACAACTTGATATAAGAATATCTTCCTGCATATTCTACCAGGAAAACTGCAATGTAAAGTTAATCATATCTTCAGTGACTCTGGGGAAGAATCCCTGCTGTCAAAAATTTACTGGGTTGGAGGATGGATGACTGCACTGCTGTCAAAAATGCATCTTTTTTGGTGGATGGATGACTACAGAGTTTGATGCTTATTTTCAATTAGCTGTGAGTATCTGACAACTTAAAGTCCCTGTTTAAACATGGAATTCTGTTTTAATATTTAATTATATTTTGCAATGGCTTGCGATTTAAGAAAGTCTTCCAGAATCCAGAGTTTAGATTTGCAATGTTTATTATGAATTACATTCACGGTGCAATGCAAATTACACAAAAAGATAGACATAAAACATACAAAGACTACATGAAGCATGTACCATTCTGTAATGCATACAATACCTGGTGAACTCTTATTTAGGCTAGAAGTGTTCTTAACAACTGCTAAAAAGAAATTGAATTCAAAAGATGAATAATTGGATTGAGAAACTCCTTCATTATTTAGGTTTTTAAAAATTAAAAACCCTTTATGTTGCTTAGCATAGTAGCAACACAAAAAAAAGCAATACCCTGCTCTTCCCCAGCATGTAAAAAAAGGTTTTCACTATTTCAAGCCTAGATTAATTTTCAATCAATCATCCTGTCCTTCATCAAAAGTAGTCACAAAAATCAATTTCGCACTTCGCTTCCAGATCAGGTTGAAAATACAAAAAATAAACTGTAACATATACATAATTATGTGTCAGCATATAAGTTTAGAAATATTGTATGTGAAAGGTTAGAGATCAAGACGGTCCAATACATGTACTACTAAGAGAAATTACACAATGACAGTTTTGAAGTACATTACACAACTCTGTCCATATCAGAAAAATGTATTTACATCATGTATCCAGAGTAATTCCAGCAGTATTCACTGACAAACCGTGCTAGTGCTTTGTGGACAGATCCAAAGATTTGCAGCTGATTTCACAGCCTCTCCTCACACATTATATATATAAAAAAAAAATCTAGCTGGCTAAGTGCAAATAAGCAGCAATTTCTTCCACCAGTCAGATTTAGGTGGCAGTTTAATTTTATTTCACTCTGTCAAATAAAAACATTTCACAGAAGCGACGTTTTTCTGACCTTCAGTATGCTAATGGTTTAGTGACTTCAGGAGACATTCTTCCTTATTTAATCTATGCATACTGCTAGTAAGAGGTCCTAAGGACAGATTCTTGATATCTAGTTTAAACTAAGGGTATGCATTTGCCTAGCAGTGACAAAATGACAGCCCGGAACATCTCCTGGGCACGACAGAACTATGAATTTCAGGAGAACAGGTTCTTTCACGTGCTAATTCTAAAAAAAGGTTAGCAAGAGGTGTATTCTCAGCCACCCACTTTTGGAACTCTAGACCTGTGAAACTGATGAATTGTGCATCTGAACTGAAAATGAGTCTCAAGCTCTGGTTTTTGGACAGATGACCGTAATGAGGACATTACTGCTTTAGCACCTCAGCACAGCCAGCATGTGCTCAATGGATTGTAAAGGCTACATATATTGGCAAACCACAATTTTAATTAATAAATTTGGTTTTGTGCATTTGTATGCTCAACCTGTTCAAGAATTACAGAGGGCTTGTAAACCTGGACGTAACCTTTAAGTTCCCGTAGGAAATTCGGTGAGGATCAAATATGCCCAAAGGAATTAATCATGTATTTAATATCAGCATAGATATGCACTCTAATATGCACTCTAAAGAAATAAGCATCCTTACTGATCGCTATTCAAACACATCTTATATGTTAGTAGCACTTCTTCAGTCTGTTTTTAGAATTAATCTGAAGTAAACCCTACAGCACAGTGTAGTACTTCACAGCCAATTTTTCAGTACTACTACTGAACTTTTTTGTAAAACCCTGCTCTTGTGGCTTAGCAAAGAAAATACTCTTAATGCCATCAGAGCTCTTCTGTGGCTCCAGGTTGCTGTACGTCCCTTAGAGCAAACAACAACGGTGCCAGAAGGTCATTACTCAGAGTCCAAAGGCACCTCAGGTACATCCCACATGTGACGTGGGACTACCAGAGGCAGCAGTATCTCCAAAGACCCTGAATGGACCTTAGACCTCTGCATCTCCAGCTGGGCGCTCACGCTCAGTACTCACCTCAGAGCAGAGGAGTCTAGCAAGTGCTCACTCACCAGCTTGCCGGTATGACAACTCTCAGCTTCAATGTTCCTGCAAGCAATTTTATTCAAAAAAAAAAAAAAAAAGACGCCAAAGCAGAATAAAGCAGATAAACATTTTAAGTCACACACTGCTTCTGAAAGCATGATATACACGAAGAATCATTCCAGACTAAGCTTTCAGAAAAAAGTCAACTACAGTTTCCTCTCTGCCCCCCAGTGAAGGCAAATTTGCACGCGGGAAAGTTTTGAACAATGAATGTCACAGAACTATACTCTCTAAACTATGTCTGAGTTAAAGTTCACAATTATTAATGCATCAAATGCGTATCAGCATTGCACTTGTCAAATGTCTTCCTATTAGATGTTGACAAGAAACATTCAAATGTCAATAAGAGTTTAGAAATCACTGTAAAAACTAGTACAAAAGTTCCATGGTTTCTGGAGCTGGCTTCAAACATAATGCACGCAAGGAGGTATGAAATTTACTCCAGTTCAGGTAATGTGGTATTAAAACTTCCAAGAGCTTTAGAAAAGGAATATATGAGAAATACAAAACCAAACGACAAAAATTCTCTGATACTACTGCAGTGTTCAAGCCAAGTGACATCCAAGTGTTGAGGCAAACCATACGTGAGCATTTGTGCGTTAAACTTCACATTCCCATCTGCATTTCAGCAAAGTTGTAGAAATTGTCTACATCTTGAGACGCTGATGCCTTGCTCTCCGATACAAAAACCTATTTTATTAAACAAGGGAATAGTTATGCATCACTAGTAACAAGTTCAAGTAGTTTTTGCTCATTCAGAGCCAGTCATGATTCTTTTTTTTTTTTTCTTTTCATAAGAGGCACAAATTGCTTGGTTTCCACTATGTGTTAGAACAGCCTTTGAATCCTCTGAGCCCTGACGCGCCCCTTGTTACTGTGACCTGTTCCTAGCAATCACGCGAGCTGCAGAAACCCCAGCCTTACATTGACAGGAATCAAAAGTTTAGATGAAATTATTCAGGAGTCACAGCTTCAGCTAGTATATGGTTAGATGTATTTTGCTTGGTAAAGTCAAACTCTGTCTGCAGGGATGGGAGTAGGGAGAGAGTGAACACAACAGGGATGACAAAACCTCAGGCTACCATTAAACTTCCATTCCACAGAACCAAAGTTTGTAAGAAAAACTCCCTTGCATTATATTCCCAAAAAACTTACAGCTGCTGCTTCTTCAGATTTTTTTTTAAACAATTAGATTTTCATTTTGTAAAGAGCTATTCTGAAGTGCACTGGAAATGTAGAAATGGATAATTATAGAAATGTCGAATTATTCCAGATAATCACACTCGTACAGTGCTGTTTTCCTGCTTTAGCTCAGAGTACCCTATCAACATAAACTATGACAGTTCCTTAAATTGGTTTACTTTTAACATGTACTAAGATGTATATCCTTTTGTCCAGCCAATTTCTGGTTTCAGAACAACAACTTAAAAAAAACAAACCTATTTCATCACAAAGCAAGCAGTCTCCTAGACTACTGCTTGGAGGTGCAGTAGACTCCTGTTTGAAGGGACACAATATCTGCTAATTATTTGGCAGTTTGGTGGTGCAACAGCAATTTGTACCACGGCCATAAGAACTGAGCATGTTCTTTCAGTATCCTTACCTACCAGGATATTGCAATTTACATTTTGCAGAAGACCTTATAAGTTACAAGGCAAATGAACAGTACTGAAAAAAATGCAAAATAATAATAATAATAAAGGCAGAAGATCACACCAGAAAGAATGCCAGAGGTAAACAGTGCAGATCTACCTAGTCCACACAGAGTGGAACTCCACTTAGGCATATATAGCATAGAGATCTCCTTGTAACACATTGTGTCTACCAAGCAGCTCTAAAACCTCCGGTTGTGCTTTTGCTGATGAACTTTTCTACCCTATCTCATGAGGTTTATCAGATTTATTTCAGAAACAAATGTCTGGTAAAATTAAGTTTATTAATGGATGAAGTCAGTAATTTTTAACTGCGGCTTTCAAATGCAAATGTAACTACCTGCTTAAAAATCAGACCGGCTTCAAATACATTTCCTACAAATATAGGCTGAGAGAGCTGGGGCTGCTCAGCCTACAGAAGAGAAGGCTCTGGGGTGACCTCTTTGCAAACTTTCAGTACTTGAACGGGACTTATAAAAAAGACGGAGAGCGACTCTTTGCTCAATCAGGTATTGACAGGACGAGGGGTAATGGTTTTAAACTAAAAGAGGGGACATTTAGATTAGATGTTAGGAGGAAATTCTTCAGGTGGTGAGGCACTGGAGCAGGTTGCCCAGAGAAATTGTGCATGACCCATCCCTGGAGGCATTCAAGGCCAGGCTGGATGGGGCCCTGGGCAACCTGATCTAGTGGGTGGCATCCCTGCCTATGGTGAGGGGGGTTGGAGTTAGATGACTGAGGTCCCTTCCAACCCAAGCCATTCCATGATTCTGTGATTCCTAAAAATGTGTAGTCACGATATTTAAGTATCTAGAGATCCATAAAAAAATGCAGCATTGATCAGATGTTTTGGGGTTAAGTTTTTATCTAAATAAAGGATAGTTAATTCCCAGGAAGCCCAAAGTCTTGATTCTTAATTCATTGTAACAAGTGCTTGGAAAGTTAGGCAGACTTTACTGTGGAGCCAGGCTGCAAAGAGAAGTTTTGAACCCACGAGCAAGAAGTAATTCCACATTTGTAACCTTCAAGAACAATGATTGCTTCACAGCAGGAAGTGCATAGTCTGAGTTTCCTGGGTGCATCTCAGATCCCGGCATTCACTGCATTATGACAACAGATGCCAGTCATTTTAGTGAGGAAAGTATAAATTCTTATATGTTCTAATAATTAATATCACTTCAGTCTCTGAATAGAGAAACCGAGATCTAGAAGAATAAGTTAATTACCCACCCACTATCAGCCTTGTTCTGTATGAAAAGAATGTGTTAACTATACCCAAAAAAAGCCACTGTAAGCTCCCAGTTAAAGAGGTAAATTTTATGGTAAAACTTGCAGAGACTTCTGGGTAGCAAGAAACAATCAGCAATAGCACTGTCCAGACTGTAGTTCTTGCACTCTCCAGACTCAGAGATCTAAATTAAGGCCTGCAACACATCAGGGTTTTGCTGATGCAATAGTAAATCCAAAACAAAAGCATTAGCTGCATTTCAGATGTCTATGACTTATTAGAAGACTGTTTTCCAGAATCTGGGCAGTCTAGTTTCCTGAGCAATTCTTTTGAGAGGAACTGAAAGATAGCAAAGAGCTGTATGGACACTGTATGTCCCAAGGACATTCTAGTCTTCTTTGAGCAGCTTGGAAGCAAAGGGTTTGTCCCTTTCCTATTATCAGTAACGCTGCTTCCTTGCAGCGCTCTAATTGTTACCAGACACTTTCTCAAATCCACTGCCATTGAAAGGAATGGGGACAGCAACCAAAAAGGAAGTATGGTATGAAGAAGCTACAGTAAAACAAGTTGACAGAAGAAAAAAGCAAAGTATATTTGAAGGATTGCATTCTGCAATATCATTCACAGCAAAAGTAAATCTTGAGAGAAGCTGAAATACCATCGTATCTTTGTCAGGGTTTAATAAAGTAGGACATGACAAAGCAGACTTCAGTGTAAGACTTGGAGGAGAGCTTTACCCTACTACGTTTATAAAATTTGTTTTTACTACTATGTGGAATAACAGTTTTAGGTGGAAACACTCTATTCCTTAGTAGATATGGGAATTTAGTACCCTTTCCTAGGGGCAATTTTTCTCCTCCCCTACAAGCAAACTTGAGTTTTGAGTAAAACAAAGAAACAAAAACCTCACAACTGGGATACTTGGATTTTACTGTACAGAAACATAAAAAGAACATTCAGTATGTCAAAACTACAGCTCGACCACAAAGTATCTTAGATGTCCTATAACATTTTCTGCTAATGAATCAACACACCAGCTTACCTTGGTTCCATTAAAAACATCATTTACAGTGCTTTGACATGCTTCCACAGCACCATCTCCATTAAACTCCAAAGCAACTACTGGACCTAGAAGATAGGTTCATCTAGAATCAATGCCACTTTTAAGCATTAAAACACTAGATTTCTCATCCCTTAAGGAACTGTGAAACTTGCAATAACCATTTGATTTTTTTTGTTGTTGTTTGAGCAGCCATAATACAGGATAAAAAATAAAAACACTTAACCATAACTTCAAAGCACAGCGTTATCTGAAAAGAAAATATCCGCAGCTCCATGCTCATTTTTGCAGAGGCTCTAGCAGGTTTCCAGTTTTATTTCTTGAAAGGCAGCAATGGCACAGAAATGCTAAAGAGTGGAGGGCATCATGGAAGTGAGTCAGACTATACTGCTCAAATAGTGAGCCATTTCACAGACATCTGGAGGACGACTGAGTCATTCAGGCATTTTTACCTCACAGTACCAAGATAGCAAACGGCCTGACTTTCAGACTTGTTCTCACCCCCCTATTTCCAGATCCCCTTTCTCTTCTTTCATTTTGAGCGTGTTATTTCTTCCCACATGGGTGCAAACTAGCCCTTTATCGAGACTGTCATCTGAAAAGTGTAACTTTTGTCCTATTCTTGCAATGAGCACCATGGACCTCATATTATTATGAAAAAAACGCATGTTGCTGCTATGTTTGGGAGCGTGTACTGAGCTTCAGCATATAACAGATGGCAAGATGTCAGCACTTCTACAGGAACAGACAAAAACCAATTACAGACAAATCAACAAAAAAGCTTCTGAAGTACTCTGACAGTACACCGTTTATAAACAGGAATTTAACACTTGCCTGCTTTACAGACATCTACACTGATCTGCTTAAATGTGTGTACAGAAACACTGAACTTCTAGGTGGCTCACCTCTATTGCGATAAGCCAAAATATTTTGATTATAGAAACACAAGCCTTTGTTGACCACCCCAAACAGATCTGCTGGTGCCCCAGCTCCTGAGCTATGCAGTTGGGCCACTAGAGGAGGGGCAGAGCCACGAAGTATACATGGATTTGTTCATTTCTGATGCTTTCAGTTTTGACTGGATCAGGGCCTGTCTGAGGCTTCCAAAGTTCACCTCAACTGGCTTTACAATGCAGATTTCTCTTTCCTTCTCCAGAATGCTCCACTGCCAGCTGATTTCTGTATCAAGAAGAGAAACAAAACAATGCATAATCTCACCTTTTTCAAGCAGTGGAATGAATTCTGATGCAGACTGACGGAAAACTCTCTGAGCATCCTCTGCTTTCATTGGAACTTCTTTGGTCTGTACCAGCTGAAAGCCTTTGCCAGTCATCTATTAACAGATAAAGTTAAAAATGTTTCTAAAGCATACAGTCCAGCTTGAGTATCCAAACTACACTGGAATAGACCCATATGCATTAAGCCACAGAGCAAAGGGACCCTTTTTGCTCCTTTCAAAGATCATTTGCTTTTTCTACATTTCTGTTTATTTTCATTCCATTCATCCAGATTTACTCCTCTGCCCTATTGCACCTAGAGGGGTAAATGTGAATTTGTGTTTTATGTTATGGCTCAGGTTGTGTGTTTTTTCTCCCCCACAATCCCTCACAAGCTGAAACTAATAGGAGTTAAAAGCATTCAAGCATCTGGAGTCAAGCAGTTAGTTCTCATTAGTCTGCAATAGTTCAGACAAGTATTAGCTCAAACACTCATCTATCCACTGCTCAGTTTTCCATTTTGGAAAAAAAAAGTTACAAACTTTCAAACACACACAGCTTTTTACTTCAGATTCAGTATGAAACTAAAGACACGTGAAGAAGAAACGACTATATTGGTACTTCCAAATCATTAATTAGACTACAGGGCAGTAAGATTGCCATAGCATTTGTCTAAACTAGTTTTTCAGAATCTCCTTAACTATTATTTTTAAAGGGGACAAACACAGGAGAACACTTCTAATACCCTCTCTACTGTAGGCGATCCTTCTTCAGAAAAAATACCCAAAAATATCTCCCTTAACTCAAGTAGCTGTTGGTAGCTCAGTTCCATGAAAATCTAACTGGGGGAGGCATGGAAACACCCTAGAGTTTTTGTTTTTTTTTTCCTTTGTAGTTAAAAAAAAAACAAGGCAAGGAGCTCCATCAGTTGTTTTGTTGCTCACACACCACTGGGATCAGCAGCTTTTGCAGATACCTCTCTCAAGCTGTAGCTCATTTACTGGCTCTGCTCTGTCATCCCTGGCACTCCAGAGCACTAAAAGCAGCCAGCCACTCCCAGATTTTAGCCCAGCGAAGCCCAAACTCAGCCAAGCCTAGGAGCTCCTGCCTGACAGGAAAAGAGACAGCACCAGCTATTTAAGTAATCAAAGACAGCTGACCAGCTGTGACAAACACTCACCGCCTTTTCCAGAAAAAAAATAATCCCAACACTGAGTTGTGGAAGGAATAGAGAGGGGTTAAAATTTAACATGTTATTTTTAGCTCTGTTAGCACTGCCAAAGCTTTCAGGACAGATAGACAATTAACTTATTAGCTTATTGCCCCAGCAGTCACAGCTATCAAGGCTATCTCCCTTTCACAAGCATTGCCAATCGTTTACATTTGGCCAAGTTCACCAAATGAACTACACGTTTTCCTCAGAGCGTAGGTTTGGTGTGCTGTGCTGGAAAAATACGTTGGAACTATTAAAGGACAGATGTGCCAACCACAGGATGTCAGCTGTAAAATAACTGTTCGATCAGATGAGCTCCATTCTCTTACCTTGCTATAAGGTTTTAAGAAGTGCAGTTGATTAGTATGGTTAGTAGACATGCAGAATCTCACCATTCTCCCTTCAGTAAGCACCACAGCTATCCAGAGGAAAGTTCAATTAGAAATTCATAAAGCTGAACACAGAAGAAGGTCACTTACCTCATCAATTAACTTTCTGGCATTTGCAGTTGTATAGTCACCAGCAAAAAACACGGCCAAACACGATTCCTCGCTGCTTTTCTGTCTCCGCCCTCGAGTTATTGGTATTATGCTCCTCATAGCATCTGTAGAAATTCTGACAGCTTTCAGCTCTTCAGAGCTGGGCAGAGGAACATAATCCTGAACCACAGCATTCTCAGGCAAAAGGCCCCAGTTATTTTCTCCTGACACAGGGGTAAAGTCATGGATGTTGCTCCACGTGTTATTGAAGATACTCAGTCCAGCATCTTTAAATTGTAAAGCAAGCTCAGGGTAATAGTACTGGAAACAACCAAATTTCATACCTGTGGAGGACTCAATAATGGGCTGGGTAGCACAACACAAGAATACCTCCAGCTTTCTGCAGTCCCGAGTGCGAAACTGTTGGCAGGCTACTATGCATTTGCAATCTTTGCAATCGCGGAAAAACACGCTGCCTTTTATTGGTCCTAAAAAGATTTGGCAGTTTACACAGTCATCAATAGTGATTGTAGCAGAATGGTCAAATATGTAGATGCTACAGTTCTCGCAGTCCTGAATGACAAACTGTTGCCCTGCTACTTTTCCAGGCAGTCGACCCACAGTTTCATCTTTAAGTCCAGAAAAAGTGTAATCTTTTGGGTCAATCTGAAGAAGGAAGGAGAAAAAAAAAAAGTGAAAGTTTTCACATACAGAGAGTATTATCATTCCAGATGTTAACTGGTTTGGATTAGCCAAGATATTACAGAACTGTACAGGATAACTGTTCTTTGAAGAATATCCTGACAGGTTATCAGAGTGATGAAAGATTGGAGGAAACTGTTTAGGTAAGTTACTGGAACACACATTATTGAGGTACAACAAAGAACTGAAACAAAACTTGAGATATTGCAAAATAATTAAATAAATAAAACCCACCACAACTCAGCTTGTTCTCTAATAAGGAAATGGGGGGGAAAAAAGAGAGCTTTCCCTGAGAGATCTAAACCGTTCCAACAAGAACAATTGTCCTGGGTATTCCGGTAATAACAGTAATAAATGAATTGGCCAACGTACTTAAAGATTCATAAGGCTAGGAAGAGATAGTATTTCAAGCAGCTCTCTTGGTCTTAGTTACCACACCTCGACACATGGCAAGGAAACCTTGCTACCTCCAAGCAGTATCTCCCCTTCATGATGTTTGCAAACAACAAAGAGCTTGCTTATCCATGCCACAGCATTATCTTGCGCTAACGGCCCTGGGATTTTTGTGCTACCAACAGCTACATGACTGTGTTAGCTATGAGTAACAAGCACGCGCTGGCAGTGCTGGCGTTCCGGTCACGTTCGCAGACCTCTCCTCCTCCACGCCCCAGCATTCTTCCGCCTGGCAGGGACACTCGAGGGGAGCCGCGGCACTGACCGAAGCTGCGCTGCACAAGGGATGGCATGTGATGCAGCACGGCTAGCACAGCAGCTGCTGCCATAACACTGAAGGAATCCGAGCTGGGTTACTTGACAGTCACGGCAATGATGCTTCCCAGAGCAGATTCTACTCTGCCCTCTGGTGCAAGCTTATTACCATAGCAGTTGGAAGCATGCGAGTACCTGAACTAGTCTAACACCGGATCACTTCAAAAGCCTCCCACTTCATTCAGTCTGAAGGCCTTCAAGCTTGTGCACTGTAAGCAGGGTTACTGCATTACAACAGCTCCCGGATAGCTCAATTTGGATGAAATTCCTCCCCCCCAGTATTTCAAACTCACACAAGATGAGAGACCAGAAAAAGGTCTCTAGTCTCTAAAACCACAAACCAGGATGGGCTTGCGTCAGACGTTCAGTAAAACAGCTCCCTCTATGCAGGTTTTGTCCAGAATAGCTACTGGAAGCTCTAAGTGTAGATTAACTGACCAACTGCGCTTTGATATACATCATATCCGACTTCCTGACACGAGACTAAGTTTGCAGCTGATGAATCTTCTCCATGAACGCAACCCAGAAATCTTCCCCTCAGCCATATTCAGTATCACTAGTACACATCCAGGAAGAGTCACAGGACTGGGAGGCTCAAATAATAAGCAGCACTGCATGGAGACCCAGCTGTATGATTTGGAGTCAAACCCTCTAAGATCTTAAACAAGCCTCATGTAACGGTACTTACTTGATCCACCAGGGACTCTCAAACCATTGAGAGAATTTAAGTATCAAAGTTGCTGTTAGACAGATTCTTCCCATGCGTCTCCTAGTACATACATGCACGCACCTTTGTGTATATGCGCGCACACGTCTGTATTTATAAACTTGGGAGACAGACACAGTGCCTTGGAAACAGGGTTCAGAGGAACAGTTACTTCTCTTAGGAAGCGGAAGTTCAAAGTTTCCGGAACTTGCAGCTTTTCTGAGACTTAGCAACTACTTGTGTCCTAAATCAGTCTCTTCTAAAAGCCTCTGAAGCAGCACTAGTTTGTCCTACACTGAGGTCTTTGCAGACATGTGTGAAACTTCACCTTCACCTTGCGATTTTATTTAGGCCTACGTGAAAAACACTGGTTAGTCTGCTAACCCACATGTTACAGAGTCTCAGAGATGCTCGGAGAGAGCACTTGAGAAAAAGAGGAGTATTTGTGTTTAACGATAATCTGTATTGATTCAGGAGCTCAATTTTATTTCCCTGATGTGAATGAAGAGTTGTGCAGTGACGCAACTCTTACTTCTCAGTTTGTTCACCACTCTAGGGAGTTTGTCAATTTCCTTTAATTTTGCCTTGAGTTTTCCTTTTATGGAGCAAGAGTATTTATTGACTAACACAGCCATAGGCACTAGAGGGACCGAACAAGATAGACCTCAGCACTCTCCCTGCCACACCAGGTTATTGGCCTTCAGAGCAGACAGTAACCCGAGCAGCTGTAGCGCATCTGAATATTTCACTTCCCCTGGGTAACAGAAACACCTCAGAGAAACAAGCATCAAAGCAGAACTATAATTTTAAGGATGCACACACACTTACCGCTGAGTTTCATGCTTAACAGTACTGAAGTCTACAGATACCATCAACAGGGTAATGCTACATCAGTACATCCACCTTTCTTCCCCCGAGACAGACTGCACTAATTGCTTAAGCAAACAAAGCAGACCAGGAAATACAAAGCAACAAAAGATAACGTTTGAAGATTCATACACTGATAACCAGGGCTACTTAGATTCTCTGCCTACTCATTTGGTGAATTTTTGTTGCAAAATCTTGAGCATGTGGCAGGTCAGCAATAGAAAAATCAACAGGTTGGTAACTCATCTACCTATCATTCACATTTGGACAAAGCTTCAGAGAACCCTGCCCAATTCTACCCATCTCACCCAGACACAAGTTTTATTCCCCATCCCTTAATAGACGTAATTTTTTTTTAACTCCTTTTTCCAACCTGGTGTAAGTCCAAACAATGACAGTATTTATAGTTGCAACTTTAAAACTACTCTTAATGCTTTCATCTGAATTTAGAGAGACAGTTTTGCATTGATAGATACAGGCAGAGCTCAAGAGTTGAAACCTTCTAATCAAAGTGCTACACATAGGTTCAGGAATTGCTTCATATAGTAACCTAAATAACCAGATATGATGATAAAAAAAAAAAATCCCTGCTAGTTTTTCCCCCTTAACAGAAGAAGCGGACATCTCATCTTTGGTTGTTGGAAACAGCATCGGTGATAAGTCCATTACAAAGGACTGGAGAACAAATTGTAAGAGTGAAGATTTTAAAGCACAAAGAAAGGAGGGAAGTGAAGGCAAGCAAAACTTTGTCATGGTTGCTTTGAACTCCAGCTAGTTCTCCTACAGCAAGTAAAAGATGTATTAAGCAGCTTTGCTTCCTGCAAACACTTGCCTTGCAAGAAGGCCAAAGGCCAGACACGAAAGCTGCAGATGAAGTACATCTCTTCAGCCACCATCACCCAGCATCACTCAGCTTACTGGCACCACGACCTGGCAGCTCCCATTTGGAAAAAGACCAAGAAGTCCTAGACCCTCACAGTTTCCCATGGAAGCTGTCCCTAGAATCACCAAGGTTCCCAACAGCTTCTTTCTGGTATTAGTTCATGTGCTAACAAGACTTTTTCACCTGGTCGATCAAAAAAGGAGTCTTAGTCAGCAATAATATGCCACTGCAAATACAAGGAGGCACTGCAGTTCTTAATGGATTGTGGTTATCCCCTAGTTCCTCGTCTCTAGCCTGCAAAGCAAACAATTTTAAAGTCTTTCTAAGCCACTGACACAAAATTTTTTTTAAATATTGTTTTCAAAAAATCATTCCCTATCTCTCTAAATCATAACAGACAGTATTTCAGCTACAGACCTGTCTGCACTTGAGGGTATATAAGAGTTGGCTGCTGACATGGTGACATTAAAAACTGCAGGTACGGGGTGGGTGCATGGACTTAAGAAGCTTTACGTACTAGTTTTGTCAGTAGGGGAATTAACAGAAAGGAAATAAGGAAAGTGCATTCCGGGCCTATACGCTTCTGCGCATTCATACTTATATGGGATTGGTGCCCTTCAGCACTGAATTGCAACATCCTCTGGAGAATGGGTTTGTTGCAGTTACTCACCTCTGGCGGATGTCTAGATTCATAGGCTGCAAGAAAAGGTGGAAAGAGGTACAACACACGCAGAATCTAGTCATTAGCACACAGTTTTTAATCTTGGAGTATCTCCTACACACCTTGACTTTAAACATGACCAGTACAACGCAAAGCCACATTTCCTTTTGTTCTTCATAATCTTCCCCCTTTTTCAGCATGCCAATAATAGCAGTAAATGGTCATTCTCATACTTTTCTGAACAACAAACTGTTATCAAATACCACAGATAGAAAAAGAGGAAGAAATAAAGAGCTCCTACACACTTTTATCAGACTTAACTTAAAACGTTGTTTAATATTAACCTGTTGCCTGTTTCTCAATTGGTAGACTACATTTTGAGAAATACAGTAGTTTTTCTGGTGCACTGAGAAGCTTAAGGGAGATGCATCAGCTCAGACCACTCCAGCAAAATCCTCAAACATAAAGTAACTAGCAGAAGACTACGATTTATGTAGGAAGTTAAAGTTCTGGTTTTTTGTTGTTGTTTAAAGTTTGAACACAGCTATCACAGCCTGATAGTAATGACTGTTACATGTTCCCTATCAAGTAAAGCAGTTTATCTGCAAATCAATTGACATGAAACAAAATCTTAACTTGTTCCTTCAAAAAGGGAAAAAAATTCTGAAAGGAAAGTCCCTTTAAACTTTGAACGTCACTGCAATCCTAATTCATCTAATCCTATTTCTTTGAAGATGAAAAACAGCAGAAAAAGAAAAAAAACCACTATGCAGCTTTTTGTGTTTCTTCTCCTGCAAAGAAGATCACAGCTCACGGCTTTATCAGCCACCTCAAGACACACAACCCCAGTTCCTCTCTGCGTGCACCCACATTCTGTTACTGCTGTGAGTTATCATTCTGGTCCTGCACGTAACACTGTTCGGTCACACAAAATGCCGTAAGGTAGGAGAGGAAGAGGGAGACTGAGAACAGAAGTGCAATCTTATGTTCCAGGTGAAATCACAGCTGAACGCTGAGTAGCCTCAAGCACCACCATTTACTTTCCTTAACTTTAATTCATTTATCAGCATCTTATAGTATTTCACATTTAGTTTTCTGTGATACGGTCCATTTTCAGGACTATTACACGGGAGTCATACAGTCACAAAGACTTTATCTCAATACTCTTTGGCTAGGTCTACACTACCAGTCAGTACCACCAGTGACCTTTTAACACCAGAACACAATAAAGATGCCTTGTTTCAGATGCAGAAGAAGCAGTTTTGCCTCAAGTTCAGAGCTCCTGCCAGCATAGCTGCCAGCCAGTTGTCACCTCTTTTCCCATCCTTGAACAAAGGAGCAAAGGAACATGCACACGCATGTGCCTACACTGCTCTGCCTACCGTAAGCATGCCAGTCTGGCGTTCATTTACAGGAAGACAACTGGAGCATCTGAGCAGCAAGAGTTACCCATCTGTAAGAACACAGAGGGTATCTTGTAAGAACTATAGACAATTCCCAGCTCCACCTGCAGAACTGCGCTACGCAACCAAAACTGCATCACTGCGTACGATAGCCTGAAATTAGAACATCCCCTACCCAACACATTATTAAAAGTAACAGGAAACGAACATCAAAAGACAACTCTGTCAAGAGGTTTGCTTGTGGATGCGTTCAGGGTTCAGAACACAAATTTGATGCAGTTGATGAACAAGAAGGAATCTTAATACCACAAGTTTTCCAACTGACTTCAATCTAACTTTGCATACAAATGAGTAAGTATGTTTTCTGATGCATCACAAATATTAAAGACAGCAACAGAAAACATACCAGAGAGAATACCTAAAGCTAATACATTAACACTGACTTAGTGTCACTGCATACAAACTGGGATGAACAAATTAAGCGCAGTAAGCGCTCACTATTCCTTCACCTAAGACCAAGTGTCTCAGCACTGCCCTCCTGCTTCGATGTGCCAAGTAAACACTTAAAATCCCAACGGCTGCAGTGAGCTGCAGAGAGCAAGAGAAGTGGGCTGGGACATCCAACAGCTGTTCTTGGGCTGCATTGTACCAAATTAAGCAGATAATTTGACAGCTTCCACAGTTCAGCAGAACAGCCCGAACTCATGGATTCTTCCCGTTTCTCAGAGTCTTTTATACAAAGAGGAAGTTGCTGTATACGCAATATATTACACGCTTTTTCCCACCCCAGAGATAGCTTTTTCATGCTGTAATAACCCAGTCTGTTAACTCGCACCTACTTCCAGCACGTTAACAGTCACCTCCTTAGCCAGGAGGTTGGTTGTTCTCCAAATCAAGTGTTTCTAAGTCCTGATTTTCCTCCTGTTACAGTTTTAGAAGTTAGTGCCACGTAAGCAGATGAGGTAAAAGAAATCTCATATGAGCTAAGCTTTACCCGATCAACTTGCTCTACGGTTAAACGATACCGTTTCAAGTGCTCAGTTAGCAATATCCTTTTGCACAGGGATTCATCCTGCTCACTGTAAAACACGGTTTCAGTACAGTGCTCTCACTGTAAGAACAGTCTGACAGCAAGTCGGAGCAACAAGCCGAGCACAGATCAACCTTCGTCCTCGAGGAGCTGATTCCTCTGGGGCACGCGCACGCTCTTGTGCGCATCTCCACCAGAGCTTGTCTTAATCTACTTGAAAGACTTAAGGGACACCCTAGAGCACCCAGCCAAGTTAAAAAAACAAGCAAGCAAGCAAGCAAGCTGAGCATTCAAATAAGCTCACACATTTTCTTTCTTATAGTTGTAAAACATGGCCTAAAGGTTTGGGAATTTTGTCTGCTCAAAACCACACGAATTAAGTTTAAGTTCTGCCCCGTTTTCTCCTTCCCCATGCAGAGGCTACCAGAGAACGAGGAGGATTATGAAGGCAGGGCATTTAGGAAATGAATCCCGGGACGAAGCGTGCTGAATGCGGGACTTAGGTGCTGAGGCTTCAAGAGGTCAGGAAACGGCGCCGGGAAGGAGCTGGCTTCCCCCAGCCCTCCACAGCGGACTGCTGGGATGCTTCTATAGCCCCGGGGGCATTTAAGAAGAAAACACCAATAAAATAAAATAAAAAATAAAAAAGGAAGCAAACCCAAGCCCCCCAGCAGCCCCTCAGGAAGAAGACACACGGCTGCCAGCCGCAGCACACGGCGAGTTTCGCCCCTCCAACAGGTGCCGGAGGCGAGCTAAGCCCTGAGGGGAGCCCGAGGCGAGCCCGGAGCCACTCGGCGACGGCAGGGACCGGGACCGGGACCGGCACCCGCCTGAGCCGCGCCCCGGGGCCCCGCACCTTGGCCCGCTGGTCCCAGCTGTACCGCGGCGCCTTCTCCTCGCCGGACGCCGGCTCCCCGTCGGCTCCCGCCGCTTGCTGCTGCTGCTGCCCGCCCTGCGCCGCCTTCCTGCGCTTGGAGAAGAAGCAGCCCATGGCCGCCGCTAAGCCGCCGCCGCCTCCACGGCAACCGGTAACGGCCGCCGCTAACGGCCAACGCCGCCGCCGCGCGCCCCAACGGCCCCGGCGCGCGCCCGCTGGCACCGCCCGGCCCTGCCCACGGAGTGGGCGGGGGGGGGGGGGGGGGAGTATCGGGAGCGCGCGCGCCAGCGCAGCGCCGTGCCCGCGCCCCGCCCCGCTTCCGGCTTCCCCCGCGCGCGTGCCCGCCCCCGTCTCCCGTAGCGAGCGAGAGCGCGCGGCGGCCGGCTCCCCCTTTCCGCGTGCCTGTCTGAGGTGCGGTAGTCACTTCTAGGCGGAAGGAGCAGCAGCATTTGATACGTTCCTCTTAAAAGCTAAAACACCATTTAATTAATCAACACAAAGCCTAAAAATGCATTACCAGAAGGTCGTTACCTCACATCAATGGATTGTCTGTCGTAACCGCGGCCTTCATGGTCCCTGTGTGTAAAGAGACGGCTTCTTACTGCGCCGAGGTGCAGCCAGCTCTGCAGGGGGAATACCTCACCGCTAATGCCAGTAACGTTTCACAAAGGTTGTTAAATGCAGCAGGAGAAAGTAACTTTCACGCTTACTTTTTACATTACCGCAGATGCAAGTTTCTGAGCTGGGATTTTTCAGCAGTGTCAAAACCAATATACTTGCCTTGCAAAATCATCAGTCCCATAAAAAATCTGGTTTCCTATATGGTTAAAGCTGATCGAGACAGGCCTTAGGTTTTATCTCTCCGTCATAAAACAACCTCTAAAGCCCCAGGGTGTTTCCTGACACCAAAGCACCAGAATATTTGTTCCAGACCAAATTAATATGACTTGTGACTTACGAGCACGTGACTTCTTAAGAAATTGAAAATGCCTGGTTCAGTTCTTCCTTCTCTATTCACACGCCAGCCAGACCCAACCCTCTCGGCTTGTGAGATTTGATACAATCATAGCCCGAAGTGTAGTAATATAAGATTGCAATAATATCATAGTCACTACCGACCATTATTATACTTACTTTAATTTCAACAAACTGCTGTAATTAGTGACTTGCCTCCTGGGGATGTTGTGAAATATACCTAATTACACTCTAATACGGAGCTTTCTGATCCCCAGACAGTAGTTTCCAGGTAACTGGAAAATAAGACATTTTCATTGTAAAGGTTATGTATCAAAAAGGATTTGGTGAAGGAGACTTGGCATACCCGTACCTTCTGTGCTAGCTTTTATCCCCGCACAGCGTTGCAGTGCCTGCTCGTCTGCGTGTAAGGGGATGCTGCCTTCCCCTCCTTCTTCTCGTTTGGCAACCCCTGTGCATCACCTCGAAGGAGCAGGGAGGGAGCTTGTTCTCAGTAAACACCGGGACCTGGAAATCTGCCCAGGCCTTCAACAGGTAGCACGAGGAAGTGAAAGCTCCCAGTGCGCACATCTGCACTTCCCCTAACACCGGGCAGGATCGGGCTCTCTCTGTGCTGCTGGAAGCTTGCCGAAACACACAGAGCCCAGCTTTCGCAACCTCATTATTAATGAGGCTCATTGTATTCTGCGTGTGTGTGCCTTAAAGCTCTTGAAACCGTATCCTTGTGACAAAATCTGGAGAGTGTCTTGTTTAAAACGCAGGTTTTTAATCCTGTTGGTTATAGAGAAGACCTTGAAAATATCATCTGTAAGACATGAAAGTCAAGAAGACAGAACAAAAGAACTTTACTACTGCTACTTCCTAAAAGCTCAGCTCATGTTTTCTGTCAGGAAGGGTTACAAGTCCTGTATTTGAGATACT
Organism: Anser cygnoides; assembly: GCF_040182565.1. Taxonomy (NCBI): domain Eukaryota; kingdom Metazoa; phylum Chordata; class Aves; order Anseriformes; family Anatidae; genus Anser; species Anser cygnoides. The sequence continues at coordinate 139,678,887 of NC_089873.1, forward strand.
GGCCGCTTATCTAGACTATGCTTTGAAAAGCATTCCTAGTTAAGATTAGATTCACCTACACTCATATGAAATTGTGAATTACGGGTGAGATAAATTACATGAGAGGGGCAATTCTTTATGTATTCAACAGAAAGGAAGAGAAGGATATTTACTGCTGGGCTCACTCTATGAGACTATGTTTTGATACACGGTTATGACAGAGCTGTTACCAGAAAGCATCCCTTGCCTCCAGCTGCTTATCTGCATCCCCCACCACCTATGCACAAATGTTTGTACAGACGTGGTAAACTGTGTTGGGTAACTGATGAATGTGAGAAACAACCATTTTAATTAGACATCTGTGCATTTGTGTCTAAACAGACACTCTTTTTTTTTTCACAGAAGCAGATGACATATACTGAGTAATCTCACACAGAAACCATCGCATAGTCTGGGATCGCATCACACTGGCCTTTTTTCGTTTCTCCTTGCAGATTCCCTAATGCCAGGGTCTCTTGCTAGACTGAACACCAACAGAAGTTGGTCTGGGACTCGAGACCAAGATGAACAAATAATATGGCTAATTTTGTGATAAAATGTACTAGAATTTATTTTGCATTGTTACTGCTGATTTTGGACTAACTTCCTCCTGTTCTTCAAGCAATATATGGCTTTGTAGCATCTCCGTGCATACAGAATCCAGCCCTGGTCATCAGTAACTTTGTTGGACCACAACGGTGTTGGACAACGAGGGAATGTGCTGTTTGTAGCTGTCCTCAGCAATGAGTCTGGTAGGTGTGGTACACAGCTGTAATGCTGGGGTTAGTTAAGTAGGGACAATGCACCCATGTGGCTGTGTCCCAGGTCACTGTGAACTGACGTACTACGACAAGGAAAAGCACAAATACTGAACTGAATGGTTCATTTTTGCTAACTTGTTTGTTCAGACATTGCCTTTCTGATATTCCCAACCTAAATTAACTTCCTGGTAAGAAATTACACCGTGTCCGCAACCCTTTCTCTATTGCTGGTGTTTGGGGCAAAGATGAGCAGAGTTCTGCACAGTACATTAGACACAGACAGGGAGTATACTATTTACAAGTCATTTCAGAAGTTTTTTTTTTTTTTTTTAACTGAAGATCTAAGTGGCCCCCCAAATTTAAAAGCCATAAATTAAATACTGCCGGCCAAATGAATGAAAGAATTATGTGAAAGTAGGCCATCATTTAATATATCCTATACAGCTGAAGTATGCATCCTAATATTAGGACAGCAGAATGTATGACACAAAAAAAAACCAACAACATATTAATCTGAATTTTGCTGCAAGCTGTTTCTGTGGCAGAAACTCTGCAGCTGAGAGGGGTCACAGTCTGCTTCAGGGCTGCTAATGTTTTGACTGCACTTTCTCAAACAGAGCAAAATTAAGTTTTTGTCTGTAAAGCATATTCTTGTTTAGCAATTGCAGTTTCATAGCTGTTACACAAGAGCCTAGATCCTAGATCCTTTTTTGTGATAAGAAGCGAGCCGCCACAACCTGGGAGTTGCCTAACTGACATACCAGAGGAGCCTGAGTTCCACCTGAGCACCTCGCTGAGGCAGGCAGGGCTCTTCAGTGTAATGTTACGTGCAGATGCAATGTAACAACAATAAAGTTTATGGAGAGTACCTTGTGTGGTTTCTGTTTAATAGGGCAGCAATTCAGATAACAAGCTACAGTGCTGATTCAGCAAGGCGTGTATGCACGCGCCAAAACCTACAGATTTCAGTGGGATTTAAGCAAGAGCAAAAAGCTGGGCACACAGCTGAATTTAAGATGAGCTTTAATAGCTTGCAGAAGCATAGCCCAGGAGCCCTTACTTCCTTCCCTAAGCTTAGGTCAGGGACTTTTTTTGTTCTAGGTGCACCAGTGCCCTCTGTGTCCTAGTTAAAAATGACAAGATCACCCGCCGGCATCTGTCTCCGGCTGCTTCTCCGTGTGCTTTATCCTGGTCTCGAGCTCCTAATCTTAGGGGTGCTCTGTGGAGCACTGCTCCCAGCGGAGGCTCCTGGGAAGTTTCATTCCACTACAGCCCTAATGCAGAAAAGGAAAGCCAGAAATACACTGAGTAAGGGTTGCTTTCTCTTACCACTTATTTTTCATCCTGGACAAGAGAGGGCTCAGGGGCAACCTTGTCACAGCATTCCAGTGTGTAAAGGGCAGCTTTACGAGGAGGACAGAGGCTCGCTCTTCAGGGAGACACATGGAGAAGACAAGGGGCAATGGTTACGGGTTGCACTGGGAGTGGTTTCACCTTGATATAGTAATAGGGTTTTTGTTTGTTTGTTTTGTTTTTTTGTACAGTGAGGACAATCAATAACTGGAACAACCTCCCTGCAGATGTGGTAGAGTCCCCATCACTGGAGGTTTTCAAGCTGTGACTGGACAAGGTGCTCCATAGTCTCATATAGGCTCCCCTCTCCCCCAAAAAAGTTGGACCTGATGATCTTTGAGGTCTTTTCCAACCTGGGCTATTCCATGGTTCTATGATGTTACCATTTCAGAGCCCAGATGACTTTTTAACTGTAGAAAAATAGGAGTCCTATTTGTGGTTCTGAGTTGATTTTCTTTTCTTTGTTTTGTTTTGTTTTGTTTTGGGGGTATTCGGGGGTTGTTTGTTATCTGACATTGTATCAACCCTCTTCCACTGTTGTTTCAAGCCGCTGCTACGGCACAGGAGAGGGATTGCTGAGGCCTGGTGTACACACTCATTCTCCTAATTCTGGTGCAGCAGACCATCAAAGGCGGGTGGTTAGAGGTACCAACATGTTAATTTGCTTTTGCACAATTCATTAGAATTTGTCTAGCTGAAGTCTTATTTTACATTGTTGCATGGTCTATTGATGCTCTTCCCATTTCAAGCAGTTAATTTCTGGGGGTGGCTTTATCTGTGGTGCCTATTGTCTTCGTGGGTGAGAACAGTGGCTGGCTGATGTTCCCAGGGAGACTGGCAAAAAGTGAGAAAAGTGGGATCTCCAGCAAAAATGTAGGAGACATCACTTATCTGCAACCATGGTGAAATCCTGGCAAAATCTACGCAAGGGCTGTAGGTGTGCTGGACGCTGCCTACATAACTTTAGGGAATTACACAGGATCTGTATCCCTGAACATTCCCCACATGCTTTAGGCTATCAGGTCAAGGTTTTTATTGAACCTCATCAGCACCATTCTGAGCCAGTGAATCAGATCTAAACTACACATTTTAATATTCCGTGTTAACTGTAAAATATAAAAATAAAAATTAAAAAAACTCCTGCTGTTAAAGTCAACAAATGCAGGATTCCATTTGTTTTGCCTTTTCTTCCCTTCCTGTCTGTCAGCAGAATGTGTAATAAACATTCCAGACACTGTTTTTGGAAATACTGCTACGTCACTGCGAGGCTCCGAGGAATAAATTAGTTAAGCTGTTGATAGCACAAAATAGCAAGGGATTCTGCAGAGACAGCAGGTGGAAGGAAAATATCAAAGTAATTATTAGTTGGAAGAGTTTAAACTCTAAAGCTTGCTTGCGTATTAGGAAGGCTTGTTGCACTAAGCCTGGTTTTCAAATCATGTATTTTGCACGGAAGGAGCAAAAATGTCCCGTACAGAAATCAATAAATTAAAATGGTCAGATTGGGAAAAACTGGGGTGGAATGAAACGTATGTTCTCTTGCAAAACAGACTCACTCACCAGAGAGAGGTACACATTAGACAAATCTGAGGCGGAAAGACCTTCCATTCAGTTCAGAGAGGTAGAAATGCAGATCTTAATACTGTAAAGTGAAATCCCAAAGGAATTCTGTTACCATATGCAGGGGTATGCACACTCTATGTAACCTACAAATAATGTAGGCTGATGGCTCTTGACTTAAAGGTCAGAAGAAGGGCAGCACAGTCACGTCACGAGAACCTGGTGCAAAGCTGGCTGATGAGCAAGGGGAAAATGGAAAATGTCTTTGAGTTAACGCAAATGAAGTCTCCCTTCATTCAACCCTGTGCTGTTTTGCTGAGTTTCTGCCCCTCTCTTTCTAGGCATTCAGAAGTCATTCCAACTGCAGTAACCTCTGTAAAAAAATTGTAAATGAGAGAGGCATGGGGACAGGGCCAAATAAATAAAAGAGTAACCAAAGTCCAATAAGAATGGCTCACTTTGGGACTCATACTTTATGTGTTTCAGAAGTATTCGGTAGGCTCTATATCCCCAGCAAAACAGCCTATTGATTGTCTCTGTTTTGCCTCATTTGAGGAAAAATTTGTCTCTGCTCTACGCCTCTGAGAGATTGCATGTTTTCAGTACAGGTGAACTACCAAAAAGCACCTTTCTTTTGGAGATGGCAGTACTTAACTGGCGTCCTCTGCTACCAAACTAGATCCGTGGGTAGGTTTCCTTGGCCCTAGGTCTACTAGCTAGATATGCAAGTCAGTTTGAGTTTGTCATCCAAAGCAATCTCCTTATAATAAAGTCAGTGGAGGAAAACTTTGGCGATGGCAAACTCATCTCCTCGGATAGGCACTTTTTGGGGTAGCTAATCTGACCCATCTCAACTACCCATTTTTCTGTGTTGATTATAAAGCCAGCCTAGGGTGAGGAACACAGACTTAGGCATCAAAATTCAGCTGCCTAAAGCTGACCTTCCAAAGCTGTTTCAGGTGAATCACACTTTTATGCAGAACTGCTTATTGTTCGTTATTTCTAGCAGTACCCTGTATGTTACAGGTGCTGTACATAACTGAAACTACAGTCCCTGCCAGCAGGAGCTTACATCTGAAAAACAGCTGAGCCCAACCAGCTCACACACATTAAAGAGGTGCTTGCTATAACAACTGAGCTTCAAACAACTGGCTAAATTACACTTGCTTGTTAATTATGAAGGTGATATATATATAGAGAGAGATAAATATGCCAAGTAAATAACCCTGTATTGTACTTTGAAACAAATCCATTAAAAAGTTTTATTTAGGCATATGAAAAGAGTTGGAATAGTTTTGTAAGATAAGGCAAACACAATGTTAATTTTCTGGATTAAACTGGTCCGTGATCAATTTTGTACATCACCTATTTAAAATGATTTCATTTAAAAACTATTTGCTTTGAAGTTCCTCTCTCTATTTCGTAGCTATTTACACACCAAAGAACTACACAGCAAATCACAGAAAATAACAAGCAAATAATTAGAAAACATCAAGAAAACAGCCGATTGCCCTGAATGTAATAGCAGTGCACAAGAGAAAGGCTCCAAACCCCAGTATGTGAGTGACACCAAATTGTAGTGCAAATAAAACAACCCATGTCTTCCATAACGTGCACCTGCACCTTGTTGAAGTGCCTACATCTCTTCCAGCCGTGACAGAGCACCGGGATACCTTCTGCTGTTGGTGACTGACTCACTGCACGTTCATCGTGACTCAGAGGCTGCAGAATATGATGGATGAGAAGGGAGGCCATGGGAACCAGCCCAGCACTCTACAGAACATAACTTGTCTGTCTGGGGCGTCCCGCAGTCTGCTTGCTGCCCTGCCGAGACTGCGCCAGCTACTGCCTCTGAAAAGGCTGATCTTCTCCTGGCAGTCCTGTGAGAAAGTGTGGTTTCCTAATCACACAGTCATGTTCACCGATTTCTGCTGCCACGTTTGCTTCCATTTCCAACTTATCTTTGTGTCAGTAGCTTCTTTCTGGCAGCCCTGATCCTACCTCTCTCTGTTGCCAATGTCCATATCCCAGGCAGGGAGCCATTCCTAACCTTCTGCTTTTGCTGTAGGGACTTTGGACCCTCGAAGTGGAAGTCCTGCTTTTCCTCCTTGAGTGAACAGGGCCCCGATAGGACCCACAAAAACAGGGAAAATAGAACGTTATTCTTCTGCCAGTGTTAAAAGAGAATGATATTTATCCTTAACCTCCTGAGTCACTGCAGAGAAAACGCTGGAGGCTTTACCTCCCGGTACTCCTTGCCATTCCTTCTTGCACTGGTGTTGCGGGTTTCATATTTCTCTGCATGAAGACAACAGCAGGGAAGATCAATGACTCTATGTAATTAGTTGACAACAAAAGCATTGCTGCAAGACATTTGCTCTGCTGAGTGTTTGGAATTTCTGCTGAATTAAAATTTTTTCTCAATCCTATCCTGGCTGTGGGACAACATTTGGGCCGGCATAAGCCTGACAGTAAGGCGGGATACGTCAGAATAAACTTACACACAGTGCTTCTGTAAGTGTGGCTTTTCCCCACTTGTATCAGATTGCTGTGAGTGACTTTGACAGCGCCTGGGCTTAATACCACTAGAGGTCATGCAATGTACTTACTATCTAAGCTGCTTTTGAAAAAATGCTCTAATACTCCACATTTAGTAGATGTGTTTGTAGATGGTATTTGCAGACACTGCTTTGGCCTGCTAGATGTCCCTGCTTTGTATGGACGTAATAACCAGGCCACAATAAATCATCCTACCTATTCTATTGCCCAAATTCGGAATTTATCTTCAGTAGCACACAACTGGAGAAGGATGAGGAACGGGGAATATGCAAATAATATTAGCATGAAAAGCCTTCTTTATAGAATGAAATATACTCCCCACTAAAACAACAAACACACAGGGAAAGACAGTCCAGTATATTAAGAAACCTGTCGTTACAATAGTGCAAGTGGTGACTTGTGCCTGACCTGACTACTGTGATGCTGATTCTGCTAGCATATCTGCCTTGGATTTTTCCTATCTTGGGGGTACAGCTTGAGATAATCTTGAAGCAGCTGACAACTACTCTGTGTCTTTTGATTTCAAGCATTTTGGAGTCTTTCTCCTCTTTGCCTTTGGCCAGCAGCCTAACAGTCAACCAGATAAGCACCCCTTTCCATATCATCCCCATCCAGCTCCTTCTTGAATAGGCATGCTTGTGAGCTGTCAGACTTACGTTCTGCCACAATGTGGCCTGGCCCCACTGTAATCATTAATCTGGTAGATGCAGAGCTGTTGTGAGAGGGATCAACTGTTGGAGCCAGCACGCTTTCCCTTAGAGCTTCCCATTGTTACTAGCCAGAGTCCATGAGGCACTAAAACTTGCCCAATGGCAAGTTTTGTCCTCACCAGCCCGAGTTTGCTTATTCTTGGAAAATACAGCTCCCAGTATTGGCATTACCTGACCTCATTCTGCACTTACGTCTGAATCTCTTTCAGCTATGCAGCCTTTTCTGCCTCCTTCACTCAGGTTTCCCCATGTTGTGGTGAACTGGCTGCCTACATAGCCTTTCGAAAAATATCTCCAGATTTCCTACGCAATTTGTCAAACCCTGTAAAATGAGATCAATAACAATCAACTAGCTGTTTATTTTCCACAGTAATCAAAATTTACAATGAAGTTGTTCTCATCCTCTTGGAGGGCCATTCACTTAGACTTTTGCCAGTCTGGGAAATTCTGGAGACAAGTATTGTTACTAAGATAGATTTTACATTCATAATCTCATCATTGATAAACTCATTTTATTTTATCATACATTAATAATCTCATCAACGAGTATAAATATCTGAAGGGGGGCATTAAAGAAGACATAGCCAGGCTTTTCTCAGTGGTGCCCAGTGCTAGGACAAGAGGCCCTGGGCACAAACTGGCCCACAGGAGGCTCCGCCTGAGCACCAGGAGCACTTCTGTGCTGTGCGGGTGAGGAGCCCTGGCACAGGCTGCCCAGAGAGGCTGTGGGGTCTCCTCCTTGGGGATCTCCAAAAGCCGCCTGGAGATGGGCCTGGGCAGCCTGTGCTGGGTGGCCCTGCTGGGGCAGGGCTTGGGCCTGGCAGCCTTCAGAGGGCCCTGACAGCCCCAGCCCCGCTGTGATTACTGGCCAGTTAGCTGAGGCTCTGAGGCTCTGCTAGTAAGCAATTTATTATCTATGTAGGAGATTGTTCAGATTATAGAAATTGGCTGTATTAGTATATTGTTAATAATTCAGCACTTTCAGCAGCAGGAGAGCCTAAGGAGATATGGCAAGCAGGTTACACTTACTTGCCAAACTACTAGGCTTTCAAAATTGCAGAGCACAGTGTGCAGCATGATAGAGCCATTTATCACTCAAGCACATCTCTCAAGGGATGTTTTAGGATCGAATATTTATAGAAGAGCCTGTTTTCCTGGAGAAGAAAGTAGAAGTCTCCTGATTTTTCCAGAACAAGAGTAAAAATAAATACATTCAGGTATAGCTTCCTAAAACAGATATATCCTTTTTCTTGCGTATGCCTAGCCATGCCTAATTCATATTTCATATGTCTAGCTGCCCAATTCAAATGAAGCCAAGATACTTAGCATATTTTTACTCACAAAGACTCACTTTCTAGCCTATGTGATGCCTACAGGCATAATGTATTGAGTGTAATCAAGATTTAATCAAACATAGTTTCGGCATTCTGTTTCTCTATCAAGAAGAGAACAGAAGGAGAGCTTTGTCAAAAGATTTGGTACGATTGTACAAATCCAGAATAGAAATATTTTCTACCAAGCTTGAATGCCATAACACTGTACCCAGTCTTTCACCCTTTGCACTTTAGAACTCTGCCTGAGGAAATCGTCCATAGGTAGTGTTTCTAGTAGTGGCCAACAGGCTGTTGACAAGATAGAGCATCCACCTGCATGTTTGCAGTTTCGATGTTCAAATAACTCCTCATAGGGCTAGACAAGATTAATTTTGCATGAGAGGAGGTCAAATTTCACGTGCCTCAGACACGGCTTGCCTGCTATTCTCCAGAACTTTTTCAGGCACTTCTGGCACAAGGTGAGTCCTGGCACTAGGATATTTGCTTGTTTAAATATTTATGGGGACGTGATGGGGAGTGATGAGAACAGACCAGTGATCACTTAGCTACTTCAAGCAATTATAGGATTGAAAGTCATAACCATGATGTGCACCTGCAAAGAGTAATGAACTACCTTCTTATGAAGAATAAGGGGAAACCTGCTTAGTTCCTACTAGAATGGCACTTTCTTGTCTCATGAACAGCTAGAAGGGGAAAGCATCCTATTTAGATGTGAAGGACATGAGAAAGCCCCTCTGTGGATAAAATTCCTAGTCTTATCCATCTCTGACACTTTTTAAATGTACCATGCCCTAAAAGCCAAGATGTGCTGTACAGAAAGGAACAACTCCTGCACCCTGCAAGTATCACAAAAGAGCTTTTACTCTTGCTACACTTTTGTCTATTGGAAAGGGTAATGTTGGTTTCTGCATTTGCACAATGAAAAGTGGCAGTTTTGACATTTTCTCTGATATACAACACCTCTGCAAAACTGGTACTAATAGACAAATGTGTCACAATTGTTAGCACCTCCAACAAAATGGAGATTCAAACAAATTCCTTTTTGAGTCAAAATATGACACATTCTTCAGGATTTTGTTGCAGAACACTTAGTTGTCTTTTAGGTGATGTTGGCAACAGGGCAAATTTTCTGGAATCCCAGGGTGTGGGGATGTCTAAATACTGACACAGGTGGGCAGCCCACAAGGCAATCCGGCCACTGTCAGAAGCTGGCAATAGGCTCAGGATGGGTTGCCATTTTGAAAGCATGGTGATGAGAGGTCTTAACTTAAATGGGAAGAAAGGAGAAAGAAAGGAAGGTGATAAGGACTGTGCTAGCTGCTGCAAGTTTATTCTGAATGCTAGTCAAATTACTACTGTGTTCTGGATTAATGTGGTAGAAAATTTGAGCATGCAAGGGAAGTTGTATAAAGACACCACATATTGAGGTAAGGATTTGTTAGATTTTCCAGTTTGTTGTAAGCATAAGCAATTGTGAGGCATTTCTGTGTCAGAATCAGTCCAATAAGGGCATGTTAGATCAGTGAAAAATCTCAAAATGCTGTTTTCGGCAACACAAAGAGCTACTCAAAACAGAGCTGAACAACACAAAAAAAGGTCTGGACAGAGGGTAGAAGCTCTTCGGTGTTACTGATGAGGAGTGAACAATGCTAACACCAAGAGCTCAGAGACAGAGCAAGGCATGAAAATAACACTTGGCATTTGCCTAACATAACATTATTCAGTTCTGGGAATAAGAATAAACATGAAGTGTGTATCGTTTCACATGGTAACAATGGCTTACGTAACAAAGGAAATTATAAAATTGCTGAATGGACTACTTGATGATGCTTCTGGCAATCTGAACTTGTCAATGAGAGAAGACTGGCTGGCAAAAAGAATGGAGCAGGCTGATCCATATCAATCCTGTGAGTCACTGTGACTGTGTGCAAATGCACCTGTTTATTAGCATTTAATACCAAAAATCCTCCTGCATCCCTCCAGCTATGGCTGAACTCAGTAGAATGACTAGATTTTGTCCACTGCCATCTCTAAGTGCCATCTCGTAGCTTTCGTGTTAAGACTTTGATGCCTTTGCTGTGATCCCACCTGGCCATCGCCTTGCACGTCATTGTTCCTGCCTTGAGCGGGGCCTCTCAGACAGCAATCAAATCTAAGACCTCTGCGTCGGACCAGATAAAAATATGGCAAGTAGGAAGAAAGCAGGGATAGAACAAAGATAGTTTTGCTAAGTGAACAGGTTGCAATGCATGTGGTGGCCTTGAAACAGAGGTAACGTCCAGGTGCCGCTTACGGAGAACACAAAGAGGGTTTAGTGCAGAACGGCGTGGGAAGGCAGGCGGAGACCTGCCAAAAAGTCTGGAGCACAGCTGCAACCGCAGGATTACTGTGATGATGAAGCTTACCTAGAGGTGATGTTGCTGATGTTCCTAATGGACTAAAACCAGCACAGCAGTCCACTAGAGACTTTGCTGTAAGGAACTGAGGTGTATGAACACAGCTCTCAAAGGATGCTGTAAATCCTGGTTTACGGTGGTATGTAGACAAGCTCAGGCTGATACCTTTTTTCTTATTTGATGCCATACTCCCCAGATGATCCTGTTTAAAACAGTTGAACTATTCAGGCACCATGATACCAATCAATGAATGTAAGAACAGAAAACTTTGGTCTGTAGGAGCCACATATACCACATGTGGGTATATGTGCATCAAATTTCCTGGCAACAATCTATTAGGCAATGCACAGAACTGAGGAGACCTTAATTACATCATTATTAAGTGTTGACTGACCTCCTAAACAGACTGAAACAACCATATTCCTGTCACCGATTTGTGTATGTGATTTAGTCACGTCCACATTGTCCAACATAAGGATGAGTTTTACCTGATTTTATGCACAACAGTGGCAAACATAAATTTTGTATGCAATAAAAATATTTTGGGACAGTGCCCACTGAGGTATTGATTTTAGTGGAGGTGTCCCTAGGATGAGGGGATACCTGGGCAGAGGCTACAAGGGCAATGCAGCAGTCAAAACACATAAATTTGAGTGTGGAGACTTAAAAGTTGTCCTTATGGTAGTACTGACATGCCAGACTATGGATAATGTTTTCCTCCACAAACAATAGTTCAGCTGAAAGAAAAAAAAGAAAAGTAAGACCAGGCTATTACACTTCAGTATTGAAAGAATTGCCTCGATATTACTCACTGTTGCCTGGAGAGCAAGAGGCATAATGCATCTGACCTGCATGAATGTTGAAAGATAAAATAAAAATTACTGATGGAAGATTTTGCAGAATGCAATTTAAGATGCTGACTGCAGCTCATCTACAAGGTAGATGAGGTAGATAAAGTATAGACGTAAATCGTTTTCTTAAGACCCACCATACACTTAGGGACTGACTTTACTTGGCACAACACAGTGCACAACAAAGAACAAAACAGAAGAGAGCCAAAAAGGTTGGATGTGGTGCTTAGGGACATGATTTAGTGGGTAATATTGGTGGTAGGAGGATGGTTGGACCAGCTGACCTTGGAGGTCCTTTCCAACCTTAATGATTCTATGACTATTGTCGTATAGCTTTTTATTTTACAACTTTATCAGCATTACACGTACCTAGCACTGTATTGCATACCTTTAGTCTGCTGTGAGGCCTATAGCTTGTTAAATCCTGAAGATCTGGAGGTACAATGCTATCTTTGTAACAGAAACCCTAATCTGAATGTGAGATTTAACATAAGACAGTCTGAAGGCGGCAATTTTTAATGGTTCATGTAGGTTTAAGAGCGAGGTCTTTAAGGCAAATGAACAATTTTCGTCTCCTCGAGGTATACAAATGAGGGCACTATCAGTGTAAACTTTCACTGCTGTACAATCGAACATTTACAGATAATTGTACCAGATTTTGAAGGCTGCTGAGGAGTTTGTGTAAATAGCATGTTTAAAGGGACTATGTGTAAATAAAAATGTGAATTTACATAGCTACCATCTTGAAAAGTTTCTGAAAAGGACTCTTCTAAATGAAAGTGTATGGGATAAGAGGCGATCCCAAGCCCACTAGCAGGAAAGTTTGGGAGAGACTCTTGAACGCCCCAGCGAACACCCAGAGAAAACAGCTGTGCAGCGACATTTAGGAAGGGGACAGCGCTAAATGACAGGGGACCTGCTGTATAGCCAGCCGGACGTGGCCAGAGCCTCTCCTGCGTGCCTTTTACCCCGAGCAATGCTAGAGCCGGCCGGGCAGGGCCCCTGCCGCCACAGCCCTGCTCAGGCCGGGCGAGCAGCGAGCCCCCAGCCCCTGTACGAGCAGGCAGCCGCGCTGCCCCTTTTTCCTTCTCATTTGCGGACGCGGTATAGGTTCTGCCGTTCGTTAAAGGACGAAGTTAGGGGAGAAAGTTCAGATTTTGGCTGGCCCGGACGGTGCTGGCTCCCAACCAGAGGACAGGGAGGCGGCAGGCGAAAACCACCGCCGGGCGCAGGACGCGCTGGGGCGGCAAGCCCCGGGCAGGCAGCTCAGGGACGTGCCCTCCCTCCGCCAAACGAACCCCCCCCCCTGCCACCGCCGCCACAGCGCCCGCCCTCACCCCCCGGCCCTCGCCGCCCGCCCCTGCGGCCGAGGAGCCGCCCCGGCTCCGCCCCGCGGCCGCCGCCTTGAAGGGGCCGGGGGCAGGCGGCGGCGGGCGGCTCGCTGTGCGCCGGGGCCGCCTCCCCCGGCTCGGGGCCCGGGCAGCCGCGGCCATGTCGCTGCCGCCGCTCGCCCTGCTCCTGCTGGGGGCCGGCGGGCTGCGGGCGGCCGAGCCGGGCGGCGGTGGCGGCGGCAGCAGCGGTAGCAGCAGCGCCATGGAGGAGCTCGCCACCGAGCAGGAGGCGGAGGAGAGCCACCGGCAGGACAGCGTGAGCCTGCTCACCTTCATCCTGCTCCTCACCCTCACCATCCTCACCATCTGGCTCTTCAAGCACCGCCGCGTCCGCTTCCTCCACGAGACCGGCCTGGCCATGATCTACGGTGAGCCGGGGGTGGGCTGCGCGCTGCGCGCACCGCCCGTCCTCCCTGCGCGGCCGCGCGACCTGTCATCGCCCCCGGCACCGGCCTGCCGCTGCCGGGGGGCCCGCACGGCTCCCTCCCGCAGAGCCCCGCTGTTAGCGAGCCGGCTCGCCGGGGGGTATTTTTAGCTGGGCCGCGCGGGTCATGGCCGTGGTTGTCTGGCAGAGCGCGAGCCGAGCGTCCCCGCCGCGCTGCGTAAAACGGGCTGCGGTGCAACTTTGGTGCTCCCGGTTTTGCTAGCTGCCTGCCAGCACAATGCTCTTCTGTCGCGGGCAGCTGGAGCTTACTGCTTACCAACTCACTGCAGCGAAACCAGGTAGCCTGGAAAGCTCCCACAGCTCGTCTTAAACCCGCTCGGCTCAATGAGCACTGCACCGGGGTGCCTTTGTCCGCACCAGCCCCCAGTGAGCGCCAGGAAAGTGAAAACAAGTACCTGCACAGAGCATATGTGCTCGCCCGCTTTCTGTGGCGCTGATGATTCAGATAAGCCGGGCTCTGTGCTGTTTCCATTAATGACTGGTGCAGAGAGCTGCAGGTGAGCCGGTGCTGGGGTGTAGCGCTCTGCTGCGAACTTATGCAATTGGGTTTCGTGCGCGGTTTGCTACAGGGAACGTAACAGTCCCGAGGAGAAGCAGTCATCCATTTAGAAACTGATTCGTCCGCCTGTGGTTGGTTCCTGCCGTGGTGCCGGGGGCCCTTCTTCTCGTTCGTTAGTTAACGTTCCCGCCGAACAGTGCGAAACACCTGCCCGATATTGGTTGGGATACCACGGATGAGAAATTCAGCACGCCGGGGGGCGAGCAGGGAATGGTTTCCTCCCCGATGAGTACTACTGCTCTCAAGATGTACGTGATTGCTTGCAAAGCAGTGGAATTTTCCTCTGCTGAAGCATCTCTTAAACCACCCCAATTTGCTCTTAGTCACTGATATCTTTGCTGCATTGCTGTGTATTTCACATATGCTTGTTGCTGAAAACTGGCAAATTAAAGATCGGGCATATAAGTAAATTATGCACGAGGATAATAATCCGTAACACTTGTATAGTGCCCGGGAGGTGGTAGATTAACTGTACGAATGCTGATTGGAAGTGACAGAGTAAGGTTGTATTGAGGACGTTATTTAAATATCACCCTGGTGTTGTCACCTTCAGAAACTGTTTTAAGACCATTACAGTGATCCGGATGTTTGACTGTATGGTAGAAATTCTGCGTACATGGGCGTGCTAATGTATGCAATACAAATAATAGGGCATCAAGGGCGTTTGCATTTTGATGAGCTGTGATGGCAACAAGAAAATTGTTCACCCACAGAACTTCTGCCTCTCATTAAACTCAAATTACTTTACGATAGCTTCCAGTTGCTGATCCATGAAATGGGTGCTAGATTCCTAATTTGATGTACAAATGCTGAAATTATGTGTTAGAAAAGGTACTATGTTATGGCCCTTTCTGCACCATAGGCAACACTGCCAAAATAATGATTGGCTTGAACTGCAGCATGTTCTTGGCACTCCCTCATTTGAATCTTTGTTTTCCAAGATGGTGAATATCTTGGGGAAACATCCCAATGAACCCCTCTGGTATCCCAAAACACACACTTTCCTATCTCCCAAGCAAAATGACTCTTGCCATGTCACGGCAAATGTCTGAGGAAACATATTCAGCCAGTGCAGTTCTGTTTTATGCTGTTAGCCTTCGATGCCTGTGAAGCTCTGCTGAGGCCTGGCTTCATTTAAACATTTTGTAGACTTCCTTTAGAGCAAAGAAAAAAAAAACACATAGTAACTGTCATAGTAACTGTCTGCTGCACTTCTGATAACCCAGCTTTATTCTTCAAATGGGAGTTTTTCCCTCTTCTTTCTTTTTGGTATTTAACGGACAGTGGTTAAGCTGAGAAACATTTATGCTTTGCTGATAACTTGGGATCTGAGAAATGCACACATCTCAAACTGTATGTGTGTTTAAAACACATTTGATGTTTGACTTACACACAAAATTGTGTGGCAATATTTCGACCGAAGAGTTTGTAGTCCTAAAACCAGAAGCATCTGGCATGAAACAGTTCTGATTATGATAACAGGTGTCTAGGTGCTCTCGAAGATGTATTGATTAGTATGGTATTGATGTAGGTAACTTTAACAGCGTCTTAAGCTGAAGTCAACAGCTCCTGTACCATTTGCATTCCATTTCTTTAACAGTGGCTTTTAGTGGTGAGTAAATGGCTTTCATGTACAGGAGAAAAGTAGGCTGGCAGTTAAATGCCGATTACTTCTTATCGTGGAGACAATGACCTGGAAAAACTGGTCTTGTTGCACCTAAAAGCCCTCTGAAATGGTTGGTTTCAGTGACTGAATCTTGGGGCGATTGCAGTAGATGAAAACCTGTCAGCATGATGTGTCTGAGCTAGTTAGAACTGGAGGTCCTGATGGTTGCTTGCTTTTTTCTTTCTTTAGGAAGAGGGGATGGAGCTTTTCTTATTTCTGGTCTAGCCGCACAGTAGCATGCCATCCGACCTCTTTCCTCGAGCACAGCAGGAATCAGGTGGCATGACAGTGGCCTGAGATGGTGGGCGGTGAGAGAAGAAGCTGCCTGCAGCCAGACCTTTAACCAGCATTTCTCACTTATCTTTTCTCAGAACCCAGCTACAAGCACATCCTGTTCTACTTTCGTGATGTTTTGGCTGCTGATCTGATCGCATTTCTGACACAGAAAGTATGCGCTTTATCCAGCTAAAAGGACCTGTGGCCCAAATACTGCTGGTGCTGCTAAAGCCCAGAAGAAATGCAAACTTTAAGTAGCACCTTTTTCTGTTGAGTAGGAGGCATCTGTCGTGCTGGTCGGTTTCAGTGTGGTAGCCTAACAATTACCCAGTCCTCATCAGAACAAAGGCTCCTACCCTGTCCAGATTTGCAGGGCATTGTGTAACTTCACCATGTGAGCTGCTTTGGTTCAGAAGTCATTGCGATCACAAAGGGGTCTTGCTGTGTTTCTTATTTCCTGTGCTGTCACCATCTTTTCAGAGACGGTTGCTGCTTTCCTGTCTCTTATTCTGATGTGCTAAATGTCCTGCTCTGGAAGTGTCTGTTAAGATGTAAAATAACCTAAAGTTTACACAAATGCTTAATGACTTACCATGCTGCTTTCTTGTGTGGTGTACAGCTTAAAGTCTTAGAAATTAGATCAAGAAATACGAAAGTCACAGAGCCCAGGTGCACGTGCTAGCTCTGACAGCTGTGTACATGAAAGGGCAAGGGGTCTTTTTCAGACGTCTTAAAATACTTTGCACCTAGAACTGCAGGTTCAGGTGCAGTGCTGACTTTGGTTCTGCACCACGGCACTGCACGGCGACTATGCCCAGGTCGTTCCAGAAGAGGCACTTGGCTTGCGAATGCAATTGAAGCCTGGTCTTCAAACTTTAACAGGGAGTGCTGCTCTTCTGCAGCTGCTCCACCAATAGTATTACTACTGCGAGTCATTATGGAGCAATTAGAGGGAGGAGGAGGAGGGGGAAAAAAAGGCAGATAGAGAGCAATGAAGGAAATTAAGCGCATGCCAACTTGTGGTGGTGGCTGTGACGCTCGCATTGTGCCTCTTGAGTCCTGAGGGCACAGTGCCCGGAGTTGTGACCTTCCTGAAAGGGCTCGGTGGCACAGGGCTGCCCTGTGGGGCAGCAGCCTTGGCTCCTCCTGGAAGCTCTCCAGGGCATTAGGGAGATGCAGGATGCCAGAGGAGAGCTCAGGGAAGAGCCTGCTGACAGGAGGTGGCTCCTTTGCTTTCTGCTCCTGAACGCACGTGTCGTGGTGCGTGGACGTGTCCCAGCAGATGCAGCACTATCGCTGCCATCAGGGGACTTGCCTGTCCCCTTCCTGGAGTGACAACTGGGGCAGCCGGCCACCTGCACAGCAGCACAGGTCCCAGATGTAGCCGGGGCCTCCCTGACTGCAGAGCGGGTCCGGAGCCACCTGTGGGCCGCACCTCGTGGTGCTGCAGGCTGGCTGCCTGCCCTGGCTTTCACCGCTGCTGCTTTTGTTGTGTGCCGCTCTCCGTTATCAGCCGTGTTGCTCCCAAAGGTCGCATGCTGCCCGAACAATTCCATCAAAGTCTGGCCTCCTGTGACGTAGGGAGCACGCCTAGGTAGCGAGATCATTTGTTAGACGCTTTTATTCAAAGCTGCACTCCCTGCAGGTAAAAAATAAAAGCCAAACTGGACTCGAGTACTAAGAAAAACAATATATGAAGAGTCACGGGAAACTTCTGTTACTCTTTGTAAATCAGAAATGAGAGGCGAGGTAAATGTTCAGGATAAAAAATACCACGTTTGTTCTGAAATACTCAGTTTTAGACTAGGTTCTTGTATCTGCAGAGTAAATACAGAAAGTCTGTCCTTGTCTCATCTCGCTGCAGTGTTATCTGTTACAATTCTAGGCTGGAGACATGCAAGAGAGGACCTAATGCATCTCCATGGCTGTCAAAATAATGGCAGTGTTGATGTTTAATAAACCACTTTTATGTGAGCATTTTAGTATTAGATTTAGGAGCATAACTCCAAGCACTCAATTGCAAGAGCATTATCCTTTCTTTGGCAGCCCGCATGTTCTTTTTAAATCACTGAGTTGCAAACTTTCAAAATGAGTCTTGCTCCATCCTTTGGGTGCTCTGGACACTTCAGTTGTACTGCAAGTCTTGTTTCTAAGCTTACTTTGTGGGCTTGGACTACATAGTTTTAAAAATCTTTATCTTGTGAGAGATTTCAGAAGTGCTGTATCTCTGCCATTAACCTACCTCTATTTCAACTCTGCTTTTCAGGTGGGATAACTGGGTGGCCTAAATATTTCTGAAGTGTCCCTGGGATACAGTTCAGTTGTAGTCCTCAGGACAGTGGGTTTTGGGGGTTTTGTTTTCTTAAGTGTTCTCAATAGCAATTAATATAAATTAGTTCATTTTTGTTAATGTTAGCTTCTCGATGTTCTGTCAAATCGGTGTCAAAATACCCTTCTGAGCACTGGTATGAGAGGAGAGGAGAGAAATGACAACCCCAGATTTATGAGGAGAGAAATGACAACCCCGGATTTCCTGTCTGAGCAGCCCTTTGGTAACGTAACTGGCTTTTAAAGCTAGTGCTGCTCTACAACATCAAACTGTCGTTGTAGGAGGGAAAGTGTCCCTTTGCATATACTTTAAGTCTCATCTGAATTAGAAAGTTGCTGTAAACAAGTGCTAGTAATGCTGCGTAGCTCACACACATGCTTTCTTGTGCTCGTGTGTGTCTGTACAGTGAATGGTCTTCTTGGTAAGAGCGTGCTGAACTGAGGGCAGGTAACGCTATGTCTAGCACGCAGCGTTGTTATTAGACAGTGATAGTCTCTACAGCATGTTACAGGTTACCTAGCCTGAGATTTTCATTAATCCATTTCAGAAGATTTTTTGTAACCGTTTCCAATTTCTTTGCCACCTTGCAATAGAAATGACTCTCAACAAGTCCTCCAAGGAATCTCCCTAAAACAACACAAGGGCTGAGTTCCCATGTAGAATCAAAGTGCCTGCAGCTATTCCAGTAGCCTCAGCCCTTATTGCAGATAAGACTGAAAAGGGGATGATGAGGGAGTGTATAAAAGCTGTCAAGTCCTACAGGGATACCCCAGAATGCTTCTTGGGTGCTGATGGTATCCACCTCAGTGCTGTTCTGCTTAGGAGTTGGACTCCATGTTTTTGGGAGAAGGTGGATGGGACAGAACAGGTCTGCATTTTCAGCTGTCTCCTTTCCCTTCGTTAAGTTGGGTGTTTGCTTTATGGATAATGGAAAGATAATAGGAAGCGTTTCCTAGGCCATGCTATCAAAAATCTGTGTAGCAACCATCACAATCTCATTTCTGGATTTTGCAATACAATATTAGCTTATACCTTATTCAAAATAGAATGAACAATTCTGACATTGTTTTTCCTGATTTTTATTTTTTTTAATATTGTGCTGGATTGAAGTCATTTTGGTCGTGGACTTTATTGCAGTGTCTTTTACACTTCTTTCTCACCTGTAGTGCTAAAGAAAAACCAGAGCATCATAACACTGAAGTCACTGTCATGCGAAGCAATTAGGTGCGCAGCAGGGTGCTTTCAGAAGTGCTTCAGGTTCATTTGTACAGCCAGTCCTGGGCAGCATTTGAGTACTGGAGTGTGACCTACAAAACTCCTTCCTAAGTGACTGTGTGTTGGGCGCACTGACTGAGGTGGGAACTAAAGGCTTCTGCTGCGTGTGCTCCTGGCTCCTGCTGTTGGCACAGCTGGTGCAAGTGGAAACAAGCTGACACCTCGCCTCTGACTGGATAGGGCCTGAGCTCTCACTTCTCAGGGGGGCCTGGCCTTGCCTCCAAGCTGTGATGGATTCCTGCAGCGTACAGAGATGGCTCAGGGAGCAGTGATGGGAAGGCTCGAGCCCCTCTGACGGAAGAGTGTCTTCATTCAGCTCGCCATGTTCCTGATTGTGTCACCACAAACCTTGCATTGCGGGTGCATAGTAAGACTTTTGCCCCCTTCCTTCCTACTGGAAGTTGGCTTTCCCTTCCAAACCTATTCTGTGGAGCAGTTCAAGACAACACCTTAGAGTGTGTGTGAAGCCTTTCCCTCCCTTCTGGTAAGGAGATATTTCCACCCCAACCCTACTGTCTGGGCAGCTAAGCATCTTCTTATTTAGATAGAGGTGGTAGTATCCATCGCCTGCAAGAGGTGATTTAGGAACCAGAAATCTGAAGCAGGAACTGCAAGTCAGCCGTCCAAAATAATAACGCAAATAAGTAAGACTCAGAGCTACGGTCTACAACAGGACACTTCCTGCAGGTGTTGCAGTTCCTATCTAGCCCTTTAAAGCTTGCTGCATGCCGTGGATGTGCTTTCCTTGCTGACTGCTGCGAGTCCTGCGCTGAACTGCTGAACCGTTCCTGCGTGTCGAGGAGACAGCCTCGGTATCTCACTCAGGGCTGTTACTTTCACTCTGACAGCCAGGAACAGCAGCTTGCAGACAAATAAAAAAAAGTGTTTTAGAGTGTTCTTCTTTGTGATTTAGGATTAATACTTCATCCCCATTTAAGGCTGAATGTAGCCTTTCTCCCCCTGCTTTAGGCTAAGTGGTATCTATATTGAAAGGAATGTGATACAAGCAATTATTTTTTAGAAGGGTATTTATCTTGAACACTTTTACTTGTGCTGTAAAAATACACAGTTGTTCTCAGCAGATCAGATCTCTTCTGTGTCTACCGAAGATGGGTAATTTAGCTCAAAAGTACTGCTTTTTTTTCGCCTATTAAAAAGCACTTCAGCCTGCAATTAACCGAGTGTGAAGGAATAAAAGGGAAATGATTAAAAAAAAAAAAAACACTGCTTTTTATCATGCCCTGAAATCAGACAATTCACTTTAGTTTAGAAGTGCCCAAAGGCCCCTGAAAGCTATGGCTAGGGAGTTGGTTTTTATCAGGGAGAGAGAGTTGGAGGCTCCCCCTTGATCAGTGTGGAGGAAGGTGAACTGTGCTCCTGGCCGAGGGAGGGGTGTGCTTTCTTCCTGGCTTTTGCATTTCACATTCGGTTTCAAAGGCTGGGTTTAAGTTCCAAATTCCTCTTGATACAGCTGTGCATGTGAGCAAGGCATGGAGGAAGACTGATGGATCTGGCCTGGCAGCACCCCGTGGGCCCGACATGGCTGCCCCACACGAGGGGTGCACTGGGAAGCCCTGCTGGAGGCTCCTCTCCTGCCTGCTGTGGCCTGTGCTGCTTCTCGCTGCCTGCTGCTGTCACAGCTCACAGATTTTGTGAAGTGTCCCCTGTTGAAAGAGCTCTGGAGCAAGTGTTTTAATGGCAGCTGGGGACTGCCGAAATACCCGATGAGCTCTGAGCTCGTGTAGGGCCTGTATTGCCGGTTCCTCCTCTGCTACATCGTAAGCCCTTTGGAGGCAGCAGCCTGAACAGCAGAGCTGAGGAGCTAGTGGATACCTTCATGTGCTGGCTTTGTGGGAAGGTTTAAGGTGGCATGCTTATTCTGAATGCCAGGTGTCTCCATAGCGGTCTTTCTGCTTTAAAAAAAAACACACAGCAAAAACCACTTAAAAAAAACATTCTCTTCAGTAGTTTCTTTAGTTGTTCTTCTGCTCTTTCCTTATGAAGGTGGGTGGACTATTCTTAACAAAAAATAAAAATTGTAGAAACAAAAGAGCACAGTGTAAGTGTGTCTCAAAGTGCAATTAACTTGTCTGTGCATAAGATGACAGTCTTCAGTGTGCTGGCAGTGTGTGACTGTGGTATGTGCTCCTGTGAGTCCTGACATCGGTGGCTACCTGTGGTCAAAGTGTCCTGTGCAGCTGGACGTCCTGCACGTGTGAGATTTGATAAAAGTATTGTGTCCTGCAAGGGTATGGCTAGCTTTTGATTTGTATTCTTTGAATCCACTAAG
Organism: Anser cygnoides; assembly: GCF_040182565.1. Lineage (NCBI taxonomy): Eukaryota > Metazoa > Chordata > Aves > Anseriformes > Anatidae > Anser > Anser cygnoides. The sequence continues at coordinate 139,700,660 of NC_089873.1, forward strand.
ATGGATATTACCTCTTTTCACGCTAATTTGGAGAGACAATTGTTATTCCCTCCACTTCTTAGCACTTTATAATCAAGTCTTTCAGCTTCAGTAGTGAAAGTAGTGAAAAGAAAGTGTCATATACATCTCAGCTGTTTTACTGCTGCATGATCCCTCCTATTTGTTCTTCCCTTCGTGTCAGTCTTCACTGTGCTTACTGGTTGAGTGCTGGTCTCTCTCCTGGGAATAGTTTCATTCCCCTTATCCATGAGACAACTTGAATGTTCTTCCTTAATTTGCCCTCTTCATGAGCAAACTGATAGGATTCGGCCCCAGCATCCACCCTTTTCTGTGGCTGGAGAACTTGTATGTGCAGCCAAGTCTGCAAAGCAAGTCTTCTGCTGCAGAGCTGAATACTTCCTCCATCCAGAACTCTGCTGACGCTGCAGGTCATGTCCTTGCGTTACCTGAATACCAAGGAAGAACCCCAAAGTAATAAAAAAAAACAAATAATAGCTGTTATTGCAGTCTCAGGGCCTGGTTGTTTCTGCAGGTGAATTGCAAACTCTTCTGTACTGTTAAGTGTTTTTAAAAGTATATAGATGTTTGGAGAAGTGTTACTTGTAGAGGCTTCATCAGAACATGTTTGAAAATGATCTGGTTGGCTTTGTTTTGTATAACAGCAGTAATCAAAGACCTAGTTAGGTACCTGCTTGTCTGTGTGTGGCTGAGAAACAGGGAATAAATTTTGTGCTATATTTATATTTGCTAGTGGATACTGTATTTGAACTTGTTATTCTTGGCCTGAAATACTAACTTATTCCAGCCGGCTCTTAGCTTTGCTATTTAAGTGACTCTAAGTAGTCTTTAGAAGTTGGACTTAATGGAGTTTGAACTGGCAAAAGTAAAGAGCTCCTTGGCTGGTCAGGAAGGATATGCCCCACGAGGTGGAAGCAGGCACTTGTGCTGGTTTCGCTTGACTGCCAGAGCACAAAGCCTCGAGGCATGAGTGTGGCACAGCATGGAAGGCACAGCTTTGCTGCATCTATTGGGAATCTTGCAGGGAGCTTATTTGCACTGTGCAGTGGGAGTATTCTGAAGGAGGAGAGTATCTGGCAGATGTGATGGTGTAAGTGAATTAGCCTTAACCCTGGAATAGACTTTCATGTGGGTAACTGAGTATTGCTGCAATGTTTCAGCCTGACCATTACTGTTTTTCATCTCTGCACAGCAGGGTATGTAACTTGGCAAATACTTCATGAAGTTGATTTTTATCTCTAAATACTTTTAACCTTTAAACCCCTCAAACCACATTCATCTATGTTAGAGCAATGTGTTTGTGCTTAGTCCCAGACATATTCTTCAGACTTAAGGAGCTTAAATGGGAAGATTCTGTTTCCATACCAGCTTTAATTTTTCTCTGAAGTTTGGACTTATCAAGTTGTCAGAGCGTTTGCTGCTCCCAAATCTCTCTCCCTCTCTGAGAAGGAGTCTGTTCAGAACACACAAATCGCTTGGTCTTCCAAAAGTCCAGTGGGTGACCATCCTCCTAATGATTGTTTACAGAGTTTTGTGAACACAAAATTAATCTTTTCCTCAGCACAACATAACTTAAGTTCGTAAGCGGTTTCCTATTGAGAATGCTTGTTAAGCTGCATTAACTAAATATAATTACAGCATACTCAGTTTTTACATGTGTGCACAAAACAGAGGAAAAAATAACTTGGATATCGTGGTGATACCTCGTACTTAATATGTTGATTTCTTACTTGCCTTTCCCATATATTAGCTTCAGAGAACCATAAAAAAGAGTTTATTGCTATTGCTGGCAAATATTTGAGTGTGTTTATTTCAACATTTTCAATTTCAAATCCTAATGGTTCTGGGATCTTTTCCAAAATGTAAAACGTAGGACAGTTATATTTCTCTGTACTTCAAACACAAATACCTAAGCTGCTTATCTGACATCAGAAGCACCTGATGCAATATGTGTTTTGTCAACCCTAATTAGGGATGGAGAAAATTTTTCATCAGCTGTTGAGTGCGGCCCTATGCTACAGACTGGAAAGTCAAGGCAGGAAGTGCAAATGCAATCTACTCTGTATCTATTAACATGTTCACCCAAGCTTGTTGAAGTTAAGGCTCTGGATCAGGGCGTCAGTTTTTTTCAGTAGTACTTAAACTTACAGCTATGTTCTTTTTATAAAACAAACAAAAAAACACACTGGGGGGGGGGGGGGGGGGGAACCCATCTGGAGTGTTTGGTTTGCCACCCTCGCTGCCCAAAGTCACAGTTTCTCTGCTACCAGACCACAAGCCATTTTTCAGCATTAGGTTCTACCTCTACCACAGCTCCAAGAAAGCACAGGGAGTCACATAATGAATAATGTCCGTATGGATTTTGGTAGTCTCCTGTCTGCCTTCCCCCTCCTTTCCTCATACGAGAGGTGCTGACATGGATACAGACACATGTTGCCCTGCAATGGCTCCTCCAGGTTTGCCTATTGTTTTTGGTCATGTTCAGCTCTCCTGGAAGAAGTACTATCCTCATTCTGTCCTACAGCTTGTTGTGCAAATCACCTTAAACTCTTTCCTCATCTCTTCTCTGTTTCTTACCCAAGGTGCATCCAGTAGCTTAATGCTGGCAACTTGGATTCCTCTTCATATACTGGGCCTGTTTTTTCAGTCATAACTAAACATTTTTGGTCTTCTTTCTTGAGAACAGGTAACTGGCTCAAGCCCAAAATGGCTGAAATAACTTCTTCCCCCTGCGTCCACCATCTTGTCTGTCGTGCAGTCCTGTTCCCTGAGCATTGCTGAAATGATCTATGCCTGTCTTCACCTGCAAGCTATTTAAGTGTACCGCTTACTATTCTTTACTACCAAGGTTATGTTATGGAATTCTCTTGGAATGGTGAGCGAGGAAATGAACCCAACTTGGCTTAATTCCAAGTGGATTATTACAAATTGGATAAAAATAGGCTTTTAGTAGGTCTGGTCTGCTGAGATCTTCAGGACCCTTAGTTGTAGAATAAAAGGGTAATACTTAAGAACAAGAACGGGCAGATTTTGCAGTGATGGCAAGTGCCAGGATCCAAATTATGCAATATCTGCATCATGTTTTCCAGACACTGAGATCCGTGAACTGGTCACATTCCTGACCCACGTGCATGTGCCCACATACTACATGCATGCCACAGAGCTGAATTACTTGCTTGCCAGAATAGCCTGTGCTTGGGTAATACTGTGTATCCAAACACAGAAACAGTTTTCTGAGACTTCACTAAATTGGTGACCTTATTTTCTTTGCATTTGTTTTAGTGTAGTATGTACATCATTTTAAACGTGGAGACAATATTTTCTTTTCTAATGACAACCAGGAAAAAAAATTGACTAAAGAAACACAACTATATTGCTCAGCCCATATATATCTTTTTTTTAATCAGCTGTTAACACCACTCCTATTTTCTTCATACTCCTGTCCTGCTTGGCACACCTAGCACACCTGAAGGGGTGGTGTGATAGCAGAGAACAAGGGAATGGCTGGGCCACTTCTACTCATCAGCTTAAATCTACGTGAGCCTAAAGTTAGTATCCATATATTACCCGTAAGATCTGCTCAGATCTCTTTATTTCTGTTTAATTCAATGGAAGATTTCAGTTACCATTGTGATGGGAGAAATTTGGCACACCTTGTTAACTTTTAGTCATATTTTGTGTTCTTTCCCTTAAATTGCTGAGGGGGAAAAAAAGATCTTTTGCTCAGAGAATAACTATAGCTGAGCCTAGTGCTCAAAGCAAGCTTTTCGGTACTGCCCAGTCATTGTGCTGGTTTCTGAATGCGTGGGTTTTATACACTCAGTCATAATACCTGCTGGTTTTTTAGTGTTACGTTTGTGGTCTAAAACGTGTCTGATTGTGCTCTGGTAATGCTTTCCCAATGCTCTTGCAGTGCAGTCTGTCAGTATTTGGTATGAGCAACCGGTTTTGCTATTAGAACAATCCAGTGGAGTCCAGCAATGACAATACTGTACTCTTCTTCAGAGTTCTGCTGTTGCTTCTGAAATGTTTTCTTCTAGCATAAATAATTGTTATGGCCCAATAAATAAATTGGACTAATTAGTCCAATTGCTTCTTTATGATAATTAGCTCTGATCTGGAAACCGATCCTTTATGCTAGTAGCCAGGTAACGCCTTCCTTTAAGGAGCAGTTCTCCAACTTGATCTTCTATTTATTGTTGCTTAACCAGTTCATGTTTCATAACAAGTTTTCATGCTTAAGTTGATACAGTCTCATTAAAAGCTTTGCAAAAAAATCCAGTGAATGTGTATTTACTGGTCTACTGTGCAGTCTATTCTTAGAATTTGAGAGGCAATTTTTTTATTCACATTGTTGTAACAAGAGTACTGTAACAGCTGGTATGCCTGCCACAGAGTGAAGGCTCACTAAAGCGGTAAATCTCTTGAGTTCCTTGGCATGAATAGGCATTGCAGCAGTATTTTTTTTCTCTTAAGAGCTACTTTAATGTCACGGCTTCGGAACGCAGCAGTGTCAGGAGCTGATGCGAATTTGCTGGCTGCACAGAAGCAAGAGGATGCTCCGCAGTGCCCTGTAACTTCTGCACACCGGTAACCTCGTTCGATTTTTGTCATTCCTTCTTTCTGTGAGTTATTGATCCCTAGGTACCAAGGTGTGGGGAAAGGCCATCTCTTTGTGTATTTGGGATGGAAGATCCGAAGCAACTTTGTTTATACAGAAGCATATTGTAGCTTTTGAAATATAACATCTGAATGGTCTAGCGCTTCGTAAACCCCCTTTGACTTAATTTCCACAATTTTCCTGTTTTGTTGGAGAACATGTACCTTTTTTGGCTGATCGTTGTGCAGATCAGCAAGTCTTCAGTGGATGCTTTGAAAGCCTGAATTTTCTTTGGATGGATTTTCATTATGGCCCCGTTGCTGTTCTTTGCAATCTAAAGAAGGCCCGCATTCATAAGGGTTGCTGCATCTGTGAAGGATGAAGAGCAAGTAGGAATGATGAACTCCAGTCGGCATGAATGGATGGATTGTCCCGGGCATTTGGTCGTTTGGCAGTATATTGTGATGTATTTGGGCTGGCAAAAGCATTCGCTTTGGGTAGCATACAGGTTTTACTAAAAGCATAAAAGAGTACTCAGAGGGAATGTATTCTGAGACAGCATGTGATGTACCGGCGTGGATCTCAAGTGTGACTTGACTTTGTTTATTTTTCAGGAAATGCTTGCAACTTTAGATATTAAATCTGCCTTTCATTGTTAGCTGTGCTTGTCCTGTCAGACAGGTCTTATCAAAAAGCTACCTGCACTTTGGCGTGGGATGCTGTGTTATGTTATACCAGGAACACTGAAGAAGGGAAATCTTGCCATCTTGGTTATGATCTGAGTTGATTCAGAAGGCTGAAACATCCTCTGCGTTTGCAGGTAGAAATAGCACTGTGACCAAGACTTGCATGGTGTTGGCTGTAAATGAAAGCTTTTACGTGGTGTTCTGGTAAGCAGTTGAGTGGTTCTGTCCCCAGTGATACCAGTGCCTTCTGAACAGTGTGATGCTGAGGAATACCTGGTCAGTGGGCAGCTGCCACACCACTAGGTGTAGTGACCCTTCCTGCACCCATAGGTCTGCAGCCCTTCCTGCTGCTCCAGTGCCAGAGAGCTGAGTCACATCCAGTGTTACCAGCTTGCTCTTCCTAAAGCACTCTGGCTTAACTACTGCCAATAATTGAAACAGGTAAAATGTCAGAGGGCTAGTGCAACATCATTTAAAATGAAGAATTAGGATGAAACAGTTCAGCAAAGCATTTTGCAAGGTATGGGTAACTACAGTGCACTGACTGTGCAGGTCGGAGTGGACTTGTCTTCATCACTGGGGCTTCCAGTTCCATCACTACTAGTTGACCTGGGAACTGCACAAACAAAATACAACACTCATGCTGATGGTGGTCTTATTTACTGCGCACAGAGTTAATATTCTGATCTAAACAATGTGGTGATTTTTTTTTTGCTTTGTTTTGTGGGTTTGTTTTCACTGTAGAATCTGGCACTTCAGGTGTTTTGGTTGGGTCAACAAGCAAATCTGGGGCTTTTTCGAGACACCTACAGTTAGATATAGCCCTTCCTCAGTAGTGTGTTGCTAGTGACAGCTTGTCACTAATGGCAAGTCTTGCATAAAGAGTCTTTGAACAGCAAACTAAGAGCTTGAAAACAGTCACTGAGATACGTAGTTGGAGGAAGGAAGTTGGGGGGGGGGAAGATTTGCTCCTTTTATGAAGATATACTGCTGTATACTATATTTAAATGTGTATTTTGAATATTGCTTTCATTCAGACTTTTGGTGGAGTTGCTTTGTATGCAGTTGCCATCTTTAGGACCTTCACCAATAGTGGCCTTGAGTGCACAGTGATGTGCTTTTTTGCAGATCTCTGCTAATGCATGTGTGTTCCTTGACTGGGCATGAATTCATGACTGCATTTCCTTCAGGGCATCTATCGTTATTGCTGATAGAAGTTACTAATCGAATGTTTGTGTTTCTGTAGACACTAGTTGCTCAGCTGTTACCTGTCAGGCTTAATTTGTGATGTTATATTCATGTCAGATATTCTTTTTTCATGGTACTCTGGTAATTTTGACAGGTCACAGTGAAGAACTTGCCTGTATAGAAGTACATTCATGCATACTGACTACCATACTACTTCTGGCACAGAAAATCAATCTATGATGTCCAACGTTGCTATACCCTGGTCACCTGGACTCCTGGGGTATTTCACCAGGCTTTTGGAAACTGCAAAAGCCACAATTGTCACATTCAAAGCATGTTCTGGACCAACCTGTGCTCTGCATGTATCAGTCCTAAGCTAAGGCGACATGTGCCTGCCAGTGTACCTAGCTCATGTGTCAGCTTCTAACTGTGCTAGTCAGGTTGTGTTTCATCTAGGTCTTAGGAAACCGTGCTTCTAGCAGCAGTGAAGATGAATTCCTACATGTGTGAGACAGAGGGTCCCCAGAACAGCAAATGTCCGTACCTTGAGAGGTCTGCCTCACTTGCATTGTGGTCTCTTCTTAGCTTCAAGAAAAGAGCTTGTAAGTGATAGGTAGAAGTCTCATCATGTCACACATCCCTCCTGAAGTTTTCCTCGCTCCTTCTCCTGTTCCTTAGGGCTCCGATCACTGGAGATTGACCAAGCCATCTGTTAAATCCCTTAATGTGTTTGCAGGAGAGTGCTGTTACTCCATCTCCCTGGTAGGGAACTGTGACAAGGAACGAGATCAAGAGCATTCACTGCACCTCTTACGATGCCCGTGACAGGGATTTTTTCCTTAGTGTAATCCCAGATATGATTTCATGTACCAGTGAAGCTTGGAAAGCCCAGTACTCTTGCAGGCAGACCTCTAAATGCTTACTGGTGTAAGAATGCGAAGTCATGCCCCTTGTGGGAAGTCCCTTGTGGTTGTCAGCATCACCCAGAACCTCTTGGGCACAAGCCTTGAATCCAGCTCTGCAGACAGCGTGATTTCACTGTCAGGCTTTGTCGCTTAGAAAAAGACCCGCCTTCTGGTGATATCCTTTCCAAATTTTACCAAATAGGATATGGGCCAAGTGTGCAGCAGCCTCCTGTGAGTTGTAACTTGTCTGATCTTGGAGTAAATCCCAGCAGAAGTGAGTGAGATGGAGAGTGAATATCATTGTTAAGCTAACTCGGTGCAATGTTCTTGTGTTCTGCCTGCTCTGGGAGCAGAGGGGGGATTCTCCAAAGCAAACTGAAATTCAGGTTATTGCCCTGCATATGCAAAGTGGGAAACACTGAGTGCCCTGCACAAAAGCATGCTGTTGGAGTTGAGATAATGTTACAGCAGTTGTAATGGAGGGAAGACACAAGTAGGGGAATGCAGCTCTGTGCAGTTTTGGTTGCAGCTTCTTTGCATTTTGGTGACTGTTTTTTGTCTCAGCTTCCACGGCTCATGGCAGTCTGCTCTTTCCTCCCTCTCTGAGCTGTCCTTGTGCTCTCCCTGCTCCAAGATCTGTGGCTCTTGTGGCATCCCATGAGCTTCTGTGCTGTGGTAGCCTCAGTAGATACCATTTCTGTTATTAATCTTTCATAACCAGTGACAAAACCATGATGGGAGCATCCTTGGAGATGCTGATTGATAAGCTAGCTCAAAGGTTTTCTAGTGTAGTAAGTGGTGTCTTAACACCTGCAACAGTCTCTTCTGTCTGCTGTCACTTTTTACTTGGTCTGGACTTTTTTTGGATCCCCTTTAAAAAAAAAATTGAGGTTTTTAGTTAAGTTTTTACAGCAAATTTAAATTAAATCACAGGCCTTAATAAGGATATGACTTAAGCCTAGCAAAATAACTCCTTCAGTTTTATTTGAGAGAACTTGCCTTGCTTTTAAGAAACTCTTCCTCAGAAACTGAAACTGAGAAGTGTCGTTTTTCTGATATAAATATTTTCTACTCTTTGTCTGCAAAAAGTCTGAAGTTACTTTCATACAAGTGTGCCTTTCACAAGATCCACAACAACGTCAGGTAAGGACATCCTAGAGACCACTCAGGCTGTCAGTGTTGGATTGCGAGGTCTTAAGTCTTGTTGGCATCCCTGCAATTTGTTAGGCCTTAATATTTTATAAACCTGATACTCAGGAATCTCAGGGATGAGAGCAGTTCTTTAAAAATTGCCTTGTGACTTTGTTGAAGTTCTTTCCAGGCTCCTTAAATTCAGAGATGTGCTCGTAGCACTGCGTCTGAAGGCTAAACCAATAATAATCAATGTCGTGGCTCCATACTTCTGTTGTATTCACATCTTAAGCTGTTTGCAGAAAGAAATGCTTTACATAGCTCCTCTTATCCCAAATCTGCAAGCTCAAGTTCAAGGTTGCTTTTGGAACAGTTGCCCTTTCTGATTTTTGGGCTGCTTAAGCAAAAAATTCATCTTCCATCTTTCTGCAAATCCTCAGCCAGTAAGTTGTTTTGTCTCAGTTCCAGGAAGTCGTGCACATTTATTATAAAAAAATAAAATAAAAAATAATCTTGTGACACTGGCATATTTCAACAAAGAAATCTATGCTAAATGTCATAACTCCTTTTGAATTAGTCGTGTGTGTGTGTGTGTAGGAAGCTGCCTAGCTGAGTTGAAAAAGCACTGCTCTGAGTTGCATGGTTTGGGAGTTAGCAGTTCAGTTTTCTGTAACTCTTATGGGGGAAAAAAAAGTTGCAATTTTGTGGCTTAAAAATGGATCATTTTTAGGTTTCAAAAGTGATTATTAGCAGACATCTAAAGGAAGAATATGTACATATTTTTCCTGTTTTATTTTTCTGGAGGCTTGAGTAAAGCAAAAAACAAAAAATCAAAGTTTGTTTTAGATGGAAGTCACAGCTGGTTTGTAAGATCACCTCATTTTTCTCCTAACGTGTCCTCAGCATTCGAACTTGAGCTTGAACTTTTAGTTTTTCAGACTGAAGTCAGTGCTTACGCTTCAACACTATATTTTTTTGTTTGCAGTTGATTACTGTTCCTGTCCCCCACCTTTCTTGATGAACAACCTGAAAGAGGAATGTGTGGGAGCTCTTGCAAACTGCTAATGACTCCTTTTAAAAGGCAAATCATTAAATAAAACCTCTTCTCTTTAAGTGCACCATGGATTTTCAATGTCTGAAAGAAAGGAACTTCATTTATAGTACCCCCGTGGCTTTTTTTTTTTGACATAAATTGTGCAGGGGAGATCTAATGTCTGTGGGGTGTGACTGAACTCAATTTTACAGTGTATTAAAGCTGTGCATTCTTCTGGGGGGTAGGGAGTAACCTGTTGGGCTGAAAATGCTCCTGCACTGGTGGGCTGGAAATCCTGGGCAGTGGGATTAAGGGAGAGGATAACTTCTGGCTGAGGGTTTGGAGTTGCAGTGGAAGGCACTGGCAAGCCTGGGGCAAGATTGTTTTCTGTCAGCGAGGAAGCTTGAGCCCTTGGGAAGGGATGAGAGAACAGGACTGTGTCCTGCTGGCTCCAGGCAGGGGCTATTTGTTGGTCCCTGTGGCTTCCCTGAACTTCAGGCTGTGCACGATGGCTGTACCACCACCGTGGCTGGTGGAGGCAAATCAGAAGCTTACAACGAGTTGTCCGCGATAAATTACCTCCAGTGAAGCAAACCTGCGGTCTTTGTGTGTTAATTACCGATCAAGCTTGTGTGTTGAGAGTATTAATACGGTGCACATACATGCACGGCCATTGACCCACAAATTCATATGGTCACCGACCTCAGAGTAAGTACTTACAATAAATAAATAAAAAAGTAAAGTTTCAAGAGGTGTTTTTCCAATTTTCCAAGTGTCCAAATAACCGTCTCTTAACCATGCTGCCTAAAAGCGGTAGTACCAGCATGTGATTTTAAAACTAAGCAGCTTTTTGCAAAGACTCGAATGCTCTCTGAGCGCAATTCTCCTTATGAGCGGCATGGACAGATCTGGATGAGCTCAGCAAGGTGGTGTAACCGGTTATCTCCACAAACCGATGTTTCGGGGAGTTTTGTGTTACATTAAACTATTTATCTGATACAGGAGTCCTAACAGCCACAGTGCTGTTAAATGAGGTGCTTTTTTTGTGGTTTGGGATGGCAGCTGTGGGCTAGACAAAGTGTTTTATATGGTATTGCATGTTGTTGTGACTGGCACTCGTGTTATTCCGTCAAGCATTTTTAGTCTAAGAAAAGAGTATATTTGGAGAAGTGAAAGTGACATGAAGCCAGAATTAGCTGATGCTGTACTTTGCTTAAACCTGAATGGAAAAGTTTCAAAGTCAGGTGGCTGATTATTTAAAGAAGTCTCATGTATGGTGAAGGACGTACTTGTGTGGTGAGCAGCAGCGCCGGGTTTCACGGCCTGCTCATCCTCTGTGCTTCCTCGTGTGTGGGTGCAAGCCAGTCCCTTGTCCTTTACTTTTACAGGAGGTGGGAGGTGTTCACGTTCCTCTTTGCAAATGTGTATGTTGCCAGGTTTTTATACATATGGTATGCGGTTAATTCTTCTTTTGAAAGCAGCTTCAGCGATTTTGTAAGCAAACTACTTACAAGTAGTTAACCCCTTGTGATTGTCATGAAATGGATTGACATGGAAGTCATGTCATGAGAAGCAAGATAAAGTTTGGAGGGTATATTGGTGACAATTTCCTGAAACGGTCACAACTGTAGTGTAAAATGAATGAAATAAATAGATCCTTCTGGTCTTGGTATTTTTGTGAGAGGGTATCAATTCAACTTGGGATGCAAGAGTTGCTTTGTGGTGATTATTTTGCATAGGCCTAAATCCAAGATCTTACTGTTTAGGTTTTCGTTGCTGTTAAAATAGATTTTGTGGAAAACCTACTGGCTCGATCTGAGAACCTCTTACTATTTTCTCTTCAAGTTGTACCTTTGGAGAAAGCATGCAGAGAGGAACGGATGGCCAGAAGACAGCATAAATGGCTATATGCATGCAAAATGGCTAAGATAAATATAGTCTCATGGGATGCACTGTGGTCCTGATCATGTAAGTGAGATCATCCTTTGGAAGAATGTTTTACTCCTTACCTTTCTGCTGTTTTAGTGCCAAGGGGTCTTGCAGCAAGCCCTTGAGGTGTTAGTAGGTGCCCTGGATGTCAGTAGGTCCTATTTTTCTGTGTAGTGGGGCTTGGCCTGCTGTTCAGCTGAAATAAGTCTGATCCTACTGGATCTCAGGTGGCACCTTGTGGACTAGGAGGGGATGTGAGCTCTTCAGTTCCCAACCACCTCTGTCACATCAGTGAGACGTGCTGGGGTTAGAGTTGAGGTGGGATGCAGGTGAGACACAGCAGATGCTGCTCGGGCACTGTGCTGACACCAGTGGTGCTAAAAAGATGGAAGGGATGGCAAAAACGTCAGACGAGAACAGCGTTTGAGATCTGTCAGGAGCAGGCAGGGAGGCATCAGTCTGCAGTGGGAGCAGAGCAGGAACCGTAGGGTGAGCTTGGTTAGAGGGAAGGCAAAGCATGTACTGGTTTTGGAGGGAGCACGGTAAGAGGCTGGGAATGGCTCCTGGGGAATGGTACAGGCATGGAAGGATGGAATAGGTCTCCTGTTAAGGCTGTGGGTGGGTGTTGCAGTAACAGGACTTCAGTGATCACACATAGTGACCACAGGAAGCCATGGGGTTGTCATCTTCCCACCTTCTCTGGCATCTGGATCACTGCATTTCCCTGGAAGCCATGACCTGTCTCACGTACAAGCACCGGTTGTCTCAGCAGAAAGGATTTCCTTGAAAATTCAGTCAACTTTTAAACTTCCCGTCCTGCAGGTAGGAGGCTGTCTTGTTAGTAAATGGATGTGGCTTGGAGCAAAAAGACGTTGCAGGGAGTATTGGGAAGTACTCCTTAAAACCTTTGAACACCTTTTTGATGCAGGTTTTAGCCTGTTCACCTTGCTCAAATGTCTTCAGTCTGTTCTTCTTAAGGCTTTGCTTGGGCCACTGTCCAAATCAGAAGATCCCAGAAATGTTTCTCAGGATGAAGGCTTCTGTAGACTTCTGTAAACTTGCAAATATTTTTCAGATGACCAAAGGCTGGTGGCTGGGATATGGTTTGTTGTTTTTTGCAAGAAAACAGGCTTATCTGTAGTTCACAGCTCTCCTTGTAGCCGTTGTGGAGTCTTTGAAACCAAAGCCATGCAGAGATGGATATATTTCCTGCCTCTTCCCTTTCCACCCTCTCCCTGTGTCAAACAGGGATCTCAAAAAGAGATTGCTGCTGCTGCTGCTTAACGAGTTTCTGTTGGGTTTGAGATTGAAGCCAGACTGCTGCAATGACAGATTAATAACTCCTTCTGCTAAGCTTTATGGCATATGCATTGGGGTGAGGGGAGTAATTATTGTCTGGGCTTTTTTCTCATATATAGGAAAGCTGCTTTTCTTGCTAGTGCCTCAGCCAGGTGATGATACTAGTGTAAAGGTTTCTTGTACCAAACAGCCTGACATTATTCTTTTTTGGCCTCTGAGGAGCTCACGGCCTCCTGTTTGAGGTATACCAAATGTTTCATGTGTCTGTATATATACAGAAATGGAGAGAAAAGTAGTAACAAAACATGATTGAATAGAAAGTTTTCTGCTATATAACATAGAGCTGCTCCCCCTCTTTATTTTTCTCAAGGTGCCTGCTAGTGTGGTCATAAATGTGCCTGGGGAGAAAATAAATAAATAAATAATATATAAAAAAATAAAATAAATCTGTGTTTGGGTTTTCCCTTGTCTGTTTTAGAAGTGTTTGTTGAAGGAGATGCTCCAGCCCTGCCCCTGCAGCAGGGGATGGCACCAGCCGCAGCTGGTGCTGGGTTACGAATCCACTGCTGCATGGGGAAGGAAAGAAGGAAAGAACTGCCCTGCGGCTGGAGTCAGTGTTCTCGTGGTTGCCCATTGCTGCTCACGCCTCCAGGAGCGTGTGTGGCTTTAGTTATGTGTATGGTTTTCACTGCTTTGGGCTTTATTGCTAGGAAGGAATGCTTATTTCTGGAAGTACAAAGAGTCTTTTAAAATATGTATAAAATGCTTGACAGCAAATGCTTTGAGAACATTGCCTGAAATGATAATTGTGCTATAATTGAACTTGAAGGCACACAGACAGTTTACTTGCAGACTCTTACCTGTAATCTCTGACAAACACTTAGAAGTTGCCTTTTATAACTGCAGTATCTTCTGTGTGAGGGTGTTTCTTGAAATTGTCTTCTCTGGCTTGCCCAAGCTGTTCCACTGAGTCACTGCTGTAGCTGGGAGCTGCCAGGAGCCTTGACTCACGGTCCCATGCTTGGACCAGGGGCCACATGCCCTTACCACAGGACAGCAATTTCTTCCAGGAAAGCTGTTGAATACATGGATTTTGTTCAACTCTTTTCTGAATGTTAGATTCCAGGGACAAGAGGGTGGTGGAATAGAAGGAACAATTTTTCTTGCTGGTCATCAATTTGCTATACACTTGTGGTCACGTTTGTGGTCACCACCTTGCTAATAGTGTCTACTCATCCCTCCCCGTTAATAGGAACGCACTAACGTTTCTGGGGTTATCACTGCCCTGTGTAAATGTGCAGCTCTGTGAAACAGTAGTTTTTCAGATCACTGACCGCCAAAGCAGTCCTCTGCCTTTTGATAGTTATATTTTTAGATGCCTTTTTCCTCTCTTAAACCCGTTCTTTAACCCCGTTGTCATTAAAGAATGAAGTACATCTGCCGCCTTCTGTAGTTCGTACTCTTTTGACCGTGTCACTTCACATGAGTATGTAGATCGCACTAATATGATATGACCTGAAAAAGAATTAGATCTCCTCAGACACAAGCAGAGCCATCAGACTTAACAGTTAGTCAGAAGGGGTTTTTGGCCGTCAGACGCTCCTGTGGCCTTTCTGGAAACCAAGGTTTTAGAGAAGGCAGCAGTGTGCATGGGGTGTGTGTGTCTGGCAGCATCAAGGCAACAAGTTAATTTGATATTTGGGTGCTGCGCAGCATCTCTAGCCTTTTTGAGTAATCTGTTTGTTTAAATACAGAGCTATGCCTAGGTTGGTTTACTGATTTTTTTTTTTTTTTAAGTGAATAAAATACTTCCTACAAAAATGCCCTTGATAGCGTACCACTCGCTGTGCCTACAAGGAAGAATTAGTGCAGAGTGACATTAATCCACACCTTGTTTGCAGTCTTTTAATGCCCTTATCTAAAATAGTCCTAAGGCAGTGACAAAGCATGACCTTGAATCTGTTATTCAACACTTCAGATTCTGGATATCCCCAAAGTTTCCTTCAGACTTCAAGACCTGGCACCGCATGCCTCCGTTGCCTGTTGGAAAAAATGCTCTTTCACTGAAATGTGGTGAGGGCTCGTCCTGTAGTTATGCTGCTGAACCTAAACCGCCAAAGACGAGGATTATTTTCAAAACAAGTCTCATCTTTTGCAGAGATGTGACAAGCTGATGAATCCTGGGCTGGAAGCATTGCACCCTTAAAGTAATTAATGGTAGGTGGTGCTGAGTGCAAGACACTAACAGAGGGCTGAAGCTCAGCAGTGTCTGGCTTGCACCTTCTTCGAGGGTTTGTACAGCAGTGTCCCTCTGTACTGCAGTACGTGGAAAGCACAGCGAGTGGCAAGCACACGGTACAAAGAGTGCGTTGCTAGCTGGTCTGCAGGTGGGACGTAGCATTTGATCTGATTATTTTCGGTGCAGCACTGCTGGCTCTGTTCTGGAACAGAAACAATACTTGGATTCTTTTCTTTGTAAGAAGCGTTGAAACTTCCTGATGATAAATCACTGGAAGGTGAAGGTGTGGGTTGTCAAGTTCAGAGGCTGACCCTGTATTAGGAAAAACACTTCCTGTTTTTTTAAAACTGTGGTATCTCGATGCACATGAACATCCTATAGTAAAATAAGCTGTGTGATAGGTACTGTGTATTATTACTATTAATAATAGTCTTCTGCCTTGAAAATATTTGAGCAGGGCTTTCTCTCAACCTTCTTGCTGTTTTTTTATCTTTTGTTTCTTGGTCCACAAGCTGGTAAAAAGTTCATTTTGGGTGTATGGAGGAAAAATCTAGACTCTCGAATGTTGTGAAATCCTTTTTTACATACTTGCTTTTGAAAAAACATGTAAGTATTTCACTTGGCATCACCTTGGACCACTGGGAAGCCAGAGTCCCAGAGGTACCCAGAAAATGCTCTATGCCTCTCTGGCTGCGCATCAGCAGTGCTGTCTCTCATTTAAACAAAGCTCCAAAGCCACAGAAATCCCCAAGGCTGGCCAAGGAAACAGCAAAGTTGCTTGTAAAGAAACCTTTGCAATATAAAGTACCTGTCTGGGGGGTCCAAATCTTTGCAGGAAAGAGTCTGAATCGCCCAGTTAACCCAGGTGGAAGCACCTCTGGAGGTGGTCTCATCCAGCCCTCTGCTCAAAGCAGGCCCCTGCAGGCTGCACTGCTCAGGGCCATGCTCATGTGAGTTTTGACTGTGTGCAAGGATGGAGATTATGCAGCCTATCCTGGTGCTTATCCACTTTGCTGTGTGGTGGCTTTTCCTTAGATTTCGTGCGTGTGTTGCAACACATTTGTTGCTTTTAGACCTAATCACCACGTACTTTTCAGAGAAGTCTCTTTTATTCTCTCTTCCCAGTAGGTAGCTGTAAACAGCAGTAAGGCCTCCACTGAGTCTCCTTCCTCCTGAAATGCAGTTAGTACAAGTTGTGCTCCACAGGGATGGTGCCTCGGTAGTCTGTACCCAGTCCTCTGCTGGGAGTGGACAGAAGAAAAGGTATCTATCTACAGGCTTGAGTTCACCCACTGATCAAGTTCAGGTTCACAGTCTGAATTCATTGACTGAGCTGTGTGTCTTGGAGTGTGGATCCGCCAGTTCTGAAGGCTGCTGACTGCTGAAGCTCCCTGAAATCTCAGGGCTAATTCTTCTAGAAGAGGACTTGGCTGGAAAACGACACAACACTCAGCCCTGACCTGGGACAGGCATTAGTTAGTGGTTGTGTGTGTCTGAGCTCAGTCTCACAGCAGTGACTTCTGTGCTCAAACAAAAGCAAAAGTAAATATGCCACTTAAAGTGGTGTTTTGTTGGATTGGTGTTAACTACCTCTGAAGTTTTTATCATCACTAGAGATTCCTTTTCTTTAAAAAAGGAAAAAAATAGTCCTAGCTTTTTAATGCTTTATTTGCAATAAGATGCTCTTTGTGTACCAGCTGCATGATTGGCATTGTACAGGCAGCGCAGTGGCAGGAATGCTTTCTCTGCTAGAAGTGAGAGCGCAAGTCATGCGTAGGCAAGACATTAAGTATTAATTTTTGAATTTATCTTTCCTGAGTCTTTATGAGCAGTGATGTAAATCTACAACCATTACCACAAACAAATTTTGAAAGTAAGGCTCTTCTAAAGTTTTGCAGTGTTTATAGTTCACTTCTAGCTCTCTCTTGTGACAGTCTTGCAGTAAAAGGCAGTGCTGGTTTAGTGGCCCTTGAGGTTTCTTTTTAAAGAGCTAAAGTGTTCAAGTGTTCAGACAAATATTTGCTCCATTGATCCAAGTTCTCTGTAAACTCTTCATCAGTGAACCTGTGCAGGATGAAAGTAGCATGGGGACTGCGTTATTCCTAGCCCCCGTCCCTCTTCTTGCCTCCAAGTGAGCAGTAATGCTATACCAAATTTGCGCTTGTATTAGCGTCCTAGAAATTGCTGTAGAAATTGTTAAAGTAAGTCTAGAGTATCCCACTAAGCTTGTCCATCAAGCGGCTCCAAGTCTTTTTCTTTGATGGCCTTTTTCTGCAGCTGTGACTCTGTTGCTCTGGAAATGGTTGAAGTCAAGTGTCTAGAGAGTTCATAAAGGATGAACTTGCTCTTTCTATAACACGTGATGACGGGCAGCTTAGAAAGGCATTGTTTGTGAAGCTGTAAATTAGGCAGTTCGGCCTGCCTGAAAGGTGCTTAGGTCTTCAGTTGTTTGGGACCTTGGGGGGATGAGTAGGTGTATAAGCTTTCTTAATGTTGCTTTATCGGGTTAAAATAACTAAATAAATAAGATGTGGAAATGATCTAACATGTCCAGGAACTTTTTAGTGTGTAGAAGAGTTGATGTTCATTGGAAACATGAATGCTTCCATGCACTTTTCCACTTACACTTTTTCATCCACATAAAAACTTTGAAGTTTTTTAGAAAAGTATTAATGACTCAACCTTTCTGCAGCTTGCTTCTGTCAAATGTGCCCAGCCTAGAGTATTTCACTTTAATGCTCAAAACCTGTCACTTATGAACAATATAACACAATGCCTGTAGCTTTGTAAGATTAGGGAACTGTTCCACTCTTTTGAGTGGCTGATCTTCTGAACCACCAGTTGCTTAGTTCTGCCCCCCCCCCGATGAAGCTGGCCATGGGATTTGAGTGGCCTGTTGGCCCCTTGTGTTTTCATACCTATTTCCTTTCAGGACTGAGCCCCATGCAGCTGTAACCACTTCACAGCACCTTTCCTTGACCAGCTGCCACTGCTTCTGACAGCCTCCTCAATGTTGGCCATCCCAAGGAAAAGCAGTAGCTGCAGACCTTGGTCTTGGCTGTGTCCTGCTGCTGGTGGTTTTCCCAAGGTTGCTGTGGGTAGAGCTGCGAGACAGCCTGACAGCAGGAATCAGAGGCTCTTAAACTGCGTGGTGCTCAGTGTGAAGGTCATCCAGCTTGGTGTTTTGTCAGCAGAAAGCGTATGAAAGCAGGGTATTTCCCAGTAGCTGGGGTAGCTGGGCCATGGGACAGTGAGGGTTAAAGTATGTTTAACTTCAAACAGTAAGTATGCGTTGCAGATGTAATTGTCGTATCTTCAAAACCAGATTTAAAATAACTGATGTATTTTATTACAGGGGGAAAATGTATGAGTGGCTTATATCCAGTTCTGTAATACAATCACATCCTGCTCCCTCTAGTGCGTCCTCCTAATACAATAGCAACAAAGGTTTCCCTATTTGCTTTTGAAATGAATTCACTGAATGATGCTCTCTGAGCCTAAGAAGCTATTATGTCAGCCTAGTAGTAGTAGTATAGATCTGGTTTTGTGCCACTGCTATGTATACAAGCTAATCTGTAGAGTTTTTATTCTTGCTCCTGATTTACTACAGGGTTTTGGCTGATCCCCGGTTAAATCGATTTTTAAGACTGAAAACCTTCTGGGGGTATTCTGTGAGCTCGGTTCTCTCTGTCTAGGGATGAGGAGAGTGAGAACAGCAGAAAGTTTTGGCAGTTTGACCAGTTGGGTTTGTAGAAAGTGTCTGTAGCCATTGTTGGCAGTGCCAATGGCTCGAGGCTGACCGGTTGTAGCCTGTCACTTCGTGCATAGCTGTGTTTTCGTTGCACCCACGATGTGTAGCTGAAAAATACTCTGAGGTCATGAGGAAGCATGCTCCATAACTCTGTATTTCAGTTGTCAGCAGCTGAAATTTCAGAAAGTAGTCTTGTCTTGCCAAAGTCTTCATCCCGTGTGTTCTCTTTGAGTATACATATCTCTTTTCTAAATGAAATATATGCTAATACTCCAGTTAGGTTTTAATGATCATGCTGCCATTATGGTGTATTGATGGCAGAGAAGGGGGACAAGTGGGTAGCCAGCCACTCAAGTGTCACAGCTATTGTGTTATACCTTTTTTTTTTTTTTTACATTAAAACTATTTTTCCACTCTGAACCTGAGGACAATGAGGAGGCTTATTTTGGTTGGAGGGTTCTTTTTTTTTTTTTTAACTGCTTTATTACAGTTTGATTACTCTTTAGTCTGTGCCATAAAGATAAGTTGTTTTTGGTGCTGTGTATTTTTTTTGTTATACCTCATTTATGCTCTGGCTAACACCTGTCAACTTTATTTACCATCTGGGGGGAAAAAATCTATGGATGTAGATTGGTCACAGGTGGCAAAGCCAGCATTAACTACTGACCTGTGGACAAAAGGATCATTTCTTTACCGATAAATATCCATCATCACCTTGCAGCTGTCTGCAACAAGGATTAAATCACAGATTGTTTTAAGGTGGTGGGGAGACTTTAAGAGGGCATCAATTTGTGTACTTAGCAGACCAAAGCCACTCTGACTATTCTTATCCATCTTTCTGCGGAGTCTTGTTCATTCCACAGTACCTTTAAAAAGGAATGGTGCTCAGTTAAAATGTTATACTTCCCAGATTCCTGGCATTGTCCTTCTATTAGGTTACCTTTTTTTTTTCCTCATGCTGATGCATCTCTTGTTGATAAAGTTTTCTGGTAGGATTTTATTTAGGCTGAGTGACTCTTAGATTTATGAATCTCATCATGTCTCCTGTGATTGCTTAGGTGGTTTTTTTTCCCCTTGCTTTATTTTTATTTTGTGAAAGACATGCAGCTGACTTGTGTGCAGGTAGTATTAATTTTAGCTGCAGAATTTACAAGTATGCAGGAGATGCTGCATCTGCCATCGTTAGCTGGCTTAGAGTTGCCAGGCAAAAAAAAAAAAAAAAAGCTGCATCATTGCTGCAGCTGTGTTCCAATATTTTACAGCGAATGGTTTCAGTTAAGTTATGGTCTCATGTTTTCAGCAGTAATTCGTCAGCAGTGGTGTATCTCCTCATTTCTGCCCTTATGAAGGTGAAATCCATTTGTTGTGTCCCAGTGCTTGGCCTCTAGCACAACTCAGCATTTACACATTAGAGGTGTGAATGAGGGTGAGGAAGAAGAGACATGAAAGTGAGTACTTTTGTCAATTTGGGCGGAAACCAGATTTTACAAACTCATCAGTAGTTTCAATGTGCTTGGGGCATCTCTTCCTTTGCCGGAAACTGGAAGTAGCAATTCACTGCTGTAGGTGTCCAATGCCTGTGAGGTTCCTGCATTACACCTTAGCTGATATTCAAAACTCAGCAAGGAGGTAGAGGAGTGGCAGATCAGCCTCATGGATTTTTAACTCTCTTCTTCCAGGACTCATCGTTGGGGTGATCCTAAGGTACGGGACTCCCTCTACCAGCGGCCACGATAAACCATTCAGCTGTTCGCAGGAGGACAGGCCGTTTACGACCCTGCTGGTCAACGTCAGTGGGAAATTCTTCGAATATACGCTCAAAGGGGAGATAAGCCCTGGGAAGATCCACAACGTGGAGCAAAATGACATGTTGCGAAAGGTGAGGCTAGACCGTTTCTTGTGAACGTGTGCTGCTTGGCTGTGTTTTTTCTGCAGCTCCCTCCTTCCCCTGCCAT
Organism: Anser cygnoides; assembly: GCF_040182565.1. Taxonomy (NCBI): domain Eukaryota; kingdom Metazoa; phylum Chordata; class Aves; order Anseriformes; family Anatidae; genus Anser; species Anser cygnoides. The sequence continues at coordinate 139,721,394 of NC_089873.1, forward strand.
TTGGATGTTAGGTAGTTTCAAATGGCTGCATATCTGGTGGTAACAACACTTCAGTGCTGAATTCAAAAGCACCTTCTGTGCTCTAGCGCTGCTGGCAAAGCTGTGTTCTGCTGCCAGTGTGTAGTTCTTCCCCAAAGCCCTTGATTGCTGCTGGAGGCTTAATGTACACTGCTAACATCTGTACAATTCATGAAAGCTAGCTGAGCAAAAAAAGCCTTCCTTATGATCTCTGATGCTGCCTTCTATGCTACAATATATGGGAGAAAACGAATAGTGATTGTTTCTTTGTTTTGTCCTTGGGTTTTCGAATCTGTTTATTTTCAGGAAATAGTTGCTGCTTACATCCCTGTAATCTACCAAACAAGACAATCTGGTATTGGAAATGAAATTCATTTATCAACTGTTGCTTGCATCTGCTGTTTCTCTGCTTCTATTCAACAGCAGAAATTAAACACCCTTTGTGTGTAGCAAAGCTAGACCTTGAGGTACAGGATTGCCACTTTAGGGCCGTAACCTAAAAATGCTTTTCTGTGACTATGAAGAGAATGTAGGTGACTGTTCATATGTACCTGTCTGCTAGAGACAACTGAAATGAATCCCATGCTGGGAGTGCACACTTGTGTTTGTATTCTAGCCTGTGTTTAGACACGAGGTGAAGAGGGCCTAGATAGCCTCGTGTGTGAGGGTCTTGTTTTATTTCTAAATGTCTGGGATTGTTCCTTAGTCTAGTGCAGACTGTCATGGATATCTTCAGTATCCACTGAAATATTTGGAAGTGATGAGTGATCCCAATTCCTGAAAACCAGACTTGTATATGAATTGACTGGCAAGGGGGGGGGGGGGGGGGGGGGGAACGCAACAACAAAAAATACAAATACATGACTGTCATGTATCACAATAAGAGATACTTTCTGCAGTATCCTTTCTATTAGACTTTTTTTTATTATTTCAAAAAGGGGACTGTATTTGGGATTGTAAGACTGTAATTACTGATGAATGCAATGTTTGTTTTCCTAGATGCTCTTCAGTATGAAAAGCTGCAGCTCTTTGCGGCTGCATCTGTATAGAGCTGACCAATATTTTGGAAGGTCAACTTGGCCAAAAGTTTATTTCAACACCTAGAAATATTTGTTGTCAAAAAAGGAAAAAGACCTAAAAATTTGTGTGTTTGTTTCTAATTAGTTTCACACTTTTTATTTTTTTAGGTAACTTTTGACCCGGAAGTTTTTTTCAACATTCTGTTGCCTCCTATTATCTTTCATGCTGGTTATAGCCTGAAGAAAGTAAGTGTAATCATTTCCTGAGGAAAATAGCCTTTTCTTAATGAGAGACTGCTGATCTGTTCAGGATCAGGATTTGTTCAGGACCATTTGTGTGACAATAAGAAAAATCTGATTTCCTTCATAGATGGCTGGCTCATACTGTTTTAAGAGATTTTTTTAACAAAGCAAACAAAACAAAAACAAACAAACAAAAAAACTATAAACATATTAAATTGATGATTTGCTTTCCTTTTGAATATTACCAGAAGTTAATATCAGTTACATTTAAAGTAGAAGACGTCCCGCTATGAATCATGTTGGTCCTTCTCTAATGCCAAAATGCAGTAAATTACCCTGAGAAGTGGACCCAAACCTGAATCCCAGTGGGGGTGTTCCAGATTCTGGATGACAGAAGGTCTGGGTTATGACATCTTCAAGTGGTGCTTGTTTTTATTTTTGCAGCTAACTCTTATATCTATATATTATATCTAGATATTTGTTATAAAAATATTTTTGGAAAGCTTCCTGTCAGTGAGCTCCATGTAAGATTCGATACTTGGTTCAGATTTGATATATTCTATTTATTGAAGTTGGACAGAACTTACATTGCAGTAATCGATTGATTTCTCTAGAAAGCACCAATAAAGGCAAGCGTAATAATGCACTGTATGTTTTTTGAACAAGTGGTATAACTTATTTAAATGAGTACGTAAACCTTTTTTCTTATTCAGAGACACTTCTTCAGGAATTTGGGGTCGATTTTGGCCTATGCCTTCTTAGGAACAGCAGTCTCTTGTTTTATCATTGGGTAAGTGAAATCTGTACTATCTGTTGCTATTTTTACTAAAGCTAAAGTTGAAAAGTACACATTGAGCTATCTGGATTGTCTTAATTTTGTGATTTGTTTGATTATATTTGTGAATATTCCAGACAGAATTAAAAGAAACTTCTGCTGAGATCTAACTTTTAAACAATGCCGACCCTTCAAACAATATTGTCAAGTTCAATTGTCAACAATATTGAATCACTTGATGAGAGTACTAGAGAGCAGCATTCTGTTTTTAATGTCATGTTACAGTACAAAGTGAAAGCTTATTAGACTCCTATTAGAATTAACTTTATCCTGAATTGTAGCCACTACTTCTAATAGAATTTTAGCTCTCGGACTTCTAGAGATGTTCCTTCCATTGTGCATGCAGTATCTCTCTCCCCCTTCACCCCTTGATATACGTGTATGCATAATTTTATATGTATACGTACACAGACGTTTGGTTAAAGATAATCACATCGGTTTACTTGCATACGATCACTTATGCAGCTAGTATTGCTGTGTTCTTGGCTATTCTGAAATACAGAAATTGCATAGAGAGAAATAGAGTTGCATATGCGACTTTGGTTCGTGTCTCTCAATTTCACTAAAGAGAAATATGTTAAAAGCTATTCTTAGTTCAGAGCTTTTTCTGTGTCTTTGTGTACTGTGGCAGAACCAACACTGAGGGGAATTCTGAGCACAGAAATGTTCCCTGCGGTGGAAAAAGGAAGCAGCCTGGGGAGTTTGTGCTAGTTGTATGAACAAATCTCATGCTGTTTGCTGATTTTAACTGTTAAATGTTGGATCATATCTCACTCTTTGCTCAGTTCTTGGGAAAGAGAGAGAACTGAATTTTGAGAGTTTAGTGTTAAACTGCAGCAGTGTCTCATGGAGCTCTAGAATAACAAAGCCCACCTGAAATATTGTTGCTTGTGGTTTTGCTTTGACTGTCTGAAATGTGCCAGCTGGTTTGACTTGGACTGTTTTATCCTCTCTCCTCAGGAATCTCATGTATGGGGTTGTGAAACTAATGAAATTGGTGGGACAGCTCTCTGGTAAATTCTATTACACAGACTGCCTCCTCTTTGGAGCAATAATATCTGCCACTGATCCAGGTAGCTTGCTGAACGACTTTTAATAATCTTCTTAAAAGATCCTGTTGCTAGGATTGTTGGCTGTATAGCACAAAGATATTAATTGTACTTTATTTCCAGTTACGTTGTGCTAGTATCTCTGATCTTCTGTGAAATGCACACAAATGCTAGGTGCTGTGAAAGCTATTCTGTAAGTTTGTTGATGTCATAGTATGTCTGGGGACAAATCCAACTTTCCTGTTCATTATATGTTATTTTAAATATTTTTCCCTAATAGGTTTTTGTTTAGTGTACCTCAAATTTAATTTTAATTTATATTTAATTAAAAATTAATGAAATTATACTGTGTGGATAGCAGGACTTCTGTAAATACGTTGCTTGAGACAATGGATATTTTAAGAGCTGTATTTGAGGAGGCTTTGTGTTTTTTCTCATTCCAATGATGTTATACAAATTCAAGCAGAAGAATGCTCTTCTGCAGATAAACTTTAGCTTTTGGAAAAAAAAAAGTCATTCCTTGAGGTCCAGCATGTTCACAAAGGTGTCTGCGCTTGACAGGTGAGTCTGGAGAGCTGGTGTGTGTGAAGGGACAGGGGAGGGAGTGTTGAAGTATGAAGCTTGATGTTTAAAACAGGTCGTGTGATGTCCTCGGTGGTTGGTATAAAAATCGGAAGTAGCTCCTGTGACTGAGCTGAGCTCTGAACAGCTCATGGTTGCACATGATTTTGGCCTTTATGCAAAAAGGAGTACCATGTGATTTTTTTGAAGCTTATATATGGGAACATCTTCAAAATCATTCTCTCATGTCAGACTGAAGTGTTTGTGAAAAGACTGATATAAATATTTAGCAGTCTTGCCCATTTCAAATCTCACACAATTTTACACTCCTGTGGCATAGTGCGTGCTTTAGGGAACACTTACAGCTATTAGCACTATGACCGAAATAATAAAGCCAAGTCAACAAGCCATGCAGCCTTTAAAAGTAGCAAGGGCTGCAGAATGTTTTGTTGAAGGGTTTTTTTGTTTGTTTGTTTTTGGTGGAAGTTTCATCTGCACCATGCCCCTTGATCATGGGGGACTTTGCTACAAACACTGTGCAGATGGGAGGGCTACAGAGCCCCTTCCTAATGGAGCTGCCTTAAAACCGATGGTGAAGTTACCTGTACATAAATATGGCTGGTCTGTGTCCTAGTTTGATTTTGATCCTGTACTTCAATTCTGGGTTTTGTTGCTTAAGACAAACTGGAAAGTCTAGGCTGTCACAACTCACAGTTGTTCCTGAAGTCAGACAATGTTTTTTTCTTTTTTTTTCCTCTTTCTGTAGTTACCGTGCTAGCAATATTTAATGAGCTGCATGCTGATGTTGATCTCTATGCCCTTCTGTTTGGGGAGAGCGTGTTGAATGACGCTGTTGCCATTGTATTATCTTCGTAAGTAACTACCTGAAATTCTGTTCTGAAATCACTTAATCGTTTTAGGTATTTTTCTCAGAAAAAGCATTTATTTTAGACATGCTATTTTAAATTTAAATGTACTATCTTGAACTGAATTACTAAATATTACAAGCGTTTGCCAAGATACCTCATGCATAACAAGCACAGAAAAGTAAAGTTTTCCTTCAGTATGGGTTTGTCTTTTCTGCTGTTTAGGTGATGCTGTTAGAGTTAAGACCTTTCTGATGCCACATCTAACTTGTCATTGTGTTACTCTGTTCCTAGATCGATAGTTGCCTACCAGCCAACAGGTGAAAATACCCATGCTTTTGATGCAGCAGCATTTTTCAAGTCAGTTGGTGTTTTCCTGGGAATATTCAGTGGTTCTTTCATGATGGGAGCAGTGACAGGAGTAGTGACAGCTCTGATATCCTTTTCATGTTTAGCTTTTCCAGATAAGATGCCATATTCACATGCTAACGGAGCTCACCTATTTCCAGCAGTAGCAACGGTGACTTAAGCTTGTTTTAATCTGATTGTGAAGACGTGACCAGCATTCATGTGACCTGTCAATAGAAAGGCATATAGGTATCCATAGAAATCCCCTTTTTCTGGTGTAACTGTGGCCGCACTAGAAGTTTTAGTGATGTTGCTGCATGCATTGTACAGCCAAAAGATTTAAAGTCAAGGGGGAGACCCGTCCTAATGTTCAGTTTCTTTTTAGGAATTACAAAAAAGATTTTATTATATAAGCTTGAAAGACATCTCATAGGATAACTGGTGTTTTGTTCTGTCTTCAGCAAAATCCTTAATAGCTATTTCTGACCCTAATGGGTTCTTTCTGAGTTCTGCATTTAACCTTTCTGCTGGAAATCTTGTATCATGCGGCTTGGATAAGAGTATCTCTACCAGAGTTAACATCGTAACATTATGTGCTTTGCTTGACCTGTCCTGCTCTCTTGAAGCTTTGTCTATTTGATCAGAGCTCTGAGGCACTCAGGGAGCAATCTGTGTGGGTTTTGCTTTAGGCTTGGGCAGTAAATCTTAAGTCTGATCTGCACCAGAAATTGTGATGTTTCCCTAGGAAAGGGGAAAAAAAAAAAATCAAACTCTTTGCTTTTGGACTGGCTAGGATAATGGTATTTTTACACATCCCACCTTGCTTTGATCTGCCTAGACTTCTGAAAACTGGCCTAGAAGGGGTAGAATGTGATATTTTTTACAATAATCATGAACCTGTGACTCTTGATCTTAAGCAATAATGTCTGAACTGTATCTCGTTATAAATACATGGCTCAGGTTTGCCTCATTGTATCCTGCATAATGGAAACCCTTCAGGTATTGAGGGGAAGATGTGCTGTGATGCTTTAGTGTTTGGTCTTCAAGCACCACTGTTCTACAATCAGTGTGACCCAGAACAATGATTCTTAGCCTGGCTTTTAAGCTACCAGCCATCTATAGCTCTGGCTGATTGAGTGCTGTTGCTGTGGTTTTTGGCTTTCTGGCTAGCTTCTAATTACAGCCAAAATACATTTGGATCCATTTTGTAAAATCATGATCTAAAGCAGCAGTTGGTTCTTGCTGTTTCTAATGCATGTGCTCAGGACAGCGCTGTACTGTTCACAAGACAGCCTCTGGTTTAAAAATAAATGCATAAAAATACATAAGCTTTTGCTTAATTATACCATTTTAATTATCTTGAGGGGAGGAATACTTAACATCTTGTAATACTCTACAAGCAAACTGTAAATGCGCATTTTACTACTCTTAGCTAATTAGAGCCCATAACTTAAGTCGTGAATGAAGTTAATAGGACCTTATTCCCAAGCAATGTTCTGTAGCACTGCCGTGGCTGTGAAGTACCTACAGCTGTACCTGTACCAGCAAAGGGGGTTCAGGTGGTCATTCATTGTCTTTTGAAAACAGAGAGAACACTTGGTTTGCACATATAATGCAGAAAATATATGCAGACTTGTTCTGCCTTTCAGCAAACTGTCCTGGCCTCACTGTCTGTGGTTATTTTTTTTATAACGTTAATATATTGTACCACTTGGTATTCCCTTTGTAAATTGTAGAATCTGCCTGGCTGGAATGAAGTGAAGCAGAATATTATACCTGAGGAATTAAGAAAGAAAACTCTTTTCTTTCTTAACTTGAACATTAAAGCAAATAACTTAATTTGAAGTAGTACTTCAATTTGGTCTATTATTATATGAAATAAGAAAAGGATTTTTTTTTACTCTTCTTTCACCATCCTCTTCCTCCAGAATGATGAGCAGAGGTTTTCATGTTGGATTTACTAAAATGTTTTGGTATGGTTACTTACAGTGTAACAAGAGGAATAAAGAGTTTGATTCACAAAGCTGCCAGAAGAGACTAGAAATGAGGAATCAGCTCTGATGAGGGCCCTTCCCTAGCTCAGAAGGCCACCAAGAAGTAGTGGTGTGGGTGGGGAGCAGGCAGCTGGGCTCGGGAGTGCTTTGTGCTAGCCAAACTTCCCCTGAAATGCTGTCAGCTGTTTGCCTCTGGTGTTAATCACTTGTGGCTTGCTGTGAACACTGAATTCTGTGGTAAAGCCTGCAGGAGACTGCTTCCACTGGGTTTTCCAGGCCAACTGAGTGCTTCTTGCCAGAGTCACAAGGAGTGCTGAGCCCCACACCTCCCAGAGCCTGTGAATTGCCTTGTGAAAGGGGTGCTCCTCATTGTTTTTAGCATCCCTATCATGTACTGAACTGTGACTTCTCAAGCAGCTGTGTTGCCATTAGGTTTGATTGTGTAATGCTGCAGAGAGCCCTGGTTGCAGCTGTGTTATGCATGGAGAGGAGTGGTGGGTGGTGGTGCAGCCTTGATGTGTCTGTCAAGGTACTGGCTTCCTACGTGTGGGCAGGGAGTGCTACCAGCTTGTTGCTGTTTCAGGTGTCCTTGCTGGTCTCTTGCTCTCCTTCTGCTTGGATTTCAGAGAAGACTGTGCTAGTCTTTAGCCTTTAGAAAGACCAAGGATTTCTCCACCGCTCTTACTAGCACATGGTTTCCTTCTGTAACATCCAGTGCAGTTGTGCATAGCTGTCTGCACTTGGGATTTAGTAAGCTGTGCTGTTTACTTGCTGCCAGAGTACTGACTGTAGGGGAAAAAGGTCCATAGACAGGTGAACAAATATTCTCCAGTATGTGGAGAGCTATATTTAAGACTACTGAAATCTGTCCCACTCTTTCAGTAGCTATCCAACCTGTTAATTCAGTGTGTTTGACATTATTCAAGTTTTACTCTCATCTGGAAGATAAAACTTCTTCTTCCCACTGAAAGACTGAGCTGCTGTGGTTGAGCTGGCTTGTCGTCTAAAGCACATCAACACAAGAAGCAATACGTTTTGTTGTAGGCAGGATATCTGCTTTGCCTCACAAGTACAGAAGTAGCTAAACTTGCTGAAAGACCTTGTCAACAAATCTGAACAGAAAAATTCTGACAGATCTACTTCATCCTAGGGTTCCTGTAGTCAAGAACAGCCCTGTAATGAAGCACTTCTGAATGTATTTTATGATTTATTTAAAGGTGACTTGTGTACATGTGTTCATTTAAAAATAAAATGAAAGAAGAACAGTAAAAGGAACACCAAGTATACATGCCTTCCCTGCTGGTGCTTTGCAGGGAAATGTGGCATTGAATAAGCTCTTAGTTCACAGAGGTGGGGCCACAGTTATGCTGTGGATATGCAGCACAAATATCCAAAATTAATGACTTCTGAGGGGAGACCTTGGTTCTGAAGTTTGTCTTGATGTGATGAAAGTGATGTTTTTCAGCAAATAGTGTTTTGTTCTCAGACCAGCTTTAGGTGTTAACACATAACAGCACTTTTCACAAATATTGGGTACAGAGAAGCCAAAGGACTGGTGAGTTTCTTATTTTGGATCCCTTAACAAATGTCTTAACGTGACAAAGTTTACCAAGTTGCACTGCTTCCCCCTGCTGGAAACGGCTCTCTTCTTCCTGATGTCCTGGAGCACCTTCCTGCTAGCAGAAGCTTGTGGATTTACTGGTGAGTTGTGGCTTCAGGTACACTAAGAGAACTCCAGTCTGTCTTAGCAGCCATGTATCCACCTTCTCATTGAAACTTTCCTATAAGGAACATGATTTTAGCACTTAAAGCTTTTTTTTTTATGTCCTGCACAATACCACTGATGGTGCAACTTGCTGTGCAGCAAAAGCTTTTAGGAACAGCATGGATTTGTTTCACATGCTTCTGCCCCCCTGTGCCTTACCTAATCCTTGGCTTGAAAATGAGTTTCATAAAATCCCAGGGTTAAGGTTGATGTCTAAGTTTAATAGAACTTGAAAAGGGAGAATATCTTGTGCTTATGTAGTAAACAGACTGATGCTTGCATGTAATTCTGTTTGCAGGTGTGGTGGCCGTCCTGTTTTGTGGTATTACCCAGGCACATTATACATACAACAATTTGTCAGTCGAATCAAGAAGTCGCACCAAGCAGGCAAGATTCTTTTTCCTCTTGTACACTCTATTGCTGTAGTATTGTGTACTTCTTTTTTTTATTATTTTTTGAAAATTGTCTTTATTGCTCAGCCTTTAACATGTTATTGTGTTGTTTGTCTGTTTTTTCCCCATAGCTATTTGAGGTATTGCACTTCCTGGCAGAGAACTTCATATTTTCTTATATGGGTTTGGCACTGTTTACTTTCCAGAAACACATATTCAGTCCAGTTTTCATCATTGGAGCTTTTGTATCCTTTTTCAGTTTGAGGCTTCTGTATTATCCTGTGTGCCTGAAGGCTGTTGGTGTCTGGCTTTACGAAGTAAATGATGGTGTTGACTTGGAGTTTTCCTGATGTCTTGCAGGAACAAGAATTCCGAGAAAGTCTTTCATTAACCCTTACATCAAAGTCCTAAGGACTCCGTGCCACAAAGTTGTTGGCTTTGCACCTGAGCAAGTACTAAAATTCGTGTGAATTCAGTATATAAATGAACGAATGTGCTTTACTCCATGTAGTCATAGCAGTGGAGCTTTTAACATCAGATTTGGAAACTTCCTTCCTAGCTCAGAAACCTCAGTATCAGCAGGAAGGGAAAGCAGCATGCTGCATATGTTTATCAGCATAGGCAAATTGAGTCAGTTTCTTAAGAAGTATGAGCACCTGCTTTTCAGATATGGAGAAACACTTAATCTAAAGGTAAACTGATGGATGATGATACCAGGGAATTCTTGGCGAAGAGGAGTGGTTCACCCATGCAGTGTTTTCTCCAGATGACATTCAGGAGTCTAATTTTTATCTGCTCCCTTCTCATCCCAAACATACACCTTGCCCACCTAGAAAAATTATACTAGATTGAATCTAACACTCTGTGGAGTGGAAGAGAGCAGGGAAATGAGGGATAGAGTGGTATGGGAGAAGAAATGTCTGGGTTGGGCTGTTGTTCAGTGAAACTACATCAAGTATTAATCTGTGCCTTTTGGGGAAGGAAGACTCGAAGCTGTTATTCTTGTCCAGACCTTAAAACTGAAGAAATTATATTGCATCATGCAGGTTAAGCATGTGTGATGGTGTGGGTATGAGCTGAAATGCATCTACGTCTTTCTGGACTTCCAAATGCCTGAAGTGTAGTCTGTTTTCTCATTCCTCCAATCGATTTAAAGCGCTTAATGCTGGAAAGCTGTGTGAAAGCAAAGCACAGTGCCTTTAAGGAGGATTTGCATGGTATAGCTTCGATTGTCTTTGACAGAAAGGCATTTAGAAGACTACCACTCCGTGACACTCAATTAATACATATTAACACAAAATCTCTTTGATTCTTGACAATAACCTGAAAAAAAGTGAAGTAATAGCTGTTTATCCCTCTGCTCTTTCCCAATCTTTGCTGTGGAGATGTTGACAACTTAAGTGGAAGCATTGTGTGGCTTTCAGTCCATATAAATAGAATAATAGCTTTGTGAATCAGATTGCAAAAGATACGTGGACAAATAAGGTAGAGATGAGGTTATGAGCACCTAAACTTCTTCCTTATCACTGTTTTTTTGTACAGTCTGATCCAAAAGAAAAACTGTTCTTGTTGCTTCTTGTCAAGTTCTGTTGGGATGGGGAGGGAGGACAGCATAAAAAAATGATTCTTTATCGTATGCCTTGGCTAGAGGTGCCAAACAGTGCTTGTAATGCTGTTGTACCCAAACTTTTGGGACGTAAAAAGGACTCTTTTTTCCTCTTCACTTCCAGCTGTCCCTTGAACAAAGCAAATGAACTTCAAGTAAATAAAAGGGACTGTGGGCAAACTGATTAAGCAATATTCTAAAGGTGGAGGTAGCTTCTTAGGTGATGGAGGAGGCAGGCACTGAGCTGTGGTGCAGACCATGACACAAAGGGAACAGAGTGCTGAGAGGTGCTGGTGTTAGAGGTGGGTATCCAGTTCCCCTCATTCCTGGCTGACTTAGCAACTGGCTCTCAACTGCCTCAGAACAGAGCACTTTGGTGGTAGTATCACTCAGATTAGTTGGGAGCCATTAGATTCTTCTCCCTGTCCAACTTGAAATAGCCTATATACCTATTCCTTCGTGGTTTACTGGCTGTTTGAAAATCCAGAGCAATTACATGAATGAAACAAAGGAGACGGATCTTCCTGTCTTGTTGCCTCCCTGCCTGCTGCAGGGGTAGGGCTATCTGCAATGGAGATAAAACCCAGTAAAAAAATACAGATGGCCTAATACAGAATATACTTTTCTTTTTTTTCTTACTTTGTTTTCTCTCATCTGTTTTATCACATAGGTCTTTATCTGGCCATTTTCATTGTTTCAGAGAAGTGAAGAATTCTCCTCTGTCCTCCTATCTGTTCTTCTGAACTAAAAAGTGTTCCAGAGCCCTATGGCCATTGGATGAAGACATGGATAGGATGGTTGTCTCTTTGGTGTGCTAAGTGTTGCCATCTTTAGTTTTTGCTATAGCCTTCTGTTATCTGTCTGGGCTACGCTATCAGTCTATGCTTCTTTTCAGTTTTTCTATTGTTCCATTTTCTTCCTACCTGTCTAATGTTATTACAATTTTCATATCTCTTTCTGTTACCATACCTAACCTTTGTTGCCTCTTGAGTGACCTTTGAGGAAGACAAAGGGTATTAGTGCTCACATTTTGCCTCGGCCCTTCCCCATTGAATTAACACCTTGCGGGTAGGGGGCTGAGGAATTGTACAGACATCAGGATCTGCTGAAAAAGGCTGGACTGCAAAGGCAGAGCTAAAGCCTCAGTGTCACTAGCAAAATCCTGGTCATTCTTCCTGCATATGTTGGTTATGATGGCTAATGATTTTTGCAGTTCCCAAAAGGATTGCTATAAAAACATAATAATTACACGAACGTTTTTTAGAAAGTAACGATCAAAATCTTAGTTTCTTGTAGACATAACTTTCTGCAAGCTGTGTTGTTTTAAATCCATATTTAGGTATGGCAACAACCCGGACATATCTCGAGTTCTTCTCTACTTTACTTTTCTGTAAGAGAGCTCTTTCACTTTTCTAATGTTGCTATCCCAGTAGCAAATGAAGAGTGTTCGGTTAATTTCTGATTGTGTCAGTGTGTTACAGGATTTCAGCTTATCACTCTATTTTGTACCAAAGTGTTCCTGAGTTGGTAGAGCATGTATTCAGCTTTCTGGTTATTTACTGGAACCAGGGTTACAGGATGGAAAGAGCTTACCACTTACTGTCATGTATTTCTTCTTGAGGCAGTTCCTTTTAAAAATACTTTTCAAACCTCATTATAGTGCTGGCAGTTGTTTTTGGATTCATCTTTGTAGTTTTTGTGAACTCTTAAATTCCTGCCAGCCTGTAGAAGATCGTGCCTCTGCAGGAGCAATAATGGAGAGGCCACTTGCTGGTCTTTTATGTTGGCTTTCCTTCTGCACTGGGGCTGCATTTCTGTTGGTCTAAAATGCACAATCAGATGTTGGTGATAGTTGTTTAAGATGTGATATTAAGTCTTCATTTGTACAGCTGGTAGCCTTAATACTAGGTGTAATTTCACTGTGCCTTAAAAAAAAAAAAGTGGGTATATTAGTTAAAGGTTGTAATCTATGCTGTGAGTTCTCTATGCACGTAATTGGTGAAAGTCTGTTTTACATAGACAGGGATAACATGAACACTTTATCATTATGTAAATTTCCTATTAAAACAGAAGGTTCATATTAGAGCCAGGTACCTGAGTATGCACACCCCAGGAACGTGAAATCCTTAACCCTCAGCTGTGAACAGGTTGCAATCTTTTTGGGCAGAGCTGCGCACATCTACCCTCTGTCCTTCTTGCTGAATCTGGGCAGAAGGCATAAGATCAGCTGGAACTTTCAGCACATGATGATGTTTTCAGGTAAAAGAGCAAAAATGTTTGGTAAAGCAATAATACTCTTTAAATCATAAGATGTTTATAGATCCATCGCCTGCTTTTATAATGCACATGTAGGTTTTTTGAACGGAAGACTTAAAAATTGCAGCATGCCCTCATGTATCTTTAAACTTGTACATGAAATGTCATGTCTGAGAAGAGTGACATCTTGAATTGCCAGCTGCTGGCAGCCCACAGTCACCTTATGTTGGGAATGGAGTATTTTCATTTGAAGTGTTGAGCATCTGAAGGCGATGGGGGAATTGGGATGTATTTCTTCCAGTAAGTCAGTTCTAGGTGAGACAATCTGCATGTTGTTCAGAAACAGAATTAAGGCATTTAAGGGTGACTTCTCCTACTTAATTGAAAAAAAATTTAATTTATTTAAACTCCTTTACTTGACATGATGGAGTCAGGCTATTTCCAGTGGTGCCCAGTGCCAGGACCAGAGGCAACGGGCACAAAGAGAAACATGGGAGGTTCCCTCTGAATACCAGGAAACACTTCTTTGCTCTGCAGGTGACGAAACACTGACACAGGTTGTCCAGAGGTTGCAGGGTCTCCTTCCTTTCAGATTTTCAAAAGCTGTCTGAACGTGATCCTGGGCAATTGGCGATAGGTAGCCCTGCATGAACAGGGGGTTGGACTAGATGACCTCTAGAGCTCCCTTCCCTCTAGAGCTGTTTGGTGACTCCCCTCCTGAATAAGTTTGCAGGTGGCCAGTTGCTTGCCCTTGTTAGAGGAGTTTCATAATCTGTGGGAGAGGGGAAGCAATACGTTCTGCCTGTGAGCATGTTCTTAACTAACATATTTTTCCAGGAGATAACAATTCCATATCAATAACTTAAGCTTTGGTTATGGAATCAAACAGAAAAATGTTTTCATTTAGATTCAGGGAGCTGCCTGTTTTCCAAAATATATTTTGTTGTTATCCACAACTTGTTTGTTTCTGCACTTCTTTCCTGTTAATTTCTGGAAATAGCTACTCCTTGTTGTGTCTTCTGTAAGCCACATAAAACCACCAGGGCAAATCATGCTTTAAAACATCCCAGAGTATAATTTACCAGGGAAACTGAGATAACTGAAACTCACCTGAGAACAGGCTGAGCCCCATGCTTTCTGCCTGTTACTCTGAGCCTGCATGGCACAGAGGGAGCAAGGAAAGATTCCATGTTATGAATAGGCATGATTGCACGCTTCTGAAGCTCTGCTATTTCATTCTTTTGCATAGGTCTCAGGGGAGCCATGGCCTTTGCTCTGGCCATACGAGATACTGCTACCTACTCGCACCAAATGATGTTCTCAACAACCCTCCTCATAGTCTTTTTCACTGTGTGGATTGTCGGTGGAGGTACAACTCCCATGCTGTCATGGCTGAACATCAGGTCAGTATGCAACTGTATGCTGGGGAAAACTCCCTTTTCAGGTGGCAACTTGAGAAGCCCTACAGAACTTGTTTGATGCTTGCTAGAGGTGTTCTGGGTGTTTAGAACGCTCTCCTATATAGAGGAAGCTGTTAGTGCAGGCAGGTAAAGAAAATGCACAGTCTGCTGCTGGGATTCAGCTCCCTGATGCTCTGTGATTAGGCACCTGATCCTTGTCAGCCCTGTAGGATATGGGATAGCATTGCATGGTACAGTAGCCCCCATACTGAAAAGAAAGAAATAGCCAATTAGCCTATCTAGTACCATATTGACTTCTTGTTCTATTAGGCATTTCCCTGTCTTCTGGCTCTAGGTAATGACCCTGTTCTGTTTATCAAGTTAGATGAAGCCTTTAGTGCTATAAATGCACTTCAAACATTTATCCAAACAAACTTGATGTTACCTTACAACTGTGATAAATGGGAGCTTGCTAGATCTCCTTGGTGTGTTTTTTCTGTTTTGATGAGACCTATGAAAACTGTGAGCAGCATGAGTATAACCATTTGTCTGTAAATCTGGGCCAACACTTGGTACTTTAGGGCTGCAAGTATATTCATGTTTGAAACTACTTATCAACCGAAGTCCTAGATAATCATGAATCAAACTTTGTTAAAGACTACATATGCTTTTCATTCTGAAAAAGCTTTGGCTGTTGTTGTGGGGAGGGAAGGTAAATAGAGTGGAATTAATACAAGCACACTATACAAACACTCCAGTGCATTTTTTCATATGTAAATTGTGTGCTGTTTGGTCCTTGAAAGCTTACTTTGTCTTGCATTCTAGTTGTGCTAATCAGAATTTGTCTACCATTGTTTTTTTCCTATCCTAGCATGATACAATCTTGGGTAAAGAAAACAGTTTCAGTCTTTGGAAGAATTAACCATTCTCAAGGAGTATTGCTGTTTTTTGGAAAACTTCAGTAAACTTCTTGTGGCAATAGGTAGCAGGTGCTTTCTAGGTTGGAAAAAAAAGGGATGGATAGGATGCTCAGAAATGCCTGAGACTCCTATTACTGAAAGTAGCTAAAGCCAAAATATCTGACAGGACAATGTCAACAGCAAGTTTTGGAGTCACAGGGTGAGCTTACCAAAACTGTGTTGTCAGACTGACTGGCTGACATCCTGTCAATATGCATATGCACTTGAGCGGAGTTGAACTACTCTGTACCAAGAACATATCAGCTGTATCTGATGTCAAATGCTTCCAGCCTGAGAGGTGTTACAACAGTGATTTACAATATTTCAATTCTAACAGCACACATTGAAAATCCTGGCTTCCTTTTTCTTGTGCTACACAAATCAATTTTTGTCCTTTACAACTGTGTTTAAATGCAAGTTCCAGATGTTTGGTTAGCATACCATAAAAAGGCATTGCTTCCATGTACCCAATGCCTCTGAAGGTCATATTGCCAGTAACAGGTTATGCAGCACCTGGTCTCAAAGTCAATAAAACAATTCCAATGCAGTTGTCATTAATGAACATGAGATACACCATCATAATGTTATTTCTAAGCCCAGCCTGAGTGGTTTCCGCTCCCAAGTGAAAGCTATTTAATGACTCTAAACAAGATGCCTGGAATAGGTGCCACATGCAGCTTTCCACTAGGCACCTCTGGCAATGACGCAGATCTGTAGTCAGTAGTGATATATAAGGAACAACTGTACTTACACACCTCGGCAAGCCGAGCAGTCAGTGTCTGCGTAACCAGCGCCGTACATAATAGGCTGTCTGGAGGATGGTGTACAAAGGGCATGAGTTCTGGCATGCGCTGTGCAGGTAAGAAATCTGCCAAGATCTGCCTGCAGCCTTTCATTTGCTGAGGTGAAATTTGACCATTACCTCTGCCACAAGGCTCCTTCAGCCATCAGCAGTAGGACAGGACTGAATTCTGGCATGTCCTAGCTCCTGGCCAACTGGAGACTAGCTGAGGTGACTTGTGGTGGTGGTGGTTGTTCTTTAATACAGTCTAGCCCAGTAAACAGTCTGTGGAAGTACCTAAGAAGATGCACTTACTCCTTTAACAGGTCTAGTCAGGCTCAATAATGAGATTCCATGGGCCTGGTTCATGAGCAGTCCCTGAAGGTAGAAAAGGCCAATGCCATATCCGTTCCAGGCTTGCCTTTTGGGTAAGCTGTACTTGCAAAAATCATTACCGTGGCCAACAAGGCAGAAAAGCTGGAAGCACTGAGAAGTGCCTATGATACCCCCTCTGGAGAGCAGCTGCCAACAGTGAGCTGAACCACGGTCTTGAGCATTTAGCTGTTTTGTTTTGGAAGACCGACGCATGCTTGCTAGTAAGTAGGAATTTTTACTGTCACTTGCTTGGCATAGTTGACAGAAACCAAACGTTTAGCATCCCCATTAAGAGAAGGATATCATGTGGAAAAGGGAACTCTACAGAAGTATTTTAGAGAGCTGTTTGGGTCTGCATGTGGCTGCCTTGATGGGCACTGCTGTGTTGGTCAGTGAGGCTGCACTTTTTAGGGGGAATTCAGATTTGTACCAGGAGGTGGCAGCCGTGTGCAGCTGATGAGTTGGAAACTTCTTTCTGGTAAAGTACAGGCTGTTGAGACAAAACCCTTTCTGCAGGAAATCAAGAAGACCTGTCTGACCTTACAGAGGGAAGACAGAGACAGATTAGTTTCCAGCTGAATTTTAGAAGTGTGCTGCTTTCCTCCATTCCCTGCCATGCAGTGGAGGAGGTAGGCAGGAGGAGATGAAGATGCTCTACTGTATCAATGCCTCACGCAGCTGCGGTGCATGCTGCTGACACAGCACTTTATTTGGATGCTTTCTGAGCCCTGGCACTTACCCATTAGATTGCACCGCAAGAGGCTGGAAATAAGTACTGCTTCTGTATAGCTTCATTTAGCAGAAGGGAGAATAAAAGATAGAAGGCTGGTTGTTTCCTAGAGTAAGTAAACCAAGGGAAATAGGAAACTAATGCCATTTGTGTGTTGGACTTAAACGTTAGGATTTGTGTGGACTCTTACAAGCCCAGCTCTCATGTGAAGTTCACAGCAGTTACTGGGGAGCTAAGGAAGGCATAAACAGGAAGGGATCTTATTTGAGGTTAGCCCGCACAATGTAAGTAGAACAGTACCAGAGAGCTGACTCCAGCCAAGACGTTCAGCCTGGCTTGGTACTACTACACCCATAGCGTGCACACATGGGGCAGTGCCTATGCAAGGATCCAGAATCGCTTTGCTGCGGCTCAGAGGCTAAGGCAAGTGCCTGTTAATTGAATGATGATTGTATGCATGCTTGGTTCTTCTGGTCATCCCTTCTCACCCATGATGTGAAATATTTCAAATGAAAAGTAGGTTAGGGAGGGGGAGGCTAACATGAAGAATAAGTGTTGATAAAGTACAAAACAGCATAAGGAGGAAAATAGGCAAAAATGCTCTGTTCCTCACCATGCTCTGTTCTGAATGTCTTGCTCAGAAGATTGGGTATGTTTAAGAATAGGGTGTGTTACCAGTGTCCAGTGGTCAGGATTAAAATGTACAACCAAGCAAAGGACCTACAGTTTGCAGTGGAGACTTAGTTTGAGTTTACTGCTTAACTGGTTGGGAAAGTGGCACCATGGCATCAAAATCCAAGCAAAAAGAACGGGATCTTCAGATGCTGTTGGTTTCTGCCACTTAATGCTAAGCAAGCTTAAAAGTTAACACCAGAAACTAGCATTAAAGCCATGATGTCATATATTTGCACTTGTTGGCTGTCTTGGCTGTGAAACATTCATGTATGTGAATCATAAATGGTAATGTTTTTTCAGCACTAGATTTGCTTTTTTTTGTAGAAATTAAAGCATTACTTGAATTTTAAAAATGAAAGTGTCTTCCTTTGAGACTAAAATGATGAAACAATTTCCTGCATGAAGCTGTAATGCTTTCAGCAAATTAGCCCTATAAATCAAAACTACTGGCAAAGTTCCTCTTCTGAAAAGTAGCTGACTTGTTGTTTCATTTATTTGTCACAGGAAGGAAGGAAAAAAAAAAAAGAGAGCTTCTAGCATTTGTATTGAAAAATATTTGCCACTTTTCAGTAGGATTTGACCTGGTTCTTTTCATTTTGAATCAAGCAGCAGGTAAATTAATGCCTGCTTCTCCATCATAAGCTGCTTCAAATGTTTGTATATTTTAATGAAGTAATTTCAATTATACTAATCAGTCTTTGTAAATCTTAAACATGAGAATTATATCTTTTGATTTAATATAATTTTGTTATCTTTCTAGAGAAAAGTTAAAGGTTGGCTGGATGATGATAACTTAAATTTTTATCGCCTTCTATATGACTTCGCAATTATATTCTTCTTAGCTTTTTATCTAGTGTTTTGTTTTTTTTCCTCATCAAGCAAACTGAAAAAAAATCTGGAAATACTAACTCTCATATAGGTAGATAGTTCACATAGCAGCTCTCTGGGGTGGTGGTAAAACAGCTTGATGTCAGTCTCAGGTTATATTATATTAAATCATCCAGGGTGGTCCAGCTATTAGTTGCTGGGTAAAATGTGCGTTTCTTAAATACCATGCCTCCGTGTGCTGCAATGACAAGGAGTGCTGATGCCAGAATCCAACCTTGTTATATCCGGGGCTGGTGTGGGGAATGTTTGATCAGAGGTCATATTCTTCTCCTTTGCTGCCTGTTTCTATTTTTCTGCGATTTAGATCTTTCATTTGGTTTATCATTTTCTAAGCCTGACTTCTAGCTGCTTTCTTCTGCCCACGCAGCAGGCATTGTGCCTTTCCCTCCATTGTGGGCTTTTTTATTTTGCCATATCTTTCTGTGCTGTTTTCTCCAGTCTTCATGTTTGGTTTCTCCTCTTCTCTTGCCTCCAACCTCTGGTTTGTTTTCATCAGTCACGAATCTCTTAATGGAGGTGCAGGACAGCCTTCAGATCTCCACCCTTGCTGAACTGGTACTCTGGGCTATCTACTTGGTAGGAGAGGGATTGCTTCCTCTTTTGGATGTCTGGGTGTAAGCATGGGAGATGCTTTCTTATATCTGTTCTTGTGCTCTTAAACATGGCAATTCCTTATAGAGAGAGTGAGTATGGGAAAGACCCCCAGGAGCTGGGTTGATGTATTTAGAGCAAATGGGGTGTTAGGGGTTTATCTGCAAATCTCTGACAAGCCTCTGTGGGCAGTTTCAGGAGCCATTATCTTGCTTAGGTCAAGTAAAGGAATCCCTGAAGGTACCCTAAAAACAACCTCTGTAGTAGCTTACCTAGTTCTAGGGTTTTTTAGTGATCAGTGCTTTTATATTTTTTTTAATACTGGGGTGGGAATTCCCTTCTTCCTCAGCCACCTTCTGAGAAACAGTTGAACTCTTCCAAAATAGCTAAAATTTTCCAAAAATGCTGTACTCATTATAGACATCTGGGAAAACTTCAGTATATTAGCTTGGCAAAGACACAACAAAGAGAAAAGTCATAAAGGGAAGCTATTGGACAGTTTTCATTTTAGTTTTTGCTACATGTACAGAGCTTTCTCAGCGCTGACCTTTCGAAGCAGAGTGTTCTGACCTGTAGTATACGTTGGCATGAGAGCGAGCTATTGAACTAACAGTCCAAAAAATAAATCTATCTGAAGTCCACTACTTGCCTCAGCCTTAAAGTATTAGATTAGTGCATGTTCTTTGTAGTACAAGCTATTGCCTTAAATATTTGATTCTTAAACATGTAAGCTTGCAATCAGGAAGCATACTTGTTCTTTGTAAAGTGAAGCTGCTGTGGATTTGTGGTAATCTAGGCTTTTATTTCATATGGGCAGTGTATAATTCACGTAGCATACCTTAATGGAGAAATGGGGAGGGGGAGGGAACACAAACTAAGGAATTTACACTGAAAGTACTAGAAACTAAGCATGCTTTCACTTGTTTTTAAGTACAGTAGAAAAAGGCAAAGTTAGCAGTAAAAACAGTGTCTGAAGTATTATGTTGAAGGTTGCTAGTTAACTGTTAATTAAACCAATTGAGTGATTTATGTATGTATTAGCAGTTGTATTTGACTCTGAAACTAGGAAGTGATGATAGCCTCTTTCATATATACATAGTTTTCAATCTTGACTTTATTTTATGACTTTCTTTTAGAAAATGCACAGGTCTGAGGCACTGGGAGCATGTCTTCGGGTTCTGCCTACACGTAGCAGTTCTCTTAAGAGCTGTTGAATATAACTTATACAAGAGTGGTAGCCTGTCATGAATGTAGGTGTCTTTTCTAGCCTGAATCTGAACAAATGAAGAATGTTATTTGACATCTCCGTCACTAAGGGCTGCTTTTGTTAATTTCTATGATTTTTGTCACTTTGTCATTGTTCTGCCATTCTTGTTCTTGTATGTCTTGTCTTTTTTGGTTGGGTAGGTTTTTTTTGTTTTGTTTTTGCTAGGCAGCTTTGTAAAGCTACCATCTCATGAGCGTTTTGTTACTCACATTCCGTTCTTGTGCTGTACCAGAGTTGGTGACCGTGTTCCATCGGTGGAAGAGATGAGTGAAAGCCGCTGGCTGTATTTCAGGTGACACTGAGCTGCTTTCCCTGATACCGAACTAACCTGGTGCTTGGCTTTCTTCATCTTTATAACACTGTGCTCTTTTTCTGTTCTATGGCATGCCACTGCTGCATCTCCTCTTTTGCAGTGCCGTAGATACTCCTCACTTCTGAATTAGTTCTCGTCTTGTGAGCTGGGAGAGTGTGGATCATTCATTGTCTTCAGCTTAAAGACAAAACCAACAAAACAAAAAATACCTTTAACTCTTGTGTATGGGTAAAAAATGAAGCAAAACTAGTGTCTCTGGCCTGTGAGGACTTGAAAGCTGAGAAGTTATGGATGTGATCCTTAATCACGCAGATGGTCTTAGGCACTCCATGGAATTGTCATACAGCTGTTCAGGTGAGAAGGACTTCTGTGGACGATTTAGCCCAGCCTCCTTGGGATCTATTTTTAAAAGCAAGGGTTGACAGAATGCTTTGTAGGAAGATGCTAGTAAGGGTGGAGAACACACAGAATGCTAGACTTCTCCAGCTGGTGGCTTCTAGAACTGTTACAGACAAATAACCCACACTCTACCTCCCCCCTCGCCCTGCTGGCCACGCTGCTTTTGATGCAGCCCAGGATACGTTTGGCTTTCTGGCCTGCAAGCGCACACTGCTGGCTCATGTTGAGCTTCTCATCTACCAGTATCCCCCAGGTCCTTCTCCTCAGAGCTGCTCTCAGTCATTCTCTGCCCAGCCTCCATTTGTGCTTGGGATTGCCCTGGCCCAGGTGCAGGACCTTGCACTTGGACTTGTAGAACTTCATCAGGTTCGCACAGGCCCACCTCTCAAGCCTGCCCAGGTCCCTCTGGATGGCATCCCTTCCCTCCAGCGTGTTGACTGCACCACACAGCTCGGTGTCACTGGCAACCTTGCTGAGGGTGCACTCAGTCCCACTGCCCATGTCACTGACAAAGATGTTAAGCAGTGCTGGTCCAGGGGACTCTGTTAGAAACTGGGGGGGTGCAGGGCCTACAGAAACCATGCTTGTCATTAGAGCTGGGTGTATGTACCTTGAAACTTGATTAGGCAGACTTGTTATGAATAATAAATGTTTTCTATCCACTTCACTCTAGTACAGCAGATAAAATATACTCTACACTGGTTGAAAGATAGATTACTATTTTGAATTCCCACATCTACTTTTTGTATTTGGTGTTAAACTGAACTGAGGGATAAGCTTTGAAACAATAAAATAAAAAAAAAAGGTGGCTTAAAGAAAAGGAATTCATTAGAAACACTCAAATATAAATTACACTGAAGAATAACTTCGGAAAATGTTAAAAATGTGAGTCTGTGTATTTGCATTATTTCAGTGTTGAAAGAAACTTATGTAGTAAGAACTTGTCTTATTTTTATTTCTTGAAAGCTGAAACGTTTTAATATAGAACAGTGTTTTCTTATTCAGGAAGTCAGTGAACCTGGCCTGTAATGTACTATGACTTTTTCACTGACCAGTATGGTCGTCCTGCTCTGGTCCCCTAAGCCCCATTCCACTGCCCTGGGGAAGTTAAAAAGTCTGCAAAATCAAACGCACAACCTTATCAAATAAAACCTGAGATGTTCTGAATTGTTTGTTTTTGTACAATGTAAAGTGAATGCGTAGCATAGGGAGTTAAAACTATTTTGGATGTTTGAGATATGTTTGTCTTCTGGAACAAGTTTCGTGAACTCACCATTTATATTGCCAGTCACAAGGCTAAGTCGAGCATGGTGGATGTTTGTAGTGCATTGAGCCTCCCTGATGTGTAGTTGGAGTGAGAAATGCCACAAATCTTTTATTGTTTTTATTTATGAAGGAATGTGCAATCTTGTATATGGCCATATTGGGCCTGTTTCCTGATGTTGCTTGTCAACTTTGAGTGAAGCCTCATCAGATAACTGATTTGTCTGTCTGTAGAAAATCCTTCTTATCTCTTCACTGCTTAGCAGTAGCCTAAGCAGTAATGTGTAAGCCCTTGTAACCTTTCCAAGCTCTTGTGTGTGGCATTTCATTCTGGCATGTGTTACAATCCAGTACTCAATCTATCTGACCAGTACTCCCATCTGTCTACTGTTAAATTTGCAAAGCTTTTTAGTCTCTGTGGCTGGTCAGTGCCAATGAAATCCCAGGCCAAATGTGCCTAAGGGTTAAGATGGTTCTCTCTGTTTCTTTGCTATGAAAGGAAAAACAAAGGGATGAAGAAAGAAAAGACAGGAAAAATCAAAGCAGAGGAGTTGGATTAGCAGTAGCTAGTCAGCACTAGTTCAATGTGAGGATGCTGCAGGCTGTCTTAGAGCGACCTCCTGGATTTTCTCTGAACTACATTAAGTTCTGTGAAGCCTTGAGTCCACAAGGATGATTTAAACATTGAGTTCAATGCCTACTTTTTTTTTTTAATTTCCTCTCAAAGTTCTGCCCTGTATGCTGTTTAATGGTGTTCCTTTTAGTTTAATCAATGCAATCTTCTGTGTCTGATGGTAAGTCATGTGTGGATCGCTGTTTGCCTTACACAAGCATGCATCCCCTGGATACACAAATGATATGGTCTTACCTGCAATGTTCTGTTGGTTTCTGGTTATCCTGTCTCAGAAGGGAGGTTGCATAGACACTGTGGCTAGAAATAGCTGACACAGTCTAAGTAAAAATAAATGACACTAGACCAGCTCTGTCCCTTCCTGGTGGGGGGTGAATAAATGTGAGCTGTTTCAGGCAATGTTTTTTAGTTCATGCATTTTTCTACACAACAAATGCAACAGTTTGACACTGACAATCTTGCCTTACACATGAGGTTGTACTTCACTGCAGAACTTAAACCACCAGAGATTGAGACATGAATGGGATTTGAGGCTAGACAAGTCTAATCTTAACGGATCAGAAAACATAAACATAATTAAAAGGGTCAGATTAAATACCTGTCTAGGGTAGGAGGGCTATGTGAAAGGATGGTCCAGTAGTAAGATGCCTGCTACCTATGCAAAAGAGAGTAGTCATCCACCATCTTACTATAATGACCCTTCCTCAGATGAGAGGCTGCAGTAGACAGACCGCCTGCTAATGCATTGTGACTGTTTTGTGTAAGGTGAACAAAATTTGCAGGAACTAACGGTACAAACCTTCATAAAGTATTTTTGTTGCTTTGCACTGTCAGTGCCTTAAAATGGTGCGTGTGTATGGGTTTTGTTTCTGTTTTCTTAATAGTATATTAGCTGTGAGATAGGCCTGAGAGTAGCTCAAAGTTATTTGCCATGTCAAATATTTAGGCTGGACTTATCCTTAGTCTCTGGTTTCCTGCTGCTGGACATGAGGAATCTTCACTGAAGAGGACGTCACCTACAATTCACCTGTTTAGGCCAAAAATAGTATTTGCCAGTGTCTTAAAAGAGTTGGCAACAAAGGTAAGCAGTTAAAGCTGATGCTGAGGTAGAGTTAAAGCTGTTATCTGCAGGTAGTAGTTGCTGCTTAAGTGAAAAAGCATCCTGTTTGTTCCTATGTAACCGCACGGGAATAATGGACAGCTCTTCCTCAAACTATTCTTATCTCTCTGAATGCAGCTTTGCTGGATGCTTAAAGTGCTTTTAAAATGCATTCTGCCAAACTTACAGCATTTGCAATCCTCAGTAACACCACTTGCTTTGTTTTCCTGATGTTTCTGTAGGGTTGGGGTTGACCCAGATCAGGATCCTCCACCTACTAATGACAGCTTTCAAGTCTTACAAGGAGTAAGTAATTACATAACTTCTCTATTAGGCTGATCTTATTTTATAACGTAGGATGGTAAAGAACTGCAGAAGCTACATGCGTGCATGGGTGAAAGCTTTCTCTCTTAGCTGGCAAATCGATAATGCATTTTACTTCATAGTGTTCAAGTAACACCCACCAAAAACATTGTGTTGTTGGGTATAACACTGCAGCGTCGCTCTGCATTTCAAATTTTGGCATGTGTATATGTAAATATAAGGCATCAAAACTCTTCCCAAAGCTACTAACACAACCTATAACAATGTGCTTTCCTCTTCCCTCACCCACCGCCCAACATGCTTACTTTTAACATTCTACAACACGAATGGTCCTCCCTTAGACTGACACACAGATAATCGTCGTCGTTTTTGTCCAGTAGTTGATAGCAAATTTTGGCCTTTGGACTTGATTTGAATCAAAGATTGTTTGCTAATCAGACTTCAACTCCTGTATGCCATATTACAGCCCGGTTGGATCTTGACTCAACTACCTACCCTTGAGGCAGAAGGAGTATTGGAAAACTATCATCTTCAACAAACTTGCTGTGAATCTCCAGCGCAGTGTTCTATGAATCAGTAACAGTCTGAGTTGCTTTTTTTTTTCCATGCAATATGTTATGTGCAAACAAGATTACTGAAAGAATGTTGTCTGTACCAGAAACTTTGGTTTTCCTCATCTGTAAATTGAGTGAATTCACAGGAGGAGTGAAAGGTCTGGAAAGAAAACATTTCCTGAGGTTTAACTGGGAGCTTCCTCTGTGCAAGGACATCTTCATCACAGGTTCCTCTGTTCAGACCTTAGTTTACACTCTCCCAGACAGTGTACTGCTTGACAGTAATCGTTCAGTAGCGTGACTGATTAGTTATGTAGGAATCTGCTAGAGGAAAGTGAGGTTGAATGGCAGGAAATAAGATGACTGAAGCCAGAGGATGAACAGAGCACAAGCATGTGAGCTTTGCCGTGTAAACCCCAAGTTGTATGATGCTGGTGGTCAGGCTGGCTGTTACTCCGTTTGGGATCATCTTTATTAGTGGTCTCCTGCCTTGTGTAGGTGTGGTGGTTTTCTTGTTGTTCTTCTTTTCCTGTTTGTGACGGGTTCTGCAGATGCCTACCTGCTCAGGAAGCATTTATTTCATTGCAGAAACTGAATTAGGCATCTCTGTGTTCTTTGTAGAAGCCTGGGTCCAGCACATAATAGATTCCTGTAGATATTGTATCTATTCTATAGATTGTGTGTCTATCTGGAAGCAACCAGAAGGCCAGGCTTCAGAACACCATCTACAATGAAGGCCACAGTTATGGCATAAAACCAAGGTTAGGAAGTGGTATCAGGGTAAGATGACTTTCAGACTGAGCTTGTCAGTATTTGAGAAATTGTTTTAACAGGAAATAGCCACAGCCAGAACATGAGTATTCTGTTCTCATTCAGTGTCGGGGTGGAAATAACTTGTTTGTTTTTTTCCCATGTAAACATAAAGCACTTACCCATTTGTTTCCCTCTTTAGCTGTGTATTACATTCCTACTGGAATCCATTAGTCAGTTCCCTTTGGATTCCTCTGTCTTTCACAAAGCCAAGACTGGCTGCAAGTCACAGTTAAAGAAAATACATTGTTTGGGATGGGGCAGGGGGAAAAATGAATGTGTACTATGGTTTAACTCTTGGTGAACCATATCATAGGGTTTTTTTGCAGATGGGAAGTACGCAGGGCAATTCTATCAAAACTGCTGGAAAAGAACACTGCTGGAAGATGATTCACGCAAGGCGTTTTCGCATCATCTGTTTTCCTGGGTTTAACTTTGGTCTCTGTCCAAGAAAAAAAAAAGTAACAAAAGTGTGTTTAAAAAAAAAAAAAAAAGAAAACCACAAATGCAGCTGCAGACCAGCTGGTGTGATGACATGCAGCACAGCTAGTGAAGGGACTATATTTAACTGTTAGCACTTCTGAGGGCTGCTGTGATCTAGCACTTAGGAAATTTGCATAACCTTCCTCAATTGTGATTTTTATGTGGATTCCCTGTTAAGCATATTTCTTATAAGCCTGATGTGTTTAATCAGGTTTGCAAAAATTTATCAGGTATAGTAAATTCTCTTGTTCTTTCAAGGATGTAGTAGGCTTAAGGGAAAACATAAAATACTGCTAGAGTTAAGGAAGCCAGCTGAGTAATGAAAATGAATCAGTCTGGACTGTCTCAGTTCATTTATTTGACAGGGTGGGGGACAGGATATCAGTGAGGCTTATTTCTCAGTTTTGAACTTCTTTCCTTATCATGTAGTCAGGGCAGTAATAGGTAAACTTTAAGGCTTAAGGTAACTTGGTGGCAGGGAGTTTATTAAGGTAACTTGAGGATAATGAAGAGAGCCTGCTTGTTCTCTGCACAGTCATTTCTGGTCTTTCTAAGGAAAGTAACATCAGTATAAGTCTCTAAATAGTTTTCTCCTGCAGTCTCTGTACAGTACTGAAGTCATTTGGCTTTGCATAGGCCATTATAATGTGAATGACTGGAATGTATGACTTCTTTTTTTCTTCCCTCCCCATAATAATGAATATGCTTTTATCTTATTTTTAGGATGGCCCAGATTCTGAAAGAAGGAACAGAACGAAGCAGGAAAGTGCTTGGCTTTTCAGGCTATGGTATAGCTTTGACCATAAGTATCCTTCTGAAAACACAGCTTCACTTCAAGACGTGAAATATTCAGACTTTTTTTCTTGCCATATACCCATATGCAGCTTTAAGCACTTGCGAGAGTCAGGCGTGATAAAGATCAAGTATTTGACAAGGCACAACTGAAACTTCACCTCGCTGACTCAGAAAACGGACGTTTCCATTTCATGCACGGTATCTCACATTTGCCAGATGACCAGAAAAAAAAAAGTCAGTCCTGTGAGCTGAGGTTTTGCTTAACAGTAAGACAGACAATTAACTATTCCAATGAGTATGAACGTAGAGCGTGTCTTTTTGTGTCTATATAGTACTGTACAACCTTTCTGAAGCTGTTTATGCTGTTTAGATAGCCTTGGTTGAACTTCATAATAATTTTTATGTACCTGTCCCATCCTTCATGCTTGAGTTTGTTGGCTTTTTCTTTTTTTAAACTAGTTAGTGTATTCCTAATCAATATATTGTACAGGTGTCCCTCCTCAATGTTTTATATTCACTTAGTAGAAAATGGGAAAGCTAAAAATGGGAAAGCTAATCTTGTGGCCATGCCAAGTCACTTTTAACTAAAAACTTAGACATTTCAGTATTTGATTCCTGGTAATTTGTGGGATATTAAAGATACCTAAATACCTGTGACAGGGCCTTAATCTTATTGCAGCTTGCACCTGAGAAATTAATAAATGGCCTGAGAACTTGTCCATTGGTGGTTGACATGTTGCTGGCCTGGTTGGAGCACATTTGTTTCCTTCCTTGCTTTGTACATCAAGATCAACCATTCATGGAAACCAAGGTATAGTGTTGGAAGCATTTGGATCCAACTAGCACTTCCCTATTCAGGATAAAATCTGTGACTGATGCTTTCAGATGATGCAGTAGTGGGACAAAGCCCAGAAGGGTGTGTGCGCGCTAGTTTAAATATTCATAACTGTTAATGATTTAAAGTAAACAGTTTAAATGTAGTGACTGGTGTCCAAGTGCATCAAGGTCATTTTTTGTTCAAATACCATATTCGTATTTTAAAAACAACCAACCAAACAAAAAGACTTGTGTGGTGAGAGCGGGACGTGGCTGTGACTGACTGCCTTCCGCCCACCCCCCAAGGAAGCAGAAGCAGAGCTGTCCTCTTCCCCTGCCTTTACAAAGGGGATGTGCCCTATGAATAACAGGAGTAGTTGGCAATGCTGACTTCCCTTCAGCTGACACCAGCACAAGTGCAGTCCCCAACAGCCCCAGCAAGGGGGGAGAAGAGAGGGGGGGAGTGCTAAGTGGAAATTACAGCTTAATGAGCTGTTTCACAGAACTTTTATTTAAAGGATGCTGGTAATGCACTTGCTTTTTCAGTAGCAACTAGCAATCTTTAGTGAAGCTTTCTGTGAAGTTTATGCTGAGGAAACTGACGTGCAGAGGCAGAGCTGTCGTACTGTATCTTAAGTTAAATTCTGCTACTTCTCTTGTAAGGAAGCATTCAGATAAACATCTGCTGGGCGGGTTTTAGTTGCACCTAGAGGATGATCTGCAGAGTTGTCACCTCTATATTTACATCTAAATATCAAAATATTTTTTGCTGATGCATTCACTTGTTTTTTGAGTAGAAAGGTAGTTTGTCTCAAAAATCACTCTTCGCAGGAATGAAATTTAACTTGAAAAAGATCTAAGATGCATTAGGCAGTGTGCTCTAATGCTGGCTATTTTCTGCAGAGCACGGTGTGGAGGAGTAACTGGGAACTTCATTCCTGTGGAATGTGGAGTTCATTCAATGTCATTGGCTTTTCTCTGGGTGCAGCCCCAATTGTTAAATGTGAGAGAAACAACAACTCAGATGAAGTACCAGGTGTCTTTTAGTGGGCTTGCTTTTTTTATGATTGATTTGCTACTTGCCTGTCTGCCACAGGGAAACACTTAGGCAGGTAGGTTAGTGTAAGGGCTGGGGGGAGAGTTTTTCTTTCCAGGACTGGATGTAGCCACACTGTTAGCAGAGGAGGTAAGGAGGAAATATAACCCTGCAGTGGCATCATCACACCACTATGTGCTCAAGTCAATGCACTATGCCAGGCTTTGCCAAAGAGGAGGGATACTCCTTGGCTAAAACTACTTTTTTTTTTAATTCTCCTCACCTTCCCTAAACCTGCATCTGTTGAGTTAGAATGAGGGAAACTATTAATTCACACATGGACTTGATTCTCTCTGTGTATAAAGGCTTAAAGTAGCTAGAATACCTGTATCATGTTTGCATTTAAAATAAGCAGACTCACTTAAAAAAAAAAAAAAACAAACAAAAAAAACCACTTTTGTTTCTGATTTCAGACAACGTTTGGACATCTTAGCACTCTCCCCGAGCTCTGTTCTTGAGCCAGGCAGGATTAGCATGCTGCTCTGTAGCAGGGACACCTTTTTTGACTCATGAGTAAATTTTTTTGACTCCTCAGTCATATCATCAGTCTAGAGTAATAGTGTGAACAAACATGGATTTGTTTGGAAGATTCCAGGTCTACTCCTGATCTATGGTTGCATCTGTGGCTCACTGACCAGCTAGTAGTGGACCAGTTCAGGTGACTGTAGTGTGCATGCAACATCCTCAAAACAGTATTTCATCATTGGCGTGTGTTAAGCCACATAGGTATGCCACCTTGTTATCTCTAGCTTGCAACCTCAACACTGTGCTCCCACCTGCAGAGCAGAAATACCCTTGGACCTAATAAAATTAAAGCACTTGTACCTCTGCTTGCTTCTCCTGACTTCAGCAAGCCCAAAAGCTTGAAGTGTTGCAACTACATGAAACTACAATAAGGGAGTTAGCTAGTTCCCCTTGCAGAAAACGTGGGTAAAGAAGCTGCCCTAAAAAGGATCAAGGGAACATTGGGGTGGGGGAAGGGAGATGTTTTTAATTTATTTGTTTATAAATGCAGATTTTTCAATGGATGTTACACGCAGTTATTGAGCAACACACAGATCAAAGGCAGAACCGTATTTATGTACAACTGTCTTTTTATTTTAAATAGTGGTTTTCAATTGCTGTTCTGTTTTCCTTAACTACTTAAGTTATTTAAAGCCAATTCTCACTCACAGTGGCCCTCCATTAACCACAACTCTACCCAGCTGGTGTGGCCTCATAGCCCGCTGCCTGACGAGTCCCCAGGTTTATGATGTAAGTAGAGTAACTCAATACTTTTTTTTATGTATTTATCTTCACCAAAGCATTCTTTTAAGAAAAGATGGTATGATTTACTTATTGTATGTAAGTGCTGGTAAGTGATCGTAGTAAATTGCTTCCAAATATTATGTCTGTTCTTAACACTTTTAGACAAGATTGTTTTCTTGTTACTGCTAGGCTAGTATTGAGGTCTACTTCAGAAAAGACACTGACATGTTTACCCATGCCAGAAAGAAATCTGGTAGAATGTCCCTTCGTTGTTTCCACAGTGAAATTTAAGATCACATTTCAGAAACTGTTGATCAGTTGCTTATCTCAGTCTAGCAGGGCAGTATACTACTTTTGCAGCCACGTCTTGCAATAATTAATGCTTCGTTCTCCTGTTACTCTTGCAGGATCCTGATACATGTGATACATGTCATTCCTATCTGTAAAGTGCTTCTTAAATCTACAACTTTTTATGAACTGCTTGTAAACAAAATCTTAGTACTGTGTGATCATTTCAGTTTGCAGGTTCTCCAGAATGGTAACATCTTTGTTATGTTCAAGTAGCACAGCCAGTTCTCTATTAATTTTGGACCAGACTTCTATTTTTCCCCCAGAAACTTAAAAATTCCACGTGCAACTTTGATATATTTCCCTGCATTTCTTTTTGTATTATTAGAATCTTACTTTTATCTGACAGTAAAACTTCAAAGAAATTTTCCTCTTCCACTGCTTATTTAGAGCTATTAGTAATGCAAGAAATTGGCCTTGTTCCCATCTTTGCAATGCCATTGGAGATCTTAAAACAGATCTAGGCTGGAAAGCATCCATCAGAGCAATTAGCCTACTTGTGTGTTGCACATGTGGCTATCTGTGTATGATCTTATAAGATTACTTTTCCAGTAACAGAGGATCTAACCAGAATGAGCATGTAGTTTTGGCTTTCGTTTTCTCTACCAATTTGGCTCTTTCTTTACTCATTATTAACGACTGCCATTAGCTACAACTGATTTATTTAATTGGATTGGTTCTGTGGCATACCTCACCATCCTGTCTTGAGGTGTTAGCTTCATCACTGCATAATTCACTACTTATGTAAAAAAATGTTAAAAGCCTGCATACTTTTTTTTTTTAAACCCATATGATGTG
This sequence comes from Anser cygnoides, assembly GCF_040182565.1. Classification (NCBI taxonomy): domain Eukaryota; kingdom Metazoa; phylum Chordata; class Aves; order Anseriformes; family Anatidae; genus Anser; species Anser cygnoides. The sequence goes on from NC_089873.1 coordinate 139,752,989, forward strand.
GAACTTTCATGTTGTAGTCTTTCTTATTGTTCCTATTTTGGTGCATTTCTACATTAGGATTAGGAATATCAATTTGAGATGCAATTTCTAGTTCCCTTTCCAGGTATCTTAACTCTGTGATTGCTTTTCATTTATTTGCATGGCTGCCCTTGCAGCCATTACCAGCTAGCATATTACTAGCTAGAACGCTAAGGAAGCTTCTTGCCTTCTGAAGTGCAGGTGAAGCAACTCAGAGCCATGTCTTTTGGGGAACGGAAACTGCTTGGAGTAGTTCTGCTTTTGTGAGGTATTTTTAGGAAAATTGCATGGTACATCTGAGAGGCTTAAAGACTGAAGACCTTGAATGTGTTTAAGGAAAAAAAAAAAGGCAATGTAGCTGGAAAACGTGTTTTGAATAGTAGAGAATCACAAGTGCACTGACTATGAGATTACAACATCTACATACTGTGGAAGAAGAAAGCATACAGGCATATGGCTTTATATACTCACATCTTTCTCTCCTGGTATTTTCTGCAGTGCATGACCACTTGGAGGGCTTTCCAATTTGTCCCAAACTAGTGTAGGCAATTTTTAATTCACTTTTGATGTGTCCTTTGAAACTTGCAGTAATTCTCTATTCTACCAACCACTTATCCCATTTGGAAGAAGGATCTATATTCTCATCTGCTCTTCCTGATGAAGCACTGCTGGGGACTTTGTTTTTGCTTGGTTGTTCAGGCGTGTCTTCTGTGTCCTACACATGTCCCCACCCACTTTTTTGAATGTTTAGCTCTTGCACCATACACAGTGTGACACTTGGTATGACAGTAGAGAGAAGTGGTTTTCTAAATATGTAAATCCAATAAAGAAACTTTGTTTGCAGTATGTCTGAGTCTTGGGGAAAGGAACTCTCAAAACTGGTGAGAACTGTTGTTTCCTCACCTCAGCCCCCTCTTCCTAGTGGATCTAGCTTTATAGCAGAAATTTAGTTTCCTTGATGGATTTGAACTCAACTGAGAACTAGAGAAACTCTAAGCAGAGCATCAGATTTAACTTGTAATATATTTTGCATGCATAGTACATGACGCTTTTACTTTGGAGCCACAAGATAAGTAACTTCTGATGCAAGTTTTGTCATTTGTGATGCCTGTGCTGTATCTGCTACCAGCAGTGGAAATAGTGCCTACCAGTGTTTTGCACATGTAGCATGCTTTGTGCTTATTTTCATACTGCCTTAAGAGGCAATAAAGACCACCATTGTGAGCAGTAACTCTAAATAAGCTCTAGCAGTGTGAACATCTCCAGCATGTGGTCATAGGCATGTGACCTCTCAAACAAATTTTACGACAAATTGGACAGAATGCTGTGAAGTCCGTGGGTTACAGTGCCCAAGTTGAAACAAGATTCAGTCTTTTGTAGAATGTTGGATTTAGGTACTTTGACATGATAGTTTTTAAGTAGTGAAGTTCAGACCTGTATTTCTTGAGCGAATTGAAGTTACTCTTAGAGAATTGTAGGGGATTGTAGGGGCCAGTTTAGGGTTATTCTTGGAAGAATTTCAAGTCTCGAGGGACCTACTTGGATACATTTCCTGTCTTTCTTGAAAGAATTGTTCATGCTGCGTGAAGCACAGTAGGTTTATTCATGCATCCTCTGTCCTTGCAAACATAGCATCAAATGCGTATACTACATGGGCTTGTTCATGTATGTTCTCCGGGGAAGCGTGTGAAATGAATTGCCCGCTGTTGGTAGTGTACTTCAGAAGTGAAACAAGTACGAGGAGCTTGCCTCACACAAAGCAATGTTTGTTCAGTACATTGAGAGAAAGCTCAGTGCTTTCTCCAGAACTGATCATGTTTATGTAAAAGTACAACCTGGGAAAACCAGAAAAGATTTAGTCAGGAATTGCCACATAGTATAAGGCTTGCGGCCCCCCTCTCTACTCAATATTTTTCTTCCAAAAGCTGTTCAGCCTTTTGGTTGGGGAAGCTCAGGTGTAATGTGTGTTCTTACTAGTTTCACATCTGGTATGCCCTTGCTGCCAGGACTTGCTCTGAAGTGGCATTGTGGAGTCAGGAGGTGACTTGGGTGCTTGCTGAACTGCTCCACATATTGCCCTGGTATTGATCGCAGCACCTCCAAGTGCGCTGTCTGCCCTCCCTTTGCTTCTCCGAGGGCAAACACCATGACAGGCAACTTGTGATACAGCTTTGCAACTACTTTAGCTTTTTAGAACATAAGTCTGCAGTCACAAACTACCCATTTTTTACTCATATTAATGTTTCTGCTTGTCATCTTAATTTGAATGTCTTCTTCAAAAATGGAATATAGAAGGATATCAGACTTTCTTAAACAGCTGGTTATTTTCTCTACCTTTTTTATTCATCTTGGTCTTATTCCCCAGACTTGCTTTTTTTTTGCAGTAGAAAGTTTATAAAGGCTGTTCTGTTCACTGTATCTGAACCTTTTAATTTTTACTTTTGTTCTCTTTAAGACAGTTCAGTAGTTTAGGTTTTTTTTTGCACTCAAAGGAAGAATCCCAAACTCTATTTGCTTTTTGAGAACAGTGCTCTTTATCACAGTAACATTATCTGTAGTAGGTGGTGATAAACTTGGATGCCACAAAGGTTCTGAGAAATTAGCATTCAGCCTAAGTAGGACTTGTCTTGTACCTGACACTGAACTGCGTCACTTACTTTTTTGTTGGTTTTGGTAAACTCCTGACACCTCTTTGAGTCCTGACTAGTTGACATTCTGTATCACCTAGAGAGTTATGCTGCTTTATTTTGAGTGGTTGTCGTTCTGAAATAAGGACAGGCAGTTTTCCCAGGAAGTTTTATTTAGCTAGGCACAGAGTTTTTCATCGCAGACAGATTAATCAAAATTGTCAGTCTCAAGCGTACTGAAATCCTGTTCTGCAATATAAGTAGGGTTTTCTGGTCAGGCTGATCTCACATAGCCTGCACCCTCCTTCCTTTCTTGTAGTGAAAGAAAATGATGTATTATGAGAATACAGTCCAGCCTACCAGGGAGAACACCAATACATGCACCTAAATTTCATTTTCTTGCTAGGCAATACGGAGCCATTCAGACAGAAAAATGCTTTCAGTTGCAAGACAGCAAGCTTATAGTACTGATAGTATTTTCTTTGAATATGAGGAAAACCCATTTTCTGACCAATTCAGCCTTTTATGAAGACCATGCTAAACAGCAGTGAAATATGGTGTAATGGCTTGCTGTTGTACTGTGCTGTGTAGGAAAACTAAATTCAAGTGTTTTATTATACTTCACTGATTTCTAGTCCTTGACAATATATTTCATCCCATCTCCATCAAAATAAATTCATAGGGTTTCATGAGCCACTTGCCTGAATGACTTTGAAAAGAGAACACTTCAGAACTAGTCACAAAATTATGAAGGAAGCATTTTCTTTTATCAGCCTTTCCTACTGCCAGGGCTCAGGAGTGTTCCTAAGAACTAGGTCAAGTAATTCTCAGTTTAGTATCAGGTAAACAGAGTAAGCAGATATTTGAAATGTGTTTAGTTCTTGAACTAAACAATTTGTCGAGGAAGCCTTGAATATAAAGAACTTGGACTTAATGAATTCTTAGCAGTTTACATGAGTCTTGCTTCTGAACTTGTCTAATTAACGAAAGATGCAACTCACTTTATCTGGAATTACTTAATTGTGCTTGGTCTCAAGTCTTTATTTTTCCTATACAGCCTTCTAAATTGTCATGCAAAAACCACCATAGACTGCTTCTCTTATACTTCTGGTAAATTTCCAGTGCTATTAAATTGCTAAATCTGTTCTTGGATTCAGCTCCCCCTCATCTATCCACAAGAGCAGTAGTTATTCAGGGAACAGTAATCTGATTTGCAAACACTGGGTTCAAGGTTATTTTTAACACCTTCTTAAAGTGGAATTTTACCTCTTGTTGCTTCTGTATTGACATGTAGGTAAACTTTCCTGTTCTGTTATCTTTCTGGCAAAGACCTAATGTTGTGCACCATACAAAGACTTTTCTCCTTTATTCCAGAATCAAGAACAGCTTAGAGAAGAGGATTCTGATTTTATTCTTAACGATGGTGACCTCACTGTGACATACGGTGACACAACAATAACTGCGAACGGTTCTTCAGGCCCCCATACAGCTACCACTAGCCTTGATGGCAGGAGAACAAAGAGTAGTTCAGAGGAGGCACTGGAACGCGACTTGGGAGCAGCAGACCATGAAGTTACAAGCAGGGGTACCCGGCTAGTTTTTCCTCTGGAAGACAATGCATGATTACTGACTCAGTAAAAACAACTTCTGCTCTGTGGATGGATCAAGGAAGACTGCAGGCCACTGTGTCACTTGAGGTGGGATGCTTATTTAAACAAGTTAATGTGTTTGAGTGGTTTTACTAAGGTCTGAAGATGTCCCCTATTTTTTACTCAAGATGCTGACAGTGGGGCTTTTCTAAATGTCTGCAAACAGACAAATGAAAACTGGTCACACTCTGCTTTTAAACCACACATTGAATCAAAGTATAATTAAGATGCTGCAGTTGTCTTGTTCAGCTGCAGCAGCTCTCTCTGAGAAGAGGTATGTGACAAAATTGTCATAGAACTGAGCTTGTCTTGGCTTAGCTTGTGAATGTGGAAGAAATACAAACAAGATGATTATGAGACAAAAAGGAACGTGTGTGTATCTGAATGTGGAGAGATCCATTGTTAACTCCTCTAGCAAGGATGAGGAATCTGGAGGTAAAATGGGACAGTATGGGACAGTAGGAGCACAGATGCGTGAATGCAGCACTGTGGCAAATCTGTTACTACAAGCTGTACTTAATGTGTTTCAGGGGAAAAAAAAAAAGGGAAAATAAGATTTCTTCACTGGACGTGTATTTAAATAGGAAGACAATGAGCTGTTTGTCCCCTTAGCTGTGGGAAACTTTACTACTACTATTAGCCTAACTTCTAGTGCCTCAGAAGAGTAACATCCAGCTTCATGTGGTCCAACACATGCCTGACCTCACACAAGCTTGGAGCCAGGCTCTTGAGCAGAAGTCACAAGGAAAAACTTTCTCTCCCTTAAAGCTATTAAAATCAGATGAAGATAGATGGAAATATGTTTGGGCTGGGGAAAACAGCTGATAAGAGGAGGAAAAATAAGGGAAAAGAAAAAGAGAGCAGTATTGAAGTTGCATGGAACTGTGAGGTTTCATATTTCTCAGAAGAATCCATAGACTCTGCTTACAGTTCCTGTGTGACAAACAGCAAACATTTAATAATAAGGACAGACAAACATTACGGGCTTTACCATTTGTGTCTATCCTAAATGAAAGGTGTTTACTGCTCTTCTTTTTTGCAGAGTAGATGTGAAACTTCAGTGGGGCATTGCACAACAACATATAAACTACAGAAGTGACAAACTGTAGTATCATCTTAAATGTGAAAAGGAAAAAAAATCTTTGCCTAGTATTTAGCCCATTTACATGTAGGCTAGCTTTAACGTATTGCTTAATGCTTTTTACTTTCAAAGTGAGGCAGTATCATTGTCTTTGCCAGTAGCTGAAAACTGTTATGCTTTGAAGAGCAGTTCAGCTGTTTAAAGCATGCTAAAATGTCATTTCTCATGTCTCGAAAGGTTTATTTTTCAAACCATTCTGTGGCCCACTAATGTGATGCAATATCAGTTTGTCTAAAAATTGTGGTTTTATCTTGCTGCCATTTCAGTTGTTCGTCATAAAATTGTGTGTGAGTAAATACCCACTCTGTTTTTCCTCAACTATTAAACTTAATGATGGGCTAACAGTGGCAACTTACTGCTACAGAGAAACATTGCAGTTGTATCGTCTAAGTCTGCTTTCTTTCACGTGTTTGCTGATGAGTGATCTACCTCCTTGTGCATCCCTCCAAGATGAAATTTTTAAAGGGCATTGATCTGTAATGACTGTCTGACATTAAAGAAAAAAGACTCGAAGAAACAAAGAAGCTTTTTTGTGGGGAAAACTGGAGGTCTGAGCTCTGTTCTTAAATGGTAAACAGTAACAAACCCTGATGAAGATCTCTGAGAAGAACAAACTCAACAAAGACAAAGATGGCAACGATCCACACTCTATTTATACTGTTCGTGGTTTGTTTTATTCTCTTTTTTCTTAAGTGCTGGCAGTATAAAAAGTAGCTTAAAAATTACAAAAACAAGAGTCTTGAGGACCCACTCTGAGTGAGGACTTGAGACTTCAACAACAGTTAATTGAGTTATCAGCGAGTTGTATGAACCAAATTGTGGTTTGAGACAGTGAAATTTATCCAAAATAAATGTACATAATACTGTAAGGCAAACCTTTACATGCAGCTTGAAGCTGAAATGTACCAAATTACTTTGACTAAAAAACAGGGGCTTATGCAGAAATCTGTTCTTTAGAAGAAAGATTGTGTACAGATTGTAAAAATAAGAAATCTAATGAAATAGATTTTTTAGGAAGGCTAAGTCTTCCGAAAGCATCAGTAAATCAACCCAGTACAGATTTATCTGTCTGTTTATAATTTCTGTGGCAAAGATAGATGGCTGAGAGTGACTTTTTACACAGGCAGAAAGTGACAAGGCAAGGGGGAAGGGCTTTAAACTAAAAAACAGTAGGTTTAGGTTAGGTATAAGGAAAAAAATCTGTACTCAGATTGTGGTGGGGAACCGGCATAGGTTGCCCAGAGAAGCTGTGGATGCCCCATCCCTGGAGGTGTTCGAGGCCAGGCTGGATGGGGCTTTGGGCAACCTGGTCTGGTGGGAGGTGTCCCTGCCCATGGCAGGGGAGTTAGAATTAGGTGATGTTTAAGGTCCCTTCCGACCCTCGACCCAAGTCATTCCATAATTTTATGAATTAAGTTTGCCAGTAAACCTAAAATGTGGTTGTGAAAGGGTAGTGAAAGTAGACTGATCATTGATGAGAAGTGATGAATAAAGTAGTCTAACTTTTGTATTCAAAAAGTACTTGAAACACTTACCCAACATAATGAGGGGAGACCTGTATACACAACCTTAGTTTTATTACTTGATTTTTAAGTTCTTTTTAAAAATCTTTTAATTCTTTATTTTAAATCTTCCAAAATGTCAACTGAAATCTTCCACTGTCAACTGAGGGTAAGTTACACTATCTAGCCTTTTCTTACTACATTGATCCTTATACAAAATTCCCCATTTTCCTTTACTGAAAAAGTGGGGGGGGGATAAAAGCAAGAAAGAAAATACAAAACAAAAATATCTGCTTGCCCTGAAAAAACACTTTGTCCTGAAAAGCTGCGTATTTCACCAACTAGTGCTCTATAAAAGATCCTTACAGTTCCTTTACAGTAAGATCCTGAGCTGGCAAGAGCTTGACCTCCTGCACAGCAGATGTGTAATTTCTTAGAAGTTGTGCATGAGGTTTTGCATAGAGAAAACAGCCTCAGATTGTGATGAACGGCAATCGATATATACTAGCATCCATTTCTAATTGAAAGAGAAAACATGTAAGATGATGGTCTTCATTGAAAATGGTACTGCTATACTAGCGTGGGATGTTACAGCTTACGTGGCTGCCCTTGTAGTTGGGGCTGAGTGATTCCTCCTTGTAGGTTTTTGCTTACTGCATCATCAACTTACTGCTGGAAATCTTCACCTGAAGTTTCCAAGGTATCTCCTGGTATGAGTCCCTGGAGATGGGCAAAATGAAGTCCCTGGTCTTCTTTCAGTACTTCCCAGAAGCTAACACAGACAGTAAAGCAGGACTGGTCTGCAGTTGCTTGAATTCTCCTACAGACAAGTCTTTCTGATTTAATTCCATTACATGCCACAGCAATGTACAAGCAACACGTTAATGTGATATCTAGATACTAAGAAGTTACCTAAACCTCTGTGTTCATCTATAATGTTTGGTGAAGAATTTGGAAGAAATTTCCATTTACAGAACTCAGAACGCTAAAAATACCTAGACGAGGCATTTTTGTGCTTAGCCTGCTGTTAGCCTGCGTGAGTGTGAAACGAATCACTTGTACAACACGGCGTGTGTTTTCTGCAAAAGAGCTGATTCTCATAACGTCTGCAGGGTTATAGGCAGTTTATCAGTTAAAGTTGAGATGTAGGGTGGTTTTTTTTTTTCACATGGAAGGAATTGCCTTTGGGGAAAGGATTGCAGAAATTTTGAGGGGAGGAAAAAAATACAAATGTTTTTGGCTGAACTTCCAGTGAGCTGATCTGAGACAATACACTGCAAAGGTTAACATGCCTGCTGTTACGATAGCTACTCTGTTTTGCTCCTGGGGCGGTCAGAAGACCTCACAGTAGGAAGTCTAGCAACCTTATTAGACAGGGTAAGCAACTTATAATAATGAAGAGGCCACACCCCGTGATTTTAATCATTCAGCAAGACAATTTGTAGATTGGTGTGGAAAGGATGGTCTGTCTTGTATAACTTGCCTTGCACTCTCTCTTCTCACAGTATTGATTAGAGATTTTTTTTTTAATTCTGAACAGTAAAACAGGGGTAACTAATATGTTTCACATGCCTTTCAAGGAGAGTTTCAGTGTTTCTTTTAACTCTGTTTGAAGTAGCTCACAGGAATAACATGCTTGACCTCAGTCTTGGCAGACATGGTCTCTGCTTCTGCACAAGTGTGGGAATGGAATTTGAGCACTCAGAAGTCCCAGCGTGGTGTGCTTCTCTTTAAGATGAGGGTGAGGGGAGGACCTTCGCGGGGAGAACCAGCGGACTCTCAAATGCATCATCAGCAGGGACTATTCCTCTCCGAAACATTGAACTCATGACCCACTGAAACTTATAAACAAGGGAGGGTAAAACCCGACTGAGAGGCACAGAGCGTCATGTAGGAAAAAAGGCAGTAAATATCCCCAAATGGCCCCTGTGTCATCTTGGTCGTGACTGGAGTTGCAGAAAGCAGGACAGAGCTGCTTCGTAGCATGAATATGGTCCTAAGACAAAAACGTGTCGAGTAACAATTACACATGTCCCTACGTTGAAAACTTTTCTTTGTAAGAAGCAGCTCACACAAACCCTATCTGCAGTGTAGTTAGGAGGGTCCTGCTTCCCTAGTTTGGGGAGGAAATGTTCATATTCTGCAGTAAGAAACCACAGACACTTCTTGGCCTGTAATCCTGGGAGTGCCCTTCTGAAAAATAACTTCCAGTAGAAATGAGCCTGCAAAGTGAAAGAGAAGGAAAGTGGGGAGGAAATAGTGAATTTCAGAGCCAGGAAATGGCTTTAACAGGCAGCTTTACTGTGGGAACAGCAATGTAAACAATTGTTACTCTTAATCCTGCAGTCCTAAATGCTGAAAAGTTTTGGGGACTTCAGCATAACTTACACTTAAATAACGATGGGATAACACAACAGTAATTAAACTACCCCCGGCCTAATTCATCATAGATTCAAAGTCTGTCACAGGGACACCCTGATTTCCTTCTAGTCCAGGGCAAGGAAAGGAACTTTGAACAATTGCTTAAAAATAATTTCACAGCACTGCTCTGCTTTTTTGAATTTAGAAAGTCTTTAGTGACTTTGAAAGTCGTTCTTAGGGTAATATTAGTCAGATAAATATGGAAGTGCCTTAAATGTGCATACATACAAGGTGTAAATGTAGACCAATTATTTGCATCTGTTGCAGATTCAAATGACATTTCACATCTCAGTTTGATACATGATGTATACAAGCTTTTGCTATGGAACTTAATTGTGACAGACAAAGTGATTAAGTACTCGAATCAGTTCAGATTTTTGGGTAATAAAATGATCCATCTGGTTTGGATGCTTTAGCCAATACACCTTTATCCTATACTACTTTCTTAATCATGGAATAAAGAACTTTCTAGATTGCTTATACTCACTGTGTCAGGGAGCTTGGTGCTGTGGAAAAGCATCAGCAGGGAGGGAAATCCTGTAGCACTGGTGTGGATAAAGCCAGTGTCCCTCCCAGGTTCGTGCTCTGCAGTACAGAGCTGGAAAGGACTTAGGTTGGTGCATACAAACGGGCAGCAATCTTCATTCTGGGGAAAAAAAACATCTGGGTTAGCTCTAGCTTTTGTTAACATAATGCTTTTTCATTTAATTTTTGATGCCCCTAGTTTCCTGCACCTCATAACCTTTCAGAACTTGAAAGCATCCCATATAAGCACATTTGATATGCAAGATTTAAAAAAAAAAAAAGAAAAAAAAAGTTGGAGCAACATAGATGTAATTTTTGTGCCTGAGCACGATGTCAAAGCTATGCTACATTGTTAGCATAAAAAAAAAATCTGGTCAATTAGATAGCAATATTTTGAAATACTGCACTTATAGGGCCACTTTGATGTGGTTATTTGGAAGAAAAATGTGTTCCCTCAGAGAAAGTGAATGCTCGACTTAAAAGGGTTTTACTGCAGTGTTTACACATTTGGTTTTAGCCTATGAGAAATAGATTGGATTTATTTTTTAACTAAGACTTTGCTGCTCTTGCAGGGCGAGGGAGAAGTATGGTATGGTATAACATATTCATGCACTTCATTTCCAGATTTTAGTTTAATCAAGGATGTCATCGTCCACTGTCTGATTCTGAATTTCAGTCCTAGATTGCCTTACAGAGTGTCTTGATGCTGACACAGATTAATACCAGAAAGCAGCATGCCAGGAGACATTCTTCTAGATCATACCAGCATATTAGGAATAACCATTGTGAAATAACAGCTTCTAGCACAAGGGGTCACTTAAGGTAAGTTTGTCTGGTTTTAGTTTGGGAAATCAGAAGTAAAAGAAAGAGATATCACCATAGCTGGCTTAAGTGAAACTGGGAGAAGGTAAGCCAGCCAAGAATGTCTTAAATTTGCTTTCTTCCTTTAAGGGAGATTAGCCTTCTGTGCATTTCCTTAACAGTAACACTATATCCTGTAACTGCAGGGTATTTTTGTTGTTGTTTTGTTTTGTTTGTATTTTTGTGTGTGTGTGCATTAGTTGCGATCTGTTCATAGAGCACAAAATCATCATCAGCATTTTACCTGATTTTTATCAGTCTGCCATTTGCAGAACTCATCATCTGTTGCCACTTAAGATAACACATCAGTAAAGTTGCAGGAGCCGTCTTAAGGTTACTTCAGACGTAAATAGGCACTAGATAACCGAGGTATCTAGCGCTGTCCTGAGTAACACTGCTATGGGAGATGTTCTCTCCAAAATTTTTGGTAACTTCTGTTCCCTTGCTCTCAAAGCACCTAAACCCTGCGTTATCTGGCAGGTTCAAGCTGGGGCTGTGGCACGCGCTGTATCAGGGAGGTCCGTAGCACACGGGGTCAGTATCCTTCCCAGAGACAACGTTTGTCTCTTATGTGCATTTTTAATGACACTGAAGTAACTACAGTAAGCAGAGGGTTGGTAAAATTGGAATATAACACTACTTGGTGATACGTCCTCTTCGTAGTGGTGATAGCTACAGTAACTGCAAGCCTTCCAATATTTACACCGGAAGCTGTGGGGATATAAGGACAATAACTCTTTTTTGAGAGTTTGAGAGTTCCAGTTTGTTTTGATCTTAGGCTGCTCGTGCACTGAAAAAATGCAGGTGTTTTGGACATCTGGCTCGGGAGCTGAGTATTTTAATGATGTTAAATAGCAATGGATTATTGTTTAACTAAAAAAAGGGGGTTGGGGCAGAGAAAAAAAATATATTGTGAAAGCTCTGTTCTAGGGTGCTAGTAGTGGAGGAGGGGGAACAGAAACACCTGCTGGGCTTTCTGCCACTGGCTGTGTGTGTACATACGTAGCCAAACATTCAGTTGTGTGGGCAGGCATCGCTGTACTTTCAGCTGTGTTTGAAGACGTTGATTAAGGTCTCGTCCATGCATCCCTTTATAAGTGTCCAGAGGAGGGTGACGAAGATGGTGAAGGGCCTAGAGGGGAAGACGTATGAGGAGCGTCTGAGGTCACTGGGCCTGTTCAGCCTGGAGAAGAGGAGGCTGAGGGGGGACCTCATCGCAGTCTACAGCTTCCTCGCGAGGGGGAGTGGAGAGGCAGGTGACCTGTTCTCCATTATCACCAGTGATAGGACCCGTGGGAATGGTGTTTAGCTGAGGCAGGGGAAGTTTAGGCTGGACATCAGGAAGAGGTTCTTCACCGAGAGGGTGGTCGCACACTGGAACAGGCTCCCCAGTGAAGCAGTCACTGCACCGAGCCTGTCTGAATTTAAGAAGAGATTGGACTGTGCACTTAGTCACATGGTCTAAACTTTTGGGTAGACCTGTGCAGTGCCAGGAGTTGGACTTGATGATCCTTATGGGTCCCTTCCAACTCGGGATATTCTGTGTTTCTGTAAAAATAAGAGAACCCAGTGCTGCAGTGAGCTGCCGTGCTGCTAACAAGTTTCGGGTTAGGTGTGAACACAGGCACCTGTTGTAGGTCAGCAGAGTGCTGTCTTCACATTTTTTTACTGTCGAAGTCCACCATGTGTCCCTGCCATCGGCGTCCCCTGCAGCTTTGGTTGTCTTTGAAAAGGCACGAAACTGAAAAGGCAGAGCAAGGTAGAAAGGTGACGAGAAATCCAGTGTAATTTTCATGTAATGAGTAAATACCTGGGTTGTTTTGGTTTGGTAAAGGAGATGGCAAAGGGAGATCTGCTATGGCTTTGTAAAATTAAAATGTGGTACGGCAAAGGAGACCAGGGAGCAATTCACTAAAACAAATGGAAGGCTACTCGTTCACATGAAGTGGCAAATCAAAACCAAAGGCAGTGTTTTTACTCTAAACAAATAGTGAAACTTGCTGTCGCAGCCTTTGAACCCATTGATATGCTTTCGAACGAAAGTCAGCATTTCTGGTGAGAGCAGTTGCACTGACAGTGGTCGGACACAACCCAAACATGGCCCCTGCCTCAGGCAGTCCCTGAACAGCTGAAAAGCTGGGAGGGGGATGAACAACACCGCGCTGCATTGCTGTCCCCGAAGCATGCCGAGTGCCACTGTTGAGATGTATTTTCTTTTGTCTTCATATACGGGGAGCTACTCTCTGTTTTTTTAATAAAACAGATGAATGCTGGAAACGGCTGCCTTGTGTTAAACCCCTGTGCTGTACCTGTGCAGGCCCTGGGGCAGGAGACGTCAGGGCCCAGTGCAGCAGTTGCTCGTACAGAACTGCTCCAAGCAGCAGCGCATGAGTTGCTTTGACTGGCCGTCTTGTGAGAAGGCACGAAGCTTAGGCAGGATGCCAATTCTGTTGTGCGGTACTAGTGGACGACCTTATTTATCTTGCATTATCCTGCCATGCATTTTACACAGACATCACCCTACCTGCACACAAATTGGTGAGTTTTTTACTGTAGTGACCAGCTGGCTCTGGGATTATTTTTCATCTTAATGAAAACTGGAGCTCATTACTCTGAACGAATACTTCCCTCACACCTTCCCTTTTTCCCCTAAGCACACTGAAGAAATTGGCTCTGCTTGGTAGCTCATCAAGTCACTGGCATGGCTTGTGCAAACACCGTGACCCTTCTCTGAGCACGGACGGTCTGCCTCTTCCCATGGACACGATCTGAGGGCTTTGCTGCACTCTGCAAGAAGTGAGTCACTGTATTTTCTGGTGGCGGGGTGATCCACAGAGTCAGCAGATCCGAGCGTGAGATATTACAGTTCTAGTCAATGGAGGTGAAGCCTATCTCAGGCTCTCCTCGTCTCATTTCCCTACAAATAGCTGAAGGAGCGTTTTCAGTCATTAGAAGTGCTGCATTTTGTCTGTACTTGTCCATTCTGGTCAACGATGAGGTTATAAAAGTGACTGAACACGTTTTAGAAGTTGTTCTTGAGCCTCTCCAGGCAGGAAGTTTGGCTGAAGTACGTGTGCGCTCCAGGTTTGGGAGTGTGACTCTGCTAGTTCCCTATCCCTCTGTACATGCAAAGCGGGAGCTTGCTGACCGGGTGGCGCAGGTCCCTCTGTCCGCTCTGTGCCAGCCAGCTGCCCCCTGGCCCTGGAGTGGTCCTGCAGCCAGGAAGGGAAGCTCTGCAGTAAATCCGAAGGCGAGAAGCCTGTCGAGGCTTCCTGCAGTTAAGTAGGTTTTAGCATTTGTGAGAACGTGTGAAAGCTTGTAATCAGGTAAGTTATGAAATTCAGATCTGGTATTTAAAGAGAAAGGAACTCGTCTTCAACATTACCACATCATGTCTTGGAAAACTAAGACCTAAGAAGATTACAGCGCTTCCTGCCTGCAGCTACGCAGCCTCTTTGTTCGGGAGCCTGAAGATTTGATGCTTTTAATGCTACTTGTTTTCAGCTTCTTTTTTTTCCCAATCCAAATAAACCATTCTTTTGCAATATGCTTTCCTCAGATATTTGGGGACTTCCTTCTCAAGTTCTGAATAAAAATAATCTTTTTAAAGATACTCAGTAAATTTTCGGGATGCTAGCATCAGCTGAATATTTGAACTAGATCAAACAAGGGAGGAGTAGAAATAATGCTGTGAAATGGTGGTAAGAATTAAATTGTGCTTGACAAGCTGTGGAAGATCTGCACACTGCCTTTCCCCCAGGCAGTCTGTGTATTCCTTAATATAATCAATAAAGGATGTTTGTGTTTATCAGTCTAATATTGTTTCCATTGCAAGACATCATAGGTACTTAGACTGAGTTCAGTATTTGCAAAGAAACTGAATTTTGTTCATCTATTTTACCTCCTGTTTTCCCCAACCAAGACTGGGATCACTAAGTAAAAACTATTTATTCCTGTAAGACTAACCCCTACTCTAAGACCAAGTGATTTCTGCAACGCACTTGAAATAACATAAGTCATGTGTTTGTGAAGTTAGCAGCAAAGAGGTTTTTGTTTGTTGTTTTTTGTTTGTTTTTTTTAAAAAAAAGTCCAGTTTTGTGCAGTGTAATGCTTGAAAATGTGACTTTTTTCTGAATACCCTGTTTAAGTGTTCTGAGCCATCTGATTAATGAAATAAAATGGTCAAATCCGTGTCTATTTAAAATCTTAAAATCAAGTCTGCTCTCTTGTTATGGAACAAGAATTGTATTTAAATACTAAATGATGACATACGCTCTGAAAAATGGAAGCATAATCAGCTGTAATCTTCAGAAAACATGCTTTATTCTAGAGAGGCTGAGTAATTACACACATGCCCCAGTTACAGTCAGAAACTTGGGTTATGACACAAAATTTTAAATACCAAGCTGAAACGCCCCAGTTTCTAAATAGGAGCCCCAGCCTTGTCTTTCCAACAGAGCTTTTAGTCATTGTACTAAAAGAGGAGAGAGCTCTCGTGGGCTTAGTCATACTCTTCACCCTGCGCAGAAAATTGCTTCTCTTGTATTTGGTTTCTGAAATGGTGGCAGGAGGCAGAGCTGCCCTGCTGAGCTTTGCTGTGCTCACAGCCTCCTGGAGGGGTGCCTGGGGCAGGAGCAGAGTTGCACCCTCGCAGGTGGGGATCAACAACCTTCTGCTTCCAGACTGGTCCATCGCTACCCAAAAAGCACAATGCCACTTCCATTGTATGAACAACTGGCTCTCGACTGTATTTTTCTGTTCTGTTTCAACCAAAGGTAGCAATTCAGGTTTGGACCCCACGTAAATAGTAGCACTGAGCAATTTAAAGCAGCTGCAGGGAGGAAATCCCAGGGGATTTAGGTGCAGTCTTGTTTAGTCAGTTGGCTACACGAGGGAGTCTCCTCAGCACAAGCAACAAGCACGTCGGTAAAACCCTACTGCAAATACAGATAAAGTATGGTTTACCCTGAGAATTGGTATTTAGGAAGGGGGGAGCAGGGAATAACACCATCAAATTTCTGTGCTTCTCCCTTTGCTAGGAAGGAGCCATCTGTTATTATGGGCAAACGTGAACAAATCTACCCTCAGGTTACTGAAAGCCATCACTTAGCTGCAAGCTTCAACAAAGCTACTGCTAGAGCCAGGCGAGGCAAAGGCAGCAGCATGGAAAAAAATTGCACAACCATTAAAAAAAAAGTGGTGGTCCATTCTGGGCGTTTATCCAACACAATTTGTGACAATGGATATGGATTTTTTTTTCTTGTAGACATTCAAGCTTTGTTTATGCAGTAATACTATGAAAGTATGAAAATACTTGATTGCAGTAACCAACCCAATTTTTACCTTCAGGCCGTTACTCCAGAACCTAACTGTCCAAAGGACGCAAACATTGCTCCGTGCAAATTGCAGCTATGCCATTACAGGTGTTCAAATTATGGCTCAAACTTAAAATGCTTCTAGTCCTACAGCTGTTTTAGTGTAAAGAGGAGCTATCAACTTCCCCGGAAAATTTTTACCCTCGCTGGTTTAAAACCACTAAATATGGAATTATCTTTTCATATGTAGATGAAACCCTGCAGATATTCAAAAATAAGTCTTGGGAATCATTCCGCAGGGCCTTACACTGCTGCTGCATTCATTAGAAGAGGAAAATGTTCTCTTAATTAAATGCCTGTCTCTAAATTATTCTGTCAGGTTTGTAGCATCACAGGAGACTCCCCTCCCACCTAACCCACTACCATGCAATATTTAAGATTTTAATAATAAACTTTATCAGAGCACAGCCTACCTATTCAGAGCTGTGGGCTTTTTGACACGAGAACTGGGGCATCGCTCCTCTGCTCTGTAAAAAAAACCCAGTAAATGGGTTTTGTTCTCTGTCTCCGTGTCGCTGAGGAGCAGTGCAGCCGCAGCGGGGAGCTGAGGGGCTCAGACCCGGAGCTCCTCACAGCCAAGAATTTGCAGGGCTGGAGGTACTGCCATGACTGGACGTGCTTCCACGGCCACACAACCTGAAATCAGTTTCAAATTGAGCCAAGGCCGTTCAGTTTTAAAACTGCTTGCTAGCTGTTGCCTTCACGGTTAACATGAGCAGCTTACAGACGACACATTGACCTACAGTGGGGAGCCAAAAGCGGCAAGGCGTCTGCTTTCCATGGAAGTATCAAGACTGCTACACACAAAATGTTGACAGGAGATAAAGGTTAACTCCTTATCTGTCAAGAAACAAAGTTTAAGTAATACTGGCTAGATACTCCTGATGTGAATGTAACTGCTTTAAGTTGCCAGAAGAGCCAGCTAACAAATATTTTAGTAAGAATTTAGTGAGAATTAATAGCAAGCTATGGCGCCCAATTTACAATTTATGATGCAAAATGAAATTCATATAAAACGATTCCTCATTTGTTGCTGATATAACTACAGTCACTTGATCAGAAAGAAGCAACTCGAGGCTGGAGCCTCTTATATGCATCTTATATCAAAAGAACAACAAAACAAAAACCATTTGGAACAGGCAAGACAGGTAAGCAAAAGCACCTCTTTTCATGTGGGAATTTGGTGTTACATAAGCAACTAAAACATTTACCTGGTCATCTGATACGGTGGCATTAAGGCAGACCTTGGAGTGATTCGGCAGCTTGAGTGTGGAGTAGGGAAGTTGCTCAATATGAAAGGATAAATGAACCCCAAATTGCTCCATCAGAACAAGAACTGTAAAACTGAGGCCCGAACTGGAAACTAATAGGTTTGGAAGCTGATTAATGCTTTGTTGCTGCTGTTGTATAAAAAAAAAAAAAAAAAAGAATCGTATAATTGTGTGCTTCTGATAAGACACGGTTAACAAAGTTGGTAAGGCAAGTGGTGGCAGACTGTTTTCTGCATCCAGTAAGAGAAGTAAAAGGCTTAAGCTGGAGGAGGAATGATTCAGGTAGACAGCAGAGAGATCTTTTAACCAGGGGCATACTGCTGGGGCTATGAAGTCTCCATCCTTAATGAGCTGAAGAACAGCTTGGGACAGGTGACATACGTCACATCCTATTGCCCTCAAAACACCTGAGACAAAATTAGGTATTGCTGCCTGTTCTTAAACTGGTTTTAGGGGGAGGGAAAAAAAAAAAAAAAAAAAGACAATTCACCTAAGTCATCTCTTCACAAGCAGTAGCTGCAATGATTATGATAAGCTGAGGAAAGTTTTCCAAAACTTCCATCAGATAGGCCTCCTCTGTACCTAGGCTGGTCTTTTACAGCCCTCTCACATTATTTTAACAAAGGCTCTCTCCCGTGGTTTAAATGCTCACTAAAACATAGCTGAAAATACCTGTTTCATGCATGCGCATAAATTAGCAAGACGAGACTAATTTTACAAATTCGTAACAAAGCATTAAGGGCAGCTCACCCACAATGAGGGCAGTATTAGGGCTGTATGGCCACGCGCTTGGGTACACAGCTGGATTTTTACCCATTGCAAGTAAACAGCACATGGCTTGTGTTTACACAAACACAGAGCATTTTCCCTTTACACTCGGTTCCTCTCTTCTCAGAAAGCAGGGCAAATGAATTTATGATGTTAGTTTTGTTCATCATGATTTATTGTACAGCCGAGCTCTAATAGGTTTTGCTCAAATCCTGGCAAAGACAAAATCACCAGACTTCTTCCTCGGACTCTTCATGTGACGCTAACCCACTGCAGAATATTCCAGAACAAACTATTTTGCAGCATTTCTGTGGAGGTCAGCGTTACCTCCTTTTCACAGAGCACAAACAAAAACGCACAAAGCATCTGTAAGCCACGGGCTTGGCTCTTTTTGTAACATTACAGCTGATTTTTCAGAAGGCTTCAGCAGTCAGTCTGGAGCTTTCCACAGGCCACAGGGCTCCTGGATCACACAGCTTCACCTGTTGCCTTCGCGTGGCTGTCCAAGCAATTCCTTTCCACTTCTATATTAGTGAAGCTGTCTCCTAAAAGGAGCTGTCTTTTTTTTCCCTCCCTTCCTGCTCCATTTGGAAGCCTCCTTCAGAGCCCCCGCACTGGTTTCACGGTTCAAAGAAAAAAACCACCTTGTTCCAACTTCCAGGCTAAAGCGATTCACTGCCCATGTACAAATGTATGCTCCCAGTCTTGTCCATAGCTCGACTCGCCTGTCCCCCACGCACCGCTGCTCACACTGCTGTGCACCACCTCCATCTCCTCTTTCCACCTTTGTTTTGAGGCACAATGAGGCAAATTCTCGAAGATACGGGGCTCCTAGTTCGCTTGGCATTTCTCTGTATCTGCTAAAAACCTGACTTGGTTGGCTTTGAGCCACCGAGACACAGGACACAGCGGTGCCACCGCACGCTTGCCCTTTCCCCAGCCAGCTCCCCTCGGGGGCTCAGGGTCACCCTGCGAGCCACCGGCACCCCCCGACACACACTGACTCCTGCTGCGGCCCTTCTGCAAGTGCCAGGCTTCACGCGGGATCGGTTCCTCCCCAGACAAGGGCCACCTCATGGAAAAAACCCACCTGCGATACACATACAGCTGTCAAGGAGCATGGAAGAGGAGGCAGCAGGTTTCCTTCAGTACCTGACTTCACCACACAGACATTTAATGGCTCTGTAACGGCATGTGCACCTACAAGAGGCTTCCTGTTTTGTTTCTGTTTGTAAAAGCTCATACTGAGGACTCGATGGTCCTTGGGCTCGATGATCCTTGTGGGTCCCTTCCAACCGAGGATACTGCATATTCTTTGGGAACAACAGATGTCAGTGATACGCACATGAGTCACTGCTAGCACTGGTGCTTCTAAATCCGAAGTGCAAACGTGTTACTGGAGCCAAGGGCACAGAGGAGGGCCTCCTCCAGACCCACCTGTTCCGTCTGCGGGTTTTAATGCCCAATGCACAGGGGATCGCAAAGCCCCTCCAAATGCACCCAGGGCACAGCCAGCTGCATCAGGCAGCTCCCACATCACCCCTTTTACTCGCAAGCCAAGCTTGACAGTACTGGGGGGCAACGGGGGGGAAGAACCTGGTAAAAGCTAAGCAGGAGAGTGCTGCTCCCGCCTCGGGTGCTGCTGGGGCAATTAAGCTGTGGGGCAATTAAGAAATTCCTTAGGCAGCGTGGGGCTGGAGGAGAAGGCATCAGCGGCAGTGCAGGGATGGCAGCTCCTCGTGGTACGTATGTGGCTTTGGTTCCCAATGCTGTGTGCCTCACACCGCACCGAGCTTTCCTGTGGGGAAGGCAGAGGTCTGAGCATGCTCGCTGAAGAGAAGAGCAAGGCAGGTTTCACTTGGTACAAAATAAAGACAGACACACATACCAAAACCACTTTTACTGAGCACATGCTGGTTTTTTGCAAACATTAATGTATTTGGCCAACTTGGAATGGCAACAGTGAAACAGAACACGCATCCCTTGCACAGAGGTCAGTTCCCCTGCCCAAACTGGAGTGCTCGTCCCAAAGCACTGACGTGACAGGAGATTTCACAGACATCTTTGAACACAGGCAAAAGACCACTGCACCCTAACCCTGCTTTCGAAAGAAGATGCACTCCATGGACTGAACTTCCCAGAGAGAATTGAAACTTAAGCCCAACACGAAACATTTTAGCCTAGATACAGTTAAAGTTTGGCAAAGTTAGACGATTAGAAACGGGGAGAGAAATTTGGGAGCACCAGGGAAAGGTCTGATTCCCGTTTACCAACACCAAGAAATGGTGCCGTGGGTCAGCAGCAGAGCTGAACAGCTCAGTGCTGGAAGCTGTAATCTCCTGGTGCTAAAAGCCTGCAGAGGGTGTAAGCTCTTCAGAGCCAGCCAGCTTCCAGCCAGCCTGCTGTCCGGAGCCGAGACCGCTGAAGGTATGCCTCAACAGCAAGAAACGGGGCCTTTAGTCACAGAAAACCACAACTTCAGTGCCTTTGGATTTAAAAATTCAATTTGGATTAAAAGCCTGAGTTTGGATTTTAAAAAGTCTCTCTCCTATGGCCAGTGTGGCCTTGAAAATTTCTGCTGGTGCAAGACTTGCTACGATGATCTTGTTTTTGCCATATTCGTCTCCACGGTGGTAGGTGTCACGTCCAGTTAAATAGGGATGGCAAAATAAGTTAAGAGAGTCCCAGTGCCGGACGGATTGCAGGGTGATTCTCAGAAATCACAGGCACCATACTCGCTGTCCCTGTACTCCAAATACCATCAGAGAGGTTGAGTGACAATTCTGCAGGCTGAAGAAAAGGACGGCACGTGCTGCCGGGCGTGCTGGCTCCTTGCTGTCTTCCGAGAGCACAGCTCTCTGAGGTATTGCTTAATTGCGTTACCGTAAGAAACCCCAAAGTTCTGCACTGATTTTTATAATCTTACTGAAATCTGTGATATTGATACCTGAAGAGAATTTAACATAGAAACTCGCAACTATTCTTGAAGCGCAGGCAGAGCGAGCAGGGGGACAGGACAGAAATGACCGGAGCGATGCTGAAGCTGTTAAATAAGTAACTTCACTACCATTCTCCACGACTGCTCTAACGCTTCTCAGGGGATGCTGCACCAGGAGAGCTTTGTGCTGCCAAAAAGAAACTGAAAAAATAAACACCTCTGAGCAACGAAAACATTTCTGCTGCAGCTGAAGCGTGTGAGCACGTGCCACGGGGATGTACAAGTGATGCTCTAGGACTACAAACAACGCAGGGGCTCGGTAGTTTTTGACTCCGGACCTCCAGCGTTTCTCTCAGGTGTGTCAGTACAGTTGTCGCCCAACTATTTAAACACAGGCACAATGTTGTGACAGAGCAATTAGCAATTCCAGCGTGGGAACGCTGCATTCAGAACACAGTACTTTACATACAATTACAGTGCTCAAGTTTCTACCTCCCTTAAGGCAAACGCGTGACAACGTTTAAGTTAAGTAAAACCAGATGACAGAAATAAGTTGTGTAAGCGTTTGTCTGTTTTGTTTCCATTTCCCACCGCGGCTTAATATATTAATGTTGTTAATTCATTACAAGCAATGCAACACAAGCATACACTTTCCCCAAATCTCAGCCTAAACTACTCAAACTCGCCACTAGGCAGCTGCTGCACAGTCCTGGATGCTCTTGCACACCCTGCTCTAAGATCCTGGTCTGTGCTACTCCATTTTTCCACTTCATATATTCCCCGTTGATCATTTTGTAGAGTCTTCTAATAAACTCTCATGCCCTGAATGCAAAACGGAAATTGCACTTGCTGTATTTGTGTATGCTTTGCAGAACAGAGCCCTTTTCACAGCACTCAAAAACCTACAGGAACAACGCTGGGTCTTAGGAGAACAGCTTGGGGTGAGAAAAAAATCGAACGAATCACTAACAAAAAGAAGAAACTGCATCAGGGAGCAACTTCCATTGAGAAAAATAAATATGGATACAGAAAATGCATCTCTGTCAAGCGTGGAAACTATTTCAGAAGACACTAAATTTTAGTTAGTGGATTTTTGCAGCTATAAGCACCTTTTGTCTTACCACGATGAAATGGTGAAGCTAAGTGTGCACTTTCAGCAACCTCTCGTGAAAGACCATTACAGCCCGCAGTGGCAAGAAGATATTCCTGGCCAAGGTGAAGCGAATGCTCAACAACCGTGCTGTACAACCCTGTGACCGCAACATGCTGAAAAACAAACCGGCAAGCTATCCTGCATTTTGATCTCCCATCTGACGTAAGGAAATAAGTACTGTACTGTCTTTTGGCATGCGATTAAATCGTATTTTCTTCCCAAACCTGTCCGTACAAGCCAGGCTGGGTGTTTTCCAAATTAGGCTACCCGACACAGGTTATCAAGGCATCAGGACAGGTATTGTTCATCTAAACAAATCCCACTGCTAAACAGCACCAGAATGCCCAGAGACAGATTCTGCTCTCACGCGTACCTACAGCAGAACACAGAAACATCCCTTAGATAATACAGAGGTCGTTTCAGTCCAAAATGAGCCCCTGCAATTTTCACCTCAAGCAGAAACCAAAGGATGCACAACTGTATGACGCATGCTACCATGAAATTAATTGATTTAGTCAAAAACACTTTTATGCCTGCACTTTTCCTCAGACAATGACAGCACCAATGCTTCTACTGCTAATGTACCCTTGGGTGGGAAGGCTGAGGAAGGAAAAGAGCTAAAATAAATTAAGGTTCACCCTAGCACACTGGCATGTTTTACAGCGCAATATGCAAAGCATGAACAACTACAATGCAATGCGAATGTTTGTTGTAAGACAGCGTAACTCCTTTGAACTGCCTTTATTTCCAGCACTTTATATAAATATAGCTTTGTTCTTGAGCCTGGATTATCCTCAGTTTGAAGTTCGTGTTCTCACTTTGTGTTGGAGGACTGCATGTAAGCGTCCCCACAGCCTCGTATACTCCCGCAGTGCCACTGAGACGCTGTCAGATTGGAACGGACTCAAAAGCAGCCCGTAACGAGTTACAGCGCTGTGTCCTCACGTTACATTTAAACCTCTTATCCCCACATTGAGAAACAGAATGAAGATGCTTCCATACACACACACACACGCACACCCTTCTCATACAAAATCCACGAAGTCTGCAGAAAAATATCATTTGAAAATCCAAAATGAAACTTAGAGTGTTTTTTTTTCTCTATTTTCTTTTTTTTCCCCCTTAAATACAAACTTTTATTTGGGAGCTTCTTTTGCCAAGATGAATTTGCTCAGCCCTGTTAGGAAGCATTTGCTTTTGTCCAAGCACACGAGTTACCAGCTGAGAGGATGTTATTGTTCGGAAGGGATGTGAACGGGGGAACCTGCGCACAGCACAATGTATCAGTCAGGAAGTTAGGGAAGAAAAGTGATTCTCTCATCCAGTTGAGGAAACAAAATGCAAATATCAAGAGTTCACCTTCCAGCTACTGTTATCTCTACGGGTGTCTGCAAAAAACATGTTAGTCACCTGTATTGCACATGAATATCACCATGAAGCTACAGGACCGTATTAAAATATCCTACTTTACAAAAGGGTTACAGATTTCTTTAGAAAAGTTACTATTTCTGAAACAAACATCTCCAAAACACTTAAGCATCCGAACACCTTCCCTGCTCCTACAACCAAATACCCGAGAGCTCCAAGGGACAGAGGGGAACTGCAACTAGGAACGGGAAAGAGACAAAGCCACCCACACAGACAGAGCTCACATGGGCTACGAGCTCAGCAAGCGCCAACACCAAGGCTTCCTCCCTCGGCGGGACATCCTCCTGTGGTGCGGGCGAGACTCTGGCAGTCAGGCCGTGCATAAACGCCATGAATTTCACAGAAGCCTCCTTTAAGTGTTTTAAGAGCAACACAGCGGAACACAACGTGTTTTCATGCTCTGGAAAGGGTGATCCTCTTACGTTAATAACTTTTGAGTCCTCCGATTCCTTACTGAGAGTTGTTGTCCGGGGGATTTTTAAAATTTAACACAGCATTCTTGTTTTCTTTTTACACAACCCCCACTCCTGGCACGGGGTCGCAGTTTCACGTCTAGTGGGCCTCAGAGTCTGGCGCTGTCCCCCAAGGGCATCTCTTACCGAACACCTCAAAAACGTGTCCCTTCCATCGTCACCCTGGCGGCCGCGCTCCCTGACCCCTCGGCACCCAGCGGGAGCTCAAACCTCCCTCCCTCCCTCCCTGTGCCCACGCCAAGGCCAATGCCAACACGTTCACCAATGCCAATGCCAACGTGTCCACCAACGCCAATGTCAACGCCAACGTGTCCGCCAATGCCAACATGTCCGTCGACGCCAAGGCAGAGGCCCATGAGGCCGTCACTGCCCTGTCTCAGCCCGGGCCCCGTGCCGCAGGGCATCCTGGCGTTGGTCCCGGGGCCGCTACCGCCCGTCGTCGGCGCTGAGCGGGTAGGCCAGCAGGCTCATGGCCTCGCCGCACGCCGCCTCCACCTGCCGCACCTGCTGGCGGCTGAGGCGCTCCCGCCACGCGTGGACGGCCTCGCGGGCGTCGCGGGCGGAGATGAGGAAGGGCCGCTCGGAGGAGTACGCCTCGCCGCGGGTCATGTTGACCACGAAGGCCTCCATGGCGGGCGGCACGGGCAGTCCGGCGAAGCGCAGCAGGCGTCGCAGCTGGGCGCGGGGCTCCCGCACCAGGTCCTCGTAGCGCAGCTGCGTGTAGCGGCGACGCAGCCCGGACGGGGCGCGGCGTGCCAGCAGCAGGTCGCGCAGCCAGGCCTGGCAGATGACCTCCAGCGCTCCGCCGAGGAAGAACTCGGCGCGGTGCTGCGGCGGCGGTGCCCGACCCGCGCCCAGCAGCCCGGGGGCCAGCGGGCCGGGGGGTCCCCTCGGTCGAGGCGGCCCTCGGGGCTCGGCGCGGTGCCGGCTGCGCAGCACCTGGATGCTCTCCCGCAGCAGCGCCTGCTTGGCCTTCAGGCGGGAGTTGTGGACGGCGCGGGGGTCTCGGAAGAGCTGCACCACGCGCAGGTTGAGGCCGGGCTCCCTGAGCAGCGGCAGCAGGGCGCCCAGCTCCAGCAGCCGCACGTCCTTGATGACCACCACCGGGTACTTGCGGCACTCGGCCTCCAGCTCCCGCAGCGTCCGCGGCGGGCAGCGCTGCTCGCAGGCGGCGCCGTCGATCAGGCCGACCTCCCCGCGAGGCCGCGGGGCGGCGGGGCAGAGGGGCGCCGAGCAGATCACCTTGTTGGTCCGCCAGCCGAAGATGCCGGCCGTGGTCAGGTTGGGGGAGCCGGGGGCCAGCGGGTCGCGGGGGCCGGCCGGGGCGGCGTAGAGGCGCAGCACGGAGAAGTCGCAGCGGAAGAGGGAGCGCAGCATGTCGCGCAGGGCGCCCTGCAGGCTGAGCGCGTCGCCGGGGTACAGCGCCTGCCACAGGTGCCACATGGGCTCGTAGAGGTAGAAGACGTCGGGGTGCTGGTTGAACAGCTCCCCCACGAAGGACGAGCCCGTGCGCCAGGTGGCGTGCAGGTAGATGTGCCGCTTGCCCGCCGCCGCCCCGGTGCCGTTCCCCGCCGCCCCTCCGTCCCCCTCCTCCTCCTCCTCCTCGTCCTCCTCGTCGCCCGTCGGCGCCGGGCGCTGCTCCCAGCCCCACTCGCTCAGCGCCTCCTCCAGGCTGGGGCAGCGCCGCAGCAGCGGCTCCTCGTCCGCCCGCGCCCGCCTGGCCCCGTAGTCCCGCGCGTAGGGCACCAGCAGCAGCAGCAGCAGCGTGTACAGCCCAAGCGCCACGGCCAGGCGCCGCGGCTCCCCCCGCCAGCACCAGCACCACCGCCGCCGCCGGCCCTTCATGGCGGGGGGCGGCCCCGGCCCGGCCCGGCCCGGCCCGGCTCGGCTCGGCTCGGCTCGGCTCGGCGGAGCTCGGCGGGGAAGGCGGCGAAGTTAGCGGCGGGGGTGTGGGCTCCGGGCGGCCCTCCCCGCCGGGAGCACGCCCACGGGCACCGCCGCCTCCTCCTCCTCTCCTCCTCCTCTCCTCCTCCTCCTCGCGGAAGCGGCCGCACCTGCCCCACCGCAGGGCCGGGGGCTCGGCCGGGCTCCGGAGGAGCGGTGCCGGGTCCCGACGTCTCCGGGCTCTGCGGGGAACGAAGGCGGTGAGGCGATGAAAGCTGTGAGGCGAGGCGCGGGTGTGTTTTCAGGCGCGTTAGAGGCTGCGGTGGGTTTGAGGCGTGCTGCAGGAGGGGAGCCGAGGGGGCTGGCCCGCGAGGGTTTGGGTTTTGGGGCCGGAGGTGGGCATCCCGCTCCTCAGGCGGTTCTTGCAGCCCTCACGCCCAGGAGGAACGGCTACGCGCCTGATTCCCTTCTGGCAGCCACCCTCCTTGCTTATAAGGGAGCGTTAACATTACCGACCCAGACTTAGGCATCCGCTTTTTTTAGGCTTCTCACAGTAGTTTAAATAAATCTCTTCATTTGAGCTGGACAGCCAACGGGAGGTCGGCCTCAGGTGCTTAAATACAAGCACACAGCCTCAATACCCAGCACAGCCCCTGCCTGCCCTGGGGAGATGCGCACGGGACGAACGAGGTGGGTCACGATCCCCTGTGCACCTGGCAGAGAGGTGATGTCCCCGTCCTGCTGGCTGTGCAGCAGGGGCTGCTGACCATCCTAACCTCGAGGCAGTGTAGAAATCAATAACTAAGCACAACACTCAGAGAGAAATCCAGCCAGGATGACACGGTTCCCACCCGCAGCGTGTGATGTTTTCACCTCCAGAGCAGTCCGTGCGGTGTGTACTCACCTGTGGTGAGGCACGTGCCATAACCTTCATCAACGATACCACACGTAACAGCGCACAGAACTGACCCCCTAGTTATATAGGTTCTAAAAATGCTCCTTCTGTAGTGTAAGTATATAGCTACAGAGTCTGCAGCTGCTGTGCGTTTTTCTGCCCGAATGAGTAGACATTAAGCAATAACCTTATTTCAGATTTATTTGGTAACATAAGAGAAACGCAGAGCGACGGGAGAGAAAAGGAGCGTTCCTATTCTGTCCAGGTGGTGAGCCAGCAGCCTGCCTGCTAACACTTTCTTTGACCTCTGTTAAGTACGTGTTAAAGACTTGGCTTCCTGCAGTTTATGGCGTGCTGAGTGAGGAGATGAAGCCAAACAAGACTCCTGGACTCCTGAGCAGAAGAATGTAAAAATGATGGCATCTGAAAGGATCTCCTGTCCCAACATACATTTCCCTGTTTACAGTCATTGTGGCTTTGGGCATTTTAAACAGTCAGATAAATCAGCCTGAGCTTCGGCTCCAACTTTGTTAAGGCCAGGATTTCATCTAGACCCTCACGCAACTAAAGGGGGAGGACAGAACAAAAACACACTTGCCAAAAATGGGTCATGGGCTTGCCAAAATAACTTGACCTATACAAAGTAGATGCTTATCTAGTATTTCGAGGAGGTATCTCCAGCATGGTTTACATCATGCATGATGATAATTTTGGAGGATTTACCAACTTATGCTTACCAGGACGGGATCCTGAGAAGTACAGATGAGTGTGGTTATATGAGAGCTAACGGGGTTTTCCCTTTATATGACATTTCACAGGGTAAGACAAATCAGAAACCAAAGGAATAAAAATACGCATGCATTACACTGTTTGTTTTTGCAGACAATGGGGCTACAAACTTCAATGGCTACTGTTCTGGAAAAGGCAGAAGACGCAAATCACTTTACCACAGGCTATGTTTTTACGAATATAAAGACATAGGAAGTTCTTGAAAGATTATCAAACCAAAAAAGAATCGCAGTAAATGTTTCATTTTGCGCCTTCGCAGCAAGGCTCCTGTGCTGAAGCAGGATTAGCCTGTAAATAGTTGCTTTGGTTCTTTTGGGGTTGTTTTTTTATGTTTATTTGGTTTTGGTTTTTGTTTTTGGAGTGGGGAGAGAGCAGAAATCCCAACAAAGCTTGTATTCATGCTGCCTCTGATCGGGCGCTTTCACAAACCTGAAATCGCCTCTTTCCAGCCTTGGGATGGGTCATGAGAAGTATCAGATTTGAACACTCAGGAGCTGATTGCAGGTCCTAAAATAACTGGGAGATCAGCCATGGCTTGTCTTGGTTTCCAGTTCGATATGACTCTGTCCTGTCTTTGACACTAACAGTAGCGATAAGGGGGGTGATTTCCCCCATTTAGGCTTTTCTGTGAATCATAAAGTCACTGTTTCAATAGACAGATGATCTTCATTTCCTTCCAAGAAGAGCATGATAATTCAGTGCGGGAGAGAGGCAGGCAGATAGATTCTTTGTTCATATGCGAAGCAGCCTGGCTGTTTGGCATCTAGCTTCTGCCATGTCTTAGTGATAATTCTGTGCTTTATACTATTTTATAAAGAAAAAAAAAGTATGTACATTTAGCATGTTCGGCATAATTTAGTGTAGCAGTGTTTCCATTCTAGTTTCCAAGTTTGTCACTGAAAGCACTGGCTGCTTTCAATCTAACACAGCGCTGGCTTCCTGTGTGTTATCTCTTTTAGCTTAATTTTTGCTCTTCCGTCTCCCACAGCTCTGTGACTGACAAGAAAGCCAGTAGATGTTGGAATGCCGTGCTTCAGCCCCGGAATAATTTCTGTCAGAGGTTTTAAAATAGAAATAGTTGCCTCTCTCTCTGTTCATCTTTCAGATCATGCGTGCTCTTGTCATTTTCAAAGAGCACTTTGATTAAAAATAACTTGATTAGCTGATAAAATTAAATACACTTTGCAAGAAGAGCATTAGCCTCAAACATCCTGGCTGTTAATGAGCACTGCGCTTGCACGTATTGTCACTTACAGACTTCAGCCAAAAGGAAGTCCGTGGTTAATGACAGCTTCAGAAGCTTAAAGAAGCTGACAAGCTGGGACAGCAGTTTTCTCTATTTCTTTTGGCCTTTGTTGAAGGCTCTTTGTCGTCAGGTGTTTCAACGTGTGCGGTACCACATGCCTCGCCTATGAGACCGGTCCTCATAGCTCGTGGTTAAGAAGGAGCATTTCTGAGAGTAGCGGGATGGCTGGTGGCAGAAGGAGCCTGACGGGTTGCCCCTGCCTGCGCAGGAGGGCTCGCAGCAGTGGAATTTCCCCCAAAGAGGAACAGAGAGGAAGAGCCTCTAGAAGGCCAGCAATATCGCAGGAGTTTTGAGGGACTCGGTGGAGATCTAGAGGAGATGATGGAAATGGAGGTCAGACAAAAGGAGCAGCAGAAAGGCGAGGAGACTTTAGCCAAGGGGCTGGTGAGCAGCCTGCGTAAAAGCGAGAAGCTACGAGACCCCAGAGGCAGCTGCAGAGGTTGGTGCTCCAAGTCAGGGGACCAGCAGCCTGTGTGGAGAAGGGTGGCAGGGGTGCCCTACTCCCTTCCCTCTCCCAGATTTCTCCAGTTAGTACCAGCTGAGAACTGGCAAAGTCATAAATGCTGCTCAGTGCCACCCAGCAAGATGCCAGGCACAGCGCGTGAGCTGGGGAAGTGCCTGGAGCCTGCAGCCTGCAGCCTGCTTTTGGGCTAAGGGATGCTTAATAGCATGGTTCAGCAGAAACAAACCAGCCTTTGGCCTGACAGGCACCCAGCAAGGCTGAAAGAACCATAGTCATTCCATTTCCACTTCCAGATTTTAAAGATTAACCTATTATTAATACGGTACACTGTAAGTGTCAGAGTGGGGATTTCCTGTGGACTTAGCTTGCCTTTCTGGTTTTCCATGGCACAGCTTTACCAAGCATGGGAGATACGGGTTTTGAAATGTCAAAATAAAAAAAGCTTTTTTTAAAAAAAAAATCATATCATGGTCCATTTCATGTAATCGGTGATTTTCTGAGCTCTCTAAGAAAGGAAGATAATGTCCTCGTTGAAAGTAATAGAAGGTGCTACTCTGGAAATTCAGATCAATCAGTTAAGTAGCGATGAAAGGAGAAAACATATATTCCACACTAAAACTCAGTGTTAATGTAACCTGAGTATTTCCAAGCTATGCCAAGGGTGACTCTATTTTGAAGTATTTAAGGCTTCTCACTGCAGAGTATACTCTATTATCCCCTTAACAGCGACGGAGTAAGCAATGGGCTTGTGATGCACGAATAGCCAGCACCTCCTGAAAGCCTCCCCGAGCCTGACAATTCACAGTAGCTGCTGAACGAGGATTATTCCAACGGGAATGTGTTCAGTCTCCCAGTTTCAAGTTCAAGAAGTGCCTCAGCACTAAGACGGGTGTGATATAACAATTTTTAATGGCAGAAACCACGAATCTTTTTTCTGTTTTCTCTCACTGCCGCAGACATGCTGTTGCACGATTAAAGATGCTGATTAAGAATAACAGCAAGCTTTCGCAACTCAACAAGTTAAGCCATTGTGTCTGTATAATTAGGGAACTAAATCTTTTGCAGTTCAGTCAAGCAAAGAAATTAACTAGAAAATTTGAAACCTATTTTTAACAGGGGATTTTTTTTTTTCAAAAATCCCTCTGACAGCCATTGCCACAAACTACGTGCAGGTCTCCTGTGCCTTCATAACTCAACACTTTCATGCACAGAATATAATCTTTGGGCTGAGAAGTTGTCTGCCTTTTTAGTCATTTTAGTCTTACATGCAAATTCGTACTTGTATGCGTAAATGAAAATGCTGAGGGCTCGATCACCACACCTGCTGTATATATTTGTCCCTACGGCTTTCTAAAGATTATTTTGTAAATTTGTAATTTCTGATGTGAATAATTTCCAGGAGACATTACTATCCATTATGGGAGAAAGACAAATGCTGTAATGTATAATTCACTTGAAATCTATTCCTGTATATTCTTGTGCCAGAGGATCTAACTTTTATGAGGAAAATGTTAACAGGCAAAAGGTGGTGATTCTGGGAAACTCCTTGGTTGCTGTGACCTGTGGAGACGAGTCTAGTTTCCTGGCTGTCGTTACTGGCTGTTCCTGAGGAAGTCTCTCCTGGTTTTGTTGTGTTGATTGGGGTTTCCCAATTTGAAGGGCAGTCAGCAGTCTGTATTTTTTTTTTCCAGCTGCCTAATGAATGCAACATTTAAAACTCGCTGTTATTCCTTTGGGTCTTCACTGCAAGCTGTACAAAATTTGGGCATCATAGCATAACTATGCTATGCTAGACCTCACACACAACCAGATGCGTGCAGACTCACATATGTCTGAGAATCGCTGCAACAAACAATTGCATTAACGTGCACATCAGCTGTCACGAATATTTTGCTCCTGCATCACGCTCAGTCTCACACATTTGTAGTTCTCAGAGGTAAGAGGTATTTGTTTTGTGAAACTGCAGAATGAGGACAGGATACAGCTGTCTCACAGCCTCAGGACAGGCATCTGGTAACTGCACACTGCGTTGTCAGGACTGAGCTCAGGTGGGAGTAAGGAGTAAAGGATGCCTTAGGTATCAGCACTCTGGCAGAAAAAAAAAAAAAGTAATGGGGACAAGTGGGTGAACATAAGAAAACCACACGGTAAAAGGTCATTACAGGATATGGTAGCTGCTTTACAAATGAGAGATAACTAATGTTCTAACTGAACAACAACAAAAATTACATGCAGTTGCAGAGCTTCTGTGGAAATTAACTTGAACCATTCAGCTCAGGCAGAAAGTGTATAAATTCAGCCTGAAAGCTTCAAGCTGGTCTCAGCATAGTTTCTGCAATGTTCCTTTTGTTCTTTGCCCAGGAGAAATTCCTGCCCGTTCTGCCTATCGCTTTGGGTGATATATACTATTCTCTGCCCAGGCAGGCTTCCTGCATCATGTATTAGCTGCTGGGCTTGGGTGTATGGAGAGGAGCACGTAGGTATTACTGGCAGTAGGACTGAATGGGTCAAATAGGCTGCTCCACCTTGCTGTCCATGACATTCATCAGCTGAGCAGATATTAAAGTTCCCCATACCTCTGCTTTGCATGCAAGAATTTTTCTCCTAGTCTTTGCTGCATTTTTGTTAGTTTTGTTTTTATCCTGCCTTCAGTGTCTTCAGTCGTCTTGCCTACAGGGGTTTTCTTGATCCTCCTGCTGGACAGCCCAGCCACCCAGCCTCCAAGGAGGAGCACTGTCCCACCCGCTACCAAGGCAGGGAGCTACCGTGGGCTTCTCACATTTGTTTTGATACTGGGGTGAAGTGGAAGGAAGCCCCTGTTTTACATCTTGTTTTGACAAATTGCCATATTTTGTGGTTTTAATGTTCTTTTTCTTTTTTGGTGTGTGTGCGATTTCCCCTTCAACCTGCTGTTAAGACACACCTCCTGAAAATACTGTAAGACTACTGGTAAAACAGAAAGTTTTACAAAATTTTCAAATATTTTAAGTCTTTGAAATTGTTGCTACAGCTACCTCCGTCTGAGTTGTGACCTGTTTTTCAAGCAGGATGCCTTTGATCCTGACCTTCCCCGCAGATGGCCCAGGCCTAGGCCTAAGTGGGGTCCTGGGCCCTGGGCAGGGTGCGGGGAGCCCTGAGGGGCTCGGCAGGGACAGTGAGATATGTGGGTGCCCTCAGGGGCCTGGCACCTGGTAACTGATGTTCTTCTGTGCTCTTGGCTTTCATTTCTGTCAAAAGTCACTGTGAGGGATGTGCAGGATAGCCACCTACATCAGGGCTGACTCACTGCTACGAGGCCCAGGCTCTCCCGCCTGTACTCGCTAAAAGAATAGAAACACATTAGCGGGTTTTGTCTTGTAAGGGTTAATGTACAATAGGTGTATATATTCTCCTCATCGCCCCAAAGTAAGCATCACAAGGATGTATCTCCGCTTGGTCTCCTTGATAGACCAACAGCTGCTATACAGGAGGGAGGTGTCCTCTTGGGTAGTGGGACTGACTCAAGTAACTGCTCTGCCACAAAAGGTTGTGCCTGCCTCTAAACCAAGCAACTCTAGATAGCCAAACAGTCTCTTTACATTTCAGTTATTTTGGGGTTTTATCTACTTAGTCACGGTGAAAAGGCTTCTGAATAGATTTTACTCAAACTCGCAGTCGGTGACTTGAAATAAAGGAGTTTCTTAGCTATGGTATCACCTCAGCTCTTGAGCAACCCAGCCACAGAAGACTTTTGCTTGATGAGCACTGAGGACCTCATTTGAGGCTCTGGTTGGAGCCATCTTCTGAGGGGCACCTCCTGAATACACAGAGCAGGGCAGGAGAACATGGGTGCCTTCCACCTGTCCAGGTCCCTGGCATCTTACTGACGGTCATCGAGGGTATCAGTCTGTCCAGTCATGCCCAGTGCATTGGGAAACTTTAACCTCTGTTCCCTTATTCTTGATCTATTTTGTTTGTTGCTCTTCTTATGACTCTTTTTTCTCTAATTCACAGTTTCAACTCTCTCCATCCACAAGTACCTTGGTTTTGATGTATCTCACCTTATGGAACTGACAAAAAGGCTTTGTATAATGATAATATAAATGTATAATGATAATCTAAATCAACACTTTTCCGTACTTTGGTTTTACTGACTTCAAGGGTCCAGATGATGCCTAGGGATTGCTCAGGGATTGCTCAGTGCCATCCCTCTTCCCCTGGGGAAGTCTGGCAGTTACCCTGCAAGGAAGTCAAATGCTTAAAATGTCAGTTTGCTTAAATATTTTGCCTGGGATCTAAGATGTCTTGTGTCTATTTACTTGGTTAACTTATCATTATCCTGTGGGAGACCTGAAAAAATGGTGTATCTCTTTAAACAGCTCCTGTAAAAACAATTAAAGTAATTAAAATTATCTGTGTTTGTGTTGCGAGACCTGTTTTCCTTCCCTACATGACCCAAATTAAAGTTCCCTGTGATCTGAGTACCACCCTTGGATTTTGCAGCACTCAGTTTTACTGCCTTGACCACAATCCCTTCTGCTCCATGACATGCTCAAGCAGAAAGCATTTAACATCTTCCCTGATTTAATTAGCGATGCCTCCAACTGACTCATGATGAAAGTAATACTATCATCAACACCAAACTACGTCGCTTTGCTAAATGCTCTGTCTCAATTTGTGCTGCCAGAAGACAGTCAAGGAAATCAAAGCAATTTGATAGTAAATTATAGTGATACGTCTCAAATGTTCAAGTGATGGACGTTAGTCAGTCATCAGTACCTTCATCATTGATCAGTATGTGAGTAGTCAGCCTCTCAGCTTTAAAAATACACAGGTTTTCACTGCAATCCAAAACATCTTATACGGTACTTGCAGGAAGTGAGAGGTGTGAAAGGATTTTAAAATTTAAAACAAATCGATCCCTTTCAATTTGGAAAAAAAATAGACCAAATGAAATGGCACATGGCTAATATTTAAATCCCAATTAATTTGGCAATTAAACTGGACTACTGTATTTCTATTGTCATTTTAAGATGCATAATTTTGCAGTTAAAGAATAAAAAATAACTGATTTTCTCAGTCTCTTTTTGAGTAACATGGGTTTTACAACAGATTACAGAAAATAACTTACAACAAAACTAGTGTGGGGATTTCCTGTCTTCACCTTTGCAGTTCTGCTGCTTATGTTAGCTGGCTGCTCCTCAGTACCACTCTGTGTCAGCCTGTGTTAGTCCAGAAGCAGCGTCCTCAGAAAGTGACTCTTGCTTCCACTTCGGATGCTGATGCAAGAATCATAAACTTATCAACACAAAACAATTATTATTATTTTTTGGTTTGGCAGAGTGGTGTCTGCCCTAGCTCTTCAGCCTTCCCGTACTCATGTAACACATGTAACCTATTGACAGAAATGCGACTCATTATGTATTTCTGATGTAGAAAATTGTATTTAGAGGTCAAAACACAATGAAATTAAATCAAGAAAAGATGTCACCAAAACATATAACACTAAATTGTAATAAAAACAATTAAAACTCAAATGAGATTAAAGTCAATTTGGTCAATACCAAAACAATTAATAGCATGATAACCTTTCCTTATATAGACTCTAAACATGACTTTGAGTTTGAACAAGAAGTCCAGGCTAGGACTGGAGAATTTTACTAAATAAATTATAAAATGTAGCTGAACAGAAAAGCAGAACTATTCTTTTTTGAACCACAAACTCAGGCCTGATTGCGGAACTCCCTTCAGTTTTTGCTATGATGAGGGGATTTTGCTATGATGACAGGATACTCCTGTTATCCTCACATTACTGGCACAGTGCCTTTATAATATAAACGTTAGCAAAATCATTTCAGTGGGAATCCTAGCAGACCTTAATTAAACTAGAGCACAGTCTCAGATCTCTAGGTAATCTGAGCTGCATAAAGTAGTGTAGAGGCTCTCTTTATGAAAATATTTAGAATCATGTTAAATCAGGGGAAATTTTTCTCACATTCATTCTCCTATGCCTGGCCTTACTGTCAGCTTTTTTTATTATTATTTTTTTTCCCCAAGCCTACAATTTTCAGCTCTACAAAATCACTTCACTGGTCCCACTGGTTGGGACCTCCCTGCAGCTTTGGCCAGAGCCCTGATGATGTACTCTGAGCTTCTGCACTCCTTGAGCTCTTGGTGGCCCTCACTGTTGCCTGGCTAGACATTCTGGACAAATATAAAATGGCTGGTTGGACACACACATGCTTGACACATAAGGATTGATTGCAGGAGCTCAGCTGATGTGTATGTGTGTATGTTCACAGCAGAGTTGATGCATCTAACACATTTCAAAGACTTCTTGTCTTTGCTGCTAGTTTCCTGGGCTTCATATAGCCGTGCTTTAGCTCTGCCAGTTATAGACGTGCTCCGCTTACTCATGGCATGCACGAAGCTTTCGCTTCCATTGTCATAACATAAGAAAAAAAAAAAAGTAGAAAACTATGGGGATGGATGTCTCTGGCAACAATAACCAATCAGAGAAAATAGAAGGTGGGCAAAAGCCAGGATGCTGTTTTCCCAGCCCTCGGGCCTGTGGAAGGGCAGAGTCTGGGACCGCAGGCAAGGAGCTCCTCACATGAAGTGATGTTTTCTTACACAGCCCTTCTCGCTGCTTTGAGGGGAACAGGACAGCCTCTGGGAGGCTTAACTGTTGACATGGGGATGTTTTCCCAAAGTTTTCTGTTTTGGAAAGTCTGGAAAGCCAGTCTTTCCTCAAATATCAGACATCTCAGGCTCTTTTTTTAAGGGACTTTATGTACTTCAACCTCCAAGATTTCCAGATCACTTAGGTATGAGACTCATGAAGACTCGTATCCACTTGAATTTGAAGTAGGCCACCGACTTGTAAAAATGCAATCATTTTTAAGCAAAAAAACCTTAAAAACTGCTTGGTGTTCTCCGTATTACAGACTCCATTGTTCTGATGTCTTTCTCCAAAAAAATGTCCAACATTTTGGACACACG
This sequence comes from Anser cygnoides, assembly GCF_040182565.1. Taxonomy (NCBI): domain Eukaryota; kingdom Metazoa; phylum Chordata; class Aves; order Anseriformes; family Anatidae; genus Anser; species Anser cygnoides. The sequence continues at coordinate 139,789,457 of NC_089873.1, forward strand.
TACAATCAGGTTTTTAAATTCTCAGCACAGCCTTATCACACTGAATGGTCTTAAAAACACATTGCCACTCTTCTGTGGAACATTTGAGTAGAAGTCACTAGAGAAACTACTATTGCAGAAAACCTGTAACACAATAAAGCCAGCTGCTCAAACATAAATTCATTCCCCCCCCCAAACAAAACAAAACAAAACAACAAAACCCTAAGAACTAATGATTAATTTAATAATCTCTGCTTTTCCTGAGTATTATCTAAAAGCAGATGACCATCCTTGCTCTTGCTGACATGATAAGTGGGGTAACTTTCCTGTTTAAAACTGGGTCATGGATCGCCTGATCTGTTCTGAAATCTTGATAGAGAAAAATTATATGAAAGCTTACTAAGAGGAAACCATCTGACATACAAACCTATTCCCAGGCAAGCTTTTCTCTTCTCATGAGCCAGTTCCTCAGCAGCTGCAGGTGATGTGCTATCACCCCACTGCAGTACTCATTAGCCCACACTGGTTTTACAGCTGGCATTCGCTAATTGTCATTGGGATTTTGTACCTGAGGCCACAGTCTGACTTGGCCATGTAGCCTGTAGGCCCATGTGGGGATTTCAGGGTGTGACAGTAAATTAAATTCAACTTAATAAATTAAAATCCCACTGCTCCATTCAAAAAATTTTGTGTGCCTGCAGCTTTCTGATTTGTTCAGACACTTTTGGAGGAAACATCTGAATCACCAAATCACATAGTGGCTGAGGCTGTCGGGCCCTCTGGAGGCCGCCAGGCCCAAGCCCTGCCCCAGCAGGGCCACCCAGCGCAGGCTGCCCAGGCCCATCTCCAGGCGGCTTTTGGAGATCCCCAAGGAGGAGACCCCACAGCCTCTCTGGGCAGCCTGTGCCAGGGCTCCTCACCCGCACAGCACAGAAGTGCTCCTGGTGCTCAGGGGGAGCCTTCTGTGGGCCAGTTTGTGCCCAGGGCCTCTGGTCCTGGCAATTACAGAGGATGCAATAGTCTGCAGTGAATGAAACAGGCGGAAGCTTATTTCTGTGTTTTGTGCCAGTGTCCAACTGACATGCACAGTGCAAAACAGCCCTCAACAAAATCTTTAGTTTGGTTCAGGGAAAGAAAGATGCAAGTCTCAATGCTCATGCTGAGACACCTTCAGTATGGCCAGCCACTCACAGACACAGGATTGGGCGTTGGCGTATTTTTAATGTCAAAGGTGTGAAATATCACTTTCAGGCAACTCAACAAGCATTTTTCTTGCAGAATTTAGCCCTCAAATCCACAAATCTCAGCAGCAAGTACCACACATCTTTAAAATGGGAAGTGCCCAGTGGGAAGTACCTGCTGCTTTTAATTCTCTTTTACACTTAAATTGATCCCACAGCTACGTTGTTTCCCTCCCCAGCATTACCAGTTGATGCTGTTTATTCTGTTTCATTTTGTTTATTTATTTCTTCTCATTATAAGGCAGAAAAGCCATGTCACGGTGATGAAGGAATAATCCTGGGCACCTGGCCTGGTGACGTTGTGGCCATGTCACAGCAGGCAGAGTGTTGGCGGTGGTGGGGTCACAGGGCAGGGAGTCTGTCGTGGCCAGCCCTGGTGAGCACAGGCTGAGAAGGGAGGCCAGAGAGGAAAGGGCTGCCTACGGTGATGGAGAGCAGCTGCTCCTCTTTTGTTGCTTCTTCTGATTATCACAGCCAGGCTCCTGGAAATGTATGTGACAAGACCTTTCCCTCCTCGCCACTCAGCTGGAGAGTTGTCCACCCTCTGCAGGACAGATGAGCTAGCCCCAGCTGGTACCCCGTGTTTGTCTTGCAGATAGCTACAAGCACACCACAGCCACTGGCAGAAGAGAGCTCCACATCCTTTTTCACAGGGTATCCAAGAGCTGGGACCCACAGAGATCCTGGCACCAGCCCTAGCCCTAGCGATTTAGCAGCCATGTGTACAGCATGCTCCTGCCCTCTGTCTCCTTGCCACATGACATTCATCAAAGAGGAAAGAGAAACACACAGCCCTAGGCTGTACCATGTCGTGCTTCTACAAGCATCTGGAAGGTGCATACAGATGCGGAAAATATGAACTCCACACTATCCACCATAGCTGTACCCAATCTGAGGCCCACAGACAGCTGGAAGATGTCCATGTGGATAACTGGGTGTGGACAACTGGACCTCCACACTACCCACCGGCTCTGTATCAGAGCAGACTGCAAAACCACCTTGAACAGCAGTTTTTTGTTTGTTTGGTTGGTTGGTTGGTTTTGTTGTTTTTTTTTTTTTATATTTAAAAATATGTGAATATGCCTGTATATCTCAATGTTTTTCAGGTATGTCCCTTTGTGTTTGCGAGCTGCTGATAAGAAATGCAAATAAAGCTAGTGATGTTCTGGTTATTTAGGTGCCAAAGAGTATGTGGTGATATTCCAGGTCACTGAATATGGTCTCAATGTGTGACCGATACTCTTTGCTGTCAGTGCTATATACAATGCATGTAATATTTCAAGTATGTAGTGGCTTCATTCTGTAAAACCCTGAGCACTCTCTTCTTTCTGTTTCTGCTGGAAGTGAAATATGCTCCCAGTGCACCAGAAAAATTCAGCACATGTTTTGTTAGATTCAGCCTTATGTTAATCTGATATGGGTACTTTTATTTTAAGTGCTATGCTGTATTCATACAGCTATGCAGCTTGTCAAAAATAAAAACAGGCTTCATTTAAGAAGATGAATGTAGGGAACAGCAGCTTTGTTAATTGAAGTCTCTGATGAGGAATGCTTAGGATTTAAATGTCCTAGTACAGAATACTAATTCAAAGGATAACCTACAGTCACACTGCAGGCAGCATGTAGTTACAGGTAAGGCATTCGAGTAGGATTTGAGTAGGATGCCATTGCGATGCCATTGCCTCTTCACTTATACAGAATTATTTTCCAAGTCTGATCCTCTAAGTGTTTGTGTTGATCTTCACTGGGAATGCTATTGTAATAAATACAATATAATATAATATAATATAATATAATATAATATAATACAACATAAATATAACATCTCTTGCAAGAATTGAAAAGGGCACGTATAACTGGTTCATTAAAAGGACACAACGTGAACACCCAGGTTCCAGCAAAAATCAGAAAGTTAGTGCTCCTCTAATCACACCATCTGCTGAGACCTAAAGGCAGACCTTGACTGCTATAGTATCTAGAGATACAACAATTTGCAGCACAGAGGAATAAAAGTCTCTCTGCAGCAGACAGATTAAGCTTCTTTTTTTCTCATTCTAATCTGTTAATCGTGCACAGGGTTTAAGTACAGCTCAAGGCAGACCAGACATGGAATGATTTAATTTTGTACTATTTATTGAACTGGATTTAATTTGAAGATATGCTGTTATCCATTCCTCAGCAGTTATTCAAAAAAGTAGAAGTCTATAACGAGATTTCTACCAGGAATCAGTGATTGTGTGTTTAAAATGGGTCACAGGGCTGGCCTTTTCTGGCTCCCAGGACTGCAGCTCTGTTTGCTACAGCCATGCAGGCAAACCTATGCAGAATTCACTTTACTGACAAAGGCAGGGACATTGTCATTTGTGACATTTACTATCACTTTTTTTTCACTTCTTTTTTTTTTTTTTAATAAGTGATGGGATTCAGTAGCTTAAAGCAACTTCAGCCAGCATAGAAAGCAGAGAGTTAAAAAAGAAAGTCCTGTTTGGAAGTGAGGGGCTGGTTGTAGCAGTAAATCTGAGCTCAGCCAAGACGATGGAAGGCAGGGGCTCTGCTGGCCCAGAGGAGGGTCCCTAGCGATTCCTGGGGAGAAGAGGTCAGGCCCCACTTTCAGAAACTGAAAAGGTCTGGAATGCCAAGAATGTGTGAATGTGGTCTGGCACCTGTAAAACACATAACTGCTGACAGCATCACAGCAAATCCCAGAGGGAGAGAAATGACCAAACATGAAGGTATGCTTCAGGACAAGATGGAAAACCAGCTAAATAATGGAGGCTATGAAAACATGCTGCAAGGATGTTTCTATGATTTTTTTTTTTTCTTTTATAGTTTCTGGAAGGCTGTGAGCTCATCCTGCAATGCTTTCACCAGCAAACCCCTTCTTGGGTTACATTTTTCAGGTGTCTGTTTCATTTTAGAGTGAGTTGAGTGCACCAAACACCAGAAGAGTCACTGGCCAGGCCTAGAGACACTGCTTGTTCAGTTATTAAGATCCTCTGGAGGGATTGCAGCATACGAGACGGTGTCTTTCACGGCGACTGGTGCTGCACCATGTCCTTGCTGATGCTGTGTGCAGGAGTGTATGTTTCTGAGACTTCCTCCTGGTTCACATCTGCCTGTTGGCCATGCTGTCCCAGCTGGTGCTGTCCCTTAGCTCATCCCACACATGGGACTTGGAAGTGCTGACCTAGCAACACAGCCTGTGTGCTCATTCAGGTCAGCGTTCACTGGCTATAACAAACATTTCTTTTGGCTAGGAACACAAGGAAATACTTTTGTGAGGAACTAAGAAATTAAACATGACCAACCTTAAATATTCAAGTAAATAGGTCTGTTATATCTTTTACTCCCTTGCCACATAAGCTGGTTTGCTTCATTTAGCACAGTGAAAGATACACGTATTACCTTCCATGAGCTCCTGATTTAAAACTGCACAGCACATTGGAGAATCAGATCTCTCATTAACTGAATATATCAAGAAAGCAATAAAAAGATTAAACATACAATTGTCAAGTCCAAGCTAATGGATCCATTTTTCTTTCTCTATCAGTTTCTGAGTAAGACAAGGAGTGCTTTCAGAAATCACCAAGAATTCCGATGTTTTGGTTTCCCTTCTTCTCCTTTTCTCCTCAATTTCCTCTTTGCCACATTCCTGGCCTGGCTACAAAATTTGTTCAGATAGTAAATGCATATTGTTGGGGATATGAATTAGAAAAGGCGGCTAACCACAACAGGGAAAAAACCGTGTTAAGGAGATGAATGCATACCTTACAGCCCAGAGAGGGATACAGTTCTAGAGTTATGGTATGTAAGTTTGCTGGGGTGGGGGAACTAGGGAAACAAATTTCTTCATTCACTTCATTCCTTAACATTTTCCTTGGGTTTACCGATACAATTTTTATAGCTAAAAGTGTCAAAAAGGGAAAGGGCATACAGAGCAATATAAACTCTTTCTTCTGTCCTTGCACCCTACTAGGTGTAAACCCTTCTTTGTCCATATGCCCTTCAGAGGAAGATTTCCCATTCACATTGGCTTGAGCTGTGGAGTCGTGACCGTGCCCTTCTTTGTTATGTGGTATTCTTTTATTCTGACAGGGCAGCTCCAACTTTGCATCTCTCCTCCCTTGCCTCCCATTACTGGGAAGTGATGCCCATGGCACCAAATGCTTGGGTAAATGGATCTGTGCAGCTTTTTTTCTGCTGCCATGGATGTCCATCCATCTAGGTTACTTCTTCGTACTTAGCAGTGTTTTGGACACATGAGAAAGGTTAATTCTGATCGTTTTCTCCAAGTTCATGAAAAGCACAGATGACATTTTAAGGATTTTTTGGTGCGAATTACGGCAATAATAGGCCGAGGCACTCCTGGGTGGCCTAGCCAATCAGATTTAAAAACAGACTTAAAAAAATACGGAAAAACAAATTGTCTGATGATTACAAAGGATATTGCTTTCCCTCTGTAATGCAAACAATCGATGTGGCAGCTATATGCTGTATCTGACAGCAGTCGCAGAGGAGCACTTTTCCTCACACCTCCTTAATTCTTCACACCCTATCAGCCTACTTTAATCTCTGACTCATAAACAGCTCGTAGATAACGACACTTACTCCTCTGAGCTAATCTATTTTCAGAAATTAATGACAAGATGAGACTTTCAGGCAAATAAGGTGGCATTTTCCAAGTTAGCTGCTTCGCTGGCCATCACACTCCCCTCAAAAAACTGGCAATTTAGGTTGCAGGCCTCTCTTTCCCTTTTCCTATTGCAGCTCCACCCCAAGGCACTGGCATTCCTCAGCAGCTCTGACACCAGTTCAGCATGCGTTGATCTGGTCACACAGGGATAATAAAATTATTATGTAAAACATTGTGCATACAGTTCCCAAGGGACACAGTTTCACGTCTGTCCTTTACAATGGCTAACGGCACACAGATCAGTACCTTAACAAAATTAGGGTTGTCTGTAAACAGACCCTTCAGTAAGTTTTCCTTTGCTTTCCTGACAACCTGTTAATGAACATCTGTGCAAACTACTTTGCCAAAGTTTGCATTTTTTCTACCTAGATGAGTAAATGAAACAATAATATCACTGACCCTTCATGACTTTCCTGTTAGCATTTCAAATGCCACAGAAGGCTGGACATAAAACTGGTCTGGATAGAGGGCTTGGGGAAAGCTGACTTTGGCTGCTCCAATTTTACATGTAGAAACTTTGCCTGGGCTTCAGAGCATCACAGGATGGTTGAGACTGTAACGGACTCCGGAGGGCCTCTGGTCCAAACCCCACTTCTTCTGACTTGGTTTTATACATCCATGTTAGAAGCATTTACAGAAAGGCTGGTCACCTTTCTCCACCCTTTCCAGTCAAAAGAGAGAAACTGGCAACTTCAAGGTGCAGTTTAGTTTAATCAGTACGTATACCAGCTTTCATGTGGGTTGACTCATACCCAGAAACATCTGCTCTTCTCCATTTGCTACAAGCCCAAGGCGACTCATGCTGCACTGGAAATATCTAATCTGACCATCTTTAGCCCACTCTCCGATCTTTGCTCTTGTCTTTTAAAAACTCCTGACACAACACATCTCTATACACTCTTTTTGTTCTTCCTGAATTATGTTCTTCTGTTGAACTTGAAAATTTCACCCACAAGTACTGGGTTGAATCTGAAGTCCTTATTAAGAATTTATGTCATTATGAACTGAATTGGTTCACATAAGTGTTGTAAAATCCCATCTAAGTGATGAAGGCAGACTTTTTCCAAGCGTCTTCAGATTCAGCGTTCACTTACTAGGAGTCCTTAAATAAATCAAAAGGTCCTCTGTGTATTGTCCATACAGGCCAAGCGAGACAAGTCCAGCGGACTCCAAGAAATCACAGAATCACAGAATCACAGAATCGTCTAGGTTGGAAGAGACCTCCAAGATCATCTAGTCCAACCTCTGACCTAACACTAACAAGTCCTACACTAAACCATATCACTAAGGGCTACATCTAAACGTCTTTTAAAGACCTCCAGGGATGGCAACTCAACCACCTCCCTGGGCAGTCCATTCCAATGCCTAACAACCCTTTCAGTAAAGAAGTTCTTCCTAATAGCCAACCTAAACCTCCCCTGGCGCAACTTTAGCCCATTCCCCCTCGTCCTGTCACCAGGCACGTGGGAGAATAGACCAACCCCCACCTCTCTACAGCCTCCTTTAAGGTACCTATAGAGAGTGATGAGGTCTCCCCTGAGCCTCCTCTTCTCCAGGCTAAACAACCCCAGCTCCCTCAGCCGCTCCTCGTAAGACTTGTTCTCCAGACCCCTCACCAGCTTTGTTGCCCTCCTCTGGACTCTCTCGAGCACCTCCATGTCCTTCTTGTAGCGAGGGGCCCAAAACTGAACACAGTACTCGAGGTGCGGCCTCACCAGAGCCAAGTACAGGGGGACAATCACTTCCCTAGACCTGCTGGCCACGCCGCTTCTTATGCAAGCCAGGATGCTGTTGGCCTTCTTGGCCACCTGGGCACACTGCTGGCTCATATTCAGCTGCCTATCAACCAGTACTCCCAGGTCCTTCTCTGCCAGGCAGCTTTCCAGCCACTCATCTCCCAGCCTGTAGCTCTGCTTGGGGTTGTTGTGCCCCAGGTGCAGGACCCGGCACTTGGCCTTGTTGAACTTCATGCAGTTGACCTCAGCCCATCGGTCCAAATCTCTTGGTGGACTGGAAAAAAGGGGGATGCTAACACACTCCTGGCATGGCCTTTCCTACTTACACTCAGACATACCTTCAATAATTCACTTGCCTCTTCACTTGTTTCCCATGTGCTACAGAACAGAGTCCAGTGCTTCTTCCCTTTTCACCAGACTTCTGCCTTCTTCTTCTTTCTTTCAGCACACTTTTGTCTGCTGAAGGCTGATTTCTGCCCTAGTTCGATTCGCTTAGAAGGCAACTGATCCTCTTCTTTCAGTTTCTCCTTCACTACTTTCTTCCAGAAGGGAGCAGGACAGACTCTAATTTAAGCGTAATTTGCCTCAATACTATAGGTGCAGTTTTGGTAGACTTTTGTTATGTTGCTCAGCCCTGAAGACAGACCACATTGAACTATTGCCAGCTCATCCTGAAAGTGTTTTCCAAACCAGATGACATTTGCCAGATGACCAGATGAAAAGTAAAATGAATTAAGAAACTAGGAAGTAGATTCAGAAAACAAATGAAAAGAAACAAAGCAACAACAAACTTTATTGGTTATCTGTCTTTGGCCTGATTCCCAAAGTCCTCTCTGGGTTTTGTTCAGCTGGGAGCTGACAGGACACGTCTGCAGCTTGTTGGATAACGGAGCTGGCTCCCTTGACATGCTGTATGCCCTGGCACATCCCCTGTACTAGAAACCCTTGTTTACAAGAAAGACCTTACAAACTTCTCTATGTGCTGCCAGTTCAGCTGAATATAAATGCACTTCTGGAGACATCCGGTATCCCACGGTCATGACAATTCCTTTAAATAGGGTATTAATTTATGACTCCCCAGTTTGTGAAGTATGGTTCCAGGTAGCTGTGGTGCTTTTGAGATGCCAGACTGGGCCATGTGGCCTGTGCTTTTTTATTAACTAATTTGTCAATAGGCAGTTTGCTTACCTAGTATTAATGTATCCCTTTTGACAAATAGGTTAATTAAGAGCTGAATTTATGAGGCTCTGCTATAGTGCAGACCTCAACAGCTACTTATTTTATAACTGTTTCAGTGCTAACGAGAAATATAGTTTATTACCAGCTTCAGACAAAGACTAAATATGAAAACCTGGGGATCATCCCAACTACAGCATCCCATGTTTACTGACAAATGACACATTTGAAGGGGACTGCAAGAATCTGGAGGTGATAAGTGGGGTGCTCTTCTTTAAAAGGGCTACATTCTCATCGCAGTGTTAGAAAGCAGAAGTAACGCCACTGAAAGCAAGGTAAACATGCAGGTGTACCAGACTCAGAAAGAAGTTCAAGCACAAGCAACCAAACAGGGAGGAGTGACTTAAGACCAATTAATTCATTGTTTGGCTTGTGGGACCCATAGCATTGCAATTTGCTAATGTATACCTGACCATTAGAAAAAACTGCAACACACGCCGGAACCCACAACCCTTCTTATAGCTTTTCTACTGCTCAAGGCAGCAAGAAAGGTGGTTAAAAAATGTTAGGGTCCATCACGACCATCGGTTGGTCAACCAGTCTGCTACCTCTGTTGAGGCAGGAAATGGAGAGCCATGTGGCAGCAAAGGCACAATGGACGTTGACGTGTTAGAAATCACAAAAGTGCCTGGGAATGATCATGCAGGAATTAGAGATTTTTCCCCCCAAAAGGTGACAGGATCGCTAGCCAAACTGAAGTGCATCTACACCAATGCTTGCAGCATGGGCAACAAACAGGAGGAGCTGGAAGCCATTGTGCAGCAGGAAAACTATGACATAGCTGCAATCACCGAAACATGGTGGGACAGTTTGCATGACTGGAGTGCTGCAATGGACAGCTACAAGCTCTTCAGAAGGAATATGCTAAGAAGGAGAGATGGTGGGGGAGCCCTGTATGCTAGGGACTGTTTGGATTGTCGTGAGATTAGTAATGGCGATGACAGGGTTGAATGTTTATATGTAAGAATCAGGGGGAAGGCCAATGAGGCAGATGTCCTGCTGTAGACCATCTAAACAGGCCGAAGAGGCAGATGAAACATTCTACAAACACCTGGGAGAAGTCTCACAATCTCTAGCCCTTATTCTTGGGCGGGGACTTCAATTTACGAGATACCTACTGGAAATACAACAAAGCAGAGAAGAAACAGTCTAGGAAGTTTCTGGAGTGTGTGGCAGATAACTTCCTGACATAGCTGGTGAATGAGCCAACTAGGGACGGTGCCCTGCTGGACCTTTTGCTTGTAAATAGAGAAGGACTTGTGGGTGATGTGAAGGCTGGAGGCCGTCTCAGGCACAGTGATCACACATTAACAGTTTTTGAATCTTGGAAAAGTAAGGAGGGGGGTTAGCAAAACTGCCACCCTGGGCTTCCAGAGGGCAGACTTCGGCTGGTGGAGTCCCTTGGGAGGCAGTTCTGAAGGACAAAGGAGAAAGAAAGAAATCCTAAGGGCACAGAGGCAGGCCATCCCCACATGCCGAAAGATGAGCCAGCACAGAACAAGACTGGCCTGGCTGAACAGAGAGCTGTGGCTAGAGCTCAGGAAGAAAAAGAGGGTTTATGACCTTTGGAAGAAGAGGCAGGTCACTCAGAAGGACTACAAAGATGTCGTGAGGCTGTGCAGGAACAAAATTAAAAGGGCCAAGCCCAACAGCTATTGCTGCTCAAAACAATAAAAAAATGCTTTTATAAATACATAAACAAGAAAAGGAGGACTAAGGAGAATCTGCATCCTTTATTGGATGGTGGGAAACAGTGACAAGAGATGAGGAAAAGGCTGAGGTACTTAATGCCTTCTTTGCCTCAGTCTCTAGCAGCAAGACCAGTTGTTCTTCAGGTACTCAGCCCCCTCAGCTGGTATATAGGGACAGGGAGCAGAATGAAACCCTCATAATCCACAAAGAAACGGTTAGTAATCTGCTACTCCACTTAGACATATGCAGGTCTGTGGGGCCAGATGGTATCCACCCAAGGGTACTGAGGGAGCTAGTGGAAGTGCTCGCCAAACTGCTTTCCATCACTTGTCAGCAGTCCTGGCTATCAGGACAGGTCCAGTCGACTGGTGGCTAGCAAACGTGACGCCCATCTACAAGAAGGGCCAGAAGGAGGATCCAGGAAACTACAGGCCTGTCAGTCTGACCTTGGTACCAGGAAGCTCATGGAGCAGAGATTATCTCAAGTGCCATCACGCAGCACTTACAGGACAACCAGGCGATCAGGCCCACTCAGCATGGGTTTATCAAAGGCAGGTCCTGCTTGACAAACCTGATCTCCTTCTATGACAAGGTGATGTGCTCAGTGAATGAGGGAAAGGCTGTGGATGCGGTCTACCTAGACTTCAGTAAGGCTTTTGACACCATTTCCCACAGCATTCTCCTGAAGAAGGTGGCTGCTCAAAGCTTGGACAGATGTATGCTTTGTTGGATTAAAAACTGGCTCCATGGCTGGGTCCAGAGAGTCGTGGTGAATGGAGTTAAATGCAGTTGGAGGCCGGTCACTAGTGGAGTCCCCCAGGGCTCAGTACTGAGACCAGTTCTCTTCAATATCTTTATCAATGATCTGAACAAAGGGATCAAGTGCACCCTCAGTAAGCGTGCAGACGACACCAAGTTAGGTACAAGCGTTGATCTGCTCAAGGGTAGGAAGGCTCTGCAGGAGGATCTGGATAGGCTGGACCAATGGGCCAAGCTCAACTGTATGAGGTTCCACAAGGCTAAGGGCCGGGTCCTGCACTTGGGGCACAACAACCCCATGCAATCATAGAATCATTAAGGTTGGAAAAGACCTCCAAGATCATCTGATCCAACCACCTCCCTATCACCAATATGACCCGCTACACCGTGTCCCTAAGTACAGGCTGGCAGAAGAATGGCTGGAAAGCTGCCTGGCAGAAAGGGACCGGGGGATATCGGTCGATAACTGGCAGAATGTGAGCCAGCAGGGTGCCCAGGTGGCCAAGAAGGCCAACAGCATCCTGGCTTGGATCAGAAATAGTGTGGTCAGCAGGGCTAGGGAAGTGACTGTCCCCCTGTACTCGGCCCTGGTGGGGCTGCACCCCAAATACTCTGTTCCGTTTTGGGCCCCTCACTACAAGGAAGTCATTGGAGCATGTCCAAAGAAGGGCAATGAAGCTGGTGAGGGGTCTGGAGAACAAGTCTTATGAAGAGTGGCTCAAGGAGCTGGGGTTGCTTAGCTTGGAGAAAAGAAGGCTCAGGGAGACCTCATTGTACTTCACAATTACCTTAAAGGTACTTGTAGTGAGGTGGGGATCAGGCTCTTCTCCCAAGCACCAAGTGATAAGACGAGGGCAAATGGTTTCAAGTTGCACCAGGGGAGGTTTGATATTAGGAGAAATTTCTTCACTGAAAGGGTTGCGTGGCATTGGAATAGGCTGCCCAGGGAAGTGGTCGAGACCACCATCCCTGGAGGTCTCCAAGAAATATGTAGATGTAGAACTTAGTAGCATGGTTTAGTCGTGGACTCTTCAGTACTGGGTTAAAGGTTGGACTAGATGATCTTGGAGGTCTTTTCCAACCTAAATGATTCTATGGTTCTGTGATTCTATGACAAATGGTGGCAAAGCCAGCCAGCTTAAATCCTTTCCTTGAAATCCCGCAGAACTAAACATTTGCTCCCCTAAAGCCCTTAACTTTCAGAACTCCTCCATCCATAAGTGTGATAAGACTGTGTATGGCTAAGAGAAATTTTATGATATAAAAATAATCACAGTCAGGAACCTGCACAAAAAAAATAGGAGGAAAAATAGACAGCAACTTCAACAGAAGCTCATCCAACTCCCTTTCTGTGATTTCCAGATGGCATCCATATAATCACTTGTTATGGAAGTCATGTTTATGGTGTCCTAAATATGTCTGTCAACATCTTCCTGCTATGCTTGATGCTGATGTGGGCTTGTCCTAGTTAGAATTCTTGATTTTGTAAAAAGATTTCCTATGAGCATATACTTCAGAATAAGTCTATTAGTCACCTCAGTGGTTTTCCATGCCCCACACCCCAAAAGTATGAGGCCTGCATTTAAAACATATAGTTCTGGGACATTCTTAATTTATGAAGGTTGTTGTTGCTTAGACATTCACTGCTCATTGCCGATACAGATAAGTAAAATTATTTTCCTCCTGTAATACTTCTCTATGCATTTGGGCATTTTGGAATGCATATAGCAATACAGCTTGACTTTTTTATTGAAGAACGAATGTGATTACATTGACTAATATTTTAACATATCAGGGCAGTCAAAATAATTAAGATAATCCAAAGAAATTCAACTACTCACTACAGTTGCTGTTATGAAACTGAAGCAGCTCCTCAGCTGCAGCTGAAACATTCTTTGGGTGTTTGTCTTCTACCTCAGACCATTGGAGGCTGGTCTCCTTGCCCTCTCTATTTAAATGAGTTTCCAGTTAAATGCCAGTGTCATGACCATGCTTGCCAGCCTACAGGGCGTGTACATTTGCCTGTAAGTGTTACATTTTTTCAGAAATGTAAACTGTCTTTTTGCAGCACATGCTGGAGAGTTTCATGGCATTTTATGTACTTATAAGTACATCTCCATGAATAAACAGCATATTCACAAAGCAAAATTGGACTTAATCATTCGCTGTTTTGATTAGAGTCAAAACCAGTCCAAACATACCTGAGATTTTTAAAAACCTATCATTGTTATTGTATATTAAAATTGCTACCTAGGCACTAGAAGTCACCCCTAAAGGCCTCGATTAATACATCCTGTAGCAAGTTAAAACAAGAATCTTCACCTTTTCTGTTTTTCAAAATAGGGTTATAATACTGTATGGTTGCTATTTTTTTCTGATCTAGAAATATGGTCTAGTAGTTCTTTCACTGAGTGGTTCTTCCCAAGTCAATGTCTGCTTTTCTTCCAATGGCACTGTGATAGCTCTGCCAGATTTCTGTCACAGAAATTCTGGAAGTGGACAACAGTGATTTTTGTCCTGATGTGTAATTTCCTTGAACTGGGCCACCTACTCATAGTACTTTAAATGATTTTAAGAGCTCTCTATTTTACCAGACATTTTACCAGTCTCCCTCATTAATCTCACATTCTTACATTCAATTTTTATTACTGGTTTGGTCTACAGGACTTTTCAGGGCCTGGCTTCCTTCTCTGTTTTGGCAAAAGTCCATCACATTCTTCAGATTAAGCTGATCTCTTGTTGAGGCCAGCTTGGCTCCCACTACGTGTTTCAGCAGTAAGACTTGTTTTATTCAATGGGAAATGCATAAATGCAATGGGAAATCCTCTAAGTGTGAAGGGGTTGGGCAAGGAAGAAAATATTAGAGGCTCCCTACAGAGCTACATGGAGTTTATCACTTGGGAATAACTGGCTAAAAACCCCACTATTCTCCATTTCCAAAACCTCCCTCCTTGACTGTTTCTTTTTGGGAATGCTGTGAGAAGCCATGGTTGATAAAATCATATGGAAAATGATGTAAGTGACTGAATAAACGTTCTCCCCAGCATACTCAATTCATTCTACTTTTTTTTTTTTTTTTTTAACTTTTGTACCTCAATTATATATCAGCTGGATGAAAACAGCCAGTTCCTAGACGCTTAGCATGTCAAAAGGGATGCTCAGCAAATTGTGTAAGGTAGCCATACTGTACGGCATAAATCAAACGCTCATTTGTCTGAACAACTTCAGTCATGATCTAATGCAAATACTCCTCCTATAGTGATGTACATGCATCCATTGATTTTGCTCTCACTAATGCAAAAGGTTTTGTGCAGTATATGTGTTGAATTTGATGCAGATTAGTTGTCTTTAAAAGGACAAATCATGAAAGACCCTCATTTCCAGTACAGTTTTCTATACTAACAAGAATGTACAGAGTTCTGCTTGCTTGAACATACAGAGAATCAGACAAATGGAATTGGTTTTCATCATCACCGAGCTCCTTTTCACCAAGTATCCCACAAATTTCTCTTCTTAGGACCATACTGTTGTATTTGTTTAGACTGCTCTGAGGTCTGCCTGCCTCTCTAACCACCTGGACTCTCTCTCATCCTTGCAGACGCTGCTGGATCAAAACAGCTCTTGGAAAAGCCCGTGGTAGTCCCTGAGAAACTTCTGAGTAGCTGTCATTTTTCTTTCTTTTAGGCAGAGATATTACCCATATTTGGGTATGACTGTCTTAATCTCTGCTGCCAGCTCAGATAAAGGCACCTGTAGATTTCTTGTAATTCTCTGAAATGAAAAATTAGTTACTTCCAATTATATCAACTTGCTTTAATCCAGCTTGCAATCATATAAAATTACTAGTGATCTCATACAGTGTTGTCATAATTCAGCCTATTATATAGCAATTATGCCATTTGCTGTATATTCATTAGAAATTTTCAGCTCAAGGACAAGCACAAATTAATTTCTCATACTTCATTTATTCTTGAATTTAATACTTCGGTGTCTTCCATTCTATGCCTGGGAATCAGCTTCAAAACTACTGCAGCTGAAGCCCGAGCTATGTGCTGCAACTCCATTTCTCAGCTGAATAAAAAGAAATGCCCTTAACAATAGCAATGTTTGTTCAGCTTGGAACGGGAAGAATTTCCAGAACAGACCAGGCTTTTCTCATTCCAGGATAATACCTAAAATGACTTCACATTTGCTGATTACCTGCATACCCAGGAACTAGTAACAGATTCATCTCAGTAATGTATCTGGAAATAATTGAAAACTATGTAGGCTTTTCTGGGGAAGTGTGAGGAGGTGTTTTGCAAACAGAACCCCTTGGAAAGGTAGTTTAGAAAATTTCTGAGGTCATCAAGAAGTGTAAGATAACTACTGTGTGTTATGAAGAGAAGCATTTGTTGCCTTTTTTTTTTTTTCCTTTTTTCGTTTCTCTTGCTTTACTTGAAGTTCAGTATTTGCCTTAACAACTGGGTTTTTAAGTGAAATCTATAGATTACCTCCAGCTGAACACAGGCCATTAAGGTCAATAGAAGCCTGGCAGCATTTATGTGCCATTTGTGTGGTTGCAAATTACTGCATAAGTAAGAGGGCAGTAGAGACTCTGGCCCTGGTGACTGAAGTACATTGGGAGTACCAGAACCAATGCAGCTCACTTGCTTCAAATAGAACAGTGAGTCCTCCGCTTGTGCCATAATACCAAATCCTAGCCCTTGTATCATTTTTCTTCCTTTGTCATTGGATTCTTCTTAAATGTAGACAGTTCCAACACACATTTTTAATTTCTGACTTGTTGGTCAGTAAACCATACCGGTACACTAAGTTGTAACATCAATGCACATACGAACAGAATAACAACGTGCTTCCAGAAGGATCTGACAAAGGTGGAAATTTACGTCAATGCATTTACAATGAAAATAAAAATCAAGATAGTTTTAGAAGACCAAAGTATTTTTAGTTGGAAGGGGTACAATAAAAGAAGAAAGCATCTATATACTTTTTAAAGCAAAAACAGCATATGGTAAAATTGTCTAAGAAAGCTTGATGGCTTTAATGGGTGGGAAACGTGAAGAAAGCAGACCGAAAATATAAATGCCTGTGACAAGCTCTGCAAATTGGAATACTTGCTAACATTTGTGAAGGCCATGTGCAGTTGCCATTGAGGATTAAAGAAAAGTTCTTCAATCAAATTCACAAACAGGTGAGAAAACCTGGGGACCATGGCAACTCCAGTGATCTTTTGGAATTATATTACTGAAGTAAAATGCACTATATCTAAATAAAAATTCAGAGTATAAAGTTATTATTTCAGCAAAGAGACTTTCAATTGAAAACCAGTATCTTCCTTCTCTCTCTTTCTTTTCTCACTGTGTCATACATGTTTGTGTGCTTTTTGTTAATTTATAAAGAAACCTTTATGACTCTGATTTGGCTTCAACAATACACATACCTGTAAGGCGACTGTTCACCCACCCTGTCCTGCAAGGTCTGGATGAAAAATTTACATAAAGTCAGAATTTTATCTAATATTCTACTCTGTAGTTATAATAAATTTTTAGATGCATAGGAACTGTACAATGATCTTTGTTGAAGCTGATGGTAATGGTGTAAATAGAAGATTGGCGATATGCATTCAGTTTCAATACACAGGTAACATGCTTGAACTTGAACTTGCCTATTAAATACTGATCTTTAAAACCATCAGAACGTTAGTACAATGCTAAATTGATCAAATTAGCTGCCCTGTCCTTTCTGTCACTCAGTCAGTTTTGCACCCATACAATTTCTTTATCCATACTGTATCTCTTTATGACTTCTAAAAATTAGAAAGCTATTTTTTTCCTTTAGGACTACATCAAATCTTTACAAGTCTAGCACAAAAGTCTGTGGGATCTGCAGTTAATGATAGTTTAACTAATATCCTGAAATGTCCATTTAAACATGCATGCAACAAAAAATTATAAATCACAGACTTAAAGTCAGCTTTAGTAGTTTTTTTAAATCTGTCCTACATTGTATTCAGTTGTGAAGCTTCACCAGATAAAGAATTGAGAGCAAGAAGTTATGGTGTGCTTCAAAAACTATTGTAGTAGAAAGTTATCAGATGACCTCCTTCCTGTCAAGGATAACGATCAGGTACATCATCTTCCTGTTGCTTTTCTGAGGTATTTTTTTGTGCAACTTCTGGTGCAAATCATTAGGTAAATTCGAAGAGCTTAGAGCCTCCCCTAGTATTCAGTTGCCCAGACTGATTTTTGCAAGACCATAAAGGCATGATAACTCAGCACTCAGATTAGTCTCATGCATCCCATGTTTAGTACTAAAGGGAAGTATAGCCACAACTTATTTATAATAAATATCAGTTTTCTGTGACACCCTCCAACTAATTATTAAAGAATTATTTCTATAGATATACTCACAATTAAAACAACAAACAAACAAAAAAAACAAACAAAAAAACCCAACCTTAAAATCTTAAATACTTCTCTAAACACAGTATTTTAAGCATATTCTTCTCAGTCCTGTGGAATTTATCCAATGCTTTGCTGGTAACAGGTGATTGACAGAAGTGAAGGATACCTGAACATGAGCCAGCAATGTGCATTTACAGCCCAGAAAGCCAACCGTATCCTGGGCTGCAGCAAAAGAATTGTGACCAGCAGGGCGAGGGAGGCGATTCTTCCCCTCTGCTCTCATGAGACCCCACCTGGAGTGCTGCGTTCAGCTCTGGGGCCCCCAGCACAGAAAGACATGGATATATTAGAACAAGTCCAGAGGAGGGCCACAAGGATGATCAAGGGGCTGGAGCACCCCTCCTATAAAGACAGGCTGAGGGAGTTGGGGTTGTTCAGCCTGGAGAACGGAAGGCTCCAGGGAGACCTTACAGCTGCCTTCCAGTACCTAAAGGGGGCCTACAGGAAAGTCAGGGAGGGACTATTTGTCAGGGTGTGTAGTGACAGGACAAAGAATAATGGTTTTAAACTAAAAGAGGGTAGGTTTAGATTAGATAACAGGAAGAAATTCTTCACTGTGAGGGTTTGAGGGAACAGGTTGCCCAGAGAAGCTGTGGATGCCCCATCCCTGGAAGTGCTGACAGCCAGCTTGGATGGGGTTTTGGGCAACCTGGTCTAGAGGGAGGTGTCCATGCTTGTGCCAGGGGGGTTGGAATTAGATGGGCTTTAAGGTCCCTTCCAACCCAGACCATTCCATGATTCTGTGATAATCTTGTGCATGAACTGAGAACCTCACGTAGCTCATCTGATGAATGACCCACTGCAGTCAGGACTTCACCTGACACATTTCATCTCCTGCAGACCTTGTCCTACTTTTGAATCCTGCTTGACAAATTGGCTCACCAGTTCAGGTTGAGAAGCAGGGTAGAGCTCACAGCAATCTCACTAAAAGACACAGTTCAGCAAATGACTTGCACTGTAATTCCTCCTCTGATATGCAACTGGACACAGATGTTTATATGCCATTATGTGGAGGGACATATCTCCCAAATATGACCTAATCCTGTGACCGAGGAAGATCTTGCTTGAAATACATCTAGTTCATAGCAGTGTGGCCTGGAAGGACAGCTATTAAGCTTCCTAGCATTACATCTTACAAAAAAAAAAGTGTTTACGCCTACTTTAGAGAGGGCCTTCGTGCCCTCTCCTTGCCCAGCGCTCCCTCCCACAGTTGAAAACAAGCACCAAGCCTTGCTACTATAAACTGGCAAAACAATAATAGAAATGAGGCTTACTATGAAAAAAAAAAAAAAGAAAGAAAAAAGTAGCGTAAGAGTCTTTTATGACAGAAGGAGCACAGATGTTATACATTTGTCCCAGCCCTTGTATCCTGTTTTGAAAACCAGCCACAGATTTCTCATTCACCAGCCACTGAGGGTGTATTTTTGTTGCCTGGAGGCTTTAGGGTGCGTGGCTCTTCTCTCACTTCTTGACGCCTCCAACAAAACGGATCAGCGATGATTCTGTGATTCTGTGAATTGATCCGTGTTAAAATTCCTTGCAAAACAGAGCCGAGATTATTTCTCACCAGGATCGATTCCTCGATGCAGCTCACTGTGTCGCTCCACACACAGCACAATTGAGGGTGTGGTGTGAGAGGAAAATGACTTGTACAGGGCAGCCGGGAAGCAGGAAATCATTAAATCCGTGTTTTGTGGGACTCGGCTTGTCACATCAGCCATCAAGATCTGGAATCCTCCATGTGACAATCCCTTTTATTTTGATGGGGTACTGAAATGGGTGGCTGCCAAGCTTATCATGCCACAACGGGTGCAGATGACACACGTGCTACAGTCGCTGCAAAGCCTGTAACTTCCCCTCTGAACAACGATCAAAGCGGTGGCACAAATATACTTAAATACGCAGGAGTAAGTGATAGGCTGAAAAACACAGCAACTCTGCAAAAAGAACAGTTGAAGCCTCAACATATATATTTTTAAAAATGCTACTTATGATATTCCAAGCATTAATTACAATGCTATATACCACTGGTGGTTACTGACTGTGTAGACCTTTAGTTAACACCCAGGACAAGAAATTATAGCTCGAAACACTACTTGGCTAAGTACAGCTCAACTAAAACTAAAGAAATTGTTTCTAAAGTAGGAAACACAGAGAGAGAACATCAAAGGAGATGTAGGAACACCAACAATTTATAGACTTTTTCTACTAGTGTTTTGAAAGTTCAGTTTTTGTAAGAAAGGCCCTGAAAGGCCCTCTGAGCTTCTACATCTGAAGCTCAAGATTTAGCCTGCCTGGGTAAAAGTGCACCAGTGCTCTTGAATGCACCACAGCAGGACAAGAGGGAATGGCCTCAAGTTGTGCCAGGGGAGGTTCAGGTTGGAAATGAGGAGACATTTCTTCTCAGAAAGAGCAGTCAGGCATTGGAACAGGTTGCCCAGGGAGGTGCTGGGGTCACTGTCCTGGGGGTGTTTAAGGAAAGGTTGGACGTGGTGCTTAGGGACATGGTTTAGCGGGTGACATTGGTGGTAGGGGGATGGTTGGACCAGATGATCTTGGAGGGCTTTTCCAACCTTAATGATTCTATTTTACTATTGTTAGGCATGTGAAATTATCCCGACTACTGTACTTTGACAGAAAAAAGCCTCAAAAGGAAATGTCCTTTTAAAAATACAAGAAGCATAGCAACAAAATTTAACAAATGCAACACCCTGCTGATACACCATTTATTTTAAAAAGGACATTTTTGTGCTGCTCATCCGATCTTTTGGTGGCTCCTTTGGTTGTGCCGTTATAAATGCTTTCATGGTGAAGAGAAAGGCTTTTCTTCACCACGAAAGAGGGGAGAGGGACAAAACCCCCGTGACCAGCTCGCCGCCATAACCGCGGACACGGGACGCGAACCCGCGTCTCCCCGAGGGCGCCTTTTACCCTCCCGCCTCACCATGAGGGACTGCGAGAGCTCTCGCGAGAAATCGCCGCGGAGTCTCGCGAGAGGCGCTGCGGGCGGCTCTGTGGCGCCTCCCGCAGGCGTTTCCCCCCCCAACCGCCGCCATGGCGGCGCCCGCCTCGCCCGGGCGCCGCAGCCGCTTCGAGCAGGAGCAGGAGCGCGCCGTCCGCGCCCTGGTGCGCAGCGTCACCGGGCTGCCCGAGGGCAGGGAGCAGCGGCAGCAGGAGGAGCAGGAGCCGGGCGGCGGCCGGTTCCAGACGGCGCTGGATTTCGCCTGGTCCAACTTCAGGTCCGCGCCCCGACCCGCTGGGGAAGGGCAGGGCAGGGCAGGGAAGAGAAGGGAAGGGCAGGGGAAGGGCAGGGGAAGGGAAGGGAAGAGAAGGGAAGGGAAGGGAAGGGAAAGGCAGGAATGGGAGGGGATGGGATGGGAGTGGAGGCTGTCTGCCCAGCCCCTTGCAGGCAGAGTGCTACACTGCTTACGTCAAACCCCCAGAGAATGACACCCGCTTGGTGTGATCTTGTCACGAGCACGTCCTTATTAACGCTTATTAAGCCTTTTATTTTCCATCAGGCCCTTTTCACCTCACGCCTTTGACAGGTTCAGTTCCCGGCTGAGCTCTGAGGAGGCTCATTGTTTTTGTTGGGCGTGCAGGAGTAGGGTTGGTGCTGTACCCGCTGTCTGCCACGGCTTCTTTTTATTCACCACAAATGTTTTGTGTAAGGTATCATAGCATTACATGTGATGCTTCTGTAGCTGCACCAGAAACGTTCGTTGCAATAATAGCTATCCCCAGTCGGCAGCTTGCTGATGGCAGCAGGGTTTCTCGAGGCAGGTGGATGGTCCGTCCCCTCTTGTGGCATCTCTCCCTCTGTGTCAGGGGCTCGGTTGCTCATGGAGCCGTGCGCCCCTCTAGACTGAGGAATTCAACCTGGCAGAAGGACAGAGGGTGCAGTGCACTGATGACAACAAACCTTGGAGACAGGAATGGGAAGAGGAGGGTTTTTTACGCCAGGGTTGTTGTCCAAGAAGTGTATGTGGAACCTCAACCAGAGGTTGACTGTTATTTTCTATATCCAAATCATGAGCTTCTAGGTGACAGCAGAAGTTCTCTTTAGTTCCAAGTTTCCGAAGCTTACAGTTCGTAGCCTTAGATCTGATGATGTTTCTGTGCTGTAGTTTTCAGAACCATCTTATTTTTAACACGCAATATGCTGGTTATCTACTGCAGATGCTGTTCCCAACTTGCTTAAAAACTTAAGGTACCTTTTTTTGTGTGTGTTAGGGTCGTTAGTTAAAGCATTAAGTAATATCGGGCTAAAGGAATTTCATTAATAACTTCCCTTCAGCTTAGCAGTTTAATTTTTCCTTTCAGTGCAGATTCTTGGGTGGGTTTTTTGGGTTGTTTTATCATGTCTTTTTTTCTAAATCTTCCAGTTCTTGTACTTGCCACTATTTTACAGTTGAACTGATGATTTTCTATTAAGCTAATGTGCTATAATAGATACGAAAAACCTGTATTTTCTTCAGCTAAATAACAGCTATCTCATTAAGATTACATTTTATCCGACTTTTCATTTACTGTCATTTGTAGTTGTTCCTTCTGGTATTTATTCCAAAGCCTTGCATGCAGCTGAAGTCAGGCTAGTGGATCTGTGGTTAACAACATTTTTTCTTTTCTTAAATCCTCTCTTTATCCTCCAGTGATGCTCATTACAAATCCTTGCTGCTAGGCCTCCAGTTTCATTTTCTAGTTCATTGCTTTGACACTGAGGTGATTCTAGATTGTCTTTCTAAATTCAGTATGTTGAACTTGGCTTTTGCCCCCCCGACTCAGATGCAGTAGTTTTCATTTCTCTCTGCAGTCATATGAGTTTTCTCACTGTACTTGTTCCAATTGTTGACGGAAACTGAGGCAAAATATTAGGCTGGCTTTGAGGGCCTGTGCATAGGGTACCTTGTGCTCACTGCCATCACATCCCATTTCATGGTTTCTCTGTCTGTATAACTGATATATATAAAGAAACTTACTCCTACTCTAACTACTTTTTCAAAGTCTATTGTGCCTTTTACAAGTTTTTTTTTTTATTATTATTATTATTTTTTAATCCATGTACCTTTGTTTTACCTTCTTTTGTTTTGATTAGGCTCTCTTTTCTTTTAGGTGCTCTCCTTTGCCATTTATAAGGGAGCTTCTTTTGGGTTTACAAGCCTTCCCTTGTGGATGTTTGTTTTGCCTGTGCTGGTGGTGCAAGTCCCAGATAATTTTTGTGTGTTTGACACAGTTGCCTTTGACAATAACGTTCTTCATCTCCTTGTTCTGCTTGGCTTAACTGACGACACATTTTAATTGCTTACTTTGCTGTTGCAGCAGTAATTTTCCATTCAGTTGAAATTGCTGCTTAAACATAATCTGCATTCAATTTTTCCATCTTTAAGGTCAATTGTAGTTAATCCTTGCTGAGATCAGAGGCATGGAGATTAAATTCTGTTGATGTTTAATGATGTTGCTGAATTAAGCATGCTTTGTTAAAAGGAAAATATATTAAGATAATGAAGTTGTCATCATGTATGTAAATCAGCTTTATTTTCTTCTTTACATAAGTTGCCTTATCAAACTTATTCTGATACAGATTTCTTATGCAGATTTCACCGTTTTCTGGATGTGAACAGTCATAAAGTAGAGAGGACAATAGAAGGGTAAGTTTTATGTTTATGGATTAATAATCGAGCAGTTAACTTTCTTGAAGCATTATTGATACTTTTTTTGTTGTTAGAATACATGAAAAATTGATAGTTCATTCTGACCTTGGAAAAGCTGCAAGCTGGAAAAGACTAACAGAAAAGTTTCTGAACTCACCACTCCCAAATATTGAAGAAACAAAAGTATGTATGTCTCAATTTCCTTATTTTTTCCACCACTCTTGCGTTTACACTCATGAAGCGGGCTTCTATTGTAATGTTGAGTTGGAAATTTCTGGTGACTTAACAGTGAGGTTTACGGTTGCTGTTCAAGTCATGGATTTGCAGGGTTGTAGTTTTCCCATTTGTTTTGGAAGTAGGTTTATTGTTTGTTTCAGGGTTTCAGCATGCACAGTTGGATGACCTAAAGGAAATCTTTTCGTTGCAGAGCAGACATTTTGCGGTCAACATTATACAGATGTTGCAGCTGAATTCCAGTCTGTTCTAAAACGGTGGCTGAACAGAAGTTCTTGCTCTTTGCTCAAATTTTTACCTTAAGTAACAAGACTGCACCTTTTGGTTTTAGTATTCCCAAATGGAGTGTTCCTGTCCCATAGCTTCTCTGTTGAGACCATGTGTGTGTTTTGCCTTTGATACACTTTGTATCAAATCAGTTTAGGACGTGGTCTGGATGGAAATGGTGAAAGTTTTCTCACTTGGACATTTTCTAGTGCGGTAGTTTAATAATGAATTTGGCCTTTGAAAACTGGAAGTTTCTTCAACTCTTGAGCCCTCAATAACTTACACATATCTTGAGTTGTAGTACTGTATATACTCTGTAGATTTTTGAGTAAGTACCTTTAGTTGTTCTTGTTTTGAGAGTCAAATAAAATGAAAAGCCCACACAAGCACTTTATACTTGAATGATACAAGTATTCTAAGACTTGAAAGAGTTTTTATCTTTGAAATTGCAACTGGCATATAGCTGGAGATAAAGAATATCCCGTATTTGGGAAAGTAAACTGCATTTGGTTTTGAGTAGTGTCATATAACTGGGAAGATTGAGTATATACCAGTTCTGTGACTAGTAAGTGGGACACCATCTCCCATGTGTGGTTCTGTAGGCAACCCACTACGTTTCTTTGACAAACTCTTGAAAAGTCAGTGATGTTTGGCAGGAACATGCTGTGTTCCATATATACTAGGTGAGCGCGATGCTGCTCTATCAGAAAGCTGAGAATTTTTTTGAAAGTAGAGGTGGATCTCATTCCCAAAGAGCTTTGTAAGTACTTTTTATTTTCTTTATTGTTTAAATCAAAGTATATAGGAAGTAGATAGCAGAAATCCGTCTGGCTGTTGACCATTTGAAATGGTCTGCTGAAGAGCTGTGCAAAGTCAGAATAAGGCCAAAGAAAAAAAATCTTACTTCTGATAGCACTGGTTGTGCTCTAAGCAGGTATCAGGAAATAGACCATAACACCAGTCTCTGCAACACACCAGTGTTGGTGCAGTGTTCCTGCCTGATTGGAGGCCTCTGTTTCACAGCTGCTTTAGTACAGTATCAGAGAAGCATCCTTAACACTCGGTGTAGGTTTTTAGATGAGGGAAGATAAATTGCTACGTTTAGGTGTCGTGTTCACATTTAGCAGAGTGTATTAGCTGACTTCATTTCAGGCTCTATTTGAAATAACAAACCATATAAATGTGGGAAATCAGACTTGTATGTCTGCAGGCACGTTTCTTGTGTCCTCTCTTATGTCCGCATTGATGTAGCTGTGTCTACTACCCCTGGGTTCAGGTGACTTTCTACTTTCACAGTAGGTCTGGGTTCCTCTTATCTCTTTTCTATAAGAAACAGCTATGCTGTTTTTGAAGTATTTGCATATTGATCTGCTAATTAGTGGGCAAAAAAGAACAGATAACAATTGTTATGTTACAGATTTTATTTCTTTAGTTCAGGACTGAAGAACAGGAATTAATGTGGAGCATTCCTGCAGATAATAGGCTGAATTCGTTCCTAACCAAAATCGTTTAGTCCATTTATTGACTTTTTTTTTTTTAATGTGTTTTAAAGACAGATACACACTATTCCATACTGTCTCTTCTGTTGTGTTTGTCTGATTCTCCATCCAACACCACCTATGTGGAAAAACCAAGACAAAAAGAGACAGGTAAGTTTACGGCATGTTTGTGTTGCTAATAGAAGATACGCTCAGTTAATGCAATCTGATAAGAAGGCCATTTTTCCTCTCCATTTTATTATCTCCTTCATATCGAGATGCATTATTGATTGTCTTTTTTATGATTTATACATTTTATATAGCCTGCAAGTAGCCTTTCGTACCCCATTTATGTTATGTTGCATAATTAAGCTTTCCAGCCAGGAAGGTACCTTGGGAACTCTTTCTGACTTGTACTGCTGTCACTTACTAATGATCTCTACCTGTTCAGCAGCGCTTACACAATCAAAGACAGACAGCTGGTTTCTGTCCTCAGTCTCAGTCTTGCACCTTAATAGGAGGTCTGTTGAAACAGCTCCGGTAATATAAATTCCGATGTTCCCAATGTAGTCAAGGAAAGCTAAATGCCTTGGAAGGTTTCCAGAGGGAGATCCCAGTTGCCTAAATTCCAGAGTAGGACTGTTTCACTCAGTGCCTAAAAACAAGGCTTGTGCTTAAGTGTGAGTGGATACCATCCCCCATTTGTTTACAGTGTTGTATCATAGACTGAAAGAAGAATATTTCAGACTAACCTAAAGAAAATCTTGCATCTTAAGATTCCTTTTTGAATGATCTCTGCACATTCCCTCGGCGGTGTTTTGAATGCACTTTCAGCCCATTCCAGGAATGTGAATATGAAGAGGTTATCTCAAACAGCACTAATTACAGTTGAGTAAGCTTCATGTTTCAGATAATATATTGTAAGTGTGACTTGTTATTTTTTAAAGTATTACACATCACGTCATTGATATGTGGTGTCTTTTTTTTGGAGAGTAAGATGACCCTTGCTTTATTGTTGTTTACAGTCCAGTATGCTTGTGCATCTGCAAATTTCAAATTCAGAATGTCTCTGCTGAGCTAAACGAGACGGGTTACAATAAGTAATATGTTGCATTCTTGCATGTTTTTACAGGAATGAAGTGTAGGGTAGTGTTTGTAGTAGAGATAAATATGCTGGTGGCACGGTTTGCTGCATATTTTGAGTGTACAAACAACAAAACTGAGAATTAATAAATAAAGAATATACGTGGTTGTTACCACAATTTATGTGTTGTGTTGAAAGTGTATAACCTTGTTAAAGGAATGGTGGTGTAACCTGAAATGGATGGGAATATCTTTTGTTTTAGATTTAGAGTAAAAAGGTAATTATAACTTTGGAAATGTTTTTAAAGAAGACAGAATTATGTGATACTTACTGTTTTTCTTATTTATACTTCTAGAAAAGGAAGAAGAATTTGATTGGGGAAAGTATTTGTTGGAAGGAGAAGAAATTTACCTTGGCCCAGGTGTGGATTCACCGGTAAGTAATTTCTTAAGCTAAAAGAAAGTAAGTGTTTAAACTGTTGTAAAGTATGCTGGAGATTGGTTGAGTTGCCCTGGCTTGTACACTCTGTTATATCAATTCTCACAGGATTCCCTACTATGCTACTTCTAACTTAATACCATGAAATACAGACCCAAGCAGAATATCAGTAATGCAAGTGCTTTTGTTCTTGACCCTGTTCTGACTTAGTTCTGCAACTCAGCTAACCCTTTCTGCTGACCCTCCTGCCTGCTCCTAAGCAGAGCTTCCTGTAGTTCTGCAGTTAAACGCGCTTCCACTCCCAAGTTCCAATTCCCCTGAAAGGTTTTTTTTGGGGAAAAAGAAGAAAAAAAAAAAAAGCTTTCCTGTGGCAGCCAGTGTACTGTTCTGACCTCTCTCCTAGTTAACAGGTGATTGCAAGGCTTAACCAGCTGTTGTCCCTGGTATGGAGGGGCATGACAATTTTTTAACACCAACATCGTAGGATATACTATGACAAGAGGAGAATAGGACAACAGCAGATTTTCAAGTAATAATTTCACAGTACTAGCTGAAATTAATAGAATATATGTGGGTTTCCCAGATCATCGTAACACAGGCTTCTGAAACTTAGAAGCTTACCAGTATAGTGAGAAGTAACCGGTATGGCACTAAGTAAGGAGTAGAGGAAGTTCAGGAGGTCATATTACATTTTTGAGTCTCAGGAGACATTCTCCTGATAACTTTGAACAGCACAGTAGTGTTGTCAGAGCCTTCTCTCGTGTGATTGTGGGCAGGTGGAATATATTGCACCAATTCAGTAGCATGTGTTTTATGCTACACCTAACACCGGTTGTGTTTGATT
Organism: Anser cygnoides; assembly: GCF_040182565.1. Lineage (NCBI taxonomy): Eukaryota > Metazoa > Chordata > Aves > Anseriformes > Anatidae > Anser > Anser cygnoides. The sequence continues at coordinate 139,817,256 of NC_089873.1, forward strand.
TCATTACAGATGAAAACAAATGCTTGTTCCACCTCAGGCGTGCAGCCTTAATGTTAATATAACTTAAAACACTTTCTGGGAGACAGTTACGTTAGTTTTAGCGTTGTAAAATGACTTTATAGTGAAAGAAAGAAAATAATAGGTTATGTTCAGCTTCACAGGTCAATAGGAACTGAATATAGATCTGCCCATGATACTGTACTGAAATGTGCTGGGTTTTGTTACACTTGCTAGGATTGGTCTGGAGAAAGTGAAGAGGAGGAAGATACGCAGCCTTTGAGTAGGGAGGACTCGGGTATTCAAGTGGATAGAACACCATTAGAAGACCAAGATCCAAACAAGAAAACAGTACCTAATGTTTCCTGGAAAGGTTAGATTAAACTGTAATTCTTATAATCGTACGTGCTCAAATTTAGGAAGCTAATATTACTTTATTATAACTTAGTGAGATACTGTGTGTTAGACCTAAAATTGTAATTTAAAGATGCACCTTACTGTTCACTACCGCTTGTTTAATTTTTAACAGTAAAGTAACAACATGAAAGGCTTGATTTGATTTCTGTTGATGCTAATGGAGAAGGCTTCTGCTTATTTGTGTGGAAATATACACAAATATTCTAAGATAGAAATGAGAACTGATACGGTAAATGTAACATGCAGTTTTATGGGTATAATGTAAATTTTTATTTTAAAGTATTGGGACTACAGTATCAGAATACTGAAATAATGTGACTGACAACAGGAACAGTTGACTCAGTTGTAAACATTTTTGAATGAAACATTTTTGAAAAATAAGTTCTGTCATTCAAACACCAGTTGGCTTACTCTTGAATAGCTTCAGGCAGTATTAACTGTAGCTGTATATTTTTGTGTAGAACATTTTAGGACACAAAATACCTTGTATAAGAAGACTGTAATATTCATAAGATGTAAAAGCAGTAGGTATCTAACTGGGATTAGATGTAGTTTTCTTGTTAATCACATTTAAGAGAAAAACATTTTTAGGTAATGTACTGAATGAATAGTAAAAAGGAACAAAGAGATAAAGCTAAAAATATTTGGCATTTTATTTTTTTAAGTCAGCTTTGTTTTGTATATATTGTTTGACAATTACCTGAAGCACATTTTCTGATGAAGAATTGAAAACTAAGTAAACCTCTGAGTTTATTTTCTAGGACTTCTGCTTAACTTTCAGGAGATAAGATATGTCTATGTCTCTGTGTCACATAACGTGTGCGTAATGTTATCATGCAAGTGAGCACAGTGAAGTGTAAGGAGTTGTAATTTGTGATTTATTTGAAAAGATCGATGCTTCTGCAGCTGAGTGTATAGGCTAATTCATAACTTTTCCTGTGTTTTTATAAGCATTTCTCAAACAAATAAAAATACCTCACTCACTATCCAATGTTTTCACAGTCGGTGAACCTGATGCCCGCAGCTGGCTGGAGCAGCATGTAGTTCCTCAGTACTGGACAGGAAGAGCTCCTCGCTTTTCACATAGTTTGCACTTGCATTCCAACCTAGCTGCGGTCTGGTAAGAAAACAATACCACGTACATATTCCTTACTGGCATATAATTTTAAATAATGACTTTATTAAGCATCTTGACTGCTAAAAGTAAAAAGCTAGTATAATTTCTACTGATTTAGGGAAAAACAGAATTTATAGTTAAAAGGATACAAATTAATAGGACGAACAAACAAGATTTTTTTTATTAATTGCTTATTTTCCTTTTATGTAGCTTTTATTACGTTTGTCACGTCAGAAAGAGAGTTTTCCTTTTTCAAAGAAGCAAATGTTACTGTTGAATTTTGTTTGGGTGGACCCTTCTGAAGGTCTCTGTGGAACTAATATAAGTGGGTTGTAAGTGGTCATGGAAATTAGGAGTTCCCCAAAACTTAACTTTTGGCTTATTTTTGGTATCTTGCTTAAAAAGTTAATCCTAAACAGTGATTTTGTGGGGGAAGAAACATTCCAATATCCTTTGTGGTGTTGGAAAGAAAATGAGAAGGATGTTTAAACAAACAAACAAAACCAAAAAGCAATGCCTGATCTTCTTTACTTCAAATTCTGAAGGATCAGTACTGCATGAATACAGACCATTAGATTTGTCTTTGGTTACTTAATTTAATGAATTTCATAATCAAGAAGTTAAATTTATTTTAGTGTCAGTTATGTTGCCAGTTACAAACCAAAGTTTACAGTAAATATTAGGAAATCAGTAACATAAATAAAGCAACACTGCTTCTTTTACAAAGTTCTGTTAGCAGATGTATGATAAATAAACAGTATTAACCTGGATTTTTTGAATTTTTAACATGATTACATAAATACTGACATTGATAATATTAATGAGTCCAAATACTACATATGCAAGTAATTATTGCATACTTTACTAAAATACGAAAAATACTTTGGCAGAATTATGCAACACAGGATCATAGGGAAAAGTTCTTAGTTGCTTGTGAAAGCTTCCAGTCCTTAAGCAAACTTTTGGGAAAAAGTATGAATTTTCTGAGATGGGTTAGAGAAATTGGTATTTTACTTTTTAGCGTAGTACTTTGAACAGAAAGAGTAACTCCATAACTTTTCAGGGCATTGAGAATGAAATAGTAAGTAGTCACAGCTCAAGAACAAAAAAAAAATCCCCCCCAAAAAACTCAGATTCAATAATTTGGGTATTTGCTTAATTGTTTGTCTTGTTATGTACAACTAGATAGTATTTGAGTGCTTTCCATAGTACTTTGCTTAACGGTATGAAAAAAAAAAGTTTTTGTTTGTATACTTAAAATGTCTGCGTGAACATCGTGTCTACCCAGATATAATTACAGCAGGACTGAGCCTTAATATTATTGCTTCATCCTTACTTTCAGATTATTCATCTGTAATTTCACCCTTAAATCACTTTCATTTCATATTTTACAAGGGACCACCACTTGTACGCCAGTGATCCTTTGTATGTGCCAGAAGAGAGAACACTAGTTACTGAAACTCAGGTTATACGGGAAACTCTTTGGTAAGAGCAGCATCAAAACCTGCATTTTAACTTCTAGTGTTTTAGTATCCTCATTCAAGGAAATAACAGATTAATCTTTGAAGTTTTATCTGAAGAAAGATTACTGAGTGTTTAGCTTCCAGTGTAGCTTACAAGAAAAAATGCTGCTAGGGTGTATCTAACCATTCAGGTTCACAAAGAAGAAAATAGTTTACTGCTTCTTGTATCTACTGATTCCTCAAGTCTAACCGTTAAGAAGAACCAACTTGTTCTTATCCTGCCCCTAGGGATTTTTAGTACGCTGTCCGTTTTTTACAAAGTAGGTTTGACTCATCCCATAGCTGGAAAATACCTCAACTGGAAAGGAACTTTAGTTTACGTTTACCTAGTGTCAGTGTTTTATTGTTCTTGTTCTAGCAACAACTTACAGTACCAGTAGCATTGTAGTTGATCTGTGGGCCCCTTTCATTTGAAAAAAAAGAAATGGTAAGGGAGAGCTAATCCTGTTATTAATTATATAATTGAGTCCATTAAGGGGTGAAAAAGCATTACTCTTTTTGTTTATTTTCAAGGCTACTTTCAGGAGTGAAAAAGCTTTTCATATTTCAGCTGAATGATGGCAAAGTGGCTGTGCGCAACGATATTATTGTAACTCATTTAACCCATGTAAGTTGTTTCTGAATCTCAGCTGAATATCTGTCATTAGGAAGATGTAATTTTTTGGGAATAGGAAACTAAACTGCTTGTGGAAAAATGATGTTCCTGTAATTGTTCTTAATTTAGTCAAAACGTGCCTGACTTAATAAAATAGAATGAACTGTTCCAGTATGTGAAAATGTGATGAAGTGATAGAGATGGCAAAATTTCATTGTATTTTAATTCATAGAAATATCTTGGGATTTAATTGTTATGCTTTATAAAATACAATTTGTTATTAGATGATTCTAAAAAATATGCTTTTTTTCTAGAATTGCCTAAGATCTGTATTGGAGCAGATAGCAGCATATGGTCAAGTCGTGTTTAGACTACAGAAGTTTATTGATGAAGTGATGGGACACAGCCCAGAAAACACAATGCATGGAACTGTTTCCACTCCAAAGAAATCTACGGAAGCCCCATTCAGAACCTACCAAGCTTTTATGTGGGCTTTATATAAATATTTCATTAGCTTTAAAGAAGAGCTTACGGAAATTGAAAAATGCATCATCAACAAAGGTACAGTGCATAGGAAATTTTACAAGAGGGAGGCACACAAGTAAATTTTTATAAGAGGGAAGCACACAAAACATTATGCAAATACATTTTGAAACTGGAAAACGCTATGCTGCATTTTAAAAGCTCATGAATAACATTGCCAGAATATGATTTTCTGCTGGATGTTGCCTTTATACGTTTTTTCTTCCTCCCCCGCAGACAAAACAGTCACACTTTCAATAGTAATAGATAAGCTGTCTCCCCGGCTGGCACAGCTAAAGGTACTTCACAAAGTTTTTAGCACAGGAGTAGCGGAAGTTCCACCCGACACCAGAAATGTTGTACGAGCATCTCATCTGCTTAATACTCTCTACAAAGCTATTCTGGAATATGACAGTGTTGGAGAAGCATCTGAGCAAACGGTAGGGGAAATCATTCTTTCACATGCTAGAATATTTGATACCTTAAACTTCTTTCTGGGGTCTGAGTTTGCTAGCTTTCAGCTACTGGGAGTAGGGGACAGATTTGGTAATCATAATAAATTACTGTTTTCTGACAAGAGTTCACTCAACCCGGACAAAATAAGATTTATGAGGAGATGAGCAGCAGTGTGTTTGCGGACTGAGGGGAGCAACTATGGGGAATCAGAGGCCAGAGAGCTGTTACAAATGAAGGAGCTTTGGAATAGCTTTCCCCTTGTGTTTTTTCTACAGGTGCATAATTCAGTTAGTGTTGAAATGTAGGGGTTGGGTTCTACATTAACTTGCTGATTATACTAGTGAAAATGTAGTAGATATCGTTGTGTACTTTCGTTTTCCTGTTTTCTGCGTTATAAAACCACAGCATGTTTTGTGACTATCAGTTACGGCTTAAGGGATATAAGAGTGAAAATAATGAAAGTTGCTGTTCTAATTGCAATGACAAAAGGCGTAAGGGGAACCTTGCACAATGAGTGCTTCCATTAAAAGTGCTAAAGCTGTAATTTTTAGTTCAATATTTTCTTTATAAATCTTTATAGTTAAGTATTTCTTACAAACTTACAATTGCACAACTAACAGGTTAGACTTGCCATATTGCTTGTAATACTAAAAATCCCGTTCAGCTACTTTCTTCTTTTTCCTTTAAATTCAGGTGTCCCTTCTGTTCTCTCTCTGGGTTGAGACTGTGAGGCCCTACTTACAGACAGTGGATGAATGGATAGTCCATGGTAATTTGTTTGATCCGGCAAAGGAATTTATCATTCAGAGGTAGGGATACTGACGAATTTAAAACCTGCTGTAGAGCTAGGAAGTAAATGATGACAGTAAAAGGAGGTTTTCATGTTCGTTATTTTACTTGAGTAGAATTAGTTTCTTAATCGTTCTTTTATGACTTGCTTCAGATTTCCCATTAGGGATATTACCTTAGATTTTGGTCCATACCAGCTATTGTTCTGGAATATAAATTATTTTAATTTTTCAGTAACTTATTATTACAAATAAATCCTTAGTAGTTGAAAACTTTAAAAACCTTATTGCATCCTACTTGACTTTTCTTTCTGTCATTCTATAGTTGTGTTTTCAGTACTACTAATAGGTGATTTCAAATTTTACTTGTTTTTTACTAGCTTCATTTTAATTACATGATTTAGGTTACTTTCCATCTGACTTCAAAGACCAAACTCTGTATGTGGTGTAAGCAGCACAAAAGAGCAAAGTGAACTGAGAATTGAGTTTCACCTACTCTGGAATATTTCAGCATTCCTAGTAATACTTGCTTCTCTGTGGGTTTTATTTCTTAAATAAATCTGCCTGTCAGTCACTAATAATTGTTATGCATAGCACTGTGAATAGTTAATTTCCCACACAAATTTAATTATAATTATCTGCCTTGTTTTGTGGATTTGGTTAGTTAGGTGTTGTTTGGTGGTTTGTTTTTTTTTTATCTCCTTTGAACTGATTCTTTATTCTGTTAAAGCTATCATCCTTTCTAGAGGTGTCTGGACAGTTTATGATACGAACTTATTTTGTACGCTATGGATGTGCTTCTTGACTACTCTAAAAGAAGGACAAAGTATAGAGCAAAGATGAAACTTACTGTAAGGTGTGTATTCATCTTTTTAAAAAGGAAATATTCAACAGCTTTTTATTTCTTTGCAGAAACAAAAATGTTCCAGTTAATCACAGGGATTTTTGGTATGCTACTTACACATTATATAGTGTGTCAGAAAAGACAGAGAACGAAGAGAAGATGAGCGATAATGCCAGTGCCAGTTCTGGCAGTGATCAAGCCCCTTCGAGCAGGCAACACACTATGGTGTCCTTTCTGAAACCTGTGCTAAAGCAAATAATCATGGCTGGAAAATCCATGCAGCTGTTGAAGAACCTTCAATGCAAAGATGGCTCTCCGCAGCAGGCTGCATCAAGGGGTGAGGTGTCAGTTTGTCAAATACCGTGCTGTGACGTATCTAACAGCACGGGTGTATTCTATGTAATAGTGTTTCTGTGGCTTTAGAATAATCTAACTGTCCTTGTTATGTGTCAGTGGCATGGTTTGTAACTTCAGGTCTAATTGAAAACAATCTTCCAGGGCAAACAAGTGACAAGAACAAAGCAAAGATTGAGCGTTCCCTTCACTTTTTATTGCTTCCAATATTGCTTTCTTAAACTTGTTTTCGTATGCTTTCAAAGCACATTTAATTTTTTATGAGACAGACAAAAAGTTTTTGTGTTCTAACAGTAAAACTGCTTTGATTTAATAAGTAGCTGCTTTTCATTGCTAAGTGATTGAATAATTTTGAGATAGCACAGAACTTCTTTAAAAAAGCAATGTACTAATAATATGAAAGATATATTGACATCTTTATAGGTTTTTATATTTAGGAATGTTTTGCATGATTGTAAAAGAGTACAGCGGTATAACCAATGTTGATTTTTCAGAGGAGACAATATAAATTTTTTGTTCATGCAGTTTCGTTATGGTTAATAGAGATAATGGAATTATTTTGGAATCTCTCTAGGCTTGTTTTCCCCGTTCGATGTGAGAATGTAATTTATTCTAGTGAAGACTGCAGGGCTGTTTGAAGTGCTAAGAATTAATTGCCTCTGCGCTTGGTGGAAGAAGTTCACAGACATTCTCTGATCAGCAATGCATTTGAACTTATACCTGACTTTAAGCATTAGACCTCCTGATTTGGCAATACTTAGTTCTAAGTATGTATTTGACACTTTCTTGAATAGCAGCTTAAATTTAGTTTGTTAAAATATATCAAGAAAATACTAGACTCCACAGTTCTTCTTGAGTGGTGGTGATGTTATCTTTTAGAAAAAATTCTCACCGTGAAATGTGTTGCCCAATTTAGATGCTGAAAGAAAGAGTTTGTATACACTGTTCTTGGAATCAGTGCAGTCTCGCCTGCGGCATGGGGAAGAGTCTGTTCCAGATATTATTACAGAACAGCAGGCCACAAAGCAGAGCCTGATAAAGATGCAATCTATAGCAGAAAGACACTTGGAACTGGATGATGTCCACGACCCACTGCTGGCTATTAATTTTGCTAGGTAAGTAAATAACCATTTGCTAAGAAGGATCTTCCTGCTGTGTTGTCAAGAGCAGTGTTCTACTTAGTGATATTTGGTAAACCAAAATTTTTATTGCTGCCGCAGTAAAAAAGCAAACACAGTAAAGAGTGCTGATAATCAGTGGCAGAATCTAAATAAGCACTACACTTGTGCTTAGTTAAAGCAAAACAATTAAAATCAGTGAGGAATCTTCTATTGACATCTGTTAGCATAGAGAGGGAGTAATTTTTGTCATAACCTTTTTAGCACACGGATAAGTGTTTTAGTAGTGAACGCAGCTGTAAAATCTAAACTTTAAATGTGCTTGCTTGAAATTTGCATTCTATATACTTGGTGCATATTCTTTGACAAATGCAGCTTCGTTTGTGGTGGTGTTAAAGAATTTAAAAGCCTTGCAAAATTCTTGTTTACTGCATAAACATTGTTATTCTTTGTAAAGAGGGAAGTCACAGAGATTATAAATGTCTTGAGAATTAGCAGGAAAGGCTAATTCTAAAAATCTGTTTTTGTCATTGCAAATAAGAAGCAGCTATTTATGTATTTCCTAAATACCAGTTATCAATCATGTGCTTTCAGTTCAGTCTTAGAAAGAGTTTGTTTTAAAGAAATCATAATTAATAGCAGATAAGACTCTCTTACTTCTCTTGTTCATTGGGACTAATCTGTTTGTTAAAGCTGACAGTAAGGTTAATTCAATGTCTGACTCATCCAGTTGGTATCTGCAATGAACCAGGCTTCCTCTTACAATTGATTTAGCTACTGAGCAGATTTTCAGAAATTGTTGTAATATTTTTTTTCTTTCTATGACAAAATAACTAAACTTACCAGATGTAGGCTGCCCGCAGACGCACTCTTCCCATGGAATAATATTACAGATTATACATGTATCCCATATTTAAGGTGTCTCAAGCAAAATCCGGATTTGTGCCTTTTTTCTTTACCTGGCAGTTCATCTGGCTACTCTATATGCATAACGTAATCTAAAAAGTTGATAATGATAAAGGGTTTATTAAGCTGTTTGAACCTGATGTCGTATTTTCAGTGTTTGAATTTGAGGTTGTTTTTCAGGGTTATTCCTTTAGCAATGAAGTGGTTATAGTGTGCTGTTCTTTTTCATGCTCTTATGCCTGGTCATTATGTGTTGAAACTAACAAGAAATGGCTTAGTTATAATATCACTATCTCACATAACTGTAATATTATATAATTATATAGCTATATAACTGTAACTCTTTTAATATAACAGTTGCAATTAATAGTTACAAAACAGCTTTTATTCTACAATAATTTTTTTTAGAGTAGAAGCTCCAATTTTGAGTAAGATTTTCAAAGGTATGACATTTTTATATACTGTAGGAATTATGTGCCTTCTTCCCTAAGTAGTGTGCTTATTTTGAAGATTATATTTGGAACAGAGCGACTTTCACGAGAAGTTTACTGGTGGGGATGTTTGTGTGGATAGATCCTCAGAATCGGTCACCTGCCAGACTTTTGAATTGACTCTGAGGTCTTGCCTTTATCCTCACATAGACAAGCAGTACTTGGAATGCTGTGGTAATCTGATGCAAACTTTAAAGAAGGATTACAGGTAAGAAAGTAAATCAGTTTTCCTCAACATTTCTAATTACCAGTGATATGCCACATACTAAAACCATAATTTTTATTTTAAAGATTTTGATTGAAGAGCCTCAGAGTGAGTTGTATTTCTTCTGCAATTTGTTAATCAACAAGAAAATCATTGACAAAGAAAGGGGGATTTAACATTGTCATGAGTGAAGCTTTGGTCTAGCTTGAATCGACAGCAAAACCATTGTTAGTCTTGAGTGGATGTTTAATAGGGAAGTTGTTTCAGACCTTGTTTTTAATAGTGTTGTTGTTTGAAATTGGAAGGCAAATTTTAGGAGGCCACAATAATGTATATTTAATATGAGATTCAATTATGGTAATACAAAATTTGTACTATACAAAACGGTATTACTCAGTATTTTTATACTATATAAAGTAAAATTTACTATTCCTTTTATATTTGAGGTGGTCATAAGTCACTGTGCTTTTAATCTGTCTACTGTACTTAATGTATTTTTATAGTTTTTTGTTGTTGGTGGTGGTTTTTTTGTTTGTGAGAGAAGAGGTACTGTTCTTCATTTCTGATAAAGTAGGAAGAATCACTTTCATCACTTTCTGGAGCTCCATATTGAAGTCCCTTATTACACAGAACTCTCCCTGAAATTACATCTCCTTTCCTAAGCTCTGTTTAGGAAGAGGGACAGGATTGCTAAAGCTATTTTTGAGAATAGCCTAGCCTGTAAGAAGGCTGAACTCCATGAGCACTTCTGTTGAAGGTAGTGTGTTGTTCAAACTTATAAGAAATAATGGGATGATTATTTTGTTTTATTTGAACGTACTTGAAGGCTGCCTGAGGGGTAAGCACAGGATTTTGTGTGGATTTCGTTAAGTTTCTTTTTCAATACTGAATTCTTGTAATGAAGAGTTCTTAACGTTTTGTTCTGTAACAACTATTTGATTTTGCTTGTATGATTAAGACTTCGAAAATGTTGTGTCTTTCCCTGTTTAGGCTTGTAGAATATTTGCAAGCAATGAGAAACTTTTTCTTGCTTGAAGCTGGAGATACTATGTACGATTTCTATACATCCATTTTTGACAAAATACGAGAAAAGGAAACTTGGCAGAATGTTGCTTTCTTAAATGTTCAACTTCAAGAAGCAGTAGGGCAACGTTATCCAGAGGACAGTTCAAGGTAAAATGCAAAATCCAGTGAAATACACTTTAGTTATGGTTTCTATCACATCTGCCCATAGTAAAATACTTCATTTGCATAGGTCAATGCTAATTATTGCATATTCATTACAAGCATCTGTTTTAATGAAGCTTTGAGCTGTTATCTTTCTACACACCTTTACCAAATTAAATTAGACAGTTGATATTTAATGATAAGAAATTAAAAATCTCTGATGGAGGTAGCCAGTGATTTAAAACAGATCACCACCAATAAAAACACTTCTTTCTTTTAATAGGTTGTCTATATCATTTGAAAGTGTTGATACAGCTAAGAAGAAACTTCCTGTCCACACCTTAGATGGCTTGACGTTAAGTTATAAGGTAAAATGTAGTAAGTTAATATTGCAGTGGTCTAGAACAGATTTGAAGTGTTGTATTAAAGTGACTTACCTTTTCTTGTCTTGTCTTTCTGTCTTATCCTCTGCTCTTCTTAGGTTCCTTGGCCTGTGGATATAGTTATAAGCTTAGAGTGCCAAAAAATTTACAATCAAGTATTTCTGCTCTTACTGCAAATAAAGTGGGCCAAGTATAGCCTAGATGTTTTACGATTTGATGGTAAGAAACTGTTTCAGTGAAAGATACTCTAAAAACTTGTTCCGTGGTCTAAGGGTATAAATAGTCTGCTACCTTCTTCAGTTTTAACTAGTACTAACCAGTTAGAAGTTTGATTCATTCTATAAAGCACTAATATCTATTAGTTTCAGAAGTTAGATATATTAAGCAGGGCATATTTTTCACATAGTTTCAGCCTCAGGGATGACACTGTTTATCCATGCAATCCTGTTGTCTCTGTGGTTCAGGTCTGGTTAGTTTATATTGAAACTTCTTGTTTCATTCTTCAGACTTTGCTGTTGAAAGGTCCGTCCACCACACCCTAATGTTTTGCTTTATTTATAGCCCGAGTTTTATCAATAATATCTTGCAAACAAATTAAGGAAAAAAAACCTCTAATTGAGATTGAAACAGTAAGCTAGACAGGAATAGATACTTGAAGCTATAATTTAAATATTTGGGGATTGTAGGAAGAGATATCTTGGTGTCTCCCTTCACTGGATTATGCTTTTCCCTTCCCATATAAATTCTTGTCCTAGAAAAACAAATTAGAAAGTTGATGCTTCATCTATGTTTTGTGTATCAGTTAACTAATTCTTTTCCTGAAAGTTTTCTGTTGTTTAAACTTTACATATATATTTTTGTTCTAGTATTTTCCCCATTGTGGAGATAGTATACGCGTTTATTTTTAATACAGTTTTGGCTTTTTCCTTTCACATAAATAGCTTTTAAATAGCACTTCCTATTCTAGTATTTATCAAATTGCATGGTACATATATTTTCAAACTGTTTCAATATATTGCTGCTATATTTTAATAAAATACCTGAATTGTGAGAAAAAAAATTACGTGTGTCATACAGAATAATAAGAAATAAAAATTAGTTTCAAGTAGCATTTTAGCCACAATTTGTCTTCATAAATGCTTCTTTTAAATATTTTTGCATTTTCTTTTTAGAACTAGTCAGTGCTGCAGAAAACTCACAGGTTAAGGAAGGAACTTCATTAGAACACGGAACACTTCCTCTATTTGGACTGCAAACAGAAAGTATAAAACAACAAATACATCGCATGTTCCTCTTACGAGTGAAACTTATGCATTTTGTTAACAGCCTGCACAACTACATCATGACAAGGGTTTGTCTTATATCTTCATTTCATTTATACTAAGAACCTGTAACCGAAGATGCAGTATTATTTTTTCTTTATGTCTATCGAGACCAAATACATGCAAATAAAAAGCAAGATCGCATTCTAATGTCCATTCTACAAAGCGATTTGAGCTTAAAATATATCAGTATTTACTTGGCCATTTAAAATCAGTAATTCTAAAAATACTTTGGCAGTTCTTCATGCAGACAAATCTTTGGATATTGCTAGTTCTTGTCTTTTTGGTTGTTTCTCCCAGTGTTATGTTCCTAGTGCACAATCATGTCAAAATATGTTTCTTTAAGCTGTTAAATCTCTTAAGAGCTATTATGCTTATAAAAGTATTCCGACTGACATTTTATTTAAATTGATCCTTCTCAAAAATATCTAGTGTTCTGATCCAAATGCATATGTATAACCTTTCAAAAACAAAGGTAAAGCCTCTAGATTCATATCTGCTTTACTATTGCCTTTTTTGATCTTTTATGAAATCAATATACTCTAAATCAACTCTTCCAGGGATAGTATGTCTGCCTTTCTGCAGTGGCAATGTTCTTACTTAAGTGAAGAATGTCACTGAGTTGTGAGAAGAGCTTGAATTTTTTACTATGTTGATGGTAGCAGGGAGGTTGAGCCTGAAAGATGCAACTGGAAAGGGCAGAGCAAATAAATTGGGCAATTATAGGCTCTCTCTCTCTCCCCCTCTCTCTCAAAAAAATTCTTGAAATAGAATCATAAGCACTTGTGTGGAACACTGAATTTAATAACTGTGGTCTTCTCTTTAAGATTCTTCACAGTACGGGCTTGGAGTTTCAGCACCAGGTAGAAGAAGCCAAAGATTTAGATCAGTTGATAAAGATTCATTACAGATACCTATCTACAATCCATGATCGCTGCCTGCTGAGGGAAAAGGTGTGTAAATAAAAAAAAAGGGGGGGGGGAATATTGGGTGCATTGAGATTAGCAGGACAAGAAAAAAGTTTAGTACTAATGATGATGCCTGTTTTGCAGTTCATACATACGTAGCAGTATGTGGGTCCTCTAGAGGAAATGGTAGCTTGTCAGAGTTAACACTGTGATTCAGTTTCTCTTGCAAGTCTCAGCTCCAATTCTGTGAAGGAGAGAAGCGAAGATAAAATGAAATTCTTTACATTGGGTTTCACTTAACTCATTTGTTTTTGAGAGATGTGAACAAACCGAGGCTTGGAAATGTAACGAGGGTTGTATGTATTGGTGTGGTAGGAAATGGAGATACATGGCTGTTGTAGCCTTCTATTCCACATGCTATCTGTACTAGTCCTTATTGAAATAACTGTGGAAATGAATGAGAGAGCAAATATAAAACAAATCTTAAATGTGAAGACTCGCATTGTACCTAGGAGACTGTTTTTTACAGATCAGATTAAATGGCGTGAGATATCTTTGTATCCGTAATAATGAAAACTATGCTTAATGATGAATTTCTGACTGTTACTCCTTTTGTTTAATTTTTACTTTAGGTGAGCTTTGTGAAAGAAGCTATAATGAAAGTGTTAAATTTGGTACTGATGTTTGCAGACCGTTGGCAAGCTGGTTTGGGGGCTTGGAAGTAAGTATACATACCTAGAATTCTACGTGGTCATGATTTCACAGCTCGGAATGTGCTTTTGAGATTTTTTGCCTGTGAAATAACAGGAGTTTTGCTCAGTGTTTAACACCAGATACCAGAGGCTAATTACTATTTAATAAAAAAATTAAAACTTATTTTAGATAGAACATAGCAAGTTTCATGCACTGGTGTCAGTGTATATTCAGTATTTTCTAATCAAAAGTGTGGTTCATATGTAACTTTTAAATGTATCTTCTTGAAAAGATTGTAGAGCATGGTGACAAAGAGGGTTTTCTTTCATTCATCTTTATTCATAATGGTAAAACGAGAGGCTCACAGGTTTGGTTTATGATGGCATTTCCTAGCTGTGATTTAAAGTTGTAGGCTGCCAGGTGCTAACATTCATTAAATGGTTTTTGAGAAGTGGGGGTATTTAGCATTCGTTCTAGTACACTTTCGTTTTTCTTTAATAAAAAAAAAGTAAATCTAATCTCTAAACAACCTTATTTTTCTAATTTAGACTGTCCAGATTATAAAACCTTTGTCAAAATTTCAAGGTAAAAATGTGAAACTGTTGAAATTTATGGAAGTTGACTTTGGAGTGAAGATTTTCTTGCAGAATGTTTGATTCAAAGTTGAAATGCTAAAATTTGCAGTTTTGGTAAAATCTGAAGTTATCTTTGGGTTCTCCTTTTTTATAGTACCCTTTCTGTAGAAATAACCTGGGGTGGGTGTCGTAGTCGGGATTTTTAGAAAAGTTGCCTACTTGCTTAAGTGCCATAATTGAAGCCAGAAATCCACCTGAAATTTCCAGGATAAAACTGTGTTAGTCCATGAATCAGTTGTTGTTCTCTAAGCTATCTCTAGACATGATTGAAAATAAGAGTTTCTATTTTTTGGTTGTGAAAACTGCTAATTAGAGGGTGGAATGATAGCGGGCAAGTCTCCAAGGCTATGTCTAGCACCCAAGGACCTGTGGCCCTGAGGCCAGCTGGTGTGGACTGGCTCGCATCTGTATTTTTTTGTGACTAATTCTCTTTTACACAGACATTAGCTAGAACTTGGACCCTGGTCTCCTGTGGAACTAGCAAATTACTATTTTGAAATGCTTTTCTGATTTGAAATAATTTGTGAAGGGTGTTTTTAGAGTCATGGCATGTGGTTGTGTGCTATTGGATGTTGCAGGACGAATCATACCTTGATATTGAGGCATCTCTGTTGTCTTTTGGGAGAGGGGAAAAAGGAAAAGAGTGACTAGTGTGAACTACATCTTCTCCTTCCTTTGGTGAGAGCTAGTTGGCACTCTCCAGACTGGAACTCAAGGGATGATGAGTAATAAAGCAGAGGGGGTTGTCTGGGGCCCTGCGTTTAACCTGCTCTGTGTCTCTGTTTTATTTGGCAGTATAGCTTTATCCCAAGGAGCTCCAAACAATAGGGACCAGGAATGGCTGTGTTGAAATTCCAGTGAATCAGAGGAACAGTAGTTCTTGTCAGTTGGAACCACACAGTTCCTCCTAGTAAATGTAAAGATTTCTAGCAGGATAAAGAAATTGTTATTAATACCATTGGGATAGAGCTCAGGCACTCCTGTGTAAATTGCCTTGGTTTTCTAGAAGTGTTCTACACAGACATAACTGAAATATTGTGAGTTAAAGACAGAATGCTGTGCAAAGAGCACTTCGGTCATTTGCTGCGAAGTTGTGGTTATATTTTGAAGATAACAGTTGTTCATCTGTTAAGTGTACCTCTGTTAAACTGTTTTGTAGGATGGAATCCATAGAGAAGATGGAATCTGATTTTAAAAACTGTCACATGTTTCTTGTAACTGTGCTCAACAAAGCTGTCTGTCGAGGCTCTTTTCCTCACTGTAAGTACATGAGGCTTTTCGTAAACCTGCACTTTGGGACACGAGCTTTAATTATGAATATATTTATATTTTAATCTGTTTGTCCATACATCTTAAAATATGTAGTTTGTGAAAGGTATCCAGAGAAGCATGAAGTCTTACTTTCTAATAAGTTCAATCGTTATTCTTGTAGTATGTGTACCGTACTTTATTTTTTATGACAGTTATCTTCAGTTTACCTCTTTGCTTGAGGAAAAGGTGACTGATGTAGCCAAGAAATTAACAGGCAGGCTTCTAAATGAATAAATGAAACTAAGACCTGGAGAGCCTGTAAAAGCATTCTTTCTGATGTGGTTGGGTGACAGCCGTGATACATCTTGAACAAATAAAATTTTAGTATTATGATGACTTAGTTGCAGCTGCTCAGAGCTCTTGGCTTTGCCCATCCATGTAGGAGGTTGCTTCATCAGTAGTAGAAACAGCAGCATAGTGGCTGTGCTTCTACTTGCATCCCAATATTGGCTTAAATTGCTAATCAATGCCAGTTTGAATTAGGGGGGCAACTTCTGAATGGGGCTAGCTGGGATGCACATGGATATTCACCTTGCTTCTCCTTTATGAGCAGTACTCTCCAAAAGGAAGCAGGATGGGCTTCTAAAAGAGGTTTATATCTTATATTGCTGCTATTTAGTCTACAAGAGCTTGTCTGTGAGACACAGTTTGTGAGAATGGCTTACTGCACGTAACTCCCACCAACTTTTATTCATTTTTTTGTATACAGACATCAGTATTTCTTCAGTTAGCTCATTTCTTGACAGCTCTTATCAGTTTTCCATTAGTTATTTCAGGTGGTAATGAAAATAGCAATATGTTGCCTGAAATGTCAGAGATTCGTAAAGTTTAAAACGTCTTGCCATGTTAAATCCGGAAGTGTTAAAATATTAAAAATAAACTGGTATCTTCCTTTTTAAACTACAACATTGAATATTACAGTGAATGTTTGCAGACTGGTGAAAATGCAAATACTAACTTTCTTATGGTTTGGTTTACAGTGGAATCGTTAGCTTTGTCACTGATGGCTGGCATGGAACAAAGTTAACACTTGAATCTGAACTACTGAGCATCTGAAAGTAGTGTTTACATTGAATTTCCATTGTTAACTGTGAGCATTTTACACCCCATTTTGGAATGTGTCTAGCTAAATGATACTGATGGTTTGGAGTTGTGTAAAGTATGTTAAAATGTAAATAATGTACAGGTATTTAAGTGTGTTGGTTGTGGCTGTACTTTTCTCTGTATGTATATGCTTTAACATCAGAAAACGTGCAGTGTAAAACGCTTCCTTTGTAAACAATCTCACTTGAGAATATGTAAACTGTACTTCATGCTGTATAAAGGATTTTTTTTTTATTATAAATAATTGTCGATTTACTGTTTCCATTAATTTTGCAGCTCTGAATAGGTTACATAGCAATGTGGAGTGGTATGACTCAATTCTTATTATTCAAAAGTTTGGTTGAGTTCATTTTAGCCTCTTTTTCCTTTGAGAAAAGGAATCATATTTGCCTAATGGTTCTCAAGAACTCTTAGGGAACAGTTAAGACTTATAATAAACTGGTATAACAAAATACAACATCAATTTAATTAAAGTATATTATTGCAGACCATAAAATAGCAGTATTTTTTAATTTAAATGATCAAGGTTTACTAATTTTAGCGGTAAACTCTTGTCTGTTTAAGCATAGTCAAGATCACGGTGTGTAATATATTTATTTTAACTACTGGATTGCTGAGGTGTTTCAGAGGTGGTCAGATATGACTTGACCCTTCTTCTTCAAAGCCTTTTGCAAACGAACATCTAATAACTAACTTCTTGTGAAGAGGTAGATCATAATATAGAAGGGTACATTCTTAGATAAGTAAATGTGGGGCTTGTTCTGCACATGATGACTTGCCCTGTCTTCTCCCCATGGAATTTTCTCTGTAATTCTGGCATCGATGCACCTGCATTTTAAAAGAGAATATCAATCACAGCCATTTACCTTTTTATTTATTTGAATAAATAAAAGAGTTAATAATTGGAATTTCACCATTGTGCATGTATTTCTGCTGGAGTCGAATTGGTAACTTATTAAAGTTTGAGAGATGTTTCTGCTATGTAAATAGAGTATTTACTACCAGCCATGAGACTGTGGCTTACGTTATGAAACAATTCTTTGCAGCTGTGAATTGCTGTTACTTCATATGAAGAGGAATGTTGCGAGTCTTGTGTGAACAGGAGATCTCAAAAGGTTCGTCCAAGTTACAGCCATATATCTTTTTCAAATATAGCACTAGGAAACTTTCTACTATCCTGTAGCATGTTCTTTTTTGTTTGAGTGGAGGTTTTGCTTTATAGAGAACATCTTGTATTATCCTCTGCGGCCACATGACAGTTTTCCAAGAGGACGTTTTGTGTGATAGGAGGACAGCTACTAACAAAAGAAATTGGTGCTTCCAGTTTATGATGACTGGTTCTTATTTGAAATTCCACATAAAGTATCGCATGCAGAGACAGCGTATATTCTTCACTAAATGCTTCTTCAGTAAAACTGAATAGCGTACTAGTAGTTTTTAAACATATACTTGTACTAGGAAGTTCAGCACTTGTATGCACTGGCTCATTACTTTTTGAGTATATGTATGTCGTGTACTCTATGCTTTTAAAAATCTAAGAAGCAGTTGCTTTATTCCTCCTTTCTGTACAGCGATTACCTTCACCTTCAGTGAAATTCTTGCTTTTCATAGACTTGCCCTGGCTAATATTAACTAAATTTCGGAAAAAAAAAAATCCTTTATCCCTTCATGTTGATGCTTCATGTAATGCTTCTGAAATATAGTGAAATTGCTGTTTCACCCTATTTCCTGCTAGGAAATTACCCTTGCATTCTGTGGGGAGACCTCTATGTACTTTCTAGGTGGGTGATGCCTGCTCCTCATCTCTCAGCCAGCTTTTCCAATAGTGACTTGCTCTTCTGTCATCATAAAAGCACAGTGTAAAATCTAGCTCTGGCAATGTTGGCTGATTCTAGCCACGGACATCCTCCATGCTTAGCTTTTTGTGTGGCAGTAATACTCAGCTGAAGAGAACCCTTGAAAGATTCCATCTTATGGCCTCCCTTTCTCTTTCTTTAGAACCATGGAAGAGTAAGTCCTTTCTTTTTGGTGTATGTGCCTTGTGGTGCCACCAAGACATTTTCATCAGCCCTGTAGCAGTAGTTAAATAGCTGTTTACCTGTTCAGGAAAAAAAAATAAAAATAAAAAAAGAGGCTTTTGATGAAGTTTGGGGGTATTTTAGCTATTTGTTTGCTCAAATTTCTGAGTAACATTTTCTGATTTCTGATTTTCACAGCAGTGCTGTTACTTGGATCACATCCCATGTCCATTAGTTCTGGACATTTTTAACCTTGTTTCCAAATTCCTGCTTCTGTCAGTCACCTATGAATTGATTTGAATCTTAAATTTTAGATCCTTCTCTTTGATGAGGAGACATAGTGTTCGAGTATGCCTTACTTGCACTTTTATAATTTCAAGTAAGCAATTGCAGAAATGTTAGAAAAACTAGGCCTGTTTGTGTGCATTTGTGTTTAGATTTGAGGGGGTTTTTGTTTAGATTTGTTTAGATTTGAGGGGGTTCTGACCTAGTCTTTTGTTTTGTAAATGATTAAGTGTAACTAAGGAAAGCAGTAAAAAAACAGCAAAGCATCTGAAAACTGAATTTTCTAAGCTTCTAAGGGGTATCTTAATTTAAAATTATATTTAAAAAGTCCACTAGGTGGCAGACTTTAAAATTTCAGGGGATTGTTTTTAGTAAATTCTCTTTTCGAGCTGATGGTTGTTGTTTTCATACATCAAAGGGCTGGTCTATTTAAATGAGAAAAGGCATGTTCTTTGACCTAAACATGGCTGATCTAAAGAGTATGAATAAGAAATAGTAATTTTACTGTTAAAATCATTCTTGATTATGGGGAAAATATCTTAATGAATTATTGAAGAAGAGGAAACATCTGAATTATAGTCATAGCCAGATTATTCTCATCCTAGAGAGAAATTGAAACTAGAAAGAGGAAAATACTGTTTAGACCCTACTCTCGGCCAAATTATCCAATTTTATGCTAAGGCACAAGAAGGCCTGCTCAGGTTTTTGAAAAATGAAAATAAGTACTTCAGGGACGTACAAGGGAGAAGTGAACGCTTTTATAAAGCAACACAGATGTGGATGGAATAACAAGCATGGATTTGGGTCTTTAAAAATGATAATTTGGCTAAATGGTATTAGGAAAGATTATAATATTCAAGGTAAGGTGTTAAATCTGATATCTAAAGTGTCTGGAATAAAGCACACTGTTACTGGGTCCTGTCACAGTTGAATCCATGCTTTATTTCAACATTTATTTTTTCCTCTTTATCTTCTGGGTGCACTCTGTGAGAAGTTACAGCAAAGAGGCCCTTATCTGTCACAATACTTTTCTTCCTTCTCCTTTTATTTCTCGTGACCTTCTGTCATATCTAGGTCCCATTTTAGCACAGATTTTGTAAATTCTCTTAATGCTTTCTTTGTTGTTTAGTTTTAATAACCTTCTAATGAACCACTAGGTCCTTGAGAACCTTTGCTTGTGTCACATTACTGATATCAAAAAAGTTAGCAAGCAGTTGTTGATTGCATGGTTTCCTTGGTAGCACGGGTTAAAGATAGCATCTCTGAATTGTAGGGTGATTACAAATGTAAGAAATTCCCCCAGGCAGCTTTTTAGTTTCATTAACTGTACAGATCTACATGTCTTCCAGCTTTCCTCCTATGTTCTTTTTGCACACTTAGGGAAGACGTTCCTGCATTCTTGCAGTTCCTATTTATTGCATCATGCAGCACTGCATTTATTGCTGGGAAGGCTGCATAGGATCACAGGTCACGGGGCCTAGATGTGATCCTTAATAAAATGACCAACAAGAGAGGGGCAGGGCTGGGATGAGGTCTGGGGAGTGGGGATGGGGGTTAGGAGAAGTGAATCCAGAGAGGCCAAGTGAGGGATTTGGGGCTGTGGCTTGCATGATAGAGCATGTGATCCAGAAAGAGCAAACAAAATATTTTTGTGTGTTAAAGCTAATAAGGGTGACAAAGTTGGATGTACTGCTACTATTAATGTTATTTCCTGACATAGTGCATAGCTGGAAGGACACAACTATTTATCTGGGGAAGGCAACCTGTTATCTTGTAATGCTGACTCCGTAACAGAGTGCCTTGTGCCTTGATAGTAGTTTGTTAAAACAAAAAGTTAATGCTTTTGCAGAGTTTATTGAAATCTTCTGGTACGTGTTGAAAGATGAATTGCATAGCAAATGTGCCCTAGTCTTGCATACTGATTTCATGTGGAAGCCAGATCAATGTAATTTATAAATGAATCAAGAAGGGTTTTGTTTTCATTCAGGTCTGTCAGGGAGTTGGTGGGTGGACGCTGGCATGGCTGGCAGCACAGTGTGTAGCACGCTTGGAAAGAAGAGCAGGGAGACAGAGGGCCCGTTACACAGATACGGAGTAAAATCCCTCAGGACTGTCCCTCAGGGGCAACAGAACTTTTGTCTAGCGTGTCAGGGAGTTGGAAAGCAGATCCACTTGAGGTAGCGCCATTCAGCAGTGTGAAGGAGATCGGAAGCAGAGAGCTGCACGTCTCATCTCGTGCTGATGGGTATCTGTGAATGTGTAGCGTGCTTGCTGTTGGCCATTGGCAACATACTCTGGAGCAGGAATTGGTTTTTTTTGGAGTTAAGAGGAAGGTGTAGGTGACCAGCTCACTTTTTATTTGCCTAAGGCCTTGTGGAGAGCTGCTGGCTGTGGTGATGGAAGGAGTTAGGTCTTCCTGCAAGCTGGCCAGGCTTCCTGCCAGGGGCAGGTTCTTGCTTTCTGAGCTCTCTGCTCATCGAGGTCTTTTGAGACAGTTGTTGCTTTCTGCTTGGTCTCTTCTGCTTAAACTCCAAGCGCTGTGCCTATCTCCTCCTGAGAGCTGAAGCTATGGGCTTGTGTTACGTAGTGTGGGAGCATGGAGTTATGTTCATGGTCTTGCTGCGCTTCAAACCGTTCTCCATGTCTGACACAAAATGAAGTCTGTACTGACCTCTTGTGCCAGAAATTTCCATTCCTTTAGAGTATGGACAAGTGGCTGATGGTTTGCCACGTGCGTGGATTTATTTAATTGATTTACAGACAACTTTGTAGTTTTGCATGATGTCCTATCTTGGGGTCATTGTGGCCATTGCCCATCTTGGCTTCCTAAAAACCTTTCTGTGTTGAATCATGACGGTTTCCTGTGCTGTCTGTCTTCCTTTCCAAGGATGAAGAGATCCCTATGGGATCAGCTGATAAAAACCAAATGGATAGATGGATATGCTGTTAAGCTTAATTGCTAAAATATCCAAGTGGAAAGGTGCAAAACTGGAGAGTATATAAGCATTTTAGACAAATGTAGGCAGGACCCCAAGGCTCCTGTCAAACCTCTTCGTTCACGCAGAATGGCAGGGAACAGAAACCTTCTGTGGATTCCTGTGGGCTCCCACAGAAGATTTTCTTTCATAGACCTTGCATAAATACTGTAAAGCCCAAAGAAAGGAATTCAAAACAGAATGAAACCAGCTGGAATTCAGGAAATAGGCTTGTGGGTGTCCGTGGCTAGCATAGTGCTTTGAATAAAGGCTTTGTCTAATATACAGAGAATTGGATTAAGCTTGTTACTACCATAATATCTATTGTTCATCTGATGTAGGTGTAAGGTACACAAATTGTCAGGAACATAATACGTTGGTGTTACCGATCTCAGCAAAGATAGCTGACAAGTAGGGGTTAAATACCAGGTTTAAATAAATTCCACTCAAAATAGGGTGGTTTGAGATCCTAATTCTGGCCATTGGCATCATAACAAACTTCATAACTAAGACTTCAGCAAGGCTTTTGACACGGTTTCCCATAGGATCCTACTGGACAAAATGTCCACCATACAGCTAAATAAAAACATCATACAATGGGTGAGCAATTGGCTAACGGGCAGGGCCCAAAGGGTTATGGTAAATGGGGCTGCGTCAGGCTGGCGGGCGGTCACCAGTGGTGTCCCTCAAGGCTCCATTTTAGGGCCGGTACTTTTCAATATTTTTATAAACGATCTGGATGTAGGAATAGAAGGTATTTTGAGCAAGTTTGCTGATGACACCAAACTTGGAGGAGTTGTGGACTCGAATGAGGGTGGAAAGGCCTTGCAGAGGGATCTGGATAGGTTAGAGAGCTGGGCGATCACCAACCGCATGAAGTTCAATAAGAGCAAGTGCCGGGTCCTGCACCTGGGACGGGGAAACCCTGGCTGCACGTACAGACTGGGCGATGAGACGCTAGAGAGCAGCCTAGAAGAGAGGGATCTGGGGGTTGTGGCTGACAGCAAGTTGAACATGAGCCAGCAGTGTGCCCTGGCAGCCAGGAGGGCCAACCGTGTCCTGGGGTGCATCAAGCACGGCATCGCTAGTAGGTCAAGGGAGGTGATTGTCCCGCTCTACTCTGCGCTGGTGCGGCCTCACCTCGAGTACTGTGTGCAGTTCTGGGCACCACAGTATAAAAAGGACATGAAACTGTTGGAGAGTGTCCAGAGGAGGGCTACAAAGATGGTGAAAGGCCTGGAGGGGAAGACGTACGAGGAACGGCTGAGGTCACTGGGCCTGTTCAGCCTGGAGAAGAGGAGGCTGAGGGGAGACCTCATCACAGTCTACAGCTTCCTCGTAAGGGGGTGTCGAGAGGCAGGAGACCTTTTCTCCATTAACACCAGTGACAGGACCCGCGGGAACGGGGTTAAGCTGAGGCAGGGGAAATTTAGGCTCGACATCAGGAGGGGGTTCTTCACAGAGAGGGTGGTTGCACACTGGAACAGGCTCCCCAGGGAAGTGGTCACTGCACCGAGCCTGTCTGAATTTAAGAAGAGATTGGACTGTGCACTTAGTCACATGGTCTGAACTTTTGGGTAGACCTGTGCGGTATCAAGAGTTGGACTTGATGATCCTTAAGGGTCCCTTCCAACTCTATGATTCTATGATTCTAAGACAAAGCTGTTGTCAATTTGCACTCACCCAGGACACGGAAACTAAAGCAATCCTGCATTATAAAGGTGAGTTGTTCTTTAACAACTTTAACTTCTATTTTAACAACATTGCCCCAAGAGTGGTTTGTAGAAGAGAGTGTAGTATCAGCCAGAAACTGAAGCATCTCACTCTCGTTGTCTTCTACAGTTCTCACTGACCTGGGTTTAGGAGCTAGGCTGATCAGGAACTGTGATGGGTGAAATTCGTTCATTTGATACATGCACTCAGAGTACATCATGGAAACATACAGACAGAGAAGCAGCGGCAGCCCCATCCTAGAAAAGAAACGTGCATAGATGAATAGACTAGCACTGAATGCAGCACTGGAAAAAATAGGACTCTGGAGATATGACAGTAACACGGTGAAACGGTAGTAATAACATTTTGAAATGATGCGTAATTTCTCCACAGGCTGTTGGAATTGATCATGTGGAATGGGTGGAATAATGTGATGAGACGGTACTTGAAGTGATGATAATTACGGGGCTCAGCAACTTATTCCCACTTTCCGAAGGCTTCCTTGTAGATGATATTGCAAAAAAAAAAAAAAAAATGAAAAAAGCTGTTTAAGGAAACTTAGTACAGTGGGAAGTCATTTGGGGAAAAAAAAATCAAGTAAAGGAATAATTAATTGTTCTCAGCACAAAAACCCAGTAGTGACAGTGTCCTACTAACAGCTGTTAGAAGCAAAGACATAAAAGTGCTTGCTACAGCAATGCTGTGCAGTTTGCTAATGCTTGCAGAAACTTTTCAAGAGTAAATGTTGGATGCAACTCACAGTAGTCACACCAAAAGCAAATAGGCTTTGAGGAAAAATCAAAATTGTTTGGAAGTTTCCAAGCTCTACGTTGTCAGTAACTCGTATATATATACGGTATTGCATTCTGCCTACCCTAAAATAGCAATTTTGACAAACTTTAATGAAGCAGTTTCATGTTATGATAGAGCATCTATGTTCATTTGATGAATCTTGAAGAACCAGAACTCGAAATGGGAGAACGTGAAGTGGAAAAAAACGTAAGCAGCTTTTAAAATGAGCAAGTCCACCGTGCGTTTTACAGAAAAAACACAGCAGGGAGGTTGTCGCCACCCAGCGAAAATCGCTGTTCTGGGTTTTCCTGCTTTTAGTTCCCAGTAGCCGGGGCGTTTCAGCCGGGACGAGGGCCGTACGTGAGCACCACCTAGAGGAAATATCCTTAAGGGGTTTTCTGGTGCCTCCCCTCTCATTCTTTCAGGTCCGATCCTTGACCCTTACTGCCGAAGAGGTAAAGTGGAAGGAGAAAAAAAGAAACCGAGGCGTTGATTTTACACACGGGGGGGCCGGGGGGTGGCCCAGGCTCTCCCTTTGAGTATGGCCCCGAGGCGGGCGCTGCCTTTTTGTGTGTAAACACAACAGAAGCTCCAGCCAACACCCTCATCTCGTCAGGGGAGGCCGAACCGGAGGGCCGGGCAGGGAGAAAGGGCCGCGGCGGCGGGACGAGGAGGAGGAGGAGGAGGAGCTGGAGCGGCAGGAAGGGTGTTTCCCTGCGCGGCTCCCGCTCCCGGTGACTCAGGCAGGAAACTCCCCGCCCGGCGCGGCCCAGGAGCGGAGCCGCCCGCCTGAAGCCCCCCTCTCGGCCCCCCGGAGCCGGGCCGGGCCCCCCGGAGCCGGCAGCGCCCAGCGGGTGAGAGCGGTGGCGGCGGCGGAGCCTCCCCGGGCTGCGGACCGGGGGCGGCCCCGGGCTGCGGGCCCCGGCGGCGGCGCCTCGGGTGCGGCCTCGCCCCCTGCCCGGCTTACGGGCGCCGTGCCCCTTCCACCCGCGGCGGGAGGTGGCCTCGTTTGGGGGCTTTTAGTTTATTTTACTTTATTTTCGCGGCGTCCCCGTTTCTCGTAGTGCGGCGGGCCGCGCCTGCTGCTCGCGGGTGGGCGCCTAAAAGCCGGCCTTTTCCTCGCTTAGTGCAGAAAGTCCAAATTCTCGCCTCGGCGACCGTGATCCGTCGTGAGGGCTCGGGTTTTGCTTCCTGGGCTGTCCCCTAGCGGGTTGGGTGGGGGAAACCCCTCAGGAGCAAGCAAAAATCGTGTGTAAGTCCACCCTGCTCTTCCCATCAAGGGGGCGATCCCGTCGGTCTGCAGCCATAGGGTAGGGCTTTTGGGGAAGTCGAGCTTTATCCAGTTAAAGGAGTGATGTGTCAGTGAAAACAGCGGCATAAAGGGGTTGCTGGGTGGTGGCGTGCTGCTCTTGGACATCTTGTACACACCTCAGATGTGTTTCTGACAGACGGGGACTGAAACGCATTTCATCCCTTCGAGTATTTCTTTCACCCCATGAGGTGTTCCTCCAGCTCCTCAGCAGCTCCGTGAAGCGTCTGTACCTTTCGGTAAGCTCTCGCTGCCTTGCTTTTTTATTCCTGCGCCGTCTGATGGTAGGTTTGAGTGGCATTTAGACATGTAAATTGTTATTTATGCCAGGGAGACGTGCTACAGGAAAGTCGTCTTGGAGCCTGCCCGGAGTGGTGGCTCCCCTTTCGGGGAGGAAAGCTGCCTGGAAGGGTTTCTCCTTAATTACGCGGTCCTACAGCACGCTGCTGTAAACTGTGGGAGATGCAAAGCTTAGGTTAGGCTCTCTAATGAGCGAGGTCCTTATTGCATTCCCATTATTTGTCACAATTGTATTAACTTACTGAAAACTTCCACGTGCGGTGTCCCTGGTTAGTGTGTTTTTCAGAGCGGAGCTTCTAATAATACCCTAAGATAACTTTTTGTTTCCCGCATTACGTTGGTATCAGTTGCGTGTGTACAAACAGCTTTATGCACAGGCTGAGTCGGTACGCTCTGTGCTCAAAGCCGTGCTGCCAGTCCTCACAAAGGTTCTTGCTTCTTAGTTTTACCTAACTCCTGCTTTTTACCCTTTCAGAAACTCTTCTTGTCTCTTTCCTCCTGACCTAATGTAAAAGACTTTTTAGCATTCCCAAACAACTGGTCCGTGAAGCCTGGCTGGTACGGGCAGCCAGCGTTGCTGTGGCTGCCCAGAAGGAGGAGGAGGAGGAAGAGATATTTGGAAACAGCCTGCAGAATATCGGGGTACAGCAGGAAGGCTCAAGTGCAGCAGCATCAAAGCTTGCTCGAGGAAATGTGCAGTTCAATTTTTTTTTTTCCTTTAAAGGGTAATGATGCAATTGATAGAATATCCCTGTAATTTCTAGTTTTCAGATTGTTGCACCGGATTTTTTTCCCTTAATTTTAAATGAAAAACCTCCTAGAGTCTTAAACAAACCAAAACCAACTCCAAACAACAACAAAAACAAACAAAAACCAACCCAGGGCCTCCCCTGAACTTCATCACTGATGAAGAAGTGTAAGACCGCGTTGTTTGCAGACCTTGGGTTTGGTCAGCTCTTGTTCAGGGTGATGAGGTGGAGAGTGGAGCAGTGTTTGAGATGTGTTCAGACCTCTTCTAACTGAGGTCTGAATATTGTGTTATCTATTAAAGGGATTTGAATCGTGAAACTTGTTTTTAAAAATCCATATGAGAAAGGGAACGTTCCACAAACAATCCATACTCTTCGTTTCTTAACTCCTGAATGCCTGTTTGACTTACAAAAAATTGTAGCTCTTTAGTGCACAATGTACATATGCTATCTAGAGCATTTGTTAACAAAATCCTCATTTTTTCAGTTTGCTCTAGGTGGAAAACTGCCCCTAGGCTTGAACCCACAATCTCTCTTGACCAACTACACAGACCTTAAAGTATAATTAAATAATTAAGAGATACCTGTTCTAGCTGCACGATTATATTAGAAGTTTGTCTGATATGCTGCTCAGTTTTGTTTAATGCTTTCTTTATTCTCTCTGAAAGAGAGGTATCTTGGAAGGTGACAAGTTCCTGAGAGCAGGCGTCATGATCTTTACATAAAAGTCTGATGATTCTGAGAAGAAGGTTATTTTTATTTATTTATTTATTTATTTATGCATGAGAAGAACTTCTGAGACATTCAGATCAAGGCTTGTTTAAAGAGTGGAGACTTCGGGGCAGTTGTGCCGGATCTACAAAGTTACATAAGACAGAACAAAAAACCCTTACAAAGCTCCTTTTCGTGGATTCAGTTTTATTCATCAGTTGGCCAGAAAGCTGCTAGAATCACTTGCAGTGTTATACCAGAGAAAATTAATTTTAGGATAATTTCCACATGCATTTATGTATGAGTCAAGACAATTTCATTTTACAGTCATTGCTCCGCATTCTCGGGGCAAATTCTTAATGTGGTTCCTTTACTGTACCAACAAGTAAAAGTAAACTTTAATGTTGGGCAGTGTGTTACACCGTAGTGAATCAGAAGTCAAGATATGATTGGCTTGGCTTCTCTTGAAACAGCAACAGTGAGAGTTTCTGAATTTTTGTTGTCTATATATTTTTAAACAGCTGTGGTTACTATGGCAAGCCCCAACTCAGTAAGCAGTTGCTCATGAACTGCATTAGGTGCTTGTTTCTGTAGGGGTTCTGCAGGAGCTTGACACAAACTGAGCACAAATGGCCAGCGAAGTGGTTCGGATGGATCCATGCGTGCACATGGGAATGTGATTCATTTAAATGCTTCTGAGTTTCCCCTTGGACATGCTCTCGATTAGATCACTTGGTAATTTGAGAGCAAGAAGTAAATAGAATGGGTTTGGAAACCCCTGATATGCAGAACATATAACTTGTTATAAGTGGCCTCTGATAGACTAAAGGTATTTTGGAGTATTGGTATTTGGGGGTATATTGGGGTATTTTGGTAGTTTTTGACTACACCATTACTTTATATAAATAAAGCTACCTATATTTGGCTTTTTTTTTTTTTTTGTGGATGTGTGCAGCTCTGGCACAGGAACACCAAAGAAGGACATTTCAAAATTGTGAAATGTGATTGTATTCCCACAAAAACGCACTGAGAATTTAGTAGTGGTGCTACTTGTATTTTAAGCTACAGACATCAGCTTAGGATTCTTCCGTGCTATTCATTTGGCCTCAGAGGCTGACGTTTCGTTTATAGGGCTCAGGGGTGTACTTTGCTGCGTAACACTGATAGCTCGCAGTGTGCATTGGTTTCTCGTTTTAAGTGTACTCGCATTAATCAACATCATCTGTCTTTGCAGTGATAAAATGAATGGGTGATGCACTGATGTGACTTGCATCTCTTCTCAGGAGGCGTGTGAGAGAAGTAAAGGCGAATGTGATGGTCCTCGGGCTGGGCAGCTGCTCCCTGGTCCTGCAGGCACATTGCTGGGAGAGGTGCCCTGGCACAGCTTGAAATGCATACCCTTCACGAGAGGTGAAGGGTATTCATTTTACCTACTACCTTTAATGCTTTTCTTATTTCAGATAACTGGGTAACACTAACATGTAAGTAGCTGGGACTTAAGGTTCGACTTTTGTTAGGAGCAAGCGCCAGGCCAGCAGGCTGTGATGTGCCCCGTTGCCCATTTTGTGAGTGCTGATTGCTGACGAAGCCGTGACTCCACTCGTTGTGGAGCGAATCGCACAAGTATGTTGTACTTGGACTGGACACTGGGAATTAAATTTTTTCCAGTTTAGTGGCGTCTCCCTCAGCAGGCCTCTCACAGGACTTGTTTCTGCAGGTCTGCTTTTCTGGAGTGTTGATCAGGAGGTGATAGAACGACCAAACACGTTTTTAAAGCCAAGAATTACTCAATTGGAGCATAAAATGCCTTTTCCCCTCCCCTTACTCCACCCAAAGGCATCTTAATATTTTAGAGAAAGTGTAGACTTACGCTGTTTAGATGACTGCTTCTACAAATGGTCATCAGTGGTGAGTCTCTGTAATGCTTTTATGAACGAATACAGTAGAAAGTGTAAGAAAAATAAATAGTGCTGTTGGTTTTAGAAAAAAACACTAAACACTTGTTTTTCAAAGCCAGCACTATGTTAGGACATGGAGAAGGCTCTTGGGAGATCTCACTGTGGCCTTCCAGTACCTAAGGGGGGCCTACAGGAGGCAGGGGAGGGACTCTTTGTCAGGGAGTGGAGTGACAGGACAAGGGGGAATGGCTTTAAACTAGAAGAGGGTAGATTTAAATTAGATATTGGGAACAAATTCTTCACTCAGAGGGTGGTGAGGCCCTGGCCCAGGTTGCCCAGAGAAGCTGTGGGTGCCCCATCGCTGGAGGTGTTCAAGGCCAGGTTGGATGGGGCTTTGGGCAACCTGGTCTGGTGGGAGGTGTCCCTGCCCATGGCAGGGGGTTGGAACTGGGTGGGCTTTAAGGTCCCTTCCAACCCAAACCATTCTGTGGTTCCCTGACATGAGCCTTAAGAGTTGATGTGCTAGGTAGTGATTCCAGAAGCCGCGTCTGGAAAATGACTTGGAAAGAGTGCATCCCCCTCTCCCTGGAGGAAAACAATGTTTTCTTCCCCACCCCGGCCCCTGATCTTGTGAAATCAAAGCATGGTTCAAGACCTTACATGCTTAAATAAGCGGTTTGTTTAACAAGAGGGGTTGTGTTATTGCTTGGACCGAAATGGAAAGACTCCATCCAGACTCAGTCAGTTGTTCAGTCCTTGTGGGTCATTTCCCTCACCTGTAGCATGGCAGACTGGTGCTCTACCCACCATCCTGCCTGCAACTTTCAGTGTCTGTGTGCAGGTGCACCCTCATTTGATTAAAATAACAGCAACGTGTCGTTGGATAAGGATAACCCACCGAACCTATGTGGAATGGGCACTTCGTGAGCAACGTGTGCCAGCAGTCTTTCCTCAGGACGAAAGGTGCTGTGTCTGAGGAACGCACACCCGCTTTCTCCTCTTCTTTCTGGGGTCATGGTGGTTCTTGCTGTTTTTTTTCTTTGTACTTTGCAGAATTCTTAAATTGGGAATCTTCTCCTTGCTGAGAAATGAGGCTGCTGAGCATGCCTTAAGTTCAGTGCTTTAGTGCGTAGCTGCTGTGCCAAGTTTTAGGTGTTCCCAAAGCAACGCCGAGCAGCATTGCCTCCTAACACATCTGCGTGGCAGAGCAGGAGCTGGTTTACAGAGCTCCTGCAGCAGCAGGAGGAATCTGAAACACCAGCGTGGAAAACACGCAAATTGAGAGTAGCTGCAGGAGATACGGAAAAATGCCCAACGCAGCAAAACAAGAAGAGAAGATCAGACCAACAGGGGAGGAGTGAACTGTGTGAGAGGAAAAGCACATGAAAAAGGGAAGGGGAGTTAGCCAAGAAGCAATCAAAAGAAAGAACTGGAAGTCAAAGGACAGCAAAACGTAAGTTGCGCTTGCTGCAATTCAAAGACGTAGCATCAGAGAGTGTTAAAGGGGTGAGGGAAATGAGTGCAGCAGAACCTAACCTAGAGTGAGAGGATAGAGCTTCAACTTCCTTCTGTCCTGAGGAGGGGGTAAATACTGCAGAAGGGTTTTTAATATGTGCATAAGTTGAAGATTCATTAATTTTTTAATTTCATATTCACACACTCAGCTTGGTAAGAATTAATGAGCAAATCAACACAAGCCTCCTCAGCCATCCAGCCCCACTAGTAGTGGGTATGTATTTTTTATTATTTTTTTAGACAGAGGGGCTTGTATTTTGGGCTTGAGGCGGAGTTACACAGATAAGCCAAACCAAGGAAAACACCTGTGAATTCCTGTCGTGCAAGTGCTGTTGCAGAGCAGCTGCGTGCTGCAGCCCGGGCCGCAGGGACAGGCCTTCCCTCCTTGTCCACGTGCGTGGGATTCCTTCGGAGCGAGGAGTTGCAGGGCTGGGCCCCTGCCGTGCCCTTGTTATGGATTTACAAACAAAACGGGCAGCGATGAGCAGAACCAGGTTCCCATTTTCGAAGCGTGTGGGTCACGCTGCGCTTGAGATTCACGCGTGGGGATAGGATCCGACCCTAGGTTTGATCATCAGGGTGCTGCGTCTCTCCCGCAGGGCTCCAGGATGCGTGGCAGTGCTCGCCGGGCTGCCCGCTGAAACACCCAGCAACTGTGAGCTGTCTGCTGCAGGTACTGCTGCTGTAGGGGCGGCGTGCGCCCAGCCACGCGCTGCTGCCGGCCCAGCGCAGAGATAAGCCTTCCCTTCGGCTGACTTGCTAGGCCGTGAGACCACGGTAGGAGGCTGGTAGCTCTGGAGGGGGGACGCCTGCAATTCCTCCACAAGCGTGACTGATTCTCAGCTGCCTGCTGCTGCGTGTGTCAGCCAGCAGCCGCTTCGTCTCGCTGACCGCGGTGTTGGCAGCGGCGTCCTCCTGACCTTGGTGGTGCCGTGGCGGGGGGGGAGGGAGGGAGGGACGGTCCTGACTCACGGCAGCGTGGGTTTTGGGTTCCACGCGC
Source organism: Anser cygnoides (assembly GCF_040182565.1). Classification (NCBI taxonomy): domain Eukaryota; kingdom Metazoa; phylum Chordata; class Aves; order Anseriformes; family Anatidae; genus Anser; species Anser cygnoides. The sequence goes on from NC_089873.1 coordinate 139,849,377, forward strand.
GTGGCGCAGCGGCTGCTTCCCCGAGCATCCGGCACCGCACCGAGTTCGGTGTCGGTGGGGCTGAGGATGCTGTCGCTGAGCACCTGGACATTGCTTAAAGAAAGGGGAGTTCAGTGGTGTAAATAACAAAGTTATGAGGTATTTACCTGCACGGGATAGCTGCAGGCTATCTTAATAAAGAAGGGTTTGCCCGCTTTTGCCTGGTTCCTCCTCTGCACCCTTGCAATGCCGGGGCAGGAAATGTGAGCCACCCCGCAAGAGTCTAATACTGAATTAACTGCGGCTGTTGTGGGACCGTTCCTCCGGGGTTTGCTGTGCTGCTGGCGGGGGATAATTGTCTTGTGTTTTTTTATTTTTTATTATTTTCCTTTTTACACTTCCTGAGCCTTTTTTATTCCAAATACAGACTTTATGAAAGCTTAACTGCGTGTCAGATCTGTTGCAGAAAGGACTGTCAGCTGCTGTTCGCTTCCTTCTGCCCCTTACTTTAATAAGGTGGGTCAGTAAATGAAGTGAAAGGACTTTTTCTTTGCTCCCTCAGCTTATGCAAAACTGTTGCTTAGGAACGAAGAGGAGCTCCAATCCTGAAAAAAACACCCCAAACCCACACTGCATTAATCCCCTTCGCAAAAAGGCAGATCCTGCCGTCAGAGCACTGAAAAAGAGCATTCAGACGGGACAGATCCAGCATATTGCTGTTCTCTAAAGCAGTTTAGTTATCAATTTGTTAAAATCACTTCTGCTCAGTCTGAATCGATAGATCCACAGTTGATCAGCTGCCAATTTTGAAACATAATTAAGTTAAAAGAAAACTAAAAGTAAAATTTTGAAAGAGATCTTGGAAGTTTGAAAGAAAAGTGAGGATCACAGTTGTTGCTGTACTGTTCTTGGAAGAGAAAATCAGTCCCTTTTGTTAGCTCTTGCCTTCATAAGGGCCTTTTGTGTTCGGTCTCATGGTTTAACTTGTTGGAACATTACGAGGAATATTGAATCAATTTATCTTCATAGAAAAATGATCCAATTGATTTTCTGCAAGCCAATAACATGCAAGAATGGCACAAGGGAACGGAAGAAATGAGAAAAATGTTGCGTTGCTATAGGGATAGAACTGAACACCGGCTGCCTAGAGCCAGCCTGTTCCTGTGGGAGTGTTGTCACTGATTCCTATGGAGTTTGCTGAGGTCCCAGTTCATTAGATCACTCGCTTGTCTTTTTAAGTTTATGCCTATTTTAATTTCTCTCCTACTGTGGATGGTCTGCTTGAATACCTTCGTGCCTCTTTTTTGGAGGATGTGCTTCTTTTCCCCTTCCTTAGCTGCTGCACTTAGAATTATCCGATTTTCATCATTGCATCCTGCCCTGTAAAGTAGGGTAAGCTTTTTTAAGCCTATTTTTAAAAATCAAAACAACTCATGCAAAGGTATTTCAATTCACAGATTGCACTGCAATCGTAATTTTCGGAATCCGTGCTAGGCTTAGTTTAAGACTCCTGGTTTAATTTGCAATTCAAAGATGCTTTTGGAGACTTAGGAAAGAAAAGAGCCAGTGTCAAAGGAAGTGCTGTTTAAAGTGCAGACAGACTTCCTCCTTGTTTTATTTTGAGCCTGGGAACATGCACAAGCACTTGGAGATGCAGTGCGTCTGTTCAAAAACAAAATGAAAAAATGTGTCCAGTGGACTGCAAAAAGGCACAGGGAATCCCCTCCCAGCACCTGCCTTCAGTCAGATATAACAGTGTTCTCGTCTGTGAAATCATAAAATTTTCTAGAGCTTGTGTAATCCAGCAGTTTTTTGATAAGTCATTTAAAGCCACCCTTATTTATCTCAGACTTTTGCATGATTCTTCAGTTTTTTTGGATAAGAAATATTTTTTTAAGGAAGTTTTTATTTATATCACTTCCTTTTTTAAATGCATTTGTGGATTTCACAGCTGTCAGGCTGTTTGAAGCATAACTGTATTTTTGATGGATTCATGCTTTTAAAAGTTCAAGCATGCTCAGAACTCACGGTTAAATGAAAATAAGTACTTTTCTTTCTTTTTTTTTTTTTTTGAGATAAGTCTTTAAGATACTGGTGTAGATACAGATGAGTCCCTGTGGTCTGACTTGTGTAGTTTGTAAAGCCATGCATGGTTGACAGAAATGGTGCAGTATTCAAGCAAAGATCCAGGCATGTTACTGCATCTGCAACAGTTCCTGGAGCTCATGGCTTCGATAGAAACCAGATGCCAGAAAGTGCACACAGGGAAGAGAGCAGCACGTCGACCTCTGGGTGCTCTGGCAACCTTGTTAAACTGGGAGGAAAAAACCTCAGGCAGAAGTGAAAAACAGATACGCTGCACCTCTTGCAGCTCTCTAGCGCAGCTGTCTCCCAGATGCCACGTGAAGCTGCAGATCAGCGAGTGCGTGCAAGCAGCCCGTCAGCGGGGTGGCTCGGTTTTGACCAGGCGTGGAGGTGGTGCTGAACCCCTGCTCGTCACACGTCCTGTGCTGCACACTCTGCTCCTACCTAACAGGCAACGATTTTTATCGAATACTTTTTGCGGAGAAGGGCTTTGTTCTTCATCTGTAAGTAGATCACCAAGCCCGGTTAGGAGGTTGAACTGTTCATGTTGACAGTCAGTGTCCTTGCAAAGTTCAGATGGATAGATCCTGAAGGCCATTAGAGGCTGTTCCTGGGGGAAGTCTTGCCCAAATGTTTTGTGGCAGAAGCTTAAAAGGAACTGCTTGGTAATTTCTGCGCTTACAAGGAGGTCTCAGGAAGCCTACAGTTACTTAAGTTCATTTGCTTTACCCTTCTTTTTCTTTTTTTTTTTTTTTTTTTAAGACTTAGTTGCCAGCTACAAGTTACATCCTCTGGATCTCGGGTGCTGTTGCTGACATGTTTAAGAGCTATCTCCTATCATCTACCAACGTTTTCCTGTTTTAGGTATTTATAGACTATTTGTGAGTTGTCGCTTATCTTCTGCTTGATAAATAGTTTGCCTTGCATAACTCTGTCACTGGGAGAAATCTTAAAAACTCAAAGGTGGTGTTTTTATGTGTTTTTTTTTTCCTGCCTCCTTAATTCCTTAGGATTTGGGTGGTTTTTTGTTTGTTTATTTTTAAAATTTTGAGCTTGAAAGTGGAATTGTATTACAGCAGTCTTCGTTTTTTTCATAGTGATTGTGGAGTTAATGCACTTTTCTCTACCCTCTGATTTCTCAGTCCTTACATTCTATTTTTTATTATTTTCTTCTGGTAACTTCTGATTTGTTGTTGCTGTTCAAAAGAAAGACACAGGAGGAAATTACGGGATTTATTTATTTATTTTTTATTCCAAATAGTTTGAAACTTCAGAAGGGCCTAAAGAGCAAGCTGAAAAGTGCATGCTGGGCATTTTCTGATATGCTTGGAATTAATCTTATGCAATTATGTTATTCTGTAGGGATGGAGATGTGGAACAGGCGTATTGATTGCTGTTAGGATCGACCTCATCTCTAAATATCAGAGCAATGTTGAGCAGGGCACTGTGTGCCATGCCACTGCATGACTGTGAACGATGTACAGAATGATGACACTTAAGATAGATCAGCAAACCTTTTGTCTGAATACGTTGCCGAATAATAAGCAAGTTCCTAAGTCAGATCAAAATGTAAATAATGCTAAAGGAGCTTCAAGGTCTGCTGCCTTTCCTGGTTTTGTTTGTCTTGTGGACAAATGTCATGGAGACAGCACAGTACGCTCTGTAGCATAAGCTTTTCTGGGCAGGTCAGGCCAATGCTTGTCTACTTCAGCAATGAAAGAGAAGAAGCATATCTTAATTAAAGCTAGTCAGTGACCTTGTGCTAGCATACACAAAGTTTCCCTAAAGAAAACCCTGTGATTGATGCCTCTTACCTTTGGACGTGATGGGACTTTGCACTGTAAGACTAAAGCTTTTCTGTACAGGAGACAGAGATTTTTAGTGTGCTGGGTTTGAAATCCAGAAAAAGAGGCTGGGAATCGGCCCAGACGCTGCTGTCTCAGTTAGGAAGCTGAGTGTGCTCATCAGACACCAACATCTAGCTAACCAGCATGTAGGTGCGTGGGAGTCCCTCTCCTGGAGGGAGGATGAAAGGTAATGAATGCTTGTTTGTTTTTATTAAGTTGTATACTTCTAGGAAAACGTGTTCCTGGAATGCATTTTGACTTTAGTGCTGTAATGCTGGGTTGTGATGCAAAGATCACAACAAGGGAAAGAAAAAAAAAAAAAGGATAACTTCAAAAGTAATTCATACATGTCTTCTACTTGAGAAAAACAATCCTGGAAAACCTCAGGTAGGTGCAAAGCTGAAAACACAGCATCACAGGAATGTAGTAAGAAAGTAAACCTCACACCTTGGGTAAATTGACTCGTATAACTATAATTATCAGAGTAACTATGGTGTTTTAATTTGTTCTCATTTAGGTAAACTCCTAATCAGACTGGCTTATGATTTTTTAAGGAGGTCTTTGAAGTTTCTTATGTTCTCTGCCAAAATGCTGGTGCTGCTGCCCGGTAATTTCACCTGTAACTTCACTCAGACTGAATGAGTCTCAAGGAAGCAAAACCATCCAGTTTCGTGTCTTGGGAATTTTAGCTTCCTTAATTTAATTTTCCTGATACTTGAGGGGGGGGAAGCCCAAACCTGTTTTTGCCAGCCATTCGTGTTTGTACATTATAAATAACTTTTGTCTTTTGGAGCTGGTTTTATTAACATCAGCAGGAAAAAAGGAAGTGGGGGGGAAGCAACGTTGAAGAAAATCTTTGCTGCCCGGGTCGTAGGGCTCATGCATCAGGAGCTTTTGCGGCCCTGGCCTTCTCGCTGCTCTCAGGCCTCTGCTGCTCGGTCCCAGGGGCTGAGGGCGAGCAGAGCCGGTCCCTCGCCACGTCTGCAGATGTGTCAGAGATGGGCAGGAAGGAGCTTCTTCCTCTTTCACGTCTTGCTAGATAATAGAATAAAAAAGCGGGGAACTGGTGCGCTGAAATGCTGGCTTGGCCAACCAAGCACCAGGCATGCGGATCAAAATTACCAAATGAGGCCGTGAGCGACCTTAAAACACGGCCTTTGTAACAGTCTGCACGCCATTAGTTACGTTCTCCTGGTTCCAGAAATGCTGAGTTATCTTTGTGAAATCATGCCGAAGGGCTTGGAAAAAATGCGCTGTCCTGTATTTCTTCTCACAGTCCAGGGGCAGCAGGAAGCCTTTGTTCCCCTGCCTCACACGTCCCGCCTGCTGAGAGGGGTTTCTCTAAAGTGTGCTGTTAAATAGGTGGTGGCAGTGTAAGTGAGAAGGGATTTGGGTTTTGCTTATATTTTGGTTAATATTTTAAATTTACTTTCCGGGTATTTATATTCTTGGCTCTCTTCTGTGCTGGGGAACTGGGATGTGTTTGAGGTGGAGGAACACGGAGTGGCTGAGGCTGTCAGGGCCCTCTGGAGGCCACCAGCCCCAAGCCCTGCCCCAGCAGGGCCACCCAGCGCAGGCTGCCCAGGCCCATCTCCAGGCGGCTTTTGGAGATCCCCAAGGAGGAGACCCCACAGCCTCTCTGGGCAGCCTGTGCCAGGGCTCCTCACCCGCACAGCACAGAAGTGCTCCTGGTGCTCAGAGGGAGCCTCCTGTTTGTGCCCAGGGCCTCTGGTCCCGGCACTGGGCACCACTGGAAGGAGCCTGGCTCCATCTTATTTGCACTGTCCCTTCAGGTGTTTGTAGGCACCGATGAGATCCCCGTGAGCCTCCTCCCCTCCAGGCTGAGCAGCCCCAGCTCTCTCAGCTTGCTCATAGGAGAGGGGCTCCAGCCCTTTGATCATCTTGGTGGCCCAGTGCTGGACTCTTTCCAGTACATCCTTGTCTCTCTTGTACTGGGGGACCCGGAACTGGACACAGTGCTCCAAACATCCTTACAAGTGCTGGTGAGGATGTATGGACTGAGTCAGAGCACCTTGTCACTTTTCTTCCATAAAGTGACAACTCCCCTTTATGTGGTTAAGTGGAGTAACTTTTAGCTTGAAATGGGGAACCCTTATTTCTCTATGGGTTTTGAGTATGGGTGGAGGAGGTTTTTGTAGCGGTTTGTGGCTGTTCACCTGTCCCATGCCGCAGCACGGAGGGAGCTGGGCAAGTGGGGATTTCTGCTCTGGTAGTGAGTCTGTGGGGAGGGGAAGTTTCAAGTTGGAAGGAGCCTCTCAGTTAAACTATTGCAGGTAAAGCGCGTTGGCTTTTATTTTAGCTAAGGCTTCATCTATAGATACTCAGAACAAAAATATTAAAATAACGTTTATTTGCGGTGCTCTGACTTCTTAGCAACTCTCATCCATTGCCTTCAGGCTAAAACTGTTAAAGAGTTCAACCTCCTCACTGGACTTGTGCCCGGACATGATTTTTTTTTTTTTGACATTTGTTTATTTATCAGAGGGAAGATGCCATGTTTTTTTACCTGCCTCTCATTGGGAATAACCATGGTGGATGTGAAGAAGCTCAAGCTGGGTGTGGGATGGTGTTGGGCAAGCGTCCCAGGGCAGCTCTGCCAGTGAGCACTCCTGTCAGTCCAGTCCTTCATCATTTTTCAGCAGGGATTGCAAACTGCATGATAAGGATGCTGCTTGTTTATTTATTTTAATGAAACCTCACGTGCTCGGGCTTGAAGCAAAGCTGGAGCGGTGGTTTCAAGAAGCAAAAGGCCTGCAGATCTTTCCGATGGTAGCTGTTTGAATTTGCTGGCAAGCTCTCTCCATCTGTGGTTTGTTGGTTTTGCCGCTACAGCTTCGGATACCGGTTGGTCTCTGAGGGCAGGTAGCTTATCTGTTCTGAGCGTTTCCTTCCTTTTGCTTTGGTTTTTGTTTTTGCTTTTTTTTGGTGGTGGTGGTTTGTTTGTTTATTTACAGCTTCAGGTTGTCGTCACATGGCCTTACGGTTAGATTTGAGGGCAGTACTTCTGTTTTGTGCATTCGAGGTCATTTTTTCCTCTGTTTTTGCTGCATTTCTGGTGTGCAGCAGTGGGGAAGGAGAAACATTTCTCGAATCATAAAAGTAAGGAGGAGGTTGTCAGTCCTAAAAGTCTTTTCTAAACTTGCATGCTAAAACTGAGTTCCAGTTTTACTATTTCCCTTCCATTATGGTGTCTAGTACATGTCTTTATTCATGGGAAACTGCGTATTTCCCCCAACAGTAGGAGTTCACAGAGCTTTTCTACATGTACATGCATGTATACACACACATACACACATATATATATTGTTTTGTTTTAAACCACAGGTGCAAAATGACTGCTCAAGTAACACTGGAGGATGCCTTGTCCAATGTGGATCTCTTGGAAGAGTTACCATTGCCGGATCAGCAACCATGTATTGAACCCCCACCATCATCTCTGCTTTACCAGGTCTGTGGTCATTTTAGGAAAAAGTATTTTTGCAGATCTTTTGCATGAGTGTACGCTATTAAAAAGCAAACAAATGAACAAAACAACAGCAATCGAAAAAAAAACAAAACACAAACATGTTTGTATTTACAATATATATAAATTCTTTTCTCCACCAAGGGTTTGATTCTATCTTTTTTCTCTGCAGCCAAACTTCAACACTAACTTTGAGGACAGAAATGCATTTGTCACTGGTATTGCAAGATATATTGAGCAAGCTACAGTCCACTCTAGCATGGTAAGTAGTTGTTCAGATACGTACTTTCTCTTTTACCTGGAATAAAAGGAGAAGAACATTTCCTCTTGCGTTTCGTTATTGTGGTCACAGAAAATGAATCCAGGTTACCTACAACGCTTTGAGGAGGCAATAAGATGAAAAAGCATGTGGCATTTCTTTTTGTACATGTACTTCTTGATAATTTTAGAATTTACTTTTTTCTTGATCAACCAACGTTGATCAAAAGTTTCTTGCTTTCTCTGTGCATTTTCCCAGTATTCTGAGGCGAGTTAGTTGTGTTTGCAGCTTTCTGTTGTAACTTAAATGAAAAATTAAAAATTTCCATCCTCCCAAATTTCTTCTGCTTCTCTGTCGGGTTAGTGGTGTTGAAGGGTTTTTGTTGGCTTCTTCACTCTAGAGTGTATATGTTAGCGGTTTATTGGCGTGTTTTTGGATAAGGTCTTTGTGGTGAGTGTATATGTTAGTGGTTTATTGGCACGCTTTTGTATAAGTTCTTCTGTGGTTTTTAACAGTTCCACAACAGAAGATAAGCCTTCATACTAGTAATGCCATCTCTGCTGACAGTATTGCTATTGTGGGATACAAAAGAACTTACAGGTTGCAAACACTTGTCTGTACTGAACTTTCAGTTGTTTCATGCACTTTTGAAAAATGAGGAATAATATGTCTTGTAGTTCTAGAAGCTAGTTCACAAACTGTGGAATGGATATGTTAAGCACCTGATTACATGCTACTGAAAACTATGTGAATTTACACCAGTCTACCTTTAAAATTATCTGGTGACTCCTTACCCGTCTTTTGATTGTGTGCATGTTGTCAGTCCTCTTCCTGGACATGTAAATTAAGATACTGCTTTGCATGTTCTGATTCTTCCATCCTTGAACATTCTACCTGCAGTCCCCAGCTTTTATTTATAGATCATAGTGTCTTTAGTTTTGGGAAGAACAAAGCCAAAGATAATTTGATCTGGGGAGATTCTTATCAGTAAGTAGGTGCAATTGCTGCAGTTGTCAACTAGTGATCTCATAGGTGTTTGCTGGCTGAAGTGGTACGAAGATTTTCTCAGAATTAGGTTGGATGGTAAAACGTGACTGAGAATAGATGGAATTTTTCTATCTGTTGGATTATAGGCAAGCTGGGTTTCTATAACTGATTAATTCAAATATGTTTATTTCAGTGGTACAGACAGCTCTGATGCATGTAATGTGCCAGCTGCACCTATTTATTATGGTCATGCTATTTTACATACAGGTAGTATGACATATTCAGTTTGTAATATACATGTGTTTGTACATACACATTCCGATAAGAGAAATAGGTTTGTTTGGAACAATGGCAGACAAGTGGATTTAACCCTTTTGTTTTACAATGCCTAATTATTACTGAATGTCTTTCTTACAGAATGAAATGTTAGAAGAGGGTCAGGAATATGCTGTAATGTTATACACCTGGAGAAGCTGCTCAAGAGCCATTCCACAGGTAAAGGATCAAAACTGAACTGTCATGCAGGATGTGAACTTCTTTCTTGTTTTGAATACATTTTTTTTTTAAACAAGCTCTGAAATTTATGGTGTTCCTGAATTCAGACTCCTGAATTAGCAAGCTTGGCATGCCATAGCGTAGTGTCTTTTATCACTTGGGAACCAGTTAGCCTTTTTTTTTTTTTCTCAAATATTTAAATTCAGAACAGGTTAAACATGTGATATGGCAAGTAATAATTAACATTTAGGTTATGCATTTAGGTTTGTAGATATCCTAGGCAGTCATTTTCTAAATCTCAACTATGCAGTGTTTCCTTGATCTGTATATGAAAACAAACCCCTGTGAATAGATGACAAGTCTATAGGCAGCCTCAGGTATCTGGGAATGGTTGTGCAAGCATGGAGTGGGAAGAATGTTAAGATACATCAGAAGACTGAACAAAATTATAACCTCGAGTTGACAACAGCATGCTTTTTAAGGAATGTGTAATGCAATTATTTTTGCACTGAAATGCAAGGTTTATTCCATAGTTTAAATATTTAGAGTGGAAATCAAGTAATCTGATTTATCTTCTAGTTCTGGCCCTATTTTAGTGCATGACTTTGAGCAAATGGCTTAATAATGTGGAAAGAATATTGTTCTTACCATACAGAAGTGTTTGAAAACTAAATTATTTGCTGTGAGGTATTAGAAAAATCTTAATTCCTTTTTTTTTTTTTAAACATGCACTGTATCTTAGAGAACAATCATAGAATTACCAAACCAAGCAATTTATGCCTTAAATTTGTATCTTCAGAATGATAATATATTTTCCGAAGTTGTTGTTTGGATTCTTAGTTTGTGAGGCTTTGTCAGGGAAAGCTGTAAGTGTAACGATCTCTTTAATTTTCTTCAGGTCAAGTGCAACGAACAGCCTAACAGAGTAGAAATTTATGAGAAAACAGTGGAAGTTCTGGAACCAGAAGTCACAAAACTGATGAATTTTATGTATTTTCAGGTAAAAGGAATGGAAACAAAGTTTGTTAGTAAGCTTCTATGTTTATATTCCTGTTTGGTATGGTTAATAGTATGTGCTCAGATACTCAACCTAATCATTATACTTTTTGGAGAAAAAAAAGTCTCATAGAAGGATAGCATTTCTAACACCTGTCTTAAAAACTTCAGGCAATCCTGAAGGCATAAGACCTTCAGCATAAAATAGAAGGTAATTGCTTGTGGTCCCTGCCCAGCACATGCTGACAGCTCTGGCACTTTAGGAGGAAAGGAAATAGAAACGTAATACACTTCACATGTATCCGTGAGAGTGTTGCAGCACAGGAATCATTTGTTGGAGAGCAAGGGATCCACAAGTCTGGGCATCATAGCAGCTGGTACAACTTTGCTACAGAAATTTGTAGTAGAGGCAAGCTAACCCAGTTTTTCTGACCTGTCAGCTACGCAAACTAAACATGGACTGGAGGACAGCCATCTGTCTTGCTTTCTCCTCCCGTGCTGGCAGCTTGCCGTTTTGTTCAATGGGCTGAGGATGTTTCCAGGCATTATTCTGAGGCAGCCGGAGCAGTTAGAGCCTGCAAGCCCCAGAGCATGTAGGAAGAGGAGAATGAATGCAGTGTGACATTTCCTGTCATCTTCCTGAACTGGTGGATCTTACTGACTACGAACAGTCTCCTTTCATTCAAGATCGTTGCCCTAAACTAAGAACAGATTCCTCTTTACATTTGAAGCTTTTGTATCTTCGTACTTTTAATCTCCATCTCAAACGGCCCTAGTGTGCACTTGGAAATAAGGCCTCAACCACGTGCAAGGATGTTTTTGCAAATTGGCATGTAGTACTGCTAATCACTGGTGTTTTTTTTTTTAAGAGAACATACCTATAATCTGCCTTTTAATGCGTATATGTTTCCTCACTAAAGAATATGAAATCATTTGTTTCAAAGGGATTTGAAAATTGTATGACTTCAGTTTGCAAAGAGTATTTCTCATTGTGCCGGGTATGTTCTGTGGCTAAAATCACTCGTGACACTTGTGCACACAGGTGGAACTGGAAAGCTTGTGCCTGGTGCCTTGTTGGCCTTGCATGCTTTTTTTCTACTTCAGTGGTGCTTTTCACTGGACCCTGTAGATGCACCAAAAGTGGTCTGTTGTGACAGTGAAAGAACCTGCATAGAGGGGAAGACAGACAGGTGTCAGATCTCCAGTTGTGTGATAAAACTTTTTCCTGGAAACATCATGGCTTTCACTCCCTGACTCCTCTTTTTTTTCCCCCCCGTTAGCGAAATGCAATTGAACGGTTTTGCGGGGAGGTGAGACGCTTGTGCCACGCAGAAAGGAGAAAAGACTTTGTCTCTGAAGCATATCTGATCACACTGGGCAAATTTATCAACATGTTTGCAGTTTTAGATGAGCTTAAAAACATGAAGTGCAGCGTGAAGAACGACCATTCGGCCTACAAGCGGTAAGCTGAATGTGCAGGACCAGGGTCTCTGCTGCTGGGAGGCAGACCTCCCACGAGATGGCAGCAGTTGCTCCTTTTTTGGACAGAATTCTCTTCAAACGTAGTCCCTTCACAGGTAAAACAGATAACCTTGAAAGCAGAGGTACGATGACTGCAGCTAAGCAGTTGAGTAAATCTCCTTTCTTTATGCTGTTCTTCAAGCAACAGAAGGTTCTTCTGTCTTTTAATGTAAAACTATGAAATGCTTCTATCTTGGTGAACACTGAATGCATTGAATATACGTTGCTCAATGCAGCTTTTGTTTTCAAGTTTCAGAGAAAACTGACTTTCTGGTCACTTGTGCTGCTCCTATTTTTGGCATCCAGTTTTGATATTTGTTAGCTGAGAGTTGTTCTGAAGACATCTCAGCATTGCTGTTAAGAGGTGGTGGCTGCGGGTGTAGCAGGAAGGGGAGGAGGGCAGAGTATCAGCAGCTGAGTGTTCTGCTGGGACAGCCAGATGATAGCAGTTAGCTTTTGTTGGACACAGTGGTCAGGGCAGCAGGGGAAGATAGTCTATCTTTATGCTGGCTCTAGCATCTGTGGTCTTTCATAAAGAAAAGCATTCAGACAAGTAGTTAATTTTATCTGTGTCGATCCACTTATGTGAGATTTATTTATTTACCCCTACCAGTAGGTGCCCTTTGTAGTTGTTGTGTCTGGAGACCTCTTAAACTTATTTGTTTTGCCTTTTTTTCTTTGGAGGCATGCTGTTGGAGGATAAATTCTGGTTTTGGAGGGCTGCATTTTCCTGGGTTGTTACGTGGCTTGGATCTGTAGAGTCATCGCCACCTGCATCGGTTGGGAAATTCACCAAATAGTTTTTAGTTTGGGTTGAACTGGGTCTTTTAACTAGGGTGCAGTGGGACTGATTGAAAAGCAGTTAATTCAGGATATATTGTATCTGTATATCTCTCATAGGGAACTTTCACCTTTCTTTTCAGCTGTTTTCTTAAAAAGCCTTCCCTCTTTTGTAAAAAAGCCTTCCCCTGTGCCAAGGCTCTTGGCACAGCTTTATAGAATCCATAGCCTGTGTTTGGTTAGTACAGTTTTATAAAGCTGTGGCAACAAAGTAGAGACCATGTCTCTCAGGTTCTCTTTCTGCTTGATTCAGGGGTTTGGAGGTGGGAGATGCACTGATGGTATTGCCATTATACTGACAGGTACAAGTTTGTTGACAACTTGCAGTTCCGCTGACTGTCTGGTAGATATGAAGATAAGCGTGTTTTAATTGAGAGGGGATAAATTTACTTACAAGCAGTGCCACTGAAGGAAAATACTGTTGGTTTTTTTTTTTCTTCTGTTTACAAAGAGCTGCTCAGTTCCTACGGAAAATGGCAGATCCTCAGTCCATCCAAGAATCCCAGAATCTCTCCATGTTCCTTGCTAACCACAACAAGATAACACAAGTAAGCTCAAATTATCTTTTTGCAAAATACTGAATGCTTTACAAAATCATTAAAATCCTTTTAGTTTGGTAGTAACCGTTGATCCTGTGGTAGTGTAACTCTTTGACTAATGCTTTCTTCTTTTTTTTCCAGTCTTTACAGCAGCAGTTGGAAGTGATTGTTGGCTATGAAGAACTGCTTGCAGATATTGTGAATTTATGTGTGGACTACTATGAAAACAAAATGTATCTAACACCCAGCGAGAAGCATATGCTTTTGAAAGTAGGTTTCTTTTCAGTACAAACTTAAAGAAAGATTGAAGCAGGATGTAAATGAATTCCTGTTGTTTTTTGCTTCCTTATGCCAGAACCAGATGAATTGAGTAATTCAGATGATTCCTGTTTTTTAATTCTCCGTTGTTTGTTTGTTTTTTAATATTACATGCTAAATATTTATGAAGTTTCTAATCCATTTTTGTTCATAAATTGAAGTTGACCCAACTGAATTGTAGCCTTGCTAGGAAACTAATTCTATGGAAGTGAGGTCAATATTACCAGTTGCGTGTACTGGCAGTGGAAGAAAAGGTATAGAGTGAAAATTGAGAATTTGTCTCGTGACAAATATTTTCAATCACTTTGGTGTTTAACTTCTAAAAAACTCAATTTATTGTGACCAAACTAAAGCACACAACTAGAACATTTGCATTCTGTCTGTAGAAATATCTGGCATCTTTCATATTTAGGCCTTTTGTTCAGTAAATGTGTGCTTTGAACACACTAAGTTTCTAATGCTCAGCTCTTGTAAATACTCAATTACAGGTTTATGTTAATGAATAATTTGGACAAAATATAAATAGTTGGTTTTTTTTGGATGTTTCTGAGCTCTTGTGCTTATAATTCAGAGAGATACTGAAGGCCATAAAAAGGAACAGCTCAGAGATGTTAGTCCTAAACTTCGGTTAGATATCTGTTTGCACATAAAGAATTTTAATAAAATGGAAGTGGAAAAAAAAATGTGTTAAAATAGCTGGACTCTTGAGGGTTTTTGGTTGGTTGTTTGGTTGTTTTTTTTTTTTTGCTAAGCCCTTTATAAATAAGAAACATCATTTAAGGATAATGAATCAGGCTATTAATGTTGGAACTATTAATATCATAAAAGAACTCTTCCCAATGTGTGCATTTTAATTTTGTTTTTGTATTTAAGTTTGTTTTTCCTGAGAAGGAAGCTTTAAAATATCTTCTATTTAAAGGGGAGTAGTTGTCTCTGGACTCTGTTTTTTGAACTTTTTTTTATTGATATGAAGAACAATGTTACTGTAGCAGGTTTTTACCTCTGAGGTCCTTATGCAGAGAGGTTTGTTTTTTTTTTTCCTTTTCCAGGTTATGGGCTTTGGATTGTACTTGATGGATGGAAGTGTCAGTAACATCTATAAGCTGGATGCAAAGAAAAGGATAAATTTAGCCAAGATAGACAAGTTCTTTAAGGTTGGTTAAGAGAAGCATTTCATAATGTGTAATTTTAAAGGTAACTGCTCTTGCATTTTAAATATGCACACAGTTTTATATAATTAAAAAAAAGATCACTTTGGACTTTAATGTGGGTAAATAACTGTTTCCTTTCACTAAGATTTGTGTTTAATCATTTATTCTGATTTTTTTTCTGTTCCCTGCGTACAGCAATTGCAGGTTGTCCCACTCTTTGGTGACATGCAGATTGAACTTGCAAGATACATTAAGACCAGTGCCCATTATGAGGAAAATAAATCCAGGTAAGGAGAAGAGGGAAATAAAGAAGGGAGTGTCTGGGCTGGGGATAGTCAGATCCCCGTAGGGTATATTTTTATAATCACCTGTTAGTCTGCGGTCATTACTCTAATAGGATTTTCACCTTGGTTTACTTTTTGTTTTGGATATTTCACTATTAATGTACTTCACATAGTGAATGCAACTGAAAGGACAGGTTATTTAATGACCTTTCTATGGTGGTGAACTCGTTCTTGCATCTGTGACGTTGCTTATCACCTGGGTTGGAGGAAATATATTTTATCTTACACTAATACAATTTTTATTTTTTCCTTTAAATATGAAACTTTCTTTAAAAGAAATGAAGGATTATACTAAGCAAGGTGAGCAGTGGTGCATGGGAAAATAGGCATGTATATATTGTATATGGAGCAGCAACTTAGCTTGTGTCCTTTTTTTTTTTTTTTTGCTAGGAGTGCAACACAGCAAAACAGCTGGAGAATGCAGCCAGTTTTTATAGAAATGGTTCCATGGTTTATAGTTACTGCTTTGTTTTTAGTGGGCGTTTCTGTGTTCCTCTGAGACCTTCCCTCTATGCAGTTATGTAAATTTAGAATGTAGTGCTTTGCATTTTAATTCCTGCAGAAAAAACATATAACCTGCATGTAATTGCTAAGAGAAAATCAAGAGTAGCGAGCCTACTGAGCTACTAAAAGTGTGAGGCTATTTAACATGACACTCTTGGTAGCATGTCTTTTGTGTCCCTCTTGATAACATGTTAATAGTATTTAATAATACATTTTTTTTTTACTTGGGAGCGTACTATAGGCTCTTCTTAGTTAAACATGAATAAAGTAAAATACTCCGATACATTCTAAATGTATCTCATGGCCTTTACTTGTCCCTCTGCCCTGCCTATCAGTCCTTTTCGGTCCTGTTCATAAGTGTATGCTCTTGAAGAGAAATGGTGGTTTGTATTTCACAGTAGCAGCCTTAAAAAGCAAACGAACAAACAAAAAAACCCACCACCACCTAATCACATGCAAGAACAAAACAAACAAAAAACAAACAATACCACCACAACAAACAAGCTTGGAAGAAGTGCTTTGAACCCAGAGAGGCAATCCATCACTAATTTGCCATGTGCAGGGTTGGAGGTAGAGGTGAGAGGAGAGGAAAGGCCTCAAATGGACGAGAAGGAGGATTTAAAAAAAAAAAAAAAAAAAAAAAAGCCACGTGTTTTGGTTCTTTCTTTTTAGTAGCCGTTGTACTTTTTATTGCCTAAACTGATTTAGGTGGTTTTTTTTTGTCTTCTGGAACAGATGGACATGCACGTCTTCCAGCAGCAGTCCTCAATACAATATATGTGAGCAGATGATCCAAATCAGAGAAGACCATATGCGTTTCATATCAGAACTGGCTCGTTACAGCAACAGTGAGGTGTGTGGGATTAGAGCTATTTGTGCAGATTTCACATCACTGATAAGCAGCTATTGTTAAATGTCTGAAGACAAGACTAGTAGCCTTCTTTGCATGATATTTGCACTACTAAAATTTAAAATGCTATCCTCTGATACATCATACAAACTGCAGTGTTCTTCTGCCTTTATATATATATATGTATATCCCAGAATTTTTTTCCACGTCTCTTTTGAAATAGGTTGTCAAGCTCTTACTCCAAATGTGTGCTCATAATGCTTTGAATAAAGTTAAAAGTTAAGAGATTAGATAAAAAGTAAAATGAAATGAACATGTGTATATACACACATATATGCATATTTAAAATACATTGTATGAGGTTCATATATTTATATATATATAAATAGAATTTGTGTGTTTGGTGTCATGAATTTGTCTGCAACAATGTGGTTAGGAGTACCAGTGGTTTCTATCCCTTGACCAGAACCTGTGAAATTTAACTAGGTAATTCTCTAGAAGAAAAATGTGATATTAATATATTGTATGCAGGTGTTGATACGTAACGCTGTTTTAATGCTTAAAAGAAATCCGTTTAGAATATTGACTACAGATGCTGGACACAGCACGTTCTAAAGTTTTTTGTTTGTTTAATAATATTCTAGGTGGTGACTGGTTCTGGTCGACAGGAAGCTCAAAAAACAGATGCGGAGTATCGGAAGCTCTTTGATCTCTCTCTCCAAGGCTTGCAGCTTCTCTCTCAATGGAGTGCACATGTCATGGAAGTGGTATGTTTTCTGGGGAATAAAAGCAGATTAGAAAATAGTCTGTTTGGAGAGCGTGGACAGGTTTTGCTTTAACAGAACAAAAAATATATCTTGTGTTTTGTTCCCTTACTTCCTCTTTGCTCTTCCTTTGCTTCTTTTCTCCTCCTGCTCCAAACCATGTTATCAGAGAAAGGCAGCAAATAAGTTCTCAAAGGCTAGGAGTAGTATTGCAGCTTTGAAGACCCAATAGCCTGTACAATCCCATATTCCGCATATAACTTCTTATATTTAATGAACAGGTGATCGATCACCTGTGAGCTTTGGCCAGATGCTTTTGTATTGCTTTTCACATATGTTTTGTAGACTGACTTCATTCATTTTTCCAAAACCTGCAGCAGAGCCTAACCTAGAAATGGTTGAAACAGGTGACATGTATGAGAGAAGCCAGACTTTCTCCTGTTCCGTTTCTGATGTCTGAGGGAGTATCAAGCACTGCATGAATCCAGTGGACATATCCAGAGACCCAGTTTTCTTTCTGTTCTGTATTTTTAACTGCCTCTTTTGAAAACCAGTAGATGAGTTGTACTTTTTCCGAATTTATCCTGTTCTTATTTCGATCACCAGTGTATTTTATGGTGAAAACCTTGTTCTCCCTTTGTCCTTCTTAAGAGATGTTCCTGTCATCTGTTTCTGGCCTCCGCAATTCCCAGACCCATTCCCTTTATTTCTGTCATTACAATTACTGTATTCAGACTTTCTCTTCACAGGACAATGTTCCTATCTTATTATAACTTTGTAGAAAATTTCTCTTTCTTACCTCTATTTTTATCTTCCCAGTTCCGGAACAAACTTTCCCTGACGACCACATCAGGGTTTTTCACCCCTTATTACTGCCTCTTTTAGGTTCATGCTTTTCTTTGTCTTTCTGTTATATATGGATTCCTTTAAGTACTTCTCATGTAAGTTCATCTTCTCCCTGTCCTCCTGCTGCCCATCTATTCTGACATAGATTCACTCAATATGCATCACGTTCAGATAAAAAGTTTCAGCAAATGTTTGTTGTCCAACTTAACCCTGTAAACTTAATGACCCCAAATTACTTCATTTAATAATTTCTCCAGTGTCATCTTAGAACACTCAGATTGCAGGGTGTGATGCTTTTCTTTGCCATAGGGGATTTTATGAAATTATTAATCCACTATAGTAGGTGAATTTGTATTACTGTGTAATCTAGCACTTGTGCAAAGATATCAACCAGGATCTATTATTTGTTGTGAGAAAAATTGTATTTGAATGTAACTAGAATTTTTCACCAGATGTACCCCGATGGATATTTATGCAGGTTTTGAGTATAATACCAAATATTTTTCAGATGTTCTTGAAAACACTGGAGTATTTATAAGTGTATTATTTGTGTTCAGATATGTTTTGTGTTTCTCAGGCCTTTTTTTCCCGTCTTTTTTTTTTTTCCTCTTCTGCCATATGAACTGCAGTATTCGTGGAAGCTCGTGCACCCAACTGACAAATATTCTAATAAAGATTGTCCTGACAACGCAGAGGAGTATGAAAGAGCAACGAGATACAATTATACTAGTGAGGAAAAGTTTGCTTTGGTTGAGGTAAGATAAATCTTTTTTACAGGGATTTTCCAAAGATTAATCCTATCCAAAGGAGAATATTCTCTGTAACATTTTCTATACCGAGTGGAAAAAAGACAGCATGCCCTGTGTTGACTCTGAAAGAGCATGTTTTTCTCTATTTGATACCTAGAAGGAGTGCAGGAAAACTAGCTTCTTCAGAGTGACTTTCTCATTTATTTTTTGAACGTATTAATTTCCCTTTTTTCCTGTTCTGTATTTAAAAAAAAAAAAAAAAGGCTTTTAAAACAAATTACAGACAAAATTTTCAAAAATAGTTTTTTTTGTTTGTTTTTTTTTTTTTTTTTTTCAGGTGATTGCTATGATCAAGGGTCTTCAGGTGCTGATGGGAAGGATGGAAAGTGTTTTCAATCACGCCATTCGCCATACCATTTATGCAGCTCTTCAGGACTTTGCCCAGGTCACACTCAGAGAGCCATTAAGACAAGCCATTAAAAAGAAGAAAAATGTCATTCAGAGGTAACATTCTTGTTTTCATCTCTTCCTGTATTCTTTTCCCCCAGGTCTTATTAAATTTAATGCAGATTGTCCAAGTGACAAATTTTGCCTCTTCTGTCTGTTTTTCCTTTGTAGTTAGCTTGGTTGAATATGTATCGTGAGTCTAAGAAATGAAAAGCCCAGAGTCATAAATGAATGGCTGTCACTATGACTAAGGTGCGAATCTTGGACATCTTGAGCTTCTTAGCTCTACCTCAGGATTTATTCTATTGCCTGTAGTTTATGTTTATTTTAAAGAAAGACTAATTTTATTTTGAAGAAAGGTGTTACTGTCTACCTTTCTTACAATTCCAGTGTTTCCTTGCGTCTCATGTTTCTCTGATATAAAGGAGGAGGGCTCTGAACTATTTGTTATGAGGAAAAAGTGTAGAATGATTATTATGTGGATCAGGCTTTCTTGTAATTGTTAGCAAAATCATTTCTGGTTCCTTGAAGTTATGCTGAGCTCCAGAATCCTAAAAAGTAAAATGTTCCCATCAATGCAGTTGGATGCGTGTGGGTCTGAAGTAGTGTGAATTGTGTTCAGTGTTTTGCAGGCCATCAGGAAGACCGTCTGTGACTGGGAAGCAGGTCATGAACCTTTCAATGACCCAGCTCTAAGAGGAGAAAAAGACCCCAAAAGTGGTTTTGATATTAAAGTCCCGAGGCGTGCAGTGGGACCCTCCAGTACTCAGGTATTTTCCCGTCTAATGGTTGTGATATCCATCAATGATTATTGCATGTCATGTATTCTCTCTGGCCTGAACTACTTAAAAAATGCAGGTTTCTTCTAAAATGTTCAAAATCTACTTTGATTAGATTTGTATTTGCAAAAATGATGTATACTTAAAATCCTCTTTCTGGGATGCTGTCACTTTTTATTCTGATGTGTGATTTTTCCAAGTGTTCCATCTCCGTAATTTGACTCACTTAGAAATGTTTTCTCATTGAGCTCCTAATGTTTAAGATAGTATTTTGGAAAGATTTGATTATTTCTTGACTGATTCCTTTTTAGACTCTCTTTGGTGTGGCTGGTGGATTTCTTTCAGTCAAATCCCATAAATTATTGTTTTAAATGATATTTAAAATTCAAATACTCTCACATATTTAAATTATGACAAGATCTCTCATCTTGTTCAGTAATGAATAATGAAACTGCTCCTTAGAATCTGTTTAATATTGTGCTGCTACTAAAACAACAGGTCATTCAAGTGTGTTTTCCGTGGTAGTCATCAAAATCCCATGCTTAGATGTTGGTTCTGTTACCTCCACGTAATCCCCCCTTTTTATTTTATTTATGAATTTGTTTGGAGAGCATATGGCCTCATATTCGTAATTCAACTGAGCAAATGAGGTACTGAGCGCTTTGGGTGCAAAACCGAAGGCAACTGTGATATGTAAATAAAATATTTTTGTGCCTAAAACCTGTGGGGAAGAGAACACACCTGGATAATGATCTTGGGTAATAAAAGGTTGCTTAAATTTTTTACTCAGGTGGGTTTAATGAAGATTTTGGGTTGAATTCTAATTTTCTAAACAAACAAACACAACCTTTTTTTTTTTTTTTTTAAATATCACCACCGGTGTGCTTCTCCTACGATTGGTATGTTTAAGGGCTTCGTTTCAGTGGCTGGAACAAGCCCTTTGGAGTACCCGTTTGTCGTCTTTCTCTGCTCCTAGGCTGGCACGTGTTTGTCTCGGCTGATGTGAGGAGGGCAGGTCAAATATATCAATTTTAGAAACCTCTTTCTCAGTCTCACACAGCTCTAAAATGGCTATTTATGAATTGGTGGTGCTTGGAAATCTTTGCGAAATGACTCGAGAAGCTAATGGCTTGAGGGCCTGGCTCTGCATCTTCTGAGAGGAATGGGAACTTTTCCCTTCTCCTTTGGGAGCACCGGGTGGCCGTGATCATTCCGAATGAGGAAACCTCTCTGTTTTAGAGCGTACTACCTTCCTTTGCATGCTTACTGTGCTGCTTTTCATTTTTAACGAACTAACACGTTTCCTCTGCTTCTGTTTTCCCTTCCTTATTTACCCGTGTGTTTTTATTAACGGATTCTCTCTCCCCTGCCTGCCCCTGTCTGTTGGTTTTTAGCTCTACATGGTTCGCACTATGACAGAGTCCTTAAACTCTGCCGAGCTGTTGAAGCAGCTCAAGTCTCTGGGACTGGAAAAGCTATTGCATGTGACACACAAGTTTCTGAGGCAGTCCTACATCTATCCGCCTCTTTTAAACTTTGGTGGTAAGACATTACTTATTACTTCTACTACTTTTGTGGTGATGTGAACTGTTCCACGGCAAACGGTCTGCTGCCCGATGCCAGCGGAGGCCCCTTGGCATGGGCAGGCATTTGTGCTGGTGCCTAGGCTAGCGCTGCGTCTCTTCCTCCTGCCTCGAGGGCTTTTACCCACACGGTGCCACAAAGTTTTCCATTTGAAGTGGAGCGGTCGCTTGCTGATAGTAATTCTCAGTGTTGCTCAACTAATGTGCCATGTGTATTTTCCTTTTTCCCCCCCCCTTCCACCACAATTGTTTCCTTTAATGATACAGCTTTACATGGTGAGAACTATGTTAGAGTCCCTCATTGCTGACAAAAGTGGTTCCAAGAAAACCTTGAGAAGTAGCCTTGAGGGACCCACCATATTGGACATAGAAAAATTCCACCGCGAGTCTTTCTTCTACACTCATTTGATAAATTTCAGTGGTAAGATATGTAGATGATCAGTGTCCAGCTTAGCATGTCCTAACACCTCTAACACGACCTGGAAAATGTTTCCGATTGCCTAAGCCAACTTACCTTTGGTTTATTTATCAAAAACCTCGGTCTGGCCAAACTTTTTCTGAGACGTGATACTCAATATTGTGGTGGGATTTTTATTTTGCCTTGTTATACATTTCATTAAAATGGGTCAAATTTCATACTGTTGCCTCCCTTTTATATTTTTATGTATGTATTCATATAAGCAAGGGACAGATAAGTCTATATGCAATGAAACTGTAAAAAGGAAGTAGCTTTTGTATTTTGTTTTGGGGGGGCTGATTTTTTTATTTTTAAATACAGAGCAAATGAGTTCTCTGTTGTGGTAAATTTGATGTCATTTCACTACTCTTACTATTCAGTTAATTGTAATCGGAAACATGCTGTCCTAAAGAATTCACCTACTGACATTGAATGTATTTAGTCTTTGTCATCACCATGCTGTGTTGTCTTTCATTTTTGTTTTGTTACTGGACTCCTTTACCCTCAAAGAAGGGGGAGCCTGTTTATTTCGATGATAATGCTCCTGGTATAGAGCACTTTGGTCTTTGGAAGATTTTAATGTAAAAAGTTAATTTCTGTTTTGGGTCCCAAGCCTTCTGCAAAAGAAGGCTTGTGCTGAGCGTTTACTGGAGATGTGGGAAAAAGCATATCTGTGTCCCCGACAGTGGCCTTAGAAACTTTTTATTTTAATCCCTTCTTCATGTGTCTGTATGTCATTTCCTGCCCATTAAATCAACAGGAATGTGTGGAGTGATTCAGTCCTCCAGAGGGATAGGTGGTCCTGATGGTTCCAGTACAATGTTGTCTCCTTTGCCTTCTACTTCTGTGCACAGCTGAGAGCAGCCCCTAAATGAGAAATTAAGCTAGAAACTCCCCTGTAATGGTGAACATAGTTTTTCCATTTAACTGGTAGTCTCATCCATGGTATCTTCTGTAATAAGGCACCTCTTTGGGGGCCAACATGGAGTTCAGAGCTATTTGAAAAAGTCACGGGCTTTACGTTTTGAATTGAGTTTACACATCTGGCCTGTGAATGATTCACGCTTGCTTTTTTTGTTTCACATTGCATCATCAGAATCACAGTTGTGTTGTTCTTGATGTACTTCTATAAGAAGTTTAATTCTGCCTTATTTATCCTGTAAGAAACCCTGCAGCAGTGCTGTGATTTGTCCCAGCTGTGGTTCAGGGAATTCTTCTTAGAACTGACCATGGGCAGAAGAATCCAGTTTCCCATTGAGATGTCCATGCCTTGGATTCTGACGGACCATATTTTGGAGACAAAAGAGGCATCAATGATGGAGTAAGACCTAATTGTGCTCTTCCACCAAACCATTTTTCATAACGATTGCCACTCTGTGTTATAATGTTACTGCTTTAATTGGTTTTGACAACTTTCTCAGTAACTGAGAAGGTATTCTAAACCTTCATACAGTTTTCTTCCTGCATTTGCTGACTTCCAGAATTTTCAGCTTTCTTTTCCAAGTGAATAATTGAAATCTTAAATCTTTCATATAAGTATCATTGCACCAGCTGCTGTTCTCTGGATGAGTTCTTCTTCTGGCTTATTTTGTAGTATGCCTCCTTATTTATAATCAACATCATTGATTACTTACTGAGTGTAATCCACAGTAGTAAGAGCACGGTTCCATTTAACTAAAACTATATCTGTGAAACAAGTTTCAAACTCTAAACAAATCTATACAAATTCTTAAACTAACAAAAGACTTTTTTAAAGGAGCAAGTGTGGTTTTTTTTTTGTGTTGGAGTTTATATAAAAAAAATGTTTTTATGACATGTAGATCACTATTGGCTGGATTACAATATGTTGATTTTACTGTCTTGAAGAACCGTGATCTCTGCAGACGTGTAACTTGTTTTCTTTGTTCTTTTTCACTCAGGTATGTTCTCTATTCTTTGGACCTTTATAATGACAGTGCTCATTATGCACTTACTAAATTTAAGAAGCAGTTCCTCTATGATGAGATTGAGGCAGAGGTAAAGCAACCTTACCTACTGGAGAGAAGTAGTCTGTACCTTACTGTGAAAACTATGTTAAAGGCTAAGACCTATTGTAAGAGATACAGAACAGATGGGGATAAGGAACAAACTGAGAAGACAGAGGATGGGTAACTGGTCTGGCGATATGTTGCAAGGAAACTTGTTGAACTGTGCAAAACCACTTGCGTTAATACTCAAAGCTGATGTCATCTCGTGTGCTAGGAAATTTAGAAATGCTTACTCTCTTAATGATGTTTGCTAAGCAGTGGGAAGTCTTGGATTAAGTTCCCCTCTTCTAGTTCTAAGTAGCCATAAATGCTCATATTTTTTCCCCCCTAAGGTAAACCTGTGTTTTGACCAATTTGTCTACAAGCTGGCAGACCAGATATTTGCGTACTACAAGGCAATGGCTGGCAGGTAGATATTCCAGCAGCAACAACTTTTATTCATGCATTTCTGCTCAGGTTTGTCGTCTACTGTACTTAAGCACTTCCTTCTTTTTTTAATAGCCTGCTTTTGGATAAACGATTACGTTCAGAATGCAAGAATCAGGGAGCAAGCATTCAGTTGCTACAATCCAACCGCTATGAGACACTGCTGAAACAAAGACACGTCCAAGTGAGTTAACTCATTTTCTGTTGTGTTTGCTTTGCTTGGTGATTTTCCAGTGGTATTGATTTATGTAGATATGTAAAACTACTTCTGTGCTTTATGTTCTGCCATCTAAGTGGCAGAACTGACCTTTGAGATCATTTTTTTCTGTTGTACGAAGGAGTAAATTAACAAAAATCTTAACAGGTCATGTTTTAATGTGAATGTCTGTTGCAGTTAAGCAAACACAAGCCCAATAGAAATGTCTTGTGTGGTAGCATTGTCTTCCTAATTATGTCTTTCACCAGTTTTGAATGCATTGTTGGCACAATGTCATGGAAGCAATAGGACGCTGATATAAATACCTAGATGTAGATGCAACAGGTGATTTTACTTGTATTTGTGAGAACTGAGATGTAAAGTAGATCCATCTACTTTATTTCTTTGTATTTGCAATGCAAGTTCTCCATTTAAAAGTCTATTACTCTGTGGAACCTCATAGTTCCTGTACATCTTGTCTTGTAATTTGACATTCCGTTCAAAGCTTAAGAGCATTTTTTTTTCTTCCTTTAGCTTCTCGGTAGGTCGATAGACCTGAACCGACTGATCACTCAGCGAATTTCAGCAGCTATGTACAGGTCAATGGAGCTGGCAATTGGTCGATTTGAAAGCGAGGATTTGACTTCCATTGTGGTGAGTGTTGTGCTGCAGTTTTGTCAGAGCATCAGCACTGCAGCTGGGTGTCTAGAATGCTACATATTTTTTATTTGAGCAATAGGTTTTGTTTGCACTGAGACTGATAGACATCTAGCCTTCCCCCCCGCTTTTTTTCTCCTCATTATAAATGTGTGTTTTTATTAATGATAGAAGCCAAAAACATTTTCTGAGGTTTTGCTGAAGTCCTCTGGATGTTCTCTCAGCGGATAGATGCACAGTTACTCCTGTAGGAAGAAGAGGCTGAATTATTAAGAGGCAAACTTGTTTTATTGCAAACCTTAGTTAAACGTGTATGTGGGAAAGAATTTAAGCAGCCTTATAAGAAAAATAACAAAACTGTTCACTCTGATGTTTTGTTTTCATTTTTCTGTAGGTGTGAAATCACATGGTGCTATGGTTGATGTTTGTCTTGTTTACTAAATCTGGATTGACAACCACCCCCACTAGAGAAGCAGTTTGTTCTTGCAAAAGGCCTCCTTTTGTAGTGTAGTTAGTACGTCCAGCTACATCATAAAGTATACTTGCACATCCTCTGTTGCAATTGTAGTATATTGTAGACCCTTTTGATTCTGATGGGCTATGTTGTTTGTTTTTTTCTCCCTGTACCTTAAACTGTGTCTCTGTCCAGAACAAACCTTGGCCAGACCTGTCGCAGTGTTCTAGTGTGTGCTGCAGTGCAGGTGGCTATGCAAGTCCTATCCTGTTGAGGTTGAGAATTTTGTTTTTTCCTCACCCAGAAAAAAAATAAACCTGCTACAGGGAAGGACCTTGAGAGTTTTAAATTGTAAACAGCACCAGTAGAGAAAGCATTCTAGGCGATACGAGGAAAGAAGGAGGATGAGCATTGTCATCGTGTAAGCTTTTTGGAAGTGCACACTTCTGTCTGCACTTACACGTTAACTGCAGACCAAAACAAAACAGCATTGTGGCCGGTAGAACCAAAAGGAGTTTGTTTAACCAGGCAGCTTGGTTTTGTAGCTTGACAAAATCAAGGCAAATTTTTTGTGGAAGAATGAGATCTGACTTGTGCCTATGGAAGGAGAGCATCTGTGCAATATTGAGGTGTCCTTTTGAATTAGTTTCCTGATGAAAATGTTAACGAACAAATTTTATTTCCAGACAGCATGAATTTGACAAGTAAATATGCAGTCAACAAGAAAAATATCAGACGCATTCTGTTCTGCTGGAATGAAAAAAATTAAAAGTTGTGCAGGAAAGTTTACCATCAATCTTGTCGTAATGTTTTTTCACCTGTGAAATTTTGTCATGCAGTTAACTCCCTTGATTTTGTGTCATCCTTTACTGGAGATGAATCAAGTACTGGCCATAAAGATGGGCAGGAGTCTGGCTTTTCACACCACTTTGGTGCTGGGCATTGTAACCTTTGAATTACTTTCTTACTGGCTAAGTGAACAGAAACCATTGATACGTTTCTTAGGTCGTGGATTCTTACTCCTTGAGTTAGAAATTGGCAGGGCTAAGTTGCTGTCCATCCCACTTTCCCTCCTTTTTTTTTTTTTTCCCTCTTTGGTTTTATGCAAAAATAATTTTTTCTGAAAACTACTTAGCTTCCTCAGTAAGAAGCTGATACCAGTAGCTTAACTAATAAATATTTTCTGCTGTTCTACAAGCTAAATAAGTTAAGTGAAGTCAGTGGAAAGATTGAGCTATTTTAGCCCTCAGATTGGACTCAGTACTGTCATAACCATCATAGTGGTTCTTTTGGTTTGCTTTCGTAAAGTAACTGTCACAGGTTTGAAAACCCTTTGAGAAGTGGAGCTATTAAATCAGACACTGTATGGGAAGATGACCAGTAGTTTGCACAGTGGAATAAAGCCCAGTTTCCTTTGGACATTGCTTCATATGTAACTGCACAAATATGTCATTGCAAAATAAACAGTGCTTGTTGGTGTTCTTTGGAACAAGAGGTAGTGTTCTCTTTTTGATTCGTGGGCTGTTCTGTGCGTGTGTGGTTGTATTTTTTTTTTGTACCCACTAGTTAAAAGTTATACTGTGAGTTGCCTTGTAATTGCTAGACTAAGTCTGGTCATTGATGTGTTCGGTGTCCTGTTTCCAAAGTACTATTGTTTCAGCGTCTGATGTTAGGGATGGATAACTTGAATTTTGTTTGATTTAAAGAAAGTGCCAGAAACCATATTAGAAAACTTCTTGTCAAGAAGAGAAACATTATGAAAGGCAGTGCCCGTGCGTGGTTACATAGCCCATGGCTAGAGATTTCGTGGATACCTTCGCTACATTTATAAATGTCTAGTATTTCATTGCATCTTAGTGCAGTCTTTACCTGAGTAAACCAAGAGAAGGATTTATGGTAAATCTGATGTTGTCCTTAGTAGTGCTACTACAAGAGAGAGGTCACCAGCTCCCCTACCCAGCAGAAATGACCTTGTGATAGCTCGTAAGGTAGGAAATGCAGAAGCTGTCTCTTGGCCTGTTTCTGACCCCATGTAAACGGTGGAGTTTTAACTTGTGCTCAGTGAAAGAAGAGATGGCCCAGATCTGTGCTTGAGACAGCTGCAGGCAGTGTGGACAGATGTTACTGAGTGCCCTCAGTATCTCAGAGGGTTTTGGTGGGACACAAATATTAAACAATACTGAGAGCACAGATTCCTTCCAGCTTTATCATTAAAGTAAGAGATGGGAGAGCAGTCAGTTGTTTGTTTTGACTTCTAATCTCCTATTCGTCAAGGTTTTTTATGTACTTCGTTGAGGTTCTCCACTTTATTAAATATACTGCTCATTTTCTTTCCTCGTTTGTTTTTTGTAGGAGCTGGATGGCTTGATAGAAATAAACAAAATGACTCACAAGCTTCTGAGCAGATACATGACCTTGGATAGCTTCGATGCCATGTTCAGGGAAGCCAATCACAATGTGTCAGCCCCTTACGGACGAATCACTCTTCATGTATTTTGGGAACTGAATTATGATTTCCTTCCCAACTACTGCTACAATGGATCCACTAACAGGTTGGCACGGCAGCCTTTTGTTGATTAAAAAGTTCTTTGACTCTCCTGCAACTTCTCTCCCAGCAAATGCTGACAAAGTCCATCACTACTCATGCAGTGTATTTTCCACTCCTAATGCTTTATGTGAAATGAAGTGGAATGAGTCATTTTACTAAGTACTGTCAAGTGTATGAAAGACACTTATTAGTCCATGGTAGAAATGAGAAATTAACCTCAGCATCCAAATTCTATGACATTTTAATGACTCCGCTATGATATGCTGAAAATGAAGTGTGTCCAAAAAACACTGCAACGTGTATATCAGGAAGACGTTTTGGTAAATGGGATCCTCAGCTGTGAGATGATGAAATTAAAATGATATTGTTTGTTTCTGTATTATTGTGAAGAAAAAGGATTGCTTGCTGGAAGGGAAGAGTTCAGTGTTCGTTGGATATGGTTTTATCTATTGCTGCTCTTTTCCATGTCTCTGGAACTTCTGGCTATTTCGTGCCCATCAGTTGTGTGTTACAGAGCCTTCACAAGCCAGGGAAGTCTTGCAGTCTTATTCTGAAGTGTGAGTCCTTTTTGGAGCAGGGGACACTCATCTGACATCATTCAGAGAAGCTGTAAATTGTATTTCGTGTTATTTTTTTGGTCTCAGGTGGTTCGTGCTGTTTAAAAGTTTGTCTTTTCTAATTGAAAGCTTTTCTTGTTTCATTCACCTTATGTTAGCAGAAGACTCTAGGATATCTGTAGTGTTAGAGTTTTTTTCCAGGTGTCCTTTGTTCCTGCTGTTGCAGCTGTTAAGGAGAGTGAGTAATGGAAGAAGGAAGCAAAAGGTGGGATCCAGAATTTGAACGAGTGGAGGGCTCAGTAGTTGGACGTCCTGCTTGTGTGCTGTTTTTAGGATTTGTATTCCTTTTGGCTTTTAATTGGATTTTGCTGACAGCATTGTGAAGTGACAGCAAAGTGGTATTGAATACTGAGCTGTAGGAAGAGGAGAAAGCCCATTCTCATCTCTCACTCTCTCCATGGAGCGCTTCCTCTGTCTGACATCTTCTTGATGGTTATGTTGTATGTTGTGGTTTAGATCCAAGGTTCTGTCGGGAAGTAAAAAACAAAAAAGAGTGGGTTTTGTGTTTAAGGTTTAGGCAAGAAGCTTCTGTTACATGAATCTGTCTTCATAGCAGTGTTGAATATATTTCTGGGGAAGCTACGATGCGTGTTGACGTGTCTGGAAATCAGTATCACAGTGTGATGTGTTAAGAATCACATAAGCATAATATTAAAAGAAAGTTTTGATGCGGTGATGATGTTTCATGTGGCAGCCACAATGAGTGATGTTCAGAAGCTTGTAGAACAACATAGTCTCTGTCTGTCCTGGCTGGAAAGATTTTAGTGGTGCAGACCGCAGTGCTCAGGAGGCAAGTGTAGATGGACAAGGGTTGCTGCTTGTCTACTTAAAGGCTGTATGCACAAATTGAGTTAGGCTGATCCTTGAGCTTATCAGATAATTACATCAGGAAAATTAATTTCAGAGATGCTGAAGGGAGCCAGACCGTAGGCAGTGTCTGTACCACATGCCCAGTTTCATCACAGAATTGCTCTGGTTTCAGGTGACAACAGGAGTGTGGTGAGGATTAATGTTACTATGTGATACGGTGCTCACCTGATCCTTGGCAGAGGGAAGAGGTGATTCCTAGCACTTTATAGCTCTCAAGCATGTCCATTATTTCTGTTGCCTCCCTGCAGTTAGTATGAACTTCAGATTATCTCTGTATTTAACTTAGTACAGGGTATTGAGTACATGTACGTGAGTACCCAGTGACAAGCTCTGTATGAGCTGTCAGATCAATTCTTGACTCTTGATAGGTAATGTCTTGCGTGAAAACACGTCTAAGCAAGGGAAAGAAAGTAACAATAAAAGGCTGGGAGAAAGAGGAATGTGTATAATGAAAAGCAGAGATGTTGCTTGGAGTTGGGCACTGGAGGTAGAGGTCCCAGGAAACATGTAGTATCTGTGGCTTGCCTTTTGTTAATTCGAGTAGAGCTTGCGTGTCAGGATGGTTCTTCTAAAGCTAGTGTTTTGGCCAGATTAACTTGTGCCCAGTACCTTTTGAAGCTCTTTTCACAAGAATGCTTGAACTTCATGATTTCCATCATTCATAAGAGTTCAAACTTACAAGGCTGCAGGTTTCATACAAAGGCTAAGGTTGTTCACGCTGAAGTACTGAAACATGTTGCATCTTTAATTATTTGAGACTTATTTTGAGAATTGTTTTATATCTGAAAATGTACTGAGATTAAACAGCGAGGCTGTTATTAAAAGACCTAGCGATTTAATAATTGTAGTTGCCAATTTTCTGAATTTTAGTCTCCTGGCCAGCTGCGCAGCTGCAGGTGAGGCTTTTTGTGGAGGAGGAACTGAGAGATGAGCAGGAGGACCTCTGCGGGTGGGCAGTAGCAGTGAAGCCCAAGGGTGTTTTTAATCTGTGTGTTGTCAATCAAGAAAGAGAGGGAACAGGACTGTGGTTAACAGCATGAGAACTGCAGTAGTGGCTGAGGTCGCAGGACTCTCTGATCATGCGTCCTGACCCTGGCAGCAGCCATGTGGATGCTGAGTGTAAAAATAAGGAAGGCTTGTGGTGATTTTTCTCTCAGGAAACATGCCAGCCTCTAGCAACCATCAGGTGCTTCCCTAAAACAAAAATGGTGGGATGTTAGTGCATTTCTAACAGAACTTTTCTCCCGTTGCTTTGTCTAGTCCTTTTGTAAAGCAACAAAGCTTTTTGCATTCATGACTTGATGCAGAGGAGAGTTTGCAGGGAAGCTGCCTGCTGTAAAAAAAAAAATAAAAAAATGCTCTCTTTAGTTCATTCTGAACCTGTTGCTAGCCAGTTCTTACACTGAGAGTCTTCATGAGCAGCCATTTTCCCACTTCCCACTTGTCTTTTCTGTGCCGCTTGAGACTTTTTTTTTCAGGATCCTTTCCTCATGTTTCCCCTCAGTTGTACGTTTTTCCAAGCCAAAGGTCTTTCTGCACCATGAATCTTTTTCATGCATATGCCCATATCTGTACTTTTTTCATTCCCCTGAATCTTTGTGGAGTTAGGAGGACTAGGACTGTCCAGAGGATTCAAAAGGCCTGAGGACAACTTCCAGATTTTTTTTGTTCCTTTTCCGGTGTTTCTAGTCATGTTTCCTCTGTCATGTTTTCTCTGTTTACTAATCCTGAACTGATCTTTTCCTTCCATGATCCATGTTTTGTGCTCAGGGCTAACAGAGTGAGGCAAGTGTGAGACAACCTAGGTGTTTATTTGGATTGAGGGTTTTCTGTACTTTCTTGAAACACTAACGCAAGCTTCCCAAGACAGCAGTCAGACTTGTGGCTCCATCTCCTCTCAACACGTTATACAAATCTGTATTCTCTGCTAAAAATTCATGCGTACAGCACTCTTTTAAATGCAATCTGACATGTTTTTTTGGAGGATACAAAGTTATTACAGAATGAACAAAAAGACCAGTTTTTCCTTTCTTTTCCCCCTTCCTTTTGCGAGTTGTTTCTCTCTCTCTCTCTCTCTCTCTCTCTCTCTCTCTCTCTCTCATACTTCTTTTGAGACTAGTTTTCACAAGAGAACAGCTGTTGTCTTGTCTTGTATGTACCGTGTGATTGTCACTGCTCAGAAAAATTTCCAGCCCTCTCAGACACGCTGCTGGAACAAGTCTGAAAAGCAGCACTGGCTTTGGAAACAACTAGTTTCTGCTACAAAGAGCCAAATGGTGCTGTTGTGTAGGCTGATGTAAAGTAGGGTGGTTGTAGTCAAATAGTCCATCAAATTTGACAAGCATATTATCTTCTCTTGCTTTAAGAAAAAAAAATAGAATCTTTCTGCCAGGAGGGAAGGCCAGAAAGAACGGTGATAGGGATAGAGTTTTAGGTAGCCATTATTCTTTCATACTCTTTCGTCTTGTTGTTTCCTTGTGCTTCAGTTTTTAGCCTCCTGTTCTCTCTCTCTCTCTCTTAAATTGGGATTAAAGTTTCCTGGGGAAAGGTATGGTCTTGCCTGAATTCTGTAGGGAATCCCATATAAGCCTGTATGGGATGCTTTGACCTACCGAAGGATTTTAATATGATCCTGATTTTGGGATGGAATTTCTTTATCAATTTCTTTCTGCGTGGGCTAAATCCAACTATGATTATAACCACACCAAAAACAGGAATATTGAATATTGCACGAATGTTCATGTTTCTGTCATGAACGATATTCTGACATTTGGTGTTTAAAAAGATTAAGGCAAAGCATCTTTGCACCTACCCAAAGTCCGAAGCCTCGTTTTCTAGCTAAATATACACCTCATTCTGTTAGCTTTTTTCTCCAGTAGCACCTTCCTTGAGTGTTAACCAGTGCTAATTCTGTCCGTCTTCTCACCCTCCCTCACATCACCCTCTGCTCCCCCCCCAAGCACCGACTTTATAACAGTCTTCCCAGCTGTTTAGAAAAGGTTTGGTTGTAAAACAGCAGAGGGTGTGGATGATTACTGTGAGATAAAGTTCAGAAAGTTTGAGGTTGTCTGATCTTGTGCCTGCAGTAGCAAGGAAGTGGTCTCATTGACCAAGCAGTACCTCTCAGATTTCTCTGTATTTTCTTAAATAGATGTTGGCAGTTGGCTTGTAAAGCGCTCGCTATGAACTCCTTCCTGGTAGGTATCACAGAAACACTGATATAAAATTATTTGATGCCTAAAATGTTTACTTTGGGGCTCATGTTTCCATTTAGCAATCGTTGTTGCAAAGCTCTGGTAAGCCAGCAGGCTTTTCATCGCTTAATCTGCTTTGGCTGCTTACAACCCATGTTGATTAAAATGAACAAGTTACTATGAGATCATCAACAATGATTAAAAATGATTATCTTGTAACATGCCAAAACCTGCAGCCAGCAATATTGGAGTGAAAGTAAAAAATTTGCCTAGTTTTATTGTTGGTATTCCAAGAGCTAACTCTTCAGTCCTTGAAAGAGATATTTCTGTTCCTTGAAGGAGGAGCAGGAGGAAGCCAGCCTGCAGGATGTCAAAAAGAAAACATACCTGCACACCAAAGAAGTTTGAAGAGTAGCAGATGATGCTGAACTGTAATGGTTTCTATGTAGCTTTTAGTGTTGTGGGAAGAAATGTCTAAAATCTGAGTGATATATTGGAATTAGTCACACACCTCCTAGAACGATGCAGCCTATTTTCCCTGTTGGTTCTTTTGTACTTAGTCATAGCTCTTCTGTAAGATACCAAATAAGTGTCTTGCTGTCTCTTGCTCCTACTTCCTTTTCTTAACCTCTTTCTTCCTTGTGGCATCTTTCCCTCACACCCCCAAGAAAGTATAAAGTTAGTGTTTACTTCAAATATTTAAGAAACTTTTGAGGTTATTTTCCTGCTACTCTAAAACTTTACGGATGGAGAAACTCCCGTGAGTGTCAAGGAGCACAGGGAAAACATGCCGGAGTTACTTCAGCATGTACAAAGCTAGTAGCACTTGGGGACTTTGTCTTCAGACACTAATGACATTGTAATTCAAATATGTTCATAATACCTTTTTGGAAAAGGAAGGAAAAATAGCTGCAGCTCCCAAAGTCATGGGATGCACCTCCGTTTATATTCTGAAATGTTCTTTTCCTTGGGAGGCTTTTAATTTACCAATAACAAAGCAGCTCTTGCCCAATACTTCTGCACACAGAAAACCGATCTCCTCTCAAATGGCACGGTATCTCTTTTCACTTCTTTCATTTTAGAGGTTTTTTTAGGGCTTGAAAATTGATGTCAGTTTAGAAAGCAGTAGAATTTGGAGAGAAGGAAAAGGGAATAGAATAATCTGTGGGACTGTCATATGTTGCAGATCACTTTGAATTCCACCAAATGTTTACAACATCCCCAGTAAACTCGTTAATGGATCTATGCAGAGAACAGATTCAAGCAATCTGTAGAGGAAGTTTTCACTTGCTGTGTAAGTGAGGGAGAGGAGGGGAACTTATAAATTGAGGAAATCTAAATGGAAGGAGGTTTAACTAAAAAATTAAATATTTATAGTATCAAAACCTATACACATAGATGATTTTCCTCAAAAGCTCTAGATGCAAGCACTTCCTGGACTTTAGCAAGTGTAAGTACTTTTGGAAAGACAAGGCTAAGATACATGTAAACAAGCAGCTGTGAAACAGTTGGCATGCCTGGTTTTGAGCGGATTTAAACAAAACAAAACCCAACAACAACAAGAAAACCTTGCCCCTAAGTTGTAGATTCTCAGAAGAATGTTTCAGATTACTTGGGGCGGGGGGGGGGGAGGGAGTAATGGAAATAATTTTAAGCAACATAGTGCAATTTATACATGTTTGGGTGAAACAATTTTTGTTCCTGTTTTCAGCTTGAAATTTCTGATTTAAAAATAGAATACCTATGTACTTTCTAGGAAAAATGCTCAATGAATCATTTATTTTGTGTGTTAATTCAATTCAAACATTTAAAACAAAACCAGATTAGGATACAGTTGTATCTATTGTATCTTATGATGATATAATGTACTACAAACTTCCTTTCCTGAAACCTTTTCCTAAATGCAATTTGTTTAGACAGCTATCAGTTGGAACAGCTTGACCTGATAGAAATATTTGGCGTACAGTTCTTAAATGACTGCTTTTCCACTTCCTTGTGCCTCTGCAAATTTGCAGCATTTACCAAGAAATCCTTTTTGCCAGGTTTAAAAAAAGAAAAAATAAATAAGCCACCCACAGGCACCCCTCCCCACACACACAGTTATTTTGCTTGGTTTAGCAAAGTGAAAGCAGAATGAGAATTGTAGGAGATGTTGATTAACTTCTTCCTCCACCAAAACTGTACTGTTGTAAAATGTGAATCGCGTGGTTATCTGGCACTGTCAGAGGAGTAGCTGTGTTGTTCAGGAGAGGACCCAGATACTCAGCTTCTACTCAAATGTTGGATTTCAGGCTCTCAGAGCCCTCAGATCGGAGTGGACAGTTTGATCATATCTTTTGCAGGACTCCATAGATTTGTAGTTCTCTTACCCTTTTACAATATACAGTGGTAATGCTCTTCATTAAAGGTGATGTGTATTGCTACACACGCATTAGAACATCAGTAAAGTAGGATGAAATGTTTGGAACGCTTGTTTTGCTACAAGGATGGTACCCTTCATGCCTTTTTTTTTTTTTTAAGGTATTAACCTAATGTATTTTTCCTGTTGTGAGTTTCTGGTGGGAGGAGGAGATGAGCACAGACCAGCCATTTAATAGAAATGTTATTTGAAGCTGTAATTCATTCATTCCTAAGTGCTTCATTTCGGAAGCACGAGGAACTTGCTTACTCTCAATGAGAGGCTGTTGCTGCTTTGTTGGTTGCTTCTCTTTTTGCTGGGCTGGGCTGGAGTAGTGGTGAGAAATGGTTTTAGACCCTATGCTGCGCTGGGAAGAAGGGGGTCCCAGTAAGTGATGGAGAATTGCATTCTGAGTTGTGCCCCGGCGTTTGGGCAACGCAGGCTGTGTGCTTCCCTCTTCTCAGGGTTGGTCTGAAAGCCAACTGGCCTCTGGCTTTGATTTTGTACGTAGACAGAAACAGCAATATACGGGATATGAGGTACATTAGGCACAAGCCTCATAACTGAAGTGTGAATAATTATTTCTTTCTTTTGTTTTCATAGATTTGTTCGGACCGTGCTACCGTTTTCCCAGGAGTTTCAGAGGGATAAGCAGCCCAATGCACAGCCCCAGTATCTGTACGGATCAAAGGTTGGATTTTATTCCCTTTATAATTATGGTTTGCCAATATTTAAAGGCATCATTTTTAATTATAGAAATTATGGAATGTGGAAGTTTTTAAAAAGAGACTTGCATACGTTTTGTGACTATTTTCAGTTCAAGGTACCCTTTTTTCAGATTTTACTGTGAAGATCACCATATGTTTTAGCCAGAGTGTGATTAGTCTGATGGTTAGTCTTATTTGACATAGCTAAAAATAATTCCTTCCCTCAACCACCTTGCATTGCAGTTGCTCGTAGTGTCAGAGCAGACTTGAAAAAAAGAACAGTCAGCTGGGGGAGTGAGAATGAGAGCCCATCTTGGGTGCAGCTGCTCCCTTGCTACAGTGCTGAAGATTGTGGTAGCAGGAGAAAAGGGAGCAGATAGATAGGAAAAACTGCTTTAGTTATTATCTGACTTAAATTGTACAATTTAGACTGACTGTCCTAAACTATCAGGTATTAAGTACTTAAATTATTTTAAAGAAAATGTAGTATTTCTTTGGAATCTTCAACCCAAGGCTGTCAGTCTTTTTTCATGAAGTTGGCCTTCTGGCCATCTCATCTCCTGATCCTGTATCAGCATGGTCTTTGCTTTGCAAA
This sequence comes from Anser cygnoides, assembly GCF_040182565.1. NCBI lineage: Eukaryota > Metazoa > Chordata > Aves > Anseriformes > Anatidae > Anser > Anser cygnoides. Next base: position 139,885,890 of record NC_089873.1, read on the forward strand.
TTAGGAGTGCCTAGAAGGTTTATGCAAGTTTCCAATAGAAGCGTATGTGATTTGTAGTCTTGTACTCTGTGAAGCTACAAGTTTTAGTCCTAATGAATCTGCTGCTCTTGTAAAACTTTAATGCTTTAAAGTGCAGAAGAGTCGGAAAAGGATTCACATTTCTGTAGTACGGAAAGTTAACAACTGATCGTCTGGTCCTGTGAATAGTTTTTTATATAACTGTTCTCCAACTGGGAACAGTAAAATGTAGGAAAACAGGATTCTCTTACATTAGAGTTACTGTGTTCTTTACTATTTTGGGAATTCACCAGATGCTGTGTAAAGAGCAAAAAGCCCACTGAATTTAGTACAGATTGGTAACTTAATTTATCTAAGTGAAGATACAGTGGGCTGAGGGAGAGAGGATTTACTGGTGAACCTTTTTTTTTTTTTTTTCCATCAGTCAGGTTACATTATTAAAATGAGTTTAGTAACCTTTACTCTTAGAGCTAAATGTTTTTAGAAATCTGATTATTTTTCCATATTGCTATGGGCAGGAGCAATCAAAGGGATCCTAAGATGCATTTCTGGAGCTAATTCTGTAGCTAAATATGCCTTTGGTAGCAAATATTTCTGACTCTGTAGTTCTAAGTGTTTCTTCCATCTGGTGTATTTTAGAATTGAGGATACCTGAATGGAATTTTAAGAGGACGTTTCTCTTTATATAGCAAGTAACTGATAGTATTTCTTACATGATGGGTGCTACAAATTCCAGAGTGTGATATTATTGTGTGATACTATTCTGTGCACTATATAGAGAGGCTTGTCACAGAGTGCATCTAGTCTCTGTGTTATTAGAGTCCTTTAATTGTTAGACTGCTCAATTCCCTGATGTCTGGATAATAGAGGAATGCAGAGTAGCCATGTATGTTTGGTTTTATTGTCTTCTTTTTTGGATTTCTTGAACTATTGAAAATATCCAGGTAAGCACTTCCTATTGATCAGATCGCCAAGGAATGATTTCTTTTCTCATTGAACTTTGGTTGGTTGGTTTTGAGCAATCCATGGTGTTTATTTAGGTCAAGACAATGGCTTGGTGGTTTCCCGTGCAGGCACACACTCATACATGAACGTACTGGATTGTAAAGCTTAAACACTTGCTGTGCAGAAGTTTTTGCACAAGCGAAGTCTTGCTTAGGAATAATTAAAGATCTCTTTTTTTAATGTTGGTCTCGGGGGGGGTTCAGATGTCAGGTATTTCTACGTGGATCAAAGCATTTGATCTGTATTAATGCGTGTTCATGTTTGTCATAGACAGTTGAGTCCGCATTCTCTATTGCATCTAGTTTTCTGAGCATTATTTTCATCTGATTAGCAAAACAAAAGCCCACAGACACAACTTACTTCTCCTGGCTGGCATGGGAGCAGAGCTGTCAGGTAGGAAGGAGCTTGCCTGCAGAAGCTTGTCAGCCTTTTAAGTGAGCTGGCATACTTTGAAAGCTCATTGAGTGTGGTCATTGAAATCCCTTTACTCTCTTGAAATGTGTGTAGGATTAGCTAAATGAAATGAATGTCAGCAGACTGAAATTTGGAAACACGGGCCAGAGGCATAAAATATAGTGCATATATAACAACGAGTCTCTTCTAGGGATTTGAAACAACACCTTCCAAACGTTTTCATGTTTGTGTGTCTTCTGCGTTATGTTTATCTGCTGCTGGTGCACAAGTAAGCAGCATTTTGCACCATGTTGCATCTTGTTATCAGCTTTCTAGTCACTTAAAATGTTTGCCCTTTATTAGATGAGTGTTAAAAGCAGACAGTGAACTACCAAAACACAGGATTGCCAAAAGGAACCTGAGCAAGTCTGTAAAAAAGTTTTTCTGAGCAAGAGTTGAAGAATCCCGTAGCTCTGTGTGTGTGGGATATTCTTGAAAACCAGTGTAGAAGTCCTTAAATGACACTCTGGGTGCGCTCCTGTTTTCTGGTGGGAGCAAGATAATCCGTTGCTTGTGAAACGATACATTTGTCTAAGCAGTGCATAGTAAACTCCCAGAGTGGAATGGGTTTATATTTAGATGAAGGAAATCCCATTCCTGGGAGCGCTTCCATGTTAGCTCCTTACCTTCTCAGTGTGATGTGTTCATGCGTGTGTTTGTGTGCACGTGTTTTGTGCATAAACAATACATTCAGGAGTTGAATTGCCTCAGAGCTGCTTTAAGACTGCACTGCTCCTTGTGTTCTCAGTATGGGATACACACGTACATAATACACCAATGTTATGTAAATATATGGATAGGATTGCCTCAAAGTCCACATTAAGAAACAGAGATGCAGAAAAATAAACAGTCTTTTCCAAGGGCCCAAGATGTTGGCAGGGATGAGAATTTCTATCTCTTGGCTCCACACCTTTAACGTTAAAATCATATTTTCTCTCTTTTATGAATCCCTGGTCAGAGGAGTGTTAATTTAATTACAAGATCATGTGAAAGCATTTTTTCTGCCCCCTCCTCCCCAGCTGCCCCTTTTTGGGAAGGCAACCTGTCACGTTGCCTTCGTGTTCTGAAGGGAGTTTTTCGGGGTGTTTCATGAATCACCTGTTTTATGAATCACAGCAGCGCAGTGCTGTCATCTGCACAGTTTGTTTGAGACTGGTGTGTAAGACAAACGCTTGGCAGTTGGAGGAAGTGCTATGCAGGGATGGAGAACGTGGTATTGCTAACTTAACAAAGATTCCTTTGGAAGGCTTTCCTAAAAGTAATACTCTCCCTTCATTTGGCACACGTTTTCTGCATGTTTTACCTGTCCTAGGAGGGAAAAAGACGCATCAGGCTTAGGTCAGCTCCTGTATTCCTAGCAGGATGAGAGCTGAGGTCTTTTTCAAGTTGTGGCAAGTGCTGCCCAAACACGGTAGCTGCAGAGCCCCGTTGCCTGCTGTGAAATGTTCAGCCCATGCTCTCCTGTCGAACTCGTACACCAGCTCGGCTGCCAGACGCAGTGGAAGTGGGCGGCAGCTGCCCAGCCTGCTCCTGGTCCAACGGGGCCGGGTCAGTGAGAGCTGGCACTACGTGTAGGTTCCTACTGGTAGCACTTTACAAGGCCTGCAGTCACAGTGCGCCTTTGTTTTTAGAAATACCACATTGTACAGCAGTAGTAAGATTTATTACATTTTTACGGAACATAAATTCACTTCAGGGATTTAAAACAGAGTGACTTACACACATAAGCCAGACAAGATGCATCATTTTGCAAGGGAGAACAGATTTCTGTCTGAAGGGCTTTTCTTGGTACTTCTGTCTGAAGGGCTTTTTCTTGCCGTGACGTTCAAGGCGCAATTAGATGACTAGCAGATTGGATTGTTACAAAAATAAAATGCCTTTTGGCGTGTTTTTACTTCCTTGCCCCCTTGGTCATACAAAACTCACGGTATGGTTGGATAGAAACTTGTAGCTGATGAATGAGTTTTATTATTTAAAAGTGAAAGAGAAGGAGGAGGAAGGACCAGGAGCTGCTTCTCTGAGCCCTGGTGCCTCTACAGGGAGTCACTCGCCTGTGGAGCAGAAAGTACCTTCTGGTGGGTGCTGAAGAGCTCCAAGTAAGACATCCCAGGGTATTTGCTTGGGTTATTTGGAACTGTCCTTACAGAGTCGCTATATCGTGTATGTTTTTGGACTGAGGGGAAAGTTCAAAGATAGATGAAGGGATACCATTAAAATCCTGCTGAGTTTAGTGTACGTGCTGAGACCGAGCCCTCATTCAGAATGGGTGGTACCGAGAGCACTGTGGTCAGCCAAGTGTCTGGTTTGAGAAGCAGTCAGAAGTGCAGGGGTAACACTCGTGCCAGCAAGCCATCATGCTCAGGGTGTGTGTTTCAGTATGGCAATCTGGCTTTCCATGTGAAAAAACCTATTAGATTTTTATTTGCTCAAGTAATAAATCAATAAATTTTCAGGTTCAGGTTACCGCTTTCATTTGGTTTCCTTTCTTTTCTCAAGTAAAGGAAAGAAACCCAAACCAGCCCTCAAAATACAAACTGATGCATTTTGAAGCAGCAAATCGCAGCAGTTGTGGGCAGCCCAGACCTTTGCCTCTGAGTACTTGGGGCAGCATGAGGGTTTCGGACGGGGCCGTGACAGCGGCAGGCACAGACGGGAGCGCTGCAGAGAGCAGCCCCTGTCGCGAGTGGAGACAGAGCACGCGGTGGGGTTGAAGGAGTGGGATGTCCCAAGTGGCAGAAGGTCTCCTCCCTGCCAAAAGGCTTCTAATTGATGGCAGAGTACGGCCCAGCCCTTGGCACTCGTTCCCGGCTCTCGGAAGCGGGCCGGCAGGGCTCCTGGCAGGCTGACGGGTTCTCTATGATCGTGGCCAGCTGGATGCCGCCCGGCTGCTTCTCCTCGCTGTCCCGCCTCCGTTGGCCCTGCACGCCGAGCTCCTCGGGGGTGCCTGCTGCGCTTTTGGTCCACGTCTTCCCTGGGTCCCATTTGGAGGACCCGGCTCGCCCTCGCGTGCGCTCGCGCCTCCTGCGGCAGAGCAGGTGCAGGCAGCCGTAGAGGAGGACGGCGGCGATGATGAGGAGCAGGAGGCTGCTGGCCAGCCAGATGCCCAGCGCCAGCTCCTTCTTGGCGGTGCCGGCCGACGCCGGGTCTCGTTGCAGCGTGTTAAAGACCCTGCACTGGTCGCTGGAGGGGTTGGCGGACTGGCAGGTGACGCACAGGATGTACGTGGTCAGCGGAGTCAGGTTTTCGACCACGAAGGAGGAGCGGCTGGCGGGCACCCTCTCTTCCTTCTGGAAGCTCTTCCTCGAGTAGCTCGCCGGCACGCTCTTCCAGTTGGGGTGGTACATGACACTGTAAAAGCTGTCGGCGCAGCTGGCCATCTGGGGCCAAATCACCACCGCTGTGTTCCCTGTGATGTTCTGGACGGTTATTCCCATTGCCGTGCTGCTCGGGGGTTTTTCCTTTCCCAGGAGGGATCTTTGGAAAGGGGAGCTTACTGTTTCCCAGGGAGGCAACTGAGAGGTTGTGGTACTGGGGATACTGTGTGGATCGTAGAGCTCTGTAATTTAAAAGAAAAAAAAAGAGTTTATTAGGAAACAGTGCTCTTAGCTTTAAACCGTCTATTTCTTTGCCAAGTTAAAGGCTAAATACACAATTAGAGAAATTCAGCCAGAGCTGCTGCCTGTCCAGGTGATCAGCTGTAACTCGTCTCAGTTGTATCTCGTCTCCTTGAAAGGTGGTATATTTTGCAGGATTTGGATTTGGGGAGCCACTTCCTTCCAAAGCCGTTTTCAGATTACTCTGCTCTTGCAATTGGGATCCAGGGGATGCTGGCCCTCAACACCTCGTTGAAAATTTGCCTCTGTCATCTTTAGTATACGTGCTGTGTGCGCGAGTGCTACAGCCCCTAGAATAAAGTCACTGGATATTTTTGTCTAGAGGAATTTGCATTTAGGTGGCATTAAGTGAAACTCATCGAGATTTGTAAAGGAGAGCGGTAAACATCCTGTGCATTCTGACAGATACAGCCCTCCAAGAGGGAAAAAAATAATGATCATAAGTCTGAACAGATGCATCAGTACATGTCTCTCTTCTTTGGTGTGATGCCGGAGTATTCTGGTTAGTACAACAAACATTTTGATTAGGGGAAAAAAAAAAAAAGGCATAGTATTTAGCATAATTGTATGTTAAGAGACAAGCTCATGGAAAAAAAAATGACATTGAATTCTAAACAGAATTGAAACACTGTCTGGTTTGCCATTAAACTGAGGACAGACTGACTATCCAACTGATTAACCCTTTACCTGTGTTGATGGATGAATTTTTTTTATCTTAATTGGCAAGTGGTAGCAGAAATGGATATTGAAGGATAAACTCCTCTGGCCATCCCCAAGTCTTTGCTTTTTGCCAGTCATGATTAACTGTGAAACAAAACAGTGCGTAGAAACATCGCAGTTCCCATGCAGTTTCCTAAGTGCTTCTTTTAAGGAATATCTTCCTTCTGGGACAAAAAGTTGGCTTCTGCCTTGGTGTACTTTTGATTAAAATGGTTACTTTATAACGAAACAAATATTAATAACGGCCAGTAGATGTTTTTGTTTGGTTGGGAGGTTTGTTTTTTTGCTTTGCTATGATAGTAACTTTTTGAAAAGAGCCTCCCTAAGCAATTTCATCTGATTGTCTTTTGGTTTAATACTCAGTTTCCCATGGCAGTCATGCGGAAGTTTTTTTCCACTGTGAAAGTTCCTTGCTTTTTTGGGTACATAAATGCCGCCAGTAGCACTGTATTTCATTGTTTATGACTTCAGTATAAAAATGATTTTTTTTGATGATCAGTGTTAAGATGTTAAGTCTCCTGGCTAAACACCAATTTCCTGATGAAGAAAGCTCATAAAGTTTGCTTGTAATATATTCTGAGATTATTCTGTAATACTTTAATTGCATTTTATACTAGATGGGAGGCTGGCAAAATATATATTATTTTATTGGGACCTTGATAGTTGCATTGCATTAATAATACCTTTTATGTAGGAAAATTGTTGCTCAAGGCTTTTGGATTGTACTTAGATCTTCTCCCTACTTCCTAGTATGTTTATTTTCATTACAATATAAAACCTTAGGACTGATCTGGGTAGATGCTGCCTTTCTAATCATGGTCTAATTAGGGGCGCACTCTTTTTGATAAAGCAACAGGGTAAAGAAACTGAGTTTGCTATCACATAAACTTAATAGACAGGCATCTTGACATCTAACCAACTCCTGCAAATATTAAAATCAGGCACATTAGTAAGATCAGCGTTTCTACTTACTTTTTTTCTCCTTTTTTTAGTTGGTAGCTCCCAATTACTTAAAATTATATTTTTTAATAGAACACTTCCTTAATACTGTCTAGAAACAATAGCTTCTTCAGTGCAGCATTTTGTAAGTAGAGTGTTTGGGGTTTTATTAGTAATAGTAGTTTAATTAGTAACAGTAGTAATTTGTTTTGATTTTTATAAAACATCATCTGTTAGAAGATATATAGTTACTGGCAAGTAAATATTTGGAAACCACATTTGGTGTTTTAAAAAGTCAGTACTTACCATCGCTTCCTGACAGAGATTTCAGAACAGGATTTTCAGGTGCTGATGCAAAAATAACATAAACACTAATTGTTCTGTATCGTTTTCCACGGGAGTTATTTGCTTCATGATCTCTGCTTGCCAGTTTGCTTTTTCTTCCCCCTGGATTGAATCCTCATTGCTTGCTACTTCCAGGTTTTTTCCCCGATGCTGGTTGTGGCATGGCTTCTTCGTCTCTTCTACTGAAATTCATGCAAGAACACATCTTGTCTAAAAATGCCGTTTGCCTTGGTTTTCAAGGAACACAGAGGAGAAAAATAATGTCTTTTTCTCCCTCTGTTGCTTCCTTCTTGGACAGGGTACTGCCTGCACATCCCTGTTATATGCTCCTGTGCCTGTACCAGTGATGCTGTGAGTGATTAATGCTAGCACTTCGATGACATCAGCAACTAGCATCTCTTTTTTTTGTTAAATTTAAGTAGGGGAGGGAGCAAGCATAGCTTAAAAAACGTTTTGCTCCTTCCCTCTTTCCTCCTCTCCTTCCACCCGCAGCCTTGTTGCTGGCATTTTCCCTAAATACTTTGGTGTTGTGCATCATGGAGGTGTGTGCTGGTGTTTTCAAAATCCCTCGTCACTGTTCACAAAGCTCTGCTAACCCAGTGTTCGCAGGTGGACCACGTTAGGTGCTCCTCCACAAAGGTGACATTAAAGAAAGGTGTATTTTTAGATTGACTGACTTCTTACTGTTATGTATTGGTGAGTTATTTATGCTGAAACCACTCTCTTGGTGCTGTAGCTGAAATAGTTTGGATACGTTTAACTACCTGCCTGAAAACATCAAAGGAGAAGGATGAAATCCTGCCTTTGGGGGCATAACGGTGTATAGAATGCTTCATCTATTGGGACATTTATCTGCAAGTGTTTTTGTAATGTTTTATCAGTGTTCATTCCATTCAGTGCCCCCGATTTCCTTTCTGTAAGTGGAAAGCTACGCAAATAGGTACGTTGTACGTGAGGGACGGCAGCTTCAGGCTTCTGGCCAGCAGCGGTTGTTTGGAATCGAGCCTTTTTGTCAGCTCGGATCCAGTAGGAGTGTGAGCGTTGCATATGGAGGCTAATAATTAGCCAAGCATCTATTTTAGGTTATGTTCACAGAAAAGATGGCTGAGAATTTGAAAACAGCTCTCCTCCACAAAACCAACACGAGGACACTGTCCTTAGAACAAACTTCTACAGGCTGACAGAAGGCACCTTGGCCATCGTCTGTAGCAGGGTCATCTCCTGGAGGTTGCTCAGGGCCGTACCCGGTCAGGTCTTCAACATCTCCAAAGACAGAGACTCCGCAGCCTCTCCATTTGACCACTGTAACAGTAATACAGTTTTTTTCTGATGTTAAAATGGAGTTTCTCGTTTGTGCCCGCTGCCTCTTGTCCTGGCACTGGGCACCACTGAGCAGAGCCCAGCTCCTTCCTTTTTATTCCCCCCATCAGGTTATCAAACACACGGATAATGTCCTCCTGAGTTGCCTCCTCTCCAGGCTGAACAACGCAGCTGTCTCTCCTTGTAGGATAGATACTCCAGCACAATTTCTAAATCCCTGCATAGCATCCAGTCTGTATAGTTCTGCTCACTTTGAAGAAATGCACATTAATACGGCCAAGCACCAGACCCTCTTTATACAATTCCTGAAGAATTTCCATGAGGTTACACCCCAGGCTTGGATTTGCTTTGATGCTGTGTACAGCTAAGATGTTTGAAAAAGAGAGATCCGTACTGATTAGCTGCAGAGACCAGTCACTGCAAAAGGCTGTTTTCTTTTTTTTTTGTAATTGAGTCCTCAGAGGTTTAAAACACTTACTATGAACTGAAAATTGAAGTCACTTCTTTCAAGATGTTTTGTACGTAAAATGGGCTGTGTAGGAATAGAAGCTGTGCTTTGAGTTCATGTACTACTCATCCTTTTCTACCTGTGTAAGTAGAAAAATATGAGAGAGGAAAATTTCATGGCTCTATAAATGGCAAGTGAAGGATACCTGGTTAACAAATACGGTTTACAGGAACTCCCTTGCTAAGCAAGAAAAACCTGTCTTACAAACGAGAAGCTTTATGTTTTAACTTCCTGGATAGAGAGTGAGACACAAAGTTGTTGTTTTGCATTATTTTTTAATATGCTTAAAAATGCTGTCTAAGTGAGATTATTACTAAGATGCAGTCAGCTGAAATTTTCATTAATCGATTTATTTTTCTCATTTTAGGCACTGAATCTGGCGTATTCCAGTATCTACAGCAACTACAGGAATTTTGTTGGCCCCCCTCACTTTAAAGTCATCTGTAGGCTTCTCGGGTATCAGGGGATTGCTGTGGTGATGGAGGAGTTGCTGAAAGTCGTCAAGAGCTTGGTATGCCACTTGTCTTTCAGTATTATTATTCCAAATGGCTTCTGATAGGAAATATCTTAACAAAAGCAAAATGAAAGTAAGATTCCTAAGGAAAGTAAGATCTCGAGTAAAACTAAAGTGTTAAATTCACTGAAGTTCAGTATAAACTCTATTTGAGAGTACCCAATGCCTTGTGAAAGCAATAGAAGATGTGTTAATCTGAGCAGTGTTTTAAAAACCCTGGATTCGGGTTTGGGGATAATTTAATTTGCAGAGACTCACGCTGGTAGGACCAGGGTAAACTCTGGAAAAGTATAAATGTTTCAAATGAGTTGATTTACTTTCTCAGAATATCTGGAGCTGGAATGTGCTTTCTGCCTTCCCTAACTTCAGGGCTTTCATTAATAACAGCATTGACAGATGACGCTTAATAGCAAGGAAGGTTTAATCTCCACGCTTGATCTAGCAGAGGATAGCATCAAGCCTATTTAGAAGAGCGCTCAGACCAGATGTTGAAGAAGTTATCCACACAGCCCTTGTATCTAGTATTGGAAATGGCCTTATCTGTAACTAAAAGGAGACTGAGGGGCTCTTTGGTCACGGTACTGTTAATGTCTGCATACAGCTGTAACACATTGCATTTAACTTTAAGCTACAGAAATGGTCTTTTGTTCCCTGCCCCTGTTGCCTATAAGGAGCACGCTGCCAAAACAATCCAGCTGTAACAGGTGGAAAGCTGTAATATTCATAATCTCCTTTCACATACTTGACATGTTTGGTAGCTTGTCTGTTGCAATCCCCACAATGTTCTACATTTGTTTTTGAAATTCTAGAAAGGATGGAGCCTGCTTGAAGGGATGCCGTGGTATATTGTCAGGGAAAGATGGGCTTTGAGCAACCTGCTGTAGTGGGAGGTGTCCCTGCCCGTGGCAGGGGGGTTGGAATTAGATGGTCTTTAAGGTCCCTTCCAACACAAAGCACTCTATGATTCTATAAAAACAGACATAGTTTTCATGCTCTGGGGTTGAGTATTGGTTTGTTGTTTTGGGAGGGATGATGATTATTATTATTTGCAAATCATCTCCGTTCATTAAAGGTAGCGTGGAATGATTAGGCATTTATAAGGGAGGCTGAAAAGACTGAGGGGAGGTACCCTGCTGATGCTTGATGCAAATGTTCAGATATAGGGAGATGTATGTGTGTGTATATATATGTCTGGAATGTATAGATGTATTTATGTGTATGCCTGGAATGGCCAATTTAAGCTGTTACAGGCATACCTCATATTAAGGATTGAAAACATTCAGATGAACTTTTATTTCTTTTTTTCACCAAAAATCAAAAGGTTGGTCAGACAATAGAGACAGACTGTAAGAAAAGATGATGATTTCCCGTACTTCTTTTTTTTCCTTCCTGGCTTTAGCTGCTCTGCCACTTTTCCCATGGCAAAAAGCAGCTAATGCCATACGAAGGAACTGTATTACTGTGCAACTGTATTCATTGGGAGAAGTTGCTTTTTTGAAGATGACAACTGGCAGAGTTAAATGCATAATTTTTAGACCTTGTGCAATCCATATGCTTTTTGAACACAGTTGTTGTAAAGTTTCTCAGTTAATAACACTGACATAATAACGAGCACTTGTTTATTCTTAGTTACAAGGGACAATTCTTCAGTATGTCAAGACCCTAATGGAAGTGATGCCTAAGATCTGCAGGTTGCCAAGACATGAGTATGGTTCTCCAGGTTAGTTGATGTTTGATGTTACCATAGTAGCCTTAATGAGATTATACTAATTACTGTCTTCTGGATCATGCCTATCTCTATGTCCCTCCCCCTCTTCTTTGTCCCAGTAATTAGCACTTTTTTCCATAGCAAGAGCCATTAAAGGCTGGGCTTTCAGAAAGTGCTTAATAAAGGACTGTATGGTGTTTTAAAACTTACGTCCTTAGGGCAAATAAAAGGGTGGCAATTTGTTGATAGATAGACAGCCTTCTGATATAATTGAACTTGAGCTGGGATGTTCAGAGTAGTTTCTAATTCTAGGCTTTCTCATAAGCACATTGAGCTTTTCCTTTGCAAGTTAGCCTCTTGCAGCAGTTCTGTTCAAATGATTTAGGTAACACTGTCTCTCTGGAAAAGCTTTCATTCCCTCTTGCCTTTACTTTTCTGAAATGTAAGATAAAAGGAATGATGCTACTGAGAGGCAGACTGGTCCTGCCAGAGTAGTCATGTCAGGATGTGCGGGGAGCATCTTAGCCACTTAACAGGAGGCATGACAGTTGCAGAAGAAATGCCTTTGAAAGTTGCTTGCCACTATGGGGAAATAATTGGCTAATTAGTTTTTATCACATTGTTCACTGAAATTTTGAAACTGCTTCCCCCCTTCAAAATATTCCTCCTCCACAATGCCTAATTAACACAAATTAATCTTTCCATGTGCCACCCACCTCCTGAGTATATCTATTTTTCCAGAGTTGCTTAAGTTTATTAAATGCCACTCCAAGTGGAATGGGGTTGTTTTTTCTGCTTCCCACAGCTTGCTTGACACTCCTTGCCAATGTTAAATGAAATCGAGGACTTACTAAGTGTTTTCCTTCCTGTTTTTCTCCCTGGAGCGTAGAAATGGATGAATCATGGTAGTTAGAAGTATAAAAATAATCTAGCTAAGGTTTTTAGCCACTCATTAAGGCCTGACCACAAAAGCAGCATGTATTCTCACTGTGAGAGCATGGTGATTATGCATCACCAGGGTCTGAGGCGCTACAGGCGAGGTTAGGAAGCTTGTATTCTCTTGCTGGAGATCCTCACCTGTAAGAGTATTTGGTGGGAGATGCCCTGGGACATAAGCAAAAACTTTCTTCTAAGAATAAAAGGCAACCCGTCTTACAAGAAAGGAAAAACTTGACTTGTGTAATGGTAGCCTTCACACGGCTGATCTACACTTGCTACAGGACCTAAACCCTTTTAAATCCTTCATAACTTCCTTGTTTTGTATAGATCATGAACAATTTTGACCTTGTATTTGGAAAAACATCCCATATGTTCAGATGCCTGCTGTACCGAGAGGTCAGAGTAATTCTTCAGGTTACAGTATAAGATAGTAGCAACTAGAATTGGAATGGGTCTAGCAAAACCACTTGATTTCTGTGCTCCTTCAGCACCCCTGTGGCTGGCACACAGGCAGGTTTTGTCTTGGCACGTGTATTTTTCCTGTACTGAAACATTTCAGGCAAAGAACACTTAATAACTTCCCAGAGAGTCTCTTCCAAGAAGTGGCAGAGCCAACCTTTGTAGCGCTGTCACGTCTTCTCTCTGTACTCTTTTGAAGACACTAAACAGAAAATATGTGTGGAAGCTCAGGGCATTTTCATCTGACTGTAGCATCACTGAAGAATTGTGTTGCTGTCTCTGGAGCCTTTCCATCACGGAGCTGACTGCCCTCAGAGCAGATCCGACTGATAAGAGAAATCATTGTCTGTGATGGGAACGTGCTGTAAATTTTAGCCTTGGTCTGGCGTGCAGAGAGGAGCTGCCATAGTATACAAGGGGGAGGCTCAACCCATGCTTGATTTGAATCCCTGTCATCTCCTTTCTGTGTTAAATTCTCTGCAGCTGTCTGTGCCACGCCTTGTTTACTTGGTTTGCACTGAGAATACAAGCAAGTACACGCCAGCTGTCGTCTCTTCCTTCCTCTGCCTCCCAAAGCCTCCTGCATAAGTAGCGTTCAGTGGTTGTAGTAGTAAGTCTGCGTGTTCTGGAGCATGTTTGTATGCTGCTGCTTTTCTTTGCTGGCAAACCATCTAATCACTTCGTTATAATTGCCACTACCTACACATAAAGGCCAAAATGATGATTCTCATCTATAGATGAAGTTTGTAGATTCGTGTCTGTCTCAACGTAACATGCATTTATCAATTTAGAATTAATCCCCTGAGTCCATTCTCCACATGCAAAGCAATTTAAGTGTGCTCAGTAGTGCCCTGGCTGTTTCATGTGCCTTGAACCTTGATTGCGAGAGCTTTGTTTGGACTCCGCTGATTGCATCCTGTGAGCTCTGCGTACTCAGCCCTCTAGACCCGTGGATTTCTGAACAGAGATTTATTCTCGCTAAAAGGAGCGGAGCGCAGACAGTGGCATTAGTTGTTCAGGACTGCTGCTCGCCAATGGGTTTGTTTCCATAGAAACAATCTTAAAGCAGAGGGGAACTTGCTTCTCTTGTAGCCGTAAAAATATTTGTCTAAAAATACATAAAGCATAAGGATTTTTTAAAGGGACCTTTTAAAGTCTCTAAGCTTAGAGGAATATTGACTTATAAAAGTTTAAACTTGAGCTTTGATCTCGGAAATAACCTTTCCTGGTATTTTTCTCGTATTTGAATATAGCCTTCCTGCTTTTCATAAACAAGTATTTCATCTCCTGCCACTCTGAAATGTCTTTAGACATGGTGAGGAAAGGAGTTTGTCAGCTCCGCTGTGAGACGAGGCTTAGATTTGTGTCACTGCCACACCACCCCTACAGGGGAAAGCTTTGAAAGAAAATCCATGAGCTCAGCAAGGTATGAACTAGCCAAGAAGGTAGCCTAAGTGCAGGCTTTTTTCCTAAGTACAGCATTTCCATGTTTCTTATTTAAAAAAATAATACATAAAATAAAAGTTAATTTCTTGGTGGAACGCCATGGCTTGAATCCTCTTGGGGAAGAACAGGAAGGAAATATATTCATAGGTTTTTCTGGAACCCGTCCATTGCAGAAAGATTTGGAAAAGAATTTGGGGACAAGGGGAGATAAAAAGCAGGAAAAGACAGGAGGAGTGTTAAGAGACTTGCAGAAAAACAAAGGTCAGGCCACTTTCTGAGCTCTAATATCAGCTTACTCAGCAAAGCCAAACTTTCTCAAACTTCCCATGCCATGTTCGCTTCCGTCTGCTTTTGAATTTGCAACTTGCCATCCAGTTGCAAAAAGAAAGCCGAGGAATGCCATTGAAATCATTTAAAAAGCAGTGGTGTTGGAGGTGCCCTTCAAATGTCTACACTCAGTGGAAACAGAGGTAATCCCAGTTCACTGTCAAAAAAACTGCACAAGTTTAAATGGTGTTTTCATAAAATGAAGACCTAGATGATCTTGAAGGAGCAGTGAGCAATGCAGTGGGCATGAAGACCAACAGGATATTTATTTCTAGCAAAATAAATGGTGCACAGGCTGTGTGATATATGTGTATCCGCTTAAGTATGATGAACATTTCTGTTGAAAGCAATGGCGTGACTGCTGATATGCAAAGTTAATGATGTCTCTTGTGTGCCAAAGAAATAATCACAGACAGCATTTGAAGACGTGTAGGAAAGTGAACATAAAGTAAAGGTCATTGTAGCACCCAGTTTCTTGGGAACAGTTTTGCTGCTGCAGATTAGCAGATTTCATTTCAAGTCAGCGCTCTGCAGAAAACGAACCACAATGCGGCTAGACCAAAGATTGTTTTCAAGATCAAGTCTGTTGTTAGCTCACACTTGAGGTCTACGATTAGCAGCCAGTTTTCACCCAGTCTTTCAGGTACCAGCATTGGTGCAAGCTCTGGAACGTGTTTGGTTTGAGTCTCTAGGTGTGAACTGAGCTTGTTTCATAGAAAGGAAAAGATGGCTGAAGTGAAGAAATCCAACCAGCTTTGCAGTGCATGTGTTGATTTGGTCTGACTTCCTAAATTAATTAGTTTACGGGGCTGCACAGCTGAAACTTTACATCTGCTATTTGAGTGCTGTCGAGATGAGGTTTTGGAATCAGCGATGGAGCCTAATCCTTTACTAATCTTCTGTACTTTACCAGACCCCTTTTACATCAGCAGCCTTGCTTCTGTTGAGATCTGTGTAAATCAGGAATTGGGATTATATGACTAATTATCATTACACCTAACGTCATTCCATCTGCGGGAATAGAGGAGTTTAATTAAAATTGATTCCTTGGAAAGAAGGAGCAAATTGATTCAAAAATGCAAATGCAATGTGTCGGTAACTAATTCAGTAACTTAGAAATCGCACCAACAAAATAGGAGAAGGAGGAAGGTTGTGTGCAGTTGAATGAAATTTTCCAAAGACACTTGTTCTATTTCCAGGGCTTCATGGTGTGTATGTAGTCTCTCACAAAAATACACACTGCTGTGTGCAGTCCAAGTAGATGTAACCAGGAGTGCCGCTGCTCAAATATTAATGAGAACCAGATAATGTGTTTCTGCCACAGGACTCCACCGAGGAGCAGATGATGCTTTCAGCATTGTTTCTGTTCCATCAAAAATTGCTGTGTAGCTCTGTAAACTTTTATCTGTCTGGCCTGTAAATCGAGCACTTCATCTAAGGGGACGTAGCTGATACCGGCACTTGGAACAACTGCATACGGGATACAGGGCGTTGGGTTTCCAAAATACCCACACAATTTGTTCATGAATGCACTGTGTGGGTGTGTGCATTCATGTACCTGCACATGGTGACTGGGGCTTTCAGTGAAGAAACAGAGATCTTTGTTAAGGACTTTGAGAGGAACTCAGTAACTTGCAGTGCCTGTAAAAGACAGTACGTAATTTTCATGGTAGGAACCTCCAGGCTCTCTGACTTCTGCTGTCCTGCTGCTTTGGGTGGACTTCCAGCCTTGCTTTGGTTTCAGTTGCACCTTCAGCATGGATTTGGGTAGCAGCATTCCTTGTTGCTGTTCTCTGTGCTGTTCTTGGTTTCCCTGTGTGCCATCCTGCTCCTTTATATCTGCTGTAGGCGACATCGGTTATTCTCGGGATTTCACTTCGGAGCTGTCCATGCAACATTAGTAACATTTTCTTGCCATCTTTCCAGACATTGATCTCATTTCTGAAACTCCCCAGGAAATCCAGGGGCTGGCAGGGGATTGACGAGTGTCTGAAAATCCCACTCTTTTCCACCCCCTTTCATGACCACTGGCTGTTTCTGTTCTGCAGCAGCAGAATCATCCTTGCCTCTCTCCTCAGCTTCCATTTCTCACCAAACTGCTCCCCACTCATCAGACAGGCTAAAGGGGAAAAACACCCCAACGTCTGTCCATGTAGCCAATATCCTACTTGGTGACTATGTGGAGAAGTCTGCGGTTACTCGCTATGTTTTGGGGAGTCTTCCAGCCCTTTTGGCAGTTCACCATCCATTTCTGCGTACATGCCATGGGTATTACGAGCAGAATTGTTGGTAGATATTCTAGACTGGTTTCCTCTATGACACAGACTTAAATTCAGGCTAACACAATGGGCTTTCCCTCCCAGAAGAGCATCCAGTCCTGTGGTATGAGGGAATTATTTGACTTGACTTTTAGCTGTTGATCCTTAGAAGCCCTTTCCTTGACAGAGAAAGCCACAGAAACACTAAGTCATGTAACTGAGACACGCTATAGGCTTGTCATAGATTAATTCCTTCAGTGTGCCTTGATGTTTTTCTCTAGTGTCAAAAAGGTTTTGTGAACATTTTTGCTGTATCAATCTTTTGTTTTTAGCCTGAGGGGGTAGTTGATGTGTGCTGGTCTGACTTGTTTGCATTTAGGTATATTTCAGTGTGTTTTCCTTTGAATAAATCGAGCTCCATTCATTACGACTGACCAACCTCCATCAGCTTTTCAATTGTTTTTCTATTTAGTTGCTAACCTACTGGGGTTGGGTCTGACTGCAGATTTTCTGTTGACAAACAGATCTTTCAGATGTAACAAAGCTGGTTCTGGATCCCCTTACCATGCACTCTTCCTGATGTTTCGTTACTAAATTTAATGACATGAGGCTTTCTAGAGAAGTGTGTGGGTTAGTCGTACTGTTCCTTCCTCCACTGTAAATTCTCAAGTTCCTCTGCTTGAATCTGAGGGATTTCCTTGGCAGAGATACTCTCCAGCATGTATTTTATGTTTGTGTGCTCCCCCCGAGCTGTTGCCTTGTTGGGTAAATACAGAAGGCGCATCTCCTGTGCAGGAGGTGTTTGTCAGCCACATCCAAGGAGTGCATGGGGAGGTGTTGGGGGCTATCGGGTCTCTTTCCTTGCCTCCCCTCAACTTCTTTGTGTGATTGTGTATAGATTTAACTACAGGAATTGTTAATTGAGTGTAATGGAAGCTGCTCTAGATAGCATACAACTTGAAAGCTTTGCATGATATATTTTCTTTGTTTACCAGTCCTGAGGTTTTTGGTTTCATTTTAAAAAGGGCCAGGCTTATGCACACAGATGGAAAAATGCTGATGAAAATAAGTTACAAAGAGCCTGAACGCTGCCTGTCCTACCGCAGTTCTCTGCTCTTTCTCACCTGCCCTGCGCATGGCTTTAACCAGATGCCTCTGACCAGTAGATGACACTGCAGGAGCCACCTGAACCTGGGGCTCCCAGGGTTTGTCTGCAAACCAAGGGACCGTGCAACCTTTCCTTGGGGCGGGGAAGCGGCTAGAGGTCCACCAGTGCATCGAGCTTCACCTTTGTTCGGGAGAGGTTTGGCAGAAAAGATGTTCATATAAATGACGTGGCTTTGAAAATTGTAATTCTGATTGTTTTTGTTAACAGCTTTTGGCAACACTGACAGAAACAAGGTTCTGACTGTGCTTGTCAGCAGGAGCTGACACATCCTTGCCAGCAGATCTTGACTTGTGATTTCTGTATTTAATTGTTTGGTGAGGATACAGCTCGCTGCAGTGCTGTCGGGGCCCTAGCCTGACACCACTCGCCTTCCCTTCATCTTCAGCGCTCTGCTCCGTGCTGGTTCTGTAATCCTTGAAAACAACAGCTGTGAATTGAGCGTGTCGGGTGGTGCAGCAGGTTGGGGGACAGAAATAGAACCGAGAATAAGAGGCTGGAACAGGACTAATAGCAGACAAGAGCCCTATTCTGTCTTCCTGCTTCTGGAAATCGTTTTCTTACCTCCTACGCTAGCTGCTTTTTCCAGCAGAGAGAACCTAGGTGCTCCATTGTGCATGACTTAGCCAGCTGCAAAGGTTGGCACACCACTGCCTTACAACGTAATAACCTCTGATCGGCATTTATTTAAATACTGCTCCTTTCAGTTTCCTCTAGGCAGCACATCTGTAAATAAAAAAAATATTGTGAAGATACATGGAGAAAAAACTATAAACCTGCACCCTCGCTTTGTTGTGCTCTGATACAGTACACTTGTGCACATTCAGAGAAAGCCTTGAATAGGCGAATAGGTGAGAAAATCAGTGTGCTTTTGTGGTGGGAAGAAAAAATAGTTCTGATTCATATGACTCTTACCCACATGACCAGAGTCTTTTGTCTGCTTTCACAATAGGAGCACCTGGGTGATGATGACACAATTTCTTTCTGTCTTCTGAGGTGTTTTTTTTTTTTTTGCTTCTCTTTTGATTCCAGGTATCTTGGAGTTTTTCCACCATCAGCTGAAGGACATCGTTGAATATGCAGAGCTGAAGACCGTCTGCTTTCAGAATTTGCGGGAAGTGGGAAACGCTGTCCTGTTTTGCCTGCTCATTGAGCAGAGTCTGGTAGGTGCCTGCTGTGCTGGTTTACAACCCATCCGTGTCTCAGAATGCACCCTGACATTTCCGTTACTAGTGTCACAAAAAACAAGGGTGAAATTTGCAAGTTTTTCCCTTTCTTTACCTTGTGTCTTTGAGGTGGGGAGAGACTCCCCACCTGTGTGTACGTGTAAGCACATACTGCTGCTGAGGCTGGGCTGCCCATCAAGCAGAGATCTCTGCCGACTGCCAACCAGCTAAATTAATTCACTCAGCGAGCTGGCTGGGGGCCAGCTGTTGCTCAAAAAATAAATCCTCGTGTAAGAGCCCTTCTCTAGGGTGTTTTACAGCTGCTAACGTTAGCTGAGATGATGGAGACACGCTGTTCCTCCGGAGTCCTCTTCCCAGCGTTAGAGGGTGCCTCCCTAGTGGTAGGGAGTTAGGGGAGGGCCGGGTGTCGAGGAATGAAACCATACTCAGAAATGGGGTAACTGTCATGATGAGGAGAAACTGGGTTCCTGGAGTGGGCTTCAGGCTAGCAGGGCACGTGGTGAAAAACCAGGTGGGTGAAGGGAGAAGGCGATGGTGAACTGCTGCCTGGGAGGTTTTGTTTCGGGTGTAATGCAGTGACACCGGTCTGCTCCAAGAAGGGAGGAAGAAGTAGCAAAGTAACATGTCATCTTCTGGCCCTCTGCACTTTCTCTGCATGTACAGAAGCCAAGAACCAGGAGACGATCTGTTTTCCTTCCCTACCTTCCTTTCCTTTCCTAATCTTTAAGGATTAAGGATATAAAATAGCTCCTGAGAGGTGCTGTCGTGTCTCAGCCTGCCTTGCTGGGAGATGCGCCTGACATGATAATGGATTGTGGGAACAGTGCTGGTAAAAATAACCAGGCCGTGAGTCATCCTTCACAGTTCTGTTTGTCTGCACAGGATCCGTCTGCCACTTTCACACCGAAATTGCTCATCCTGAATTAGTCTTTTTAATAAATATCCTGTCCTTTAACAACTGCCAGCTCGGGGTGGGAGGAGAGCTGCTGGAGTTTATTTGTCAATCCGAGGTAACCTGGTGAAATCCAGTTGTCCTTGGATCTACTTCTGTGGAGAGAGTGCCCAGCAGGCAGCTACACGCGCTGCTCTGACAGCAGAGGCTGGCTGCCCTCTGCTGTTTGTTTCTTCTTCAGCATCAGTGTGTTTTTGGAAGCCCGGATTTCTGATCTGGCGTGGCTTGAGGATTCGTTGTTCCTAAGTGCCTCTTGTTTCCTTTTTGTTCTAGTCCCTAGAGGAAGTGTGTGACCTGCTGCACGCAGCACCGTTCCAAAACATCCTGCCCAGAGTTCACGTCAAAGGTACAGGCTAAATGGAAATAACTTCCTCGGGCAATGCTTTCCACTTTGCTTGCTTGCTGCTACATTTTTGGTAACCGTTTCCAGTCATCCTTTACACTGCTGTTAATTTTGTGACCTGAGCTAACTGATTCAAGCCCAAAAAATCTGTGCTCCTTAGCCAGGCTCAGTGCAAACTACAAGAGGAAGTTGAAGAATACCCTGACAAATAAGTGGGGTATTCAGGGCTGTATTAACAGTTCATTTCACCTTAATTTGGATATGGTGAGAGGCTTTTCAGAAATTCTTGTTTAGCTGATATGATTGTCAGTTAAATGGGGTAGGGTTGATCACACAAGGTACACAAAACCCACGAGCAGATGAATTACATGCAAGTGGTCCCTGTAGACTTTTTGTGTGCTTTTTTACTAAATTGGCATGCCGTGAATGCAGGATTGGTTCCTTCAGTATCTGCTTTTCTTATCCTTCATCATTAGGAAGTGAGCTTTTTTCCCCTCCCTCTTCTGCTTCTTCCTGTGCTGCTCCTCTGTCCCCTCTCCTCTCCATTTCTCACTGCCAGAGCAGCTGACTTGTTCTGCTTGGAGAAATCCCATCAGCTAAAAATCTTTGAGAATATTTTCAGCCTCTCTGTAGCTATTTGCGTTTCTGTACATAAAGCTAACCATTTGTTAGACCACTGTAAATAGTCTTTTCCCACTTGCCAGAGAACACTTCCTACTTGGCAGTGATGAGTGGGTGCCAGCTGCTTTTTTAAGCCTTACTATACATAAATTCCACCCTCGTTATAACCCACCTTCCAGAGGCAGGCATTTCGCCTATGATAAGGGCAATTTAGTTGGCTTAGTATAAGTGGGAGTCAAATATGTTAGTAGCAGCAGCATAATACAGCTTTATATTCTGTCTTGAATCTAGTAATTAATTAAATGTATTCCACTATAAATCCTTGGTTTCTTTTTTGTTTGAACATACCAAACAAAATTTAAAAAATATATATATTTTTAAAAGCACACTGAAGATTAACCAACTATTCAGAACTGAAATTACCTACAAAAAGAGAAACTTTTCCAGCTTTTTACTGCACTGAATAAAGATTGTGTAAAAATAAAGATTGTGTAACAATAAAGATGGTCAGACATCAATTAAATCAGATGAATCAGTGCTCTTCTTTTTCTTTTTTCTTTCAGAGGGTGAAAGGCTTGACGCTAAAATGAAGAGACTAGAATCAAAATATGCTCCACTACACTTAGTCCCTCTCATTGAAAGACTGGGAACACCACAGGTAATCTCTCATTTGTGTCAGAGGCAATTCAAGAAGCTTCTGGGCACTAACAAGCCTGGTCTTTCACACAGTGCTGATAGCTGTGTCAGAAATTCAACCTGCAGGTCCAGCTTGTTCACATAACAAGAATTGTATTAGGCTCATGGTTTGGTAAAGCTGTTAAAGCTCACAAGTTTAAAATATTTGAGACTGGCGGAGGGGACAGGTTTGGAGGAAAATTGCAATTTTTATGTATGTTTCTACGTGACACCCTCTTGGTTTAAGGGCCAGCCTGTGAGTTCCTAGTGCGAATTCTACCAAATGCAATCAGTTTTCTTGCGTGTGTTTGTCATTTTCCTAAAACAAGTTATTCCCCTCCCAGTCAGTAGACTAGAAAAGTCACTGAAAATGAGTTGTCATTTGCGTTTTCCTGTAAACTTAATGACCAAGGAGGACTTTCTCCGCTGCCTTTGCAGCTTCAGCACTATTTTCCTGTCAGTGTGAGGGGTACGTTAATTCCCTGCAAACTGTAGCAGTTTATGAGACACGAACAGTAGAAATGAAGAGCAGGGTGCTCTGAAGCAAAGCCTTCGGGCTGCTTTTATCGCGATGCATAGCGGTAGGTACTGCCACGCTGCAGAGGAGAGCTGGCAATGCGGTGGTGCCAGCTGGGACAAGCACTAACTGGTACTGCCGATTACTGGCTTTCTGCGAGTCTCTTTCTGCTGTCTTTGAAGATTTCCTAATGGCAGCAGGGTCAGGAGATGAAGCAGAGTACAGTCAGAGCTACTGCCCATACTTTCTTTTTGGCTTCAGGCTCCATACAGGCAAAAACCTCTTAAGTTCTTGGTGCAGAATTAGCATTACTGCAGTTAGCACTACTTAGTATGGCAACGGCCTACTTGAAAAGGTAGTTTATGGCCTATTTGAAAAGGTGTTTACAATTTTCTGAGCGTTTTTTCCACTGAACTGAACTCTGACTTCACTTAAAGTTGGGAGAAATGTCTAGAACAAACCAAGTGAAACTGAACTATGTTTGACTTTTTTTTGAGCTCCTACCGCGTATTTTCCGATCAGTGTGCTTCAAAGTAGAGCGCAGTATGGCAACTGGAGCATTTCGGTAAACCGTGCCGTGCTGTTAGCTCAGAGGGTACTTTTTTAGTTGACCTTGAATATGTCTGTAAACAGAAAGCTTTGTATAACCAGGATTTTGCGCTTTGTTTCTCTCCGTCTTAGCAAATAGCAATCGCGAGGGAAGGGGACTTGCTGACCAAAGAACGCCTGTGCTGCGGCCTGTCCATGTTTGAGGTTATCCTGACACGGATCCGATCCTTCCTGGACGACCCCATCTGGCGTGGGCCCCTGCCCAGCAACGGGGTGATGCACGTGGACGAGTGCGTGGAATTCCACCGCCTGTGGAGCGCGATGCAGTTCGTCTACTGCATCCCCGTGGGAACGCACGAGTTCACTGTGGAGTACGTGTCGGCAGCTGCCAGCGGCACACCTGCGCCCAACAGCCCCTCCTTTGTTCTCCCTGCAGCGGGAGGGGACACGGGCATTACAACAGGGGGGCTTGTTCGGGTGCCTGCGGTAGCTTAGTGCAGAACCAAGGGAAAGCGCTGCGCTCGCTGGGCGGGGCTCTTCGTGCATGCACACAGATATTCCTGTATCTTTACAGAAAATAACCCTCTGTTTTGACAGCGTCTGATGAATGATCCCACGCCAGACAGGCCCTAGCACACGTCTTTCAGCAGTTCTCATATCACTGCAGAAGCTGAACGTAAATAAAATAGCTGGACACATGCACACATTCCTAGCGAGTATTTTCTCATCTGAATCAAGAGCAAGGATGAGCACTTGAAAGTTAACAGGATTGAATTCTTGGTTTTGCTAATTTTGGTTTGTCCTTATCTTGAAAAACTGCTGCTGTCAAGTGCTTTTGACTGACCAGTTATGGAGGCAGCAATGTAAGACATTTGCCTCCTTTCGTGTCTGCAGTCCAAAGGAGAATAGTGGTGTTGAATTCCCCCTTTGTTTTCTTTGAAAATGAAATGTAATGCTGCTGGAGCCTAAGGGGGAGTACATGTACATTGTAGAAAAGTGGTAGGGGAGCTCCTGTTTTCTTTTGTTTTAAGCACCCATTTACATCTCCTGCAGTATCTGAAAAGAGACCCTGATTTACTAGAGCTTTTACAGTATTTTTTTAATTACTGTCTAACATATTCTAGAGTGATAGATAGGAATCAGACATTATACTAAAATACCTAAACTTTTCCTGTAGATATGTTGCTGAAAACCTTAAGTGACGCGTGACTTTAACGTCGTGTTTTCTGTTTCAGGCAGTGCTTTGGAGATGGCTTGCACTGGGCTGGCTGTATGATCATTGTGCTTTTGGGACAGCAGCGTCGCTTCGATGTGTTGGATTTCTGCTACCACCTGTTGAAAGTCCAAAAGCACGATGGCAAAGACGAAGTTATAAAGAATGTGGTACGTTGAAAACATCTGGTCTTTAGTCTCTATAACAGCAACAAAAATAATCAGAGGCAGTTGTGTTCAGGTGCAGCTTAGATGTAACAATAGCTTTTGAGAATGAAACGTTGAAAACGAGGGCACTGAGGTTTTTAGGAACAAAAGCTGGGACTAATACTGGAGTTTGAAAACTGGTCAACCAGAACTCAAATTTCCTGGCTATATGGGGTTTTCTTAACACTGCTCATCTCATACGCGTGCATGAAGATTATGACCAGGCTGTTGTAAATTGCCTTTTTTTTGTACAAAAAGCAGCACTGTCCAGAAAACTAGAATTTTTCACTGGGTTAGCAGTAGAATGGAAACTTTCATTCATAACATTCATAACACTGCTGTGAGTGGTGAGGTCACCATTTGGTGCTTTTTTCTGTTTGTTTTTTTTTTTTTTTTAAATCTCCAGAGCTAGTTCCTGTTTGTATGTTGTGGATTTTTATTTTCTTTTTTTGATGTTTGCAGCCTTTGAAGAAAATGGTTGAAAGAATTCGCAAGTTCCAGATTCTGAATGATGAAATAATTGCTATTTTGGACAAGTATTTGAAGTCTGGGGATGGAGAGAGCACACCCGTGGAACACGTGCGCTGCTTCCAGCCTCCTATTCATCAGTCCCTTGCCAGCAACTAGACTTCTCACCTGACAATTTTTTTCACCTATTTAGGCTAAAAGTATGAGAAACAAAAAACACACCAACACTTTTACTGGGGCTCCTACTTGTGTTTTTCAGTATGCCTGTACCATTTGAGTGGTGTGCTGTCCTCTTCAGTCTCCAAGCACAGTAACTGTATACAATCCATACTTATTTTTCTAGACTAAAATTTTGTATACTTTGATTAAAAGCCTGCAACTGTAAAAGGTTTGTTTTTGAAATCTCTTTGCATTCCTGTACTGAGGTGGCTATGTTAGACTGGATTTGGCATAACTTTCCCCCTGCGCTGTCAAAATAATGGCTGTGGAGGGGAAGAAACTGGGTTCTGTAGAAAATTTTTCTAGAAATCAATTCCTAATTGTATTAGAGCATAATTAATTGCTTAATTAGCCTTTATTAAAAAAAACACAACAAAAAAAAACACAACAACAAACTCTGGTGCTTCGTGAGTAATTTTTCTAGTCAGCTGATTTGTTTTTCCTCGTTATAAAACTTTTCTGTGATCAGCAATAATGGAAATGAAGGCTAATTAAGGTGGTGGTTATTTATCATGGAGGTGACTGATAGTATTCTGTTATTTTTAAATGGCAGTACTTTACTTGATTAGAATGGGATCTGCCTCCTTTTTTTTTTTTTTTTAATGAGAGCTTCTAACACAGCTTGTATTTTGGCTGGAGATAGATACCTGTCTAGCAAAATACGTGTTTACAACTGGTAAGGGGTTCTTATTTACAAGAATCTTGAACAGACTGATCAGATGTAATCTGTCTCAGTACATAAGTTCTAATGAGTATTAATCATGATTTACTTGCAAAAAATGTTTTATTACACTTAACTGTATTATGCAAACACTGCATCAGTAAAATCGTTTGTAAAACTTTGCAACTCTAAGACTTGAGTTTTAAAGCAGCCAGTTCACCTGAAAGTAGGAACTCCTGCTTCCTTACTGGGGGATCCTACCAGAACTGTTCAGTGGTGTCGTACAGCTAGTTAGCTGTTAGAATCAAGCCAAAACTATCTCACCCAAACAAATGGGAGTTAAGAGGGTTGGAACAGACACCGAGGAATAAGTAGATGTTTTATCCAGGACACTGACTTCTGGAGATGGTCTTTCATCAATGTTTCTAACCCATACTGTGAAACCAAGAAGGTATCCCTTTAAGAACCTATTTTTCTCCCATCCCTCTTACTCATTCAAGGTTAATTGACAACAGCTCCTTTTCTCCTGCTGAGCTCTTTCAAATGTTTTACAGTAACAAAACTGAGTCCAGTAACGGGTAGAAATAAGTGTCTGACAGGATGCAGGCAGAAAATAAGCAATGTGTAGGTACAGGAGTGGGTAACTATTTTTGAAGAAGAAATGGGATGAAATGCCTCAGCAAACTAGAGGCTAGATCATAATTGGTTTAGGAATAACTACTAAGTCACACATACCTGAGGCTTCAGCTTGGCCATGTGGTACATAAATGTTCCAGAAATAAAGCCTAATTTTTGGCTTAAGAACTACTTAAAAATAACTAACTGTGGTGTAATTAAAGTATGTTCTAATTCTTACTGGTTAATGGGCAGCAGTAAGAGACTTGATCTCTAACATCTTAAATGTACTGGCATTAATACAGCTATTAACGTGACCTTTTTCCCTTTAGTGAGGGTGTTCAAGAGACTTTCAGACGTTAGTCCTATGAGATGTTTGTTCCGTGTTTTCAGAGGTGGCTTACTATTTTTGTCAACCTGATTAAGATGGTAAGAGAGTGGGAAAAAAAAAACAGCACCAAAAACAAAGCGTACAAAAGGTGTAACTTTCTCATTTTAAATAATCAGTCATCAGATGTAAGGGGTGTGGAGTCCAAAGTGTCTTGAAACATAAAGCAACAGGTGCTGCAGCGTGAGATTTTTAACCTGCTCTTCGGGGTGGTGCTTTGGTACTAGAAGGGCCAACCAGGTGCTCAGTGACTCCTCCACCGCCTGATACCTTTCCTGCCACTCCCAGCTGTTACGGGCTTTGTTGCACAACCTTCAGAGGGCTGTGGTCTGTAGCTGAACAGCGCTGATGTCATGTTCCTTCCAACTAGTTAAAAGTTCAAATCCTGCTGTGCACCCAGAATTTAAAGAATCTCGTTTTCTTACTTGAGACCTTGGTCCCTCAGCCCCTCCTCCAGTGAACCAAAGCAAAGTTGGTTTCACAGGTGGGAGCTGGATTTGTTTTTTGGTCCTGATAATAAACTATACTCCTTATCAGTAAGTACTAAAACCAAACAGACTCCATGGGACCTCTTGCACAGAAGAGGAAATAGCTGCTGTGAAGCGCTATTAACTACTCAAATTTTTCCTCCTGCACGAGGTGGCATGACAGCTGGTGCTAGTGCCTTACCTAGCCAAGCAAAGCAGAAGCTCCTGCCTTCTTGCTGCTGCCACCCAGTTACGCTGATGGGGTAAGGTTGGTTTGGTTGATGTAAATCCTGCAAGTTTAACATAAAGCTTTAGTTCAGCAGTATTTTCAAAGGATTTACTCCTGCTTGGTTGTAGCTTTCCATTTCCTGTTTCAAAGCTGGAACAGCTCCAGTTTTAGTATGCTTACAGCCACTCAGCATGCATTCAGGGCATGAGTACAAAGGATTCAGTTTCACTGCAATCTGTTTACCACCAATGCAGAAATAAAGCCATTTATTTTTGATAAAATTGTCATTAGTGCAATACATCTGAAAACAGAAGAGTGAAATGAAAGTATTTACACATAACTTAAGCAACAAACCCAACTGTGGTCTGAGGTCATTTTAGTATTTTTTTAAAGTAAAAATAAGGCAAAATAAACCCCCTTCAGTGATTTTGATCCAAACTAATCAAACTTAAAAAATACAGATTGTCTACACGTACCGTTAAGAAGAACATGAGGTTCCAGACAAGCTCAGACATTTCACAGCAGAAAAAAAAAATAATCCAGAGTTACAGAATTGTTCCTTTCTTATTTAACACGTAGATATTTTCAGAAGGCTGACAGACTTCCATTTCTCCTGGCTGAGAGACTCTCAGTGGATTGCATTTCACCTACACAGGTAGAACTTTCTTCGTCATGATTAAAGCAGTCGTACGTGCTCAGCAAAGAACCATTTGCTGCTCTCTCATCTTTCCGCAAGGAGACGGGCAAATTTGCCAGGGTGAAATTAACATCTTTGAAGGCATGCAATAAAAAGATCCCCACAATAATAGTGAGGAAGCCACTGAAGGTGCCAATAATATCATCAGCCGCCATGTGCTGCCATTCCTTGAAAAGGATGGCGGAACAAGTTAAAACGGATGTCGTAAAGATTACATAATAGATCGGAGTCACTATCGAAGTGTTGAATATATCCAGAGCCCTGTTCAGATAGTTGATCTGCGTGCTCACACAGACAATAAGGCTTAGCAGCAGAATCCAAGACAAGGGATGCTTCAGCACTGGTTTTCCCGCAAAAAGTTCCTTGATAGCGATGCCCAAACCTTTTACACAGGAAACTGATAACGCTCCAATCACAGAGCAAATTGTTATGTACACGAGAATGTTGGTCTGTCCATGGCGAGGTCCCACCACAAATATTAGAATTAAAGACACAATGACAACAAGTGTTGCAAAGACCACAAAACCTGTGTTTGGGGAAATAAAAAAAGGCTTGTTATTGACGTATACGATCAAAAGCATCTCAGAGGTACCAAGAATACACGTTAACAAGGTGATTGGCTCAGCTTACACAGAAAAGATCAGGCTGCTTCTCACTCACTACTCCTTCAACAGCAAAGTTAAACACTTTTAGAGTGACCTTGCTAAAATAATGAAACTTAGGCATATTATATTACCTTTACTGTTCTATCAGCATGATGACTACAGGATTAGATTGCTATATTGCCTTACACACAGCCTCACGGAGGCACAGAGATACTGGATCCAGGCTTGTGGCTGAATGCTCTTAAGGAAGTATGTTTTGGCAGGCTGCTATGTTCATCAGCAGATTTCCAATAATCAGCTCATTCCGTAAGATCATCTTTTTAGTCTCTGTGCTGGACACTTCCTTGTGTTTAAAATGGGAATTGGCTCTGCAAGTATAGCATTTTGCAGAAGTGTATGTGAGTGCCTCATCTTCCATGTAAGCACATAAGGTAGCCTCAAGGATTACACTTCTCAGCAGACACCTACCACCAAACCTACTTCTTCACTTAAGGACAGATCAAAATTGGGCTTACAGAGACCGACACACTTGAGTTAAAATTTATAAAAGTTGTATTTATCCATCTGTGCTGCTGCGTTTCTTTAAACTGTTATCTCAGTGGTTCATATCAAAACGCTTTGTTCAAGGCCAAAGAAGTTCACTGGCATCACGCAAAGCACCCTATGGAAGTCCATCACAGAACTCAAAGCCCTAGTTCATTTTGACAAAAAGAAGCAGACAGGCTGCCTTCCTAGAACTTGAAAAAAGCAGTAATAAAACTATAACAAAGGAACAATGGGCTGCTTAGAGAAGAGCAAGCACACACATCTTTCTGCAATAGCTACTTAGAGATCAAGCCAGCATCTGTCTTACCTGGATCACCTAGTTTGTTGGACATTTCATTTAAAGTTTCTACTTCCTCCTCTTGTGGAGCGTGAATGACCATCACAGTTGATCCAAGTATACTTAGCAAACACCCTATTTTTCCGTGGAGATTAAGTTTTTCATTTAAAAAGAAGGATGACAGAATGGCACTAAGAAGAAAAAATACACACCAGCAAACATGGAGTTAGTAATATTGCATTAATTTGCTCATCCACGTACAGGTTGCTTTGACTGTACAGGTCACTCACATATACAACATGCAGCTTTTGGTGAGCAGGAACACTATTAATGTCCATTAACCCATTTTTTATGCTGCCTCCCAAAAACTCTGTATCTAGGCACATGTAAAAATCATTTTTAAAAGATAAATAAAAAGATAAATATCTTCAATTGGGAATAAAAATACTACTCTGTTGCATACAGCATATTTTTCAAATGGAGAAGGTGATAGCTTTTTGCAGACTGAGGTGCAGATTTCTCGAATCATTTTAGAACAGTCATTTTACATTTGGAGAAACTTAAGAGTTACTCCCGATGTTTGTACCCACCATTCATTCATAGTTAAGAACAAACCACATTTATTACTGTATATCTCAGTGACTTATTTCTAAATAAATATTTAACTTCTCTCTCTGAAACCCCACTGCTTTCTGTTGGTGTTTCTTACCTTACAAGAACACTGAGAGCTCC
Source organism: Anser cygnoides (assembly GCF_040182565.1). Classification (NCBI taxonomy): domain Eukaryota; kingdom Metazoa; phylum Chordata; class Aves; order Anseriformes; family Anatidae; genus Anser; species Anser cygnoides. The sequence continues at coordinate 139,915,795 of NC_089873.1, forward strand.
TAGAGGAGTCACTAACGTAGCTGGTGCAAAAGCGTAGGCAGCAAAGTTAGCTACTTCGCCAGCTCCCACTGCAGAGTAGTAATAATAATAACAAAGAAAAACAAGTTAGGGTGTCTTATGCAACAAACCTGTGAATCAGTGCAAGTGTTCTTTCAGACATGAACATTCAGTACAGAACAAAGGAAAAGTCTAATTCTGGTGCTCAGCTAACAGAACAAAAAACTTCATTACTATTTTGTAGAGCAGACTGGAGGACTACAACACGTACTAAAATTGATTCAGCCAAACTAGAAGATGTATTTTGGAGCGTCTACGTTCTGGCTCCCCAACCTGCTAACTTGAGTCATGAACTTTTGCATGGAGACCTCTGCAATACCAGGCTACAAAGCAAACATGTTACAGGGTACAATGTAAATTAAGCCAGTTTCATGATTACAGTCAGTAAGTCCAGAATTTAAGCAATTAAAAGTTCAGACGACAGACACCATCTCAAAATTTACTTACTTGAAAGAAGTCCAGCCCACCACAGCCACTCCTTAAGGTACGCATGACCACCTTGTCCTGAAATTGAAAGAATGCATGTTACTCCATGAAAACCATACCTCAACAAACAGTAACACTGCCAAAATAGTTTTCGTAGCCCACGCCCATAAAAACATGGGCTGCCTTCTCATAACTGTTAGCTATAAAGACTAAGTATCTTCAAGCTCTGATGCGCAGATGCCTCCTGCAGCCCACTTTGAAAACTAATTATTTGATTTCCTTCCTATTAAAAATGGCACGGATTGTTATTCTGGCTTTACACTAAAAAACAGTTCTTTCAACTCACTGCAATGACATGAAAAGCCAAATTACATGTCTCTTAAGAGACATGCGTGGCTTAGGTAGTTGATTACACATACAAATGTGTGAAGTGCAGTCACACTTCCCCATTCCAACCCAGAAAGCATGAATCACGTATCTCACTCAAGATCAACCATCTTTTACAAGCAGAGATGACAAGTGCTGAATTAAAACTACTCAGATTCAATCTTCTGGTTGCAGCATCCTTAGATCATTCATTCACACACTCATTGCACTCTGTTCCCAAGCTCTGACCTAGCATAACAATCACTCATTTCCTTTGCAGGAAATACAGAGCTGGGGCAAGCGGCTTTTAAGAACTTGAAAACATTAAGTTGGGCTCCTCCCTGATGTAGACAGAATTCTTTGCTACTAGATATTTCAGATATGAACCTCATTTACCAAACACAGTCAGCTGTAAGAAAAAAAATCTAGTTAGTGCAAATCAGCATTTTACTGTTCCAATCAAGTACATTGGCAAAAGGATGAAAAAAATCAGTTCCCAAAATAGTAACAGCTATACTGAGAGCTATTTAATTTTATTAAATGCAGTTCAACAAAATAAAGCTGGAAATACAAACAGTCCACTAAATTGGCTTTTTGTGCACTGGTAATATATTAATCCATAATTAAAACTGAACACTGTTCAGAATCTTCCTGGCTTAAAAACCAAACACTTTCAGCGGCTCCAAATAACAGACTGCAGCACAGTGCATCACCATACGTGATGCTGAGACGCAAAGGATAGTTCAGTGAGCGTCCTCACGGGGCACTATATGCAAACTGCATAGTATGCATCACACACTGAGTGAGACGTATGTGACACCGGAGGGAAATAAAACACCAGATACATATTTTAGGTTTCCTATATCTGAGTCGGAACAAAATCTTAAGTTTAGTGATCTTCTTTGGAGCGGTAAAACTTAGAAGTCAAGTTTCTGAAACACATTTACCTGCTCTCATGGAGCCTTTCCTAGCTAATCGGAGCAGCCCCTTCTTTTTCAGGATGAAGCTTCCTCCAATGAAGATGCTGGAGCTCATAGCCAATGCCAGACCAATGCAGAAGTCATATTTCCCACGGGTTTGGCTCATCTCGTAAACTACAAGTGACTGTCACATTGATCAACGAACAGCACAACTTCTGTTACTCAACACAAGATGATGCAACACCGAAACCTGAGCAAAACAAACACACCGATTAAATTGGTAGAAATATATAATGTGCAGACAAATCCTCAACAGCTCACATGGATGGTTCTTCCTGTGAAAGGTCTATGAAAATAATAAAAGGAGGAAAATAAACAGAAGAAAAAAAGGCAACCCTCGAAGCACGCGTAAGCTTGCATCACAGATGAGTGACTAAGAAGTCTGAATGCACACGAGGGCATCTGACCCAGAACATTAAAACTGAAACCCAAAACAAGAAAAGTCCTTTAAAAAAAAAGAAACCTAAGGAAACTTTAAGATGTGCAATTTATTCTTCTTTTCCTTAAGTACACAGATCATGCCCAGCACACCTCCTAACTGATGATACTGCTCAAATAATTACTTACATCAGAATCAGTTTGTAAGAGAGTTTGAGAACAGCCACAGCATCTCTTCCACAGAAACTCCCTAGAAAAGTGAAAGAGCAGAACTGTGTAATCATACCGTAACTTGTCTAACACGAGCAAACTTGAACGAACACACATGCACTGATCCTCTAACAAAGAGGGAATCTGGAACAAGAAAAGGCAGCTATTTGTTGATGCACTGTACAAAGAGTTTCCCACACGTGTATGAAGTATTTTTCCAGCTCACCTTCAGTAACAAGTACGAGTTTACCGTTGAAAAGCATTCACCCAACTTCCCAGGCTCCAAATTTAGTCATGCAAGACCTCCGAGTACAGCTTAGCAGGAGATGCTAACTTTCAGACTAGAAACCAAGATTTTACATACCCAACCTCTAGCTAAACACGGACCTTTAGTTCAGTGCAACACATAACAGGAGAAAAGACGTAATGGGGATACCTTGGATTCCATGTAACAGGTAAGGTTTCAAATTCCAAGCATCTCCATAAATCATTTTGAAAAAAAAAAAAACAAAAAAAACAAATCCTAAAGTACTTTCAAGGTGATTAACCTCTCTGTAGTACTGAGGCAAATGGAAACTATCTTTAGGCTTTGATTTTAAGGTAACAGGTAATTATGACTGTACAGAGAACTAGTCTAAAGGAAGAAAACACCTATAGATAAGACAATTTTATTTCCTGGGAGCACCTACCACTGATGTGCTCAGAAGAGCGTTTATTTCCCTAAGCAACCATTTTCCAGCTATTCAGAAGCACGGTGCGTGATGCAAGTTGTATCAACAAGCTTTTGATTTCGAAGGAAGACAGCAGCTCCAGGAGGAGGAGCACACCGCCAGCATCAACACACTGCGGCACCCAGCACCCAGGCTCTGGCAGAGAGGGACATACCACTGCAAGCCTAACACTCCATACAGGCATATTGCAGCCTGCCACTCAAGCTCACAGCTCCAATTCCTGTGCTTGTTTCTTCACAAACTTTTCTTCCAACGCTGCCTTTCCCTCTATGTTCCTGCTGCCAACTTGGATTAATGCACTGCACCACTAGGGAAGCCCAGCAGAGAGCCACAGGTAGGTTCACATTAACCCTGAACATAGATCCTCTTATTTGCATCCCGTTAGGCTGCAAAAAAGTGAAGGAAAGCAGTCCCATTTAATAAGAGCTCAACATGTCACTAATTCAAAATGCCGTAAGATCTCCTGTTCAAAACTCTCAAGCCCTCTTTGATTATCCTTACGTAAGTTTTAGTACCTTATTTTGTAAATAAATAAATAAATATAACTGTGAAGGTCTGTTTTCAGCTTCTAATGACTTTAAAACAACAACAACAACAAAAAACAACTTAAGTGGATTCTTGCATGATACAAAGACAGCCACCAAACAAAACCCCAGGGGACAAATGACTAGCGTGAGACAGAGCGGAACAAGTCACCTAACTGCATCAAGTACTTCTCTGGTTTTTAATTCAAAGCCACACTTCCAGTCCCCTGGAGAACAAAGGCATTTTTAATGCAAGGAAGAGGCACCTGGAGACGTTTGTGACCATTCTACCAGCCCTTCTGGCAGTCCCAAGACACGAAGCCGGTCATCGAGCTCTTCAGCTGCAGCCGATGCGCCGCGTGGTGCTGGTGCTGCACCAGCTTGCGGGAGGGCACCTCTCCTGCTCTAGCTGTGTCACTAACGAGAGCACTTTTACTAGGGGAGCTTGTTATTAAAACTGGACTTTAACTGCCAAAACCACCTTTTTTTTTTCCCCTCCAGCTTGCAGCGTTATCTACACAAAAACTTCTGATGGAGGTGAAGAGCATTACTCAGTCCCATCCTGCCACCCACTGCGTCTCAGAGACCAGGGAAGAAGCACATGCTGTTTTTCTTTGGAGTAGAAAAATATGATTGCAGATGACTGAGAAAAACTCGTGGTAGTTTTCTGAATTTAGACTTAAAAAATGCCCTAAGGATGCTATGTGCCAGAACTATTAATCCTACTTTCCCTCAAGTCCTAAATACATTAAAAGCATTTTGATTCCCCATCAACTGCTCTGTTAGCCTCCTAAACGATTCTAATCTTGACTACTTCTTCACATAGGTTAGCGCTAGCTTTTCTTTCTAAGCTGAGCTGTCCTCATAGACGTGGCCAGCCCGATCTCTGCTCAGACAGGATGGCCAGGCTTCCCTTTGCAGCTTATAGGGATGTCCGCAGTCGCAGGCACAGGAGAGCTCACGTTTTGGGCAGGCTGTACTTGAATTCTAACCCCGAGTTTCAGTAGAAGAGGACCTAAGACGTATTCATAAACATCGTCTAGAAAAGCTATCTATTACCTTTGGAAATATGAACAGAATGAAATGAAGTGAAAGGAGCATTTTCTGGAATAAGTACTCCTTTAAAGCTTCAGCTTTGGGACGCACTGAAACTGTCCTATTCCAGCAGCCCGGGCCACCACCAACTCACAAAAAGGAGAGAAGCCAGGAAATGCAGGAGGTAAGCGGAGCTGGCAGTGTTTTTCCTTGTACTTGGTACAGTTCTGCTGAGGGTCTTTAACTGAGTTCACAGCTGATTTTAACACCGAGAGTACTTCATCCATACATGACCAGCAGTTTCATGAAGGAATACAAGTTTGCTGCTCTTTCAGAGACCTAATGAGGGGATACGACGTTCTTACCTACATGCAACAGTATTTAAAATGTCCCAAAAAAACACCTATTTGGGATTTGCCTGTGGATCGTCTAACATCATAAGCCCTAGCTCTCAGAGCACAACAGCACAATGACAGACAGCACAAGGAGCCGACCAAGTTTGAGGGTTAGTGGGCAAGGAGAAAAGGCTTTCTGAAAAACTGGTGGGACTTAAGTAAGTCCAGATTAACCACAAAGCCCATTTGCTTAATTTAAGATGTAACTGGGGAGTATCGTAAATGGAAAATAAAGCTGCTGACAAGACAGAGTCTCTAGTCTAAAACACACAAATACTTTTATTCCTCTTTGCTCAAAAGTTCTTTGCTCCCCAAAGTAGCATGTGTGCGCACACAGAGCCCAGAAGATGTTAAATATTTACTGTAACAAATCAATTCTCTAAATGTTCAGAAACACTAACAGTAACACTGTGAGACGAAATATTATTTTCCATTTAAAAGCGGATACGCTCAAGCTATGGGGGAGTTACCAGCCAAAGACAATTAATTACCACCTCTAATAGTTGTACATTGTATGAAAGCAGTAATTACTGTCAGCAAAAGTGAACGTGGTGGATTTCTGAAACTTTGCCTACTTGGCCACCAGTAGACGATCTAAACGTAAGATAAAATACCTGATTGCAAGAACTCAGGGTTTACTCTCTAACAGCTGGTACTTTTAACAGTGAATGGGCCGGTGTCACTGCCAGCCCTTCCCTGCCCGATGCCATTAATTACTCTCTGTCCTTTGGGCAGATCACCAATACCAACCGGCAGACGATTCAGATATGACTCACACGGAAGGATTTTAAAACAAAGGTCTGTTTTGACAAGACATCGGCAATGGTTATGCCAGCTCCAGCCACCCAGAGTCTTCTGAACTGTTCTGTGGTGTTTTATTTTCCATTGCACTTATTTGTAAGAGCTCCATGAGAAGTTTTGTGTTTCTAGCATTGAAATAGCACACCTACTCAGTGCCCTCCTATCTGTGAAACTTTCCAAGGAAGAGAAGTGGGTTCAATCACCAAAAGCTTATAACAAATACACATTGACTATTACGTGTTTCCTTCTTCCTTTCCAGAGGCATAAATCCACAGGAAACAGAAACACTCCCTAACAACATAAATGTTCAACAATGAGCCTTTCAAATGCTCTTTACACGTACCAATTTTGTTCCAAAATCCAGACGCATTTGCTTTTTAAATATTTCAAATTTTAGGTTCCTAAAATATAAGTTCAAAAGAGTATTAACTGGCATTTTAAGAATTCAGCTAAAAAAATTACGTCCATAGTTTCACGCTCATCTCATTTTCATGCATGACACACAAGAGCATACATTGTCTTACCTATGCTTTAAAAAGGCAGAATTGCTGTTTCAAAAAACTCGAATAACAGAGTAGTGTGATTTTTAAATTTAATCTTCCCTACGTATGTCTGATCTGAAGCCTCAGTTATTCCATCCCTTTGCTTTTCATTTCGCTAATCAAAGAAATTAACTTGCAATCTAAGATATTCCTTTGAAAGCAACATGCTAAATTTGAGCTGAAATACTATCCTAGTCCTTTCAGTTCAGTAAGTTATGTGCTAAAGCACCTTTATCACAAAACAGTGATAGGAAATTTTAATTATTGGCTTTGGTATATTAAGTTCTTAATAGGACGTTCATATACAGAACTCCTACGGTGGAAAGAAGTACGAAAACAGATAAGTAATCTTCCTTAGAATAAGTCCACAAAATACAGCTAACTCTTTAATTCAAGTCTTTTCTCAGTCATGTTCTGTCCACTCCTGAACATCTCCCTGAAACACAGGTCGAGAGAACACCGGAAGGACAAGCATAACATCCCATTAAGACAAAACAGCTGCTGGTTGAAATGTTAGCCACATACATCTTTAAAAGGCCAAGATGTACGTACACATCCAGAACCCAAAGGTGCTACAGGAGTTATTTAGGACTTGCATGGCAAGTCAAACCCCAATGAAGTTTTCCAGCTTTGTCAACAAAGTTAAACGAGCGTGCAATCTGATGCATATTGTTTATATATCACGCAGACCAGGTAGTATGTTGTATCGTAGTATTTCATGTTTACAGAGATGTCATATATGTGTATGTATGTAGCATAACGTTAGAGGCACCAGCACAGGTATTCCAAGCAAAAGACATGTTAACAGGTTCAAAGTTGCCCATTTTTAAAGATTTTAAACAGCAGGGAGACTTACTCTTTTATACCAGATTTCTATTAATGAAGGAAAACCAATGAGCATTCCATTTTAAGGTACTAGGAGAAAACGAGAAAAGTTCCACACTTAAACTTTCTGCACGTCTTACTCTTTGTATTTGGTATTTGCACTTATTCTCTTCTATAAAAAGAATGATCTTCAATTAAAAGATTTTAACATAAAATGAAAAAGTATCTTCACTAAAACAGCGTGCTATTCATTAACTAAATGTAACTACAAAGGGTGCTTTGTAGCCAATACTGTCCGCGTTGACTGCGTTTCCCAGAAGTCCATCAAAATAGACTTAAAATTAGGAGTCAGTGATATGACTTGCCTCACCCTGGCTGTACCTATTGCACTGCTCCCATTCTCTGTAGGACGAGTAACCAGCAGGAGTTCACTGACGTGAACCTCTAGCATTTAAGATGGGCAGTTTCAAATATAAAAAAAAATTAGTAAGTCCAAGTCAGATCTAGACTTCAGACACACCTTTTCCTTTGGTGTGACCAAGGAGCACGTAACCTGCTTTCTATTTGTTATGATTTTACCTTGAGAAGGTTTAAGAGCTGTAATGAAAGCAGAACCAGTGTGACGCTGAAGTCTAAGCACAATGCGCATGAGAACTTACGCAGTAGTTTCCTACCAATGAACCTGTTACCTTTTCAGGAAAAAAAATACAGCATATATAAATAAATATATGTATATTTTATGTATGTATAATTATATATATGTAAAATGAGGCATATCAAAGCGTTCAGAAAGATGCAGGATGACTTATTGGGTCGAATTACATATAGCATTAGAGATATTGCAGCAAAATGGAGAAAATTAACAGGTAGACTGAAAAAGGTCTTAGAACAACCAAGGACCACGACGTCCGACCCAGCCTCCACCTTCACAGCACGGAAAACAAACACAAGGCACCCTCCTGACCTACAGAGCAAGCCAAAACGCCGCATGACGCCCCAAACCAAAGCGCAGCCGGGCGGTTCAGCAGCCGACCCGGAGGCCCCAGCTCCCCTCACCGTGACCCCCCCGAGGGCCGCCCGGCCCCGCCCCGCGGCACACCTCAGCGCTGCCCCAGCCGGCTCCGGGGGTACCGGGGGGGGCTCCGCGTCCCCTCAGCTCCGGGGACCCCGGGCACGAAGCCGGCGCCGCTCCCCCGAGGCGCCCCCTGCACGTGGGGGCGGGGCCCGGGCGGAGGGGGCGTGGCCTACCAGAAGCCCCACCCACACGCCCACCACCCCACGAGGCCCCGCCCCCTCCCCTCGCCCCGCCGCCCCTCCCCCCCCGTTACCTGCCGCCACCGCCCCTCACACCCCCGCCGGGAGGGGCCCCGCGGCCGCCGCCGCTCGCGGACGAAGAGGAGGAGGAGGGGGAGGCCGGAGCGGGCGGAGGGAGGGGCCGGCAGCCGTGCGCTGCTCCGCCATGAGGGGAGGGGAGCGGGGAACGGCGGCGAGGCGAGGCGAGGAGGGAGGTGATGGCGGGCGGCGTCCCCGCGCCCGGCCGCCCCCTCCCCGCTGGTCCCGGCAGCGCCCGCCGGAAGGGGCGCGGCCGCCTCGCTCTGGGCCCCGCCGCTCGTCACGTGACCCCCCGCGAGCCCGCCCTTCCCCCAGGGCTGGCGGGGAGCGGCCCTCCCTCTGACGTCACCGCCGGCGGCCGTTAATGGCCCCGCCCTCGGTGCCCGTCACCCTCACGGCTGAGGGGGATGGCGGTAACTGCCTGGTCTCGGGCCTGGGCAGAAATTCGTATTGAAACGAGCGCGTTTTAACCCAGTTTTGCTTTCTAGTAGGGTCAGCTTCATCTGAAAGTTATATACCCTCTGATGCATTGCAGCACAGCCATGCGTCGTTCATCACCGTTTCTTACCCCAAGCACTCCTCCTACAAATACGTGTTACCCATGTTTTATACTCTTACAGAAAATAAAGTCTTACAAACCCTACACAATAATGAAAAAAAAACACATTTTACAGAGTTTGGTAAATTGTACTGTTTATTAATCCTTTTAATTCAGATCGCACTCTCCTAATGCACGCTTTACAACCAAATACACTTTGATGTCATACAGCTGACCCATGTTTCTAGGCGAGCATTTCTCACCCTGTAGTGAAGACTGGAACAGTTCTAAGGAGAGGCAAGCTCCAGGCTCACAGCGCCCTTCAGTTCCTTCAAAACTATCTAAATACACTTTCCAAAACTGAACATTACTCTAGACAACCCAAAAATGTGGTAGCTCCACACAGGAGATGCAACTTCACCTTTTCAAATAGAGCTAACCTGTTTTATCACATCCCCTAGTGACAACAGTTTCTACTTTTATCTCTTCTTTCTCATGGTTTGTGTCGACTTTACCAGAATCTGCACAAGCTGCTTAAGTTTTGTGTAAATGAAGTAACAAAACCAGAGAAGCAATCTTGGCCTTTCCTCACAGGATACGCATAACAAAACTACTCTTCTTCACATTACAGGTTGTAGTCTTACTCATCAACTGAATCAAAATGGCCCCTCACTGTCAGTAAATCCTTGTAGTTTCCAGGCCACTCAAGTGAATCGATCAGTTTTAGGCTTATTTTATTCCCTAAGACAACATTCTATTCTCCAATTTGAAACTAGTCTAGTGGCCATGACATCAACATTGCACATGTCAAGTAGTTTTTATGTATGGGTACATATATATAATACACATACACGAAGCAAGAAACAGATGTTAGCTAAGTAATACACAGTAGGAGGCTAGCTTTTCTGTGTTTTTCAAGATACAAACTGTGAAGTCTTTGAAAAAGGTCAACAGCTGATTAACCTCTTCCTCCTGCTTTTTCAACTGCTTGTTCTGATCAACATACTGTTACCTGTTCACACAAAATACAACAGTTTTAAGTGCTCTCAATTCATCACAAATCATTAAATCCTTATTTCACAGCCAGGGGTTGTGTTCACTAACAGAAAATAATCAAAGCATCTCTGAATAATTTACAAGAGATGTACCAGGCATGTTTTCAGAGTATCTGGAAAGAACTCTGAAAAGAAGAACAATGGTAAACTAAGCACAACCCAGCTTTGTGCTCAGTGAATTTCACAGGAAAGGTCTGCTAGTCCAGGTACTTCTGCAAGACTACGGACAGAACTTTCAGGTCTCAGTATCTACTGCCTATATAAACATTCCTCAAGGTTTAAGAGGGACAAAGAGCAAAACTTCCACCCTTGGGAAACATTAACAGGTTAGCAGTTATCCTGCTTTGTGTTGCATACTTGTTGACTCTTGTGCAACGATCTCCAACTCCATACATACTGTGAAAGGATCACGATAAAAGCTATCTACCCAAAGCTGCTATCTGGTACACAGTCCCTTGGCAGAATACCACCAGCTGGCAGAGTTTTAAAGCATCCCACCAGGGTGCTAAATTCAGTGATGTCTGTACATGCCAGAAAATTGATTAGGAAATCAGGCAGCTGGAGCAGGGTCTCTCGTGGCCACGTCCCTGCTGCATTTAACAAAGACAGCTGAGCAGAACAAAGGATCCATGTCTGCAAGTATATTCATACAACAGTTGCGCTGCCAGATGCAACTTAAGGGACTCTGCTTTACACATAAGATCTCAAAACAAAGCTCATAAAAAAAAAGAAAATCAACAGCACTTTTTCTCCCCACTTCTTGGTTAAAAAAGAAAAAAAAAGAGCTGTGGGGCTGAGATATGTATGCTCAGAATTGGTTATGTCACAGACTTCAGTAGTAACAGTGGTATAGGCAGCACAATGGCTTTTACCACAATGATGCCTTAAAAGCTCTAACTGCAGAGTACACAGTAAGAGAACAACGGAGTTGAATTTTATTGGGGAAAAAAAAAAAACATTCCCAAAATACATACTCCTTGTTTACTTACAAAATTAAAATAAAAAATAAAAGAAAACCAGAGATGCTGCATGTAGAAAAGAAAGGTTCTCTAGTTTTCTGGTCTTCCTATCTTGGTATAGCATATTAACATCATCAATACCTTTAAAAATAACATTTTCAACACATATTTTGTAAAGAATCCACAACGTTTTCCAATGCGCACAATGTTTTACACTGGAAAGGAGCTACTTTGCTTGTTTTAAAGTAACATTTAAATTTGACCAGTAATAATACTGATGCATCCCCTAAAACACAGCGCAAAGACTGAAAGAGCTCCTAATCAAAATCCTGCCATTTGAAGAAAAACCGCATGCCTGAAAATTGTGCTTATGTGCCAGTACCTGAGGAGCTATGAATCTCAGATGAAGGATTAGATGGTTGGGCTCCACAATTTTCCTTTCCTTCCACAGAAAGCTCTTGTAACAGTACATGAGACTGGTGACTGGTGACCCAGGCTTCCTTAAGACACAGAGTCATAGAACAGTTTGGGTTGGAAGGGACCTTAAAGTCCATGTAGTTCCAACACAGTTTGAAACGACTCAGGTCCCAACAAGCATTTCTGCCAGAGAAGTGTTTAGTTCACCCGTAAGCAAATTTCTATGTAATTAAGGCCTTAAGACTGTGGGTTGTTTTTTGGCAGATGCCACCATATGGTGACTGAGCCCTTCATATGGTGATTGACCTGTACACAGGTAAGAAGCTTCTACTACCAGTAAAAGCAACACCGCTATTTTAGAAAAAGGTAAGGAAAATAGTTTGGGTTTATGAGTTGGGATTAGGCTGTACAGCAGATAGATGTGTGGGAAAATATTTTTTTCCCCTGTGTAATAAAGAGGAGGAGTCACAAAACAAGTGTTGAGCTAGAAATAAATCATTTATTTTAAAACATTACAGGTTAATAAATAGATTAGTTTTCAGAAAACTTAATAATAAATAGCCTTTTATAATTTACACAAGGCAAATACAACATGCCTATAACTATTTTTTAAAAAGCAAAGAAAGCTTGACTTGTAAGCCATTAACAAAGAGATATATATACACTGTTCAGAAGCTAATAAAATAAATCATTTTTATGTAATCTGTAGTGACTATATTGCAGTAGCATTGAAGCAACCCAACCTGACACTGTGTATTTGCTGCCATCCACTTTTTTCCCCATGTCCCATCAGAACTGTTTTTTACATTCCAAGAAAAGAGAAGTGGTTAAAAAAAAATCCACAGTTAAAAAAAAGAATTAACTTAAAAAATACCCCTTTTGTGTAACATTTTCTACTCTCTAGAGCAACCATCTGGGAAAAAAAGCAACAAAAATAAACACAGAAAACTTATTTGCAGCTTTTAAAAAAGATTTCTTAATCTGTAACTTTGTAATCATTTCAACATTGATGTCTGAAACACTTGGGCACTAGTAATAACTTTTGACATCATTGCTGCCTAACACAGTAGACTAAAATCCCGCATCACTTAAGCCCATATTCAGCAGCACCAAAGAATTATTACAAAGACTAATCTCTGTAAAGAAAAGATATCAGGTAATAGATAAATTATTGATAATATTTGATTTAACAGTAAAACTTCAGCTGTTACATCATCACAAGACAACTGAGGAAGATCTGTAGAGTCCTTAATGTTTTATATTTAAGGTAAGATGGGTATAACGTGCAAAGCCCCATTTTAAGCACCCCATACTTAATAACCCGAGATCCTTCTTCAAATACAAACCCTCTATTTTTTTTTTAAATAAAAAGCAAAGCTAAACCTCACAGATTCTAGTATTTCAACAAACAAAATCCAGTGTTTTCATTTTCCAGTGCCAGTTACTTCAGAAAAATACCTATGTTAAATATAAACCAAGATTATTAGTAGGAAGCCTCACTTGTCAAACTGTGTGATATGACAGGTCCTCATTCACGTTAGTTTCAGTTCACCAATAAATAGGCTCTATTTACACATACAGTGTCCCGGAAAGTCAATACAGCAGATAACTTTGTTTAAATATATTTTTTTTTTTTACATAAGTATTTAAGGTAGCAAATTTTTTTTTTTTGGTTGTATCAAAAAGGTTTCTATTCTCCTACTGAACACTTGAGGGATTTTTGTATTTGACACCTAATAAAGATCAGGAGTGACACATGTAAATCCTCCATACACTGAAGGGATAATGATCAAAGAGCTGTCTTCATGTAAGTAAGTATGTTTGGTAAGTACGATAGAAGCCAGACATACAGAGTGAAACGTCTTTCATGTGGATTTGAATTTAATTCAAAATGCACCCCACCCCTGTCATCAGTCCACTTTACGTTATGTGTAACCTCCGTCACTTCTACATTGGAATCACAACACAAATCATCTGGCTTGTAGCTATCAGCACACGTAATGCAAAGAGAAGGTGGGCAGACCCACGAGGGACACCAAAGCTCAGGAGACAACTATGCACATTTGCTCCCTGAGATGATGGAACTCAGATGTCTTATTCAAAGTTACTTGTAAAGGGGTGGAAAAGAGGAAACAGCTAAAATTCAGCTTCAGCAGTGCCTCCTCTTAAGTCAGAAAAGCAATGGGAAAAGACTAAAAGAGGTAGGACACCTAGAATGAGGAGGGCGTAGGATGGAAGAAAGAAGTACCATACCAACAGTGACAAAATAAAATGTTAGTGCACTCTTCAGTTAGAATTGAACCAGATCAGGTACAGCAGAACTCAGAAGAACACTTATGAACAAAGTAGCAAAACATTAAGGCTTCCATTATTTAGCATTCATGATGTGAAAGGCTGGAGATATAAAGATGTGCAAGGCCACAAGAATCTCTTTCACCTTATGTGCTGGCTTTTGACATCTGTTTTAAACAAGATTAACTGGACGTTTCTAGAAAGCTCATCACAGATGAGGAGCAGCTGGGGAGAAGACACCTATGCAGACATTTATCAGCTATAAGAATGGCCACAAGACCACAGAACATGGCTGCTACTTAATTCTTACTCTGCATAGAGAGTGTTCATCAAGTAAACTTGTTTGTGTGGTGCAGAAAATGGCAAGGTTTAGACAGGGCAGTCAAGTTTTTTTTGGATATAATATTTACTAATGATTTGCATATGCACCTAACATACTAGGATAGGCACTTTCTAAATAAATAGGAGTAAATTTTAAAACAAAACACACAAATATGGCCAGAGGTCTGAGAACACAAATGTTTTCACTTTAACCTAAAGAAAGATTTTCATGGAACTGTTCAGAGACCAAATGCTAGTACAAAACCAACATGTAACTCATGAACTCTGAATGTGGATTTTGAAAAGACAACTTGACTGCTTCAGAAAACAGCTAACATGGTTTTAAAAATGTAGGTCACTACAGGTCTCATAACTTATGTACAATTCAGGTTTCAATAAAAAATGGAACTAGTATGACAAAACATACTTGTCTGCTGATAACCAATATACCATCTTCCAACCCCTAAAGGATAGGGTTTAGTATTATCCATCTTTCATAGCCCAATTCCCCTCATTTACAGTCCTGAAACTTTCTAGAAGTCATACGTAGTATCTGCAAATCCAGAGATGGCCCCTTCTCTGCTAGTGCTATTTTATTCCACCAAGACACCTGGCTTCTGTGCCAGTCTATAGTAACATATGTTTCTGCTAGTTCAGACTCAGAGTCAATTCAGAATCACTCCCACACAATTTGGGGTTGTAAAACTAGCTTCCAAATGACATCCTGGGGCTCTTATTCCCTCAGAATATTCCCTTCAGAATAGTAAGTCTTTGAGAGTAAGTCTTCATGTTTATTGCTGCCATCAGAAGGGCTTTTAACATTTCTCTGAAATTAAAATAGAGTCTGAGTTTTAAAGTAGCATTAATTCAGGTCAAAAAAACACTTCATGAGAGTAGACACTATTACTCCCCATTAATCAACATCTGCATTACCCTCAGCCAGCCACAAAGCTAGATTCATGATTTCTTGATAAGGTGTCATGAACTTTCTCAAATGGTCTCATAATCACTTTGTGTGTTTTGTTTGTTTGTTCAAGAGACATCCTGACATAGAGGTGTTGACTTCCACTGTACAATTTCCATTTTTGTACTTAAAATGGTAACATTCATTACTTTTCAAGCTTGCCTTACAATTTTTTGACTCGTGGTATTTTAACTAACAAATATAAACACAACATGAAAGTTAGCTATTTTTTGGAAATACCAATATTCTTTAAAAGGTTTAAACTAAACAGTCCAGAATCATTCCAATCACAGCTTAACCTATTTTATACTACCTGTCAAAATATTATTGCTGAACTATTCACACAGGTCTGTAAGTCAGCAGATCTGATTCTATGTTCCTGTTGTTTTTCTGAAACTCAGCTCTCTGAATGCCTATGCTTTTTCAGTCTTCAACCGCTTTTCCCACGTAAGAGGATGAGGCCATCTTTTCTTCTGAGCTCTGAGAAATCTCATTCTCTTTTGTCTTCTAAACATTTATTTTGTTTTTGCTGCTTATTAACTACTTCACAAAATGGTTTCCTGTCTAGTCACTTCACTAGAATCAAGGTATGTTGGTCATCTTTGAATGGCCCTCTTGTAGGCTACCTCTTCCCATTATGACTACGTTTTTTTTTAAGAAGCTGTCAAGGCATCTAAGAGTTTCAATTCAGGTTTCTGTATTCTGCCAAAAATACATGGCTCCTTCTGAATGCTTTACATGCTTAGAATTTGAATACAGTATTATAGACAGTGAAACTGAATTATTAAACCAATGTAGGCCATCTGAAACAAATACATTCACATTTATGCAGTATTTTTGGATTACAAAGGCACTGAAATAGTTCTGAGCTGCTTACAAATAAGCCACCATATAGGCAATGAGTCTGTGATCGTTTCCACATCCTTCACAGTCTTTCTGTCTGTTCCCAATTAAAAACTCTCAGGTGAATGTGGTATGTCTTAATGCACATGTTACAAAGAAAAATGCATACCTGGACACTACCATCAGCTGATAAGGAAATAGTGAAGGATTTTAAGGGTCCACTGCTCTGTGTAAAGAATTCAATTTAAAACTCCCCAGTGTCTTCACCACATGGCAGACCATGCTGCTAAGACAGTCACTAAAAAGGTCAAATCTGCAGTCCACAGTTCAGCCAATGTTTGTCTCAGAATTCACAGCCTTGACGGTGAACACATTGCAGTATTAACAAATTGCTCTACTCACCTCCCCCTCCCCCCTTATTTTTAAGGTATACATCACCCATGAAAGGTATCAGATTGAGTGCATTAGGAACTGATGTTCTCTACCCACATCAGCCACCATAACACAAGCATTCACACACAGGTCTGTCAGGATACCCACAAATCTTTTCTGACTTATCACCCTTTACTTTAAGGAAATACATCGGTCCCTATGCTGACTCAATCAACGGTTCCAATTAAGGTCATTTATTGTGTTGACTGGGGTACATGGACAACTGCTCCTTTGAAACTGGATGGAGGCCTCCAATTCATTTCATGTAGGCCACCAAATTGTCAGAGGGCAACTACCAACCTGAACCATATTTGAATCAGTGACCTAGAAATGAAAGGCTCCGTATCATTCCCTGAGCCATCCAGTTTCCCCTCAAAAAATATTTTAATCTGTCTTCATGTTAGGTTTATTTAAATCTCCGATATTGAAGTTGAACTCCTTGAAGACTTGTATAAGAACAATTCCAATAGACACTGTGGTGAATCCACATGCCATTCCCAAGAAATCTACCACTCCTACATTACTCCATTCCCTGAAAAGGATAGCTGAAGCCAGCAGGACTAGAGTGGTAAACACAACGTAGTAGATGGCTCCAAACACAGAGGAGTCAAAACATTCCAGTGCCTTATTGATGTATCTGAACTGAATGATAATGCTACATCCTAATACTGCCAGAAGTACCAGACAGAGGTACAGAGCCCTTTGACTTGACGGGTTATTGTGAAAGATATCTTGAGCAGCCAGCCCAATGCCTTTTGTGCTGGGAACAGTGAAACTGCCCAAGAGAGAGCAAATGCTGATGTAAACCATGATATTAGTAGGTCCATGAGCTGGAGCTATCCAGAAGATAAGCAGGAGAAGCATTAGCAGTACTATGCAGAGATAACCCACGAAAACTGGAAAACAAAAAGAAAACAAGATAACAGCACGGTAAGAACTCTTGGCATTCTTGACATTTTAGCAGGCAAGTCACGTCTTACCAACGAACCTAAGGCATACACCACAACTGAGATTTACTGTTGTATATAGACCTACATCGCTGTGCTTTTAGTGATGGTGTGGGCACCTGAAACTGGTGATGTTCTCACATGCTTTGTGTAAAGCGAATCATCAAGTAGTAAAATACATGGCTGCACATTTGAACTGAAGGTGGCTTTTTTTTTTTTTTTTAATGCTCTCTTCCATCAGGGTTATACTCCTTAAAGTCCTGTACAACAGACAGCTATGACAACACCTTATTCATAACCTGGTGGACCCAGCAAGGAGCTTAGGCATAAAGTTAGATCCCATTTAGCTGAGTGGGATGAGAAGGGGCAGCTGGAAGAACCGGGAGGCCATATCATTTATATTACAGTTTTTGTATACAAAAATATTGTGTGCTTTAAAGTTTTAAAGAAATATATTTCCAATTCATTTCAGTCAGACAAAGTGTAAATTTAGACCAGGGTATTTGTTTTGTTCTCTTTGTTTGCAATTTTTTTTTTTGCTTTGCTTTTTTTCCCCTCTCATCCTTAATTTTGGATAGCTGATGTTGTTAGGTTTCAGTTTCTCTCACTTAAAGCAAATGAGTATTTTTTTGTTTGTTTTTTTTTTTTTTTCAAAACAACGTAAATTGAGGTCCTAGAATTACGCCTTTCATCTCTAAGATGCAAGATACACTTTTTCAAGATTTTAGAATATTACAAGTTCAAAAGGCCATTGCTCTAATCTTGTTGTGAAGGAGAACGTTTTCAAAAGCATTTGTGTTTTCCTTTTGGCACACATTTATCAATAAATCTGAGAAATTCTAAGTTCAGCAAGTCATAGTTTTCCTACACAAAAACCATATTGGTTTGCCTCAATTATGACATATTTTCTTCAGAAGTCAATTTTCCTATTTCATGGAAGTGGCATGTCCCCTCCTCATGTGTGCTCTCAGTCTCACAAAATCATTCTGAGTTAAGAAAAGAACAAAGTACCTGGATTTGTTAGCTTCTCTTCAAGCTCAGCCTGAGTTGTTACGCTCTCAGACTTTGGGGAATGAATGATGAGCACAACAGATCCAGCGCAGCTCAGCAAACATCCCAGCTTGCCAAGAATGTTCAGTTTTTCTTTCAGCAAGTAAGAAGCTAAAATGGACCTTTCACAAAAAAAGAAAGAATATTAAAAGCGTGAATACTTCCCGTTACTAATGCTCTAACACCTACTTTCCACTATAATTTCCTTCTTAAAGAAATTATTACCAGATGTTAGCAAATTTTCAAATAGCCCTCAAAATGCACTTCTGACTTATTTTAGGGAAGATTCACCCAGTCTCAGCCTTACTCAATCTTTCATGTTTCATCTCAGGAAAAACAGCCCCCCCCCCCCCCCCCCAAATAAAAAGAAACAAAATGCCCTCCAAACAAGCAAACAGAACCCCCCCCCAAAAACCATAGCCCCCTACTACTCCAAAAACAAACAAACAAACAACAAATGAAAAAAAAAAAAATGAAGGAAGGAACAAGCAGGTATCCGGCAGCCCTGAGACAGACATCTACCTGTTAATGGTTTGTTGAGATACCAGTAACCCACATTTTTTATATGTTATGCAATCATGAGATAAAAATCAGCTCTGGTTACAAAGATCCCAAGGCTCAGACATGTAGCTGAACAAAATATACAAAATTATGTGGCCTAGGCTAAAGTAATAGGTGGTGAGTAAAGCACCACTGTGCCTCACAGAGTATAAAACTAAAGACAGACATGAAGCCTACACAAAGCAATTTATAAAGTAGATGACCAAAGCAGATAGATAATTCAGCAAACAACAGTGGGTAACAGGAAAAAAAAAATCTCAGGCAATGCACAGCATTGTTTTTAAATAACTGTACTTTTTCCACTGTCGCAGCTTCACAGATAGTGCTTAGCTATTCACAGAATATTTAGCTGTAAATTAAACTCCATTCAGGAGCACTTGATGCCTTTTCTTGCCCTCTCTCCCCTCAAACAAGCATCACGCTGAAGAAGCTGTGGGCAGCCATATGAAGGGAACTTCAGGAAGCTGGGCCAAACCCACTTAAATTAAAATCAGCATCAATAAACACATGGGTTGTGGATAGCAGGGCAGAGAATGTGAAACAATGAGAAAGACCTACATAAGGACGGGACTGTGAATAAGAGAATAAACAGAAGAGTCCAGAATAATCAAAGTGAAGGAAAAGTCATTTATCTATTCCGGATCATAGTGACAGTTAAACAGAAGATACTCAGAAACCCTCTCTTCACTGTTCTCCCACCACCACCACCCCAACACACACACTTTACTGGGCAAAACAGGAATAGGTGGCATTGTAACGCATCATTAAAGCTCATAAGCCTGACACCTTTTTAGGGGACCTCCAGTGATCATGAAGTCTCTTTGATGCTTTGCTCAGTAGTAACAGCATTCAAAGAAAAACAAAAAAAGCAAACTCTTACCCAAATGGAACGCCAAGTGCTCCCAAGGGAGTCACTAACACGGTTGGGACTGCAGTGTAGGCCAAGAAATTCCCTATTTGACCCAGAGCCACTGTCAAGAGAAACAGAAATAAGCCTTTAAATCCCTTTGTAAAAAGAAGGAATGAAAACTTACCCAATACTGCTTGAGAAAGACTGATCTAACTGGAAAACAGATGTTACAGATCTGCTCTGCTCCGTTAATTTTGCACTAACACAAAATGGCCAGAATTTTTATACATTAATACAGGATTTATATTTGCCATAGAAGATGATCCGAGAGGATACAGTAAATCTTATTTATACTCCACCAAGAGGACTTGCAAATAAGACTATCTAATCATGTGTTAGAAACACATGGATTACACTCGGATATCTTAACAGGGAGTGCTAAAAGCATATCTAAGCCACAATTTCAACTTTAGAACATGCATACACCTAACACAAATGCACTTGCTTATAGTTTCTAACAGCAGTGTTCCCTTCTTGGTGGAAGATAAGGACAGGAAACTCATCTAATAATGAGACACTAAGCACATGCGTAAAAGCTCCTCGACATACAGTAGACTGTGTCAACTTTTCAAAGCCCTGTATAACACGAGAAGAAATTCCTGACCACTGTAAGAAGAACAGATCCGTGCCAAGTCACAGTAAAAGCCTCAAGATCTTATTCTCTCCCCTCTGCCCCAAGAAAGCCAATTCCTAAATTTACCACACTACTGCACACCACAGCTGTGATAAATACTTCATGTGTTCAAGCTTTCAGCAAAAAAAAAAAAAAAAAAAAAGAAAAACAGCTTGATGGTTTTGCAAGTGCTGGCAAGTTTATAACAGGCCAACATGATGCTTGCCTAGTGACAGTCTGGTAACTGGTGAGAACCCTGAGGCTGAACCCAAGTTACACACAGCTCGCGTTTCAAGCTGATTTTAAGAGCCATTATTAGCATTTAAAAACATACCAAGAAGCCAAACTCTTTCTGCTCAGACTGGCATTGCCCTTGACTATCAAATATTGTTATCACCCTGCTCTTCACACCTGCAAAGCGCTGTGCAAACATTAATTAATTACTGAATTAGCTCAGTGAAGCTGAAGACCTGTGTAACCTACATGGAACATGAAGGAGACAAACAAACTCACAGAACTGCAGAGCACGGCAAAATTAATCTAATTCAAGGCACCGAGGCTCTCTCTGTATGCCGGAACAAGCCAGAGAAGTTAATGAGCACCACTGCTAGAGCACAGGAGTCAGTGGTGGTATTCTGAATATTTTTTGCCCCTAGGAATGGAGTAACTCAGCTACCAGCCTCAGTTTTGTCCTTCAGCAGGCACACGCGGATACCTTCAAGGCATCCAACAGCCCTGAGGAACACCTTGCACAGAGGGCAGGGCACACCTGGCACACCATGTTTCTGCTGATTCCGTACATTTTCAAGTTATTCTGGCAATAACTTGTTTGTTTGTTTCTTTTTTGTAGGCCAGGTGCCTTATCTTTCTGAGGACAGAACACTAATAGATGGCACCAACACCGATACATAAATTAGGACTCCGAAGCTTTGGTCACACTGCATGTATTATAAGCCCTCTGAACTCACCAAGAGTTTTCAGTAGTACTGTGGAATAATAGTAGCAGTCTCTCACCACTGTGAACAACAGGCCAGGATTAACAAAGACCAATTATAAAAAGAATCTGAGTAATGGCTACCATCTGCCTGTTGTTGAAGACCTTTGCTGCCAACCTACTCAGTCCTCAGTGGATAGAAATCCGTCTCCAGATACATCAGGGCTGTAAATCAAGACGTGACTTCAGCTCTTGATGGCACACCAAGCTGACTTTGCAAAAGGAGTACCGATATCCCAGAAGTTATTGCAACACAAACCCTGGTGCACAGACATGTCTACATCAGCAAGGAGACCAGTAAGAGCAGATCTGAACAGCAAAAGATGTCTGCTCCATGCATCTCAGGGGTTTTATTGCAGACTCAGTTTAGCCTGCTCCCACAGACCAAGTCTGTTTGCAGCTGATGTGCATCAGCCATGTCCCTAGAAAGCACCTTCCAGCCTCGTTTCATCGTAAAGGAGCTCAGTTCAAAAGCTCCAACACTGCTTCACAATGTGAACTAAAGCACAGTGAGGGGAGACAAACAGGAGACTTCCTTCCCAAGTGCACTCCTGTTCTGCAATAACGTGCTAAGACATATGCATCCACTGTAAAAACAGTCACAAATACCAGATCCATGCAGCTATCAAACCCTGCACTGAAACTAATTCTTTAGCTAATGAGTTTAATGCTAACTGGAATATCTGTAATCACTGTTTGACTACAGTGTAAAAAAAAAAAAAAGTCCCTTAGCAGAATCTGTAGGCCTTCATTTGAAGTCTTCCAGTAGATCCTATTGCCACAAAATAGCTAGGCAGTGTTATTTCAAGCCAGCATGCCAACTCAGAAATGCTTGTTCATTGTCTGAACAAATATTGTGAAAACAAGTTGGTAGAGTTTATGCTGGTTTTGTTAGTCATCCTGACCCCAAATTCCATACTTGAGAAAACAGTATCAGCTACTATAATTTCACCCAGATTACTGGGGATATTGCTAACCCCCAAAACACCGCCTCTCCCTGGATCCCATAGCTGCCTACCTGGCCCTTGCTATTGCAGTTTGTGGCAGTGTTGCAATACCGAACCTGTAACGTCCTTAAGGAATCCTTACTTTGGTTCCTTTGTGAAATAATTGAGGCTGTGTTTTGAAATACCTGCACCTAGCTGATAGACAGAAGCCGAAGGAAACCTTTCCCTGCAGCTATTTTGCCTTCAGGCAGCTTTTAAGCAGGAAATCTTTTCTTCTAATTCACCAAGATAAGCTCCAGTAATAAAAACTCTCGTTTTAACTCCTGTTCTGAAATTCAAGTCAGAAGCCTCACAAAGGATAAACAATAGTGACCAAAGCATAAATTTTTTTGCTGCTTAGGCAGCAGTGATCACAGCAAAGTCAGAAGCCCACAAAGAACTGCTTAAGCTCATCTTAAATTAGCTGAGGACTTGCCTCTGAAGCTCTGCTGGCTTCTACATTTGCTGCAGGCTTTGTCCTTTGAGGGATCTATCAACGTCCATTCCCTGTGTACAGCATGAAAACAACAAAAAATACCTTGCTGCATCAAAACATTTCCATATAATCCACAAAAGGCTGGACTAGTGTCTGTAAGTGGGGTTTGATTTTAAACTCCCGTGGTAAAACTAGGGCTGAACTTAAAAAGGAAAAAGCTAGTTACTCCACATGCTGCATTCAAGTTGGAGACTGAACATAGTGTGAGGATGGCTTACAAAAATACTCTGATGAAAACTGTACAGATCTCATAATCAGCCCCGTATATGGCTTCATATTAATCTTGCAGATTTAAAACAACACCCAAACTGGAACTGTCAAACTAGAAATCAAAAAATGTGGGGTTTTTTTGTTTGTTTTGGTTTTTTTAATTGAGACTGGCTAACTGCTTTCTGATCTAAAACATAATGTGCTCAATGAGCCCTTTTGTGCAGAACTACAATTTCTTATTCAGCTTTGACTTTTATTAAAAACTGGGCACAGCAGTACAATCCAAAGACACAAAACATGCAAGAATCCAGAGTCAGAGCAGTGTGTGGGTGCCAGGGGCTACAAGCATCAAATGGTTCAGAAAATCTGGAAAGAAGTCTAACTTGGGTTTATCCCAGCTCTTTGCCTTTTCTAACACCATCAGACATAACAATCAGAGAGACAGTTTAGTAAGGGTGAGATATTCCCAAGGGAAAGGAATTTCACTACAAGTGAGTGCCAGATTCAAGATCAGAACCAGATTTTCTGATGTCTCATTTTGCCACCTAACCACAACTTCCCCCTTCAAAAAAAAGGAGCCATTTAAGATACTTACTTGCAATAGTGCCAGACCACCATACTATATCTGTCAAGTATGAAGTACCTGGGAGAGGAAGTATAGGAAGATATATTAGAAAAATATGAAACTGCAATATTGGGGCAACAAAATAGAATGATTTCCATACTCTCAGCTATTTAGGACCTTTATCTTAATCCTTTTCCTCAAGGCAGCTGAGCGAGCAGAAAACAAGGGAGGACAGAAGTTGCCCAGATTTGGCCTAGGTGTCCAAGTCAGACCTTCTTAAGGCAATGTGTTAGACGCTCTGGTGTCCAGTCTGAAGTACCTATGCGATACTAATGCTGCATTACTTTGAAGAGCGTCCAAAATGTCAGCAAATGAGAAAAAAACTCTGAAGGTGCCACTTAACATACACATTGGAGCCACTACTAGAAGAATGGGAAACCTATGGAAACAAGACACAATTTACATAAATTAGTTCGCTCAAGTAGCCTGAATGAAGTTGTATCACAGAAGTTGTTCTGGCACGCAGTTTTGGCAGTACGGGAGCATGGACGGATCCTCCTGCATGTGAACGTTTGGGAAACACTATGACTGAAGCCTCTGAATTACTGACATAATGCCACATCTCCAAGAGCGGAATAAAAACTCTGGATTGTCCTCTAGTGCCTCCCGAGCTCAAGGATGACTGTTTCCATTGTCAGATGATAGACTCTTGACCCAGAGCGCACCGGGGAGCCCATACACCACATTTTATCAGCTCTACTTCTGTAGAGCATCAAGGCTAATCACTACTTACTAAACCAAAGACTAGCCCCGCTGAACGTGACCTTGGCATCACGTCATTCTCTCACATTCTGCTCCTCTTTCTAGCAATCCAGCTCTGCATTTACTTGGGAAGATGCTTTCTTAAGGCCTGGTGGAGCAATAGGCAATATTGTACCTACAGCTAGCACTCTGAAATCCCAAATAAAAGAAAGATACAGTAATCTGCAACTCTGGAGACTTATAAAATATTAAATGCTTGGAAATCACACTATATAATTGAAGTGAGATGGAAAATGACTAATGAAAATGGCCAGCTTTAGAGTGGGTGTAATCATTTTTTGGACTTTTGTTATTGCATATAAAATAAAAACACTGTTGGGAGCACAAATTACAGAAAATATTGACTCAAGTAAGATAACTTTGCAAAATATTTGCCACCCGCTGCTGTTTCTAACTAAGCGAGGATTACTAATTGCATTGATACAATGTTATTGATTTGGGAGAGAACAGAGAAAAGACTTGAAGTGCCTCCTTGTTAATTATACAACACCTACTGAAGGCAATGGAAAAAAAGACATCATCTGACATCGACCATCTTGGGCTCCTAGTTCTGACCGCTAGGTTCAAGGAAGAGCCGCATGGCTTCAGAACATTGAATGGAGAGGGACGTAGGGTATTTGCTACCCCAAGCATGGCACTAGGAAATGCTTGGCAAGGTACACAGATAAAAGTCAGTAAAATCTTCAAAGCGGGTGTTTGGCAGGTGCAACACTCGGACACCAGCACCAAGCACACGGATGCACGCCCATCGCCCACTTAACCCAGCGCACAGCTGAAGCGATGAGACCCAACTATAGACCAAAATGGAAAGTTCCTTTAACTAGGCCGGGCTGGAAAGTCACTCCTTTTTTCTCTCTCATTTCCCCATTGTTTCCCTTACAAAAAGATTTGCATTTATGATGCAAACGTTATCTCTCTGTGGACAATAAAAATGGATTACAGCCATCTTGCAGGGACAGCAGCTTGCAAAACGGCGGCCTGTCCGGGACCCTTAACTGTAAGGTCATTGTAGAAAACGCAGAACAAACTTGCTAGCTCATGCTGCCAGCCGGTCGTAACAGAGCTGCAAGTTTGTGCTGCTCCACTGCACCCAGCCTGAGCGTGCCGCGGGCAGCGGGAAGGCGCCGCTGCTCTGACACAAGCCACCTCCAACAAGGAAAATCATATGCATGTGCACACACACGGAGGAAATACGGAATACGTTATGGTTGTTAATACGGGTTTGTCCACGAGGAAGAGCTCCAGGGGGCTATGCACGCTCGCACACAGACACCACCTGCCCACCGACTGCCTCCTGACCCCAGGAATAACACCAGGCAGCCTGCCCCCACAACTTTCCTCGCGAATAAGGCGTGACAGCGAGAAAACACACGCACACAGCCGCCGTCCCACCCCCGGAGCGCCGAGCCGCCGCCACCACCACACCGCCTCCCGTCAGCCGCGAGCCCCGGGGGGCTCCATTTTAGAGCCGGGCCCCCCTCCCTCGGCGAGGCCCCGGGGCTGTCGGACGGACCCCAGCGGGCAGCAGCCCCCGCGCTGCTTTCTGGGGATGCCCGGGGGTGGTGGTGGTGGTGACGGCGTCGGCAGCGCGGCCCTACCTCTCCCGCGGGCCCGCACGATGCCCTTCTTCTGCAGGACGAAGGTGGAGCCGTTCACCAGGCTGGACACCACGGCCACGCTCAGGCCCAGCGACACGGCGGCGGGGCCGGGCCCGGGCCCGGGCCCGGGGCTCTGCGCTGCCCCCTCGCCCGCTGCCGCACCGGCCGCCATCCGCATCGCCCCCGCCGACAGCTGCTGGCGCCGCGGCTCCGCCGGCCCGGCCCTCCCGGCACCGGCACCGCCCTGCGGGGGGCGGGCACCGCGGGGACCCGCCCCGAAACCGGGGGGGGGGGGTTGGGGGGAGTGGGGCTGTGCCGGCGGCACGGTGGCGTCATGGCAGGGCCCCCGCTGTGGCGTCGCGGCCGGGCCGCCGAGGGGTCCCTGAGGGGTCCCTGAGGGGTCCCTGAGGGGTCCCTGAGGGGTGGCGCGGGGCTGCGGGGTGGCGGGGGTCCCGCAGAGGGGCGGCGGGTTGTAGGGGAAGCGTGAGCTGCCTGGGCTGCTGCAGGCCTTCAAAATGCCGTGTGAGCGGCGTGGGGAGCCTCCCGGTGCCGAGCTGGCGGCAGGCTTCCCCCCTCGGCGGGAGCAGCGTGGAGGGCATGCTCCCCTGCGGTGCCTGCCCTTCCTGAAATAAGCCATAAAAGGGTTACAGCGACAACATCTGCCCGAGGAGATGGTGTCTTAGCTGGCAGTATCTGCAATATCCGCCCGAGGAGATCTTAGCTAGCTGCAAATAAAAGTTCATTTTTCTGTCACTCCTATCAGTCAGTACTTTGCATCCATTTTAGTGCTCCCAGGAAATACAAGTTCAGAAAAACTCCTGAAAATGTTTCTCTCTGTTTGCCTACTCTGCTTGAAGCAGCTGCCTCAGGAAGGCACAGGAAGGCTGAAGTGTGTTTTCGCCTATGTTTAGCAGTAAAAAGATGCAATGCTTACTGCTGTGCTGCCTATAGTTCCACCTGCGTTGCTTCAGCAGGTCACCGTATAAATATTTAATACTATGGAAGGGAGGATTTGTCCTTGCGAGCCTCTCAGGATCCGCAAAATGAGAACATACGAGGTGGAAGAACAGTTATGCACAGCAACCCTTTGAATTGTGCAAAGCACTAAACAAGGACAGAGGTGAGGACAAATACTGGCTAGTTACAAATACCAGTTTCTGATCTGCATGCAGCCTGCTAGCATGTACAATGAAATTTACTACAGGAAATGATTGATGTTTGCACAGCGGAAAGATGAGATATATTTAACAGCCTTCACAACTAATTACCAAGCACGTTTTTGAACAAAGCTCAAACCTGAGCAACTGTTAAACTCAAAATCTCTCTGCATTGTGGTCAAACAGAGACAAACAAAACAGATATTAGAGATCTTAAGAAAACAATTTATTACTCTCTAGCCATGTTATTTTAATCTCCAAATTGTAAAACTTAGAAATGTCTCTCTAAAATACACTTTTGGATGGGTAATTCCAAATACAGTTAGCGTGCCTTGTTCCGTTGGTTACTATTACCCTTGCCAGCTAATAGTTGTAGTGTTCTTAAGGACTAGTCAGAGACTAAAATAAGAAACACAGTGTTGATAAATATTAACTTTGCACATATATTGAAAAACAGAGCCTGACTGCACTAACGTCTTCTAAGATCAATTGATGCAAAAAATCTGCATTATGTAGTTTACAAACATATTGAACCAAAACATGAAGGTACCTCAAAAATAACAGCTCTTATAATTAATGGAGACTAGATGACCTTCCTTAAACTATCACATATGCCCAACATACAAAACCCTAAGGTACATCCAATCTTCTGAGACTGAGTTTTGTTGTGATAGCATCATTCGTCCTGCCAAAGCTGTCTGATCCTGTTTGTAGTATTGCAAAACAACATGCTTTGGGTTAGTTTGGCTTGGACATGGCGGTGCTGCAGTACAGCTGATATCACTGTGGTCTGAAGTCTCATGAACACACAAATTGCACTGTAGGAACATCAGAACTTATGTGGCATTTCCTCTAACAAACTCTGCTCCTGTCCATCACTTCTTTCCAACCCCAGTCTCATATTATTGCTAGTTCCGCACTTTTTGGCCACGTTTTGCTTATTTCAAACAATATGTGAGAACTGGTGTAAAAACTGTACAGGTTTTTTTATAGAAGTAGCTAACTCTACTCTGCAACACAATAGCAATGTGGGTGTTCAGGATCAGTCAAGACGAATATGCTGTATTTAGTTGTCTTACGCAGGGCTCCTACCCAGACAAAGGGATGAATGATTGAGGTAGGACTCTTGGGAAGGGGTGAGCAAGGTTGGTGGAGGTCCACCACTTTTTGTTTTGCTTCCTTTGCATTTTTTGTTTGGTTGATTGTTTTTCTGGGTAAAGGGAGGATGTCAGGGTGGAACTTTTCTGGTTAGGATGGGTTTTTCCCTGATCTGAAGGGGAAAGAAAAATGCTTCAGATCTGCCTGATCTGAAGGAATGTGTTGTTTCCTATGTAATGGTTTGGATTCCTCTGTTACGATTGTTTTATGTAGGTAAAATAAATTTTATTTTGAAATTAAAGCAGTTGTTGGAGTGTTTTATCTAGGCTAGAGGAAAATCAGATCATCCTGTATCTGACGCAGAATGAGAACACAGTAGCTGTGCCCAGAAGGTGATCTGAGTCTTCTGATAAAGTAGCTGGGAGAGCAGGGTGGATGTCTACCAACAGCTGTATCAGGCCCTGAGGCAACAGCAGTAATTCTGCTTGGCAGAAGCACTGTAAAGATCAACTTTGCCAGCAACTGAAGCAGTAAGAACTGAGACTGCAGAGAAAACAGCAAGAAGACAGTGGAAGAAGACTATGTTTTCTGGCTCTTGAGAACGAAAGACCACAGTAAGCAAAGTTATATGAGGACTGTTATGTAATGGTCCACTGAACCTCGGCCTGAAGATAACCTAAAAGCCCTTTCTAAGGAGTCTTGAGGATTTGGCTGGAGTCTGGAAGTGGATTTGGTACAAGGGGGCCATTGCTGGTACAAGTTGGCCTGCTTTGGAAAGGAAGTGACTTGAATCTTGGTGGTAATCCAGCTCTTGGCTTGTGGTGGGCATGGATCCTGTCAGCTCTTTTGCTCTCCTCTCTGCTCCGTGAATAAGGACTTCACTGAACTGTTCCAGAGAAGACAGCGTGCAGTCTTTGGGCCCAGGTTTGGACGTTTAAATCCTTAGTGGCCTTTGTGAAATTAAACTGTAGCTCTGAGCTCTACTGCGCTGTAGGCCATGGTCACAAGGCTCCTGAAGTCACAAGGCCGTGGTCACAAGACTCCTGGGGCTGGAACTGAAGAAAATCAGGCTTAGCCCTGATGTCTGATACTGACAGTCTGAAACTGCAACAATATGCCACCTTATACCCTGTCTGCAATATGGGAGGTCTCACAAGCATCCACGGTCTCTCTGTCCTGCGGGTTACCACAAGGAAGGCAGCCCTTGGGTATACTGGCTGCCTTCCAGGGCAGAACAATGGGCTGCAAATAAGCACGACCCACTGCAGTCTGAAATTGGGTGGAAAAATGAGGACGGGAGATTTCCTTTGATCCTTTGTCCGAGGTTCCTGCCGTGGAGCTGCTATCAGTGTGCAACAAAGTCTGGACTGAATGAGTTTTGCTTTCTCTTTTGCCTATGGAAAATAAATTCTCAGCTAAATGGCAGCTTCCTTCCCAGAGAGATGGTGCAAGGCTGATGGCAGGTTATTGACAGAGGAAGCACGGCAGGTGTACTGCAGATAGATCGGTCACTTTCAGCTCTCCTGCAGGGAAACAGGTCTCTTCAGAGGAAATCTGTCTGTTGTGCAGCCAGCAGAAGCTAGGCAGCTAGTTCTGATGTATGTTCATTAACAGGCTGCAGAGAACCCAATTTAATTAACACCATGTGTGCTCCCACATGCTGTGCAGAAATCAATTCTAGATCCCCTGTGACTGGGGAACACAGGAAAAAGCACAGATTTTCCAGTTAATCTTGCGGCAGATGGTATGGTCCACCTACATTAGTTGCAAAGTCTGACTGGGGCATGGTCTCTTATACTGACTTTCCACTAATGTGTTGCATATAGTGTATGTATATCCAGCTCTTCGTGTATTAGAATGATGGTGAAAGTCTGGTATGTATTAGCATTTTGGCATTAACCTTTAGAACAAGTCTTCCAATGAAGGTATGATAATCACAATCATTAGAAAAGCAGGCTCTATCACAGTCTTGGGTGCAAAGAATCTGCCTGACTTTCCCATACCTTGGCTGTTAATTGGAGTTAACAGTTGGGAGTTCTGGACTGTGCTTCAGACTTACATATGTTGCTGTCAGCTTTGATGTGGTGACCTATACCACCACTTCATCAGCTGCACACCAAACTAGTGTGTTATAATCATTGAATTTCCTGTAGTGATGATCTCTTCCTTTTAAACTGGTCAGCTGCTCAATTGAGCAAGTGGAGACTAAGTTTCAGGGTATACCTTGGAGAGTTGGGCAATTCAAATTCTCTCACAAGTGAAGAACTTCAGAGGCATTCCTCTCACTAACCAAGTAAACTCTGTCATGAGATTTGGTGAGTAGTTTCAACAGTATGCATCTGGATTTTCTACTACATTGCTGCTCAGAAAATAGTCTTTTCCAGCAGACATCTCAGGGAATATAACAGTCAACTGCCTGCTTGGAGATCAATCTTTGTAAGGTAGAGTGCATCCTTCCTTACAATCCTGCACTCCAAAGCCTGAATTTCACTGTAAAGTTTATTTTTATGTAGATGTTTTTGAATGGGATTTCAAGGCAATGTTGTTGCATGACTATATATGCACTGCAATGTATTTGAACTGGATTTTTTTGTCACCCAAACAATTTTTTTTTATTATTTTTATTTTTTTTGTCAAACAATGGGGAACCAATTTCAATAAGAGAATAAGGCTTATATCCTAAACTACTTTCCACTTGAAGCTTGACTTTCAATCAACCATGCCTTTGCAAACTGTAAGCCATTGGGCTTGCAGTACCTATCTGGAACCCTGGGATTTAATTCCATGTGTTTACCTAGGTGTTTATGTCACCATTCTAGGAATATGTTTTATCTACTAAATACCTGCCTTCTCAGCAGCAAAGCTGCATCTCCAAGCTCACTCACCTTTGTCACCAGAGAAGTTTCCCCCAGACCCCTGTTCTCCTCTGGGAGAACAGTACCCAGAAGCTGGGGTGCCCAGCTGATGGGCTTGAGCAGGGTCCTAGCAGAAGGGGTGAAACACTGACGGGAGCTGTTTCCACAGAGATTCTACCAAAACCATCATGGTGCAAGAAGGCTTTCCATGAAATTCCTCTGCCCCAAACTGGAGCAGCTGCAGTGCCAGCTACTTTGATATTTAAAACTTTGTTTAATATTTAAAACAGAGCTGGTTTGAGAGTTGTAATGGAAGGTGGCTGTGGTTTCTACTTATCTAAGCTGGAAGGAAACCAGTTGGCATGAAGTTAGTCTCACTGTGTTTGTCAGATGTTCAGTGCTGTAACACAATCGTCACACCTGCTGATTTGCACCTTTTAATAAGACAGGGCTATATTTATACTAAGCGTAACTTTAAGATTTTAGACAATGTCAGAAAGTCATTGTCACCTCCTAGGGAAATTCATTCATCTTCTGTAAATCCTGTCTATGTCTACACTGAAAAGTCATTTTTCTTAGTAGTCAAAGTGCCTAGTATATGATAGATCGATATTAATGCCCTGTTGTATGTCATGGTTCCTAACATAAAGTGAGCTTTAGTAATGACTAAAATGCTTGGGTTGAATTTGGTCTGAATTCACACAAAGCAGCAGAAAGGAATGCTAGCTAACTTATGTTAAATTGGAAGTCTTGTTTCATGTTGTTAGCAGATGAGGTACCAGGGATGCAGGACAATTATTAGACTCACTCACTGAGTTTCTTCTTATTTCAGCTCTTCCACTTCTGTATTTTACATACATCTGTCTTACAGATTTCTTTGATGTTGCCTGCTCTTCAAATACTTAATTCAAAGGGGTCAGTCCCTTTTGCAGTTCTGCTACTAGTTGGCACAGTGTTATGTTTGTACTGGATGTATGAAGATATACAACAACAATCGACCCGCACACAAAAGGTTTTAGAGTCACTAAACTGTCAGAATGAGGTCTGAGAACAGGAATCCCTGTGTTTGGCTGTCACTAACTTGAAAGTACCTAGAAACATTTACTGGCTATACATGATATCCAACAAATATTGTAGAGTACGCCAACCTTCAGGGCAAGTCTTCCTGTGTACAGACTGCAAGCAGACTGCAGTCTTTGATGTACGTCATACTATCTCTAGTTTTAATGATAAAGACCATTTTAATAATGATTTTAGTGATAACCACGACTGAAATGAGATCTTGTGGCTCAGTCATGGCTGACTGTAACAAATAATAATGTCTCTGGTCTAATGATCTAATCTTAAACTCAATGAAACGATGAGGTTCCTTTGTCAAGTAAATGTGACTTAAAAAAAGAAAGAGAACAAAACAACTCTTTAAAAAAGGAACCTGCGAACAAAAGAGTATTTTTAAATCTTTTGTCTCAGGATGTCTTTCCTTCAAACGATGCTGACTGCATAATAGCACTGTGCAAGGCAGATATGATAATTGCTACTTCAGCATGTCTAGCAATAGAACAGCAAGAATGTCTTAAGCCTCTTCCTCTCCGTGAGTGAGCAAGTATCTGAAACAGAATCATTCTCTGCCTTAATGTTTCTTTTGGACTCTGTTTGGCTGACTTCAGTTTTGCCAACCCCAAAAATTAATATTTGGGAGGCTTCCCTCCTCTGGCCCTTAAATAAATCATTGGTTTGTCTGTTTGTTTATTTGTCTCCTTTTTAACTTCTTCTGCCCCGCTTTGAGCTCACAGAGGACGGTAGGTGTGTAATACCTAACACAGAGTTAGAGCAGGGAAGGCTTTCAACCACCATGGTCAGAGTTCCCTCTCCTCGAAAAGAAAAAAACACAGGCTTGGATCCAAAAAGGAAAAAGCCAGCTGGATTTTGAGATGGGCATTGTTCACATGCACAGGGAGAAGAAAATGCACCAGATGTAGTATCAAGTCAGAAGGCAGAAATCTTAGCTCAGGAACCAGAAATACGCTTCACTAATACTGCACTGGACCCAGGGCTTTCTTTCTGCAGGTGCCTACACCCACGCCAATTCCTCCTGCTGTAGGAACAGCTGAGGAGCACTGTGTATACAAGCTGTCCTGATGTGGGTCAAACACAAATTAGCTCATTAACCCTAACCTAATTCCTTCTGTCTTTGCAGTGAGAGTGTAGCCAACTGGTTGCTGACCCTATAGTGGGATGTGAAAGTGCTCTTCTCTGTAGAGCCTGGGCACCTGTGTTGTAAAAACACAGACTCTTATCAAACGATCTAAATAATCAGTAGCAGAATCAAAGCCACGGCCTGTTTTCTGCTGGAAGGCAGGTAGGCCACAGCCATGCAGTAGTTTGAGGAAATGGCCACCGTGCTGTGATTCTGAGACAAAGTAGATTTTTTTTCTCTGTCAAGTGAGAAAACAGCCTGCTATTTGCATTAGTGCTTAAAGCAAATGCAAGCAAATGCTTCTTGCACATCTGAACTGTGAAATACACATTACAGTTAGTCTCTGACGTTTCCATACTGGGCCTTTCTCAGTATTAATTCTCAGTATATCAAGATTAAGTATGTGGATCAACTGACATCAGCGTGTGAAATGAGAAGTGGAACACCTAAACGGCACTTGAGTGTCTGGGCTGTGATCCTCCCTTTCCACTGGTTCACTAGCAGCTGGGTGCAGGGCGACGTGTTACCACACAGTTGGTCAGGCACGTTCAAAAACACCAGGCCTTGCTGCTCCTTGGAGCAGGCTCATCCTCTGTCTTGCTGAGTTGCTGTCTTCTAACCGCCTTTTTATTTATTTTTTCCTTTTTTTTCCCGCCATCTTGCGGAATCTTTTGATCCATCTGCGCATCTTTTATAACTATCACATTAGTGGTTTTCCCCCGAGGCCTTGATTTGATAACTAATATGAGTCAACAATTTCACTTTTGTTTGTGTGTGTGCTTTTTTATCTTGCCTGGCTCTCTCACTGCTTGAAAACAAATTTCTTCAGTAAAGCCACATATCTTAATTAATTAACTGGGCTCTGGGCTGTAGGCTACAGTTTATGACCTTCGGAGAGGACATGGCATTTCAGTATAGCTATTTTCCAACAGACAATGATTGCTGCATTATGGACCCGGGCAATGCATCTGCTAGTGCGGGGAGGTGGCCTGTCCCTGGGGAGCTGCTGAGGGATGGGGAGGGAGGGAAGGAAAAAGATGGCCTGGGAATGGAGCCAGGAGATGAAGATGGGATCTTATTAATGATATCTTAAGTGTGGGAGACAGAGGGATTTGGCCAACCTCTTTTCAGTGGTTTGTGGGGACAGGACAAGGGGCAATGGCCACAAGATGGAGCACAGGAAGTTCCGCACACGCATGCGAAAGAACTTCTTCACGGTGAGGGTGACGGAGCACTGGAACAGGCTGCCCAGGGAGGTTGTGGAGGCTCCTTCTCTGGAGATATTCAAGGCCCGTCTGGACGCCTACCTGGGCACCCTGCTCTAGGGAACCTGCTTTGGCAGGGGGGTTGGACCCGATGATCTCTTGAGGTCCCTTCCTTCCAACCCCTACAATTTTGTGATTCTGTGATGTGCTTGTAAGGTTCCTTCTGGGTGAGGAGACAGCCAGCACCAATAAGTGTGGCTGAGGCAACACGCAGATTTTGAGAGCTGTTGGGAAAAGCCTTCTTCTCCTGTTGCCTCTGGTGTCCTTACTGAGGGGCACTGTTTTGGCTCTGTGGCTTGCAGCAGTCACAGACTTCTACTTCCTTTCTCAACCTGGCTGTCAGGAGCTCGTTTGCCCTCTGCATGCCATGTCCGCTGTTGCTCTCCAGCCAGCAGTCCCCCTGCACCCATTCAAACCAAAATGTGCTGTGCCGCATGGCTGCAGGGTGACCTCAGCCAGCTCCATGTAACAGAGGCACCTGCAGCAGCCCCCACCTGGTACTGGCAACTGTGCCACCTGGGTGGCCTTGCCTTGATCTACAAGCGCAGCAACAGGTTCTCATGTGAGCATCCTTTCTGTTTGTCAGTAAAAATGACAAATAGGGTTGTTTTCTTATAAGAAATTTCAGTAATATCTCCTATGACCAAAATGGTGTAACCTTTTCTATGGATGGGTCCTGCATGGTATGCTGTTCATGGATCAGAGACCTGACTGATGCTGGGTAACTCAGGGTTCACAACATCTAAAGGGATGCAAGATTATCTCTAGTATTCCCTCTTTCTTTCATAGAGTCATAGAATCACAGAATGACTTGGGTTGGAAGGGACCTTAAAGCCCATCTAATTCCAACCCCTGTGCCATGGGCAGGGACACCTCCCACCAGACCAGGCTGCCCAAAGCCCCATCCAGCCTGGCCTTGAACACCTCCAGGGATGGGGCATCCACAGCTTTTCTGGGCAACCTGTGCCAGGGCCTCACTACCCGTACAGTGAAGAATTTCTTCTTAATGTCTAATCTAAATCTCCCCTCTTTTAGGACCATTCCCCCTTATCCTATCGTTATCTACCTGAGTAGAGAGTCCTAATATGCCTTACCATCACCCTCCCAGGTGGGTGCAGTACTCAAACCATGGCTCTGCTGAACCTGGGGGCTTCTGTAGTTTTGTGGCCTCTGAGTTTGTCCAGAATGCCCAGACCCCTACTGAGCCCCAGCCCACTTAGTGGCAGTCATTGCTGGAGAAAGGAAGAGCACCCAAGGGGGGCAGGGTATTAAAAATGAGACTTCTTTTTAGAGTAACTGTGCACCTGGACTCCTTCCCGTCATGCATGTGCTCTTTCCAGTCATCCTCAGGCTGTCCTGGTTATGGAACCACAACTTTATCATTGACTGGCTTCCTTTTGGGATGCAACTGGGATCCTTCTGCTCCTCCTCAGTCAGGGGACACTTGGAGTCTGAGGGCAAGAGCCAGCCCCTGGGGCTGCCACCCCACCACAGGACACTGTATGGGGTGGTTCCCAGATCTCCCTCTGCCTGCCTTGATGGGACCCCTATGCTTTTCTTCTCAAGAAGGATGGGATCTTAGTCCCAGTGTAAATTACAGGGGTCTATATTGGCATCACTGTGCAGAACTGGTACCCTCTGTTTCTCGCCCTGAAGCTCTGTGAATGTCCGCATGCGACTTGCTGGTTCACAAAACTGGAGCTGAGACGGGCATATGGTTTGCTCCAAATCTGGCAGGGGAACAAGTGGAGAAAGCACTCTCTGCACCACATGCAGCCACAGAAAGCATCTTGTGATGCCATTTGATCTCTGTAATGCTCCAGCCACCTTTCAGCGTTTTGTAAAAGACATCTTGAATTATTTTACAATTGTGTTGTAGAATACATAGACTGCATTTTTTTATTCTCCACCATTCAAGACATACATAGACCATTCCTGGAAGGTCTTGAATCACTTGCACAACAACAACTATGACAAATTCAAGAGACGCTCCTTCCACAGGGTGGAAGCATGGGGTGGAGGTCCTGCAGTATCTGGTGAGCACCTGTGGCTTTTTTAAGTACTCCAGGGGAGGTTGAAACGATTGTGAGCGTGGGGTGGAATGTCTCTCAGCATTTGCCAGCACTATTGATGGTTCATAAAGGTTTTTCCTGGACTGTGGCTCCCATAATGGCTGCCTGCCTTGCCCAGTGAACCTCCACCAATTCACGTTTCCCCTTCACTTTCATATGTGTCTGAGGAAACAGAATTGCAAGGCAGACAGCTTACCATGGAAGAACAACTCAGATTTGGAGGCACATCTTGTGCATGCGCCCCTGCACTCTTTTTACCAAGACACCTCATTCTCAAGCAAAGGTTGAACTTACTGAAGAAGTTACTGAACTTACTGAAGAAGCCAGGATACTGCAAGTGACCGTTCTCGGCACAACATCATGCTGTGGCAAGCAGATCCACATCCCATACGAACCACTGTGCGTGCAGGTCCTCCACCAGTCTCATGACGCACCTGCAGCTGGACATAGGCCCACTGGAAGATGAAGCACCTGATTACCTGGACCTATGCGTGGTCCATGGTACAGGCAGATGTTGCTGGCTATATCTACTCGTGTGATACCTGTGCTTATGCCAAAAAGCCTCTGCAAAGATATGAGCCACTTCCTAATCCCAACCAGCCATGGCAGTTTGGGACCATGGATTTCACAGCAGCCTGTGCCCCTTACAGGAGAACATGGTTGTCCTAGTAGTGTAAAGTCACCTGGACGGGATGCTCTGTTTCCCTCAGGAAGCTGCTTACAGCCCCTTGGTCTGTCTGACTCTTTCTTCAGCATGTTTTTCAATTCCACACAGCATCATTATTGATCAGGGATCCCAGTCCATTGCCAGACTTGGGAAAGAGCTCATGGCTTTCCTCCAAGTGCAAGACCACCTCCCTTCCTCCTGCCACCCCCAAGTTAATGGGCAAAAGGAGGGGATAAAATTGATGCTTCAACAGCACTCCTGGTGTTAAAGTAACTTTCCCCAAGATCCCTGAGTGAGAAGTTGTAAGAAGTGGTGCATCTCCAAAATGGTTGGGACTGGAGCATGTGACTTACAAAGAAAGGCTGAGAGACTGTGTCTGTTCAAGACTTAAGAAAAGTCTAAAGGGGAGTTGTTCGTGTCTACATCTACCTGATCAGAGAATACAGAGAAGACAGAAGACCTTGTCTGATTAGATCTTCTGTGAGCAGGTGCACAGATAACCTTTAAAGTCCTTTCCTTGTATGTTTCTATGGCTGGTGGGAATACTAGACTAAATTAAATAGCTGTGAAAGTCGTCTGATTTGTGAATAGTTTTAAAGGTATCAGCCTTGGAGAGTTTAGGGAGAAAACATAACATTTAATTGAATTTCTCTTTTGTGCAGCCTAAGATGCAAACTTTCATTGTACAAGCCTCTTCTTTTGCTGAAGGCTCATCTTATTTGTAAGATGCTGCCTCAGCATCTGTTTTTCACCATGTGAGCACACTGTGGAGTGACAAAGAGATGGGCCAAAGCTGCAGTGTCAGAGTGGGAAGGAAGGAAGGGAAGGCTTAACTTTAGCTAGGTTTTGATGGAGGACAAGCATGGAAGATTAAAGGGCAGTGAAAAAGGTGATGGCTGGCCTGTTGACTGTAAGGGAACAAAGGGATTGTGATTAGGAAAAAGGTCACTAGACTGGCAACTGCAAAAGAAGTGAGACTCAAAGCCAGAGAGAAAACGCATAGGTCAGCACGGGGTGATGAGAAGGGGTGATTCTGAGATTAAAAAGTGCTCACCATCCAGGGGTGGCGGAATTTGGCCTCAAGAGAAAAGGTATCACAGGGAATAGGCTGGCCACTGTCTCTAACAGGGCGGAAGAAATTAGTGTTGCTTTTTTTTTTTTTTAAATTAAGGTTTTTTGCCAGGTACAAAATTGGCACAAGAAAATGTCACCCAATCACTGCACACAAACAAAATGCCACGGTACTAAGCGACTTCATTTTTAAAGGTTATGGCACGCTGGTTCTCATATCCCATATTTCAGTTAACTAATATAAAGTGTCTCCTTTATTACCTTTTCTTTAAAATAAGGAAGGTAAGCATGTCCCTTAGGATAAGACACTTCAGATCTTAATGTCTAAAACAGATGGAGGAACTAAACAGATATGAAAATGACAGCATAAAAAATCCTAGTACAAGCACTTTCTAAGTAAATCATCACTTCATTGAGATGAAAACATTTACTAGCTTCAGATTAAGTTGTTTTTTTGATGCTGATCAGCGCCTTTGTCTCAAAATGTCTAACCTTGCCTTCATTTTATCTGGGTATGTGGTTAAATACCTGGTTGAACTGAGATCTCTGAATCACTCGCCACACATTCCTGTGCTATGCCTTTCTCTAAGAGCTGAAATGCTTGGGAAAAGTAGAGTAAAACAATGTTTCTGCCAAAAGTCTATCCCTTTCAAGAGATTAGAGTTTTGTTGGACACTCCCACCATTAGAAAACGATCGGTGAAATAGCAGAGAAAATTTGATGCAATGCTCTCTCTTTTCGGCATGCCTTGGTTTTGTTGCTCATTGTGCACGTTCCTCCCACAACGTGGAGCTCTCTCACCAGGGAAATGGGAGGATGGGCTGCCAAATCCCAGACTTGCACTGAAGAGCAGTGCTATGCAAAATTCTTGGGCAGTGGGCCATCGCTTGGGAAGGGAGGGTGGTTAATGAAGAGGAAAGCATCTGTGCTATATTTGGTGACTTTGTCTAATGCCTTAAATGATTTTCTCTTCACTTAGTGAAGGAAATCTAATGTTTAAGGTAAGCAATCAGCTGCAAATCATCAGGTGAATATGTCCAGCTTTCAAGTTAGTTGCAGCCCTTCATCTGCGGGGTCTCCTTCCCTTCCTCACACAGCACTGAATGCAGTTTTATCAATATTTGTCAATTACTCACGGGCAAGATGTCAGAAAGTTCAGCAGCTCAAAGACAAAGGCAGCTCTTGCGAGATATGCAAGAAATAGGTTCCTAAGTGCATACCTGAGAGGAACGGTTAACATTTCTTTATGGAAGATAACTTATTTGAAATCCTTAGGAGCTAAGAACTGACCCCAAATCCTGACAAATCTCATTGTAAGCCATTCAGAATGGCTTACATATGCCAGCATCTGTGTCTGTACTGCATGGTTCAACATTCCTGAACAGGCTGGTTACAACAGTGTGTGGCTTTCCACCCCTCCTTTATGGCAAAGAAAGGGAAATGTATCTGACAGATTTTGGATGTTTACAAGTCTTGATATATTTTAATCCTGTGCTATGTGGCTACGAAAGTGGAGAATGCTAGTATGAGTTTGAAGCATTATCCCCGTGACAGAATTATTTTTAACTTGCCTAAGCTTCAGTGAGGGGATATTGCACATTGTATACCTACTAAAAAGTCGTGTCTGTGGGCAGCACGGAGAAGAGCTGCCTGTTTGCCTTCTCCCCAGCTGTGGAGCTTCAGTGATGCTGAACCTTGCGGAAGGGAGAGGGACCACAGTCCCTGAGGAAGGACCAGCACAAGGTACTTGCCGGCAAAGCACGGAGGAGAGCAGTCAGCAAGAGAGGAACAAGTACAAAGCGGGGAGAAACTCTGGCCAAAACGGGGAACCTGTCTCTGCAGAAAGCAGGCCCACAGACATGTTTCAGAGGCCATGTGGAAGAGTTTTCGCGAAGTCTTCTCTGTGTCCCTCTGTGCTTGATTTACACAAAAAGTGACCGTGAAGTGCTTTTAGACTGCAGAAAAACGGGGGTCTACAACACCACTGTTCAAAGGCCACATTTTCAAACCTTATGAATACGGCTCTCCCAGAAGATCTGAGCCTTCTCGTTTACTATTATAACACACAAAGTTTGCATGGAAGCCCTTTGGCATGTTTTTACTTCAGGAGAAAGGGAGGAAGGAGGAAAATCCGGTGCTGCCGCTGGCTGACTCATGGTCCCCTGAGCCGTGGAGAAAGGTGTAGCCTCCAAACAGTGTGCAAGATGCTCATGGTCTAGTCTGTGAAAAAAAAAAAAGAAAAAAAAAGAAAAAAAATCAACTATGCAATCTTTCATACAATTGCTAAGATGTATACGAGGTAAATACTTTTTACATTCTGGTATCTGTGGAATGATTCACTTTGGCTCAAATCTTTCACTTCTGGTCTCAATACAATGGGGACTCAGTTAAGAGTAGTGGGTTGCATTTTCAAAAACAGATTCCTGTACTGAGAATTTAACAACATGCAATATTACTGCAATGCTTTTTCTGCCTTAGAAAAAACTTAAAAGAAGATCTGTATTGTTACAGAGATAAGGTTCAAAGCTTTAATACATCAGACAGAAGACAGAAGCAAATACATATAATTCTTATAGTATTAACCTAAGTGCAAATACATGTGTAGCCTGCTCTCCCTTAAGCCTGAAGGAAAGTTTTAAAACAAGGAAGCCTCAGATGGGAATCCCCGTTCCCCAGGCTCCCTGCGAGCCCTTCCCTGAAGTCTGGAGCATCAGCAGTAGGAAGGAGACTGGAGGCTAAAGGCAGGCAGATGTTATTAGATGATAATTAATCATCCCTATGCTGCTCAAGGATTCTTGGCTGCCGGTAACTGTAGAAGC
Organism: Anser cygnoides; assembly: GCF_040182565.1. Taxonomy (NCBI): domain Eukaryota; kingdom Metazoa; phylum Chordata; class Aves; order Anseriformes; family Anatidae; genus Anser; species Anser cygnoides. Next base: position 139,957,171 of record NC_089873.1, read on the forward strand.
TGAACTATTTTCTGGAGCACTCGCTTGCCTATTGAGGAGCAAGATTTGCGGGAGGTTTGCTTTTAGTAAAAAAAATCAGCGGATGTGGCTGAGGACATCGGACATGTGTTTGAGCGGCAGGGCCTATCTATAGCAGGAGCTAAAAACAGCACGGGCAGGTGAGTCCCCGACAGCGCAGCGTGGTGCAGCCGCCCTGCCAGAAGGGCAGCCGGCTATGGCCCTCGCTGCTTCTTGTGGGCAGGGAGCAGTCAGAAACGTACATCCCTAATAGCCCTGGCTTCCTCGGGATCCCTGGGAAAAGTAAAGCTGGAGGATAATCCCTGTTAGCACAGGCAGGAGTCCTTTGCCTGTCCCTCACAAATACTCTTTCCCCCACCCCGATCCAGTTCCTGACTGGATTCCAGGTGGAAGAGTTGAAGATGAGACCTAGCTGGCCCTGAAGCATAAAGTAAAAAGGGAAAATGTTTGTATAACTCCTTTTTCCCTCAAATTCCAGGTACAAACAGAAGTTGAATTCTTTTTTGCTAGAATAACTAACTCCCTTCTTTTCTGGACTGGAAAAGGAGCTGGTAGTCTCTGAGAACACAGAGGTAAAAATGAACTCATCCCCCAATTTTAGTGAGACTAATGCTGACAGAGGCACTGAATCACTTGTTTTCCTGCTCGCAGTGGTATCGTACGTATAAATCAATAATTATAATTCTTGGCTTGATCTCTGGTGTGATGAAGTTGGAACAATATCTGATGTTGCTGAAAATGTGCCGCATTAAAGCAGCAGCTGTAAAGTCAAAGAGTGTGCACGAGACGCAGCTGGGGGGCAGCTGGTGGGGAACAAAGGCCAAGTGCTGGCCTCTGCTGTGCCCCTTCAAAAAGAAGGAGGCTAAAACCCATCACCAATTACAGGTCAGAGAACGAGGCACCTTCCTCCCTTTCTGGGAATAAAGGCTGGTCAGTCAGCTCCAGAGAGTTTGGGGGCAAATGTACGCCACTGGTAGGGATGTGCTATGGTGCTAGTCAGTCAGAGGAGCAGCAGGCAAGATCTTGAGCTTTCTGGCTGTTATACCAAAAGTGGATCCAGCCATTTCCCCAATCAAAGGTTCAAGATAATTTTGAGTGTTATTAAGAATACTTAATCTACTACAAAACATGATTTTAGGCTGAGGCTAACAAATATTAGGACAATACCCAGTGTGAATATTGCAATCTCAAAGTGCTGTTCCTTTTTGATTAACTCCTGAAGGCTGCTGCAGGAATAGCTGCAGGTAAGTGGCTAGGAAAACACGAGCAATAGCTAGGTTTAAAATCAGAGGTTGCAGAACTCCCCAAACAATCCCAAATAAATTCATACTTCTGAAAAGCACGATAAAGAAATAAAAGCAGGAGGACAAGATGGGATATGACTTAAATTTGCTTCATTAGAGAGACACATGATACTGGCACCTGTCCAGACATGTAGTTTAGAGAGGCTGAAAGAAAATATTAAGAAATAAATCAGACTGAAGTATAGATGCGTTGGTGTCCTGAGAGTGTGTAAGGGATTCTGGAAAGATGATGGGCAGGGGAAATAGGCAGAGCTTCTGACATTATGAAAGAAAAATTAAACCCATTCTTCATTGTCTGTGATTAAGAGTACAAATCTAAGCTATGCTGGAAAACGGGTGCAGTTGAATCTATTAGCCCTGTCTCTATTCAGTAGGTAAGGCACTTTCCTGCCTATTTATTATGCAAATAAATCTGGGAGTACTGTGAAAATTAAAGAAAAAATGGTTGTTAATGTTGGTCTGGCCTTAGGACACCTCACCTACCCTTTTTGGATAATTAGTTTTGTTGGATTGACATTGATCCTGGGAAAAATAACAGGGGGAAAAACTGATACAGCATTACACTACAGAAGTGTTAAAAGGGAAGGGATCAATATAAGATTTGGAAAGCTTCCTTGTTAAGCAAAACAGATCTTTGTCTTTGCTGACATGACAAATCTGATAAAAGTAATCGTATATGTTTAATAAACTTAGCTTTCCTAAGATGTTTGACTTTGTTATGACCAGAAAATACTTCTGTACAGCATTAGACAAGTACATACCAGGTAAAAATAACTGTGGTGCAGCTGAGAGATATCAAGATCACTAACGTACACTAATTCAGCTGTCCTTGTGGAGTCACTGAATAGACGTGCTCCCAGTGGGGCTCTGCGCTGTTCCCACAGGGCAGGTAATGAAGGCAAAATGCCCTGCTCTCACCATTCAGAGAAACCTGCACCGTCAGGTAATCTGGGTTTTGTCAAATTTGGCCAAAGAGAAAGGACGGCCAATTACCACTTGCAGGATGGGGGTGGGAGCTGGGGAAGAAGAGGAAGGGGAGGTATATCTTCAAAGGCAACTTGCTGTGAGCAGGATTAGGCACCTTAGTGGACAAGCACCTGCACATGCAATCTTGGTATGCCAGAGTAAAGAGGAGTTATGGAAGTAGGTAATGGGAGACAAAATAGCATCTCTGTATGAGGCCCTGCATATAGCATACTGAAACGGGATGCGTAGTTCTGCTCATAATGTTTTAAAAGCATGATGAAAAGCTTGTGATGTATCTTGTAAATTACTTGAGAGATAAAAGAAAATGTCCGAGACTGAACAACTTCAATAGCTTAGTTTCCATCTCAGCAGGCAATCAAGGGGTGATTTGTTCAAAACCAACATTCCCTTCCTCCATGGGGAGGAGGTACTGGTGTTTTTCAGTTCAGTGGGGAAAAACAAAACAAAACAAAACGACAACAACAACAAAAACAAAAGCACAGCAAGACTGAATAGTTCCTAGTTAGAAAGAAGAGCATGTCTTTGATTTTGCTTAGCAGTGGTGATGAACTGCTGAGCGAACTCCCAAGGGCAGTAATGGAAGAACTGTTCAGGGAGCAGCAGCCATGAACAGCTCCGTAAAGGAAGGGGAGCCGGGTGTGCCAGCAGGACAGGCAGGGTGGTCACCTTACTGACAAGGGGTGCAGTCCCACGTTAGGGTGACCAGGTTTATCCAACAGTCCAGATCACCGGACAAGTCCATAGCGGTGAGTCAGGTCTGAGGTCAAGCCTGGAAGTCAAGACAAATTCAGGGTGGGTACCTGATTTCAACATGTCAGATATTGTGGAACTGCTGTGAAGCTTAGACCGAAGGTGTCACCAAGAAATCGCCTCCTTTGAGGGGTTTATTACAGTTCTGATCAAAGGCTGGACAGCTGCAATACAGATTAGCCCGAAGCCCAAGCAGCCAAATCCCAGGAGCTGGGGGAGGATTCCCCTTATAGATCTTTGTCTTTTGATGGCTTCACATTTAGGGTTCATATTTTATGTCATCCACATTCGATCCCCAATAAAATAAAATAAATAATAAATAAATTATATTTAAAATTTTACAGCCTATGCTATACTGAAGAATAGACTGGGGGATATAATCTGAAATTATGGCCATGGCCCTTTCTATTAAAAAAACAAAAGGTGAATATTTCAGCTGCTTTTTTTTTTTTTTTTTTTTCTATCATGGTGAGGCCTAAGAACTCTTATATAAGAAGGGCATTGAATCAATCACTTAAGTGGGGTCCCCATCCCCAGACCTCTTACATGCTTGAAGTTAAGGAAGGCTTTTGTGATTATAGTGGAAACATCCTGGTTTCATCACAATGGGAAGCCCCTCAGTGTCTTAGAAATTAACAGGCCTTTAGCAATTTATATCTATTTCATATATTTTTCTTTTAACTACTGCAGTGTAATTCCACCTCTAAATATATAGGTAAGGTTCTGGAAATAAGAATCTGATTACTTGTAATGTGTCCAGCTGTTGCTGCAGCTCCTAACATCTTTCTTCTGTCCAGCCGCGGTAGAGCAGGCAATAACCACTCTCTCCTGTCCTTGATCTCTGCAATGCCCGGGGTCGAGCGAAGTGGATGAGTTCCAAAATACGCAAAGCTGTTAACCCCAGTTGTTGAGCAGTTTCAAATGCAATGGTTGCATAAATCTCTGGCACTTCTCCCAGGCATCGATCCTGTACTCCAATAAGCCTATTTGAGAGCCGGAGAGGGTTTTTTTTCAAGTTCATTGAGATCATCTGGGATTTTTCTCAGAATATTTTTGCACACTGTGATAACATGGTGTGCTTAAAACTTGTAGCAGTCCAGATGTGGTCTCGGACTCGGCCATCTGGCTGCTGCAGCTCAGAAATCTTTAATTGATTCTTGTCAAAGTGCTCTGGAGGTCATTCATCTGCTTACGCAGTGTACTGTAAATGCTGGTGAATGTTTTTAGCGATCTAAGTAATTTATGAGAGGTTCTGTTCAAAATATGCGGCGGTAAAACTGTTCCAGACTTAGCCATGACACAGCAGTACCTGCAGGATGGGAGATGCAGTGTTTGAATGATGTGATTTGTGAAGGCAAGGTCTATAAGCACCTCTTCCAAGTAGGTAGTGGTCAAACAGCTGGCTACCATCCAGCTTTTCCTGCAGGAGTTTTGGCCGTGCTGTTTAGTTCCAATTTTCAGTTTTCCTTTGTGCTATTTCGATGGTCACTGCACTGAAACTGCTCTTCTGTACTTTTCTTAGCTTTGTTGGTACACTCTGGTAATACATCAGCTTCTGAATGTATTTCAGAATAAATGTTTACATTAATGTTTGCAAAACAAAATAGGAAAAAAAAATAGACACTTTCTAGTTTGGAACTGCACCATATTGAAAGAAAAAAATCATACAGAAATTGACCGATAGATTTGAAGTCCACAACAAAGTGCTATACATGATGATAATAGTAAATAGTGATGATAATAGTAAAGCTTGTGTGGTCTGCATAGCGTTCAAAAAGACTTAGCTGAAAAACAGAAGATCAGGACTGCTCAAGAATTGTGATCTTTAACTTATGGGGGAATTCTGTTATAAACTTAAGATGGCTATGCAAGATGCTTTCGTTATAAATGGTGCTGATCAGTCCAAAAAATGGGTTGTTTGCTGCTTTATTTACCAGTCGGCTTGTGAATGGAGATTAACTGTAGACCATTTGTCATTTGTTCTTATGCAAGGAGTAGATGTGTCAAGGAAATTCATGGGGTACTGCTGACAGCTAACTTTGAATGTAATATTTGTGTAACACAGACAAAAATGCCTTAACATGTAAAATCATATTTACTCTGTATCACCGGCAGAGTTCTGAAACAAGGCTCTGAAAGCCTAAATAGCAGAGCTGTACTAATACATGCAAAACAACTTTCATTCGCAGAGTTAGTTGTTTTGTACTCTTTCCATTCCTCTTCTTCTTTATTTTGCTGTTGTACTATTTTAGACATATTAAAATTAGTGAAGTGTTAATTTTTATTGCTGTTATAGGATGGACATTTAATGCTTTAAGGGTTAATTCTGACTTAATTTAGCCCAGCAGCAGCCCTTTCCAGATAAATGAATCTAACAAGACTGTCATTTAGATTTAATATCAGGAGCTATTTGCCAGTGAAGTAAGGCAAAGCATTACTCAGGGTCTATCCAAATTGTTTGTCTTCATGATCGCTGTAATCTAAAATACATCCAAATTACCAGAGAATAGTTTAGTAATACAAAAGGAGCTGTAGAAGAACCGGGGCTAAAATTCTTTTTTTTTTTTTTTTGTATTAGAGCAGTGAAATATTAAAGCTACATCAATGCCCTTGTCACTACTAAAATTTCACTTGAACAGAGTGTAGTGTCAGCAATCAGCAAATCTTTGCTGTATGCAGAGGCATCAGTGATGTGTTAGCTGCTGAAATGGTATCTGTTAGTATAAATGCAAATCTTCAAAACTTCTGCCCTTAATTAGTTTTTACCACTCAAAGTATCATCTGTGAAGCCACTTATGCCACTTAGGCTTGTTAGCTGAAGGTCATTGATCTTATAAAGAGATAAGATGTTGGCTGCTGTTGGCTGCATTGACCTCTGTCAGGCACGTCAACTTGCAGCTAAGTGTGTAACTCTTCCACAGAACAGCAAAGGATGCTAAAATCAGATCTAAAGTACAAGTTCATTCAAAATGATGATGATAATTAAAACTTGCACTGATTTCTGAGCCTGTATATGTATGTGCAGCACCTCCTACCTTACTATTCTTGTTTTCAGTAGGGGATTGACAGAGAGGTGAGGATATTACCTCAGCATTGTCTCCGCTACTCCAGACAATCTGTAAAGGCTGAAAAATCAGGGCACGAGTGGGTCGATGTGCAGCACCATGGGTGTGGGTAGGCCTTTTTAACTCTTGCCTTTTGCTTCCAGTTCAGTCCATTTGCCTTCACCCCACGACAGCTAAGCTTCATATCAACTTCTCTGAGCTGTGGTGTTTTTTCCCCACTGTGCCGTATGGTGGAGGAACGCCCTGAACTTCACAGCAGGACCTAAGGGGACGTTATCTTCTTGGACTGTGGTCTGAGCAACTCCTGTGTCTGCTACCCAGGAGGACAAATAGCAGGAAATTACTATTAATTTCACAGTTAATGAATAACGCAAATAGACACCAGGCTCTTTGCAGCCTCCTTTTGTATCCAAAGACAGAATGAAGCAAATAAGTAGGATAACTGCAAGGAACAAGCTGCACTGCTGTGGCTATAGGATTAAAGGATGTGATTTTTCCCCAAGAGGATCCCAAGTGGAGCGAGTAACTGCTTTGTTATCCAGGCTGTCATCTTGTATTTTGGAATTAATTTTTCCTAACTTGCTTTTTAGGTACATATGAAATACTTTATCCTAGCTTGTTATTTTGCTATTAAACAATGAAAACTTACCGTGAGAAGAAGCAATGCACTTGTGTTGCTATTTTTGCTGTGGTGGCGTGGGTTAATAAAATTTGTTTAAACTTGGGTAGCATAAACTCTCTGCTGGAAAACTATTCTGATGCTTCAGGGAAGATTTAGTGACAGTTTTGAGCTACCAATTTCTGACCAGAAAATTCTACTGTGAAACAAACAAACACATAAAATGTGAACTACGTCTAGTTTGTAATTTCCTGTGAGTAAGCCAGGTCTAACATAATGTAACAGGACTGGCATAGCTGGAGTGAGTGGAGATGATTTATTAACAGAATTGATTGTAGAAATGAGATTGGAGTCCTGTGACCTTCCTTCTTTAAACAAACAAACAAATAAAAAAATGCCTATTTTTTCTTAAAGGTCACTGAGAGAGCCACGTCAGGATTTTACTCTCAACACCATCAGTGTAATTCCGTTCTTTCAGCCTGACACTCTTGCTCCACAACTCACTTCGCCATCTTTCTTTACTGTGGATGAGATGCCTGCATTTCTGAGTGTGATTCCTCCATCTTGCTGAGGGTGGAATGAGCGGCATTTGAGGTGTTTATTCCTTGCCACTGGCAGTAGATGTAGTCCAAGGAACTAGCCTAGAACAGCTGATACTAGCCTCAGTCAATGCTGTATTTTAAAATAGCATAAGTGGGAGAAGTATTGAGGGTCACTGATTATAATAAAAAGAGTATGCTCTGCAGGGTTGTTTCTGATAGTTTTCTATTTTAGATGTGCAATCCTGGTGACCCCCCTCCAATTACATCTAGTATGTACCACTGTAAATCAGTTATATCTGATTTACTCGACATCAAACTTTGTGCCTGCCATTGTATTGCCCAGATAAGAAGTAAAGGCAACCACAGATTTCAGATGGGACTGGGAGCTGCCTGTTCTCAAAACAGGAAGGAAGCTTGAGTAACTCATAAAAGTCAAGGGATCTTTTCACCTACAAAAAGTTATTTATTAATAACATATCGATAAAAAACTTCATTGATGTCAGCCTCAGAACTAGCTTGTTTTAAATGTGCCAGGCTGTAAACTAGATTTACCTTTTGGATCTGGTTTCAAGCATAGTATATTAGCTCCAAAGACAGCTCCCATTTTCTCAGCTCCTCTTGAGGCTATGTTAATAAATACCACTATAAAAGAGAAAAGAGGATATAGAAGTGAAAAGAATTTAGATGCCATCAGTAATGGAGAAAGGTTGATGGTATGAGTGGAAAAGGCTAAAAACTTTATAAAACATTGATATCTCAAATGTATTATGTTGAAAGCTAGAATCCATCTGGGACAGATATAGGAACAAGAATCACACTCTTTCGGGGGAGGAGTGTGGGGGGGAAGATCTGCCTTCATTGTTTTAAAATGCATGTGGGGCCAAAACTACATGCATATAGTAGGGGCTGTTGTGTGAGGGGCAGAGATCCTATAGGAGAAGGTCCCTAAACTTTACGATAAAGCTGGAGTCTTACCATCACAGCACAGACATCACAGCTTTACATCATACCAGTCAGTCAACTTTATAGAAAAGGTTTCATAAATGTTTATTAAAATCTTATTTACTGTCTGCAAATGGACTAGAAATTCAAAATTGGTAGGGAAGAGAAGATTCATAACAGCTCATTTCCCAGTGTTGCAGTTTTCATGGCTATAATATTCTTCAAAGTGTTATGAACAAGGTAAGATGAAAAAGACTTTCAAGGTCTAATTTTTCAAAAATACTGATCATTGAGATGATGCAGTAACAGAGTGTAGAGACAAAACTGTGATCAGGTTGAGAAATAAGAAAAAACTACTGCTCTGAAGAAAGCATTAAGAGCTGGGTACAACCACTATATAGGACTTAGCAGTGTTAATGCTCTCATCCCAAAGCAGAAGAAAACCAGGTGTGAATGCTGTTGGTTGCAACACTTGGTTGTGTTTGCTCCGAACATAAAATACCACAAATGCAACAGAGGCTAGTGTAGGAACAAGCCGAAGCACACACTGTCTTGGTGGACTGTTTTCCTTCCTATTTGAACTAATTACTTCATTTTAGACCATTCACGCTGTTGGCATCCCCTTAGGGTGCAAACCACATTAGCATGTCTGAAATATCATGTGATTCTCCTTCAAGGATAAAATACTTTCTGAAATTGTAATAAATGCTGTGGGATTGGAAAAACAGACTAGAAGGAACAAAGTCTCCCTTTATAATTGGAACATTAGAGAAACACAACAGAGATTGTCCACGACCGTTCGTATACATCTGAGGAAAGGGAGTTGTGTTCGGTTTCCTGATTCATAAGCCAAGTAGATTGCTGGTGCTTTGGGTTCATATTCATTTTATGTATTAAGGACAGACCCAATAAGTTGTCCTGATTCTCTTCCCTCCTGCCCCCCAACCTGGGCTTGTGCTTTGACCAACCTGTCCTTGACCTTTCTATTTGGCTGTTAATACCTCACCCAACACCAGGCAGCAAGGACAAAACATGGCATAAGTCCAACTCAAACACTTTTTTAAGTAAGTTTTTTTTTTTTTCCTTATGAAGCATTTTTGTATGGAAGGATACCATATGGCTCTAGGTTAACAAACCCTTTATAGAAATACTGCTTCCTTTCCTGTTTAAATGAGTAAAGATTCCCATCAGCATTCATAAAGTGTTTCCCTATATATTAAGCAATGTAAAAAAGCTAAAGTGTTTTTGGCCACCTTCCAAGCATTAGGAGAAACTCAATACTTGGTAGTTTCTAAATGGAAAGAATTAAAATTAGCATCATGCTGTCTTCTTATATTGTAGGAGATTTTTCTCATGCTTTGATTATTGGCTAAAGGATACCGTTCCTCTCTTTGTCTAGTAAAATTTCATCCTTCTGCATCCACCTACACTATCTAAAGGGCATAGATTAAAAAAGTCTAGATCTTTAAGAGATCTAGTGCTTTTCTCATTTTGCCAAATAATTTCCATTTTGTTCCTAAGTCCTCTGCAATGAACTATGCATTCTAATTTGGAGGGGGAGGGAGCAACATTTTTGTTTATCTGCTTAAACTCAAAATTCAAAATGTCCTTGCAGTTCAAAATGCACGCTAAACATCCCTCCATCACGTTACGTGATTGTGAAGCATGTTGCAGTGCCCACTGATGGGTTATTTTCTAAATGCTAACTGGGCAACTAGCCTCCTGTCAGACAGAATAGGTTCAAATACTGATAATATATTTGCATATATAGACTATATATACTGATAATCTATTTGCATAATACAGACTCCTTCTGCCCTCAATATATAGGTCAGTATAATAGTGAGGTTATATTTCGATTTCTAGCATTTCTAGCATAACTGTAGCATTGTCTTGATGTTTTGGTGGATTTTAAAATTTTACCTTGATGATTTTACAGATCTAATTTTTGTGGGTGAACTGTTTTATGAGCACAGCTTAGTACTGTAATCTTTAGGTCCCATAATAGATGGCATTATTAGCAAATCTTATTTCCTGTATAGAATATTCCTGTAACTGAGAATCCCTTTTAAATTCAAACATATCCTGCTTGGCTTTAAGTAATTAATTGTATTTAATATGAAAATGATACAGAGCTTATGGAGGTTGCTAATTTTAGTGCATGGAATGCATATATTTCCTATCTGAATTTCTGACCTGTCCTTTGCTGTATACCAGATACTTTTCGTTTTCATAGGTCTGTAATGGATATCTGAGTATTTATGCAGTATTTATTTCCAAAGTCTTCTGAAGATCTGCTTAACGAGCATATTCAAGCTGTCATTTCCAAAGCTACTTTGCGAGTCAGAGAACAACATCCATCTCGAAGATTTTATGAAATAATTATTTTGAATTTATAATTGAAAGAAATATAAGGAAAGAATTAATTTATTATTGTTGTTGAGTTCAGAGATGCAAATCAGATCAGACTGGTTTGGGCTGTAAAGCAAGAGTCTTCCTGGACAGAAAAACTGGGGCTGGCCTGGGGAAGCAAAACAATCCTTTTTCTCTGTAATGGAAGACGCTACCTCGAGAATGAACTGTTGGGATATCATTTTTCTGGGAGACCAGAAACACTCGTGGTTGGCATTGGATGAGCAAAATAAAGGGTAGATGAGGCTGAATTTTGAGCTTACTGAAGTCAATGAAACTTTACTGCTTGCTTTAACAAGGACAGGACTTACCCTCATTTTAAAAATAATTAACTATGCAAAATGTAATTAACAACAGAGTCTAATTAGCTACCTTTGCAAAGTGTGGTTTTATTGTGACAGGTTTTAGTTGCTATGTCCTTCATTTTTCTTAACACTGTGAATTGCTTTTCCAACACCACCTCTGCAATTGAGCTGTGTCAGCTGTACAATGTGCTGTGACTCACAGGTCGAAGACTCCACAAAGAAAAACTGTCACGAGAGAAGGACTTGTTGAAGCTCTGTGTGTAAGCAATATTCGTCATTTAAGATCAGGGCTAAGAAAAAGGAGGGGCAGGGTTAACCTAATTCTGTTTAATATTGGAACAATACAGTTTCCAAGCTCAAATGGGTATGTGTCACTGCCTAATAAAGGTAGGAGTGAAATCATCTTGGAAGTGTGGATGAATGTGAAGGCTTTGGGTTAGAATAAAGATATGTCAGAGAAAAAGATGAGAAACAGCAGGGCTGTGACCACTGCAGGTGAGAAAGGACCAGAAAGCCATGCATGGAGGAAGAAGATGTTTCATTGTCCTGAAGAGGCTTAAGGAAAGAGGGTTGGGATATTGATGGCAAGAGGTTTGGGGTTTTGAACAAAAAAGCTGCTTCCTTTGTTTGGTTGTTCTGCTTATGTAAGTATATATTTTTTCCAGTAATTAAAATGGCTAGGAGAAAGCATCATTATGACTATTTAGAAATACTGGTGTGTGGGGGAAGGAGGAGAATCCTTTTATGTCCTTACTCTGTCCTGTTTTCCCTCTGAAGAAAGCACTGGTGTGGAATAATATGTACTGACCAATGTGAACTGACGGCATTCATTGCAAATAATGTAATAAAGAAGTAATGGGCCTCATTATGATCTTTTAATTGCATAAAACTGAAATTTTGGCCAACAGTTCAGTTCAGAGTGTCTTAAAATAAAAAAAGCTACTTGTAAAATTTTCTCACTTTCTTTGGGAAAGCCTTCATCACAGAGAATTAGCCAGGAAATTCTTTGTGACCTGTTTTAAGCCCAGAGTGGACTGGATTTTGTATTTTGTGGATGATAACACACAAAGACTTCTAACTCAGTGGGAGAGCTCAACACAAATGGCTCTTGAAAAAAATTACAAACAAAAAAAGCCATTGTCTCGCCGTGAACAGTTGGGCACTGCTCTTACAGAGATGGTTTTGTGTCCCTTTCACATGAGTAACAATTATTGAGAGAAAATGAGAGAAAAGGAATGTCCCACATTTTGCTGCTGTTAGAACAAGAACAGACTCCCTAGAGCTCATACATTTAAAATAATTATTAATTAGTAAAGATTTGACCGTTATACCTAGAACGCCTGCGGGTAGGGCAGGGTACTGGTTATATGTAAACATATTCTTTAATATTTGAGGTCCTTTATGAATAAAAAAGTTTATTCTCATCTTTTGTTCATTGGTTGTTAAGGTTTTGGATTTAGTCACTTGAGAATGCAATTGTCTCATTTTTTGTGACTGATCTTGTCATTGCTTATGATCTCATTGGCACAGGTGAAATAAAAACAAATATTGTGCTGCCTAGATTGTTCAGAGACACTTCTTTTCCTTCTGTCTGTTCTGCTTTAGATTATTAGTATTAGTATTAGTTTATTCAGTTAGTTTCTGTTCTTCCCTGTCTCCTTAGACCTCTCTGACTGTAACTGCAAGTGCATGGAGGTGAGGGGAGGGCACCATCCATGCTAACAACCCTATGTTTTCCAGCCTTGCATGTGTACCACCATCCTACTTTTCCCCTATCTCCTGTACCCCGAAAGTGCCTCTTCTCTGGTATGTCTCCTCCGCCACATTTACAGCAAAAGGGAGGTCTCCTGCCCAGAGCCAGGCATTTTTAGAGCGCACTCTATTGTTTGTAAGTGCTCTACTAAGTGCAACAGAGAATAAGACCCTATTAGAAGGCATTCTGATATATTTACTTATTGCTTTAGTCTGTATTAATAGTGATTTATACAATATACCTAGAAGCAGATACATGTAAATGTCTGACTTTGTCTGTCCATGGAAATTAGATTTTTCCGCATCCAGCCATTTTGCTGGAGGAAGCAAGAAAGAAGTGCGAGGGTTTTGACAGATTTGCAGTGAAAGCCGAGAGTTTTCTTCCACCTCACTAGCAGCCTGCCCTGCCATCCCGAGGATGTTGGTGTCTCTAAGGCAGGGCCATCAGATCCACTTAATGATTTTCTTGGGTGTAAAGTAGGTTACTTTAGCAAGCTGGGCCACAAAGTATGACATCTGGTGAACCGATTTTCAAGATCATATAATCCTGCTTTAAGATGGAAATACGCATCAGAAGAGTAGAGCACAAGAGCGGCTGTGGAGTGGTAGCACTTCACCTGTTTGGCTTGAACTTGCCTTCAGAAATCTGCCAGACACGTACGTTACCGCCTTCATTACCTTGGTCTGTCAGAAGTAAAACAATACATCATTGTTATTTAAACAACATCAGAATAACATAGTTATTGATGGACTTAATAGTGCAAATACTGTGTATAAAGGTGATTACAGGTTCCAGAGTCTTTGCATTTTCTGATTATTAATGGAACTGAATTATTTTTTTAATAATATCATCAAAATAATTATTTATGTTGTTTTACCAGATATACTTTTCTCTCTGAAAAATTTGGTGGGTACATAGTATTTTTGTAAATGAGAATGCCATTTTAGATTGCATCATGCTATTACAGTGCATTTCAAATGCAAACAAAAATTATTCATCAGAAGTGAAATCTAAGTCTGGAAATACAAAATAATCATAAATTCTTCAGAAGTATCACTATCTGTTGAATTTCCATGGTTACTGCACCCAAATATGTTTTGATTTTTGTGGAAGTGAGTGAGTACAGCAAGTTCCAGCTGAATATGAGAGGGCATTTCTTTACTATGAGCACTGGCACAGGTTGCCCAGAGAGGTTGTGGAGGCTCCTTCTCTGGAGATATTCAAAACCCACCTGGATGCCATCCTGCACAATGTGCTCTAGGTGATCCTGCTTGGCAGGGGGGGTGGACCAGATGGTCTTCAGAGGTCCCTTCCAACCTCAACCGTCCGGGATTCTGTGAGTACTTGCTAATTGGGCCAATGATTCAAGTCTAACAAGTTAGACAGTTATGCACTCTTCAAATTACTCTCATCAAGAGTTAACAGTAGAAGATTATTGCTGCTTGTTATTTAGTAAAAGTAAGAGATTTATCTGAAATAAATGCAAATGACCTTTCTGGAGAGCCAAACAAAAATGGCAGAGAATGCAGCACATGCAAAGCATCTCTCTGGTATCTGACTTGCAAATCATGATCAATGGGCACCATGGTTTCAGCCAAGTTTTACTAATGCCTTCTGGTTTGGACCCCATACATTGCAAAGCGTTTTTTATTCCTACTTGGAATATGACAATATGACTACTTCGTCATATTTCCAGTCTACCAGGAAATAGGAGACTAAAACATTTCCCATCCTGGTGCGCTAGTTGTTACTCAGACATGGACTAGCCAGAGTAGACATGACATAAAATGCATGACAAAACTTTCACTTCCCTGATACATAATATAAAGCTTTTGACATATAGGTATTTGGGCAGATTTTTCAAGGGAAACCACTTTTGTTTTTAAAGGTTCATATTTTGGAGTTTCAGAAAGTAACTTGAGGAAATAAGTTATTTCTGTATTTATTATATTCTATATTTTATATAAATTTTCAGGCAGTTCTGAAATGTTGTACAACTTTTCACTTAAGGGGACCATGTCTTGATCCCATAGAGGTCCATGGTGAGTGACAAGCTGAGCAGTTAGGTCATGGCAGCATTTTTCTGTTACTTTGAAAATGAACACCAAAAAAATCAAATTCACTCTACTTTACCGGCAATAATTAGGACAATGCTTCTTAGAATCACAGAATGGTTTGGGTTGAAAGGGACCTTAAAGATCATCTAATTCCAGCCCCCTGCCATGGGCAGGGACACCTCCCACCAGACCGGGTTGCTCAAAGCCCCATCCAGCCTGGCCTTGAACACTTAGAGGTATGGGGCATCCACAGCTTCTCTGGGCAACCTGTTCCAGGGCCTCACCACCCTCTGAGTGAAGAATTTCTTCCTAATTTAAATCTATCTAATTTAAATCTATCTTCTTTCAGTGTAAGCCTTACTGTTACTCCACTCCCTGACCAAGAGTCCCTCCCCAGCTTTTCTGTAGGCCCCCTTCAGGTATTGGAAGGCCGCTATGAGGTCTCCCAAGAGCCTGCTCTTCTCCAGGCTGAACAACCCCAACTCCCTCAGCCTGTCTTTGTGAGAGAGGTGCTCCAGCCACCTGATCATCCTTGTAGCCCTCCTCTGGATTGCTAAAACAGGTCCATGTCTTTTTTTACCTCTTAAATAATAATCATAATAAAATGATTTGCCTAAGTATTATAACCTTTGCCCAAATGCATGCAAATGGTCTTGGTTCTGTTGGAATTTCGTTGATGTGCAGCCTGTGGTTTCACATTGGCCAAAGCCTATCATGGCCTCATCTGCCAAGCCCTGCTCCCACCTTCAGGCTCCTTGAGGAGCCTGGCTACGCATTGTGAGGTACTGTAATTTTGATTAATTTGAATTTCACACTACTGATCCATTCTGTCATCCCCAGCACAGTTATGTGGAAGCCAAAGCGCTTCCTCCAGCACAGCTTCTCCCTTTGGCAACGGGTGCGCCGCGTTGGCCTGCAGCCCCCTCAGCCCCTGCCAATTCCCCACCTCATCCCTGCAGCCTCCTGCCCCGTGCCCTGGGGCACCACTTCCCTTCAGGCCCCCTTTCAGGCTGCTGCTGCCATTTTGGGTGCCGCTGACCTACTCATCACTGACCCTTCTGCCCTGAAATATTTGCGTAAAACCGTATGTTTATTTATTTAGGAATGAGCGTAACAGCGGAGCCTGCAGCTAAAATGACTGAAGGAAATAACACAACAAAAAACTTTTTTATTTTTGATGCTTTTAAATGTATCTCTGGGTATAACGGAGGGCTGTGTTTTTGCTACTGTTTATTCGATTTAATTTTATTTTAAACCGCGAGGCGCTTTAACGCTTCAGGCCTTGACCATGCTGGGGGGGGATCGGAGGGGGGGGTGCTGAGGGGGACCCCCTCCCTCTGCGCACTGCCCATCTATCTCCACTGCGCCGCTCCTCTCTATGGTGCGGCCTGCTCGGGGCAGGATGTCCCGCCTCTCCCCCCCCTCCTGATTGGCTGAGGGCCTCTGGCGTGCGCAGGGGCCGGGCGGAGAGGGGGCCGAGCTTCCCCAGCTTCCAGTGTGGAGGGAGGGCGGGCGCGGAGAAGGCAGGGCCCGGCGCTGCCGGCGGACGAGGGGGGGGGCGGGCGGGCGGGCGGGCGGGTAGCGGGGAGGAGGGGCGAGGATAACGCGGGGCCGAGCGGGGCGAGGAGCCGCCGCCGCGGGCGGCCGGTGAGTGCGGGGAGCGGACAGCGCCTCCATCTGCTGCGGGGAGGGGGGGACACAGAGATCCCCCCGCACACAGCCCCTGGATATGGCGGCGGCGGCGCCCCCGGTGCGGGGCGGGGGCCGTGCCCGGGCCTCCCTCCCTCCCTCCCTCCCTCCCTCGGTCCCTCCTTCCCTTCCTCCGTCCCCGAGGGGCTCTGCTAGGCCGCCCGTGCAGCCCGGGGAGGCCTTCCTCGGGTGCCAGGGGAGGGGGTGGCCGCGGGTTTCCTCCCCCCTGAGGCCCCGGGGGGGGGTCTCTTGCACCCTAAATTATTAAAGACCCAAGGGGAGCCGCCCTCATCTCCGCTAAAATAACCCCGCGCTGTTCGTTTTGCATGCCGGATTGTTATTTTTCTCCTCCTGTGGCAGGTTGGGTTGCTCGGCCAGCCCGGAGAGGAGGCTGGAGAAGGGAAGATGTCTTCTGAATCTTTTTGTCTGGCCGCGCAAGCGAGGTTCGACTCCAAATGGTTGAAGACAGACTTACAGGTGAGGCGTTAGGGGCTCGTGTCGCACGGCGGTGACCTTTCAGGATCAAGGATGCTTGGGGGCTGAGCAGCTGACAAACAGAAAGCTGCAGCGTTGCTGATGAGATGGCTTACTGAAAGAAATACGTGCGTGACATAACACTGCACGTGAAGGAACACTAAATTATTTTGAGCTGCAAATAGATCTGTGTTGGCAGTCCAGTCTCCTCTGCGTGGAAACAAGCTGGACTACGCGTGTGTGTTATTTTTGTGGAGTGCCAAAGCACACACCTGTGTACGCAGCGTTACTGTTAGAACCGAGTTCTTCCTTTAGGCTGCTGCCAAACTTCTTATCTGCAGTGGAGTTGGTGGTTTTAATGCACAAGAGAACTGATGGGAAAGACGCTGGAAATTAACTTTAAATTTTAAAGAGTTCGGATTAGCTTTTTCTGCAGTTGTTTGGGTAACAGGTGTAGGCTTCCTTTAAATTTTGTCCTTTTCCAAGGGAATTGATTTTGTATTGAGTCTGTCAAAGTGATGTGGTTTAAATGGTACTGGTATTTGTTGAAATGTACCAGTGTAGGGTGAGTTTTGCTTTAGAAGATGACATGTTTATTTATCAAGATTGTGCGGTAGAGGATTGTGTAGTAGAGGAATGATGATATTATCATGTTTGCCCAATTCAGGTTTGAAAACTAAGAGGAAAATACAGAGAAGTTAAAGTGGTTTGGGTCAGTTACGTTTCATTTGGATGAAATGGGTAACTAGAGTAAGTCCTTGTGTTGTACATCTTCCTTCCTCTAGATGTAGCATAGAGATACCTTACTTTGAACAACCTTTGCAAGTTCTTGTTCAAATCTCTGAAGTTCTTGTTGGGACAGGCCAGCTGGTGTTATTCCTTTGATATAGAAGTATTTATTTATTAATTGCATTCTGAATGACTTTACCCAGGGGTACATCATGGATGGGCTGAATGGTAGAGTTTAGCTGTCATTGTGTCCAGTCAAAGGTCTGTTCTATGGACTTGTGACCCAAAAGCAGCCTTTTTCCAGTATTTTACGTCAAACAAGCTAAATCGGATTCTAAAGTGACAGGTTTTGTATGTAACCATCAGGGCTCTACTATATAATGTAAGTGCCATAAAATTACAGAGGTCACTCTTGATTTGGCTAGTTTAGTTCTGTCTCTCATTTTCTTATCCTTTCCAAAGCCAAAAGTTTGGATTCAAAGTTAGATGTTTTGGCTAAGGAGGTGAATACACTTAGTACAAAAAAAAATTGAAGATGAACATATCCGGAATTATAGAAATACTTTTCTAGTCACTGGAAGCTTAGTTATAGATTACAAATAAGTTGCTTTGACTATTGTAAAATTATAGGTGAAAAAATGGCTGTCTGTCTGTAATGACTGCTGAGTATGAATTGCCTACTTCCATATTATACAAGGTGAAAAATGTGACTCTTCATGTGATTTGTCATATTTTTCCTCTCTGTTGTAATGTGTTTTTTTTTTCTACATCCCTTTTTTATGCTTACATGCACTGTTGACAGGAAGGTTTCAATTGCCTTAAGGATTATTTTCAACTGAGTGTATAAAATGCAGTGAAATACTTGTCTTTTATGGGATAGTTGTATAGTTAATGGGTTATAATAATGCCACTAAATAATAAAAATCTTAATTTGTAACAAATCTCTGTGACTAAGTTCTTTTATGAAAGTTCTTTATGAGTAATAAGTTAGACTGTAATTGCCAGGGTACTCCCTTTGTTTTCTTCTAATCGTGCTCTAGCCAAAATAATGAGATTAATGAAATAAGAGAACAGTAATCGTTTGTGATCTGCTGGACACAAACATCGCTTCTCTGGAATGTGAAGCGTAGCCAGACCACCCAGGTATAATAGTTTTTTTACTAGGCTAGCAATTTTTGGCATTAGGCAGGTCCTCATCACTCAACTCTGTGTAGATGTATCTGTATGTTACTTTTTATTAATTTTTAAAAAAAGGCACGTGGCTCTTGATTTACTCTTTTTATTGTATTAAATGGCAGATGTCTTCTGTCAAGTAAAGGGGTTTGAGGCTATGGGGAATTTTTGTATTGCATGATTGACTATTGTGACCTAGCTACTTGTGAAATCTCTTTGTAGACATAAATCTTGTATCACTTTGTTCTGTTTGTACCAAGCATGCAGATTTCCTGCCTTGTATGTCTTTTTACCTGCTTACTGTAGAAAGGCCTTGACAGTGTTCAAGATACTATCAACAGAAATTGAAATTATGATAATAATACCTACGAGAGCTTTGAACAAAGGCACGCTGATTTAAGTGAATGGATCAAGCTGACTACACGTTACTGGTTAGAATTGACTCTGAAACTCTTCACTTTGCACCTAGATTCGTAATTTCTTGCTCTACAGTAGTCAAAGAGCATGTTGGTGGGATTCCTTGGAGAAAGAAAGTTATACTGGAGAGTTCTTAAGCTTAGGAGACATACAGAGTCCTTAAAAATAATTTTCTTAGTCCTTAAAAGTACCTTTGTTGTTGTTGCTCTTAAATAACATTCTTTGCTGTTGCCTAATTTGAGGGTTATAGCTGGAATTGGAAGGGAAGCATTTCTTCTGGTTGATGAGCAGTCTCCAAAGTCTGACTCCTCCATTTTTCTTGCCTCTGTTGCCAGAGGCTCTTTATTTAGACTTGATGACTGTGGCAGTCGTTGTGGATTAGAGGCACTGGAATCTCTCTGATGATCATTGGGTTCTTTTTTGACTTTAGCTCAAGACAATGTTGCAGTACTAATGTAATAAATGATACTATAATGTTATGTGCATTAATAACAGTCTGTAATGTAGCGGTATTAATGGAATAAAATCCATGTGTCGTTCTTTTCTTAGCATGGATTGTGTTTAATCACCTGTGAGAGCCCCTGTTCCAGCTGGCATTCAGGCCAAATTTAAGTATACTTACTGAGTTTTGGGGTGTTAGTATTAATAGACAAAGCCAGCGTGGTATAGCATATTATTACTGTTCTTAAGAAAGTATCCGAGCCCTTCTGTAGTAACAGCGAGCCTTTAGCCTCCAGGAGCAACTGACATGGTGTGGAAAGTTGGTGGAGACTATATATCTTGATGACAGAATTTTTGCTTCTGTTAATTTCTCTGAAGCTGATTTAGTATTATTATAGGAAGTCAAAATGCTCTATAAAGACTTAAGTGCAGCCCACAACTATGTCAGGTCTTTTTACAAACTTTGTAATTAGTTGACCGGTTGTTGTATGTTTTACACCTGCTAGGAAAGTCTAAAAAGTTTAGAAAAGTCTAAACGCTAATTTTGTAAATTGTGTTTTATTCATGTTATTAACGATTTTTGTTAGTTTGTGAGTTCCTGTTGGACCAAAGTTAGGCTCTGTGTTGCCTGAAAAGACAAACTGCTACAGTAGCTGAAAAATTCAGATCAGCTCAGTATGAGATTGCATCAGCAATACAATATATGTAATGTTTTCTTATATGCATGTATCAATAATATAACTGCATAACAGCCAAGTAATCCTATGAAATAACAAAACTTGGAGTTACTAGAAAGGTTGGATTACCACTCACTACGTTTTATTTTAAACATTTTATATTTTTGGTTTTGTTTTAATGCACATTAAAACACATACCCCTGTATATTACTAGTAGAAACCATCACATGTGTAACAATCTGTTTGAAATGGGAGATTGTGTTCTAATGGCTATTCTAATGAAGGCATCCCTCTTAAAAGGAAAACATAACAAAATACAAATGGTAGGGAAGATTAAAGTTGTTTACTTAAACCTAGATAAGCAGTTTGCCAAGTCAATTTGAGCTTAAAATAGTGCCATTTAAGTGAAGGTACTGCACCAGTTGTTTAGAACCTGATGCAGAGAACTTTAATTAGTGATGGCCGAATCATGAAAAAAATAGAATCAGTCAGCTAATGAGATGCATGCGTGCGTCTGGTGCTTATTGGTCTGCCCATTCT
The DNA here is from genome assembly GCF_040182565.1 of Anser cygnoides. Taxonomy (NCBI): domain Eukaryota; kingdom Metazoa; phylum Chordata; class Aves; order Anseriformes; family Anatidae; genus Anser; species Anser cygnoides. Next base: position 139,978,065 of record NC_089873.1, read on the forward strand.
GGATCCTGCAGAGGACTATTGTGCTTAATAGCGGGGGAGAAGGGAGAAAGGCTTTCGTATTCTTGTAGCATGGGAAAAAAAAAAAGGAAAACACAAAACTTTAAGCAATAGTGAAAGGTGCAAGGGCTGTCTACAGAAAAGAACAGGATGGATTTTCATCAGTTTTCATTCAGTTTATGGTTGGTAGGCTACTTCTGTCTTCTTTTGCCACAGAGATTTGAGAGATCTTTCTAAATTGAAGTAGCCACCTATTACGGTTTTATTTGCCGGAAATCTTTTCACCTTCCCCCAAAGTTAAATTTGGCATCCGTATTTTTGTGGAAGGCCAACTCTTCTAGCACCTAGGTCAGTATCTTTGCTGATGTAAATAAATGATGTCTTGACTGTTAAGAAGCTAGTGAAAGTTGCTTTCTTTGTTTTGTTGGTTTCAGAGTCATTTTCTTAGTTTCAGTATGCTGATCAAAAATGGAATGTAAAATTGCAAATGAGAACTCCAACTTAAGTTTTTAAATGTCGTGAAATTTGTAATGGAGAATTTTTAATATCTAAAAAATGAGGTAATGCTCTCCCTCTAAAATAAATGATTTCCAGAGGAGGGATGAGGACTGGACTTTACATGGAGTGATAGGTTGGAGAAGTTAAACTCAATGTTTGTGCAGGTATTTGGGCTTAGAGCTACTGTTCTGCAAATGGAGGAAGTTAGAGAACTTCTCTTTCAAGTTTGAGGGTGAGACTTAGTTTTTCTTTGCTATGACTGTTAAGTGTTACTAAAATTTTGCAACAAATGGAAGCCTGGTAGACTGTCAACAGGGGGACATTTCTCGTTTGACTCCAAATCTGTTGAAGTGATAAAAGGCTGCTGGACTTTACTGTCTTTGTCATCAGAGCTTTAGAGCAATATGTTAGACCTAATGATGTTCCACCGTGCTTTGTATGGGTGTGATTTGTGGCATGTTTTAACAGGGAGGGAGGCTAGGACAGAATATTGAAGACAAAAAATGAAACACAAATTGAAGGGATTCAAAACAGTGAGAACAGTGGAAAGACTTAGGAAAGCACTTACTGTTTCTCCTGTGATATTCTTCTGTTCATGTGTTGAAAAAATATTTTTCATCTATTTCTAAATAAAAATGTATTTTAATGTAGCCTTTAAAATGCAACCAATGGCTAATGCAGAAGTAACTGAGTGGAAGAACAGATTTCTGTCCACATCCCACCCCCCCCCAACTGCTGACAGTTCTGAGGTGAAGATTATTAAGTAGCTTATATTTTAAATCCATATTGACGTTTTGTGATTATCTTCTATTTCCAATGTAGTTGTATATTCAGGAATCCTACCTGAATCAGACCTTATGGTCTTCTTTTATGTTATTTTCTTTCACTTGCATCATTTTTCTTGAGCTCCGTTTAAGTTTTGCAGAGGCTTCTGTGCTTGTTACAGGGAAGTTTATGAAACCACATCAAGAACGTGATCTGCTAGAGCAAGTGGAATAAGCATTGTCTGATTTTGAAAGGTTGTCTTAGAACCAAATCACAGCTTCTGGTGGTTTCTAAAGTAACTTACTGAAAACAAACCTTGTAGTGGTGTTTTGAGGATTCTCAGAAGCTTATCCAGTTGTGGTTGCAATGTTTCATTTTCTAGAAATGTAAGGAAATGCTAATGCCTTGTTCTGTAGAGGTCATGACAGGAAAGGGATGTATGGGGGCAGAATTTCACTGCCAGCCCCGTTGGAGAATAGGAACAACATATGCTAGCAACCAAACTAGAGATCCCTTTGACTTAATTAAATCTTCTACTAGACAGAGTAAATTACAGTTTAACTGTGGAGATAAGATTAGCAAAAGATTAGAGTGGGGGCTGCTCAGTTTACAATACAGTAAAAGTTCGCTTTGAAGTCTGTTTAGGCCCTTGCTTTTTTGACTTGGGTAAGTGATCAGGACTGAGATTTAGGTCTGTGTGGGAAGTATAAATTTGGCTAGGTGCATGCCTTAGAAGCGCGGAGATCAAGAAGATGTGGTCTAGAGATGAGAACGTGTAATAAATGGTGGAAGCAGGTTGGGTTTGTGAAGGTGAGGTGTAAAGGAGATGAAGATACGTGGTCTTTCCTGAAAGGAAGTTAGGAGGTGTTATGGGAAAGATGAGGGAGATTTGGGGGCATGGGGAATGCTACTGGATACGATGAAATGAGTAGGGAGGCTAAGAACATGTGCCAGGGCTGTAGGGTACTGGTTAGTGGGGATGGAGTTATGCATTGCTGTCATCTCAGACTTGGGAAGCAAGTGTCCGGGTGGTGTGGCAAGCAGGGACTTGGGGTCCTTGTGGTAAATTTACAGAGCATACATCTCTGCAACTGTTGACAGTTGGAAACATTCAGTGAAAACTTATTCTTTGTTAATTTACTGAGTTTGTCAAATGAATCCCTTTATACATTCATAAATGAAGTTACTAAATTATTAGAGGGAAAGATGATCGTGTGAATCAAACAACTAGTGGGTGGGTGTTAGACTTGTACTCTTGTACTTGCAATCCCAGTATGTCAGAAACAATGAAGAGACAGTAGATGTAACATACTCCTGCAGAATATTTGTGAAAAGTCATTGTGAACAGCGCCCTCTTTTTTAATAAGTAATTTGCATATTTAAGTAACTGTATGGCATGCAGAGGTCCCACAATACATTTAAAGTACTAAATTCTGTTGGTTAATAATTCATTTGTATTAAAACATGTTGGCTTTTCTGATCCTATTATTCTGTCATGTTGTGCTTACATGTGCAATGTGCTAGCTGGGGAATGAGGTGAGAAAACCTGCAAGATTGACAAGCCAGGAATGCATCAGATTTCCTGACAAGTCTTAAAACACTAGAAAGAAAGAAGGCAGGATTGTGTAATCAAAGCAGAAATTTGACCATAGAGTTGACTTATTGTTATCTTCAGCTGCTAGTGTCACAGAACCACAGGACGGTTGAGTTTGGCAGGGCCCTCTGGAGGCCACCAGGCCCAAGCCCTGCCCCAGCAGGGCCACCCAGCGCAGGCTGCCCAGGCCCATCTCCAGGCGGCTTTTGGAGATCCCCAAGGAGGAGACCCCACAGCCTCTCTGGGCAGCCTGTGCCAGGGCTCCTCACCCGCACAGCACAGAAGTGCTCCTGGTGCTCAGAGGGAGCCTCCTGGGTGCCAGTTTGTGCCCAGGGCCTCTGGTCCTGGCACTGGGCACCTCTGAAGAGAACCTGGCTCTGTTGTTGCTGCACTCTCCCTTCAGATATTTGTTGACGTTGATGAGGTCCCCCTGAGCCTCCTCTTCTTCAGGATGAACAGCCCCAGCTCACAGCCTTTCCTCATACATGAGCTACTCCAGTCCCTTAGTTGTTTTCATGGCTCTTCACTAGACTGTTTACAGCTCATGTCTCTCTTGTACTGGAGAGCCCAGAACTGGGCCCAGTGCTCCAGGTGTGGCCTCACTGGTGCTGAGCAGTGGGGGAAAGATCACCTCCATCAACCACTGTCAGTGCTTTGCCTGATGTAGCACAGGACACCACAGGCCTTCTGTGTGGCAGGCGCACATTGCTGGCTCATGTTGAACTTGGTGTCCAACAGGACCCTCAGGGCCTTTTCTGCCTAGCTGCTTCCCAGCTGGGTGGCCCCCAGCATGTGTGGATGTATGGGGGTGTTGTTCCCCAGGTGCAGCACTTGGCACTTATTGTTGAACTTCATGAGGCTCCTGTCAGCCCATTTCTCCAGCCCGTCGAGGTCCCTCAGGATGGCAGCACGACCTTCTGGCATATTGGTCACTCGTCCCAGTTTCTGTGGGTTAACTGAAATATGAAGGGAGTTGTGAAACTTCTGTTACGGTCCTGGAGTTTTTGGATTATGTCAACAAAACTTCTTGAACAATTTACCCCTTTAAAATTAACCTTTGCTTCCACTTCTGACTGTCACAGTGGCACTGTTTAATGTGTTTGCTCTACATTGAGTAGGTTAATAGTGACCCTGTTACAGTTGGAATTGAGTTGCCTGCAGTTACGACACATGAACTGGTTGTAAGTACGGCTTCTTCAGTGTCCTTTCAGGCAGTTGCTTTGATTATTGCTACAAGAGAAGTCTGATATTCCTTTACTTTCAAACTTGTCCCTTCCCCCTCTCCCCCAGCGCATATACCACTGGCAAAATGTTAACGACAGCATGAATGAAAGCAAGTTTGTTTTTCTGAGGACTGCTTGTAGCGTAAGCTTCCACATGACATATTTGGAGGAGGAGGAGGAGCGGTCTCTGACCTGTAATCTCAGTGGTTGCTTTATCTTTGTGCACCATAACAAGAAAATGACTGATAAGAATTTGAACACCAAACCCAAGGCAGAAGAAATTTTGTTTACTCTTTCAGTTTTTAGCTGCTTGAAGGACTTGCATGAGCTTTGTGCCATGCAAAAAGATCAGAGGTTAAAATGGAAAAAATTCTTTTCATTCTACTGTAGCAGTGCTTACAAAAGTAGGAAGTTTTCCTCATTAATATAATGTTGCATTATGAAGAATCATGAGTTCAAAGGCTGTAGGTTTTTTAGTGTGTAAGTTTAAGGGCAGTGAGAATTATTTTCCATACCAGGGTGATTTGAGAACATAAAATATAAAAGATGACAATTTAATAGACAGAAGTCTTTACTTGGTGAAAATTGTTATTTTTGCAAAGACTGTTTTTGTAATCCATCCGAAGAGTTGCTGCCTTTGCTATTTTTCAAGCTTGTTTTGCCATAGGTTAGCATTGAGCAGGTGAACATCCTAAAATAATTAACCATCTTCTATGCAATAGGAGCCAAAAACAGCGAAAAAGAAAATGTATCACTGAGAATTGGGAAAAATAAATTCTTTACATGTCCCAGTAAAGACTATGCCCACATCAGATGAAGGAGAAAATGAATGCCTGTGTCTTTGTTGAAATATTTATAGACCTAGAACAATGCAAGAAATTCAGTTGGTGGAAGAGGATTTGTTTTGTTTTGTTTTTTACATTGTTGAAGTGCGACTTTAGTTCAATCTATTCTGTTTTTTTAAAAATTTAACCCAAGTGTAAAGTTTTTAGGAAGACCCAATCTCTGCAAGAGGCCCATGTTCTGTCTAGCCCCAAAGAACAAGGAATGTCACTTTCTTTAAAGTATTGTCACAATGTAATTCTGGTGCCGCATAATTGGTAAATTGTGGATGAGTTGAATAAGATCTAGGTCAGACTGTGTGATTCTTCTCTCTATTACCCCCCCGAGGAAAGGAAGTAGCAAGTGACAAATACATACAATTTGTCAGCCCGTACTTCGGGTAAAAGAAAAGGAAATCATTAATACTTGTTGGAGTGAATTTCTGGCTTATGCAATATGAAGTCAAAAAGCTAATGTGGTAATTTAGTATGCTGCAGTGGTGTCATAATGTGCAACCTGTCTTTAATTTTTCATGTCACTTAGATTAGCTGGGTCAGCAAATGACTTCCCTGCAGTTGGTTGTGGCTCTTAAAAACTGTAATCTTTAATAAAATATCTTTAGGAAACTGATCAAAACAAAGTACAAGCAGACTTCTGTGGATAAAGGCAAATATTAACAGCAGTTGTGTAACTTCTTTGTGTTATTCCTCCTCACTTAAAATGCTTTGGACTTGAATGTTAGTTACATAACACAAGAGTGCTTCTAAATAAGCTTTCAGCATTTTTCTTGGATGTCTCCGCTGCACCGCTCTGGCATGCTGAAGGAATTCTGTTTGCCAGTTTCACTTACTCCCCTTCTCCCTTCTGCTGTATGGTTGCAAATTCTAGCCTGGTTATTAAGGAATTCACTCGAGAAGTAGACGCCCGTTTTGCAGTGTTCTGTAGAGCAGAGACCACCAGCAGCAGAGGACAGGGTATCTTGGTCATTAGGTTTCTTCAGGGGAGATTGACATCGTTGGTAGTTCCACAAGTTGGTGACCTTCGTGTCACATACTCTGACCGAGTTCCACGCTCTTCAGTCGCTGGTTTGGAGAGGGGACTGTAGTGACTTCCCCTGTGCTTCCCCGTTTTGTGACTTCAAGTAGCCTCAGTTTACTGGATGGCTTTTCCCAAAGGGGAAAAGGGGATCCCCCTCCCCCATTTACCCAAATTACTGCATGATGTCATCTTGAATGTGTGGGTATTTCTGAGGTGACCAAATCATGCTTTTGATGAGAGTTACTCACCAAAAGCAAATTCATCTCACCGTATTTGAGTCTACACAGTCAGATCAGGTAGAGCTTTTAATCTGAAAATAGCATAGCTAGAGAAGCAGAGATCCTGAAGATCATCTAAGTCCCTGTCAAACACACACAAACAATTTGCCAGTGAGGTGACATATGGTGTTTTTTAAAATTTCTTCTGTGTTGGCTTGAGGGGAAAAATGCAACTGTGTGTAACTGCATATAACTTTTTTTTTTTAACAGCTTGCTTTTACACGAGATGGACTCTGTGGCTTATGGAATGAAATGGTAAAAGATGGGGAGATTGTATATCCTGGAACAGAATTAACACAAAGTAGTGAACTACCTCCAAGAAAAGGTATGTTTTTTTTATTATTTTTCCCTTTTCTTGTGATGAAAATGGAATTCAGAGTTCATACTGTAAGAAAGCTTTGGTTTCTTGTCACGTGTCTATACAGTTTGCCAGTGTTCATATTTTGAGTTAAATGCAATTGAAACTGATCTCTTTTAAAGTGTGCAGGAAGGTAATGTCTGAGCCTTCAAACGAAGGCTTAAATCTGTTCCAGTCTCTTTAAATTAAACATAACCACTCGTGTTATGATGAGCAAGGCTTGGCAGTGTCCTTTTGTTCATTCTCCTTGGTGTGTTTACAGCTGAGGCCTTTGTCTAAAGGAAGTGGGCTGAGGAAGGGGTAAAGGTGATAGTGCTATTTCTAATTTTGTTTATAGTCTTCATGAAGTGACTAAAAGGTCAGCTGAAAACTGACCACAATCCAACTGTACATGTGCTTTTTTTGTCTTTTAGTTTACTTTAGGGCAGGTCAAACACTGCAAATCAAATGACAGAGTAACATATCTATTCAGATTAATAATTACATGCTTTGATTAGAGACTTGCTCAATATTTTACAAAAGGAATAGAGAATTATTAAGGTCTGTCATTGGATATTCAATGATTTTCAGCTTTCTGAAATACCTGGTTTTGGCATTCCATGTAGTTTTGCCTTTATCAATAAGGGGGTCTGTGGAAAGTAGCAAAAATTTTCTTAAAAATGCAAATGTGCAGTTAGCACAAATAGCACAAGTATCCTGCCTTTTTGTTTCTTTGGAGGGGTGAAGTGTAGGTCCAGTAGAGTGGAGGTCATGTCTGTTCTTTTCTGCAGCTGGAGTATGTTTTCTACAGAAGTACTTCTAAAACATCTATTCTTTTGAAAAGCTACAGTAGGTTAGAAAACTTTAAGAGTTAAGAGCCTGAGAAGGCTATATTCAGATCAATGTATGAATTCTCTTTCAGTGTAGTTAGCCTTCTTAAATGCCACTGTGCTGGACTACATGGTTTGTAAGATATAACTGATTTGCTTACTAGACTTGAACTTTGAGAAGGAAAAGTTAATCAAGGCTATTTCTGGTCAGCGTTGATCAGGTTGTACGTTTGATTCTGTTAGGCAGTAGTGAGTCATGAAACCAGAAAAATTGATGGTCATTTTGCAGCTCAAATTGAATTTCATGAAATGAAAATGTGGAATACTTCAGCCTGTTTAGTTAGTAGTTCATTTTTTTTTTTACATAAATGATGTACAAATCGTTTCAAGAGGAAAGGGAAAAGTGCATGCCAGTAACTAGATTTATGTAAATCCTACTGTTTTTATATGAAAAGCAATATATTTTAATATCAATATTCGGATTATGCTGCTATATCGACTAATTTGGAGATGAGGGGTTGCTGTAAGTAGTCCTTTTTATTTAGTCTGTTTTAAGAAGTTTTGATTTTGATCATATGTTATAATCCCTTTTACTTCACTAGTGCTATATCGTTCTCTGCTAATGCTGCCTGGGCTGCTCGAAAGAGGCGCTTCATTCTTGCAGCGGGTAGTCAGCAGAGGCAGTAGACTGGAAGACCATGTTATTGATAGTGAAAAGCATTCCTTCTCTTTTCTAGGAAGAAAATGCAAATATTGCATTTGTTTTCCTTGTTAGCAGAAACATTTGTATAGGAATAACCTCTTTGTTTTTTCTTCCTGGCACTTTCAGAAAAATGTGTGTGATTAATGCATCCAGGGAAATGAGTTTGCATGTTTCCAAGTATCACCTAAGGGCACAGCTGTGACAGTAGTGATGTTCAAATTCAGGTGCACTTGCAGTATGGCATGTACTTAAAAGGTAGTCAGGCTGCCAGCAGGAAATTGGATCCGTTTAATGTCTGAAAATAGTAAAAAGTATTAAATAATATTTTTTTCCTATAAAACTTTAAGTTAGGAAGCCATTACCGTACATTTTGAAGATGTCAGTTGACCACACAAGTCCTTTTTGTTTCCACAAACTTGTGTGTAAATGGAATTCCTGTTTCAATTAGCTATTTTAAATAGGGTAAAACTATAAAAATTATCAACTTCATGCCTCTGTCCTGTCATTGGTAAGCACGGTGGGTTTCCTCTTCTCTTCTGTTGTGCCCCTTACCTGAAAGTTGGATCTTTGTCTGTCAGCCTGGTGCTGTTGAATGCACGCACCTCACTCAGCGTTGTGTCTGCAAATAATGATCAAGGCCAAATGCCCAAGTGATTGCAGCAAGGCTGGCAGAGCTCAAACCTTTGTAATGGGAATAACAGTATGTGGGAATTGGTTATGCTGGCTACTGTTCAGACAACATGTATATGAAGCTGTAGCAGTGAGCAGGCACGCCGGCTGGCTCCTGCTTTGAGCCTCCTTTCCCATATAGGAAAGAACTTTTTAAAAGTGCCTCTTTTCTCTTCCTTGTTTCTGCCTTCAGCAAGCTAGTTATGTTGGCTGTACCCAGTGTCTCAAGCATTCAGTACTCAGCTGTGGATTATCATACTCTCTTTGCAGGACAGGGGAAGTCCACAGTCATCCTGTTGGACAGTTTGACTTCAAAGCTACAAAATGCTTTATTGCATGTTCAACAGATTTTTAAAAATCGTTTAAAAAGTAGTATACCCCAGAAGACAAACTTTACTTCTGATTAGGGTTGGGAGATTAGAATTTTACGTCATCTGCACTTCTATACCTTGGGGGCTGTGTAAATATGATTTATAAATGGTTAGGTATGCATCCTTCCTTCACAAATAACAATCAAAATTTATGTATATTTATGTAGCCTATATCATGTAAACACTTAGCATTTGGGCTTTTTAGTAAGTCTTCCTCATCCCATGTAGTAAGGTATAGTCATTGTTGTCCTTCCCCTGATCTTTTCCTTTGCAGAAGTCAGGAAGAAGCTGGACTTAAAAATATGTGCATCCAGTGTCAGTGATCAAGTCCGGGGCAAGTTTTCACAAACATGTTGCTTGCAGATGCCGCAGATCTCGTTAAGTTGCTGATCCTCTGAAGGGTTGGTGGTCATGGGAAAAGGAACTGTAAGAGAAGGCTTGGCTGTTTAGGGCTTCATATGTTAGTGCTGTTATCTCCTAGTCCACTCTTTGGCGGAGAGAACTGGTTATGTGCTATTGGTATTGAAATATTTCCTCGATCTCAGATTACCAAATACTATTTTAGAGTAGTTGTGAAACGCAGCCCGTCCTTAAAGCACACTGTGTAACTTGTGCCTTGTGAGTGGCAAGGTATTTGTAGCAACATCTGCTGGGAAATGGTTGCAGGCTTTTTTCCTTCTGCTGAGTGATTCCTGACTCTATCAGTTGTTGGAATTCAGGAGCAGCACAAGGCCTTCCTGTAGTAGCTGCTTGAGGCAGTTATGGTGTGCCAGTTACATTTCATCTTCAGTGAAGAAAATAAGGCCCACCTTTAGCTGCTTCCTTTCTGTCCCCTCTTTATGCGGGGTTAGGCTATTGCTGTGCAGGACTGAGCATGTGGAGAGTTCTTGTGCTTTGCTTTGGAGCTAACTTCTAGCTGAGGATGATTACTTCAGTTGCTCCGTTTTCACTCTCTGAGCATACCTACCTCATCCTGGAGGCTTACGATTATAAACCAAAAGAGAGTTAAGAGAAAGTTCATTTGGGGAACTGTAACGCAGGTGTTTTCCCCCAATACATTCCTCTGTATTCACACTTAAGTCTGAGAAAAATGTTGTTACAATAGGCTGTCACACTGCCACCTTTTTTTTTTGTGTGTTCTTCTGAAAACTGCCTTATTGTTATTTTGGTCTGTGCTGGCTTTGCTCAAGATTTCTTCCTTCCTGCCCCCATTTTCTTTGGGGTTCCCTTTCTGCAATCCCTTTCTTTAGGCATAACTGAGCTTCCATGAATATGAAGTCTGTGCTGCTGCTTTTAACTTAGACTGATACCAGCATTGTCCCTACAGAGAAAGTGGTTTTGTGCAAGTATAGTGAAGCCTTTGTGAAACAATTTGTCATGGGCTTTTAATGTGGTTTTCTTTTTTTTTCTTTTAGCTCAGCTCCCTCCTTCTCTCCCTACCTTCCTTTTCTGCTCATATAGAAAATTAAAGAAACTCCTCCTAGTGGATTTGTGCATGTTTAATGTCAAGATTATTTGTGTACGACACAATGCTGAAGTTCCAACCTGGGCTGGGACCTCATCTACTTGCAGCGAGGGACTAAGTTTGTAGTCCTTTTTTGTCATCCTTTGCCAAGGATCTGTTAGAAAGCATAACAAGTTCTCTCGCAGCTCTCTGCAAAACATAGTGTCTTGGCACAGCACCCTTCTACCCACTGCCTGAAATCCCAGCAGCTCCTGCGGAGCGTGTCTTTAGATGTGTGGGTGAGTGGAGAAACAGCGAGAGCATGGTGTTATTGTGGGAATATTCTGAACTGCTCTGGCTAAACAGGGTGCTTGGTTTAAATGTATAATGGGATTTGTGCCTTCTAATGTTACTTATGCCTCGGAGTAGAACCAGCTAAATTCAGTCATCTTTTGGACACGTTTTATTATGCTGATGACTGCTGGACTGTTGGATGCTTCTTGGTATTTGAGGGAGATGGTTGTACTTGGTATAGTTTCCACTTGAAAGTGGAGTATCCACGCTGCTTTATACTGTGCGCAGGTGACCTTTGCTATCCCTTCCTTAGCCCACAGTCTCAGCTGCAGCAGGCAATGTGCAATTGTCTCTTGTTTTTTTTTCTCTTTGCCTTGTCTTCAGGTGCCCCCTCCTGAGTGCTACTGCATGTTGCAGGTTATGAAACATTGGCTTTAATTTAAAACTTGTATGATTAAGGCAGCTTAAAAAAGCATGCTTTGGGAGGTGCTATTGTCTGCAGCCAAGGAAATGTTTAACAAATAGTCAATCACAGATCCAGTTACAACCAGATCAGACATACATTTTTTTCTTTAAGCCAGATGGAGGAAATAGTTGAATGTTTTTGGAAATTGTACTGCTTGGCGTGCTCTGAAGTAATGAGACCCTTTGATATCCAAGTGGGATAGGTGCAGTCAGATGTGTTGTATCTAGCTGCAGCTGTAAACCTCTTGCTTACTGTCATCTCCTGAAATGTGCTAGTGCAAATGTGTGTATTTGGTGATGGGGGGTGAGATAGAAGGAAAGACAAAATTCTAATTCCTGTCTAGATTGTTGTGGCCAAGGCTTCTGGGAAGGAGTCTGTGTCGTCTGGGTTGGCCGGTAGGAGTGGAGGACCAGTAATTTTTAAGAGCCTGGTAAAGATGTCTGGGTCTAATATCTTCAAGGATAGCTTGCAAATTGTAGTATTGAGAAATCTGGGGGGATGTTTTTAGAAATGAAGGTTCATAGTGGGAAAGGCAGTTGCCTGCGAGGTCCTGAATTGCAAGGCAGTCTTGCACGTTGAACTGGCTGGAGGTAAGGAAATGGAAATCCATACAAATAAGGAAAGACTTCCAGCTGCCTGGTTCTACTGTGTTTAGCAAATTGGGGCTTTCATGCAGTCTTTGATTACAGAGATAAGTGACTAATGTCTGTTTTCTGTCTTCATGAAAGTAATCTTAAAAGGATTGCAAATGCTTTTTTATTGCTTGGGTAGAAAGTGGTGGTATTATTGCTTGCTGGTAATTACTAAGATGCTAGATATGTTAGAAATGTTGAAATACTGCTGCATAAAATTAGTGTAAATGTCAATGTATAGCTCTCCTTGATTTTGAAATTAAGGCAATTGCTGTATTTTACATGTTGGAATATGAAAACAAGTAAATGAAACAGAAACGGAGGTATTTGAGAGCAAAGTCTGACTTAAAGTGCATTTATTGCAATGCTGACCTAATGTGTTAGGGTGGATTTTAATCAGATTACCTAGGAGGTTGCAGCAGTGATTTCTGCATTTTAAAGTCACTGTAATGTAACATGAGAGCTAGCACCTGTGGCAGTTAACGTGTTGCATACTACTTTCTTTTCCCTTCTTTGTTCTCTTAATGATAGACAATATTGCTGTAAAAATGAGGGCTGTGAGCTTTACCTTTCTAATCTAGAACTGAATTAAAGGAGCTTTACCTTTCTAATCTAGGTCTGAATTAAAGGAGGAAGTAGTTTAACTGGTCTTTTTTTTTTTCTTTAGATGATAGCACTGAAAGCCAAACTGCATCAAAGAAAGAAGAGCAAAATGACAAAGAAAAGAAAGATGAAGAAGAGGCTCCACCGCCTACTTACAGGGCCAAATCGATTGTTGAGAGTTGGGTGTGGGGCAAACAACCAGGTATTGTGACTGTTTTGATGATTCTCACTGAAGCATTACAAGTTCTATATTGATCACTGCTTTTGTAGCATCAGGAAGTAATTGGATCAAATGTAGTTGTTGACAGATGCATCTGTTAGGTTAGTGGAATAAGTTTGGTAAGTCGTTAACTGTGATTCAAGTTAACCATTTGCCATAACTACTTTTGGGTTTAATTACACTCACGACTTGAAGAGTCAATTTGTACCTTTTGTACTACTTGAAGGAATGATAAATTGGCTTGGAACAAATGCAGTTATACAGTGAAATGTTAAGATGCCTTTAGATTTCTGTTCAGTTACAGACAAACAAAAAAAAATGCTTAGTTTCTGAAGCCTGAATTTTCTGCAGGCAATAAAGGTTTAATGGTTGATTTTTCTTTTTGGATTAGTGGTCTGATATGAAGGAGTTTGAGCGAATCATGGGAGGAGTGTTGAAAGGGTTTGTTCAGTTAACTATCTGTCCTGATCCTTGCTAACAGTAACATCACCTGTGATGTCAGTGGGAAAATAATCTCTGTGTTCACATCTTCAACTGTGGCTCTATAAAATACTGATTCTGATATTGAAGCCAGCTGAAGTTCGTAGCTCCTTATTGCTGCAGAGCAGCAACACGTTGTCTGAAATGGTCCAACTTTGAAAGTAACGTTACAGAAGAAGCTTCACTTCAGTGGTTTGTTTTGTACTTCTGGTGCCTGAAACTACCCAATTCAGATACTGGAATGTACAAACTTCAGAGACATCTGTTGTGCCCCTGTTCCTTTCCCCTCACTCCAAATCACTTGAGGATCCCTGGCAAGAGCATTGTCTCTTCAGGGCCAGAATCTGGATCTGCGTAGCCATCTTTGCTAGGGAAGCTATGTAACTTGCTTCTGTTGAGCTACAGGTCATCTGCCAGTCTGCTGTCCTCTGCTCTGTGCCAGCCAGCTTTTTCCCCTTTCTTAAGGACAGAAGGGCAGATGGGCTTGATGTCACTCTAGAAGTAGGACAGAATTTTGCAGCGTAGGAGGAATGAAAAGAATTGCCATTACAGTGGAAGGGGGAGGGGGGTGTTAAAGAAGGGAGACCGTGTTGAAGAGATGCAAGCTAAAGGTCATGTTATTTTTGTTTTATATTTGTATTTAGTGCTTGTTGCTGAAGAGTAAAATAAACCTATTGTAAAAAATGGTAATCTAAATACTAACTATCCTACCAAATTTCTCTCAACTGACCAGGGTGTTTGGGATAAGAACTGGCCTTTAAATTTACTCTCCAATGATTTCTCTAAAAATTTAAAATTAACAGAAGTTTATAAAACAAGGGGTGTATGTGTGTGTATGGAGGTTTCAGGAAAAAAAAGTTACTTTCTTGCATTAACTTTTAGTGCTTATATATAGTATGGCTTGTTGTTGAACATGTTATTTCTAGAGTAAATATCTGTGAAGATTTGATGTACTAAATTTGTATTCCTTGGTTTCAGTTACCTTTTGTGCTTGGAGTTCACATCACCTTGTTCTGATTTAACTGTATGGGACAGATAAATCCTTAAATAGTACTATAAACACACTTGTATTTTATTTATATAAGTGTTACAGGTGGCTTTCACTCATGACTGTAGGTAGCTTTTTGTTTTGCATTTGTAAGAAATAGAGCTAACAATTGCTTTTTGTACCATGCTAGTTTTTGTGGCTTGGTAATTGATTTTGAAAAAAAAAAAACAGAACGGAGAATTAATTCAGTCTTGGTGCTTTGCATCTGTCTCATAAAACAAGAAAAACTATTTTAAGCTTGTCTTCTGTCATCCTTCTGAAAAAAAAAATAAAATTGATCCTTCAATATTTGTCAAAAGCACGAAGGAGCTTTTGAAAACGAGAATTGTTTTTTAAAGGTATTCCTACTGTTCCAGTAAGAATGAAAGACTTACCGTGTTTTCACTTGTTTTATATTCCTTTACGAGTAAGGTCTGTGTTTCAGGTTAATACCCTGAGCTATATTTACTGAATTTAATGATTTATGTTATGAAAGTCTTATGTTATGGAAGTTGTATCTAGACATTAGATAGTGGATTATCTATGTTTTAGAAGTGCTGTAATACAATCTTACTTTGCCAAGAAGTCTGGAGGATCACGCTATTGAACTTCAGCAGGCTAATCCAGGTTGCTGGGCCTTGTGACATCCCTCCCCCATGAGAACTGAGGGATTTGGAGAAAGCACAAAAAAAAGCTCTTCATAAAACGTGTTGAGAAGCAGTGCTTTTTGTCTTCCACTCTGTTTTGTGATCCGGGCACAAGTTCAGCGAAGCAAAATGCTTTCTTCAGTTCTAATTTATGCTGAGATCACTGCCAGAACAGGGTGAAGATGTCATACTTGTGGTGATTTTTTTTTTGGTGTGGCCTTACTATGCTAAGTTCTGTAAAAAAAAAACAAAAATATGCATAAAACAGTAATAAAAACATGGGTAGTTTATTATTTGACTTTTAAGTTTTTTCTTCTCTCTGGCTTCAGTGTTCATCCATTTCATATTCAGCTCTTACTTGATGCCAGATTCAGGCCTCATTTTGATATAAGTGCTCATTTAAAACATCTTCCCTTTGTCCTGTCCCCACAAGATTGTGTATTCATTAGCCAGTCCTTCTGATTTTTTCTTAAAAATCTTGTTTCATTACTTTCATCAGTTTTCTTGGGTAGTCAGACCTGATTTAGCAGTCCGTATTAGCAATGAATTAAACCATTATGCTGGTAAATCACTGTCATGGCATAGCACTTCTGGGGCCTCCTCAAGTACAGCTGAGAGCTTGTTTTATAGATAATGCTGCCTCTTGTTTCCTTGGTAATGTTAGTATAGCACTGAGAAGTGGTTCAGAGGCAATACCTAAGGGAGGGGAGGTGAAAACTACCCTTGTGAATTCAGTGAGATACACATGAGAAACGTGTCACTGGCAACAGCAGTTGAATCTTTGTCCTTTGTAAGAAAGGGGGGGACATGATGAAGTTTTATCCTGTAAGAGCTATTAGATGAATCAAGTTTGTACTGTGTACAGAAGTAACTAAGCATTGGTGGCACTGAAAAATCTTTTTAACAACAGATTAAAAGTTAGTGACACATTTCTACTTTGATTTAAAAAAAATAAAATTAAGTTCAGCTTTAGAAATAGAAAAGCTGATTAAAAAAGAATGGTTCAGTGAAAGGATGACACTTGCCCAGGGCCTACCTCCTGTTTTACATCTCTCAGAATTCCTGCCTCCCTGTTTTTTTTTTTTTTTTTCACTTTCTTACCACTTCAAACAGATTTTAAATCCCCCACACTCTCAGCTTGAAAGTTATTGTCTGGCTCCAAGCATCTTTTTGATTTTGAATGTTGAATCTCCTCCCTCACTAAATATGAATAAGGTGAGGTGTGCTGATGGGTGTCTTTTGAACAGAGAGGTCAGAGAGAAGGAAGCAAAAAAGCTAACCACCTGTTAGGAGTTGGGTTCTTTCACAGCACCACAGAGGTGCTGAGGCTGTCAGGGCCCTCTGGAGGCCACCAGGCCCAAGCCCTGCCCCAGCAGGGCCACCCAGCGCAGGCTGCCCAGGCCCATCTCCAGGCGGCTTTTGGAGATCCCCAAGGAGGAGACCCCACAGCCTCTCTGGGCAGCCTGTGCCAGGGCTCCTCACCCGCACAGCACAGAAGTGCTCCTGGTGCTCAGGGGGAGCCTCCTGTGTTCTTAATATAAAATAATTACAGGAGTATATTTAGCCACGTTTCTGAAGGAAATTAGGTGGATGTTATGGTATTTTTGTTTTTCCTTCCAGCTTTTGAATCCACTGTGCATTCTGTGGCATTGGCTTGCTGGCCCCCCAGATGCGTGCTAAGCTCAACTGACTGCATCCTCTGGCTGCTCTTTGTGCAGTGGAAGTATTGTATAGTACAAGGGGAAAGAGATGAGGCAAAACATAAAAAGCTGTAGGAAATTAGCACACATTAGCTCTGCTGCTGACAGGAAATGCGTGCTCTTTATAGTGGCACATTCTTGCCAAATTGTTTGAAACGTGTTTTGAATTTTCAGGTCTGAAATCTCTTTAGACTATATCGTCTGTATTTGCCTTTTGCTGAAGCTCGTGACTCAGTGGAAGCCCTTGAAACTTTTCACTTCTGACACAGGCATTTTTCACGATCCTTAATTTGCCACTTGGAAGCCTGCAGAGTTCTCTACAAGAGCTACTGGCATAAATATTAAGAAACCATTTAGTATGTTATTTTTTTAAGGTGGTAAGGGAGCAAACATGCCTTTAACAGGCTACCTGCCTTAAACTCATGTCAGGTTAATGTATTGGCTGTGGCTGAGGTGATTTAAGAAGTTACTGCCTTCAGCTGCTTGTTTTGCCCCCTCAGATTTGCTGACGTAACTAGATAACGCATCACTGCTTAACCCTGTTCTGTCAATTGATCTAGGTTAAACGCTACTGGTATTTTTCCTTCTAATGCAGGGAATTTCTGGCAGGATGAATTAAGAAGTGAAGACACGTAGTTATGTTAGCTGCCGTGGGGAGGCAGGGATGTGATAAATTTTAATAGAAGATGGTAAAACCCTTACCTGCCTCCACTGCAGCCAGCAACATATCTGACTGTAGTTCTCACTTAACAAGTATTCTGCTAATGATAGCTTGAGAATTTAAACTTGTGTGTTATGACATCAACTCTTACATTGTAGGTATGGATTAGGTAAATAATTTGTCTCCACCCTTCGTAAAATAACTGACAAAGCAGAATGTTGCAAGGGACATCTGGCATCAAGGACTGGCGTAGTGGCATAAACAGTTTTGTTTAAAGAGTTCGCTGTAACCTTCTCAGCTGAAACTTGAATCGTTGCTATTAATAACCTATTCTCTCAGTAGTCTGTTTAGATACTTAGTAATATATGTTGTTCAGGCTTGATTGATTTCAATTGGTCAGTTCCCTAATGTATTTAAAACTTTCTGAAGAGGAAGTGAATTTTCATCAAGACTAATTTACTTACGGAAGAAGAGAAGATTTAAATATGGGAAGTGCGTAGATCCAGCTCACTTTAAAAATAAATAAAAATCCAAAGACACCCGGACACCCTTTCCCCCCAACAGTGTTACTTCTAACAAAACAATGCAGTTCTTGGTTCAGTTTTGAGACCTATCCGAGTTTTAGGATTACTATAGCTAACATTATGTCTGAAATAGCCGTTCCAGTCTTTACCTACACTTTGCATGTGAAATTTCTTTTGGATTATTGAAATAATAAAGTATGTATAAAGTATTTTAAGAATGGAATTACTTAATTTTGGGACAAAGCCTCCTAAAATTGTAGCCGTTTCAGATTGTGAGAAGAGTGAAGGAAAAGAATTTTACCACAACTGAAGTCAGTAAACTTAAGTTACTGGTTCATGCATGTTTGTTGACTTTGGCAGGAAAGAAAAATAACTTGCATTTGAAATGAAATATCCCTTGCTTTAGAAAGTGCTGTTGTGAAGGTCTGTTTTGTGAAACTTTGTGTAGTTTAATACGACTCAACTCCAGTTATCAGTACTTCAACTCTAGTTGAAGTATTATGTAGATCTTCTGTATTAAAACAGAATTGAACCTTTGAGGTATTTAAAGAGCTACAGTAATGTTATTTTTCGTCAGATGAGCCAGTTGTCATATCAGATCATTGACTATCTTGTTGAGTGTCTTACAGGTTATCCCCAGTATGTATTGCGCTAGGAATTAGTTTTGTAGGTGCTGCAGATGAAATGTTTTTTTTCCTGTACAGACATGGTATTGTGTGCGCATACATTGGTCATGTTGAAAACTGCTACTGCTTGACTTGCGTACATTGTACGTGCTTCTGTAGGATTTTGTTTTTTCTTTTTGCATTCAGAGTTTAGTGTCACCTGTTGCATCAGAGTGGATGGGATGTTGATAACAGCAGTTACGTGGCTGATTGGAGTCGGTTCTGGAAGTATGCAGTTGTGGTCTTTTAGGGAAACTTCCTCATAAGGAATTATGTCTAATATAGGTGGTCTCTACCCGTCCTGATTCTTTCCAGTAGCCCCTGTGCCGTATGCTTATTAAGCATATTATTTTGAAAGGAAGGGCTCTGTCATCAGAAAACATGTCTTTCTTTAACTCTCAGAAAGAATTTGAGGGGCTGTTCACCTTTAGATAACTTGTCAGCCAGGAGGGGATTATGAATACTGTAGCTCTCTGTTACTTTATAGACTTTGTGGAGTCTGGCACCTAGTGCTTCATTTCTGTAGCACCAAGCATAGACTGTGTCTTCCCCAAACACAGATGCTAATGAAAGTGCCATTTTTTTCCATCAACTGTTTATTTACTTTTCCTGTGGATACATAAGTATGTAATATGGGGAATGAACCTGCAGAGTGAAATTGGTTGACAAAAAATAATATTTTTTAAAAAAAGTCTCTTTGTAAAACAGTGTGATTTGTTTTTTTTTTTTTTCCTTCATTGTTGTATTCCAGTGGTATTTAGTGATGGATAGGGCTTTAGTGTTTTGGAAGGGGGAAAAAGCTGATTTTTGTGTCTTGTTGTGGTTTATGTAGAGGGATCATGAAGCTGGTGTGTCAGTACTGACCATATTCTGGTACAGTACTCTAAAGTGCAGTAGCTGAGTAATGCTAACACTTTTCAACTTGAGTTTTTTCCTTTAAAATTATGGTATTCATTTGGAGGTATACTGGAGCTTCAGGCTGGGGACTCATCCAGTCATCCATGAAAGCTTCCCAGTAAACTTATATCATGTTAAAGGACATAATCATAGAATCAATAAGGTTGGAAAAGACCTCCAAGATCATCTGGTCCAACCATCCCCCTACCACCAATGTCACCCACTAAACCATGTCCGTAAGCACCACGTCCAACCTTTCCTTAAACACCCCCAGGGAGGGTGATGCCACCACCTCCCTGGGCAACCCCATTCCAATGCCTAAATACTCTTTCTGAGAAGAAATGTCTCCAAATTTCCAACCTGAACCTTCCCTGGTGCAACTCATTCGCTCTTGTCCTATCCAAAGCCAAACCAAACATGCCTTTAGCAGGCATTTGTTTTATTTATGTTTAGTTTGCATAGTGATCTGGAGTAGCTCTGTTCAGCTATGACTGACAACTGTGCTATAGATGTCTTTGTAGGGAATTTTATGGGGCAAAAATTAAGGGTACTGTGGCTTTTTTGTCATATTTCCTGTTGTTGAGCCAAAGTATGGATGTTTATAATAGCTGCTATTACTTTTGTCTGATTTCTTAAGGTCTAGACTATAAGGAATGCTTACTGTTCTTACTCATTGAAAAAGTCAGTTGTTCGTCATAAGCGGAAAAATGCAAATTGCCTCAGGGAAAGGAATCTAACACATGAAATAGTGAAATGTGAGTAGCAGTGTTGAAAACAGGCTGGGGTGATGGTTGACAACAAGCTGTATGTGACTGTGCAATGTGATATGGTGGCAGAGAAGGCTGCTTGAATTCTCTGCTGGTTGCTCAGAGATGTATCACAGAGTGGGGACAAAACTTTGAAATACTTTAGAGAGTTACGTTTACAAAAAAAAAAAAAAAAAAAGCCTCGTGCCTCGTTAGATACAATTCAGCTCCAGAGGCTACCATAAGAGTGTCTGAATTTCTATAGCTTGGAGGCTGCTATTCCATTTTTTTTTTCTGTGAGGCTGTTGCCATCTTTTCACAAACACAGTTACATATAAGCAGGTAGGTATTTTGTTTTCATAGCCCTTAGTCAGGTGTCAGTTAAACAAAGTCACTTCTGTGTGGCAGCCAGGCAACAAATGCTGGTGGTTGGCTTAGGGAGGAGGACTGTAATGCAGAGAAAAGCGGAGTGGGGTGGCCCAGTGATCAGACCGTTAATAAAGGGAGAGGAAAAAAAAAACTTCCAACAACAAACTTTGTTCATGTTTATCCAAAGAATTAAAGCTACAGAGAGTGTAGATTAAAAAAAAAAAGGGGGGGGGAATAACCAACCTCCCCCCCTCCCCCAATAAACATTATTTTTAAATTCCTGTTTTCAAGTGTTTTGAGACTGTCTTTATCATCTGTAGTTAGATAATCAGGACTTCAGGCTGTTGAATGCTTTTTCTGGTTAGCAAATAATTAATTTTCTGGTGTTGGTACGTGGGTTAGATCTTTTATTTGCTGATTTTTACTTGCGGGTGTCTTAAATTTCTGACAGCTTGTTTCAGAAGCTAACCAGCTCTTGGCAGTGACCCTCAAGCTTCTGAGAGTAGTTTTATAACTTCTGAGAAACTTAAGATAATGTGTATCAGTGCAAAATGAAAGCATGTCTTCCTAGGTACTTGCAAGGTTGTTTCTTGTACTTAGGAGAAGTCTGGCTCTGAGGTCTGCTGTTGATAAGAATTTGCTGTATAACTTGTTTTGAACACTTGCATAAATATTTTCTATGGCATTTTAATTTCAGACATGAAACATGAAGGTTAAGATGTATTCACACAAAACTAGTTTTAATGATAACATTAGTCTTTGTCTAAACACCTGTTAAATATGACTTGTAATTGTGTAATACATACTGCTAATTAGAAATGTGCACATTAAACATGGAAACTGAATTTCACTAAGTTTTGAGATGTAGACTTCTAGTCAGTTCATAGTTTTTATTTTTTCTTGACTTTTCTTGGTAATATAGCAAAGATCAACACCACTAAAACGGTATCTTTCTCTGATTCTTAGATGTGAATGAATTGAAAGAGTGCCTTCATGTACTAGTGAAGGAACAGCAAACTCTGGCCACGCAAACCGCTACAACAGCTCTTTCAGCTATGAGGCTAAAGCAGAGGCTAGTTATCCTGGAACGATACTTCATTGCATTGAACAGAACAGTTCTTCAGGAGAATGTCAAAGTTAAGTGGAAAAGCAATAGTATTCCTCTGCCAACTGTGGATAAGAAAAGGTAATGACAACTTGTACAGATAAGTTAGTATATTAGAAAAATCATAGAAGGGTTATCAACCTGTGTGTGACAGCTTAATGGGATTTCTTTCTCCTCATGAAGCATTACCAGTGAAGACAATCTTCTTATTTAAGTTGGTTTTAGGTTGTGCTGTCTACCACACAGTTTTCATCCTTGGCTGATGCTTGCTTATGTTGACTATGTTCGTATTAGTTGTCTTTTATTATAGTACACTTCAGTAGATGTTACTCTATGAGCTGTAATCATACTTTCATGGAGATACTCCTTTTGTTCTACTCTGTTGGATGTATGGAAAGGCCTATTTCAGAAATGATGCTGATGGACATTACATAGTTCTAATAGCATTATTTCTTGTCATTAACATGTATTTCTCATATTTATTTGCTGTTATGCACATAAATTTAAAAATGCAAGTACATAAAAGTTGAATGTAGTTTTCCTTAGCTTGGGTGAGAAATGTTATTATCAGACATCTTATCTGAAAATGTTTCAGGAGACCTATCTGAATAAGAAATTATCTAGTTACTTTCTATATCTAGATAGTTTATTGACCTAAGAATAGAACAAAACTATTAATTGAGGCATTAAAGAAGCTTGTCAATAGTTGAACTAGGTTGCTGTTGGACAGAACATGCAATTTAACCAGGGAAAATTTTATTTTAGATTAGCTCTAGCTTCAAAAATTAAAGAGACAGTAAATAAATATTGTAGATGAGTTATCATCTATGGAATTGTTCTGATGGGGGTGTCTTTCTATGAATAATCTGTTCTTTGAAGAATAATTTTTCAGTTCTGATTAAAAAGAACACTGGTATGTTTAAATTATCGGACTGCTTAAAAAGAAAAGAGTTTAAATTTTCTCTCGCTTGAAAAAGTCTTGAAAGTTCACTTTCATTGTGATGTGAGATTAAAAACAGGTTTGTCTTCCTAAGACAAAACAGTAGGGAATCTCCTGTTAGTAAGTAAAAAGGAAAGCTTACTTGATTAATGTGATTGTTTGCGTAAATAGCAAAGGTAATAAAAATGTTTGGGAGTCCAGTGCCTGTCAACAAAAATTCAAGTTCTCTCTTCTGTACGCAAACCAATACAGAAGCTGCAAAGAGATTTGTAATATTGACACTTGAGTGAAAAGACAGGCAATGACAAAATGGATGAAATTCATTATCAGTAATTGAATAGAAGATTTATACAACATTTAAAATTCTAGGTAATGCAGTCCAAATACACTAGAAGTGTAAACAACCTAGATAAAAATGAGTGCGTGAAACATCATACACTTGTGTACTTTTAGTATGCAATCATAATTTCACTCTAAGTAACTTAGGAACCTTTCCTATGGCAATTATGCCAGTCTGGTTTATTTTTTCTCTGTTAAGGTTTTTGTTGTCAGGGATTGAGTTAGCTGGGTTTTAGAACAGCTGAAGTTGAATTTTGGTTGTCGTTTTGATGTTGACCACCTTCATTCTCAAGAGGAACTTGCAATTATTTATATTAAAAAAAAGTAATTGTATATGCATGCATATAAATAAAGTGGAAAGCTGTCAAATACATATATTACTAATAATTTTTATAATGTATGTAATTGTTACATAAACTGTATAGAGACAATGCGAATATGATTTTTTTTAGCCCAAGACCTGTAGGGAAAGGTGTAGAAGGACTTGCACGAGTTGGATCTCGAGCAGCACTTTCATTTGCATTTGCGTTCCTTCGTAGAGCATGGAGGTCAGGTAGGTCTACTCTGTAGCATACTGTGTATATTTTTGATTTCTGAAGACAGATGATTTTCATAAAAGCATGTGCATGTATTAAAGATACAGCTCTATGCAAATACTTACAAATACTAGACTTCCGTAATCGTATCTTATTTTTATGTGGTCTTATGTCTAACAGTGCTCTTGTTGATCAAAGCCATCGGAGCCAGTCATTGCTATTCAAGCCAATACTGCTGTCGTATTGTGCTGGGGTACTTTTACGCTTAGCTATACAAACTGGGATTTCACAAAGAGAATGCATTTTAATGCCAGGTTTCAGAGAAGTTAGATTTCTTTTTCAGAAAAGATGTATCACTATACTACTGCAGCACAGTAGTAGTTTTGCAAAGGAGTTGGGAGCAGTAGTGCAAAACTTGTATTTAGTTTGTGTACTTGTCAACAGTGGTCAAATGGCAAAGGTTGGCACTCAGAAGTTTGAAATGGCAGAATTCTCCGTGCCACCTGAACTTCACAGAATCACAGAGTGTCAGGGATTGGATGGGACCTTGAAAGATCATCTAGTCCAATCCCCCCGATGGAGCAGGAGCACCTAGATCAGGTCATGCAGGAACACGTCCAGGCAGGTTTTGAACGCCTCCAGAGAAGAAGACCCCACAACCCCTCTGGGCAGTCTGTTCCGGTGTTCTGTAACCCTCACTGTGAAGAAGTTTCTTCCCATATTTAAGTGGAACCTCCTATGTTCCAGCTTGCACCTATTTCCCCTTGTCTTATCATTAGATGTCACTGAGAAGAGCCTGGCTCCATCCTCCTGACACTCACCCTTTACATGTTTATAAACATTAATAAGGTCACCCGTCAGTCTCCTTTTCTCCAAGCTAAAGAGACCCAGCTCCCTCAGCCTTTCATTGTAAAGGAGATGCTCCACTCCCTTAATCATCTTTGTGGCTCTGCACTGGACTCTCTCAAGCAGTTCCCTGTCCTTCCTGAGTTCCCTGTCCTTCTTGAACTGAGGGGCCCAGAACTGGACACAATATTCCAGATGCGCTCTTTCTGAGGCAGAGTAGAAGGGGAGGAGAACCTCTCTCGACCTACTAACCACACCCCTTCTGGTATGCCCCAGGATGCCAATGGCCTTCTTGGCCACAAGGCTTATGGTAATCCTGCTGTCCACCAGGACCCCCAGGTCCCTTTCCCCTATGCTGCTCTCCAACAGTTCAGTTCCAAACTTAAACTGGTACCTGGAGTTGTTCTTGCCAAGATGCAGGACTCTACACTTGGCCTCATTACATTTCATTAAATTTCTCCCTGCCCAACTCTCCAGCCTGTCTGTCTTGCTGGATGGCAGCACAGCCTTCTGGCATGTCAGCCACTCCTCCCAGTTTAGTGTCATCAGCAAACGTGCTGACAGTGCACTCTATTCCCTCATCCAAGTCATTGATGGATATACTGAATAGTACTGGTCCCAGTACTGACCGTTGAGGGTCTCCACTAGACACAGGAGTATCCAACTCGACTCCATCCCATTGACCACAACTCTCTGGCTTCTTTCCTTCAGTCAGTTCACAGTCACCTCACTACCTCATCGTCCAGACCACACTTCCTTAGTTTAGCTGTGAGGATGCTGAGACAGTGTCAAATGCTTTACTGAAATCAAGATAGACCATGTCCACTGCTTTACCATCATCTGTCCACCTGGTTATGTCTTCATGAAAGGCTATCAGGTTGGTTAAGCATGACTTCCCCTTGGTGAAGCTGTGTTGACTCCCCCTAATGACCCTTTTATCCTTGATATGCCTAGAGACAATGCCAAGGATAAGTTGCTTCATCGCCTTTCCAGGAGCAGAGGTGAGGCTAACCAGTCTATAGTTACCCGGCTCCTCCTTCTTGCCCTTTTTGAAGACTGGAGTGACATTTGCTTTCCTCCAGTCCTCAGGCACCTCTCCTGTTCCCCACGACTTACCAAAGATGATGGAGAGTGGCCTAGCAATGACTTCCGCCAGCTCCCTCAGCACCTGTGGGTGCATCCCATCAGGACCCACGGATTTATGGATGTCCAGATTGCTTAGTCGGTCCTTAACCCAGTCCTCATCAACTGAGGCAAACTCCTCCTTTATCCTGAGTTCCTCTGGGGCCTCCAGGCTATGGTGCTCCTCAGAACAGCCCCTGGCATTATAGACTGAGACAAAGAAGGCACTCAGTAACTCTGCCTTCTCTTTATCTTCTGTCACCAGGCCACCCACCTCATTCATTAGTGGGCCTACATTGCCTCTAGTGTTAGTTTTATCCACAATGTATTTGAAGAAGCCCTTTCTGTTGTCCCTGACCCCTCTTGCAAGGTTTAATTCTAGGGAGGCCTTAGCTTTCCTGGTTGCATCCCTACATCCTCTGACGACAGTCTTACATTCCTCCCAAGTGGCCAGCCGCTCCTTCCATGACCTCTGGACTCTCCTCTTCTACTTGAGTTTGTCCAGCAGTTCCCTGTTTAACCATGCAGGTCTCCTGGCTCCCTTTCTTGACTTCCTACCTGTTGGGATGCTCTGATCTTGACCTTGGAAGATGCATGATCTTGACCTTCTATTCCGTCCCATGTCATCACCCCAGAATGGAAGGAGGGAAGAGAAAATAACTTGCGCACCAGGCTCTTTCACCAGCTGTTCCAAGGCCCTGAAGTCTTTCTTCATTCCCCTCAGACTAGGGGATGCAGCTTCCTTCCCACCTGTCTGGAAGATCAGTAGCAGGTAGTAGTCTGTCGAGCGCACCAGGCTGGGGAGTGTCCTGGTGATATCCTTGATCTGGGGCTTCAGGTAGACTGCAGACTTCCCTATGATGAGGTTCAGCTCTGCATATTGGGCCCTGTGCTTCCCTCAGAAGGGAATTGCCTACTACAATTACCCATCTTTCTTTCTTTCTTATCTGAGGCAGTCTTGAGGCGTGTTGTCACTCCTCCTGTGTGTGACCTTATAGCTGGGCATTCCACCACACCCTCTCCTACCTCTCCTTCAAGATCCAGGGAATCAAACCTATTACAGGGGGCACCTGGGGAAGTGAGGTAGGTAGGTAGGGGGGTTGCCTGTGACGCTGAACTGGGACTCGCTTCCAACCCTCATCTTCCTTTTGGTCCCCTCCCTCTGCCCAACAGCGACAGGGCAGGAGCTCCACCACCCTCTGGGGGGCATCCCCCTGGTGCCCTTCTCTCTGGCATGCCAGGGAGTTACTCCACTAGGCAATCTCCTGCTCACACGCCCTGATGCCCCTTAGTCTCTCCACCTGCTCCCTGAACTCAGCCACCATGGTGAGCAGACTTTCCACCTGAGAACAGGCGGTCTCCCCGCTGCCCTCTCCCGGCAGCGGTAGGCTCAGGCACTCCCTGCAGCCAGAGGCTGGAGCAGCCACATCTCTGGGCAGGCCACAGTCTTTTTGGAGTGAGCTGTCTGCCTGGTGGACACCATGGTAGGTTTGTTTTCTCGCAGACTTACCTAAATATTTGTCTCAGTCTATGCTATTTGTTTAGATTGCAGCTGTTTGGCTCTTTGTCCGGGGTAGTTCTTTTTCCAGTTGCCTCAGAAGATGCATAGCAGGACAAGCTGTTTTAAGACTTGCTGCCTTTCCAAATGCGTTTTTTTGTGAAGCAGATCGTTCTTCAGAAGTCTTGCAGTCAAAATGTTTGTATGAAAATTGAGAACTTACATACATATTAAGTAACTCATAACCATGAGATTAAAAAATAAAAATCCACAAAATGTTGTATAAAACATCTGTCCACCTTCTGTGAAGATGTGGGTGTAACTAGTATTACTGTGATCCTTAGGTGAAGATGCAGACCTGTGCAGTGAGTTGTTACAGGAGTCACTTGATGCACTACGAGCTCTACCAGAGGCATCCCTTTTCGATGAAGGGACTGTATCTTCTGTGTGGTTGGAAGTTGTGGAAAGAGCTACTAAATTCCTAAGGTCTGTTGTGACTGGGTAAGTTTCTTCTTTAGGGTATTGCTGAAGTATCTGTTACATGGCAAACTTAGATCTCCTACCAACTGATAGTCTGAGCAGAATAGTTTAGAAAAGAAAAACAGTTGTCTTAGTTTTCCGTAATGTTATATCAAGCAAACAAATGGTACATGAATTGTTGAAATGATGCTTCTCAAGTATGGTTTAATTCCTTTAACTATGTAAGAAGAATCTAAACTTGAGTATTCTGAATCACCCTGTATAGACTTACCCTAAAAATATTGTATCACTATTGTAAGCTGTACGCACATGAAGAGTGCTTTTAGTAATGCAATACATGTGTATGCTTAACTGAGCCTTTCCAGTATAGCAATATAATACGGACTGTGCATAGGGGGACAAAATAAAGATACTCACTTTGGACTTGGAGCACTCCCTTACTTTTGCCTGTTATTTAATAACTCTTAAATTTACCCTTTTATGATTGTTATAGAAATTATCTTTTGAATACTGGAGCTACATCCTTATGGTGAATATCATAAAGAATATTTTAATTTCGCCTGTGAAAAATGTGTTTTTCATGTTCTTAGCATATTTAAGAGAGCTAAGGAACAGATAGTGAAGCTTTGGGCAGTTTTAAAGCCTAGCTGCCACTTCAAAAATAATCTTTTGTGGAACGTGTCAGCTTTTGTTACATGCTTTCATTGCCAATTTTATATTCTTTAAGTTTAGTGGTTCTTGGTGTTTTGTAGATGCTTTTGTTAAGCAAATATCTATTGTTTCCAGTTATTTCTTAGCTAATATATATTGTTTGATTTTTAAATAGAGATGTGCATGGAGCTCCCAGTACCAAAGGGCCAGGGAACATTCCGTTACAAGACCAGCACTTGGCACTTGCCATATTGTTAGAACTGGCAGTGCAGAGGGGCACGTTAAGGTGAGGAGCATGAACACTCCGATTTTTAACCATTGCTATTGGTTGGAATGACCAGAGCAGTGCCTGTCTTCAGTTTTCATTAGTTTTGTGTAATGGTTGTGGTTCAAAGCATGTGAACCTTTACTGTAATGCAGTGGAGATCAAACTCTTATGTTAACTAGATTGTAAAATCCATTTTTGGTATTTTGACATCTGCTTAAAATGTAAAGCTGTGACATCTGGTTAAAAATGTAGAAAGTGAGTTGTATGGATAACCTAAAATGGTTTCCCTAAAAATGCTTATTAACAAAAGACATAATCTTCCTCTTTCAGCCAAATGTTGTCTGCAGTTATGTTGTTGCTTCAACTTTGGGATAACGGAACAAGGGAAACGGATAATGAGCGATCTGCACAGGGAACAAGTGCACCCCTTCTACCTTTGTTACAAAGATTTCAGAGTATAATATGTAATAAAGATGTGCCCAATACTGAGGAAGAGATTCAGGTACTTAGACTTGATTTATTTGAAAGGGGCATTATCTTGGTATCAAGCTTTATTTGGCTGACTAAATTAGCTACAAAATTATCCAAACAAAATTTGGATTTACTTTAGCAGTAGTATTTTCCTGATGACACATATACATGCACCACTGTTGTTTGATTTTTTTTTGTGTACATTTGAGTTCCTTGAGGTAGGAGGAGGAATTTTGTAGTATGATTGTAGATAAACATTGTATTCCAGAGCTAATGCTTTTGTGGTAACTTACAAATGTGACCAGTTAACTTTTCTGCACGCTTGGATTGTTTTTATTTAATTTTGTAAGAAGTTAATTGAACTACAACTCTTACTGAATATTACTGAGGTTGATAAAACATAGCAAATGAGTGTTATTACACTTAAAACTTGCTATTCACAATATGACTGAATTTTCTCAATGTATGTGTTTGGGATTTTCCTTTACTATAAGAAAAAGTATGTGCCTGTTTAAATAAGTTTCTCTTAAACTTGTGCAGATACTCAGCATATCTATAGTGTATTCTGTATCCGTATGTGTAGTGGCATGGAAATATGTTGAATATTCTTCTGACTGCTCTTTTTTCTTTTTTAGCTGCTGACTTATCCTCTGAGTCCAAATGAAAGTTTTCTAAGGTATCTGACTTTACCACAGGACAATGAGCTAGCGATTGATCTGAGGCAAACTGCGGTTGTTATCATGGCCCACTTGGATCGTCTAGCCACGCCATGTATGCCTCCACAGTGTAGCTCTCCTACATCTCATAAGGTAACTATTTGCAGAATCAAGTTTAGTAAGGTATATTTCCTAAAAGTGTAACTAATTTTCAGTTTGGAAGAATAATGACTCTTAAGATTGTTTTGTTTTCCTTTTGATTCTCACATTGTAACTTTGAGTTGCTTAAATTTGTCTTGGGTATCTTGTGTACCTTGGAGTACAGTTCTGTGGTTTGGGAACAATTCTTCCTTATCACAACATTATGGCTAATTCTGCCGTGTTTTGGACTGTTCCTGTTGTTTATTAAAGAAAATTCTCAAGATCAGAGATTAAATGTTTATTAAATTTTGTCTGACTTACTTAAAAAAACAACAGCAGGACAAACCAACAATCAAAAAACCAAAGAAACCTCTTTATATGTTAAACTTACCATCTTGAAAGTCTACACTTACTGTAGATATTTATAGCACATTCAGTAAAAGACTAAACTGAATATGATGAATGCAAGTCTTTATTTTTGATATCCTGCTAATAGACAAGATTTATTGACCACTGGCAGTAATGACTGTCAAAGATATGAGTATATTTAGCATAGAAAAGCTTAAAAAAATACAAAAAAAACCCATAAAGATCTGCTGCATCTTTTTAAATCAAATTGCATATTTCAAAACTGTACTTACAGAATTTCTTATTTTCTAGGGATCTCTGCAAGAGGTCATTGCTTGGGGTTTAATAGGTTGGAAATACTATGCTAATGTGAGTGGTCCAATTCAATGTGAAGGACTTGCCAATCTTGGCGTTGTGCAGATTGCCTGTGCAGAGAAACGTTTTTTAATATTATCTAGGAATGGACGAGTTTATACACAAGCTTACAACAGCGATACACTGGTGAGTTCTTTTTGCATATTTTTGAAAATGTGTTCTATATTATTTCATGTGATAGGTCTGCTTTTACAATATCTTGGAAGAGTAGATTAAGGTGTGCTGATTTTTGTGAGCTGCTTTGTTGTTGTTTTTGAACTTTCAGAAGTAGTGATTTTGATCTCTTGTATTGATTTGATTAAACATATCTCATTCCTGTAATTTCTGTCAGGCTAGAGGTTATGAGTATAATAATACTTGATTTCATTGCTATTCTATTGCTATGGGTAACAGCTCATTTACCCATATTTCTTTGCAATTGGTAACAGCTGTAGAAATCAGCAGATGTGAAATGAATTTTAGTTCAGTGCACCATGCTCAAACTGTGTAGTTTCTCAAACAAAACTGTACTGTGACAAACATTTGTTGCTAAGATTTTGTTTAAGATAAACACATATACTAAAGAAGTATAAGGATGGGAACAGAATAATTGCAGAGCATCATTTTTAATCAGATTTAAATAGCAATTTGACCTTTTCTCTACTTATATCTTTGCTTCATTAACTTAATAGATTTGACAGGTTTGATAAGCCTTGGGAAAAGTGTTCCTAGTTATTCTCTATATAGGCAAGTGGTGGAGAACATAAGCAATTTTAATAACTTTATTACTTTGGTTCGCAGGGACCACAGCTGGTGCAGAGTCTAGCTTCCAGAAATATCGTGAAGATTGCAGCACATTCAGATGGGCATCACTATCTTGCTTTGTCAGCAAATGGTGAAGTTTTCTCTTGGGGCTGTGGAGATGGTGGAAGACTAGGCCATGGGGATACAGTGTATGTAATAATAAAAAAATAAAAAGTAACATTTGACAGTGTTCTGAATTCATAGTAGAAACTATTTAGTTGTGTGTACAAGCACCCATAAGAATTATTACTGAAATGTAGCATGCTACACTGAGACTATGCGTAAAAGGTGTAATGTACGCTGATCATGATTTATTAAAGGATGCCTGTACTTTTCAATCATTGTCTGACAAATCAGGCAAGTAGGAGACATTGTTAATAACCATATATCTGATACTGTCCCAGCTGGTAGTTGTGACCTGTTCAGCAAATAAACTAGCTGTTAATGCTGGCATAGTAACTGACCATTCCAATGTACACAGTGTTCTATGTGTTGTCATTATGGCAAGCAATTCTTGATAATGAAGTTGTCATAAAGCCCATTGCTTTGGAAATTAATGTATTTATGAAAAATACTGGTGCATGGTCTCCATACCTCAGACAGTCCCATTAACAAGCAAGTGTTTTTTTAAGTAGGCAGCTAAAGATTCATAGCCTCAAAGATTCTGTTGCTATACAAAACAATATAAAATATAACTGATAATTCATTTTTTAAAATAATTTGCTTTGTTAATCTATTAAATATTTCACATTTGCATTAAGCATTTCATATTCAACTCTGTTACAAACTGTGTTCTCTCTGCATATATTCTCTTTTTAATATTCCTAGTTCTGCATTGGTGCTGCCTGAAATACTTGTGAGTAGAGGATGTAGTAGTAGTTCCACTATTATCAGGCTTTTTGTTCGTCGTTTTATGAATCCATAGTGCATTTTCCCTAGGAACATTGATTCAGATGTCAGAGTGGGGTCATCTTTACAAATGCAGTCATGTTGCTTACATCATTCCTTTTGCCCTCTTCCCCCCTGTATTAAGCAATAACAATTAAACAATAACATTATTGTCCTGCTTTTATGTAGGAGCAGTTTTTACAGGGATCTGGTGGAGGGCTATGAAGATGATTAGGGGTCTGGAGGTTGTCTTTTAAGAGGAAAGGCTGAGAGAGCTGAGGCAGGTCAGCCTGGAGAAGAGAAGACAGAGAGGGTCTTATCAGTGTATATAAATATCATAAGGGGGCGTGTCAAGACAGTGGGGCTGAACTCTTTTCGTTGGTGCCCAGCAACAGGATGAGGAGCAGTGGGCACAAACTGATTAACAGGAAGTTTGATGGGAATATGCGGAAAAAATGTCTTTACTGGAAGGGTGACAGAGCACTGGCACAGATTGCCCGGAGAGGTTGTGAAGTCTCTTCTGGAGACATTCAAAACCCTCCAGGATGCCATCCTGTGCAACGTGCTCTACGTGACCCTTCTTGGCAGGGAAGGTTGGACTAGATGACTTCCAGAGGTCCCTTCTAACCTCAACCCTTCTGTAGAAGCGCACATCAATATATTTCAGGTTGTGTCTTCCCCCAGTGTTGAATTTCTGATAAGCAAGGCAGTTACTACACAAGGGTTAGAACTGTAAATGCTATATCTGAACAAATAATGTTAAAAAAATAATATTTTTGTAGTAGGCTTAAATATTTTTGAAAACCACTTCATTAATTTAATTGGAAACAGAAATCATAGTTGTCAGACATCTCTGTTGCTTTGTATGTTGTTGAACAATCTGAATTTTATTTTTGACTTACAACTCTATTTTGATACCTCAGGCTACTAATACGATTTGCAGGTAGAATTGCATCAGTTATTTTCTAACAAATATGGCACACCTTTTATTATCTACTCATCAGATCACCCTTTGTGAAATATGTCACCTTCTCTTTAAACAGCCCTCTGGAGGAACCAAAATTGATATCTGCTCTATCTGGAAAGCAAGCTGGGAAACATGTTGTTCATATAGCATGTGGAAGCACTTACAGTGCAGCCATTACTGCTGAAGGAGAGCTATATACGTGGGGACGAGGAAACTATGGCAGGCTTGGTCATGGTATGTTTTTTGACATCTTAAAATCAGTTGTTTGTCAAATAATTGTTTAATGTTTGTCTCAAACAATCTTTTATCCAACCTACCCATGACTGATTTGAGAAGCCTATGTGGTTTCATATGTTACGAGCGGGATTGTATTTCAAAAGCACTAAATCTCTGAGCTCTGTAAAAATAGGCATCTGGATGGAGAAAAATCATGGAATAGCTTGGGTTGGAAGGGACCTTAAAGGTCATCTAATTTTGACCCCTGCCTTGGGCAGGGAATCTGCATTGTCCCATTCCCTTCCTTGTGAAGCAAAGGCAACTGGGTGAAAATCCACTTTTCTTGTGGGTGAAATCCATATTAGATACCTAAGAAGCCATAGGGGGAGTTCAGTCATAATACTCAAATCTGAAAACAAAACAGAACAACCCCCTCCACCCCAAAACAACAAAAGACCCCAAACCAACCAACCAAAACCAGAAGAACCCACTAAGCTTTCTTGGTCTTGCTGCTCATGTGACTATTTTATATTGAAGGTTCCAGTGAAGATCAGACCATCCCAATGCTGGTCACAGGGCTGAAAGGACTCAAAGTTATTGATGTGTCATGTGGAAGTGGAGATGCTCAGACTCTTGCAGTTACTGAAAATGGTTAGTAGCGAAATCTAACACTTAAGCTTAACTTTTCTTGCTTTCATTCTAAAGATATTTATATTGCAAATACTGTGCTTATTTTTAGTGGCTTAAATTCTTTAAGGATTTGAAGCTGAAATTTCTTTTGGGGAAATATATATGTGCATTTATTTTGCATGTAATGTGTACAGATAACATTTCTCTGTATATGTATGCAATATATTCATTTTGAATGTGCATATTTATATTTCCATTTGCTTGATATACGTTTAAAATAACGACAGTTCTATAATGGGTAAAATATTAAATATATGTACATCTGTATCTACATTTTATGCATCGTATAGTTAAGCTCATGTTGTCACAACAGCAAGGTTTTTGAGTAAGGGAGTTGTCTATGTTAACCATGGGAATTGTCGAAGAGAGGCTTTTCTGGAATCCAGCTTCCTGGCGTTCCCTGAGCTAGGTGCCCAATGGAAGAGGTTCAAAACCTGAATTTCAGTGTATGAGGTTAGGCACTAAAGTCATCATTTAGAAAGCAGGTATCTTTGCCCAATGAAAATATGCACAATTAAAAACCTGAAAGATTTGCTCATACAGGAATTTAAAACTGAGATTTTCTAATTATTTTATTCCTTGTTCCCCTCCTTGCATGCTTTCATTGCTTATCAGAGTACCTTTGAGAATACTGTATGCAAGCAAGGAATGTAAGTTCTCTAAAATGTAAGACAAAATTTGGATATGCTTACCATTCTTGAACTATTATTTAGTGAAGATGGCGGAATGACTTTATGATTTCTGATTTCATAGGGCTTAGATTTAGTAGTGAATATTGAAATACAGTGATAACAGACAGTGGTAGTTTTCATTTCATTTTGTGAAATGATTGAGTGACAAGAACTGAAAATGGAGATCAGCTTTCACAGATAATTTGACCATTCATTCAGTGTGGAAGAAGTATTTCGCAAGTTCTTATTAACTAAAGATCAAACGAGAGGCTTGATTTGCAGCATATTCTCTACCACATATGCTTTTAAGAAGGACTTTGGTACACTGATTAATTTTTAGTGTGCGTTACGTTTTTGTTAGTTTGGTCAACATGAGAACTTTTCAGGTTAAGAACCACTGTTCAAATCTTTTTCATCCTTCTTATGTATTTCATGAACTATTGAAAATGAATTAATAACAGATATTCCTAAATTGCGATTTCAAAATTGTGCTACTTATAGAATCTCAGATTTTTAAGAACTTACTTGTTAGAACAGATAACTTTATTAAATGAAAAAACAGTGCAATATTTCTGGTTTTCTCTCTTCTTTTAAAGGCCAGGTGTGGTCTTGGGGTGATGGTGATTATGGAAAACTGGGAAGGGGAGGCAGTGATGGTTGCAAGACTCCCAAGCTGATAGAAAAACTTCAAGACCTGGACATTGTGAAAGTACGCTGTGGAAGTCAGTTCTCTATTGCTTTGACCAAAGATGGTCAGGTGTACACCTGGGGAAAAGGTGACAATCAGAGACTTGGGCACGGAACGGAAGAGCATGTTCGATATCCCAAACTGCTGGAAGGTTTGAAAGGTAATTAGCTGGAAATACTCAAAAGCTTTTTGTTTTTTTGGGAACCTTTAACTAGACAGTGATGGTCTCAACTATACGAATACCATGTACTCTGGTGTCATATTCTATACTGTTTTCATTGTAAAAGGTAATTGTGCACATTTCCCATCATTTCTGCCTTTTATGCCTTTAAAATTTCAGCAGACGTAGAGCTACTATGTTAAGATTACTTTAAATGCTGCTTGTCCTTGTGTTCTACTTATTCTTACTGTTTTTCTCCTGTTAGGTTTGCAGGAATGCTTATTTAAAGACATGTTTTCGCATTGTCAGGAAAGTATTTTTGACTAGTTTGTAACAGTGAAGGTTACTTCTTCAATGTGATAGAAACCTGAGGTTCTGGAGGGGAGGATGAGGAGAAGAACTTTTATTTCACTGTCTTTCCTAAAACTGTTGTTCATATAGAATGAATGCTCTAATAGAAAGTAACTTCTGAACTAAGGAGTATAATGTAACTTTGCAGTCTCAGTTCATGGATAGGGAGATCTTTTAATAACCCTTTCCTGAAAAGCGATCCAAGTGGAAGGGATACAAAATAGAAGCTCTTTGTTTTGAACTTGTAGACTTTCATGTTTGTCTCTTAAGAATCTTTAAATATTTCCTTGATTTTTCTTTTACTGTACTCTTCCAATCCACTACTAAAGCAAAGGTAAGACTATTGACGTCCATAACATGTTTACAGTTAAGTACGAACACAGTTATAGTTAAGTATAAGCACAGTTTTCTTTCCCTCTGATATTTTTCTCTGTTAATAATTACAGTCTTTAAGTTATTTTCAATATGTTACTTTTTTAATCAGGAAAAAAAGTGATAGATGTGGCAGCTGGATCCACACATTGTTTGGCACTGACCGAAGATAGTGAAGTGCATAGCTGGGGGAGCAATGATCAGTGTCAACATTTTGACACTTTACGGATCACCAAACCAGAGCCTGCAGCTCTTCCAGGATTAGACACAAAGCATATTGTTGGAATTGCCTGTGGGCCTGCTCAGGTAAGTTTTTAATCTTTGAATTGTTAATTGCAATTCGTCTCTATATGTGACTACTTCTGTACACTGATCGCAGTCCCTCTTTCTGTGCTTGTATGAATTCCCTTATTTCTTATTCTGAACAGATGAAGGCTTGGAAAAAAAAACAAAAAAAAAAAACAAAAAGAAACTTCATGCAATTGTTCTGCCAAAAAGAGATGACTAGCTTTCCCTCTGAGTATTCTGAGTAGCTATATCCTCCTGCCTTGGAGAGCAGTTGAAGAGTTGTTTAGCTGAATGTTTACTGCAGCAAAGATAGTGAGGTATCTGGATTGGCATAACGGCACTTTGGAAGATGTGATAATGAAGTTCTTTTCTGGGATGGGTAGGGTTTTGTGTGTGTTTACAGCAATGCAGGCAGAGAGTTTTCTTTTGCAGATGTGCAGATACTGCTGAAAACCATTGAATTTTGCATTTGTTTCTGTTTATAGAGTTTTGCTTGGTCATCGTGTTCCGAGTGGTCAATAGGCTTGCGCGTGCCTTTTGTAGTGGATGTTTGCCCCATGACCTTTGAGCAGCTGGACCTTTTGCTGAGACAAGTGACAGAGGGAATGGATGGCTCTTCTGACTGGCCTCCTCCTCAGGAAAAGGAGTGTATGGCTGTGGCAACATTAAACCTTCTAAGACTTCAGGTACCTTAAGTTTCTTACACATTGAGTAGTCAGTGAGATAAATGTTTCAGTAAATTGCTTGGATGAAAATAGTGAACTTAATGTGTTTTAAAACATTTTAGTTAACGAGAAAGCAAAATAAGTACAATATCACTTCCTACTCCCTGAAATTTTGCAGCTAGTGGTTGTTTAAACTTTGGCTTTCCTTACTTTGAAGCTCAGAAGTATTACTCCCCCCTTCCCCCCAAAAAGCTTTTCTTCTCTTGGCTGTATTTGGATATCATTAAATATGTAAATGGCTTAGGCCTTGCATAATCACTCACTCAGTAAACATGCTCCTAGGGACTGTAAGCATTTCTAAGAATTTTAAACAGCATTTCCAAGAGTGAGTGTCTTCTTCAGAATGTAACTGACACGTGGTAAAGATGTGCTGCTTTACCTAGCATAATATAGGGATGTAGAAACAGTTTATTATTCTTTAGGTTATTATAGTTCAGAATTTTAGGAGATATAGTTCATAATCTTTGTCTTATAGTTTAAATTCAATACATGTTTCAGCAAGCCAGCATTTCCCTTTAGTTTTTACAAATTTACAGATGAAATGTTTATATCTAGCTCAGTGAACTTAGTTGCTCTAGGACTGACTTTTTTTTTTCAAGTTCGTATGTTCCCTTAATTAAAAATTTGCCCTTTTTTCCCTCTTCCTTGTCTTTCAGCTTCATGCTGCCATTAGTCATCAGGTGGATCCAGAATGTCTTGGCTTAGGTTTGGGCGGTATGCTGCTCAATAGCCTGAAGCAGACAGTCGTGACGTTAGCGAGCAACGCTGGTGTTCTTAACACAGTGCAGTCGGCTGCGCAAGCAGTGCTGCAGAGTGGGTGGTCTGTGTTACTGCCAACAGCAGAAGAGCGGGCTAGGGCTCTGTCGGCACTCTTGCCCAGTGCAGGTTGGTTCTAAGATGAAAAAACTCTTTGGTGTTTACGTTTCTAGGTCATTAATAGTTTTTTTCTATTCTTAGTTTCGGGAAATGAGATGAACGTAAGTCCAGGCCGTAGGTTTATGATTGACCTCTTGGTGGGCAGCTTGATGGCTGATGGAGGCTTAGAGTCTGCACTAAATGCTGCTATTACTGCAGAAATTCAGGTACGTTTTAACAGCTTTGCAGTTCTATATAAACAGAGGAAGGAGATATATCAAGTGTCTTCTGAAGTTTGTGGAGTGATGTTATCCTCTGTTGACCTGAAACTTGAAGCCTTAGCTGGTGTTTGTATGGAAGTATGAATCATGTTCTCCTTTTTAGACAAGTGTTTCTTATTATTGCCTAGAGTAATGATTTTAGCAACTGTAACAAATGTTTTTATAAAGCTCTGTAATAGCATAATTTTACAAACTGCTTTGTAACTTTCTATGGGATTCTTGAATTCTTCACTTCTTGATTACACCCATATTTTTCCAGCAGAAATTTCATCCGTATTACTTAGAATTAATTCATCTTGAATTCCTTTGCAACGTCCCAAATTTCTGTAGACTCAGTTTCAGACTGGTTCAAATGTTCATCACAGAGGATAGAAAACAGTTTTTATATATTGCCTTCTTCAATACCCCCTCAGAGGTGCAATGTCCTCTGTACAGACTACTTTAAATTACTGTATTTATGTATGGCTGAGAAAGCACTAATGTGCTTTTTCCTTGTGTACTTTAATTCTTCCTAATATATTTTCTTTTTGGTTCCTCTCCACTGTTGGTATATTGCGAAGTATTTGATGCAGAGGAAATAGTTGTATTAAGTTTTGCTTTATGCATTAGTTGTAATCAGTATTAGTATTTTTTGTTGCATTTAAAGACATACAAGACCTATTAATTCTTAGCCAGATCTACTATGGTACATCTACATTATAGTGTAGGTCAGAGGTGCCTGAACTGGCTTTAGATACACGTTGAAAGTGATGTAGGTGACAGCATACAGCACTGCACAGGATAATTTCTATTCCCTGTAAACAGGGTGAATTAGTCATACAGAACTCTATGGAGTCTATAGTTCTGTAGCAAATCTAACCCAGGTTCTGCAGTGGACTGGATTCATTACTTTTATAAATACAGAGTAAACAGACCTTCGCTTGTGAACTGTGCAGTAGCTTCTGTGATGTTGAAGCAAATAGAACAGAAATAAATTGTTAACTTGGTTTGGTGGAAGCAGAATTTGGAGTTTGTCTTGCTTTGTTTCTCTCTCTGCCCTTTCTTTGTACATTATAATTATTAAAAAAATAAACAAATCCCACGTAGTCCTTTTGGAATATACAGTATATATTTCTATATAGGTAAAAGTAACTTTTGTTTTCATGAAAACTTATTTTACTTTAGCAAAATATTTCATCATGACAATGGAATTTTGTGCATTTTCTTAAACTTGTTCTGCATTTTTAGGATATTGAAGCAAAAAAAGAAGCACAGAAAGAAAAAGAAATTGATGAGCAAGAAGCAAATGCATCAACGCTTCATAGGAGTAGAACTCCATTGGACAAAGACCTTATTAATACTGGAATCTATGAATCCGCAGGAAAACAAAGTTTACCATTAGTTCAGTTAATTCAGCAGTTACTAAGGTAATTACGTCAAATTTCATTTATTTTTGCATGGAAAATTTGTTAGAGAAATATTTTACGAACTAGTCAACTAAAGGATGGCTAATTTTAGTTAGCAAATACAGTCTTCGTTCTAGAATTTTAGCTCCACAGAATTCAAAATATTGAACATTTTTCTGGTTTATATTTACCTTTGCCATTTTATGTGGGTAAGAAGTACATTTGTGCAGTTAATTACCTGATTTTAGGAAGATTTATTGCTTTACTCTTACTAGTAGGAACATCAGCACAAATTTATTTAGAACTAAATGTTTTGCATCAGGGAGACTAACATACTTTAGGTGGTGGAGACACTTGAATTTTAGATTCCGAGAAAGAACTGCGAATAAATGATTAATAGGATGCTGAGGGCAAAGCTTCTTTTTGCCAGCTACAACGGTATTTAACATATAGTAGAAAGAAATGATGAGGTTACTAAGAAACCTACTGTGCTTTTTAACTGAAGTGTGATGCTAACCATGTAATATAATCAGTACTGAGAGTCTTCTGAACTAGATATTGTCATGACTTCCAGTGCAACCTTTCTGTTAAAACAGTCAGGTTATGTTTTTGTAGTGAGTGATGACAAAGATTGATATATTTTAAATACCTCCACAAAGGTAGCCTGACTTTTTGGGTACTGTGATGCAAACAAAGTAACAACATCCTACAAGAAAACTTGGCATAGATTTGTGAGAAGTTCCAGCAGAAGCTTAACCTGTATTTCTCTGACCTATCTTCACTATGAACTCTTTTAAATACTTTACAATGTTTTGTATACCAATTAGGAACATCGCTTCACAGACGATAGCCAAACTAAAAGATGTCTCTGATCGCATTTCGTCTTGCATGGACCATGAACTTTATAGCAAAGAGAGATCTGCTTCTCTGGACCTGTTGCTCCGTTTTCAGCGTCTACTTGTTAGTAAACTCTATCCAGGAGATTGTGTTGGGCAGGTCCCTTATACATACAGTAAGTCATCTTAAAAAAATAAGCTCTCCCTCCCCAAAGAACTTCTGTAACACATTTTTTGCAGGATAGCAGTTTCATGTTTTAATTTATCTTCTTTCATTTGTCAGTCTAGTTGTTGACCTCTGAGGAGTGTTTGAAAGTAGTTTCTTTAAATTGCTTTCTGTAAGAGAAAATGTCTCGTTGGAAGGCAGTGGGATCTAGATTATACAGTTTTTGTAAACTTCTTAAGAGTTTTAGAAAAAATGTTTCTTTATTCAGTGTTAATACTGAGTGGCTATATTTCAGAAGAGCTTGACAGCTTTTGAAGACTTTCTTAAATGTGACTGTGATGGTATTCTGTGCTTTTCCTGCTTTTTATACAGGTCCCGACCTCTTAGGTGTTGGCTCTTTACTGAAGAAATACACTGCTCTTCTGTGCACGCACATCAGTGATATACTTCCTGTGGCAACCAGCATCGCTTCTGCTAGTCATAGGCATTTTGCAGAGGTATCTCATGTTGTGGATGGAGATTTAACAGGTAGGTTTTTATTTGTTGTCCCCCTGTCGTTCCCTTCCACAAACTAATAATATGTTCTTGGAAGTGCTAAATGAGTAAAAAAGAATCTACTTAATATTTTGGTTGGTGTGAGAGAGAGGGGACAAAGTTGATGGGGAGAAGAAAAGAGCTTTGTACTGAGGAAGTAATGGAAAGTAGAATGTGTTGCTTGGTTATTTACTTCTGTGAAGCTATTACCCTAAGTCTGTAATTAAATCTGAGTATTGGCTCTGTTTTTCTTCTGTGTTTTAGGCATTCTTCTTCCAGAATTGGTGGTTTCTATAGTGCTGCTGCTCAGTAAAAATGCTGGATTAATGCAGGAAGCTGGTGCTATCCCTCTGCTGGCTGGCTTGCTAGAACATCTAGATAGGTTTAACCATTTAGCCCCTGGGAAGGAAAGAGATGACAACGAGGATCTAGCATGGCCAGGAATAATGGGTATGTACCTGAAGCATCTGTACCAACTTATTTATATTTTCATAAAGTAGCTGTGTAAAAACGATGACTAGTCATATGAACAATTCTTGGGAAGGGAACTGTGTTTTACGGGACAAATTTTTATTAACCAGTTCATTTGACAGTATTTCTGCTAGTAAATTCTTAAGGAAGTTACTTGTAAAGGTAGGATTAAGCAGAGTACAAATGCAGCTTTTCAGAGAAGTAATCCACTTTATGTAGTGTTTTGCATAATTTGCAACATCCATTTCAATTTTCCATTTTGAGTGTTTAAAGTTACAGTGAATACACGAGTACTACTTCTATGTGTTTTGTTCCTAATTCTGTTGGCATTTCATAACATAGGCTGTCTCTGGGGTGAGAAGAGAAGCAGAAAACATGCAGAAGCAGAAAACATGCATTTCTAACTGAGCTTTTCACTGGTGGAGGGAGGAATGAAACACATGGTCAGCATAACCAGAGAGAGTGAAATGTCACACTGATTGTGTGTTGGGGAGAGCAAAAGCTATATGAAAATTCAGTTAGTGGCCTAAAAGAACAAACTGAGATGGAGATGCACATGTGCAAACAACATGACTTTGATCTTTCTTGCCTAAATGAAATTACATTTATTTTGAAATAGTTTATTTATATTTAAATTGGAAGAGTTTTCGCATGTGTAAGTAACTGTCTTTTTAAATAAAAATGTGGACTTAAACTGAAATTAAATAAAAATCCAATGCCTTGCAGGCAAGCATGTAGTAAAACTGAAGTAATTTTAAGGGAGAACCAAACAGCAGTAATCTGCCAGAATAGTTGTACTGCTCCACCTCCAAACAAAACAGCTGTGTAGTTGGGCAATGTCAGGTCTATTGCAAGGTGACATTGAAGATTACTGCATAAAAGAGTACAGCATTTAGACAATGTAATTGCATGCTGTGTATAGAGGGACACATCAATATTGAAATCAATTTTGACTTCTAAGCATGTCAAAAGGCAAACAGGTTATGTGACTGTTAAAAGAATGTCCAGAGAAACTTTGCTTTCTCTATTTCTGTTAATAAATTCTCTATTCTCTTTTATACTTGTAGGTTCATTTTTTACTGGCCAGAGTTGCAGAAATAATGAGGAGGTGACGCTTATACGTAAAGCCGATCTAGAGAACCACAACAAAGATGGAGGATTTTGGACAGTTATCGATGGGAAAGTGTATGATATAAAGGACTTTCAAACCCAGTCTTTAACTGGCAATAGTATACTTGGTGAGAATCAGCATCTGAATTAAAAGCACAGATTACTTCTGTGTAAAAATAGATGGCATAAACAGGCTTTTAGATGCTTTCCTGACTACCTCATTCTCTCATTAGCTCAGTTTGCAGGTGAGGACCCAGTTGTTGCTTTGGAAGCTGCTTTGCAGTTTGAGGACACAAGGGAGTCAATGCATGCCTTCTGCGTTGGCCAGTATATGGAGGTAAAAATGTTGTATTATAACAGATGCATGCTTTCTAAAGTAAAGTATTGCTTTGCCTCCAAAATCCTTGTTGGAGCTCAAATTCTAGCTTTCAACTCATCTTTTTTTTCCTAGCCTGACCAGGAAGTGATTACAACACCAGATCTCAGTACTTTGTCATCACCTCTAATCGACACAGAAAGAAATTTGGGTCTTCTCCTTGGACTGCATGCTTCCTACCTGGCAATGAGTACACCGCTTTCTCCTCTGGAAGTTGAATGTGCCAGTAAGCGAAACTTCATGTAGCATTTGTCAAAGCATACCAGAAAAGGCCAAATTAACATAACATCTTCAGTTCTTCAGAGGACAGTAAAACTGAAGTTCTTTATTCTTAATATTAATTACCACACTCAGTGAGGCCAAAGAATTTAGCAAGATTTAGAAAGGAATTATGATATAATTATGAACAACTACATATCTAGAATTTTGTAATATACACGGTACAGAGAATTTTCAAAGAGAAGGATATCTAACTGGTAACTGTATAGCACAGTTAACTCACAATGGAGTACTCAAATAAGAGTGCCTGAAGCATCTGGTGCTGGATTTTTCCATGTTGACTATCATTATTTTGTGAATAGAGGGTATAATTCCATATTAATCACAGAAAAATGACGAAGGCCCTCTCATCTGTAAACAGGTGGTGACTGCCCTGTTACTTGATCGTTTCTTAGTTGTAGAATCTTTTTTTAGTTTGAAAATGTTCCAGCAAATGGAAGAGCTGCTAAACCTTCTGTTTATAGCTGTGTATGCATTTCATTTCCGGGATTTGTTGAGTCTCAATAGCTTTCATCAGAATATAGATTTGTGTTTTCTTTATTTTAGAATGGTT
Organism: Anser cygnoides; assembly: GCF_040182565.1. NCBI lineage: Eukaryota > Metazoa > Chordata > Aves > Anseriformes > Anatidae > Anser > Anser cygnoides. The sequence goes on from NC_089873.1 coordinate 140,021,986, forward strand.
GAAGTCATCTATCTTTTCTGGAGGCTTGCAAACTAGTCAGATTCACTACAGTTACAATGAGGAAAAAGATGAAGACCACTGCAGCTCACCTGGGAACACAACCCCAAACAAATCAAAACTATATTCACATCGATTAACTTTGAGTGACCATTCACAACCCTTTCTCCAAGCTATTGCAGATAATAATATTCAGGATCATACTGTGAAGGTAAGCCCTCAATTGTTCTGTTTAAAAAAAAAAGTTTTGCTGAAGGCTTATAGTGGTGGCACGAAGCAGTTTTGTTGTGCAAATCCTCCATAAGTTACAGTAGAGCAATTCTGAAATAACTTTTTCTGTTGTCTCTGTGAAAGGAATGATGGAATGCTATTAATGGATAAAAAATCACTTGATAGCTTAACAGTACAGTTTTTCTTTTGAATTTTGAGTGGAGAACTAAACGTTGTGTGTTCTTACAGAAAGAATAAATAATGCATTACGTGTGATATTAGGCTTTAGTAGTATTGACAGAATGTGCTCACTTCCAGTTATCCAGAGATAGTAGTAGCATTGTTACCTGTAGCTGTGTTGGTCTTTTTACAAGAAGAATGATACAAAGTATTCTTTGTAGCATTGGGTTGTAATTACTGTGTATTAAGTAGTTGTATACTGTGTTGTGGTGTCTCTGATTTCTGAGTACTATCTAGTTAGGTTGTGGAAGTTACTCAGTGTTATTTAAATGCTGGCTGGAGTATTTTGGATCCTTTCATTGTATTCCAAAACAAAGCTAAATAGTGTTTTTTTTTTTTTTGTGGTTTTGTAGGACTTCTTGTGTCAAATAGAGAGATACTGTAAACAGTGTCACTTAACAACACCAATCACATTCCCTCCTGAACATCCTGTGGAAGAAGTAGGACGTTTGTTATTATGTTGTCTTCTGAAGCATGAAGATTTGGGTAGGTAGGCTTGTGGTATAGCTGTTCTAGAATACGTTTTGTACTGGTTTAAACTTTACTACTTATGATTTTGGAAATGCATGTTCAGAAATTGTCTTTTCTCATTAAGGTCATGTGGCATTGTCTCTTGTTCATCCTGGTACCCTTGGAGTTGACCAGGTAAAACACAAAACCTTACCAAAGTCTGTAGTGGACGTGTGTCGTGTTGTCTACCAAGCAAAATGCTCACTGATTAAGGTAAGTCTCTTACCTACTGAAATTTAGATTATTTGAATTGTTTTATTTAAAAAGTTGCTTTTTCTTTTTTAATTGTATACCACATAGTGATTTAATCTTTCAATGCCTTTTATAGACCCATCAAGAACAAGGGCGTTCTTACAAGGAGGTTTGTGCTCCTGTCATTGAGCGTTTGAGATTCTTGTTCAACGAGCTACGTCCTGCAGTTTGCAATGATCTCTCTATAATGTCTAAATTTAAACTTCTGAGTTCCTTGCCCCGATGGCGGAGAGTAGTTCAGAAAATAATTAGAGAAAAAAGGAAAAAGAGAGGTAAGGCAACATTAATATTGTATTCTCTTTGAAAGAGGGAAAACTAAGCTCATTCCATAGTTTACTCCAGTTTTTGAGACTATTTTTTGTTAGCTAAAACATCAAAACCTTGCTTTCTGTTACATTTCCATGACTTCAAAATCAATGGTTATACATTAGTTCCTAGGGCAAAGGCAGGCAAATGAGAGAGACAAGTTTAGGTGAGGCATGCTTCTTTGAGTTCTGGCATGTTAAAATGGTCCATCACTATCAGTCCTGAATTGGTTTTAGTACAGCTTAACTGGAAGTAGTACCTTATTAAAAATCATGTTGTATTAAAGCAATCGTAGTCAAAGAACTGTTCAACTGGAAATCAATTATGTGATGAACAAACACTCAGGTGGTTTTGAAGTTTGTCTTAAAGATATAAGCATATTGCAGATACTACCAGAGCTTATTTTATAACAGCTAGACCTAGAGTTTACCTGAAGTACCTTTCCATTTTATCCCAGGCAGATCTTAAAAGATCTTAAATGTTCTGTATGAACATCTCTGTATGAACATTATGTTTCTGCCGTTTCTGTATGAACATTATGTTTCTGTATTTTTTGCAAACCTAAAAATACCAAATCTAAAAATATGATACTGTAAATGCTACCAGGTTACACAAAGGAGTAATTTTTTATTTTTAGTGCCAAAAAAATCTGAATCTGCTGATGTAGAAGAATCCAAAATTGGAAATGAAGAGAGTGATTTAGAAGAAACCTGTGTTGTACCTCACAGTCCTGTACCTATAGATAAAAGGCCCATACCAATCAAATCACCCAAGGTAGGATATCAGATAAATCTTATGAATAAAAACAAGAAGAAATATTAGCTAAAGTGATGATTGCAATAAATTGTCAATATTCTGATAATATTGTTTGGGACATGTGACTAAGTATGGCACATTGTTTTAGTGAAACTTGGAATAATTCATAGAAAATAATCTTGTGTACTGTATTGCATGCATATTTAGAATATGTAAAGATATACCTTCTCAAATTTTAAGATTATTGATAATCTTAGTGTTCAAATAAAGCTTCATTTCAGCATAAAATGATGATGATTTACTACTTTTTTGAATAGTAATGCATTTGAAATTGTGTGTAGCAATTGCAAACAAGATAATGAGTTAGAAATAATGTTAAATTCTTCACTGTCTTTGAAGATTTTTTTCCATTTTTATGTAAAATAACTTGAGTTTTCAGTAATTTAAGTTTGTTTAACATGCTACTTTCCTGTTTTACAGGATAAGTGGCAGCCAATTTTGAGTACAGTTACAGGTGTCCACAAGTACAAATGGCTGAAACAAAATGTCCAAGGCTTGTATCCACAGTCTGCCCTCCTTAACACCATTGTTGAATTTGCACTTAAAGAAGAGCCGGTAGATGTTGAAAAAATGAGGAAATGTTTATTAAAGCAGGTAAAGTTGGATGAAAATGGGCATTCATGTATTAGCAATCTACGTAAGTATAACTTTTTTTTTTTTTTTTTTTACCTTTTGCAGCTGGAAAGAGCAGAAGTTCGTCTGGAGGGAATAGATACTATTCTGAAATTGGCAACAAAGAATTTTTTGCTCCCATCTGTGCAGTATGCTATGTTCTGTGGATGGCAGAGGCTTATTCCAGAAGGAGCTAATATAGGGTAAAACGTTTTTTTTTTTAATTTTAAATTTTGCTTTTACAATTCTTCATTGAGGGGGAAAAAATACTTACTTTTTGGTTGTTGTTTATCTTATCTGTAGGGAACCTCTTACCGACTGCTTGAAGGATGTTGATCTCATCCCACCTTTTAACAGAATGCTCCTAGAAGTAACTTTTGGAAAGTTGTATGCATGGGCTATTCAGAACGTCCGGAACATCTTGTTAGATGCCAATGCGAAATTTAAGGAATTAGGTGAATACTTTTTTTCTTCTTGCTGTTGACCGGGGAGAAAGCTGTTTTAAACTAACATCATTACATTCTTTGAAGTTCCCAGTAATTGGAATTCTAAAATTAATTCCCTTGCTTTGTGCTGAGAAATATTTTGGCTTTCTTTCCGTGTATTGTCTGTTGTCTCCCCACCCCCAACTCACTTTTCAGTGTTTGAGAATGTTGCTGGTTTTCCAGCAACAGGTGATTTGATTACTCATTAGTGACATTTTACCATGAAAATCTAAGATGTAAGAAGTTCTTGGAAGTTCGGCTTGTAAATTCTTAAAGCCAAGTGTGGAATCAAGACATATTTTAAGCCAACAATCAAATAAATTTGTACTTTATTGTAGCTTATATTTTACTGTAGCTTCCTAAGTGTCAACTGACTTTGTTACTTATATTACTTCTGAATTAGGTGTGCAGCCTGTTCCTCTGCAAACAATTACTAATGAGAATCCAGCAGGACCAAGTCTTGGAACTATTCCACAAGCACGTTTCCTGCTGGTCATGCTCAACATGTTGACACTGCAGCATGGTGCTAATACCTTGAGCCTTCTCCTCAACTCTGGCATGCTAGCATTGACACAAACGACACTGCGGCTGATAGGTACAAAGTCTGAGTCTGGTTTTGTTTTGTTTGGAAGAAATCAAATTTACATGTTGGTGTACCCAAATTACAGAATGACTTTGCTTCTTAAAAGTAGTACTTTAAGCTTTTCACCTTTAATCCTACTACCCCCCCCACCTCGAAAAGAAAACCAAAAAAGAAAAACAACAAAAAAAGAACTGTAAATGTGATTGAGAGGGAAGTCAGTTTGATTACAGCCTTTATTCAGTCGTGATTTTTTTTCCTTAAGCTTTTGCCTTGGTCCTTCTTTGCCATAATTTGGGAGTGATAACGTAGTTTTGGTGGAAACATTAAAAACAATACTAGCAATACATTCAGTTTTGTCTGCTCTACCTATTAAAACCATTCCCAGTCTGTATATTTAAACTGGAAGCTTTCTTTATTAAAGTTTTTACAAAATGTTTTGTGTTTTATTGACCTGATTCAAGTTTTCCTGCTTTTTTAAAATTGGTTTTCCTAGACAATAGGAAATACTCATTATTTTACTTAACTTGAGTATTCATATGAAGTTTTTCCCAAAAAAGTTCTGTTAGTAGAACCACTTGGCTATTGGCCTCATCATTATAACGTCACTTTTCAAAATAAAGCACTGTGCATTCAAAATCATTACATCCTATTTTTGTAAAAAGCTCAGCTTTTCTAAAAGCTCAGCAAGGTGTAAGTGTGAAAAGGGTGCTTATAAAAAAAATTGGGAGCTGATGCTATTTTTTTTTTTTTTTTTTTTTAAGGACCTAGTTCTGATAACATTGAAGAAGATATGATTGCTTCTTCTCATGGAGCTTCAGCCACGGTCCTAGAAGAGTCAAGAAAGGAAACTACGCCAGTTCAGCTCCCTGTTTCTGGACCAGAGTTGGCAGCCATGATGAAAATTGGTACCAGGGTGGTGAGAGGGGTAGACTGGAAATGGGGTGATCAGGTACAACTTATTCCATACAGGTTTGGGTGTGTTAAAATCTAAAGTTTGTGGTTTTTTTTTTAATGTTCAAACATTAATGGTAATTTTGGAGAGTTAACTTGGAGAGTTAACATAAAATAGATTTAGTATTTGTTTAATTTTGATTTTGGAGATGAAAATTCCTTTTCTAGTGAGAATGTTATGATTTGGGATTTAGAATGAAATTAGATCAAATTTGCTACAAGATTATGCAGTTCCAACTATGTGTGTGGTATTTACATAGTATGTTGCAGAATAAAGATTAAAATATAAATGTTGCTGGAGTTCACTGGGATAATTTCTCTAGAAGACTGTGAAATGTTTTCCAACTTTATGCTGAATTTTAAAACGTTATTGAATGTTTACTACTTAACCATTAGGTTAGCAGCAAAAAAGAGCAATAGAATTATTACTTTATGAACTTTGAGTGTGAAATAATGTTGTTGATTGTATAACTTGAGGCTCTCTCTTTTGTCAGGATGGGCCCCCTCCGGGTTTGGGTCGTGTGATTGGAGAACTGGGAGAAGATGGCTGGATTAGAGTACAGTGGGACACCGGAAGCACAAATTCTTACAGAATGGGGAAGGAGGGAAAATATGATCTCAAACTAGCTGAGCCACCACCGGCAGCACAGCCCACAACAGAGGATTCAGACACTGAGGATGATTCTGGTAAATACAAAAAACAAACTGAAGGCAGGGTTTTAGTTGAATTCCAAAACTGACATCTTATAATACGAAAAACGCTGCTTTCACGAGAAAATGCTAGATCAAAACGGCTAATTTAATAGGTCTAGATTTCTGGCTAGAATCTTTCTTAAAATATATTTATCACGAGAAAGGTGGATAGAAAGCTTAGTATCATATTTGTTGCGTATTTATGGGCTGAAGAAATCATGATTACCCAAGTGAAATAGTTTGTTACTGGTCTCAGGAGGTATGTTTGAACTTATTCTAATGCTATTCTAAAGTTTGGATTTTACGTGGCCTAATTATATGGTCTAGTCACTTCCTTACCTATTCTCAGCACTGCATTCTGAATTTCTTCTGAATAGTTTACTGCCAGAGAATAAATTGAAAATACTTATACAAAATGCTTGGTTTATACTTATCCCTTATCTTCTTCGTGTCAAATCATCTAAAGAAAATATTTACCGTGAATTGCTAACATCTTGTTTGTTTCAGAATTTTTTATGAAATAGATTGATTTGGTATTATTGTATTTCTTTGCCTTTTGTGTCTCCCTTCAGAAGGAGAACAAGTTGAAAGAAATCTTCACCCTACTTCCATGATGCTGACAAGTACCGTGAACCTCTTGCAGACACTGTGTCTCTCTGCTGGTGTCCACGCTGAAGTCATGCAAAGTGATGCTACAAGGACTTTGTGTGGCCTACTCCGTATGCTTGTGGAGAGTGGAACAATAGATAAATCAGGTATGTTATATTAACGTAGTCTGACTCAGCTGTGTGCTTCTGTTTTGTGTTTTGTTCTTAGAACTTCGTAAATCTTTTGTTACTAGTTTTTATTCTTTTAATAGAAAATGCATTTTTGAACCTTAAAAACTTGAATTGTTAACAAAAACAACAAATGATCTTGAGCTTTCTTAGAACATTAGCAGAAGTAGCAGAAGTTTGTGAGATATTGAGCATTAGGATATATGTGTAATTGTTTTAGGTAATGAATTTCTTAGCAGTTGTCTTCTGTTTGGGGGGAGCAGTGTGACTGGGTATATCATATTCATTTCCTAGCTTTGTAATTTCAAGAGTAATGCTGTTAACTACTTGAAATGAGGAAACAATATAAAGATGAGAATTGTTTTGGAGACGTATTTAAGAAAATTAGTCACAGTCTGTAAAATTGAAGTTCCTAGCTTCTCCTCCTCCTTAAGGAGTTTAACAACTCAGTGTTATGTTTTGTCCAAAAATCCCAAGCCTATAGTATACACAGAATTATGTAGCTGATGGAAAAGTCAACTGTTACATGTATGTCTTTCTATTTTTAGCTTCCTTGCCAAATAAATTAGTTTATAAAGAACAGCATAGGAGCTGGTGCACGCTCGGATTCATTCGAAGTATAGCACTCATGCCTCAGATGTGCAGCACTCTCAGTACCTCTCAGTGGATAACTTTGCTAATGAAAATTGTTGAGGGGCATGAGTCTTTCACTGCTGCTTCACTACAAAGACAGGTAACGTGTGCATTTCCGAATGACTTTGATAGGCCATGAGTTTAGTAGATTTTAGTTGTCTTAAAAAAAAAAAAAAAAAAAAAAAAAAGCATGTAAAAAGAAACAAGGTGGGAAATGTACTTAAACAAGTTTTTGATTAATTGGAAAAAAAAAAGTTAACTTTTTATATTTAGGATTCATTGTTTAAACATTGTAAAATATCTGTCAAGATTTTGACTGTTCAGAGCAGTTAAGGCTCCCTTGTTCCATTAAAAGCCTGAAAATTTTGTGCAGTTGTGAGGTCAAAACAGAGTTCCAAAAACATGCTCTAGAGAGCCCATGCAACATTTGCTAGAAGTTGAATAAAGAGAAGAGAGAAAAATGATTAGGAAAAAGGTGCGATTTCATTTTAAAGGTATCAAGTTATGTATTATCTACTGTCCTTCCTTCCATGGTAAACTATTGTTACTGTTTTAATTAGTCTTTAAAAAGCTGCATCTTTGCATCTAATTTTGGTATATTTTTGTCTTTTTTCCTATTTTTTTCTTAATATCTTTTAATGCCTTTTTCCTGAGATTGAAAAGCACCTTTATTATGGAATAACTCTTCCAAATTTTAAGATTTAGGGATCAAGAAATCTTAATCTTTTCCTTGATTGAGATATCAGAGTTTTTTTAACTTAAATCTGGTATCGTAAAGGCCTGTGCACTTTCTTTTTTGCAAGCTTCCAGTGATTTCTTGTCAGTATTTTTTCATCTAGTGAGCCTTCTCTCATCACCCAGGACTTAGAGCATTATAGTTATCTGTGCTGTTCACGGAATACTCGAGAGAAATGAACATTCCTCACGTGCCAGCATTTAGCTTAGTGCCAAGATGAGACCTTCAGGTTTTAAAAAGTTGTATTATTGAAAGAGGTTTGCAACGAGAGATTCTTCTCTTCACTGCTGTTGGTCAGTTGTATTTGTCTTCTGGGCAGAACATAAGGAAACTTGAAACCTGAAATACTCCTGTTCAGACTGTGCAACCCCATGTTCTCTGGTACTGCATAGCTGTGCCTTCCCATGTTCCTTGTCAGCGCAGAATTGTCTAGATTTTAGAGAGGTAGCCTGTTCTTTTTACACTGTTTCAGAGGCTTTAGTTACATAGTAAATACTCTTGGGTGTCACTTTGATTGTTTTTTACGGTCTTGTATCATTCAGCTTTACATTTCATATTTTTTTAAATTATCATACCTTCATTGCAGAACACTTGGAAACTTTCATTCTGAAATACGTATTAGTGCTAAGTTCCAGTTCTGTAGTCGGAACAGTTTCCATTCTTTATTTCTGTTTTTCTTAATGAGATTTTCTTTAATGTGATTTAGTCTGTCACATTGTTTCCCAGTGTGTGTTTGTCTGTGTCTTAAATATTGCAGAGGCTGGATTCACTTATAAAATGTGACAGTAGAATTGTTCCTGACTTCAGACTGGCACAATTTCTTTTAACACATTCCTTAGCAAAATGAACAGAAAATCAGTAGCTCTGTAAGTTTTTTAGCCAGAGAGAAATTGGTATTGTAGAAAAAAAAAATGCAAAGGAAGGCTAACTTGTTAAATATTCTTCTGTATTTAATGTTTGAGAATTTTCGTAATATTTGGGGACTTAGAATCGAATAACAATTTTGTTCTCTTTTTTAGATTCTTGCTGTACATTTATTGAAAGCAGTACTTCCATCCTGGGATAAAAATGAACGAGCGAGAGACATGAAATTTCTTGTGGAAAAACTGTTTGGTTTTTTAGGCAGCCTGCTTAGTACTTGTTCTTCAGATATCCCACTACTCAGAGGTAGAGGGAATTTTCCCCAGTGTTTTTTTTTTTTTTAATAGGAAATGCATGCATTAAATTGATAACTTTGTGCAATTTCTTCATCTTTTCAGAATCTACTCTGAGAAGGAGAAAGGCCAGGCCCCAAGCATCTCTAACTGCAACTCACAGTAGTACTTTAGCAGAAGAGATAGTGGCACTGCTGAGGACACTCCATTCGCTAAGCCAGTGGAATGGACTCATAAACAAGTACATCAACTCTCAGCTAACCTCCATCACCCACATCTTTGCAGGAAAACAGTCAGAAGGGGTAGTTTCCACGTTTTAAAATAAGCTCATTTTTATAGCAATATTTATTTTGAAATAATAAATGTAAACAATATTAAGCTTAATTTTGAAACCATTTTTTATGTTTGTGTATATATATATTTGTTTCGTAATCTTTAAATTGAAGTATGTTTAATTGACCTTGTATTCTAAAGCAGTTTGAAGTATGTTTTCTCCCTACAGTTAATTTTATTGTTCTTTGTTAGGCTCTTTTGGATGACTACTTCCCTGACACCGAGAATCCAGAGGTGGGAGGCCTAATGGCAGTGTTAGCCGTGATCGGTGGCATAGACAGTCGCTTGAGACTGGGTGGTCAAGTGGTTCATGACGAATTTGGAGAAGGCACGGTGACACGCATCACCCCGAAAGGGAAAATCACCGTGCAGTTCTATGACATGCGAACATGTAGAGTGTGCCCTCTGAACCAACTAAAACCAGTAAGTTAGTTTTACTGAGGCTTTAATACAGGGAAAGGTATAGCTTTGTGAAATTAAACTTCAATTTGGTGCAAAGAAAATCTTTTCATTGGTTAATACATTGACATTCAAGATCTGCAATGCTCTGAATGCTAATCTAAGATGATACTGATGCAAGCCTCTATTGGGTCTTTAATGCCTTCATTTGTTGGGGAGGTGAGGAGAGGGTATTTGAGCTGAAGTTTTTCGACTTGTAGAATTCCAAGTCCTGACAACATGATTTATATCTCTTACATGAGAACAGCTTGCTTATTTGTCTTTCATTTTATTTGCTAACTAATGTAGAAACTCTCACATGTTTTCACTTGAATCTTAATCTCAAACTGGTTAACATGACTTGACAGAAAGCACAGCCGAAGTGCCTGGTCTGCTTCAGGGACCGTAGTTCTTCCTTGCTTTAACTGTCTTGCCTCTTCACTAAGTATGTCTGGGATTATGTGGTACAAATGCAAGTTTAGGAGCTTGATAGGGAACAGAAATCCTCTCCAGTTGTTTGTTTTATTGTTCTTGACCAGGTACTACTTTTTTCTCTTCCTCAGTTAATAATGATACAAACATCTGAATGACTTTGTAGAATTTTGTAAAATGCTTACCAGTTTTTTTTTTTTTTTGTATTTGTCTGTTTCTTCTCCCTGTCTGCAGCTTCCAGTTGTGGCTTTTAATGTAAACAACTTGCCTTTCACTGAACCTATGCTATCCATTTGGGCTCAACTAGTAAATCTGGCTGGAAGTAAAATAGAAAAACACAGAATGAAGTCTCCCAATCAGGGTCTTTCAGGTACATGTTTTTTCTTTTGCTGTCTTCGCTTTTGTTTTCTTAAAGGGCTTGATACTCTCTGGGAAAAATACTGTTAAGAGCAAGCATATATTTAAAAAATAATAATTCTGTAACCTTACCTTTTTTCTTAATTGACATTGAATAATACGCACTTATGAGACTAGTTTAGCTAAGAGAAGAATTTCCCTGCACTGCAAGTGGAATACTGTTCTCACTTAGGTGAGGAAATGTAAATATGGTTTGGGGTTGGTCTTCTTCTGTTGAATTGGTTGAACTGTTGCCTACATATAGCATCTTAACTGCACTTACTGTACCATATATGAGCTGTATGGTTGTCCAGGGTGTGAAAAGCAGGAAGGTGGTGTTTTTAATATCATACATCACAGAATGTGTGCAAATTTCTAATCCAGGTACAGTCCAAAGTAACTCATACTTCAATAGCATTTCACAAGTTTTCATACAGAGTTAAGATGTAAACTGATTTTTGGACTGAGGTTGTATGAATATAGCCTTTCTTCTGTAACACAAAAGATTCACAGTGCTAATGGCTGCTTTATGTTTCCGATAGGTCAAGTGGATTTGGATCTGCTGAGATGCCAGCAATTAAAGCTGTACATACTGAAAGCAGGCCGAGCTCTGCTCTCTCATCAGGATACACTACGGCAGATCTTATCTCAGCCAGCTGTTCAGGAGTGTGCGTTAAATCCTGCAGGTATTTGGAAATGCAATCTGAGTGTGTTACTGTTTGCTTAGGTGTTAGAGCACCTATTAATATAAATTAAGTACCTTCTAAAGATTTAAGTTTCACTCGCCATCAAGCACAGTAAGGATCTCTTGACCTTGAGGAGTAACCTTGAGAGGCATCCCTACCCAAGGGGAGATCTCTGACATGCACCCTGCTGCTTCAGCAAGGAGAGCTGAGATTAAACTTTCTCTGACTGCTATATTTATAGGATAAAATGATTGGCTCATAGTCAAACGTAGAGTCTTACTGCATTGTTTTTGACCTCTGAATGCAATTCTTTATTTCTTTGTAAGGGTTTTCAGTTGGTCATCTGTTTTGGGGCTTGTACCCCTTTTGATTGTGGTCATGGCTGTGAGCATTCACCAGGTGCTTTATTATTAATGAGTTGTCCAGTTTAGGGAATAGTCACATTGAGGCCTACTGTGGTTCATAAGCCCGAGCAAGACTTGTGTCACGTGCAGGAGTTGAGTGTGTCCATCACAAATACACTTCGACTTTTTAACTTTGGCTTTGCAAAATAAGTGGGTCAAGTGTTTGAAGTTTAAATATTGGAGTTAGCTAAATTCGTAGGTTTTCTATAATTAGTATTAGACCAGAATTTCTTTATTAAAAAAAAAAAAAGTATTACGTCGTTTTTGCAGTGTTTGCTTTTTATGTTTCAAAGCTTAAAGTATGAAATGTCATTTAACTAGTCCTTTGAATTCAAATGCTTTGCAGTTTCCGGAACAACAGGTACCAAGGTGTAACATCTTGAGCAGAACCTCAAGAGGACTTTAAGGAACTATAGTTTTAATTAACTTGAATTAATTTTCTATGTACATTCATTTTACCCATAAAAATAAAGGAAGTAGCTCTGCCGTCCTTCAGTATAGTTATCAATTCCCTTCTAGTTTATATTAACCTTTTGGGAACTTCTGAAGCATATCTTTAAATATATGAATATGTTTGTTCAGTTTGTATATTTTTAGTTTTATTTTCAGTTACCAAATTTTAAGTCAGCAGAATTATCAGTTTTCTTACAGAAATTGAACTTTTTTTTTTTTTTACTTCTACCGTCAGTTTTTTAAGGCAGGAAAAAAAAAATTAAAAACAAGCAAAAAAACCTAGACAGCATTAAGTGCATGATGACTGTAGCTGCTCTGTTATTGTTTCAAATATGATTTTTTTTTTCTGGAGTTAAGAGTGAGAACACTTCTAAAATACCACAGTAAAGACTGAGGAAACATGAATGTTTATGCCAACACTAATGTAAAATATAAAAATGGCAGAATTGAGAGGCAGTTGATTCAGAAAAGGTATATTCTTTTGAAGGGGCAGTGAATACTTATTGGGAGCTCTTCCCATGAGGTGTATTAGAGAAGGAGATGACTTAGTCCAGCAAGTAGGTACCATGGTTTTGGGATCAATGAGAGGAGGTTGTTAGCTATCTTAAAGTAGTTTATTGTGGACCTCTGTATAATAAATTTGTAACAAGGTTGGTTCACAAGTTACTTGAGCAGTTTCTGCTAGACATCTTCTAGTGAATTTTTGTAAAACTGGCGTTCATGATCTACAATTTTCTCATTCGCTTTTTGTACGGAAGTGTAGCACGCATGTTTTAATCTTAAACACGTGCTTCCTGTGGAGAAGAAATATATGAGAAGTAACAATATGTTTGATCTACTGATATGACTTACTCTGGCTCCAGAATAAGTCCTATGATGGACTGGTATTACATGGTTTTGGTTAAAATAATGTTTTTGTTTCAAGAGGATGGAGCAGCTGCCTCTCCTGACATAGGAGATATGTCTCCTGAAGGACCTCAGCCTCCCATGATACTTTTACAGCAACTTTTGACAGCTGCTACCCAACCATCACCTGTGAAAGCAATATTTGACAAACAAGAGCTTGAGGTAGAGTCTGTCTTTTCTGCTAAAAATTAACTTAATAAATAACCCTTTCTAAATCACATTCCTATTGAAACTTGTTAAGCTATATGTTAAAAAGTGGCACCGGACCCTTTTTAGTAAATAATGTTTAATTTCAGGTGCACATATAAACTATACTAAGTATGCTTGTTTTACTTAGACTAAAAAGTTTGTTCTCATTTAGGCTGCTGCTTTGGCAGTATGCCAGTATCTGGCGGTAGAGTCTACACATCCTTCAACTCCAGTGTTTGAAGACTGTAGCTCTAGTGAGGCTACAACACCCATCACAGTGCAGCATATCCGGCCCACAAAAGTGAAGAAACGCAAGCAGTCTCCAATTCCACCCCTTCCCATTGTAGTTCAACTTATGGAAATGGGATTTCCCAGGAAAAACATTGAATTTGCACTAAAATCTCTGACTGGAACCTCTGGAAGCGCTTCTGGGTTGCCAGGTATTTCATTTAGTTAATTTAATGATGTTAGAAGGAGATTTTGCTAACCGATTAAAATGCTACTTAACAAGGGAGCAACTGTTCTCTGTTTGGATACAATCCTAAGAATGCTAGAGAATCCCTCAGTAACAGACTACATTTGTTTTCTGTATTAGGAGTGGAAGCCCTGGTTGGCTGGTTGTTGGATCACCCTGATGTTCAAATTACTGATCTCTCTGATGCTGATACTATCTCTGATGAATATTCAGATGAGGAAATAACAGAGGAGGTCGAAGAAGTTGAAGCTGCTTGCCCTGTGGTAAGTACCGGGTTACTAAAAAGTAAGTAATGCTAGCTGACAGTAAATTGTGATTCTTTCCTTTTATGAACTCGGTTAGAGTTCAAGAACATTGTGCTGTCCCAGGCTTTCAAGACTAAAAGAAGACCACGTTGGCCATAAGTTTCTAAAATATAACATAAAAGATCTCAAGAATAATCTGTAAACGTATGTATGAGTAGCAAAGAAGGAGGAGTGGAATGCAGGTTTATCTTTCACTATTAGTAACCCTAGGTATTCCCTACAGTTAGTCTCAGTTTCATGTAAACTAGTCTCTGCTATAGAGTAGTGTTTGTAAAGGACTCCTTTGGTATATTTTTTTCTTCCTTTGGCTGAAAATAAAAGTAAAATGTTAGCAATAAAGTATAACTAATGAATTAGTGAATAAATGGCAAAAAGATGCCAGTGAAATAACTTACCTTTTCCTTATAACAACTGTTTTCAGTTATTGGCAAAAAAAAAAAATGCCTTTTGAGTGTGATGGCTTTAATATAACACGTTTTTCTAAACATTCATATTGTATCAGGAATCCAGTAATTCTCCATCTTTTTAAAAAATACATCTTGAAGGGAATGATATTCCATCTCGTCAGCTTGTTTTTGTAACGGAACACCTAAAATCTGATTCTATTATATAACAACAAAAAAAAAGTAATGTACTCTAAGTAAGAGACTACTATTCACATACTTTTTTTGTTTTTTTCCTCTGCAAACACACAACCTAAGGAGTGGAATGTGAATGTGTATGTGTAAGGCGAAATAGATTACTCACAAATCCTTTTTGCACCAATACTCTTCGGCAAGCAGATTTCATACAAGCAACTAACAGATTTTTTTCCACAAATCTTGAAAATTTACAGCTTGGCAAGTCATTCTGGAAATTAAGCTTTAAAGTAGATCATAAATGCTAGCCCTGTAGAGAGTTGACTTGTTGAAGATTTTTCCCATTTTGGCATGTAACTTAGATATGATACTGTTTTTTTTTGGATTATCTTCATTTTCTGCTAACAATTCTATTTATCTGAATTGAAAACAAATTTTGTAACTGTTATATGTTTATCTTGGATTTTTTTTTCCAGTCAAATGGTGCTGTTGTAACAGAGAGCCAGACCTATAAGAAGCGAGCTGATTTCTTAAGTAATGATGATTATGCTGTGTATGTGAGAGAGAATATTCAGGTAAGCGTGGTGATGAAAACTATATGGAAAATACTTTCCTTCTGGTACAAACATCTCTGCAGAGCTCTGGCATTTTATTTTTCTTTTTCTGTAGGTGGGAATGATGGTTAGGTGCTGCAGAACCTATGAGGAGGTTTGCGAAGGAGATGTTGGCAAAGTTATTAAATTGGATAGAGATGGCTTGCATGACCTCAATGTGCAGTGTGATTGGCAGCAAAAAGGTGGTACTTACTGGGTCAGATATATCCACGTCGAGCTTTTAGGTAAGTTCATTGATAACCTTTTTAATAAAAAGCCTGAATGATATGCTAAGGGAGATTAATTTTGGGGGTGGAAGAAAGTACTTACTGTGCATTTATTCTTGCAACTGCTAGGTTTCCCACCACAGAGTTCTGCCTCTCATATCAAGATAGGTGACAAAGTGCGAGTGAAAACCTCTGTTACCACACCCAAATACAAATGGGGATCTGTTACTCACCGGAGTGTGGGAGTTGTCAAAGGTAATGTATATTCAAACTGGAGCATGGGAGATAAAATTGGAAACCACACAGACTTTCTGCAGTGTTTAAGGACAGAATATTTTAGACATGCTTAGAAATCACACTGTTGTGATTTCTCTCTTATTGATGATAAGAATAGAATGTATGTGATGTCTGTGATGGGTTTAGGGACATACGCTCTGAGGCTACCCCTTTTTTGAGCTGCTGCATTCACATCTGGTAAAGATCTTAAGAATCTGTGCAGCTTCCTGCACAGTTGTAGTTCTCATGTATGCTTTGTGTGGATGAACCACAAAGGTTTATCCTTATGGTTTCCCTTTAAGAAGTAAATGTGACTTGAAGACTCTGTATGAAAGTGAGGTCAAAGTGAGGTACACTAATGAGAACCTGTAATTGATACTACAGAAGTAATCTGTATACATCGATTTTTTAAAGAGGTACGGATTTTGGTCATTTCATTTATGCTTACAAATACTCTCTCCCTTCATAATGCAGAGTCAAGAAATTTAAATATATTTTTATCTATATTCTATTTAAACATATAATCTATTTATAGAAATCTTTAGTACTCCCTTTCCCTCTGCCCCTTCCCAAACTATCTGACTAGGTTAATATATAGTTCCATTAAAACAAAAAATTGCTTATGAAAGTGACTCCTGTTTTTTTTCTGGTCTGATATTGACTGTAGCACTGGACTCTGCTTCGTTTCATAGAGATTTGTAACACATTTTATTTTCTGTATGTTTTTGTCACAGCTTTTAGTGCCAATGGAAAAGATGTCATTGTAGACTTTCCTCAGCAATCTCACTGGACTGGATTATTGTCAGAAATGGAACTGGTCCCCAGCATTCATCCTGGAGTCACGTGAGTGATGAATTATGTCTTGCTTAACGTATATAGTTTATTATTTGGCCTTATTGTCTTGATCCCATTATCTTGACTGCTGGTACAATTAGCTTCTGTAATGAAAACTGCTAGAAGTGTATTTATATTTTCTCCTTTTGTGAAATCAGGTGTGATGGCTGTCAGATGTTTCCTATCAATGGGCCTAGATTCAAATGCAGAAACTGTGATGATTTTGACTTTTGTGAAACCTGTTTTAAAACCAGGAAACATAATACCCGACATACCTTTGGCAGAATAAATGAACCAGGTAAGTTTCAGAATACACATGCTTCCAAGGTTTACTCAAAATGCAATGAATTTGTTGTAAAAAGTTTTAAACATCAGCATTGTATCATAATGAAACTAATGGTTGGACTCACCCTCTAGACAGCAAAACATTTTAACACATCACAGTGCTGTAGCAATTGCTTGTGGTGAACTATGCCAAAATGCCAACCCTTAAGCTTTTGTTGTACTGTTAAATAAGTTTAAAAAAGGCTGCCTGACAACTAACTGTTTGTTAGAACTGACTTATTAGCTACACCAAGAGCCAAAATGGTGTAATTCTTTAATCTTCCTGCCTTTTGCTGTGAGTTCGAATGTAGGTGAGTAGATCCTCATGACAGCAGGTAAAACTTGAAATACGTCATCTAAGATTCATTTTTAGACTTCTATTGACCTGTAATAGTGTTGCCTAGCAATGTGTGATGGCTGTTGCCTCGCTTCCTCCATGATTTGGAGACTCTGGATAATTTATAAGAATGGCCCGTTACAAGAAAGGGAGACCTTTTGAAACACTCATCAGAATTTTTAACTTTTGAAGACAAGAACAGTTGAAACCATTTTAACTCCAAAACTTTTGGGTTTTGCATCATTATTAATACCAGAAACCGGCTTTTATTTCTTTTCTCCCCAGCCATCTAAAAATCAGTCTGATATCTAGCTTTTTGCAAGGCAATGCTGGCTTTTAGATTAAACATATAGCCAGCCTGATTAGTTTGGAAAATAAATAAAACTTATTCCCTACTAGAGATCTTGAACATGCATTGTATTTATATCATGGTCTCTTGAAAGGGCAAGAAAGACTTCCCATTAAGAAATCAGTTAGCATGGTTGTGTATTGGTAACCCTGCCCATTGCACTGGGTGTAGGCTAGAGAAGTTCTAATAATATTTTTGTCAGGCTTACTAGAAGCTACAAACATCAGTAAAGGGCTTGTGCAAGGAGGAAAACGGCAGCTCTCTAACCTTTCTCGTTCTTGACTAAGGTTCAGAATTTTTGAGTGATGAAACTTAGATGCATATTCTCCCGTAAAGGATTTCTCTCAAGGGTTGGCTGAGTATTTTTCATGTTCTGTGGTGGTGTACAAAACTCACATGCTGTGGGCCTGTGTTTTGAAGTGTATGTACCATCAAATTTTGATTTATATTTCAAAAGGAAGGAACATTTTCAGAATTACTCTTAGTGTTTTACATTCCTAGAGATATTAGAGCAATTTTCCTTAATTTTTTAATAATCATTTTTTTACGAATTCATGGATGGTTTCTTGGTACAAATCAATCCTAAGAATAGAAGGTGTGACATCCCAAATGACAGGCATGAGAACTTGTCATCAGATAGAGTACTTGGAACTCATAAAAAGGAATAAATTTCAAGCAATGCCCTTTAAACATGAATAATATTACCATATATATGTGGCATGCTTTCTTCGTGCTTATGTGTTGTGTCTTCTACTTTTAGACCACATGTCTGAAGTCTTTGATTTCTTCTATTTCCTTTCACATTGCTTACGGATTTATTTAAAATAATTTTCCCTGAGAGGTACATGCTTAAAATTTCATTTAACCACGCAGGTCAGTCTCCAGTATTTTGCGGACGTTCTGGAAAACAGCTGAAGAGACGGCATAGTAGCCAGCGGGGAATGTTACTGGATGATTGGTCAAGAATAGTTAAGAATTTGAACGTCTCATCCTCTGTGAATCAGGCTTCGCGGCTTATTGATGGTAGTGAGCAGTGCTGGCAGTCTTCTGGCTCACAAGGAAAGGTAACTTGAAACCCTAACTGGTTTATTCTGGCATGCTTTCTTCTCAAGAGGGTAACTGTTTACCTTACTTTGCTAATAGATTTGTTTGTTACCTTCATGTAAGATAGAGAAGTAGTAAAAACAAAGTACAAAGCTGTGTTTCTTCATAGTAAGTGTGCCTATTTTTAAAGCTGTGCTTCATCATTATAATTATTCCTTGTAAATTATAAGGAACTTTTGTGAGTTTTGAAATACAGGGTAATTATTTTATTCTGTAGTTGGTCATATGATTGCAGTAGCCTTTTCAGTGTAGTAACTAACGTTTTTTATCATATTGATTATATTTTACTTAAGTGAGTTTATTGCAAGAGGAAAAGCATTAATATTCTTACTAAATAAAACTCTTCTGGCTACTTCTCACTTGTGCTCCTTCTTAGTCTATGGTTTTATTGGCCCACAGTGCTACTTTGTGGCCAGTCTAGGCTTCATTTGCATCTAGGCTTCTTTCAAAGATTTATGGTGTCCCATTTCTTGACCACCAAGGGCATTGTGTTTTCTCAGTCTTCTTGATGGTGTTGCTCTTGAGTGAAATCAATTGCTTGCTGCGACTGTTTCTCTTTCCCTGGGGGTTGGACTGCCCAGATTCCACGCGTTGCAGATGTTGTGTACCATTGGAGAATGTTTTCTCACTCTTTATTGAAAAACACATTTACTCTTCTTAAGTCATACAGTGATTCTGTGAATACCATCTGAAAATTATTTTTTTTTCTTTGCCTTAGCACTGGATTCGTTTGGAGATTTTTCCAGATGTTCTTGTTCACAGACTAAAGATGGTAGTGGACCCTGCAGACAGCAGTTACATGCCCTCTTTAGTTGTAGTTTCAGGTATGTGAATGCACTCTGAGAAACTTGAAAAATACATTTTTGTACATCCAACAGTAGGTATTTATCTGGTTTCAGTCAGTGTAGTCTGTGTGTCTATTCAACACGTGTAGTGCCTGTTTGTGACACAAACTCCTTATTTTAATATGTTTTTATTTCAATGTTTTGTTTTCTAGGGGGGAATTCCTTAAATAACCTTATAGAGCTGAAGACAATCAACATAAATCCTACAGATACCACAGTGCCTCTTCTCAGCGATTGTACTGAAGTAAGTGAACTTTGTGTTCAGAGAATTATTCCTGTATGCAACTGAAAAATATTTTGTTGCAAGAGATGGATCAAAAGAACTGCTGTTATTATTAAAGCATGGTATTTTACTTTTCCTCTCTGAGAAGCATTTCTGGCAGTTGTAAAGTTAACTATTCTGATAAGTTTTACTGTAACCACAGTGCAACTCTATAATAGCTTCAGCAGTCATATATCTTAGTTTTTTTGTGATGTAAATCAATATACTTATGAACCAAGGTGGCCTCCCAATAAGCTTAAATCTGGGGATCACTTTGGTGGGTGATTTTATTTTGCGTGGTAGTTCTGATCATTTTCAGTAACAACAAGAAGGAATGAGTACAGATTTTTTTAGATTGGAAGTGAAATCATTAAACCAACGAGGCCACATGTTTGTCTTAGATTACAAATTATTTAGTGCTGAAAAGCTAAATAATTGAAATTACAAATTCATTTAGTTAATGGTTACAAAAATCAAGCAAAAGTTCTAAGTCTTTCCTAAGTTTTGTAAAGCTATATAGGATGCAAAAGATGGCAATTTATTTTTTTTCTTCTTAGTATCACAGGTATATTGAGATTGCAATCAAGCAGTGCAGGAGCTCTGGAATTGATTGCAAAATACATGGCCTCAGCATACTGGGACGTATACGTGCAGAGGATGAGGATTTGGCTGCAGTCCCTTTCCTTGCTTCTGATAATGAGGAAGAGGATGATGATAAAGCTAACACTGGGAGGTAGGTAACTGTAGGTGGGGAGGGGGGAATTATAAAGAGACTTATTTCCTGAATGGAATATATAGATGCTTACTTGTAAGCAGTGCATCTTAATTAGACTGAATAGCAGAAAAAGAAATCAGTATCTTTGCCAGAATTGTAGGTAGGTCATTCGTTGAATAAATACATTGTTTAAGATTATCACACTGGTAAGGTGGTAGTATTTTGTACAACTCATGCTGCTTCTCAACCTGGAGTTCAAATCCTAGCCGAAAACTTGATGTATTCATACTTCATATTGTAGCATGTATATATTTACCATTGCTCGTGAGAATACATATTCTGTTTTTTTTGGTTTTTATTTTTCATAGCCACCTCTCAACTGTGATGATACAGTTTGGATACTGAAACTGTTCTGATATGCAAAATCGGTAGATAAAAAAATGCATATGTTATAGCATGGCGGTTGCTTAAACTGACTTTTTTTTTTTCCTAAATATGCCCAGTCTTGTTAGAAAGAAGGCAGCTGGGCTGGAATCGGCAGCTACAATAAGGACCAAAGTTTTTGTTTGGGGACTGAATGACAAAGATCAGTTGGGAGGACTAAAGGGTTCTAAGGTATGTTTGTGATTTTAACACTTTATTGTGAAACAGAAGCAGCAAAAATAAAATGTGCAAGTCTCACACAACTCAAATTTAATTTAAACGTAATTAGAAATTTCAAGTTTATTACCAGTATCTATCACGGGTAGATTTTCCTGGGTTTTTGATGTTAAGAAGTGTAGATGTATGCTAGATGGAAATATTGGACCAAATATGCATTTTGGTTGTTACTCTGAAATCTAGTTTTTTTTTTTAGTAGCCACTTAACTATTTGGTTTAGTTGATAAACTAGTTATCTTAAAATTCTGTAATGCACTCTCTATATTTTGTTCCTTTTGAGCTTATTGCATGTATTAAGTGTAGATAATAGTGAAATTTTCTATGCATTACCTGTAAGCGGAGCTGGTTCACTAATCAGAAAAAGAAGTTGAATTCTAATCTTTTCATTAGTGTAACCTGATTACATTTTAGTGCATTTGAAAGGAAATTCAGGTCTGTATGCAACTGCTTATACATAATTTTTGATACGATGTAATATGGGAGATGCATGGTGAGTATTGAATCAGTCTGAGTTTTTAATCTTAGAAGTATGCTAAGGGCATTAATTTCAGTTCTAAAAAACACGTTAAAGTGTTGTGTACAGGCTGGACCCATGGGCCAAGGCCAGTTGTATGAGGTTCCATGAGGCTATGGGCTCGGTTCTGCACTCAGTTGGATTTTCTCAAGAAAACTATCCTAAAAAAAAGTCCTTGTTTTTATCCCATTTCATTTTCTCTCAGGCTTTGTGTTTATTATGGTTTCAGTATTGTGTGCCTTTTCTTGGTTTCTGTCTTTTGCCTGATGTATATTAACAGATGTGTGAACCGTCTGAATAATACAGAAAATTTTCATGTATCTTAAATGTAGCTGTCAGATTAAGTGGATGATCACTTAAGAACAGCTCTTCTATTAAAAGTATAAAACTTTAAAATGTATTGTAATAATTTCTATTTCCTGTCTTCTCTAGATAAAGGTTCCTTCCTTTTCTGAAACCCTGTCTGCCTTGAATGTTGTACAAGTAGCTGGAGGGTCCAAAAGCCTTTTTGCAGGTAATACAAGTTTAAAATACGTATTGGGTATTTAAGAGCAGAAATAAATTTCCAGTTTCAAAACATTAACAGTATTACAAACTGTTTTTTTTCCCTATTTTAGTGACTGTAGAGGGTAAAGTATATGCCTGTGGAGAAGCTACAAATGGAAGGTTGGGTTTAGGAATATCTAGTGGAACTGTGCCTATTCCTCGCCAGATTACAGCTCTCAGTAACTATGTTGTAAAGAAGGTGGCTGTTCACTCAGGTACTGGCTATTGCTATGCTTACATACATGAACAGAACATATTAAGCCTAAAAATAGAAATTGTTTCTCAGTTTCTTGGGTGCTGTGATGCCCCAGCATATTTCATTTTATTTTTTTATTTTTAATAAGTAGAGAGTGTTAAATTCTGCAAGTTTTATGGTAAAATCTGAATTTTGAACATACCCAAATTCTTGATTGCTGGAAAAGTTTTTGCAGTCTGATCCAGAGAAAGTATTTTCATTTTTTTTGAATACTGCTAAATAGGGTGTTTGATACTGTTTTTTTATTTTCCTTGCAGCATTGAAAATAACAAATTAAGTGATTATTTTTTTTTCTTTTTAATGTGCTAAGAAGTCTACATTCACAATTGTTTTGTGTTTTAAATTAAATCATACAAAAGCTGCTTAGAATGTGGCTAACGTGTTGGGTAGAAAGGCTCATACAAATAAGTTGTAGAAACAAATCAGTATCAAATTTCTGAGATTTTTGCTAGACCTCTGCCTGCTTCAGTGTTTAAATTTGTATTTACTTTCAGGTGGCCGGCATGCTATGGCGTTAACTGTTGATGGAAAGATATTTTCATGGGGTGAAGGAGATGATGGAAAACTTGGTCACTTCAGTCGAATGTAAGGATACCAATTTTATCTGTGTTTCAGTGAGAGAGAGCATTGCTATTGCATGTCATAGCACGACTAACCACCACCTTTGACAATTACAGGGTTCTTAATGTAATAGGAATAAAAAATTGTGCCCAAAAAGACTTTCTCAGCGGAGTATGACAACTTACAGTGCAGAATTTGTATCAGTTTCAGTCATTTAATAAGGAAGCATTCAATTAATTTTAATTTAATACTTGGAAATGATATATTCAGTAGAAAAGTCTTTATTAGTATTTTTGAAAGTTATTGGTGAAAAAGTATACTTCTGGACATGAAATTTTTGGTTAGTGTTATGAGATAAGGATTACTGATCTAGCCTGATGTGTAAAACTGTAGTGGTTTTACATTCCTGAGCTGTAACAGTCTGCAAGTCTGCAACTATTTTGTAGCCCTATTCTTAGACTTATAATCACAAACTTTTTAGTCAGAAATAAGTTTCTTACTTTTTGGTAGAAGACAGTTCAGTTGTCCACATGACAATGGTAAGGAAAATTTAGATTTGTCAGGATTGTATGCGACATGGAACAAAGTTTTGAAAGAAAAAAGACATAGACATAAGCAATGGAGAAATCCTTGTTTATCATTCTGGTGTATTCTGAAATGTTGCTCAGAATACATCGAAAATGACAGTGCTCAACTCAGATGTTTAATATATGATGACACACAAATATTCTTGGGGGGGGTGTGTATCAGTCAAGTCTATAAAAACAGAAGTCCAGATTAGAGCAGTATTATTTCATTGTTCAACTGCCTCATGTTTTCTGTGATGTATTCACAGAGAGACTTGGAATTCTTACCATGGGCATTTGTTGGGAGCTAACTTTCCAAAAGCCATATGTGTGTTTATAAAACATGAATAGTGGCTCTGATACAGTCAATATTAGAAAACCCTCTTGAGTTGAAACTCTTCCCTAAATTCAAAGTATATTGTTATGATGTGAATAGTAAATGTTTCTAGTACTCTTACAGAAGCCTGACAATAAATTTCAGTTCTGGTTTCTCTCTTATTAACAAGCAAAATTGGGATGAAAATGTCATCTTTTAATCTCATTGTCTGCTCTGTGTCATCAGGGTGGAGAAATAATTACACCTAACAAATCGCTCAACCTTGGGTAGTGATAGGATATCAGTTTTCACTTTATCTGCTTTTTAATTGATTCATCGTTTTGGTATTTTAGTTTTGTCATCGAAGTTTTGCAGTGTACATGCTTAAAAAAATTAAAATCAAAACAAAACCATTGGAGTACCTTAAAACAGTATAAATATAAAATGTGTGGTGCTACTACAGGATAAATCTTGGAATCATAAGTTGCATTTTATTTTATCTTCAGGTTACTGTTAGTTTTACTCAAATATTTTTTTAGGTTATAGAGCTTGATGTATTGATTAACTCTTTCACAAGTGATGCAATGGTGTACTCTTTACTCACTATCTTTAGGAACTGTGATAAGCCCAGATTGATAGAAGCATTGAAAACCAAACGCATCCGCGATATTGCTTGTGGCAGTTCCCACAGTGCTGCCATTACCTCTAGTGGTGAACTGTATACATGGGGTCTTGGAGAATATGGAAGGCTAGGACATGGAGATAATACTACACAGCTGAAACCTAAGATGGTAAAGTAAATGTTTCTCATCTCTGATGAAATGCGAGTGTTTGTTTAGTAAATGATAAAAGTAAAGCAAAGCCAAAACTGTAAAAGCAGTATGAAGACATCATTTTTGAGTGATCTGATTAGGTTTTGGTACACATACCTCTAATAAGATGCAAGGTATTTCAGAAAGGCCAAGAATCACAGAATGATTTGGACTGGAAGGGACCTTAAAGATCATCCAATTCAAACCCCCCTGCTGTGGGCAGAGACTCCTTGCTCAAAGCCCCATCCAACCTGGTCCTGAACACCTTCAGGGACGGGGCATCCACAGCTTCTCTGGGCAACCTGTGCCAGTGCCTCACCACCCTCTGAGTGAAGAATGTCCTCCTAATATCTCATATAAACCTACCCTCTTTTTGTTTAAAGCCATTATCCCTTGTCCTATCACTCTACTACCTGACAGAGTCCCTCCCCAACTTTCCTGTAGGCCCCCTTTAGGTACTGGAAAGCCACTGTATGGTCTCCCTGAAGCCTTCTCTTCTCCAGGCTGAACAACCTGATCCAGTTTCTCTGGCTATGTCTCGGAAAATGATTCAGAGCAGCTCGTGCTGTTCTGAACATTCGTGTCATGCATCTGCTTTGACACATAGCTGGAAGTTACTGTTGTCACTGAGCAGTGTTGGATATTGACTAAGCAGGGCTTGATTAAAGCTTTCCTAAATGGCATGCTCAGGCTGGACATAAAGAACAAGATTAATTGTAAGAGCTTGAAAATGTTTGTACAAGTTTTAAAATACAATGAATCTCTTTGAAACATCTTTTTTTTGGTGTGTGTTTTGTAGGTTAAAGTGCTCCTTGGCCACAGAGTAATTCAGGTTGCTTGTGGAAGCAGAGATGCTCAGACCCTCGCTTTGACAGATGAAGGTAGGAATGTCTTGTTCCAGAAGCTTTCTGGCACGTAGGAATACTGTGATCATTGTTTGACCTGCAGTTTGGTGTTTGTTAGGTTTGGTGTTTTCTTGGGGTGATGGTGATTTTGGAAAACTGGGCCGAGGAGGAAGTGAAGGATGCAACATTCCTCAGAACATTGAAAGACTAAACGGCCAAGGCGTTTGTCAGATTGAGTGTGGTGCACAGTTCTCGTTGGCACTGACCAAGTCAGGAGTGGTATGGACGTGGTACGTTAAATATGCTGGAAAATATTAACAAAGTAATTGCTAAGTATGTGTTGTATTTACTGCTCTTTGTACATCTTAACCCCATCTCTGCCTTATCCGTGTGCTGACTTCGTCTTTTAGATTGGAATCTCTTTGTGACAAGCTCTGATCTGTTCAGTTACTGTCTTGTAGCATGCTGAGTTGTCTGTTGTACTTTGTTAGGATGCCTGGGTCTCACTGAATTAGTGGAGGAAGCGGAAGATCATTCCCTCTTAGGAACAATGAAGCATGCAAAGAAATGTTAATTTTAGACTTTGGAGCAGACTGGGAAAAAGAGAATATGAGAATTGTAGCACGGAGTATGTAGCCTACAGTTAAAATAGAATAAGGATATAATAAAGTAAGGAAATAGGAGTAACTTAGTACTGAGAGATGGAAAGGACTGTGTTGGAAGCACATGGGACATTGCAAAGTTCATTGCTGCTCAGAAAGCCACTGAGTTGTCAGTAACGATCCTTTTTATTTTTCTTCTCTTTATCTGTTGACTTCTGCTTTGTTATGAACACAAACCTGGCTTTTTAAGTTTATAAACCTTTTGTAAAATTTTTGAGTTTCCTGAGTGGCAGATCAACCTCAGAGCCCTACCCATCTCAAGGTCTTATCCCATCCTTGTGTAATAAGGCCATGACCTGTTTGATGTATATCAAAGCCAAGAAGATGTAAAATGATCGTTTTTGTTTTATATATCAGCGACTGATGAATAATACATAGAGAAATCCACAAAACTTCTATTTTTATAAGTTGCTTCTCTTCTTAAAAGGGAGAAATGCTTTTAGGAGAGTTGTCATTTCTGAGTGGCTACTGGAAGCTGTATTTATCTCTCTCACTTTTCCCCATATTTTAAGTTACTGTGGTGACAAAAGGAGTAAGAGGAAAGGGAATTTGGAAGTCTTTAAGAATGCTTTGCAGAATTCTTGTTCATTCTCTCCTTCCCCCTCTTTGTCTTAACACTGTTACTTTTAGTCATAAAACCTACAGCTATTTATGACATTTCATGA
The DNA here is from genome assembly GCF_040182565.1 of Anser cygnoides. Taxonomy (NCBI): domain Eukaryota; kingdom Metazoa; phylum Chordata; class Aves; order Anseriformes; family Anatidae; genus Anser; species Anser cygnoides. Next base: position 140,048,804 of record NC_089873.1, read on the forward strand.
CAGGATTACAATGAGATTTTTTGTTTTTCTGCTGTGCACGTCTGTACTTTAGGATGACTGAATTCCTTCTCACTTTTCTTATCTTCATGAGTTTGTATTGATTTGAGGGCAAAATCGTAACTTCTGTGTTGTGTCTTTAGGTAGGCAATAATACACTGGAGGTGAATGTGATGTACAGTAACATCTTTTGTTGAGAAATTGGTATTGGTAGTGCTGAGCTGCAGAACTGAGTGAATGGTTACTAAAAACACAGTGGAAGAAGTCTGTCTTCTTCGTCTTCACTGACATTATTAGAGAGATACTAAGGTGTCTGTTACTTTTTGTCTATGGTATATTTTTAGTGAAATTTTAACTTCCGTATGACAATTTTACAAGACTAGATAGACTATGGAGGCTTGAGAACCTATACTGAGGCTTGCAGTAGTGTGAAAAATCTCAGTTCTGCGAACATGATAGTTTTTGTATTTTTTTTTTTTTTCAAGTAAGTCAGCTTGGTAAATGGTCTGTTATTTTTAGGTGCATCTTCAATAGTATAAGCTCGTCCAAACAGACTTAACAAATGAATTTTGTAAGTATACAACTGCAGCTGCAATATATAGAAAAAGTAGTCATAAATGATGCCTGTTCCATACTGAGGTGAAAAGAAATGGGGTCTTAGTATTAGGGTTATATTTTGTACCCTTTGTATATGTGTACATATACATATGATGAGCATGTATCATTTACCCAATGATAACTGAGGATTATTGATTTTGGAAACTGCATTGACAAGGGAATATGCGAACAGTGTAATTGTCCTTTTATTTTTCTATCTGTTTTAGGGGTAAGGGAGATTACTTCAGGCTAGGCCACGGTACTGATGTGCATGTCAGAAAGCCGCAAGTAGTGGAAGGATTGAGGGGTAAAAAGATCGTGCACGTGGCAGTAGGTGCGCTCCATTGTCTAGCCGTTACTGACACTGGACAGGTATGCTTCCCTTTATCCTTGATCCAGAAAGAAATAAATTGTTGAAGAAGACTGTAATAGCATCAGTGCTGATTAAATAGAAGAAAATTTTCTCACTATATTTATTTGCTTTTTAAAGTCCTGAATAAATATAAGCATTTATTATAACTTAAAATACATTACCCTCCGTATCACTGTTGGACTTCAAGTGTTGCTTTAGTAGTTTTTGCTGTATTTTCTTAGTTTGTGGATTATCTACACGATCTCTTTCTTGCTTCTCACTCTTAAAATGAAGCAGTAGTCATAGTATTTGGATAGCTGCTTCTGCTGTGATCCAGCATTGTCATTATCATAGTATTGATTGAGATCTCCAGTGTAATTAATATGCAACTGATTCTTTTAATTTAATTGTTCACTGTGAACATTGAATAATTTATGTATCAACTGATGATTTATGAATCTGCAGCAATTTTTGAATCACCTGATAAAGGACTGCTTTGATTTTTTAAATGTATGGTAGTTCCTGCATTATTTAAAAATAAATAAGTCATGGCAATAAGTTCTATAAATTATCTTGGGTTAATAATAGAAATCACTAAAATTTATCTGCAGAAATTTTAAAGAAAACAATTAAATGAAGCAATCAGTGAGACAAAGTAATAAATAAAAATGTTTATTGGCAGGTTTACGCTTGGGGTGACAATGACCATGGGCAGCAAGGCAATGGAACGACTACAGTCAATAGAAAGCCCACTCTTGTACAGGGCTTGGAAGGCCAGAAAATCACCCGGGTTGCTTGTGGATCTTCCCACAGTGTAGCTTGGACAACAGTGGATGTAGCTACACCATCTGTTCATGAACCGGTACTTTTCCAGACAGCGAGGGACCCTTTAGGTGCTTCTTATCTTGGTTCGTATTCATTGCCTTATGTTTTTTTTATGCCACTGCAGAGTTGGTTGTGTGTTTGTGGTTTAACAGTTGATAGAAGAGTGCAAAAAGAAAAGTGTCTTTAAAAAAAAAAAAAAAAGACAAAAAGAGGAGAAAAATGAACAAAAAACATTCCTGCCCTAAAAAACAAACCCTCTTCTTGAAAATGGAAGTTATAAAGGGCTTGTTCAGAAGTAACATTAGTTTGAATGTTTGTTGTTCTTCAGACAATTAAAATGCAGCAAACTTTATCAAATGACCCAAAGTCTTTGTCTTTATTCTGGGATAGAGCTTTATGAAGATAATAGTAGATGGATGCTACTGTAATATTGGTCTTCTTACATTATCTTTTGCTTAAATTCTGTGCTACTGTTTTTTTTTGTTCCTAAAGTAAGTGACTAAGAATTAGGGAGGCAAGAAAGCGATGTTTCTGTGTTGAATATAAAAGGGCCAGTATTTTGCTAATTAATTTCTTTCAAAACAAGGATATTTAAAACAAGATCAAAAACTACATAATAGAATATTTGTTTAGAATTGCAAGGGTACCTAATAAATATTAATGTTGGGGAAATTTCTGTTTAAGAAAAACTTGTTTTAGATTCCAATAGAGAAAATATTTATCTGTATTACCCTATTGTTTGTGACTAAGTAACAAGTTGGAACACTTCATTTTATGAAAAGCAGTTGCTGAAAAGCCTCAGTATTGACTTTAATATTGCAGCTGTAGGAACCACAGTTTAAAAATTTCCTGTAGACTTAGATTTACAGTCACCTTTACTGTGTGATGGAGCCCTGGCACAGGCTGCCCAGAGAGGCTGTGGGGTCTCCTCCTTGGAGGCCTTCAAAAGCCGCCTGGAGATGGGCCTGGGCAGCCTGCGCTGGGTGGCCCTGCTGGGGCAGGGCTTGGGCCTGGTGGCCTCCAGAGGGCCCTGACAGCCTCAGCCACACTGTAATATGTGATCTTTAATGATTTACCAAGAAATTAAATAAAATATAAAACATGCTTGCTTTCTCTTTTTTCTCCTTAATTCAGGTGTTCCTTCAGATGCAGATTCTTCTGCTGCCAGTAACAAAATCAGTGGTGCAAACAGTTCGAAGCCGAATCGCCCTTCCCTTGCTAAGATTCTCTTGTCGCTTGATGGGAATGTTGCCAAACAGCAGGCGCTATCTCATATTCTGATGGCGTTACAAATTATGTATGCCAGGTAGGCATTCAGGTGTTCTTGTGTCTTAAGCAGTGAACAATATAGCTTGCTTTCTTTTAGTGCCTGTTGAGTCAAATACAAATGGTTTTACCAATTCGGATGGGGCCAAGCTTCATTGAAATTATCTTTTGATGTTCCTGTTAGCTTTATGATGTTATGGTTTCTTCAGAATGAGAAACTTCCAGTACCTGGGGAAAAACAATTGTTTATTCAAGAATGCTCAAGTAAACCATGTAAAAGGAGCATAACTAAACTGTGATAGATGAAGTGGAAGAAGCAGTGGGGGACAGGGTGAAAAGAATAATAAAACTTTACTGTGCCCTCCTTGTTGGTAGAGAAGAGAGTATTTGTGCTAAAATTTATGAAGAGGAACTTAGTAAAATAGTGTGGTCTTAAGAAACAGCATTTAACCATCTGACTCGAAGGATGGAGGTAAACTACTCTGTAAATTCCAGAGCCTGGAAACCTTTGGTTATTTTATTAAGACAGGCTAATATTTTTTTTCTAGTTCAACAAGGGAGTATAATTAGGTTTATGTTCATCTGTCTTAAATGATTTCAGGGATGCAGTTGTTGGAGCATTGATGCCTGCAAGTATGATTGCACCAGTAGAATGTCCCTCTTCATCGCCAGCCCCCCCATCAGATGCCACGTCTACAGGGAGCCCTGCAAATGGAGATGAATGCATGCTTGTAGGAGATATAGAAGAGAGGCTGAGCCCAAATCCATGGCAGGACAGGAGAGGGGAGGTAGTATCAAGTGAATTTTCAAACATCATTTAACAGTAAAGCTGAAAAATGCTGCTCAGTATTTAGTTTGATAGTAGCAGAGATTAAACAATTCTTTTGTACTATGATCTCTGGAGTGAGTATGCTGTGTGTGTCAGATTTGGAAAAACTAAGATTTTAGACTGAAATCAATTGAGAACTTTGAGAATGTAGTATGTCATTAAAAGGCAATTATGATTTTTTTGTAGTATTTTAAAGTTGATTTTAAAATATTAATTATTTGACCAGATATCAACGTAACTTTACAGGAGTGATCATTAAAAAAAAAGTCTGGATTAGGGGAATCTTTGAGAATTACTTAATGGAACATAACTCGTAAATTTATATTAATGAATGTAGACAGGAGAGCTTGAATGAAATTTTACCCTCTTGATGCCCAACTGCTCATAGAAGCAGAAAAAAGGAAAGGCTTGCTACTGAAGATCTTTCTTTCCCAGGCTTTTAACATGCAGTGCTTGGGGTTGTCTTCTGCACTGCAGACTCTTCTGCAGGCACTCATGCTTTATTGTGTTTTTGTAGCAGCTGGCATTTGCAGGGGTCAGGGCTGGTTTGCCATGACAAGAATATAAAATAGAAGCCAGAAAAACAGGGAGTGAATCTGTTGTATTTGAATTTGTCTGTTTTTGAATTGCTGCTGACTTTGAACGTAAACCCTTCAAACAAATAATTAGACTCCTAAAGGATTTACAGTATCTTATTGCAGCCTTTGTTACTTACTGTTCATTTTGGCTAGGTTGTTTCTTCAGAAGATGCTGTGACGCCATCTGCTGTAACTCCCTCAGCTGCTGCTGCCTCTTCCCGTCCTTTCATTCCAGTCACAGATGATCCTGGAGCTGCCAGTATTATTGCAGAAACCATGACAAAAACCAAAGAAGTAATGTTGTCAATGCCATTCTTAATAATTAAGTCCTTTCAGTGTTTTTATTGAGCACTTGTGCTGTTTTAGTACTTTTAGTTATTCTATATATGACTGCATTTTTGAAGTATATTAAAAGACTGTAATTATTATTACTTCCTTTTCCAAAGCTGAACAAGGTTAGTTTTAGGAAAGCATTTCCACGTGAGAAACAGGTTTAACAGTAGACTAATTCTGGGCCCATGTAAACCCAGAATTACAAATTGTCTTAAAGTACCTTCAGACTTCTTCAGACAAATTACCGCATTTAGATTCGGTGAGATGCCTCTTTCATCTTTGCACTGTCGATCTTCCTGCAATCTTTGTTTTGTAGGACGTAGAAAGCCAAAGTAAAGTATCTGGCCCGGAACCTCAGTACTTGGATGAATTTACTAGTCTCTTAGTACCAGATGACACGCGAGTCATGGTTGACCTGCTAAAGCTTGCTGTGTCCAACCGAGCAGGTGAAAAGGGAAGAGATGTTCTCTCAGCTGTTCTGTCTGGCATGGGCACAGCTTACCCACAGGTCAGGTTTTGTTTATCTTGCATTTTAACTGTCCTTTTTATTCTTCGCTTACTAGAAATTTTTCTTGTATTGTATGTAGTCTTGTATTGTAAATGTAGTTTGATTTACTGAGAAGCTTATTAAGCATGAAAATTAGAGTTGAACTTCAGGTATGTGAGCCTCAATGATTTTAATGGAAATACTATATGAACATATATATTTGCAATAAATGTGAGTATATTTTCTTGGTTCGTCATGCTGGCAAACCATGAAGCTGAATTAACCAAACCCTATTTGATGAATCTCCAGAATGTTAGTTTAAAAAGTTTTATGTTGGTTTTGTTTTACACTTAACTTTATTTCTCAAATTTGTGCAGTCATTATTGCTAGCTAGAACGTCAGTGTTAAGAATATATAGTTCTTGATTTTTAAGGTTTATATTTGATGCACTGAAGCTTATAACTATTTACAAAGTATCCATGGGTGTGGGTTTCCTTGGGACAGCTAAGAGACAATTAATAGATGTTCTAACCCTGGATGCTAACAGCTATACAGAAGATTAGGACAAATCATAAATGTTTTATATAATGTCTGCTAATAGGAATGAACTGAAAGTTGTTTAACATTTTTCAGCTTTACCCTTGAAATATTTTTCTAATGAGTATGATGAGTTTGTTTTAAGATCTTTATATGATGTAGTTCATTTATGGCTTTGCACTGCTTTAAAGACTGCTTTGAAATGTTGGAAATGATGCAAAGCTGGTGCTTGTGTTCCTTTTTTAAAATTGGCTTCACTACCCAAAAAGGTAAATAATGATTCTGATAAGGATCATATATTGAATTCAGAGTTTTTTAAAATAAATGATATAAATGACAAGACAGCTACACTTAAAAAAATAAAATAAAATAGGGTATATCTGTCCTAGTAAACCAGGATTGTGTGAGACCCTAACTAATGTGATTGGTGTGGGAGTAATAAAGTGGCATTTCTGGAGCTGTTAATTTTTTTCAAGTTTTTAAATTCCTTATTATGATCAGCTATATGTATACCTCTGTTCTGGATTTGAGATAGTTATTCCCCTCCCACCCCAATGAAATGCACAGTATATATGCACTAACATATCACCATTTTTCCTTCTAGCATTAATAGTGAGTGGCTAAACAACTTTTTTCTTTCCTCCAGAGTCAGAATTTTTATTTGAAACTGCTCTTTAAAAATAAGTCCTGTTCTCTCTAAATTATATATTTTAATGTTACATTTTGGTTAAAAGATTACATCTTTCACTAATCTCTTGGCCTATGATTTAGTTATGCTTTAGTTTATTTTTTCTGTGAGGGAAAAGTATTATTTGTTCTGGCATTTACTTAGAATTATGGTGTTTGGCTTCTAGTTTTAAAAGTTTTCAAGCTTTAGCGAGGAAAATTTGTTTTTTGTTTTTTTGTTTGTTTGTTTGTTTTTAAATTCAGGAAGAAGGGTAGTTGGCTTTAGATTTCTTGGGCTAACCATACATACTTTTTGTAAGCTTGATTTTAGGTTTGTCTTTTTTTTTTATTAGGTTGCTGATATGTTGTTGGAGCTATGTGTTACTGAGTTAGAAGATGTGGCAACTGATTCACAAAGTGGTCGCCTTTCATCACAACCAGTTGTGGTAGAAAGCAGCCATCCGTATACTGATGATACATCTTCTAGTGGCACAGTTAAAATACCAGGTATAGAATTCCTAGAGTTATGTTTCTAAAATTTGGTTACTTGCAAGCCTACATGCATAAATTTTTCCTCCGTTTACAAAAATGTGTGTAGAACTTTTCATAGAAACACAGAATCATAGAACAGCTTGGGTTGGAAGGGGACCTTAAAGACCATCTAGTTCCAACCCCTCTGCCATGGACAGAGATGCCATCCACTAGATCAGGTTGCCCAGGGCCTCATCCAACCTGGCCTCAAACACCTCCAGAGATGGGGCATCCACAGCCTCTCTAGGCAACTTGTTCAGTGCCTCACCACCCTCTGAGTGAAGAATTTCTTCCTAACCTCTAATCTGAAGTTAGGAAGTTTAGTTTAAAACCATTACCCCTTGTCCTATCATTGTCTGCCTGAGCAAAAAGTTGTTCTCCATCTTTTTATAAGCCCCCTTTAAGTATTGAAAAGCTGCAATGAGATCACCCTGGAGCCTTCTCTTCTGTAAGATGAGCATCCCCAGCCCTCTCAGCCTTTCTTACTAGGAGAGGTGCTCCAGCCCTCTGATCAACTTCATAGCTCTCCTCTAGACCCATTCTACCAGATCAACATTACAATACAAACAACAATACATACAAAGATACAAAAGTATTACTTTTAAAGTAATACTATGTATCCTGTTGCTATAATAAAATATTTCTTAAAATACTCGTATACAGCATGAACATCTCAGTCCTGTGAAATATATGTTTACTCAAGTTTGGGTTCTCTGTCTGTGACTGAGTTCTGTATACCATTTCTCTGCAGCTATATATTACTGCTATTTTCTGTTCAGTTACAAAGCTGAGAATGACCTGAGTTGTTTTCAAGGTCAGTAACTGAACCTGTCTTTCAGAAGAACTGAACTGTCTTTCAGCCTTGATCACTAGGAAATGCTTTTTTCCTTTCTATGCCTATGCTGTATTTTCATTTAGTGCTTCCTTCAGTATGTTATCTGGTACTTAATTCTCTATTGCCTGTATCTTTTGATATTTGTCTTAACTGTAAATACTTTTTTTTTTTTTTTTTTGCTACGGAAACTTCAGTTGGGAATGTTCTGAGTATAGTCTTCTCTCCTAGCTCAATTCACGAGCTCTCTACGATGTAAGTCTTTCAAAGAGAAGATGTTAGACAAACAATGTTATTAAACCAAAGCAAGTCCAGGTTCTCATTTTTATTAATGAGCACTGTGGCTTCCAAACATTTGCATTTGATTTCATGTGGATTTCTAAAATACTGCATTTGTTTGTGGTATTGATTGCTCTGTAGAAGTGTGTAAATTCTTTGTTGCTGTTTAGGTGCTGAGGGACTGAGAGTAGAATTTGATCGCCAGTGTTCTACAGAGCGGCGTCATGATCCACTCACCATCATGGATGGTGTCAACAGAATTGTTTCCGTCCGATCAGGTGCTTTTCCAAAGTGTCTTGTGTGATTTGCTGTTAAACGCTGAATTAAATGTACCGCTGTGACTTACTCCTTGTCAGGGATATACCAATAACAAAGAGGAAAAACTATGTAAATTGATATTCTATTTTAAACTAAAAAAAACCCAACCACTGTATGATCTACATACAGACATGAAAGATTGCTTTTCCGAAGAGCAGTTAGAGTGTAAAAAATTAATTACTAGCACCCATGGCACCATACGTGAATTTCTGTATAATCAAAGCATATTTTAACAAATTGGAAAAACAATTGTGAAATGATACTCCTTAGCTAGGTTTTGTCTCTTTCAAGTAATAATTATAGAAATTTGAGCTTTTTTACAGTCAAGACAAATGCTCTTCTGCTGTTGAATGCCCAAAATACAATCTAGGCTCTCTCTTTCTGTTTTCTGCTCTGATCTATGTAACTAACACTACATAAAATCTTCACATCTTTTATCATATTATCTGTAATTTCATTTTAAAGTGCTGTTGATTTTTCAGGAGACGATGGAGGAATATTTTTAATCTCATCAGATTTTACATTGAACCTACCCATATATTACATCAAGTGCAAGGGTCTAAGTAGTTACTGCCTATGCTTAACAATTCTGAACACTCATGATGTGGGCTTTTACTGCTCACCAGTTTTTCCCTCAACCTGCTTCAGTTGCACATGTTCATGTGTTTCATTATTGAGCTGGTTTTGGTTGGAAAGAGACCTAAAGCTTATGAAAATCTGTTGCAACGTACTAAAAATTAGCATGAAAGAAACTTGAAAATTCTTGCAATTTGAAAACAGAAGAATGGATTCTAGTAAGGCTTCATAATTGTTTTTTTTGAAAGAGGTATTAAAAGCACTGAGGACATATGTTAGAAGTGCTAATTGAATTAAGACTTAAGTTTTGTTAACGTAGCATCTTTATAGTTATGTTCATGTGCTCCACATACCTTTTTCTTTTGGAGTGTATTTATGTGATGTTTACAAGACATAATCATAGAGGGAAGTTACTCTTGGTGAGTGGCTTGCATTGGCTCAGTCAGTATGCGTGAATATGTTCATGTTACCTGCTGTAACAGGTCGAGAGTGGTCAGATTGGTCTAGTGAGTTGCGAATTCCAGGGGATGAACTGAAATGGAAGTTCATCAGTGATGGCTCCGTAAACGGATGGGGATGGCGATTCACTGTTTACCCTATCATGCCAGCTGCAGGTAAGATCATCACGTTTACATAAGGATGAGAGAGTATATTTACTAGTTTAGTTTCTACAATTAAATTTATTCCACAGTCTAAATATTTACATGCTGAAGTTTTAATTATTTATATTCATAGTATGAAAAATTTTTTATACCTGGAAAAAGTTTTCAACAAAGTCCTGAGAGGTGTACGTGTACATAAAGAAGAGAGAGAAGTATTTTTGTAATTGCTGTAGTTTGCCCCTCCATCAGTGAAGAGAGGTTACTTCTGAGGCATAATTCATGTGAATTTTTTTCTAATGAGCCTTTGGGATTAGGTGAACTGTGTTGTGATTGGTGATAGGATGCAAGGGAACGGCTTAAATCTGAGTTGGGGGAAGTTCAGATTGGATATTAGGAAAAAGTTCTTCACTGAGAGGAGGGTGGTCAAGCACTGGAATAAGCTCCTCATGGTCATAACCCCAAACCAGTTGTTGTTGAAGAAGCATTTGGCTAATGCTCTTAGATATATGGTTTAAATCCCAAGAGCTGCCTTGTGTGGCGTCACAAGTTGAACTTGATCCTTGTGGGTCTCTTCCAACTCAAGACGTTTTATGATTCTATGTCATGAAAGTGCCTCTTCTTTCCTGCCCCTTCAAAGGGAGGTGGAATAGACCAACTCAGATGTAGACCAGCACTGTAGACTGCTGCGTTTGGTCAGCTAAATCCTGCCCTTGTTCTGTTCTTATGTCAGTCCAAGGGCAAATCTTCTCCACCTTCTATTTTCTTACTTTATGTTTTACTTTTCGTTTCTTGCAGGCCCCAAAGACCTTCTCTCAGATCGTTGCATTCTTTCATGTCCCTCAATGGATTTGGTTACATGTTTGTTGGATTTTCGCTTAAATTTTGCTTCCAACAGGAGTATAGTTCCTCGCTTGGCAGCTTCTCTTGCAGCTTGTGCTCAGCTGAGTGCCTTAGGTAGGTGTAAGTCTTAAATTTAAGTCTGCTTGTTTGAAGTTAAAATGATTGTGTAAAGTAATTCTGGGATTTGTGTGCTTATATTTCCTTAGCTGCTGGCCACAGAATGTGGGCTTTGCAGAGACTACGGAAACTGCTCACAACGGAATTTGGCCAGTCTATTAACATCAACCGGATTCTTGGGGATAACGATGGGGAAACACGAGCTTTGGTAAGCAGGCAGCGATGCTCTTCTCTAACATTTTTCACATTAAGATATATGCAAAGCATTAAAAATGCTGGTCCTGCTGTTAAAGGCTTTTATTGTTAACCACAAAATAGGAAATGTGCACATGAATAGCCTACTTTCACAAGTCTGTAAGTACCTGTAAAGGGACTCCATTTTAGGAAAGAAAAAAAAAAACTAATACCAGTTTTGTATCTATGTGATTTTGGAATTGTCAAAAATGATATAAATACTTATGTATTTGGAAACGATTCTTCACATAACTAACTAGTTTGGTAAGTTACTAATTTTTTGTCATGGTTATCTAAACTTCTTGTAATTCATAGACAAATTTTCTTGTTCTGTGGTTTCTCTTAGAGTTTCACAGGGAGTGCTTTAGCTGCGTTGGTTAAAGGTCTTCCAGAAGCTTTGCAGCGACAGTTTGACTATGAAGACCCTATTGTGAGAGGTGGCAAACAACTGCTCCACAGCCCTTTCTTTAAGGTAATGGGATACAATCAGTAAAGAATTCATTACACATGTTTTTCTGGATTTTTTTTTGTGATACTAAGTGAGCACCTAGTAGCAATAGAGAAAATTCTTGTAAAGGTTGCTCTTAATGAATTTTGAAAAATGGGTCTGAACTCATAGAGATGAAGTTGCATTAAAAAAATATCAGAATGCTACTTCTAAAAGGAGAATCAAATATACAAATACAAGATCAGGAAAAACATTTGAAGGTGTAGTGGGCTACAGCTGAAACTGTTTTTGACAACTGATTTCTGAGTTTTCCTAACAGGAGTATTGTGTATTTTTATTTATCTGTTTAAATACGCTGAAGGTGGTGTTGACCTCTGGTTGGAACAAATAAAAATGCCTTAAAAGGAATGGTCTTCAGTTTTGGGCCTCATACTTCAAAGTGCAAAGAAATGAGCTGAGGAGGTCTAGAGAAGAGCAACAAGAATAATAAGGCTAAAAAAGCTTCCCCTGTAGTAAGAGTTAAAATAAGAGGATTTATCTATCTTAAAGAAATTCTTTAAGTAAAAGGTTTTAGAGAGAAGTAATCTATTGTTCACCATCTTCAGCAGTAAACTAAGTGGATTTCATTAGAGGAAAGATACTTAGTTTAGAAATGGAAGGTAAAAAGTTCAGCATGTGACATTTGATGTTGAAAAGATAATTAATCTAGGAGGTGTTTTTCACAGGGGTGCTGTGAAAATTGTTGGATTGGAGGAGGAAATTAGATATCTAACTGTGTGAGATCGTCTGGGTGCACTTGATACTGTCCAGTCAATGAGAGTAATGGACATGGATAGCTCTTGATGTCCCCTGTACTTTACCTTTTTTGAGACTGTGTTCATGCCCTACTGGTCTATGAGCTGTTCTACTACATCAAATGTGTATTCCTTTTTATTACACATTTTTGATGCATCCATTATGTCCGTTTTGTTTGTCTGCAGGTGCTTGTGGCTCTCGCTTGTGATCTAGAATTGGATACTCTCCCTTGCTGTGCAGAGACACACAAATGGGCTTGGTTCAGAAGATACTGTATGGCATCCAGGGTTGCTGTGGCTCTTGATAAAAGGACTCCATTACCTCGCCTTTTCCTCGATGAGGTATTGCAGGAATATTTTAAATAGCTTATGGAACGTGTGAAAATGTTTCATTTAAAGGAATATGCTGAGATTTGAAGTGTTTTATGTCAACTATGATAGGAGTAGCTGACAATTGGAATAACGTTGTTTAATCCAAAATATTTTACAGGTGGCAAAGAAAATCCGAGAATTAATGGCAGATAATGAAAATATGGATGTTCTTCATGAGTGCCATGATGTCTTTAAGAGAGAACAGGATGAACAGCTTGTCCAGTGGATGAATAGGTTATTTCTTTCAGCTGTCACTTGTTTTGTCTTGTGATGCTTCACTCTTACGGAACAAACAACTTTTTTGTGACTTTCTAGAAGCTCTTTTATAACTTTTTTTTTTAATTTCAAATTTTATGTAGACGACCTGACGATTGGACACTTTCAGCTGGAGGCAGTGGAACTATTTATGGTTGGGGTCATAATCACAGAGGACAACTTGGTGGGATTGAAGGGGCAAAAGTCAAAGTCCCGACTCCATGTGAAGCTCTTGCTACTCTTAGACCAGTGCAATTAATTGGTGGTGAACAGACCCTGTTTGCAGTGACTGCTGATGGAAAAGTAAGCATACAATAAATAAATGTTTGTTAAACTCCCTTTAAAAATTTCATCCTGTTATTCAGAATGAGTTTGGCTAAATCAGTAGTAATATGTGTATCCCCATTTAATTAATTAAATATATTTTAAAATGAAACTAAACTGTACCAATTCTGCCTGTACAACATAGGACTTCAATGTGCTATAGCATTAAATGCTTGAAACAAGACATGAATATTTTAGTTTTCAATTCAGAACTGTGAGCAGATTTTTGGAAAACAAAGAAGAATAGAAACAATAGGCTCACAGAGTCCCATAAAACGGTACAGACAGTAAAATGTGATGGTGATGGTCTCCCTGACAAGGGAGAGCTATAATTGGAATCTGAGATTTTTCAGGGCTAGCTAAATGCATTTAAGTTAGATATTGCAGGATTTAATTTTTAGATGCTTAAACCGTCAGTGGAAAGGTGTGCCATGCAAAGATTTAGGGTTAGGTATAAGAGAAAAAAAATAAGTTTGTGAATTTGAAAACATCTTAATTTTGATACAGATGGCAGCTTTGTGTGGAGGATGTGATTGAGATTTTTAGCTAGACTTTTTGTAACAGTTTCACTATAATGTATCACTAGATTAATGTTTCTGTCCTAAGCAGTCAGTATCATCCTTGTTAATGATTCACAAAAGGATAAGGAATGGATTAATTGCTTGATATCATTGTGTTGAGACAAAAACCTTTTGGATAGACAAGAAGGGTAAAAAGCGGTACTGTGTTTAAAAACTGTATGTATGGGATGGAATTGGAAGAAGCAACTGTGTTTATATGTGCTTATTGCAAGGAAGAAAGAAAACTACAGTAGTAATGCTTGAAAGAAACCTGTGGGTGATACATGATTTTGTCATGCTATCACACAAAGTTATGGTTTCTCGATACTTTTACAAAATCAACATTAGGATTTAAAATAAAATTCATTAGATCAGTGGCAGCTCATATTGACTTGAATGTAGCCTTATTTTCATTCCTGGCATCAGAGGTACTAAATTTCATGTGTTCTACTTTCAGGTACAGGTAATTGAATGTTCCTGGGGGAAGGAAAATTAAATGCGTAGCAGACTAGAGACTGTGGCTTATGGCATAGGATTTAGAAACTTTGAAAATGTAAAGCCTTCTTTAAAAAGTTCTTATTTTAAGGGGAATATGTGCAAACCATTTTATCTTTTTTATTATGAAACTTGTATTTCTCATAAAGCTTGAAAACCTAGAGCAGAATTTTCTTTGCATAATTATATAATCATATTTCACTCTTCAATTTTTTGGCAACACAGATTGAAACTGGTGACAACAAATTGCTGTGCTTAGTATTTCCTTGATTGAGGTTAGATTGTATTGCAGTAAAAAGAAGTGTGGAAAATTGTTTTTTCAGAATGTGTTTACATGTACCTGACAGGGAATGTTGGAGCAGGCTATTGTAAATTCCTCTTGTGAAACTGAATAGTTGCATGCTACCTCCAGCTACTGAGCGTTCCTTGTTTGGGTTGGAAAGATAATCTGAATTGCCATGGGAAATACCTCCTGTGAGTGTAGAACAGTTGATTAACAAAATTAAGTCACAGTTGCATATGTAGGTAGAATTTTCTCTCTTTCTTTCTGAACCAGCTTGTAGAATTGGAAAAGTAGATAGTTTCTGGAAATGTAAAACCTTCTTGAGATCTTAAAGGGAAGCTGAAGGCTTTAAAGCTAAGCACAAACAAAGTGGTTATGAAGAATTTAATTAAATATGTGTCAGGTCATCTCTGAAAGCAAAAGAAGTTAGTGTCTATGCAGTAGAGATGACATGAGTAAGAGGCCTTAGATGATAAATATGGTACCCACAAAGGGGGAGAAGAGGTACGCATACTGGAGGAGTTTGTGTTTCTTTGCAGCCAGCTGTTTTTGCTTCAGATTTAATGAAGAATTTGTTGCCCAAAGCCAGCCTACCTTATCCATCTATGTTGATCTAGTAAGAAAAAGAATGTAACCCTCGTTTCAGCTTTTGTCTTTGTCCTTAGACTAGTGTATGTTCTGTAGCACTATCAGCACCAATATGAAAGCTCAAGAAATCCCTCTTCTTCCATATGTTCAGGAACTTCAGTATAGAACATGTAGTGATGTTGCTCACTTACATTAAATCGTAAAAAACAAAGCCACTCTTACTTTGAAAGGAAAAACCTCTTGCTGTTGGTACACACATTCTGGAAAATTCCAAAAGAGGGTATAAGGGTATAGAGGCAAGCAAAAAGCTGTTTTTTTCAGGCTTTTCTTTAATCATATTTTAGTATACATTCATTAAGAATTCTTCTCTACAGTTCTAGTGAGTGTTCTTCAAGGCATAAATGAACTTAAATTGTATTCTTCATTTTAAAGCTGTACGCCACTGGATACGGAGCAGGTGGTAGGCTTGGAATTGGAGGAACTGAGTCAGTTTCTACTCCAACTTTACTGGAATCCATTCAGCATGTGTTTATAAAGAAAGTCGCAGTGAACTCAGGAGGAAAGCACTGTTTGGCATTGTCTTCTGAGGGAGAAGTTTATTCTTGGGGTGAAGCAGAAGATGGTAAACTTGGTCATGGAAACCGAAGGTAATGCTTTGAGGTGTTATTTTGTAAAACTGCTAATGGGTATCTATTATAGTTGCAATGTATTTAGGTGTTACATAAGTCTGTATGTTGAAGTATTAATTACTGGTATGGGAAGGTATTTTTTTAGATTCGAGAACTACAAAATACTCATCAGGTAAAGTTGCTTGGATTTCTATGAGTAGATACTGTATTCTAGCACATCTGTAGACGCCAAAGACCAGTGGATTTCCTTTGGAATTTATCTTGTGGGTATGTGGAACTTCATGGCACTTTAGGAGGGAGCAAAACTGCCATTCTGCTTTTGATGTTCATATGAATTGTTTCTTATGTTAAAGGAGAAATTCTGTTGTGTTTGAGACAACAGTATTCTGAACCAAAAAAAAAGGAATGTTTAAGTCCATGGAGAAAAGCAGTCCAATGCAATATACATTATCAAAATTTCTAGTGTTAAATTGGACCGATTTTCCAGTGTAAATGCTTCTGTAGTTTCACTTAACCTGTAATTCTTTAGTATAACATATGGTAAAATAATTCTATCTTATTAATTAGTTATTATTTCTGAATGAATAATGAAACACAGATCTTGAGGATGTTAAACTGGAACAAAATTAAATTCTGAAGTAGATTTCCTTGTACTCATTTTATAAAGCTCTCTGTACATTGGTGTATGTGAATGGTCTATCCTAAAAGTTCTGTCAGAACAATTATTTTCGTTTCAGCCCTTGTGATCGTCCTCGTGTAATTGAATCTCTGAGAGGTATAGAAGTGGTTGACATTGCTGCTGGAGGAGCACACAGTGCATGCATTACAGCTGCAGGAGACCTTTTTACATGGGGAAAGGGAAGATACGGACGCCTTGGGCATGGAGATAGTGAGGACCAACTAAAACCTAAACTGGTAAGAAACGTTTGGAATTCTGTATGGTCTTAGTCCAGCTCTTAATTTCTGATTTGTAACTTCTCCAATATCTGTGTATAAAGAATAAAAGGAAGAAGTGGCAGCATACGTTTGTAGGAAACGTCCTGTTGCTTTAGAAAACAGGAATGGATTGAAAGAATGAAGTGAAAGTAGAGCTGTAAAGCTTTACTAGAGATCACTAAACAGTTTATTAGTAGTTTGTTTAACTCTCCCTGTCAAGCAAAACAACATCTCTAGAGTGTGTAAAGGACATAGCAGTTTACAATTGGTACAGATTTACATGCTATTGTCACTTCCAGTTTGGGTGGGAGTGGTAAGTATCTTAAATGCACTTTAGCTGCCTGCACTCCCTTCACATAAATACTTTGTACTGAAAAGAACCAGATGTTTTCATTCCCCTGCTCCCAAAAACAAGGTCTACCCACCTTTGTTACACATCCTCCCCTTCCCTTCATCCCCACCCCCTCCTCACCCCATTTTTTTGGTTATTATGAAGGTAGCTAGTCTGTAGATGAGTTTGAAGTGTGTGAAGTTGTGGATGATGGATTAGGCTACCTCTAATCCCGTATTTCAAGTAGGGGTGTGGACTGGGAGGATGCAGTTCGCGTGGTAAGTATCCTTTTACTTTGTGATTCCCAATTCCATACCTCATCACTAGATGGCAGCATTTCAGAAGTTAAGATGTTGATTAAATTCAGGTAATGCAAGTGCTAGGAAATCGTAAACTCCTAAAAGGGTATTGGGAAATAAGTGGTATATACAATAGCGAACCATAGAATCTGAAATTATGTGAACAGAATATAGTCTTTGAAAACCTTACATGTTTTGTATGAGTTATTTTCCTTGACTTCTTCAGTGAAAAAATTTAACTTGTCAACCAAGTAAAAAGAATAATCCAGTATTTTAAAATGTGTAGTCAGTTTTCATTTTGTTGGTTTGAAAAGAGCAAAGGCCTTTGACTTGAATTTATTTGCATGATCCTGTGGTACTTCAGACCCACAATTCCAGTGAAGCACCTTTCCAAGTCGGGTTTGTCGTCTTTTATGAAACTAAATGACTGAGTCTTTTGTTGTAAACAAGAACTGGTGATTGCTTTACAGGTGGAAGCACTCCAGGGCTATCGTGTGATTGACATAGCCTGTGGCAGCGGAGATGCACAGACATTATGCCTTACTGATGATGATACAGTCTGGTCCTGGGGTGATGGAGATTATGGAAAACTTGGGAGAGGAGGCAGTGATGGCTGTAAAGTACCAATGAAGGTATTTAAACATAATTTTTTCATTGTTTTAGAAGCCATGAGGTTAATAGAGAACACTGAAAACAGATTCGTTAACATATGCAAACTTCCAGCTACTCGGGACATCAGATTTCTTCTGTTGTTAATAATGGGATTTGTAGGATACAATGACTGGTCTTCAAGTTTTGTGCTGACTGATAAAGTTGTACTTTGTTTTTCTTTTTGATGAAATTGCTCGCTCCAGGAATATTTCTTATTTTAACTTTGGTTCCTCTCAGAAGGTTAGATTTTTCCCAAGAAATCTTTATATTTCGTAGAATCACAGAATGGTTTGGGTTGGAAGGGACCTTAAAGACCATCCAATTCCAACCCCCTGCTATGGGCAGGGACACCTCCCACCAGACCAGGTTGCCCAAAGCCCCATCCAGTCTGGCTTTGAACACCTCCAGGGATGGGGCATCCACAACTTCTCTGGGCAACCTGTTCCAGTGTCTCAACACCCTATGAATAAAGAATTTCTTCTTAATGTCTAATCTAAACCTACCATTTTTTAGCTTAAAGCCATTACTCCTTGTCCTGTCACTACACCCCCTGACAGAGAGTCCCTCCCCAGCTTTCCTGTAGGCCCCCTTTAGGTACTGGGAGGTGGAGAAGAGCCTTCTCTTCTCTGGTCTGAACAACCCCAACTCCCTCAGCCTGTCTTCACAGGAGAGGTGCTCCAGTCTCTTGATCATCCTCGTGGCCTTCCTCTCGACATGTTTTAATAGGTCTGTGGTGTTCTTGTGCTGGGGGCCTCAGAGCTGAACACAGTGCTCCAGGTGGGGTTTCACAAGAGCAGAGTAGAGGGGAAGAATCACCTCCCTTAACCTGCTGTCCATGCTTCCTTTTGTTAATAAAGTTGCGTAATACTACCTCATGCCATACTTTATCTGTACGTTATCAATTCAAGTCAATATCAACATCAATTCAAGTATCAGCATTTGAAACAGAGATGAGCACTGTTTGTGTTGGAGAGTAATATAAGAGTATGTAAGTGTATACCTGTGCACAGTGGATTTTAGATTCTTAGTCCAGAATCACACCTTTTTATGTAGATACAGGTGTCCACATTTCCATTTCCCAAAGGACAAAGTCTACCAGACTATCCCAAGTAAGTTTTTTATTGCGTGATGCAACACAATATGAAAGTAGCTTGTTTGTCTCATAAATCATCAGTCCCATGGCATTGATGGTAAAATGACATGAAGACCTACACAGTGAGTAGGAATGGTGTACTGCAGGTTTAAGTATTTTTTTACTGTCAGCAGAATCACATCCAATGTCAGAGGAGCTAGGGATGATTAATGTTAAGAATTTGGAGACAGAACCTTACTGTTTTTATTAAGGAGCAATTACTGCAGGTAAAATACTAGATAAGATCTTAAACAGTTTTCCGAGTCTGAGCTTCTTTTGAATGTTTAAGTAGTAAATAGTGGAAAGATGAAAGGAGTGGAATTCTGCTAAATGATCTATATGCATATTTTAATTCATAAGCATACACATAGACACTTTAACACTTACACATCCTATTTGACTTAAGATATTCCTAAATACAAGGCAGTTGATGAAACTATAGCTTCCTTAATTAATTTTGATTTATTTTGCTATTATTTTCCTAGATCGATTCCCTCACAGGCCTTGGAGTGGTTAAAGTAGAATGTGGATCGCAATTTTCTGTGGCTCTTACCAAATCTGGAGCAGTATATACCTGGTAAATATCTTACATTAGTTATCATTCCAGTCTCTGAGGTCAGTGAACTTATTGTTTTTTGCAATTGGATGCTTCTAATCCTTGGCCTTGACACTTTTAGAAGAAACAAAATACACATGCAAATGTGGTGTAAGGACCTGCACAGAATAAGCAGGAACCATGTTGTGGGGTTTTAAGTATTCTTTACTCTGTCAGCAGAATCACATCCGTGTCATACGAGCTGGGGTTGATTCATGTTGAATAATTGGAGACAGAGCCGTATTGTTTCCGCTAAATATCGAATATTTTTGGTCGTTGGACTATTTATAAATAAATCTACAGGCCTAATATCAAACGCAGCCTGTCCTCCTGTTTTTTTCTTAGATTAAAACAGAGTTTTAAAATGTTTTACCTTCTCTGTGCAGGGGAAAAGGAGATTATCATCGACTAGGCCATGGATCTGATGACCATGTTAGAAGACCACGACAAGTGCAGGGACTGCAAGGAAAGAAAGTCATTGCAATTGCTACGGGGTCTTTACACTGTGTTTGCTGCACTGAAGATGGTATAAAAATGAGATACGTTACTTAGTACTGCATTTGGAGGGGAAAAACATTTTTTTTAGTCAGATATTGGTAGGCTGTCCGTGTTAAAAATACTGGTCCTTTATGTGCATGGGCATATTTTGTTTGCGGATATTGTATAAATCTTGAGTAGAAAGTATGTCATTGATTTACAATGATCACTTTAAAATAACTGAAGGCTTTTAATTGATAAAAATTGAGTTAAGTTTCATAAATACTGACAGTCAAAGAAAAATACAGAGCTCTAAAAGTTATTACAAGTTCGTCAAGGAGTTGAATGAATGGATTTAGTGTTTTTACAGGTTTTCTTTACCTGTTGAGGTGTTCTAACCTGGTAAATGAAGCATTGTGCAAACAATACTGCTTCTTATAGAGTAGGTTGAGATACAAGATACTCTTTGCAGCAGACTCACTCCTGAATTTAACTAACAAGTCTGCACAATAACTGGGTGTTATAGATGCTAGTGAAATAGAATATAGCTGTAGAAAATGAATGCTTGGAAATGAGGTTGATATTTGAAAAAGGATTTTCTAATCTTTCAGCAGTAAACACCCATTGTAATGTCCACTCTAATAATACAACTGTTAAAGGCTCTCTTCTCTTATATAAAATGTTAAGTCTTTTCTAATTCTTTTTTAATATCTTTTTTTTTTTTTTTTTTTTTGCTATGAAACTAATCAAGACCAGACTGTTTCTGATGTATCCATTAGCATTCTTCTGGTCTGCCATTTCCTACTGTTTCCTACTACTCTGCAACAAAGCAGAACTTTGTTGTACACGCTATGAAGAAATAGATGCATCTAATACTAGCTGCTGTAGGCATGTAATTGTGTCATTTGATTTTTACCTGCAACAGATAGTGGTTTTCAGGGTGAATACAGTACTGGAAATCTTAATTACAGTTGAGGGCCTCATTTGGTTAAATAGTTTGTCTGATTTTTTTTACATAAAATTTTATAAAGTTCTGTCTTGGCTTCAGAATTAATTACTTTTATTGGTTTAGGGGAGGTGTATACATGGGGAGATAATGATGAAGGGCAGCTTGGGGACGGAACAACTAATGCCATCCAAAGACCGCGCTTGGTTGCAGCACTTCAGGGCAAAAAGATCAACAGGGTAGCCTGTGGCTCAGCACATACTTTAGCATGGTCAACCAGTAAACCTGCAAATGCTGGCAAGCTCCCTACGCAGGTAATACTTTTGGCTTACTACGTTCAGATTCTAAATGTACTTAGTGTTCTTATTGTTGATCTTCTAGCAGACATACTTCCTTTCTAAATCCCTGCATCAGTTTGGTGTGGTTTGATTTGTTTTGAGCCATTGTTTAACTTCCTTATTTCCAAAGAAAGATTCTAATTTTCTGCGATGAGAAAGATTCAGTTGGTAATCCAATACTGAACAGTAAATTGGAGGGAATTTTAATTCTGTATTCTGCCGGTGAGGATCTTCCAAGTGGGGTTCATCATTGCTTGTCTCGCATTGAGAAGTTCGGTTTTTGAACATTCAGTTTTTCAACTGTAATGATGGTGCATAATGCCTGGGTCTAGTGGTAATGCATGTTTATTTATGGATAAAAATAATTGTAAAATTTGGGATAACATGAATAGTCTAACTGTCATGTTTCTAATACTTGCAGGCACTTTCAGTCTAGTTGATTACTATTAATATGCTATGAATATTTTTTAGACACAACTGGACTCTGTATTAAGTTTTGACAGGGTGGATAACCAATACCTGAATTTTAATACAAATTCGCCTACAAATCTTAAGTCATTCTCTTTAATAAAATGAAGTGTATAATAATTCTAAATTATTTTTGGATATTGTTGCCTTATCACAGGTTCCTATGGAGTACAATCATCTACAGGAAATACCCATCATTTCATTGAGAAACAGGCTTCTGCTGTTGCATCACATTTCTGAACTATTCTGTCCTTGCATTCCAATGTTTGATCTTGAAGGAAGATTGGATGAAACTGGCCAAGGACCCTCAGTTGGGTTTGACACACTACGGGGAATACTGATTTCACAGGGAAAGGTATTTATCAGGATAGGTTTTTAAGGGAGTGATTTGTAACTGTAAGAGAAATGTACTGCTTGAACAGTTTCTGAAGAAAGTAGAACTGTTTATCTCATTTTGTTGTGTATGTTGTATGTCAAATATTTGCATTCTGATTATGCAAATATCTTTCTTCGTGAATGTGTTCTTTTTATTATGTTTCCCTCTATTTTTCATTATGGTTTTACTCTATGTTGATCTTAAAAATAACTTTATATTGTAAGTCTTTTGTAGTGTAAGCAAATTCTTTTAGAGTAATCAGTAGGTGCTTATTTGGGGGGGGGGGTGGGGGGAGGGACACCACAAATTTCAAATGGTCATTGTCTGCTTTTGTATTTCAGTTGTTACAGACAGGTGATACACTACTTGATCGAAAGCTCTGTGCAGGTTTTATGATTTTAGACTGGGGTTAAAGGGGAGGCAGTACCTAGGAGTTCAAACTCAAATGGGTAAAGAAACAGGGAATTTCACAGTGGTAAGAAAGGTAGGTCATGAAAAAGTCTAGATAATTAAAGTTCTTGAAGGATGCAACATTAATTCAAAACTTTAGTTGTGGAAAAGATGACTGGTGTTCAGTATGATCGTTGGTTTTGGGTCTGTATTTTCTCACAGTCCTAGTAACGTGTCTAATCTAACAAAAAATTATAACAGTATAAAAACAGACAAAATCCAAAATCTGCTGAGGACAAAATCCATTTGAAACTAGAAGCAGTTAATTTTTCTTCTGCAGTACTGTTCTTTGCCAATAAATAAGACACAACCTGTAACTAGACTCCTTAGAGTGTATTGTCTTAGTCTCTTTCTCTAGACCCCAATAAAATCGTGTAGTAGGGAAATCTGACAGAATGTATGCTTCACATACCAAGAGAAGACCACATATTTTTTTTCATCAAGACCTGGGCTGGGGAGGAAGGAGAGAGAAAGGCTAGCTATTGTGTTCATGACACTTTTATATCTTAATGCTATTAATAGGGAGTCTGTAGATAAATTAAATATAGGAATTGGTGTGTAGGAAGCATATTTAATGTCATTTACTTTAGAGTGTGTAGAACTGTTGTAGAAAGGCTTCAGATACAAGATGAAATGTGGTAAAAGGTGTATTTTTTGTCCGAATCGTTCGCTGGGGACAGCAGAAGCTGTGATGTACTTGTATCTAGGCAAATATTTACTGAGATAACCTCAGATATTTAAATTCGCATGAAAAGTTTCTTACTTTTATTTTCGTTTGTTTATTGCCTTCCTTAGCAGGATGGCTTCTTCTTTGGCTTTTTTATTGTTTTTCTCTGACATTAACTATTTGCTATATACATATGTTAGTGTATTAATCAGTTTATACTCAGTAGCATGTTGGTTGCCTAGTAATAACTGAAGCTGAATGCAGTACAGCTTTTCAAGCCGTGATTTTGAGTGATGCAGGAGAGGCTTTCCTCTTTACTTTTTGGTATCCCGTGTGTTTCAGACTTGAATTGTATTAACACAAATAACATGTTTTTTAACACCTCACAGCTTCCTCTCCTGTTGCTCTTACTTGTTTGTTTTTGAGTATTTCAAAAGCATTTGATGCCTGTTTCCATGTCTTCTAAAGAGAGACTAAGAGGCTTTATGCCTTTTCTAGTGTTTTGTGATGCACTTGGAAGAAAACTGCTGAAGGCTAGTAGTACAGGATCAGTTTCTCTGTTCTGTTGAAGTCATTTTTTTCGCTCTGAATTGAAGTGTGTGTGTGTTTATCTGTGTAATGTGTGCAGCATTCTTACTTGATAGCAGTTTTGCAACTTTATTTTTTGTATTTCCCTTTTTTAGGAGGCAGCTTTCCGAAAAGTTGTGCAAGCAACTATGGTGAGAGATCGTCAGCATGGGCCAGTTGTAGAGCTCAATAGAATACAGGTATCTGAAGTTGAAGTTTTGATTTTAATATGTATGTTTAGCCACCAGTGCTCTACATTTGTTAGGTCCCTTTGTGTTTCAGCTGTTTGATGTCCGAGTATACTTGGAGGAGCTGAATTGGAGGATAAAACAATGAAGAAGCAAACGTAGCAAAGTCTGCTTGTTTTTTTTTTCAATATGTTTTCATGCAGACTGTAGTTGTGTGGGGGAAGGGGACACTTCTTGAAATATCAAGTGTGTGATTTGAACTATAATGAATGAGCAAAGTATGTCCTGCTTGACAAAGGACTGCTTTTTCAAAACTCACTACATTAGATAATTCAAGACAGTAGTGATTCTGATGCCTTTCTTACCTTCCCAAGTGGTCACATGAATTACTCCGCAGTTGCTTGCGTAACATAGAGCATGAAGGGCAGGGGAGGGTGCGGGGAAAGCTCTTTGTTATGATTAAGAATCAGGCTCTCAAACTCTTGTCCTCTGCTGGTTATCACGTGTAGTCATATCGATTGCAGAACGGTTTGATACAAAAAGGCTTTTTTTCTTGTAATTGATGTTAGAAAATGTAACGTTGTGCCTTAGGCCAGATGTGTCTTTCTTTCCATAGATATTTCCATAACATAGAATAGTAAAACATTGTTTCTTTAAGTGGGCTGAAGTCTGGTCTTACAGAATCCTCATGTGTTTCTTTCATTTAGTTGTGTTTTTTCTTTCTTCTTTGATATATTAGAAAGTAAGAAAACCTACCCTTTGTAAGGTCAGAATGGAGAATTTGGGAAAATTCTGACTAATTAGCTTTCTCTTAGTGAACTGAAATATGTTCTATTTTGGCTGGACAATATTTTCTGCTCATTTGCTGTGTTTCATGGGCCCATAAAACTTCTGGTAATGTTACATGATTAAAAGTTGTTAATTTCATATATTATTTGTGAATTTGAAGCTGAAGTGATCTTTTATTTTTTGCCAGTGATCTTTTCGTTACTCTTTTGGTGGAATTCAGAAGGTCTAATAAGTAGTGCAAATATTTAACTTTAAGTGGGAAACTAATGGTTGGGGTTTAGGCTCATTTCTTAATGTCCTTCTACTGTTGAGGTAATTAATAAAGATGAGCTTTCTCTTGTATTCCAGTCCATTACTTGAATCTCTCTTTAAATCTAGAATAGAACTGGTAGCTGCAGGGCTTCTATTTTTCATAGCTTCCATAGGAAATGAAGTATTTCTGTAATACAAGTCTGTCCTAGATTTAGCCAAGTAAAGACTAAAAAAGATGATCATCATAATCTAGTCTGCTTATACAGTACCAAGTAGAAGCCATAATTTCTTTAGTTAGTTCTTGCAGGGAATGGAAATGTGCTTTCTTAAAACTATTTGATTGATCCTTTAAGTAGTATTCAAAGCTGCTTTATGGAGTCTCAAACAGCTAATCATCAATGGTAAGAATTTTCATCTTAATTGTAGTTGTGAGTTTAGTTGCAGCTAAACTCAAAGATCCCATTGCTGTCAAAAGACTTTTCTTACAGTTTATAAATTATATAGTGCAGTCAATTCACTTCTTTATCTCCCTTGGTATAAAATAAACAGATGAGTTTTTAGTTGCAAGTTTTTTTGCAGATACTCACTTGTTTTTTAAAATGTTTCCTGAACTTTGTTGTTCAGTGGTTTCTTCGATAATACTGGAAATGATCATAACAGCTGTCCAATTTCTGTAAAATCAAGCCAGGCACGACTCTCTTGTCCTGAGGTCAAGTTTTTCATGGACTAGATTCCTTTTAGAGAACTAATTTAGCCTGGATGCCTGCTGGGAGCCTCATGATAGTTAGACACAGCATTTTTTTTTTTGGAGCTTTTTTGTTGTTCTTGCTCGAGGTGTGTGAACTGTGAATATGATGGCGACTGTACTGCAACTCACCAGAGTGCCAACCTGTTTTTTCTATAGCATAGAGGGTAGATGTTTTTATGTCTTGAGGTATAGCATGAGGGCAAGCATGAATGTGCAGCCATTTTAGGACACCGTCAGAGAATTGTGTAGGGTAGAAGAAACCAAAGTAATGCAGTTTTGTTTGTATTACTTGCTCTGGGAATGGTCTTTTAGTGAAATGCTTCAAAACGGCACCTGGATCCAGTTCTGAAACGGTGTGATAGAAGTAGTCAAAGACTGAGCCACAAAGTAAACCAAGTTACAATGGTAGGCAGCTCCAGAGCTCAAGCTCACTTACTGACCCACTAACTAGTAAATAGGTTTACCTAGTAGTTAGGTACGAGACTAACTAATATGGTGTCAAATGGACAAGTGTGGTGTTGAGATCTGTAGGCAAAGATGTTCTTACTGCTGTTAAATCATACCTTGCCTTTGGATGAAAGAGTATTGCAGCAGTTGAAAGGAATTTCCTCCTTTTAAAAGGCAAGCAAATTTTAGTTATTAAGGAGAATATGTACTCTCAGGAACACAGTATTGCAAAGGATCTCCAAAGGAAAAGTTCTTCAATGTCCTCTGCTGTCTCGGGAGGAATGTTGCACTTCTGGATATATTAAATTCTACTTTAAGAATAGTTTCTTCCTCCTTACTAGGGCTACTTATTAAATGTGGATTATAGAAATCTCACTAGTATGGCAATTAAAAATGATATGGTCTTAAATTAAGCACAAGATATCAATGAATGGATTATTTGTTCTTTTGCAAGTGTTATTCTTCAGTTTAAAAAGCATTCCTCCTCCTTCCTGGTTGTTGTCTTGTGCCTTATCAAATGTGCTTTTAAAGGATACTTATTTCATGTCAACCTTCGTTTTCCTAGACTGAACGTGCTAAACTTTTTTGTCTTATTTTTGTAGAATAGCTTTTCTATACTTTTGATACTGTATTTTCCTCTGTGCCATTTCAGTTTAAGCATAGATAACTGAAACCTGAAGGCACAGATGATGCGTTGTCTGTGCTCTTGGAATTACCACACTAATTTTTTTCCTCTTCTGGAAATTGATTTCATTACATATCCTTGAATTGTGTTTGTTTTCTTCACAGATGTCTTCTATGTTAACAGTACATTTTTCTCTTTCTCAGCTGATTCTAACTAATAAGCTGCCATCTTTTGGTAAACATTTTTATTAGTCTCTAAGTGTGTGGTCTTTGTCACGTAAAATGCATTAACCAAATTACAGATTGACTTGAGTGCCTCTCCCCCTTTGTTGCAGTGGTTCTGCTCACAATAGATGACTATTCACTGAGACACATTTTTAAACTTGATTCCTCCACATGTTGTATGCTGCTTCTGAGCTGCTGCATTTCTCTGTGGTCCAAGCATCTTTTGATGACATCAAGTTGTCATTTTCTCATGGCAGACTGTTTTAATAAAATCATTCTCTATTTCTAATCAACATACTAACTTATGTTTTATGCTGAAAAGTTACCTTAGCAGCAAGAAGGGTGGACCTGTATATTAAAATTTTGAGATGCTTCATGATCTGTGTATAGTGAGCATGTATTAAATAAGGACCTGTTTAGCCTATTCATTAAGATTGATTCCACAGGTTACTTACAATGGCTCCAAAAGGCCAATTCGGAAATGTGAGCAAGACCCTGTTTGAGACCTCTACAATATAAAGCTCAAACACTAGTGATGGGATGTGGCCTAAACAAATTTGTTTGAATTTTGCTGTTTTTCAGTGAAGAGTCTTACTCTTTGCTAATAACTTAATACATTTTGATATGGGCATCTGTCAGCACAGCAATATATTATGGTGCTGGCAGAAGTGTCAATAATCCCTCATGGCATTCTTACGCTGCTTCTTGAAAGTCAAATCATAACCATTTCTGCATCTAAATGATCAGGTTAAATGAAAATCCTGTGTTGCTAGTGAATAAGTACTACATTAAATGTACAATAGCAAATGTGCATACCTTTCTATTCAGTTCAGCCAAGATTGCTTGCCATTTTATTGTCACTTAATTTGTATTTTCAGTCTAAGATTTGAAATTAACTGCTGCATTCACAGACCATCTACTCATACATGGTCTTTTCAAGAGCAGATTCATTGATTTCTCAACTTAAATTTCTTCGGTATCCAAATTCGTTAAAAATCTATTAAATTAAAACAAGTTTGTGTTGATTTAGAACATCCTATACATGAGAAGGATTGGAGTGTGTCAGCCTTTCAGGAAAACCTGAAAGAAACCCGGCAGATGTTTTCTTCACGGCATCCAAAGCATACTGCAGCAGAACAGCTGGATTTTGAGATGTATTGTACTGAATACAGATTAGTGGGATCAGTCTAGGCTATTTCTGCATAAACAGTCTCATTGATATTGATGAATTATATGCACTGTAGGATTCCCTTTACAGTCAGGGCAGGTAGAGAATATAAATTGCAGAATGCTAAGGGAAAAAAAATACTTCAGGTTTCTCCTGCCTTCTGTTTACTTTCTTTTCTCTCTGTACTGATGAAATGCTCTTTGTATTCTTAACCATTCTCTGTGCATCTCCTGCAGCAAAATATGTGGGATTACCCTTGCATCCCTTGCATGGCATTTGTTAGGAATCTTGATCAAATCTTTAAATATTCTATTTTTTTTTGTAAGTGCTTAAGAAATGCATTACTCTCACGCAGGTACACGTGTACTTTTGGTAGTGCTTACTCATTTTTAGATGCTGCTAGTAAATACCTGAATATTGTCATTAATTAACATGAGAAAAACATGTATTTAGTTTTCTGGCCAACAACAGACACCCTGATTTTTGTTTGTGAAAACCTTACCCTGATTTGACAATCAATTGTATGAGTAGAAACAGGATGAAATAAGTAAGTGGATTGCAATCCAGGAAAACAAACAAACAAAAACCTATCAAACTATTAGCTGTTTCTTCAGAAACAAAGGGAAAACTCTTTTTATTAAGAAACTTTATCAGTGATGTCCCACTATCTTTCCATTTGCTTCAAAAATGAACAGATAGAACGCTGAGTAGAGACAGATGAACAAAGAACCATTTGAAATTAAAGATGAATGGGGTATTGGCGGTTGAGGGAACACAGAATTCCTTATCTAGGGAAGAAAGCACTCCGGGTTGTCAGCAGAACTGGTAAGAATCATTCGGTCGAACTGCAATGACTTGCCTATTGCTTTTGCATGTGTCCAGCTCTTAACAGTAAAATTACTAAGGTCCAACCAACCTACCTAGAACAATCATTCAGCAGTCTTAGGTCAGTTCAGGACATGTGGTAGAAGCATGCAGATAACCAGATACCATGTTTTTTGTCTGTGCCAGTTTCTTCTGTTACACTGGCACTGAAGTTTGCACAGTTCATAAATGGTGATAATCATAGTAATCACTCGAAGTTAAATAACTCTGTCACAGAATTAGGAACAATTGCAGGAGTTGGAGTACAGCTCAACCTGTCTCAAGGTAGATGGCAGTGAAAAATACTGGAGTGCTGTAAATTTGAAACTGGGTTCTTCCTCTGTATATGTTACAAAATACAGGATAGACCTCTACAGAAGTTTCACTGAACATGTTAATGTTTTAAATATGAATCTTATGTGTGCTCTGCACAGAGATGCTGGCTGAAATTTGTTCTTGCAGTGACTTTTATAATGTGTTTATTCAACAGGTAAAACGTTCTAGGAGTAAAGGAGGACTGGCTGGGCCTGATGGTACAAAGTCAGTGTTTGGGCAGATGTGTGCTAAAATGAGTTCCTTCAGCCCTGATAGCCTTCTGCTTCCTCATCGGGTTTGGAAAGTCAAGTTTGTTGGTAAGAGGATTCTCTATCTGCCCCCACTTTGTCCCAGCTGTTCTGCACCTATCTTTACTGTTTTCTTCTGGTTTAATTTTTTGGAGGACCTGAAGAAAGGAAGGAGTATAGTAAAACTATGTCTGTGTATAGGCAGCATAGCATGTTATTTCCTAACATATATAAAATCTTAGGAAATAATAAAGCGTTTAAAAGATTTTAATAAAAAACCAAAACAACAACAACAAAAAAGAACAAAAAAAAAAAAAAAAAAAAACCCAAAACACCCAAGATGAGTGGAAACAGATCTGTAATTGTCCTCAGATTCCAAAGGCAACTCTCTTACTTGTAACAGGCATTCTGCAAAACCTAAATGTGTTCTTCGTCTGTCAGAATCTGTAAATAATCCTGGTTAGCTGCTCTTACTTTGAGATTCTTACAATTTACATGTCACTTTGAGCTTTAAGATGAGATACAATTTAGATTGAAGACCCATTGTACCTATTGTATGTAAAATATATATAAAAATCTACTTTAAAATGACACTTAAGAATCACGTTGCTTTGGTTTTCTTTTACCACCTCTATTGTTCTGTTTTGATTAGGTTTTAAAACAAAAGTGGTAGTGGTACCGTGGCAAAGTAGTAGTTTTTAAAGTCTGTTGTTGATAATCTTTCACAATAATACTGTTTACATGGAACTGGAAATATACAAACACAAAGGAAAGCATAAGGTGTTTTCAGAAGAATAGATAGGACAGTGTAGCTTTTAGTAAACTTTTGTTTACCCAGTCATCCCTGTGGAAGGAAATCCAGTTATTTCAAGACTTAATTTAGAAACATTTTCGGAAGAGTGTGTAATTTTAAGCCTGTTTTCTTCTCCTAGGTGAATCTGTGGATGATTGCGGCGGAGGTTACAGTGAATCAATAGCAGAAATGTGTGAGGAGCTTCAGAATGGGCTGACCCCTCTGCTAATCGTGACACCAAATGGAAGAGATGAATCTGGAGCAAACAGAGATTGTTTCCTATTAAATCCTGCTGCCAAGTCTCTCTTACATATGAACATGTTTCGTTTTCTGGGTAATTTCTTACTGACATTGTGACATTCTACTTGCATTGTATGATCAGAATATTGGGAATCTATCAAAGAAATAAATATTTAAAAACTATACACTATTTAAATTTACAGGTGTACTTCTGGGCATTGCTATCCGGACTGGCAGCCCTCTGAGCCTCAACCTGGCTGAACCGGTATGGAAGCAGCTTGCAGGAATGAACCTAACCATTGCTGATCTCAGTGAGGTAAGTGTGAAGTTTCTGAGTAGGGCATAGCTTACAGAAGACTAGCAGACTCTAGCATAAGTAATTCTCTGGTGATTTGCTTCCTTGCTGTATATATAATTGTAGCATTTTGACTAACCTTTCACATTTTTGAGCCAGTTTATAAAGATCACTTGTACTGACTGTTAAAACTGTAAGTTTGTCTTTCAAAAGTAGCTAAATAACCTATCTGAGTTCTAGAACATTCTCAAATGCACTCGTAGATTTGACTAGGTAAATATTTGTGGTCAAACTCCTACTTTCCAGTAAACCTTTCCATAGCTGTTACTGTCTGAAAATGAGTTCAAACTAGTACTGAAAATAGTCCACGCCATCATACCGAACATCACAAACTTTCAATTTCTGTTTATTGAACTCAGTAAATGTGGAGTTAAGAGTTAGGTCTTTGTTACAAAGAAGAGTTCCTTTTCAGCTACTGTCATCTAGAAATATACTTACCATAAAAGCACTGAGTCATTTACTTGTTGGTAAGGGGGTTCCTTTTGTATCAAAACAACCATTGGATTTTGTAGAGTTAATCATGTTTTAAGCTTTAAATCTATTTTCTTATATAACAGTTTCTTGGCAAATGCTCCTCAAAAGGATTGAAATCTAGAACACGTGTGCCCTCCAACATCCCAGTATAATGAAATTTTGTGTAATATAGTGAGCTATTTTACTGCTTTGGAATTCACGTAGGTGGGTTATGGTCAGACATTTGACTCAATGCTTTTGGTAGGTGGCACGTGATGCAGTGCTTTTGGTCGGGAAGAGGCACTGTTGTATAGTGCTAATAAATGGTTTTTAACTTACGGTTATTTATTTTTCAAAAGGTTGATAAAGATTTTATTCCTGGGCTGATGTACATTCGAGACAACGAAGCTACATCGGAAGAGTTTGAAGCCATGAGCCTCCCGTTCACTGTGCCTAATGCAAGCGGTCAAGATATTCAGCTGAGTTCCAAGTACACCCATATTACACTGGATAATAGAGCTGAATATGTGAGGCTGGCAATAAACTACAGGTTTGTTGGATAAGTCATTCATATTAGTTAAATGGGCAAGCATTTTATTTTGAAAATATTTAAAAACTTTTGAACAATATGATTCTTTAACCTCTTATGTACAAATAATGTTTTCGTGCGATTTGATTTTCATATTGCTTTTAATCTCTCCAAAGCAAAAAAATTAAACTTAAGTTTTAGGAAATAGCTTTTAGGAAACCAAATAAATTAGCATGCATGGCTCTAGATTTTTAATAGCTGTCCTGACAGAGCTGTTCTGGCAGCCAGTTTTGTGTGGAGAAATTCCCCATCCATCTAGTTCATCCTATGCAATAAAGTAGTAGGCTTGAAGCTTTATCTTCCATGCAATTTCTCATCTTCCTATAGCTCTGTATGAAGACTGCTTTGGTTTAGTACTACTGCTCTCATAATTTTTCCTATCATCTGTTTAAGTCAAGAGCAGTCCCAGATGAATTGTTCTATTCTCATCTAAGAAAGAACACTCAAAACAAAGTGTTCATACCCCAGACACCATAAAATAAGTGACATCTTTCTGCAGACGAGTAAATTCATTCATAGGTGACAGAAGCTGAACAATGCACTAAAACGTGGGAAATAGTTCAGCAGTTGTGAAAATGGGCCTTTGGTTACTTAGATACCTAACCTAGACAAGTACATTGAAGAAGCAACTGTGGGCATCTTGTTGTTTGAAACAGCGAGCCCAGTGCCTGTTGTGCCTATTGAACTGTGGAAATGAGATGATTTTGATGAGAAACTGATTCATAGGTGTTTTATTCTCCTCACCGTAGTTACCTATTGCAGAGAACACTAGAGCCAGACTGTATCATCACTTATACTTGCTAGTTTGCAGTGCAATGTCTGCCAACAACTACTTGAATTAGTCTTTGTTTTCACATGTGTATATACATGCTACAAATGGATATAGACTGATATTTAATGCTGTTTTTTGACAATAGAGAAGAATATAGTTTGCAATGGATAAATGATACATAAAATATCAAATGGGTACTAAAGACTTGCATTCACTTGAAGAAATGTTTTTGTTCTCCTGAAAATTCTAGCTATCCTCAAAGGACACCAGCGATTTTAAAGCGTTCTACAGTTAGAAATCTTTTGGGAAAAACATTTTAATAGATTTTTTTTAAATGTATGAAGCCCTTGAGAGAAAAACTAGAACCTGAATAGAAACCATGTGAAAAGTGGATACATAAGAAAAACCTTGTCCTGGGATATTGGTTTATTTTGGTGATGACAAGCCTGAGAACTGGACATGTCAGTGATGTGAATCTCTGCTCTTCAGAGCTCAGCGGCTTAGAAATTAGCTTGACAGGAGAGGGGGGAAAAAAAGGAGGAGGGGGGAAAAAACAAAACACAAATCATGGGTGGCAACAGAAGCAGCGAAATGTTACTTGTATATCGCTGTCTAAAAACACAGCAAATCGTTTTCCTCAGACATAATGTTTTAGTTCAAACCCATTTAGCTTTTACTGTAATGTCTTGTCTAGTGTTGGGAATGTTTGAGGGCACAGTCTTAAAGTACAGATGATCTTTGCCCAAGAGAAATTATTTTCAAATGGGGTATTGGTCTGTTCTTGCCAGGCACAGCATGTGAATAATACTGGAAAGAAAATGTTCAAAACACTGGGAAATACCTCTCCCCAGTGAACTTGCTTTGCAGTATGGAATGCTGTAGAAACTGGTACAAGTCAAGTATCAGGCATGATAAGTGTTTTGTTAATTTCCTTTGGCGCATAGCTGGAGACTTGAGGAGAACACCTAAAGTTTCCTTGATATTACAATAAGTATTAGTTCAAAAAAATTCTGGAAATGGCATTCACTGAATCTCTGGAAATGTGTGTCTGCAGGCTTCATGAATTTGACGAACAAGTTGCAGCAGTTCGTGAAGGGATGGCCCGTGTTGTTCCAGTTCCTCTACTTTCGCTCTTTACAGGATATGAACTGGAAACTATGGTATCAATTTCTGTTTTGCTACCTCTGTCAGACTAACTTTTGAGTTGGATTCTTCATTTGTATTTTACTAATCCAAGATTATCGAATAATAAAACCCACTTTTAATACTGTTTACAGTGCTCACTCCGATTGGAAACGCTTTGCTCAAGGAAGGACTAGAAAATATTTTATTGTTCTCATAGTGTTCAAAAAGTTATTTTGATATAGCTGAGCAGTGAAGCAGTGATGTAATGAATTACTTGTGGAAGTTTAAAAAAAAAAAGGAAAAAGAGTAAAAAGAGTAACAAAACCCCACCAGCCCAACAACAATAAACAGAAAAACCCAACCCACTAAACAAATCACCAAAAAAAAAAAACCAACCACCCAAGAAAAAAATACAGTAAGACTACTGAGTTCTGAGAGCAGTTTGGTGGAAGATAAGCCCTGTATTGTTAGAGGTGAATTGGAGACATTCCTTTGAGGTAAATTATTTAATTCTTTATGTGATTCAGCAAGATGAAAGAAGCCTATTGTCCCTTGATGGGAAGATGTACATTTAGTATCATTGTAATAGGAGACTGTGTACAGCAGTTCAAATACCTGAATTCTCATTTTGTCAGCATAAAGGCTGATTAAATATTTAAAGAGAATGGAGGGAACAAATCACCTGCAATTGATTTGATCAGACCTGTAGCTTATCATTATATTCTCTTTTTCAGGTATGTGGAAGCCCAGATATTCCACTTCACCTTCTGAAATCTGTAGCAACTTACAAAGGAATTGAACCAACTGCTTCCTTGATACAGTGGTTCTGGGAAGTGATGGAGTCATTCTCCAATACTGAGCGATCTCTCTTCCTGCGTTTTGTGTGGGGCAGAACAAGGCTGCCCAGGACTATTGCAGATTTCAGAGGGAGGGACTTTGTTATTCAGGTAAAGTGTGTGGGATGGGGAGTGGGGCTTTTATTTTAAATAGCTAGAAGTGGAGGAGTAGCATGGCTGCTGTGGTTTAACCCTGGTAGGCAGCTAAACACCACAAAGCCACTTGCTCACTCCACCACTGCCAGTGGGACGGGGGAAGAAAATCAAAGGCAAAAGTTTGAAAACTCCTGGGTTGAGATAAAGACAGTTTAATAAATTGAGTAATAAATCAATAAATTAAAGTATCATTTCAATATTGTGGTGTGGATGGTGAATGAAAAAATATTTTGCTGTTTGTTTTTGGCAGGTATTGGATAAATACAATCCTCCAGACCACTTCCTTCCTGAGTCATACACTTGCTTCTTTCTCCTGAAGCTACCCAGGTATTCTTGTAAGCAAGTACTAGAGGAAAAACTGAAATATGCCATTCATTTCTGCAAGTCTATAGACACTGATGATTATGCCCGGATAGCGCTGACAGGAGAGCCAGCTGCTGATGACAGTAGTGATGATTCTGATAATGAAGATGCGGATTCTTTTGCTTCAGATTCTACGCAGGACTACTTAACTGGGCATTAAACCAGAAATAACGTAAGGGATAGCTGTTATGAGCACTGAGGCAAAATGCCAAAATGATAATGAAGCCAAGGACAGTTTAGGGCTCAGAATATAGAGTATGTAGTCAGAGGAGCGGTAATCTTCTGAAAGTTGGGAAAGTGTTTGCTACTTATGGTAGGAATTAAGGGTTACAGCTTAAACCATCAGCTTAGAATGAATGGCACAGTATATGGGCATTTAACATTTATTTTAAGAGCTGAAAGTGGCCCCCCATAATGCTGCACTACATTTAGAACCTTTGTGTTTACTGAAGTGTTGTAAATGTTTATATAAATAAGGTAGTGCAGCATCCAAAAGGCAGTGAAACCTTTAATTTGTGGGTGCAGTAGTATTTTTCATATTAAGTGTTGTGTTCTGTGTATCTTGATTGTATATTGGAAATACTGTGCAACAACTGAATAGTATTATAAATATTTCAATTAACTTTACTAGAAGTTTGTTAAAATTTTTTGAACATTGAATTAACATTATTCCTTGAAATTCTTCTATAGATAATAAAAATGGCCAATAGTTTCACCTTCACCCCCTGGTTTGTATATTTTAGCTTATGCATTATTTATCTAAAATTTGATACCTTTCTGTGAACAGCATCATAATTCTTATCATGGAAAGTGTACTGTATATAATTTGTGCCATGTAAATGCAAAAGTTATAATTTCCCTCCAAATAAAATTCTGCCACAGAAAGAAGCAGTGTGTGTGTTTTAATGGCTGTACGGCTGTTACATGGAATGAACATTACTTCTACTCATCTGAGAAGTGTTTCTGCAATTCATAGTTGTTGGTCAAACCCTGCTGCTGTTCAAGGAATATGCACCAATAGTAGGTGCATTGCCATAGAACATGAGCTATAGTGAACTCACA
Organism: Anser cygnoides; assembly: GCF_040182565.1. Classification (NCBI taxonomy): domain Eukaryota; kingdom Metazoa; phylum Chordata; class Aves; order Anseriformes; family Anatidae; genus Anser; species Anser cygnoides. The sequence goes on from NC_089873.1 coordinate 140,085,193, forward strand.
GCAAGTCTACATGACGCATTAACGGCAGCGGTTATGTACACCTCGTTTATGCAGTTGTTCCTAATGCTACTGTTGCTGGGAATGGTGAACTTGTTTTTGTGCACCTGGGAAAAAATCTCTCTTCAGGAAGTGTAGGGGACTGATGTCTTCAAGTACCTTCACGTAGAAGAAAACATAAAACATACATAATAACATACAACATACATAATGACATACGTACAACCTTGTCCCTGAGAACCTTGTCGCCAACAGTATTTTAGTTCAGAATTGAGTGGAAAGTGATATTAAACTTTTCTTCAGTAATTATTAGGATAGTATTTAACCTCTTACAATGGAGAATTGATTCACTGTCATTTTTTTAGTGCTTGTGTGTGACTTCTATTCCAACTTTAAATATTAACTGTGATCATGAAATCACTTGTCCTGAGACATACTTGGTATTTCAAAATAGTGGTGTAAAAAAAAGCAAAGTCTTTTATCTTTGCTGCTGAATTCAATTTCTTCTGAATATCCTGAGGTAGAGTGGAGAGTCTGGTACAGAAGTGCTCATGTGGTTGTCTGCTGTCCTTTGTCATGGTAACACAGGAGCCATTTAGGCATCCAGCTTGATCAAAGAGATTCTGTAGTCAGCTTTTCAGACTTGATGGATGAGTCGTGCCCAAATGCCGCAAGCCCAAGGACTTGAGACCAAGTTCAACTGCCATTCTTGAATTTCAAAATCCATTTCAGGAGTGTACAAACTACTATAAAACACAATTTTTGTGGGTTGTGGGGTTGGGGGCAAGGAGGAACATGACTGTCAAGAGTTTTTCTTCCAAAAAAATCAGAAAGGGCCTATTTGTTTCGTACAGTAGCAGTTCCCATTGTTAATTTGTGGAGGAATAAAAGAAGGTTTTTAAGTTTCCTTCTTTGCTTTCCCATCCTAACGGAAGAGTCCTGGGTGCCCTATTACAGTATGAAATGCTTGTCACCTATGGCCTGGCTTAAAATAGTTCTGAGTAGCCAGTTGTTTTTCTTTAAAAAGTCATTGTTTTGAGTATTGAAAAAATGGGAATAGCTCTTACTTAGCTTTCAGATGTAGGTTCTTGAGAAGGAACAGGACTCAACCTTACAAATGAGTTTGTGTTAGATCCCTTTAAAAGCAAAGGACCAGATGGTGGTTTGATTTTTATAATAAAGCTTTACAATTGTGAAATTGCAAGATAATAAAAGAAAAATCCCATGTTCAAAATTACTTTGTTTCCTGAGCAAATTCCCCATTCCTCTAAAGCTCCTTAATGGCTGCTGAACAGCTTGACAATATGGACAGGAGGTCATTGGGCCCCTCAGGGAGTGTAGAGAACATGCTCTCTATAACTTTTATAATCATGGTATTTGTTCCTAAACATCATGTTAGTCAAAGAAACTTTCAGGACAACGTATGTCTCCGCTGAAAGCATCTTTTTAATGTGCAAAACTAAACTGTGCAGCACTCTTCTAGGAGAAAGGGAAGCAGGAGCTTTCAATGACCTTATTGATAAAATGCCTTCTATTTTCAAATACGTAGTTTAAGGAAAACGTTCAGATGTGTAGATCCTGTAGAAGATCCTCCTTCATGTAGAAGTTGCCTTTCAAGGTTAACCTTCAATTAAATCTTGTAATTAAAAAGTAAGATTTTAAGTAAAACATTCCATTGCGGTGCTCCTACTCGACTGGGGCCTGAGAGTGTAAAATTGGTGGAAAAGTTATTCTATCATCAAGTCATATCCTTCCTTAAGTGAAAACTTCAGTAAAAGCGACTCTGAATGTGACACGTGAACTGCTTGTAAACTGCTGCTTCAAATACTTGTAAAAGATTCTGCTGGTTTACCTGCTGGCTCATGTTTGGATACTGATGGCATGTCTGCAAGTTCATCAGTTCTGCATTTGGTCATCTGATGGCCAGAGAGCAATACAGTGCAAGGATTTCACAGAAACACAAAATATAATTGGCTCAGTTGTTCCTGACTCTGGTAGTCCTTGACCAGCTCTCTCTGATGAGAAACTCTGTTCACATTGGGCAACTGGATACACTCACTACCAATGGCAAGCCTATATAACGATGGGCTGCAACACTTCTGGTAAATAAAATATAATCCTATCTTGGGCCTTTCTTATTCAACTGTAACGACTTTATCAATGTGTGGGCAAAAAGTGCCAGCATGGATCAGTCTCGGTGGTTGGCTGAGTTTGTTTTCCTGTTTAGCAGCCAAAAAAGCACAAAATTAGGATACTTGCAAATACAGGAGGCTGCTTTTCCTTCTCACTCTTCTTGAAATGTTTGACTGGGGGCCAAAAGATGCCAGTTAATACTTCTTCTAAAACCAGCGTGCCATTGGTCTGAAAGGGAGAAACACAAGAATGACTAAATAGACAAGGCTGTGACTTGTCTTCCTAGAAGACAGACTTTTGAATTAATTTCTCTCTGTAAAGTTTTTCACTGCTGTTTTGAGGAAAAGATGCTATTTAGCTTTGGAAGCTGATCTGTTTTGAGCACGTTCTTTCCATAATTTCAAAGTGATATTTTTTTCTAACATTTGTTCCAATATGTCTGGCATTTGTGGCATGAGCAAGTGATTTGTGAATCACAAATTACAAAACTATTCTAACGCTGTTTTGCCAGTAGAATTGGCCCATTAGTTAACAGATAAGGCAGGTTCACTTCGTTATGGCTTTTGGTAACTATCTCTTTGTTACTTTTATAAGGAAACTAAGGTCTCTCAAATGAGGTGGAGGTAAAATTGCATCTATGTGTTATGTTCCCTCTGAACCTTGAAAAAATTCACAAGTAAGAATCCTGCAAGTGTCCTTTTTTTTTTTTCTTTTTTTTTTTTTTTTTAAATAAATTTCATCTCCTTGACTTAGAGTCATCCCTAAAAGTAAACTGGAGAACAGGGTCCATGCCCAAAATGAAGCTGATAGGCGAAGGGTTGTCCGAAAGAAGAAATTAAATATATGAAACAGCTGTGTGAGGGGGCCAGGTGGGATTTGGGCTGGCCTATGTGAGTTGCTTTTTCTCCATGCTCCTGTAGAGGAAGGGATATTCCTGGGGGACAACTGTCTGGACAAAACCAGGAAGGAGGTGGACTTGTAAGTATGAGAGGAAGAAAATAGCACTGCACCAGTGTCCTGGCTGGTATGGTCTGAACGTGCTCTATCTTCTAATATTCTCATCATGACCTCCCTTTTGTGTGTTGGCCATGTTTGTGTGTTCCTGTAATCACTCCCTCAGCAAGGTGCCTGTAGAGGAGCTGACACTGTCCTTCCACACCTCCTTACAAGTATGGCCAGACATGATTTATTGTTGGTTGTGCTGCTGAGGAATCAGCTGTTTGGTGCCCTGTCTGGAGACGATTACTGAGGCATGGACAAGTTGGACGTCAAAATGTCAATAATGATGACAAGCAAGTAAAGAAGCACATTTATACGCTGTAGAGTGAAATATTCTCTTCAAGAGCAGTTTCACAGTGCTGATGTGTGCCTCACCAGGACTAAGTAGACAACTGAAAGACGTGTAGAGAGGCAAGAGAAGGCTAACTGCCTGCGTGTACGTTTGGGGAGGGTCTGGCCTGCAGTCAGTACACTGTCGAGTTGGTTTCCATGTAATAACACCAGACACCATCCTGCAGAGGTCAAAGCTGTGAGACTAGGCCGCAGGACCTTCAGCCATGACTGAGGGTAGGCCCACACTGACAAGATTTGTGTGAGGTGTGTCAGACAGGCTTTGAACTGTTTCCAGAGGTCTCCATCTGCAGGTGTGGACCAGATTTTCTGTCTGGGGAGCGGGCTAGACTGGCAATTCATGCTCACATACTGGATACTGGCTTTTCTAGATACATGATGTATGTAAACGAAGATGTGGCCCGCATCTTCTCAAAGAACATTGGGATTAAGAAGGAAATGATTAATTGTCCGTGGTTATCCAAAGCAAGTTTAGAAGAAACAGTAGCAATACTTGACACCCACCCACCACCACCATTTTGTAACTGTAAAGACAGCTTACCACCATAATCATCAGTCTAGGCAGGTCAAGAATTTGAGTTAATAGGAGTTTTTAAAATCTTGTTAGACATCTCTTGGTGATGATCTGACAATTATTGATCTACCCTCAGTCAGGCAGCTGTCCAAACCGTTCTGTTGAGTCCTTTCAGCTTATTTGTTCCTGCAATGCTTTATTCTTTGTCTCCAAAACGTATTTCTGGTAAGTAGGATAGACTCAGCAACGGTACCCTCTTCATCATGTTCTAACCAAGGTGCCTTAAGACATCCAAACTTACTGTAGACAAAACCCTTTAACTCCAATCAGGATTAAGTGAAGACACTGAAACTTTTCAGCTTTTCCATTGTGGACCTGCATTGGCTCAACAGGATCTTTTCTTCTTCAGTAACACCTTAACCAGATGCTAGTTCTGCTGCTCACACAGCTCTCCCTGACCCTATCAGGGCTTGGTGATTTATCCCGTGGAGTAAGATAAAGATGCACTGCAGCTCAGTGCTGCAGGAGTCCCCTGGTGCCTTCCTGCAGCGGTGTTTTTGGTTTACGGACTTACGGCACAGCTGCTCTCACCTAAATCAGCTGCTAACCCTCTGCTGCCAGCTCTGTTTAACACAGCAGCGTAGATATACCTGTCAGCCTTGGGGGAGAAAATAAATGGTAGAGCAACAAAGCAGCAGCACATGGCAGTCTTCCAAGCAGCTCTGGAAGTAGCAGATGAGTTAAGCCATCACATTTGTATTTTGTTTCTCAAGAAACACTTTTGCACTAAAATCCTCTGCCCTGAGGTTGCTACTGGTTGTTTTTTGATGGGATCATTTCCTTCTTCTGGTTCATAAGTTGGCCCTGTAACCATTTGCATTGGCCCAGTGGGATGGGAAGGGAAGAAGGGAGAACAAGCAGCAGGCGAGAGCAAGCACCTCTAAAACGTCCCTGCCCTCAAGTCCTCCTTATCATTCCTCTTTAGCAACCACCTGAGGCTGTAGGTATCATCCAAAATGTTTGCCCTCCTCCAGGCTCCATGGGATAACCATGCATGATCGGGGCAGGGGGCTGGAAAGTCCAGCTTCAAGGCTTCTGCTGTCAGAGCAGAAATGCCACTGCCCCATGGCATGGATAACGAGATGTTGTGTAAACTCATTTAACTAAGAGTAACTTGCTCAAAGGATTACAGTGGGAAAAGCAAATATTGTTAAACCCAGCGTGAGGTTAGTTACTGGCTGTTCTGGAGTCTTTATGAAGATGATCTAAATTTTTTATTGTGACAATATAGCCAATTTCAGTGGGAAAATGCAATCCTGTGGCCAGGTAGTTTGTCTTTCTAGTTTGTTATGCACAAATCCAAATTAACTGCTGTGAAAATGGTGACTACTTTGGATGGCAGCAATCTGTTTAAACATTTTTGTGCACTGTAAGAAGACTTAAATATTGTGCATTGTATGTGTCAGAAAGGCCTTGCAAGTAAGAAACACATTTGGTACAAAATTCTACATAAAAAAGGCAGATATGACTCTGGATGACATTGGCCTTGGCTCCAGGTACAAGCAATTTTGGTTTCAGCCCCTGGGCTTGCCTCTCAGTCTTGGTTCTACAACTAGAACTGCCTGCATGCCACAGGATGTCAAAACATTTTTGATGTCTGCTTTCAAGATGACCTTGCTTTGATCGCAGGCAGTTTGCAATGGTGTTAAGAAACCTTTGTATGACCATGCCCAGCGAAGAAGTCTTTGGGAGGTTTTCAAGCTTCCTCTGTGGTTAAGGCACAGGACTGGGAGTCAGGAGATCAAAGTCCCCACATTGTACAGAAATGCTGTTTCAACACATAGGCTGCATTGATAGGGGTGATCTCATAGGAGTGCTACATGCACTTCTTTGATGGGGCCGATGAGTTGTTCCCACCAGCTGGTGCATGGCGGAGAACTGGCTCGTCCCACCTACAGAAGGCTGCCGATTGGAACAGGGAGCAAGGACGAGCAGCACCTCACTGCTCTGGTAAAACGTACACTGCTGTGTCCATGAAGGTAGCTTCAAGTGGTGAGCACGGAGCGGGCAGAGGAAAGGGCAGTGATGGCTGCGACTGCTTGGGTCACATTGTGTCACGAGAGCTGGGAAGGATGTGGTCAGCATACCCCCAGGAAAGAAATGCAAATGGCACTGCCCTTATATATTTTTAAACAAATGAATGTTGGGGTATTGTTTGCCAAAGATCTAATAATTAGAGAATGGGGAGATGACTAATGGAAAACGGTTTGAGAAAATATTTTTGTGCAGTAACAGGCTACAGAAATAGCTCACGAGTTCAAAATGTGCTTTGGGATATCTGTCTGTTTTATGCAGGGCTTTAAAGATGGAACGGGGGAGGACAAAATCCCTAACTAGAGTTTGCTTATGGGCTGTTTAATTTGAAAGATAGCTGTACAATCTGTTTCTTTCCATTTGGGAGTGGTACAAACCTTGTTATCATCTTCTTAACTCTCACAGAATAGTGACAATCGCTGCCAAGACCTTACTGGAGATGGTAAAACAACTGCCTTGTGGCACCTCTGGGAGATTCAGGATATTTTGTGGTCTCAAAGCTATTCTGAGACAGTAGTGTTTGCAGCAGTACTCAGGGCACCCTCTACACATCAGAGCCTAGATCCAACATCCCATCTGCTTTTAGGAAAGATGTGTTTTGCAGCTACTGAGCGCTCATTTGTTGACATGGCTGGTTTTGGGGTCATTTTCCTGAGATTTCAGTAACTTGTCTTGCCTGAAGAAGATGTCAGATCCTACTAATAACATCACGTTTATGGTACTGCTATGTTGGGAGGGATTGCAAGGCATCTTCTCTGGGTTAAACATCACCTTGCTTGAAGAGCCAGCTTGGAGACGACTGACTGCTCTGAGAAGGGGCTATACCTATGTGGGGGTGGACAAAATGTGGCCATAATAATGAGATAAATAATTCTGAGGACAGAGAAGAAAAGGAGACACAAAAGATGGTGCAAGAATGAAAGAAGAATTCGGGGTACCTTTTAACACCTTGACTTCATCCGAGTCTCCTTGTTTAGGTTAGAGCAAGATGTAGCCACTGAGCTCACTGGGGTCCTCTAAGAAGATCCTGCCACAAATTGCAGCTTACAGATTTGAGCAGTGAATGTGGTGATGTACATATAGCCTACTCATAGCTTTTAATATTTATCTATTCATTCATTCATTTATTTATTTATTTATTTATTTATATTTTTGCAGGACTGAGTTAAAAAAAAGCAGTGGGAATAGATGAAAATTATGTCCCCTTGGTCTTGCAAAAGCTTAAAAAAAATCATGTCCTGGCCTTCCAAACTCACTATGCTACTTTCAATACTAACTGGTCTCAGTTGGCAAAACTACTTGCTGTTGGCCGAAGGTCCTGGGCAACCTGCTTTAGGTGGCCCTGCTTCTTCAGGCCATTGGACCAGGTGACCTCTAGACATCCCTTCCAACCTCATCCATTCTGTGATTCTGCGATTTTCTGTTTTCTGTTTTTTTTTTTCTTTTTTTCTTTTTTTCTTTTTCCCCATAGGTGTGTTTTGAGTAGGCAAGCTCCAGAAGATGAGCTCCCAAGGGCATCTGGGATTTCTGCATGGCAGAGAACTTTCATCTGGAGAGTTATGAATTATCATGAAGTGAAATGATGCTTTCCTACCACTGAGATGGACCTTGGTTTGTCAATGTTGGGAAGGTCTTAGCACCCTGTGTGAAGAAATCCATTCTTCAGAGATGAGCATTTCCATGCAACTCAGAAATGTGTTGTTGGTTATGATCCACAGAGAATACTCCTTCAAGTGATGCAGATCTGGTTATCTTTTGGCATGGCTTTTGATGTGATAGATTTACATAGGCAAATAGGATTTTTACTAAATTGTTCGACAGTCATTATAGCCCTGCAGTTTTCTGTCATAGGATTCTGGATCCTTAAATAAGTGAAGGGCCCCTGTTAACCACGATGAATTAGCTCTTGAAGAGACCTGACAGTCTGTGACTAGCAAAACTAAAAAATAAAAAAAAAACACAAACAATATAGAAGATAGAAAAGGAAGAGAAGCCAAAAATAACCAGTGGGCACTGCTGCATCTGGAACTTTTAACAGCTTGGTTCCATTTCCAAAGATAAGGGTGCTCCTTTCCCAGGTAGATTAAAAAGTCAGAAACAAAAACTGTGAAGTGAATTGAAAGAATGACTTGTGAAATCCACCTCTGTTCAGGTATGATGTGTGGATGAGGGTTTATGGTGCGATGTTCTTACAGGATAGTTCATGGGACTCAGCTATGCATTAAGGATGCTGGAGAGAAAATTCCTTTCACCAGCCTGGCAAATGTCGTGTTAAACCTGCAAGGGCTGGAGCTGTTTCTGCTCAACCAGGTTAGCATGATGGATTCAGTGAAAAGGGACAGGGACATGATAGGTTATGTGTAATGTTATAACTTTCCTAGCAGAATCATATATAATGTTTGTATAAATCATACGTATTTATGGAAAAAATAATAAAGGGAGAGGAATACATAACTTTGATGGGAAGGAGAAACCTTGTCAACCACTGTTATACTTCATTGAAAAATGCCTTCTTTTACAAAATTTCAGAAAATTTCCCAGTTTAAGCAAACTAGTTTCACATTTGCTGTAGACAAAACCTATGCTCTGCCTGGCACACGATAATAATGACAGCATAACCCTATTTAACTGAGGTTCAATCACTCTTCTGGAGTAATTATGTCTCTTGCTCTACTGCAGATCATCTCTGGGTGGGGAACTGGAGAGGAGGCACACGCCGTTATTCTGGACTATATGTGGGGATGGGCATAGGTGCATAGGGACAGGGGTGTGGAGCTAGGCAGCAGTTGTTTCTCAATGGAGATAAGGTATTGGCACAAATGAAGGTTTATGTTTGTAATTGCCTCAGCTGAGTTATGATTAACCCAAAGGGTATGGGATGACTTTTGAAAATGAAACTCCTTTTATACAACGAGTACCGTCTCATGCTTTTTCTGATGTATGTGCTCATGCATAATAGGGTGTTTGATCTTGTAATTGCTTCTTATATAGTCACTTAAAGGTCCTAACAGACCTCCTGGCTGCTCTCCTACCCTTGTGTCCCTGAAACAAGCCATAGCCACCCAGCAGCTCCCTGGCCTGTGAAGACAGGCAAGTGCTCGGCATGTGGGGCCGTTGCGGTGGCCGGGGGCTGTGGCTGGAGCTGGAGCAGCGTCGAACAGGCAGTGAATGCCACCTTTCAGGGCCTGGAGCTGAAAGGCTACCATTGTTATCTGCGTCTCTCCCTGACCGCATCTCATGACCTGGTGTGCAGAGCCTTTCACAGTGCATCCAGGCACAGATGGGAGGGCTGGGATGTGTCCCTGTCTCCTTGCCAGCAATGTGCTGGGAGCAAGGACCTAAAGTTCGTGAGTGCTTTGCTCTTCTTTGCAGCCCCCCCCACTGCTGGCCAGGCATACTCAGCACTAGGCTGACCAGTGTGATGAAAACCTTGATATGAAGCACTTGGAGACTGCCAACAGTAGCCATCAGGGGTAGGTTTGTCTAATACCAGTGGGGACTGAATGATGGGACTACCAGTACTGTCTTAGCCTCACCCTGAAAGAAAAAGATCATGAGGTTGACTACCAGGGGTGGATTTCCTCTGATTTTCCATGCTGCAGCCCTGCCTGGATTGACCATTTGTTCACCATAAAGTGAATCTTTCATTTAAGTGCACTGGATAATTGAATTTCTTTTGTTTGGTTCCAACACAGCACAGACTTCTTAGACTGTCAGCTCAAGGTGGCAAATCAACACCTAACTTGCCACTGAGCACATGCTCTTGCAGGAAAACTCTATTTTTTCTGCTCACTACCAGTGCAGAGGAAGCCAGCCTCTTGTCACACTCATTATCTCTGGCCCGTTTGCAGGTATAAACTAGACTAGGCATTTCTTCTCCCATGTCTGTTACCTGTCTACTCTTCCCTCTGAAAAAAGTTACGCTATTTCAGGTTGGTGATGAGCAGATTTCTGCAACTGTGTTTTCACCACTTCTACTAGCTCCCACCACTCTTATCATCCATCTCCTCTCCAATCTCCTCTCTATTACAGAGGAGAAAGGAACAGAGCCTAGTAAAGAGCCCAGCCACAGCTGGACTTGGGCTTGTCAGAACCTGGCATGCATTTACTTGGGGCAGCTCCAGGAAACATGGGCAAACAGGCCTACAGCTGCAGGACACTTGCCTGAGGTGGACCAAACTGTTCCCAGTTAGAAAGACCCCATGCAAAGGCATCTCCCTCTCCCTGTTCACTGTCCAAGAGATGAAGGCATTTCCCTCCAGAGGACCACTCAACTGAATCACCTAATGCCTTATCCCTTACAAATATTGGTGTCTACAGTGAAAGTGTTCACACATGAACTCCATGCCTATTCTCCCTGTTTTGGGATGTGGATACTTAATCAGTACGGTCAATACAGCATTGAGAATTTTTAACTTCATCCTGAGGTGGACACCTGGCTGGGGCTGGGGCATCCCTTTCTCAGACTGCAGGGACTTTGCATCTCCAGCAACAAGAAGTGGGAGTTTAGACCTGCACCTTTCATGTAGACACCTTAAATTTGCCAGCACAAATCCCTCCTACCTTATGATGGGATGATTTTATCCATTACAGGTGTCTGTATCTGTATTACGTGTTGGAGACTGGTTAGACTAGACACCCAGATTTTAAACAGATTTAATGGAAGTTGTGGCCTCAAGTGTTTTCTTGAACGTGGGCCTGCACTGGTCAAAAACAAAAGCAAGAGAAACTCCACATATCACCGGCCTGGCCTTTGCGTGTGTGTGTGTTTCCAAAATCCCGAAGGAAGATGTGGGATTCCTAAAAAACACACCACAGGTTTCCCAGGACTAGTTTCATTTGGTGCGAGCCCTGGCACCACCCTGCCCTGCCCTGTCCCCTCTGTGCCTCACGCAGGCACCGGCCTGTCATGGTGGACAGGCAGGCCCAGCGCCGCGCCCTGCCTCCCCCAGGCTTTAGCGTTGAGGGAGCGGCCCTGGCATGGCAGGAAAGTCTGTCAGGAATGCAAAAGCCCCTCTTCGCTAGTCTGAGCAACGCCACGTCCACACAACGGCCGGCCTGTTTGCAGGCTTGCTGTTCCCTACCGAGAAACTGATGTTTGCTCTGGGGCTACAGCTGGGACTTGCTGCAATCACATGGGCGATGATCTTGTTTAGTTATCTATTTATTTATCTATCCTAACTCAAAAAACAGAACTACATGGAAATTTTCTCCATAAAATAATTTATGGAAGGTATGGGGAGCCCTGTTTTTTGCTCTGAAAATATGGATAATGAAACTAAAACCACGCCTGGTTTCCTTCCCGGCTCTGTTCAGTTTTAATCCATGGAAACTGAGCAGTTTCAAAGCTCACTATTAGAAAAATGATCAGTATGAGTCCAGACCCCAGCTAGCTCCTGTTACACTGTACAGCCTTATGGACATGAAATCCTAAGTCGAACTGAGCAACATCACAGCTTTCTCTTTGCAGTCTTCTGTGGACATGACTTCATAATTTAGCAGTATTATTTGTTATCTTTTTGTTCCCATTGTGTGACGTTCCACATAGTACCTCAGCTACGTGCTGAATACATTTGTAGGGACATGAGACATGAAAGTGCCACTTTCTCTAGTGCAATTATATGATGAAGCTATACAGTTTTTTCTTAAATTTAATGAGAGAATTAGGGAAGGAAAATATTTTTTACCTGCAATATAAATGAATCCAACAAAATAGCATCCCCAGCTTTCATACTTCTTGCACCCAACACATTCCTGGAATGAATGAGGACACTTGAAGGGGACTTATAAAAAAGATGGGGACCAACTCTTTGCTCAATCAGATAATGACAGGATGAGGGGAAATATTTTTAAATTAAAAGAGGGGAAATTTAGATTAGATGTTAGAAGGAAATTCTTCACTCAAAGAACAGGTTGCCCAGAGTGGTTGTGGATGCCCCATGCCCAGAGGTGTTCAAGCTCTCTTCTTTCTTTCTTTTTGTTTATTTGTAAGCCTGTCTGCCCCTGCTGACTGCTGGTTATATTTCCCCCCTCCCCCCGCCTCTTCTCCTCAGTCATCCTTTGATTGTCATGCTAGGAACAGACTTTATAAACAACTGAGTGGACTCATATTATAGATTCAGACCTTTCTGACCTCTGCTCACTTTGTACTCCAGCCTCTGCATTGATGCCTGCTTTTCCATAACCCACGGAGTCATCCCCATACTTAGTGTTTGTGTCACAGCTTTGGGTAAGACCTGTCCGGACACAGGCCATATAGGTGCTCTACAGGGCTCCAGGGGATGAGCTGCCTGCCCCAAGGTGGGACCCATCCTCCTGTCCTGTGATACTGGTTGTTGGTATAAACAGATTTGCATTCACAAAACATGATTGGGCTTCCTTAGTTACAGAGCTGTCAGCGACTTCCTCAAGCCTAGGCTATGGTCACCTTGATGTTTGTAGACAACTAGATTAAATTGGAACTTATTTTACAGCAAAAGAGCAGCCATTATTTGTACTCTACAACCTAAAAAAAATATCTGCTTCAGTGAGATGTCCCCCCACACCTGGGCTACATGGGCAGTCCCTGCTACGAGTCAGCAACTGACAGAAGGGAAAGCTGTGTTTTACGCAATTTTGCTGAAGTTCCTATTTCCCTTGCGTCGTGGATCTACTAAAACAATAATAAATCCTTGATGCATTTCCGTGCCATTTCTCACCAAGCTCAGACATCAGCTCCAGTTTCTCACGACATAACTCGGGGTACTGAAGTGCACCTAATGTCTTCTCCTGAACCATGGAGTCTTTCAGGTCTCACCAGGTTTCCACAGGATTGGCAGCTAATTGACTTCTGAAACCCCTTTCTGCCATCAGGTGCTCATCTGCCCGTTATTTTTATTTTGTCCCAAATGTGCTCAGTGTCTTTTACTTTGCCCTTATCTATTTTCCCTAAGGATATATTAGCTCCTGTCTGTGCTGCTGGGCAACTATCTTCTGTTCTTGCAGATTGGTGAGGAGCAGTTAACTGACTTCACTTAATCACTTCAGTACTCTTGTCTGGGTAGACTTGACTCTTTCAGCCTTTTTATAACCTGGGAGAGAAATGCTGCAGCTCATTTCCCTGTGCACAGTGGCTTCCAAATTATCACAAATTTATATATGGATTTTGGATTAGGTCTACATTTACCAGGAAATGCCCTCATCTCTACAGCTAGATTGACAGTTAAAGATTTATAGGAAACATGCAAATGCATAGCTTTAATTTCCCATTCCACTAGAGTGCATGAACTTTCTTCTTTAACATTGTATTGTTTTTCCATGGCAAGGTTTTGGTAGTGCAGGGGTGGGGGGGGTGGGGGTGGGGTATGGTAGGGTGCAGCTGCAGGAATGTCTTCCATGAAAAGAGACCAGGGGCTGCCCCCATGCAGGTTCCAGACGGCTCCAAAAGAAATCCAGTGCTGGCCAGAGCTGAGCCCATCAGCTGGTGGCACCACTGTGAAATCATATTTAAGAAAGGGAAAAAACTGCTGCAAGAAAGCAGCTGGTAGAGTGAGGAGTGAGAAAATGTAGAGAGAAACAGCCAAGGTGAGTGCAGCAGGAGGGCAGGAGGTGCTCCAGGCAGGCAGCAGCAGTTCCCCTGCGGCCTGTGGAGAGGCCCCTGGTGGAGCAGGCTGTCCCCCTGCAGCCCATGGGTCCCACACGGAGCAGATCTCCACGCTGCAGCCCGTGGAGGAGCCCCCGGTGGAGCAGGTGGATGTGGCCTGGAGGAGGCTGCGGCCCATGGAGAGCCCCCGCAGGAGCAGGCCCCGGGCCGGAGCTGCAGCCCGTGGAGAGGAGCCCACGCAGGAGCAGGGGTCTGGGGGGAGCTGCCGCCCGTGGGGGACCCGTGCTGGAGCAGTTTGCTCCTGGGGGATGGATGGACCCCGTGGTACGGAGCCATGTGGGAGCAGCTGTTGAAGAGCTGCTGCCTGTGGGCAGCCCCCGCAGGCTCAGTTCGGGCAGGACGGCATCCCGTGGGAGGGACCCCACGGGGAGCAGGGGCAGAGAGGGACCGTGAGGGAGATGAAGCATCAGGGACTGACCGCAGCCCCCATTCCTGGTTCACCTACATGGCTTGGGGGGAGGAGGTAGAAGACCTGGAAATGAAGGAGTGAAGCTGAACCTGGGAAGAAGTGGCGGTGGGAGGGAATACATGGGTTTGTTTATTTCTCGGTATCCTACTCTGTTTTTAATTGGCAATAAAATAAATTGATTTTCTCTATGTCAAGTCTGTTTCGCGCATCACAATAACTGGTGAGTGGTCTCCCTGTCCTTATCCTGACACATGAACTTTTTCATCTTATTTTCTTCTCTTGTTTTTCTGAGGATGGGAGGTTACAGAGCAGCTTGGTGGGCGTCTGGCAGCCAGACAAGGTCAACCCACCACAAACATATAAACATCAGAAACATTTCTTTTGATTCCTGGGATTTCTGCCTGGCTGTCCGCTGTTAATCATAGAACCATATAATCACAGAATATCCCAAGGTAAAAGAGACTCACAAGGATAATCGTGTCCAAATCCTGGCTCCATATAGAACCACCCCAAAATCAAAATACGTCTGAGAGTGTTGTCCAAACACTTCTTGAACTCCTGCCACCATCTCAGTGAAGAACCTTTTCCTAATATCCAAAATGAACCTCTGCTAATGCAGCTTCATGCTGTTCCCTTGGCAAGCTGAGTAGTGTGCATCCCTTAGGTCTTTGCCTCCCTAAAATACTATATCACTATGCTGATCAGTGTTGTCTTAGTCACTCCTTGCCGGGCTTGCTGACTTCTGTCTTGCACCTCATCTGTAGAGATGAAAACTTCATCTTTTTCTGTGTTTGTGCAGCATCTCCTGCTTTAGGGTACTTAGCCACAGCTGGAGCATCTAAGCAGTAGAAACACAAATAAATGGTGACAGAGTTGGAGTGGTGAATAATTTAATAAAGGGATTTTGTGTGTGTGTATCAGAATAATCTTTAAAAGGAGTACTGGATTCACATACAGTGGTTTAACTCCCATTGGCAGCTAAGCTCCACAGAGGCACTCACTTAACCCCTCTCAGTGGAATGGGAAAGAGAATCAGAAGGGAAAAAAATGAGAAAACTCGTGGATTGAGACAAAGACAGTTTAATAAGTAAAGCCAAAGCTGCCTGCAGAAGCAAAGCAAAATAAGGAATTTACTCACTGCTTCCTGTCAGCAGGCAGACGTTCAGTCCTTTCCAGGAAAGCAGGGCTGTATCATGTGTTAGTGTTACTTGGGAAGACACACACTGTAACTCTGAATGGGACTCCTCTTCCTCCTCCCCCCCCCCCCCCCCCAAGTTTTATTGCTGAGCATGACACCCTGAGTTATGGGATATCCCTTTGGTCAGGTGGGGTCAGCTGTCCTGGCTGCACCCTCATCCGCTGGTGGGGCAGTGTGAGAAATGGAGAAGGTCCCGAGGCTGTGTATGCAGTGCTCAGCAGCAATGAAAGCATCGGTGTGTTGTCACCACTGTTGTTCACAAATCCAAAACAGCACCATACAAGCTGCTGTGAAAAAAAAATAATCTCCATTATAGCCAAAACCAGTACAACTTTTCTCCATGAAATTGGATGGAATGACACCTATTTGTTTGTAAGCTCTTCGTAAACTAATATTTTCATGGCAATGATGTTTACAGTGGTGAAAAAGGTATGTGTCATGCTGCTAGGTCTACCACTGTACCTTGAGGAAGCAGTCAGCAAGTAGCCATTCTGTGATACTGGTTGTTGGTATAAACAGATTTGCATTCACAAAACATGATTGGGCTTCCTGAGTTACAGAGCTGTCAGCGACTTCCTCAAGCCTAGGCTATGGTCACCTTGATGTTTGTAGACAACTAGATTAAATTGGAACTTATTTTACAGCAAAAGAGCAGCCATTACTTGTACTCTACAACCTAACAAACAAAAAACAACAACAATAACAACAACAACAAAACAAAAACCCATAAAAAACCACAAAACAGCACAAACAAACCACAAAATAAACAAACAAACAAATAAAAAAACACCAAAAAGCACACTTTTGGACAGTTATGGACCTCCAGCAACAGCACAGATGGAATATCAAAATACAAATTGTGCAGTGGTCCACATTATCACATTTTCTCACCAGACTCATGCAGCAAGCACCTCTCCAGAAGCAAGACAGAAGACAGGTCTTGGATGTACAACGTGGATGTGCATCAAATGAGAATGCTGGAGATACCTATTGATGACCTTATGGATAATCATGATTCGAGCTGGAAGTGTTCATCTCTGTCTTGAGTCTTAGAAGGTCAAAAATAGTTGCTGATCTTTCATGAAAAATTGCTTCTTTAGGAAGGCTCAGCTAGCAGAAACCATCATTTCTACTTAATAACATGCAGTTCTCTAAGGCAAAATGTCAATAGTGTCATTCTCTTTGTGAAGAATGAATTTTATATTATTTTCCTTTTCTCTATTCTGCTCATAGCTATCATATTAATGTAGCATCTGTTCTTTCTGTTGACATATACTGTATCGGGACTGGGACTGTAGACAGACAGGGCTACAGTATTGTTGTTCTGCCAATTTATGTTTGATAAGGGCAAAAAGAGCTTGGCTGGTACAGTGCTTAATTAACCTCGCATTGAGTACTGCAGTGGAATGTGTAGATCTTTGAAATTCCAGTATAAAGAATGAGAATGAGTATTTGTCAGGATAATCTTTTTAGTACTTCCTTATGGCAGAAAAACAGAATTTTATTTTTTTTTTCCCTTTCAAATGCTGGCAGATTTTCCTAGTGAGAATTGTTAAATCTGCTCTTTTATAACTTCTGTGGCACTTTAACAAGGGTACATTTGCTCTGTCCTCCTCAGGACATTTTTTCCTGCTTCTTGCCCGAATTCGGGGCAGCGTGTTAAGTGTCTGCTCAGTGAAGCTCGTAGCGATCTGTTTACCCTTTCAGTCTTTGCCACTTATTACAACCATCTCAGGCTTTGGAAAGAGCTTTGTTTGGGCAGGGAGTAATGTGTGCTGGGAGTAAAATGAATGCTAGTTCCTCACTGAAATCACGTGATGGCAAATCTGGGAATTCCTGCTTCATTTATGAGAGTGCACAGTATGAAATGTCACTCTCTCCTCATCTAGAGATACTTACTACAAAGAGCTGAGCTGCATTGCACACCAACAAAGCCATTCACCCAAATAAACTTTCTATTCAGAAAACAACAGGCATCTTGCAGCTCCTTCAGCTGAACCAAGTGTTTTATTTTTTGCGTCCGTGCACCTTGTTTTTTTTCTTCCTTTTGGAGTTTTTATTCTCAAACAAAAGCAGCACTTCAGGACTTCTTCCAAAAAGCAGGTAAAATGCAATTTTTCTAAAAGACATGTTTTCTAGGATAGTTTAATGCAATTCTGTAATTTTGAGAGAAGTTTTAATATGCACAATAAAATAATACATATTAAAAGTTACTCTAACTTTCCAAATAGCACAGAGTTTTCTGTATAACATTTGTATGTACCTGAGCATTCAGCATTTTAGAACATTAATGAAACACATCAAGTATATGTTATGAAATTCAGTGGTTCTTTCAGTTGCATTTCCTTTTACCTTTGCATTAACCTTTCCCAGAATATTAAATATTTAGAAGATTGCTTTAACTTAATTTAGATTGTAGCTCCTTTGGGAACTCAAACCTGATGTGATTTATGATATTTATTTTTTGCTGCTCCTATTGCATTTACATGTAAGAGAAGTAGATCAGACTTACTTTTTGGGCTGGGTATTCTGTAAAATATAAACACACTTAAAAACATGTTTAGTTCTGCATATTGAGGCAACGCACAGATATTGTAGAGTGAATGCATCCCTAAAGTAAAATGATTTAATAAAAATGAATGAAGTAGTTCATAGAATACTACTATTACTTTTCAGAAACATTCCTTTTCATGGATTTTACTCATGTTGGCTGTACTTGTAACAAGCTCTTGTGATTTTTCTAGTTGTCTTGCTTGAGTAGTCTTCCAGAAAGAGAGCAGTCTGTCTGGCCAACAATGGGCTGTTCTGTTCAACGCTGCATTTGTTGCAGGAGGACAAGGGCAAAGCTGCCCTCCTTCCTGAGAGTTTGCGATTTTACAAACTAGATATGAGCATTTGGATTTCAATGAAACTTAAAGCAAGAGGTCAGCGGATTAATCGCTTAAGACAGCTACATAATTTTTATGGGGACTATTTGTATAATGTATTTTTTTCGAGAACAGAATCTAGTACCCATATAAAACAGAGTCTAAAGAGCTGCACCTTTCAAGAAATGTGGTTTGGCTGATGTGTAGGCAACTTCATATTTCTCAATACAGTCACGGGTGGACATATTTGCTACCTGAAATCTCAGATAAGGTGTTTTCACGTCTTACTATCAGAGCTCGTGGTAGTTTCATGAGGGCAGTTCCAGAGCTTTTAGTGACAACTCAGCTTTCACTGCAGGCTTTGATCTGTCAGTAGGAGGCTAATTTGGACCTCATCAGTTCTCTGTTGAGGCATCCATATACTTTCTTCTGAGTTAAGCAGGTCACCATGAGTTAGTCTTAAATGTCACTGGAACAAAGCAAGGAAATCATGGATGACGGAACTGCTGAAATTTAGAGCTGAACAGATCCTGGTGAAGTAATGAGATTTGTCTGGGTAATGGGCTTTTCCTGCAGCTAAATCCAGGAGGAGAAATGGTTCCTCACTGCAAGCCTTTGGGGGCTGCTGTTTAAGTTGAAATGGAGGAAAATTTGGGGACTGTGAACCTGTGAAAATAATGTTGAGAGACAAAGAAAGGAAGAGTGGAGTATTAGTCTAAGGGATTTGCCTATGGTTTTCCCTTCAGAAGGTGTGTTAAATAAAGGTAAAGCCCACTAGGAGCACTGACAAATTTAAACTTTTGCCCTTTTTTCATTGGTAGAGAAATTAAATACAGAAGGGGTAAAAATGTGTCACCTACGAAGAGCCTTGTTAGGCCAAGACAATGCAACAATTATTTCTATAATTTTTCCCAGTAACAATAGCTAGAGAAATACTGAGAAGAAAAAAAAAAAAAGAAAAGAAAAAAAAAAAGAAAATCCACAGTCTAATGATTTTTCCTTTTCTTTGTGACTGGGTGCTTTTGCCAGATCACATTTTCCCCTGAGGATTAACTTTGAACTGCCAATTAAAAGTTATTGCTAAATCCTGTTACAGCAGAAAGCCTTTAGGTTCTCACTGTTAAGACTTGGCCATTCTCTCTCTCACAGAATAGATTAAACTGCCGGGGCTTCAGTAAATTATTTTTGCAGAGTGTTGTTAGTACTGCAGTAAAGTTTGCCTATTGATACAGCAATGACTCAGTTTCTTTTTCGAGAACTTTACAAAACGATGTCAGCCTGTCATACTTAGGAAAGAAAGCTACTGAAGTCTGTGTGCCGAAGGTTGGACAACCTTTCCTATGATTTTTGGGCAAACAAGCCACTGCAAAAACCCTACTATTTTCTGACAGGCACCGGCTGTTATGGTTAGGGATTGCACACTGTGTGTGTCTCTGCTCTGAGCAGGGACAAATGGAGCATTATTTCAGAAACCGCTGTGTGGTAATGGTTGGCAGATGTTTGCATTTCTAATGTGGTCACTGTAGGATCATCATACGCTTTAAAATCTCCATGTCCAGCTAGGAACAGATCAAACAAGAAAGAGGAATGAACTACTGACATTTTAATTTCCCCGAGAGAAGAAAGAAAACATTCTGTGTTCACTAGAAGAGCTGCAGAGTGCTGCCAAAACCGTTCATTTGCTTGAAGATGTGTGGAACATAAACTTATTCACTCATAAATCAACATTTGGACTTTCATGTTCCTCTCATTTCCACGCCTTACCCCTGATCCTAGACCTGTGATCTCACTGAACACATTGAAATTCTTAATCTCTGCAGGAATATGACTGCACCCAGTGTTTTCCTATCAAAAAGGGCAGGATACAGCAGGATACAACATCTTCTGGTTGACTAGTGACCTTTTTTTTAAAAAAAAAATTAATTTTATTTTTAAGTCATCTGAACAGCACCTATTGAGAGTAAAGCTAAGACGACTTATCCTCCTGCAGCTATCAATGGGTTTAGGTACCAGGTCTGTGGTACTTCAGGAGCCTACAAAAAAGAGTAAAGAAAGTACTGAAGAGGGGACCGAGATAATTGGCAGCCGCAGCAGGGAATTCTGGAGCCCTGGACGTATCTCTCAGAGAAGTTGGCTTTTAAAATGCAGCCTCACTAGGAGCAAAAGTACCTGATCCAGGAGCTATTGCAGTGTCATAAGACTCTTTAGCTATGTGGCATGGGACTGTGGTAGGGAGGGATCTGTTGTGCACAGATTTTTTATTCTGCTCTGCCAGCCTCGCTCTCCATCAGCATACCCTTATCTTCTTCCACGGCCGTACGTCACATGTCAGAGGTTTGCAGTATCAGCCGGCTCAGCACTGTAGCCATCTTGTTTGATGCTCATTGCCTTTCATTAGTTTGCATAAACACATGACTTTTACTCTCTTGGGAAGGCTTATTACTGTTGTGCTTTCTTGATCTATACAAATACCAGCACACACTGTGGATGCTACACTTGAGGTCTCTTGTGACCATTTCCCTTCACTGATGCAATCTGTAGATAGCAGAGAAGTTCATCGATTTTACATATATCATTACAATTATTTAATTTAACATAGAAAACCCATGTGCTATGTTTCTGTTTCTGCAACTTTTCTGGTTTAATCAAATAAAGATTCTTGGCATGATAAGCCTTATAACCTTGTAATTTCAAAATTGAAAACAGCATTGATGATTCTTTTTTAGTCGACCAGGCTGCGATCTCTGTTGTTTCACACAAAGGGACAGCAGTTTTGTTCTTGTTGCTGTTGTTGTGGTTGCTTTTTGTGCTAGTTCCCAGCTATTGAATTCTGCCCAGGCCCAACAGGACTGCCTCCTGCTAATACCATTGCTGTGGTCCTGCAGCTTGCAGGAATGAGCTGGGGCCTCATTCATGCCCCAGCAGCTGCAGTTCCCAGCAGCCTGCCAGGGATGCCCTGTACAGAGCTCTCTTCCAGGACGAATGGTGTCGGGGTCATCGCTTTTCACTGGGTGGAACAATGGCACCCTCAGGAATGTTTAGTCAAATATAACATCGTATTGAACTGTGCAGTATTTTCTTTTCCACCATTCATGGGCTGATTTGTTAAAATCTCATTTTCTTTACCTGTCATCAAACCAGGAGGACTTGCAGGATACATTTTCCTTCCCAGTCACAGAACCAGTTACATGACTTTTGTTGGATTTGTGGTGACGGATTAGCGTGGATCTGTTAAGCACAGTGCAGGGAAGCGGCCATCCCTCAAGACAGCTGCGCAGCTGGGCTGCACTTTGTGTCCTGCCAGGAGCAGCGGGGCGAGCGCCGTGAAGCCACTCTTCTCTCTGCCCGGGGCAGGGGCTGGCTCTGCCCCATTGCTTCAGCAGGGATGCCGGGAAGCTGGCTGGAAGCTGACAAAATCAAAGCAGAAATACAAGTGCACCGGTTCCTGTTCCTTGAACACCCCCCAAAGGGCGTTTATAGGTGATTTTCCCTCTGAAAGAGGTTCGCTTTCTATTGCAGTGAGGTCCAGCACTTTGTAATTGCTTGTCACAAAAATCTATTTTAGTTATGGCTTTGTTAGCTTACAGGTTTGTAATTTTTTTTTTTTTTTTTTTTTTGTAGCAGAACAGCACAATCTGTGAAAATGCTTCTTGAACACTATATTTAAGTCATAACACAAGCACCCTAAATATGTAGGAATTTTGTTACATTTTCTTGGGGCCAGGGCAGTGATCAAGGGAAAAAGTACCCAAAGAAACTACAAGTAAAACTGGGGAGGCATTGCAAATGTTCAGCATCCAGCATGACAGACTTCTCTCAAACTACTACTGCTCTTAAGCCACAGGCTCTGCTATGCAAGACATTATTCATAACCTATAGGCATATGTATAGCTGATGTATATGTATACATCTCTCTGTCCGTAGAGCCAAAGGTTCTGTGCTTATGAATGAGCCATTCCAATGTTTGCATGCCTATCCCTAGTTATTTTTCTTAAAACTGGTGTCCGGTAATTTCAGTCATTGTGGTTCTTTGCAAGAGCACTTAATTTTAGTGCCAGGTAGACATTATTCTATAGGAGCTGCTGCAAATTCCACATCACTGTGGAGATATCACGACTGATGGCTAATTTAGAGATTTGTTTTAACCAAGCTAACCTGTGTTCTGTAGGCAGAAATATCTGCCTAATTGGTATCTATTTGTCATCAGTACTCTCCATACCATATAGCATTTGAACACTTGCCACTTGTATTTAGGAATGTGTGCAGGAACATTTCTGGTTAAGAGGGCTGTGTTTAAAGCAAGAACACTTTCTACCTGTTTTGTAGCTCTGTCTTTTTTTTTTTTTTTTCCCAACATGGGGCATAAAAAGTTTGAGAAGATGACAGATTTGCTTGGAGTGTGGAGTGTGCTTGACAAAATTTATAGATGTTATAGCTGTTTAGCTGCTAATAGGCAGGCTCTTGTGCTTGTCATGGGGGTTACTTGCCTTTCTGTATGTTAGAGTCCAATGTTTGTTAGTGGCTACTTTTGCTTCTGCCATTTGCTCTACTCCTTGTCATCTTGCTTTGCTGTGCCTGGGAACGCTTTGATAACAGCTGTGGCCATGCACCTGGGCTGGCTGATGGCCAGGGCATCGCTGCTGTGCCTGTGCTACTGCACTGGACAGGCTGGAACTCCAGAATGAACTCGTGCCAGAGGGACTGGGACCCGTGGATGAGCCCACGTGGGCGCATGTACATCCCCAAATGTCTCTGGCCATGGATAAGTCCACTCCAGAGCAAGTGCACCTCGAAGCATCTGTGGCGATGGGGAAGTCCATGCTGCAGCAAGCACATCTTGCAGTGTCTGTGGCCGTGGGTAAGGCCATGCCAGAATACTTCAAAGTGTCTGTGGCCATGGGTAAGACCACAACACAGCAGGTGTCTGAAGGCACCTCTGAAGGGACTGTGGCTGATGGAGAAGGCTGCATCAGAGCAGGTACACCTCAAAGGGACTGTGGCTGTGGATGTCCGTGCCACACGTTGCTTTTGCCATACCTAGTAAACCGTAATTGTCTTAACCCATGAATTCTCTCACTTTTACCTTTCCTATTCTCTCCTCCATCCCACCTGGGCAGAGTGAGCAAGTGGCTGTGTGGCACTTAGCTGCCTGCCTGGGTTAAACCACAACATAGTGTTTAATACTCGATTTTATATCTGCTAGTTTTTTCCCCCCCAAGATCCAGTCTTGTGCTTATATGCCCTTGCTTGATTTGCTTTAAAATTTCATAGCATGCTGAATGGGGCTAATTTAATTTATAAGCTGTTCCTTCACCCTGGAGATACAATTTCCTGCTGAAACCACTTTTCCTGGTGCATTGCACTAGGAAGTCAAGCAGTGCAGGAGAAAAAATGTTTCACTGTAGCCAACAGTGGACAATTATCTGTCATCTGAGCTGGAGCTGGCTTTGTGATGGCTCCTCATATGACAGGGGCTTGGGAGACTGCTGTCAGTGTGCAGGGAAATGTGGCCTCCTCACACCGTGGGTTCATACCCAGCTGCTCCTCAGGCTGTCTGTGTCTCACCAGGAATACTTCTCTGCCGGCTGAGGAATTTCACCTCAGGGTCAGGCCAGTCAGCTGAGGAATGAATGTCAGCCAAGTGCTCTTGCTGCTGTTGTGTGTGCCAGGGTCCGGCCCTCGCCTGGATGCAAGCGTGGTCTTGGTTTCGGCAAATGTGCTTCTAGGTGGACTGGGGCACGGCATGTGGCGTAGTTTCAGGTGGGGCCTTGCAAGGATGAGATGGAGGATAAACTTTTCAGAAGTGTGTTGATAAAATAAAATAACAGGTATCAGTTTTGAAAACCGACCTTATGGGCTGATAGGGAGATACCCAGTTGTGCCTGAGCCCTTTCAGAACTGGAATTAAGCTTGTGGTTCTCATAAACTGTAACATTTCCAAAGCTTTCCCACTGGTTCTGAGAAGAAATAAAGAATTTGGGCATAAGAGGCAGACGCCTTCCAGAGGTCCCTCCAAGGGTGAACTGTACTTTATTCTGTGTCCCCCTTCACTGTGGGGCTCCAGATGGCTTTAAATCTTTCGGGGAAATAAGAAATCTCAAGCTGCATCCTCCACACAGGAAATGAATGCCCTGACCACAGGCTGACAAGTCTTCGCACCAGCCCAAGAGATATGCAGAATCTTGCATAGACAACCCCTCTGCAGAAACTGGTACAGCACCAACAGCTTGTACCGGTAGACAGCAGCAGAATACCCGAAATCAGGTCACACGCCGTGCTGGTGGGACGATCAGATAAAAACTGAGCTTTGGACTGAACAGAGATTTTAATCCAACTCTGTTGTATTTGCAGTGACCCCTTGGTCTTTTTGATGTTTTAGGGTCTGTCTTTCAGTTTGCTTTTAACTAGAATGTTTGCAGTTTTCCACGAAAACCCTTCTATTAATAAAGCATCACTTGCAGTGAATTGTCATGGGGCAGAAGCACTTTGCAGGAGGAAGTTATGAATATCTGACATTTCTTCTGGATTCGGAAAGTGGCTGGTCAAATTCATGCCGCAGAAACGACAGAATCATAGAACCACAGAATGGTTTGGGTTGGAAGGGACCTTAAAGATCATCTAATTCCAACCCCTCTGCCATTGGCAGGGGAACCTCCCACCAAACCAGGCTGCCCAAAGCCCCATCCTCACCCAAAGCCTTGAACACCTCCAGGGATGGGGCGTCCCTGGACAACCTGTGCCAGTACCTCACCACTCTCAGAGTAAAGAATTTCCTCCTAATATCTAATCTAAACCTACCATTTCTTAGTTTAAAGCTATTACCCCTTGTCCTATCACTGCACTCCCTGACAGCTTTCCTGTAGGCCCCCTTTAGGTACTGGAAGGCCACTGTAAGGTCTCCCCAGAGCCTTCCCTTCTCCAGGCTGAACAATCCCAACTCCCTCAGCCTGTCTTCACAGGAGAGGTGCTCCAGCCCTCTGATCATCTTTGTGGCCCTCCTCTGGACCCATTCTAACATCTCCACATCTTTCTTGTGCTGGGGGCCCCAGTGCCAAACACAGCATGCCAGGTGGGTTCTCATGAGAGCAGAGCAGAGGGGGAGAATCACCTCCCTCTCCCTGCTGGCCATGCTGCTTTTGATGCAACCCAGGATGCAGTTGGTCTTCTGGGCTCACATTGCTGCATAGTGCTGGCTCATGCTGAGCTTCTTGTCAAATCCAACAAGGGCCATGGAGAACAAAGCCACCATCACCAGTTCAAGAGCCTCAAAACCCTGGGGACTGGGGAAGGCAGGACATGGGATTCAGGGTGAGGGAGGGCAGCTCTGAGCTGCCCTGGAATATCTACAAGCAGATTCACCAAGCTGTGCCTTAACCTTTTCTTAACACTGTGCTTCTCTCTTTTTTTTAAGGTCAGTTCCCTAACACCTCTCTCAGCCTCTCTTAGCCATGTTGCCAGCTGATTTTCCTTTCCTTTTAGACTGTGTGTGATACGCTCAAATGCAGTTGATGCTTCAACTTCTAATATAAAAGCAAAGTCTATGAAACTCCTCACTGGGGAAACTGTGCTTTAGCTTGAGCCTAGAAAATCTCTTTCTCAATAATCTAAATGGTAACTGGCCATAACAAATCTGGAGTAGCTTCACACAAAATCACGCCTAACTTGGCCTGGGGTTGAGCGGGAACCTGATGCTTGAAGAGACAATTCTCATACACTCTTTTTTTCTGTTTTCAAGGAATTTCTCAGCATGTATATTCTAATTTATGCGGTGTGTCACGATTGCTTGTCTTTGGCCAGCATGGGATATATTTGGTGTTGTGTATGCACACTCTAGCACCAATACATGCCAAATATGAGGGTTATTACTTCAGACTGTATATCTTTACAAAGGCTGCACAACTATAGTGCATCAGGAATACCACATTCTTCTAAAATTTTCTGTGTATCAGGTTTTCATTACATAGTCCTTTTCTTGTCTTGGACATACGGGCTGTTTGAGTGCTGGGACATTTGGGTAAGTGTCTGTAAGGAAATGATCCTAGATGACATACCCCAGATCTTGATGCAACTCATGTTTTCAGCATGCATCGGAGATTTTATGCCCAGGGATATCAGCAGTGACTGTGTTTGTACCTCTCCTGTCACTGTTCTGTTACCATTTTTTACATCTTTCATATCTAATTGTTTATGACGTGGCTGTGGCAAATTTCAGCAGCAGGCTTTAGTCTCAAATCTGTCATAACATGCATGCTTCATCTTCAGTAACTCAAATGCTCTAAATTAAATAATAGTAAAGCAGTTCATTTGCATGCATGTAGGAACAGCAGTGAAGCTAAGCCATTCCAGCCTTGCTCAATCTATGAAGCTGCAGCCACCTTCATTTTGATTTCAGAAGTGTATATTTTTCTGTTTTGCCAGAGGAGCAAAGCAGAAAGTATTTGCCATTGACTTCAATAAGGATGAATTTCAAGGGCACCAAGGTTTCATCCAAAGCATTTTTCTAAAGCAACTTTAGGATATGAATACCCCAAGGCGTTGTCCAAGGAAGTGCTAATATGCAACATTGAACATGCCTGGTGTTTTGCGATGTGGGACCTTGCGGTATCCATCTCCAGGGTTGGCATAGAGGCTCCACTGAGGACCATCAGAGGGAAAACTCTAGGGAGAGAGCCAGTGCACCCTGACCTTGCTCACAGGTTTGCAGAGACAACTTGCTTTTGTGTTCATATCCCAAGAGCGTCATCACAACCTTGTGATTTCTTGCAGGTACTAACAGGTCGGGAGGCAGCCTTTACCTGGTAGCTGTTGTGCAAAATTCTTGGTTTGGGCAAAAATTTCTGGAGATGCTTCATTTCTTATGGAAAACAGCACAGGGGGGTTGCTATTGCCATCAGTAAACCTTTTTCCTGGAGGTTTCTCTCTCCAGTCAGCAACAAAGATATCTCCTACACAACCCTTTGACAGCACAAAGCCAATTATCATGCGCAAAATCTCTTGGTCTTAGAAGAGGCAGGAGCAGGGTTGCTGTTGGATGGGCAGCCCAGTCGCTCTGTCTTAGGTGCCTGGTGTAAATACACAGCGCGCGTCAGGGACATCCTCTGCTGGGCTGTTGGACAGATTGTGCTCGTGCTGCAGGAAGAGCAGCACATACCTGCACGGGTACCTGGACAGGCAGTGCTGTCTTCCTGGCAGTCCATCTGCTAAGCATAAGTGCCCATGAGTGACAGTGACCCTGCAGCATCCCCTTGGTCCTAAGGGTCTGTTTTAGCAGCTTCCCAAGGAGAAGCAAGGTCAAGATATTTCAGGTTTGAAACAAGAGGTGGGTTGACATGAGGATCACATAACCAACCCTCTTTTTGGTCTATTAGAAGAATTTCTTCAGGTTCAGTGGCTCAGGGCAAGGAAGGGAGGCTGCAGGCACCAGCACTTATTGATGTGGTTTCTTCCTCTGCAGAGTGGGTGAGGTGCTCCACCAGTACTGGAGTCAGAAGGAGGAAAGATCTGCACAAGTCCCACTGGCTACAGGGCCTGCAGAGAAAGAGCAGAGTCCTGCTTTCTCCTCCCTCGGAGGGTTCGTTTTGAGAGTGTTTTGTTCTTATTGCTGGGAAATCCAATTAAAATACAATATCTGGCTAAACTTGGTATCTTCATCCCAAAAGCATAATGAGCTCTTTGCATTTTGTGTGCCTCTCAGCTAATGAGTTCTTCCCTTTTATACGGAAGTTCTGAAGACAGATTTTTATTAAGAAAGGAAAAGAAGAGCCTGAATACAGTACCTCTCAGACATCCTGCCCATGTCAAGGGCTGCCAAAGTATGTAGAGTGCGATTACAGCTTCCTATTTCATTGCTGAAGTGGCTCTATAAATAGTAGTGTAGTAGTGTTCAATGAAAATTGCCAGCAGAAGCATTGCTTTTTAAGCATGAAAATGCACAAAAAATCTCAGTAACCAGATTTTTTTTTTTATAGGTCCAAAAGGAATAGATTACTGTAAGGATTTTTTTGAAACAACTTGAAACAACTTAACAACTTGTATTGTGATAACTGTATCTGGTTTACCTTTTTTTTTTTTTTTTTTTTTTTTTGCTTAAAGCCAAAGTATAAAAAACAAATTGCTGGAAAATGAACCTCAAATGATTGTGAGATCATGGATCAAAAGGAAATTTGTACAGCCAGACTTTCACAGAATTTGGGTTTAAAGGGGACTCTCATCTCTAACTTGCACTCTTGTATCACACTTTTTCACATTTTAGCCGGTTTTCCCCAGTCTTGGATTGAATAGCATGTCTTGACTAAGCAGATGTCCCAGTGATAACTCTAGATGGGGAGGCATTGCCAGTCTGCTGTCCTCAGTAGTTTGTTTCAGTAGTTAATCTATGTGACCACTTAAAAACATCATAAAAAATTGCCGTATTTCCTGTTTGGATTTATCTGGCTTCATCTTCCAGCCATCAGTTCTTATCTTGCCTTTTCCACTAAGTTAAAGTATGCACTAGTACCAGATATTTGCTCTCTGTGGAGGTGGCCTAATAACTGAGTCATCGCTCCTTTTTTTTTTTTTTTTTTTTTTGATAAATGGGACTTACTCTGCAGTAAGGCATTTCTCAAGCCCTTGGATTATTTGCATTGTGAGTTTTCTGCACTGTCTCCCTTCTTCCAAATTCCTTTCCAAAACGGGAACCCCAGCACTTGGTAGGAAACAAATTCTAACATGGCAAGAGAACAAGTCTCAATACCTGTGTGCTATTTGGCCTTAAACCTTCAGGGATTACATTTGTCCTTTTTGCTCCATGGTGCAGGAGGATGCAGGCTGAGTTCTTTGTTAAATGCTGGAGCACCTTGCAGGGCCACTGCTCCTCGCTATATAGCTTCACCGTCTGTAAACAGGCTGCACTCTTTGGTCCTCCACCTATTATGTGCTTAGGTCTGTATGCAGAGATCCTTGGTCTGACTGGGCCCAGATGGCTGCCTTAAAACAGTCCGTAATAATACAAAATTCAAACAGCAAGGCTATCCATTAAACAAAGGGTATCTTATTAATATTAGGGCATATAAGCTTAAGCTAAGGTCTGTATTTTCAAAGGGAAACTTCTCACAACAGCTGTGGTCAATGCAGGACTCCCAGTTAAACAGCTGTTATTTCTCCTTACATTTAGAAAAGAACAAATTTCTGCATTCCTTTTGAAATGTTTTGCCTATGTTTATCGATCATTCATGGGCTATAGACACCTTTTCCCTCTTCATGCAAATTGGTTTTCTTCAGCCATTTATTCACTGCTCTAGAAGTCAAACTGGAGGTTCAATTTTTCTGGCTTTAATGACACAGAAGAGAAACTGATCTTTTTGGCAAAAAGATTGTTCTGCATCTACCCACAGACTGCTGTAAAGTCCCATAAATCAGAAATAAATGCTTAATGTATTAAATCTAACACATTTCATGAACACTTTCAAAAAAAAGTTGAATGTAGTAAACATAACCATTTTTGGACTTTGCTAAGGAATAAATTAGTTGAACTACAACTCTGAGCACCAGAGAGACTTGATTTACTTCCAGATAAATGATATTTAGCTTTAAAATACAGACTACTTGGATATCAGAGGAAGTTAATAATTTAGAATTCTTCATTGCTGAGTTAACTCAGAACTATTTCTGCTATGAGGTAACTTTTGTGAACTCTGATAAGTGAAAAGAATATTTTATCTAACAATTATCCATAATCCAGCAATTATCTTTCATGAAGTAAAAGAAACAAATGTTTGCAGCCTGATATGAAATTCTTACATATCTTTAAATAACACATCTCCCGAAGTACAATCCATGATTAAATTAAAGACTTTGGGATGCACCAAATTATCTAGTCATTGTCTTCCACTTTCTCGTGACTGCTAGTGTGAGATTTCCACAATGTGTCAGGGTAAAAAAATAAAAAATTATTACAGTGAAATTGCTGCAAAGTTTAGGTAGGTCAAACAATCTCTTTGAAGATAATAGTCCTTATTTCCACCAACCCTAGCATTCATTTACACTGCTTTGACTGTGAAAAGAGGATTTAGGGTAAGTGCAAACACATCTCTCACCGGTTTTAGGGTAGGGACAAGAGTAATTAGTGTGAATGTCAGGCCCAACAGTTTTGTCTCCTTTTCCTTTTGCATTAGTTCCCATGACCCACAGTGGGAATGAGTTGTCACCTCTTTAATATAGGGACAGGGACAAGGAGCACAGTGGATCCAGTCAAGATATTAGTTTCTTCCAGCACCCTGTTGAGGTCTATGACCAGCAATTATATTTTCCAAGGGTTATTTTTCAATAGGGATTCTTAAAGAGAGAGTATGATGATGAAGGGCTAGAGATGAAACAAAGCACTGAAGGTTCTGCTCATGGATTCCCAAGCTCCTTTTTTCTGGACCCAAAGTATGCACACTCATCCCAACATCTCAAAAGCTCAGAGCTGTCCTTGCAGTGGGGTCTGCCCTGATTCACATTAGTGCTGTGCTCACACAAGCTCTGCGTGGATTGCTCTGCATGGCCAGGAAAGAGATCCTGCCTTTCCTCAGCCAGCAATGTTGTTCTGCACAACAGCCAGATTCCCCGTGGGAATTTTTCACTTCCGTTTGAGTAGTTATAAGGTAAAATCTTCAAATGAGGAGACAGAAAGAAAGGGAATTTGGATACTCATCTCCCTCCCTCTTCTGGTTAACCTTCCCAGTATTGCATTGCTCGGTTGGTCAATGGTGAGTTTTTGATTGTATAAGGCTGTCAAGTCACGTTGGACTTACTGTTTGAAAGCCAAAAATTCTAAAGAGGATGGAGGATCATGTGGCTATTCCTCCAGCCAAGTTTCCCTCAGATCTTTAAGCAGCTACTTCAGAAATGCATGCTTGCTTCAGACCTTCTGGAGACTTGGAGGGCACAGTGTTTATTGGGATTCACAGAAGGACTTGCTAATGAATCTTCTGTGCAATGAACTTTCTGCCCAGGAATGCACCATCTTAAGTGAATGCCAAGGAACATAAGCACTTGTCAGAGGTGGTTTGGTTAAGATAATCTGAATGAAGAGGCCACTCTTTTTCCCCCTTCCCATGAAATGTACTCTCATGCAGAGTGCAAATATTTTGCTGAGAAAATGCAGTTACTATTGATATTACAATGCACTTCCCAGTGCCTTCTACCTCAGAACTTCAAAACAATTTACAGCTTTGCTGAGTGAACCCTACTGGATGAAAGTTACTTAGAGGACAAGGCACATCTTTGCCCCAAGACAGACAGACAGCAAAGCAGGGAACAGCAATCCCAATTCTCATCTCCAGTTTGGTGGCAGCTGCTGGGCTGTGGTTTCACTCCCAAGCACTTAAAGCAATTCCTAGTTGCTGAAACAATGAAGTTGCTTGATCAGTTTTGAGATTTTAGTGCTCTTCCTTTTTATTTTGGTAGGAAAGCTCTGCTTCTGTGCTGTATTTGAAATATCTTCTTCCAGGGATACCTAAATAAAATAATTCGTGACCAAATTCCCACCAACGTGAAAAGATTGTCTGCCATGGCTAAGAGAGGAGGAATGCTGTGGACCCGGAGGGGATGGTCTGACATCCCTTCCTTCCTGTATTTCCCCTGTGCATGGTCCTGGGGCCAACTTGCCAGCACAATGTGTACAGTTTCTCTGTGTGATTTTAACCTTCTAGCCCTGAGGATGCATTACTCAGCCCTCCCCTCAGAGTTATGGAGCCTGGCAACTTCTATCTGCAACCAAGTATCTCCTACAAGCTTGGCATTTTAAGCCTCTGTTTTACGTCTTTGAAGGGCTTGATCCAAAGTCGAGTGAAGACAGTGGAAGGACTCTCACCAGTCTCCATGTATTTTGGATAAAGCCCCGAGGCTCACATTCCATACATTTTAGCTTGGATTTGGATTTTCATAAGCTTTAGCACTCCAGAAAGCTGCCAGCTTCACAAATCTACATCTTATAGCATGTGCTTTCAGCTTCTTGGTTTTGTAAGAATGTTTTAAAGCTGAGAGAGAAATTAATGAATTTGTCAGGACTGTAACGTGAACCAGTGCCATCAACAGCATGGGCACACTAGTTTTATCAATGAAGCTGTGCTTCTTTTTAGTGCATGATCATTTGAAAGAAGTAGGAATGTATATAAAAGCAGGCTCAGTTGCAACACAAGGAAGGCAAAAATCTGTGTACAGCAGTAGGGTGCTAATGGAGTGCCCAAATTCCAGAAAAGTAAGTGCTAAATATGTCTGTTTTCATTTTTTTCCCTTGTTTAGTGTTTGATTGACTGGTTTTTAATTCACACAAGAACAGGTTGTTAGAATAACATTGAAATTTCTAGTCGAAACTGAAGTTTATTAGCTCAGTCAGGTATGACCCTCTCCCAGCTGAAATCAAAGCAAAATTTTGATAGGGACTGAATCAAATCCCTTTGGCTATCTGGAAAGAAGAATAAGTACTAATGATGCTTGAAATCAGTACAGATATGTACATTTACAGTGGTCATTGTCTGGCTTCTAGAATGCTTTGCTGTTTGCTATGGCTGTCTCAGAAGAATATTATTTTAGGATTCATTGTAGTTTTGTCCTGTGGTGATGATTAATTTTTGAATATGGCCATGAAACCTGTTAGTACAGGAAGGAAAAAAAATTAAAAAACTCCAACAAATTATTTGTAGAAAGTAAACAAAAACTTTTTTGATCATAGAACATAGAAATAAATACATACAAAATACTTAACTAGCTCCCTTAATGTTCCCTCTTGGTTTAATTATCTTGAATATATTATAGCCAGTGTCAACAAATGAGGGTCAGCTATTTTTACCCGCAGGGAAGTAAAAATTCCAGCCACATTAACAGTGTATGAAATATTTACATTCACTTTGTAAAATATAATCATACCTAGTGTGCTGCTTTTTTTTTGTAGTTGAAATAGTGAATGTGCCAAGGGACATTTCACAAACAAATTCCAGTCTGATAGATACTTAGGACAAAGAGGTGTGCTAAAACTGTGTCTATGTCACTGCTACCTCCATTTGTGCTGGGGTTCTGTATGAAGGAGATGTACTTTATTCTGATTTGCTGTATATTTAGAATATAGGAGAAACCATCAGTACCATGAACTCTGCTCTTCTGCACCTGTTGGTATTTTATTTTTCCATGGTACAGCTGCCAAGGCATATGGATGCTCTAATTCCTTTGTGCAAAGAGACTCCTTATCATCATCTTTCCTATGAAGTAAATTTAGGCTAACAGCGGACAGGAGAAATGTGACATGAACACTTATTGCCTATCAGTATTCTAGCTGCTGCAGCAATTTCGAGCACCTGCAGTTTATCAAGTTAGACATAAGAAAGATTGACACTGTGGGAATAACAATCATCTAGACATGTCATTCTGAGGGCAATAACACATTTTTCTGCACTTTGTTTTAGGGAGTTTGGTGTTCAGCTTGAAAGTCTGTAGCATAATTTGTTAAGAACTTGTAACATTTATTAGCATAGTATGGGCATAAAACTAATATAAAAATGTCCCTTAATATTGGTATTCCTTTTCAACTTCGCAACCTGAATTTTCTTTTCTCTAAAACACCATTGAAACTAGCCAGGGTTATTGTAATGATTTCAAAGTATAGTGTCAATTAATCAACCCCTTCCTACTGTCTTGCTTGTTACTTAAAAACGTATGTAAGCAATATTTAAAGATATGAAGACCTTTATACACACCCAATATGAGAATAGGGCACTGCTATAGACTTTGACATGTCTTGTAGGATAAGGAGCCCAAAGTAAAAACAACACCAGCAATCTGCAATCACCAATAAAGGCCTATTAGAAGCCATTTCAGATTTCAGAATACTCTTCTCCAACCTTTCCTGCCTCACCTGTGGTTACCCTGTGCTGCCTTTGCCTGCGGCAGCTGGAGAGGCCCAAGGCCCTGGCAAGGGCTGTGGAGCCGGGTGTTCCTTGTCAGCCTCTGCCTCGGGACCTCAGGGGTTACCCACAGACACGCTTCAGGGTGATCTGACCACATGAGCTCTCATTGCTTTCCCATGAATATGTAATGATGGGTTATGAAAGTGCCAGAGAGAAGTCAAAAAGACTCTCAAAAGTCCTCTAGCAAGGCGATAGTGCTGGAGTTTTCCTCATCAGTGTCAATCATTTCATATTCTTGCACAAAGACTTCATGAAAGGCCTTTGGCATCTCAGCAGGCTAGGTAGCTTTCTTGAAACATGGTATTTGCTATTGATCTCATTTTTAAAAGAATACAGAAACATTAACTTTATGGCATAAAAAGAAATTTCATAGCTCAAGGAGAGAAGAAAACTCTCTCTGGGTTTGCATATAGGTCATGACAGGAAAGACACTGTTTTTCTTTTCAAACATGCCTGGTTTCTCAGCATGTCTTAGCTAAAGCAACCTGCATTTCCTGAATAGTTTTCAGCTACATTTTACAAGTATCTTCTAGAGTCTTTTTTCTTTTTTTTTCCCCCTAAAGTAAGACCAAGCCCTAAATCCAAAAGAATATATTTGAATGTTGTATCATTTTCCTTCTGATTCAGCCTCCTTCTAACACAGCACCCTGAGTCTCCAGGCTCGTCAAGAATGGTGCTTCTCCCTCCCATTCCTCCAAGAGGTGGGAGCCATGTCGCCTCCAGTGAGGGTGCTTCACAGGCCCTGTGTGCTGATGATGCCGCTATAGTTCTTCAACAGCATCACCTAAGTTGTCCAGCGACTTGTGTTAATACCGACTTTCATTCTCCTTCTCCCTTTACCTGCTCAGCTTACCAGCAAGAAATCTGCTTCAACAACTGCACTGTTTCAGAGATGTGACAGCATTAAGCACATCTTCAAATGGCCAAGCCCCGATGTTGGCCTCAGTAACTGCACAGCATTGCTTTGTGGTACAGTACACATCTCCCTCACTCCCAGGTCCCTCGGCCATCAGTGGGAGATGCAGGCACTTCTGGAGCATGATGCACTTGCCCTGTCTCAGGTGCCCACTGCCAAGTGAGCCTGGTGGTCAGTGCCTGTGTCGCTCCATGGGCTGTATGCGGACCCAGGGCATTAACTGGGGCCTAACCTTACAAAGTGTCCCAACTTAGTTATCTGTATCTGATCAGACATTTGACAACTCTGCCTGTTGGCTTGAAAGGGCTTTGGTTTGACCTCTTTTGCAGATGCAGTAAGACAAAAAAGGAAATTACTTTTTTTTTTTTGGAACTGGCTCATTTGATTGTCATTATGCCTACAGTGCGCCCTGCTCCTAATGACCAAGCTGATAGCTCTTCATTTAAAATTATTCCTTCAACAAGGACTCCTCCTAAAAGGCTCCCAAACTGACTATTTAGATAAAGCAAGAGCAGGGCATTGTGATGCAGATATGCAGGGACATTTTTTTTCTTTAAAAAAAAGCCTAATTTCTGGGGTATCTGAAGCTCTCAAACAGAATGCTCAGTTGCTTTCCTGATGATGACAGGAGTCTCTGTGTCAATGACATCTTCAGCTTGACTGAATGAGACCCCCTTAAACTGTTTAACTTTTTTCTTTTACTGATTCTTAAAATCCAGCTGACCACTGCTAATCAATATCTCAAAACGCATTACAACCATTTCCTGCCTCAACTGCATACCATTCCTGCCTATTCAGAACCTATTCCTGCCTATAAGACCATTCCTGCCTATTCAGAAACACTGCCGCCCAGCTATTTATAGATACTTTATCCATGAACAACCAAGTGAGTCCTGAAGCGGGGGTGACTCAGTGATGGCCAGAACCCCCTCTGCACACCCTAAGCGTGCAAATAAACGGGTACTTGCTCTATGATCACTCCTCACCCCACTCGGGGACCCTCGTGTGGCTCGGGGGACACCCTGCTTTAAAAACGTGTGTTCCTACGTACGTATGCATGTATTTATTTATTTATTTTCCAGGGAAAACCCTTTTCTGGCAGGCGGCGAGGCTGCCAGCAGGGGTCAGCGTCTGCCCGCGTACCCGCAGTGCTGCCGCGGTGGCGGGGCCGTGGTTTTCCCTACTCACTTTTCAGCTACTTTTCTTAGCCAACCCAGTAGTTTTGCACTTTCTTGGGATGCAAGTAGACATTTTCGTTCAGTAGAGGAGTTGCCACCTGGGCTGCTTGGTGTTGCTCCTGTGCTGTAGTTTGCTGCCCATGGAGTTGCACTGATGCAGCTGTGTGACAGGAAAATAACACCAAGTCATTTTCTTTTGTTTGGCGGCCTGAAAGTGGTTTCTTGCCAGAGTTACTCGTCTTTTGTCTCATGGCCTGCAAATGGTGCCCCCTGTTAAGCTATTTGAATCAGGTCTATACAATAAGCTTGCCCACTGCGCAGCCCTCCCTGTCATGACCATGACCATCACCATTACGACCAGCCCCAGATCTTCCTCTCTTCCTCCACACACCCTGTCACCAGCCATGCCCGGACCCCCCACAGCTTCCCTCACTACTCCTCCTGAAGCAGACCTCCCATTTACTCACTCTGACTCTCCAGTCCACCTTGCCCCTTTCCTTCCCCAGCTGAGGATCTCCTAGCCTGGACACCACCTCTCTGCAGAGAGGGACATTTGTCCTGCCAGGCCATTGCTCCTGTATCTTCCCTGAGCTCTGTGGTCGCATATGGGATACCAGTCCAAAGGAGGCAAGGCATCAACAAGGTCATGGTCCTGTGTGTGAAAGGTCTGAGAAGCAAGGTGTCAGGGCTTTCGCTGAGCTGGGACGTCAGTAAGAGCTGTGATCCATCAAGGGCTGCCTCCCACCCGCAGGAAGCCACCAAAAGGGCAGCCACCGTCTTGCAGCAGTGAGATTTAGGGGCTTCTGCTGTATTCCATCGAGGCACTGTGGCTGGAGCCCTTCCTCACTTTCCTGGACACACGTGGGCCCATCCCTGAGTGACAACATAAAGCATGAGGCCACAGTAAATGGCTCCGTGCTGTCTCACCTCCAAAGAAAAGAAGACCCCAAAGACACTGAAGGAAAAGTAGTGACAATCTGCTGTGGCCAGCCCTGCTCTGTAGTCTTCCCACTCAGTCACACAAGGGAGGACTGCTCTGTGCAGCATTATTCCATGCAATCCCTAACTCCACCCTATGGGATAATGGCGATCCTGTAAGTAGGATAGGCACAGTTTCTGTGGAAAATGGCAGTACTGGAATATACTGTCAAATCATGTATGTCAAAATAATTTGTTATACCCTTTAAGCCCAAACCAGTCTCAACTGCTTCCTACAGTTAGAAACACTTTCTGTTTATAAGACAAAACCTACCAAATAAGAAACACTGAGAATTCTTGCTTGCACATCACAGTGTTAGACATACCAGCACCTTTTCTTCAAGCAAAGTAAATAAATATAAATAAGCATATTTTGGCAGTGCTGGTGTGGGGGCTTCTGTGTGTATGGTGTCTGTTTTTTAGGCTGCAGTTCTAGGGAAAAGTTTTTCCCCGGTCTTGGGAATGGTTCTCGCCTGTCCCTTGGGCAGCAGGGTCAGGGTTATGCATGGCAATGGTCATGCAGAAACAACCCTGCTATGGGAGGACTTACGAGCTGTAGTGCTGAAGCCATGCTCTGTTTCTCAGGGCCACAGACCAGGAGTTGTTAC
The DNA here is from genome assembly GCF_040182565.1 of Anser cygnoides. Lineage (NCBI taxonomy): Eukaryota > Metazoa > Chordata > Aves > Anseriformes > Anatidae > Anser > Anser cygnoides. The sequence goes on from NC_089873.1 coordinate 140,123,003, forward strand.
TCTCCTCCCTGCTGCTGAGAAAATTTTTAGGCATCTTTGCCACACGAGGCCAGTACAGTATTACCTGTCCGACTTGTGGGGAAGCTGTCATGAGATGCATACCCGGAGGGAGATGCATATATAGAAAGCTGCCTTGGTGGCACATCTGCCTTGGGATGCCCTGTGAGCACTTTGTGAGCTTCTTCTCAGCAGCTTGTACCTCTGGCCTCTGCTCCTGGCACAGGGGCAGGCTGAGGGAGGATTTGGTGGGAGAGAAGTTTATTTAGGCTTGGATGATGTAGAGAGCCTTCCCAGGCAGGGGAGATCTGGCTTTAATTTGCCTTGGGAGAGAGGTTCCCTGGCACATCTGAGCCCTGGGGGGGTGAACATGACTGTTGCTTAAAAAGCCATGTTCTCCTTTGCCTGAGCCAGGCAGGCATGGTGGCATTCACCACTGGGCAGCACCACACATTCCCTCTTCCAATAGATAATTTTTAGAATTTGGCTTTCTGCCTGGTAATGCAAAGGTGACTGAGTGTAGAGGTAATATTTTTTCCAGTCTTGATGGGAGAAAGGCTTTGACAGATTATGAGATGCACAAGACAGAAAACATACTGCTTATGGACGTTCTCTCAAGAAGATGTCATATTTTGTATCCTCATGGGCTCTAAGATTAAATTCTTCATTTTTGATGGCAGAGATACTATGTTGTACTTAGTGATACTCAGGAAAATAATGCTTTAAATGATATATTACCAGCTACATCATTTGCCTCCAGCATTATGTTTTGTAACTAAAATGCAGGCTACACAAACTCTCTTAAATAAAATAATTTAGATAGCCTGTTGATCTTATTAGCACCTGAAAACTTAACAGAAAAAGAAATTCTGTACTAGTACTTTAAAAACAGATGTTCAACTGCTTGGGCTGGGATGGAAAGGATGAAAAAGGATAACAAATATTGCTTAAATAATGTATTAGCCCTTTCATAGTCAAAATCCAGATGAGTGGTTGCTGGATCAATTTCTAGCTGTGGCTAAAAAACCCTTGCTGGTGCGTGGTTCCAGATGAATCCCAAATGAACTTTCCTTGGCTAAAATCTCTCCTCACCTTCACATGGTAACATCTCACCTATGTCTCATTGTTGATGGAGGCATTGTAAGATAAGAAAAAGGAAGAAGAAATAAAAGTGAAGAAAAGTTCTGTAACTACAGAGAAATGCAGTCATTTGAGATTTTCTTGAATGGTAAATGCACCGATGTCTTAGAAGCTTAGATACCATGGTGATAGTTGCCTTAGCAATGTTTTAGCTACGTGGGTAATCACAATCAAACCTGTCTCTTGTGGCAAAATGATGCTGTATTATTTTATTTTTTTGCAAAGCTTTTGTGAATGTGCAATAATGTGGTTTATGATTTGGTATCCAGGCATCAGGTTTTCTCTCAAGCTTCTTGTCCTTGGCATTCTTTTATTTTTCATTGATGTTAGTTCTTAAAATAAATGTCTTTCAGGCTAAGGCTCTGTACTTATAAGAGCCTAACTAATTTAGTCTTTACTCACCTCAAGATAAAACTCCCACTTTTTGGGGTGACACAGGATCAATTTTAGAGGTTGTGTTCAGGTTCTCATCTTTAAAAAAACTAGTACAGATGGAGCTCATGTTTCCACAGCCTGACATCACTTGAAAGTCTGTATACTTTCACAGCAGGTGCTCAGACAAACCAAATGTTATGAAAAATCTAACAAGTGGGAAGATATCTCAATTATAATTTACAGTCTTAATAAAACCAGTAAGTAAATATATGTACTGAGATTGAAGACAAGAACAATTATATTTTCCATGTGCAGTTGGAAATATTTGCATTCTGAAGTTATCTGTTAGGGTGGAAGGCAGGTTGTGATTTTAGCACAGGCAGCAAGTGGCTGCCTAGTAGGGCAGCAGCCTACCAGAGGTGGCATAAGGGTATTGATGGGGTGGTGTTGGCCTCTGTGTGCTGTGACTTGGCCCACCCCAACCCACCAGCCTTTGATCTCAAGGTGCAATGCAACAAGCCCAGCTTTCCTGGACTTTCACTCAGGATTTTGTCTTATCACCAATATTCAGTGCTTTCCAGATAATGGAAAAGGCCTGGACCAGCTCAGCGATGGTGTAGTTGGTACTACATCAGCCATGTTTCTGCTCCTTATACTGGGTGACAAAGGGACTTGTCTCTTCAAGGAAATATCTGGGGGAAAGTATCATCTATCAAAAATTGAAGTGTCATTGGTGTTTTGTGATGTGTGCCAGCCATGCCCCAAAATGGGACCCCTCTGAAGGGAGTAACTTTGCTAACTTCTTTCAGTAATTCAGCACACTCTCCCTACTGCCTTCCCTTTCTTTCTCCTCTCTTTCAAGAAAACCAAGAAAGGACAAGTAAGCAAAGGCTTATTTGTGCTGATGTTTTACAGGCTGCTAATGATGGGAAGAGTCAAATTAGTCAATCTAAGTGTGGGTCCTTATAAAGTCAGGTGAAGAACATTAGGATATGACAACTAAGGATACTGGGAATAGAAAGGACTAGAGAAGGATATGCCACCTGGGGAAATTCTGATTTAGATTTGTCTTGCAAGCCCTTCTTGCTTGGAGCCAAGATCTGTGTTTCTATTACTGTGTATTTCAGTCATTCCTTTCAGGGTCCTCTATCCTTTTTGAGCTGTAAGGCTGGGAGAGCTCAAAGCTGCACAAAGCCACAATTGTCTTTCCGTTATTTCCATTTCCAGTGATTTCTCCTGCTGGGTCTGTTTCCTATTACTGTGCTATTTCTGCCCCATGGCCCTGCAGGTCTACCTGCCTGTCCTTTGCTGAGGTCCCTGGAGGGGGGAGTGGGGACATGCCCCAAAATGGCTGCTGTCCCTGGTGTGGGGACACACAGGCTGACAGGCCTGTGTCCCGGGCTCTTGCTGTCTTCTGTGGTGGCTTTGCCACTTTGCACTTAAATAGACCCATAATTAGGCTCCTCAGCATGTGTTCTAGAAGGGCTGCTCTCTAACTCGGTCTCCGTGTCTGATTTGGGCACTTTGTGGTATTCTGAAGTGCTTTTTTTTTGTAACTTTTCATACTGAATTTTAATGATCAAAGTATAAAAGCTTTTTGACTGTTACGCACTAAGTTTTATTATAATCACTGTTAATAATCATATAATAGGACCTAATTTTCATCAAGGTTGGATTCACATTTCATAAGCGCCGCTGGCAGCTGGTGAAATGGCATTTTGTCTCCAGAAACCTTGAATATCTGATCTCATAATGAGGGGCTGCTGCCTGTGGCAGCACTTCAGCATGACAGCGGCTTTCTGAGGGAGCCTGTCGGCCGGGAAGGGAGCAGTGGTTTCAGTACGGCCATGGCACTGCTGTGGTCAAGGTAAAAGTTGTACGATGTGGTGAAATGGCATTAGCACAACCCCAGGTGTTCTGCAGGGGGAGCCTTTCTGAGCCCGTGGCCTCTGTGACAGCCCCTGCTGGACCCAGGCCTGTGCCCAGGTGCTGGGTGGCACAAGAGCTGGCATATGCAGTTGCTGCATCCAACAGGAGCTTGGGTCTCACTGCTTTCACATCTGATGTTCTCAGCACATAAATCTCCACTTCAAATTTGGCCAGAAATTTGGTCCCAGTTCCACTTTCCCAATGTTAAGAGGTCTGTAAATCTGAGTTAATTCTTCCTGGCATAAGCTGGATTTCCACGCACGCAGATCTTGAAGAACTGGTATTTATGTGCGTCTGAAGTAAAACCCAAAGCTCGCTGATAGCTCTGTGACTGCATTTGTTTCTCATTAACCAGCCACAATGCCAGCCCTCGCTGATCCGTAAGTGATTATGGCTTGTTGTGTGGAACAGGTCAATGCAAGTTCCTGGAAAATTTGTGGGAGAAAATCATGGCAGACATGGAAAAGGTCTCTTTATATATTTATGTGCTTTTTATAATGACTAATTTTGAAGTTGCAAAGAGGTTTAAAACTTTGGATTTATTCCTGGTGGAAATAGACCAACAAGAGAAATATCCAAAGGTGCACAAAAAAATCTACTGCTTGGCATTTTTAACACACTTGTACTGAAGCAAACATTGAGTCAATTCAATTTAGTCCTAATATATTTGTTTTCGCTTTCTTTAGGAGAACACCCCCCAGGGACAGATGTACTTGGATAACAAAGATGACAGTACAATTTCTAGACAACAAGAGATGGAGCTGAATCAGACCCCTTCACATGAAACCGGTTTATCTGCAACAGTGGCATCCAAACCGGGGACGAGAAGTTGCAATGAGCTGCGGCTATTAAAAGAATATCATGGCATGGTAGCTAGTCTCGGAGAGCCACAGACACTTTGTGAAAATAGAGCAATAGGGGAGGATGACTGTGTTGCTTTGGGGAAGGATTTCACTCAAGTTCCCGTACAGGGAAGGTAAGAATTAGGACAAACAGAATACTTTTATTCTAATTCAAATTCATTGTTACTTCATTGCAGAGAAGATATGTATTGTCAATAAAAAATGTTTTTTTTTCTCCCACAAAGAGAATGGAAAGCTTAATGGGACATCAGAGCAGTCTTAATTGCCTTAGGAGGGTGGTGGATCACTGTATTTCTGAACTAATCTCAGCTTTAATAGTAGCTATGGGCCCATTTTGCTCTTTTCAAGATTAGACATGTGGCTTTTCTTCCCTACTTGGTGTCACGAGGTGTCACAAAACATACAGGGATAAAGCAGTCTTCAGGCCTCAGCCCCCATCTTTTTCAGAAAGCTGCACCCACCTTCCTGCAAGGGCAGGCAGTAGCTCCAGGCCTTCTGATAACATTTTTCCTGTTGAGTAAAATATAGTCACCGTGAGAGATTCAGGAATAGGCGTAAAATTAAAGAAATATCCCTATGCCGTCTTGCAGACAAATATATATCTGATGTTTTATAGAAATATATTTGGGTTTGGGAAAGGATCTCCTGAAGTTTCTCCTTGTTTGATTTTTACCTCTCTTACTCCTGTGAGATATAAATATCTCACATATATATATATTATTATTATTATTTTTTTTTTTTTTTTTTTTGTGGAGATGAATCTTATCTGGCTTGTAGTGTATATTTTAGCCAATGTATGTTAGTTGCAATTAAAATACTATTGCGATCTATGTGACCTCTCTATTATGAGTAATTACCCTTTAATCAATGTGACTACTCAACAGAATGCAGATAAAACCATGGATAAACCTTTGCAGGTTCACAAGATTTTTGATGAGTTTCAGTGGAGTAAGTACTAACTTTTAATGTCAATTGTTCTTTTGCTTGCAATGAAACCTACTAACCATTAAAAAAGGAGGAGAGTAAATCCCCCCCCACTTATTTTTTTCCCATAAAAAGGTTCACTAAACTGGCATGTCTGTATGGTTTGTTTTAATGCATCTACTTAACTTAAATTGCTGAATTATCTTTCAGGGATAAGATTCCTAAGCTTTCTGAATTGTTCAAATGTGATCTGAGACAAGACTTTATAAAAAAAAAACAAAAAAACTATTTAACAGAACAGAGGATTTATCTCAGTTGCAAAAATTACCTTTAAGAAGGTGTTCTTGAGTTAACTGAGGTCCTTTTTTTCAGGGAGGTAGATATTCACCCTATTCTGGACTGAACATTTTCATTTGACTGCAGCATAATCCTGTAGGTATATTATGGTTAGTGTGTGTATTGTCTTGAGCTGCCTACCTGTCAAAATGCTTTCTCATTTCCATCACATATTGAAGAACAATACCCTCCAGCTTTTGCTACATTGCATTAGTCTCCCTGGGCTCTGTATGAAGACTGGACCACCCACAGTGGTCCTGGACCATGCACAGAACATCCTGCACACTGAAATAAGAGTCAGCCTTCTTGTTAGGAACAGACTTCCTCCAGTACTGCTCACTATAGGAAACACAGGCATGTTCCTCTGAACTGCACAGCAAATGAGGTCTAGTGGTGTTCAGTGGGACTGCATCTGTCTGAGGTGTTTATTTACACTGAACTGCACTGTGTGGTATATAGTGGTCTACTAAGAAATCCAGGTTTTAACATAGTGCAAAACACCATTGAAGTTTGGATTTTAATTTTGAACTTCATTCATTCTCCTCAGCCTTTGCATAATGGGTCAATCAGGCTCTTTTTTCATTAGTATCTCAGTATCATCTTGGTACATGAAAGTGCCTTTCAGCCTATAGACATCGTGCCATGACACTTTCCCGAGTCCCTTACCTTGCAGGAAGGTTTGACACTGCTCTCTGGCCATGCTATTTAGGTTAGCCCTGACATTTCCAAAAGCACAGGCTATTTTCTTCCATCTTGTCTCTGCATGTACAAGCTGTGTCCACAGAGAAAGGCTCTTCAGTCTTGTTGGTCTCATCAGCAGCAGTGCTGCTTCCACAGGAGAAGCCAAACGTATCTTTGTGTCAACCAAATCTGAAATCCTCCTTTTTGATCCACTGGAAGGGGGTGATGTCAGCTGCTTTCAGCCTAGGAGTTAGCGAGCTTCAAAGGGCATCATAGAAATAATTTTTTCTATAGAAATAAGATGAATAGTAATCCCTGGTAACCAATTACTTTCTGATGCCATTTAAAACTATGTTACTGAAAAAAGGAAGTCCTTCTTTGGAATATAAAAGCAGTGGAAGAGTGGGTAATAAAGTAACCAGGCCCTGTGGCATTCATTTCATGTTGTCCTTTTGGTCCCTCTCTTTTTTTGATGTAATTTCTGGCTGTACCTCTTTTAGGTGGTCAGATAATAATGGTGTCTTCTTAAAAGAAAATAAAAAAATGATGGCAGTTGTGCATTGAGTATATTGTGAACTTTTCATGAGAAATTAGACAATGAAAAGAAGGTGATGAAACCAAGCCCTAGAATAACTCCACTGAAGTTATATTTAGATGAATTTGTCCCTGGAATTTGTTGGTTATTTAATGAGATAGTCCTTGGAAATATTTTCTTTAACTTAATGCCTCATTAAGAAGATAAATCCCCGGGATAAAAAACAATACATTTTTTTTTTTGAATATGCTTGAATTTGTGTTTCATCAGGCAAAACTATTTCTCTCAGTATTTTTCCTGTATTTCAGTTTCGCTTACGTAATGCTCACTTCTGTAAGGAAAAGTAAAAACAATCAAGCAAATCCATCTCTTCCTTTACCCTGAATCTGTGTTCCCAGGATCAGTAGGGAAATGATTGGTTTGCAATGAGAAGTTCAGTGAATTAAAAATCTCTATTGAATTCTTGGTTTGCACCAATACAACAGAAAGATTGCAATTGCATTTCCTGTAGTTGGAGAAGCTGGGAGAGGATAAGCTATTGCACTCTATTGTAAGAAAGTGAAATTATGCCTTTAGGAGTAAGGGATTATAAATCTTAGTTTTGATTTATAATTATGATGACATATTGCTAATTTAAAGGACATTTATGCAACTTAAAATTCGATGTCAAAAGAAGACATGGTTACTGTCTAAATAAGTAAAATTTATGTGACAATTTAAAAGCTCCTTCAGACAGGGGAAAAAGACTGAGGAAAAAATAGCTCAAAAACATTCAAAACATTCTTTATGTGTCCTAAGACTAATTTTGATCTTTGGCTATTAGAATAAAGAGGGATTTTCTTCTATTCAACAGCCACACAGGGAAAGCAGTTGTCTTCACATTATAATTGCATGTTTATGTAGGAACCATTCTGATTTTTCATGTCAATCATGCAAACATTAGAGAAGAGTCCAGGACAGATAAGTGACTTCACAGCAAACTGACACATACATCTTTGTCGTGTAGCTTCTAGTGATATTGCTCACTGCTTGACTGGTGACACTTTTGTCTTTCTTTTCATTTCTTATCAGTAGTGAATGTTTCTGAGTTTTGAATTTCCTGTGAGGATCCTGAAATGATGTGACACTGCAGTGAACAAGTAATATCGAAGAAGTCACGTCTTTGCTAATTGAGCTAATGTGGTTCATTTGATTTCGAATATGCTCTCAAGTGTTTGTTGCTAATATGGAGGCATGTGGCCACAACACAGCTTGCTGTGAGCACACTGTGTGGGTGCATAGGACTGCAGAGACTCTGTCAGTTCAGATTACAGTTCTCTGCATTTGCCCCTACTGCATCACAAAATCCCCCTCAAAAACTGAAGCTGTACCTTGAAAGAAGCAATCAGCAGTTCTAGCAAACTTTTAGCTTGAACGGTAGGAAGTATAAAAGAAAGACAATGTTATGCAAAATAGGCAAATAGATTATTGGAAAGTTCTGCTGCCATTTTCTAACTAGCTGTTCCCCAGTTCCTGGAAAAGAGCTTCTGAGAGTGGTAGCAGAAGGACGGCAGAAACGTGGTTGTATGACATAACTTAAGGGCAATGTTGGGCTTCACTTGAGCAAAAGATGCACGTCCCGCACAAGACTGATTTTAATGTTTTTTTTTCTGTTAAAAAAATACACAGACAGAAACCTCACTCATGATGAATTTTCCTGTGTTCAAAGTTCTTTAGTTCTTCTGTTTCTGTGTACTATTTGTCATTTCAGTGCTTGTTTGTTATAATTATTTACAATGTTTCAAATTAGTCATGTATTACCATTTCTGTTCTATCATCAGCAGACTAAAACCCTAGCAGTCCCCTGTAGCCACTCAACTGCTTTTTGATTCTGACAGGACATTTTTGTAAGCAAAAATCCACCAATATTAATTTTTGTATCTCAGTGCTTTGTTGAAGGAATTAGGAGGCACTAATTAACTGCTTCACACTTTTTCCACTGTCAAGCTAAAAACTGAACTCAACACTAAGTGAAAAATTTACAGTGTACCAACCTACAGAGATCAAATATTACAACTGAGTTCCTGTGACATTGCAGAAAAACTCAATTTTTGCAAGCAGCTGTTCTCTTTCTAATGGTTAATAACATGGTTATGTTGGGTGTTGGGTTCTTCTTAGTTAGACCTCTTAGGTCAGTTGTGGAAAGATGCCAGTAGCCTACAAGCTTCAATCCTCTTTGGGGTCTGACAGCTGTTTCCACATGTAAACCTCTTTTTAAACAGGAGGAAAGGCTTTTAATGTCAGCTATTTTTTTTTCTATTTTTTTTTTCTTTTTAACATTATAAGGTTGAAGGGTTAAACCCACAAGACAGCCAGACTTTGAGAAGAAATGTAATAGAGGCAATCACAGATGAGCAGGAGGGCATGCATGGGGCTTAAATAGCTGATGTGAGGAGCTATCAGTGCAAGATGAAGCAAATAACTCAGTCACTCAGTATACCTCAGTGAAGCCTTTTCTTTGAAAAACTGTTCTGTATGCCTTGTTCTGTATGCTTTTATCTCTCTAAGTCATGAAACGTCCATTGAAAGAGGAACTGTGAGCTAGGCATTCTAGTTTCTAAGTAAATCTCCTGATAATCAGCATTGTTTTCTCTCTTTCTCTTGTTCCTTCTTCCAGTGATTATTTTGTTGAAGACAAAAGGGTCTCAAGGGAGAGATGAAGGGTTTGCAGGATACTGCTGCTCCCAGTAGTTAGGGTAGCTAGGTGAGAGCTGGGGTATCTTAGTTCATACTGAGTGTTTGCCAAAAAATATTGCCACAGCCTCTGCCCGGGACTGGCTCCTGGAGAATTGCTGCTGAGCGCAGAGGGGGCTCTGGGACACAGGTGGATGGAGAAGTATCTGGCAGGAGAGATATCATGAAAATGCAGACAGTAGCAATACTGAGAAGGATGAATGCAAGCCCTTGTATGTGGCTACAGAGAGACTCTGGGCAAAGCCGAAATGGTGTGAAATAGAGTGAGACCAGGGTGTGGTGAACTGTGGAATGAGATAGATAAAAGCAAGTTAATGCCATGGTTGTAAGCCAGGCTTTAATGCGACCAGTCCCCAGTTATGATAAAACATCCTAACGTACCCAAAGCTGCAGTTAACAAACTGTCAGTCCCAAACCTTGAAACAAGCCAGCAGACTTAATGGCACTCCTTATTTCCTCTGAATACCTTGTACTAGTGAGTATTTACAACTGCATCTTCCAACAAAAATTAGAAATGTTAGCAAGATAAAAACATGGAAGTCCACGATCCTTCAAAAACAAACAAACAACCCCGCCCACACTAAACTATCCTACCCTTGGGTACAAAAAGAAACCTTTTGTTACTTTCTTTCTTTTTTCTTTTTTCTTTTGTCTTTTCTTTCTTTTTTCTTTTTTTCTTTTTCTTTTCTTTTTTTTTTTTTTCTTTCCTTTTTCTTCTCATAGTTTACTGTTTTAGGGCACAGTTCTGCTTGGTGATAGAGATGTGTTTCAGTCTGACCAACACTTTAAATGCCTTTCCATTAGAATTAATTAGCATCAGATTGGTTTGTCCTCTTGCATTAGAAGCACTGGAAATCATTCTTCAGCTACTGCAGAAGTTTCCAGGATGGTGGCAGTCATACATTTAAGAGCTGAAGTTCATGTTAAATTGAATGTACTTGATGGAAAAATAGATAAGTGGAGATGGAAAGAATTAGACAGTGAATTAAAAAAAAAAAAAAAGGATCAGAGTCTGTGGTCTGGCAAATCTTTTTTTTTTCTTTTTTTTTTTTTCCCAAAAACTGCTATTCATAAGGAGCTCAAGTGATTTACTCTGAAATACAGCAAAAGCTGATAAATGAGTCACCAAAATGCTTACAGTGACCAAGCAAGCAATTCTCTGCTTGATAGGTACTAATGGGACTTCATCAGCAACCTGGAATAATTGTGCTAATGGACCAGCAGAAGTCAGAGACCACACAGAGCTCTGTCCACAGCAGGTCAGAGCTAAGTCAAGGACAGAATAGTGAGCTGGAGCCAGGTCCTGTCAAAAGTGGGTAGGTTCAGAATTAATGTACTTGATTTTTTTCCCTTTGCACATTTTATATTTCTTTCAGGCAGGGTGAAATAGAAAATAGATAGATTGGCACTTACAGAAACTCACAGTTTTCAGAAATGCAGCAGAAGATACTGACTCAGTACTGCCTGTGAATTAGCATCATTCAGAAGCAGCTGTGAAGGGCTGAGGGTTTTGCTCACACTTTCTGAGCTATTCCCTTTTTCTCTGCCAGTTAGTAGGGACAGTAAACACAGTCCATCTGCCAGTCACTTCCTGGTGTCATCCAGGAGAGTTTTTGTAAGGGCTCCCTTGCCTGAAGTGAAGCTCTGGCAATGATGTAGTATGAAAGCATTTGTCTCAGACAGCCATGCTGGCAGTTATATTGAACTGCTATGTGTGGCAGAGCATTTGCTGCATTTGCTGTTTGAGAAGGAAGCGCTATGTTAAATATGAATTTATTGTAAGAAGTCTAATCCTTACCTCATACGGTGCTTCCTTTAATGAGGTAGGTGAATATTTCTCGGTGACTTTTCTACCCACTCTTCTGGTCTTATGCAATTGATTTTCTCTTCTTCTAATAAAATAAAACGAAAAAGCAGCTTGAAATATTCTTTTGTCTCCAATCTTTCTAGTAGTGATAGGAGCAACTCTACCTCCTCAGCCATGTCAATGACATGTGAGCTGCAATCCTCTTTAGGAGTGTATTGACAGCTGGTATATCATGTAAACCTCTTAGAGAGAAAAGCATGAACCTGAATTTAGTCTGATAAAAGGAACTGTAAACCCAGAAAGGAGGGTAACAGAGAACACTCTTCTGTTTTGTCTGATGCATCTTTAATTGTGTAACCTAAACAGCAGGGATATGTCATAATATTACATAAATACACAGTTTTGTAACATCTATTGGTAGCACATGGCTTCTTTGCTGAGCTGTACAGAGTGGCTGCACAGTACACTTCTTTGTGTACTGTACAGAGTAGCTCCCACTGCTTGTTAGTGCAGGTCAATAAGACCAAACTCTCAATGCGGAGTGGCACAATGGACTGTCCCCAGATACGAGCTAAGCCAGAACTGTAAGTAATAGGGATGTTTCAGAGTAAAAAATTTAAACATCAGCTAGTTGAAAGCTATTGTTTTTGACCACAAAATAAATAACAACATACACCCATTGCAAATCTGTTCATAGTTGTATAACAGTATTGAAGAGGATTATAGGGCCAGAAATATTTCAACTAGCCTATTTTTTGAGAAGACAGACTATCTTTGGCAGAAAAGAAAGATTGTCATAAGCATTTGTGTGTTTGGGTATGGTACTAGTCACAGCTTCGAACCTGTAGGTCTGTCAACAACAGTTGAAAGAGCTCCATTAATGTCACTGGACCTGTCATGCTTTCCTTCAGTTGGAAATATGATATTTGTGAGGCAGAACACGAGTTCCACATCAAAAGCAGTTAACAAATGTACCACTTTATATACAATTTAGAGTGGGAGTGAATTTTCTTGTTGTGTCAATCCAACAAATGTTTTAGAGGCTCAAACAGGCAGGACAGAGAAAAGAGAATTCTGGGTCTTCATACTTGTCAAGCACTGTATGAATCTAGGGAGATTTAGGTCATACAAGTAATGCCTTGGGGTCATCAAAATAAACTACTGACACCAGCTTCCTTATATGTAAAGGCATTTACTTGTATGCAGAATTAGTCATCAGGTTCCTGCCTCTGCTATCTATGCATTTCTTCAGGGACAAGATCTTCAAAGTATCACGGTCTACACCACATTTGGTCTTTGTTATCAAGAAGGATGATCTTAGTGACATCATAGCCTGTCCTATTGAGGTTTCAGTGTTTGGTTCACCAAAGTGAAGTTAATATATAAACTGCAGTAACACCACAGGGTTGAGACTTAAACCATACCTATAGCAATGAAGAAGAAATGTTGATGGAGTCTATCCTTCCTTTCTAAATTTATAGCCTTTTTCAAAATTTAATGTCTATATATTTTTGGCTTAAGTTAAAATTTGCTCTTTTATCTCCACTATGTGTAATGATATTTTTCCTATCCAGCCAACAATTTTACCTAATGCTTCCAGAGGAGGTAATTCCTGTAGCTTTAGTTCTTTCACTATTCTGATTAATTTTCAGATTGCATAACCTTAAAATAGTACAAGACATACTTCTGCTTCTCATACACCTTATTTTTGGTTTGTTTTTTTAAAACATTTCTTTGCAATTAGTGGATGAAAAGCTCAACATGAGCCAGCAGTGCACACTTGCAGCCCAGAAGGCCATCTGCATCCTGGGCTGCATCAACAGGGGAGTGGCAGGCAGGGTGACGGAGGTGATTGTGCCCCTCTGCTCTGCCCACGTGAGGCCCCACTTGGAGCGCTATGTCCAGGTCTGGGGCCCCCAGCACAAAAAGGACGTTGATCTGTTAGAGCAGGTCCAGGGGAGGGCAACAAAGATGATCAGAGGGCTGGAGCACCTCTCCTATGAAGAAAGGCTGAGACAGCTGGGGCTGTTCAGCCTGGAGAAGAGAAGGCTCCTGGGAGACCTCGTTGCAGCTTTTCAGTATTTAAAGGGATCTTACAAAAAAGTTGCAGGGTGACTTTTCACTTGGGAAGATAATGATAGGACCAGGAATAGTGGTTTTAAACTAAAAGAGGGGAGATTTAGATGAGAGATTAAGAGGAAATTCTTCATTCATAGGGTGGTGAGTCACTGAAACAGGGTGCCCAGAGAAGCTGTGGATGCCCCATCCCAGGAAGTGTTCAAGGCCAGGCTGGGTGGGCTTTGAGCAACCTGGTCTAGTGGGAGGTGTCCCTGCCCAAGGCAGGGGGTTGGAACTGGGCGATCTTTAAGGTCCCTTCAACCCAAGTCATTCTATAATTCTATAAATTGTAATCTACTTTTAAGTGCCATGAGTCAAGTGCAATGCCATTATCTGAGCTTTAATGTTGTTCTGTTTGTGTAGAGGAACGACTGTTGTTCCATACTGATTATGGAGGTGTAGAAGAGCTACCTATACGCTACAACTTTTAAGAGCGATGACTGGTGCCGGTCATTTTATCATCTCTCTCTTGTCTTGTTCTCTCTCTCTTTTTCCTCCCACTTCATTGCTCCTCTGCTTAGTGTATCTGCTTACCTTTCTTTTTCCTTTGTGTTTTCATATTGTCAGAGTGCCCTTCAGATTTCCTGCTATACCATGCCCTATTGATAATTTCTTTCTGCAAACTGCTTGTGCAGACTATATTGAAAAGACATTTGTTAGTGCAGTGGCTGTTTATCTTTGCAACAGTTTCTTCAGTTGTTTTATTCAAAAGATATATGTGAGAAACTGTGTTTTGTTGGCATTACACTTTATCCAGCTTTCAGGCATCTGATGTGCCTTTCAGACTTCTCTTATTTGGAGATGCTGTTAATTTAAGAGCGCTAAACCTTTTTGATATGTTTGATTTTATAATCAAACAGCTGTGTAACTGGTCCAGTGCAAAGCAAAAGACAGACTTTGCTTTTTTTTTTTTTTTTTTCTGATGAAAAGCCTGTTATTTCATGCTTTTCAAAATGCTAACGTGTGCTTTTGATTGAAAATTAATAGATTATTCAAGGAGTAATCTTCAAGAAATAAAACACTTATAAACTTTCTTCTGTCTTTAACTGTCTGAATTAGCTGTGCTCCATGGCACCTCTGCCAGGATAGGACCAATAACAGACATTCTTTGTCTTGATTCTTCTGCTTTTGGAGACAGTCCTATTTGTCTTGCTTCTTTAGTGGTATTCATTTGTAAGGACCTGCTGGTTTTTGATCTCTCTTTATGTAGCAACTTGGAGCCTTCTGCCTTAATGAGAGGAAGAAGACAGAAAGAAGCTGAGGGCAATGGGCCGCTATGTCAGCATGGGGTTTCCCCTTTTCTGCAGATACTGTCTTGCTGGAGAATTATCTTTTTGTAGCCAGAAGCATTGACTCTCTCCCTTTTCTCTTTTCTTTTTGTTTGGGAGCACAGAATAAGGTTTTATTTATGTAACCTCATGTCTGGATAGTCAGAAATTTTTATGTGGATGCAAAGACTTATTATCCATGTGCCTACTGAGCAGAATCCTATCTTTTTATGGTGATCAGTGTCCAGGTCTTGTTTAGCTTTGGGAGGCTGCTGGTTTTTAGAACGTGCATAGCAAATGTTATGGCATTTCTCATCAAGAATATGTTAGGTCAGGAGCAAGATGGAAAGAAATCACCTCTGTGAGATTATGGAGTAATCAAAGTGTCACTCTGTATAGGTCCAGAACGAATGCAGTGTCTGAGAGGAGAGAATCTGGCATCTGTGTGATGGGGAGGGAAGTACTGCATCGTTGCTATCAAGAAATATGATGTACAGTTAAACCGTGTTGCTGGAACAAAGCCACCTGCCAAGTAGGAAAAGGAATTTCTTTCTGAACCCTGAAAGACCTGTTTTTGTTTTGTTGACTTTTTCAGTGCACAGGAGTATGTTGTTAGCTGGAGAATGATTACAGCTTAAATCAGGAGAAAGGAAACTGAAATGGCATCATTATTCTTTACTTTTTCTGATAAGTTTCCCCCTTTGGGCGAGACTTGCAGATATAATTATCATGCTAGTCAGAATGAGACAAGGAAATTCTCAGAATTTCTTGGATTGCATAATTTATAATAGTTTATTATTGTTATTTTTATTTGGGAAAACCTATGTTTACTGTATTTGCAGACTCAGATCTTATGTTTCAAATTCGTATTCCATTCAACTGAATCAAAAACCTATGTTTTAAAGCTTCTCGTTAACATAAATTAGATAGCTCCTTTCTGACATTGTAGCCTTGAGGTCCCTAGAGATATCAGTCTCTAAAGGCAGAAGAAAGGTATCTGGTAGCAAAACAGAACCCAATACTGTGGAACAAGCTTCCTGAGGCTTGGAAACTGTATGTGTTTACATGTTACAATGTTCTAAGTGAAGGGCTGCTACAGGGAAAAAACATAATTTTTGTGAGAAAAAAATGCATTTATTCTTGTATCGTTTCATTCAATATTCTGCAAATGTTGACAGTAAATAGTGTATTATTATCAGCTACCTTTATATTCTGCCTTGTGTCTTTAATTTGTTCCTCTGGGATTTTCAGCGCTTTAAAAAAATCTCTCTGATATTACTCTTAGATGAATACAGTGACTAGTGATATGGATTTAGTCTGTACTGGAAGTTACCTGTTAGGAAGGAGAAAATCATGTTTGGAAGGACTTGTTCATAGCTCTTTATATTCCTAATAAATACTGAATAACTTTTCTGGTGAAAAATCTTTTGTACCAAAAAGAGATTTAATCTGAGAGCAAATAAAAAGTACACACAAAAGAAGTATGAAAATCAGGATGCTAATATAGACATTGTTTGTGTGAGGCTTATATATTTTTTAATGAGTAAACTCACTCAAAGTTCATAGAATCATAGAATCATTCAGGTTGGAAAAGACCTCTAAGATCACCTATTCCAGCCTTTAACCTAATACTGTCAAGTCTACCACTAAACCATGCTACTAAGCTCTATATCTACATATTTCTTGAAGACCTCCAGGAATCAACCACTTCCCCAGGCAGCCTATTCCAATGTTGCACAACCCTTTCAGTGAAGAAATTTTCCCTAATATCCTACCTAAACCTCCCCTGAAGCAACTTGAGGCCATTTCCCCTCATCACTTGGTGCTTGGGAGAAGAGTCTGATCCACACCTCGCTACAACCTCCTTTAAGGTAACTGTAAAGTACAATAAGGTATCTCCTGAGCCTTCTTTTCTCCAAGCTAAGCAACCCCAGCTCCCTCAGCTGCTCCTCATAAGACTTCACCAGCCCTTTGTTGCCCTTCTCTGGACTCGTTCAAGCACCTCAATGTCCTTCTTGTAGTGAGGGGCCCAAAACTGAACACAGTACTCGAGGTGTGGCCTCACCAGAGACGAGTACAGGAGTGAAGTCACTTCCCTAGTCCTGCTGGCCATGCTATTTCTAATCTAAGCTAGGATTGATGTTGGCCTTCTTGGCCACCTGAGCACATTACTGGCTCACATTCTACCACCTCATCAACCAATACCCCAAGGTCCCTTTCCACCAGGCAGCTTTCCAGCCACTCTTCCCCCAGCCTGTAGCGCTGCATGGGGTTGTCGTGCCCCAAGTACAGGACCTGGCACTTAGCCTTGTGGAACCTCATATGCAGTTGGCCTCAGCCCATCAGTCCAGCCTATCCAGAGCCCTCTGCAGAGCACTTCTACACTCGGGCAGTGAGTGTAGACAACACTTGTGCCTAACCTGTTGTCGTCTACAGACTTACTGAGGGAAGTAAATTCTTCAGGTTCCTTGTAGAGCCAATATGAGAGATGGGGTGGAGGAAAATGATTTGAGGAGCTCTGTCCCTTGCTAGTGACTGTAACTACCCTAGACCAGACCTTTAGATGGCAAAAGTTATATGAATAACTTCAGTGTCTTATGCTCAGCCAGAAGCTGAAAAGGAAATTTTAATACCTCCATTGTAACCAAAATAATGAAAAGATTAAATATAATGGAAGAACTCCATTCTAGTGAGAAAAATACCCATTATTTTATCAACTTAATCGTGCTATTTCAATATATAATAGCTATATCGCTCCTACAAATGATTTTTTAATCTTAAAAATTTCCTGATTCTGCCTACTCTGAGTATTGTGTCTCGTGTCCTAGCTTTGGAGAGAATTTTAACATTTTTTGCTGGGTCCAATCCACTGACATCAGGGTTTATATAGGCCAAATGAGTTACAGCGTAATATCTTATGAGAACCTGATCATTTACCAGATATGTGTCTGAGCTCTTGAACTTGCCTTGTTTTGTTATATAGTGGCCAAAGGACAAAAGAAAAGTCCCAGCAAGGTAACGATAGTTGGGATCCAGCATGTGTTTTCTAAAACAAAGCTTAATTTGATGAAAGCTTGAATTTTATAAACTATGGGGTGGCCTGCTGCTTGCCTTTGCCTGCCCTCTCCAACACCTCTCCAGGCACAGAAACCAATCACACTTTTTTTTGTGTTGTTAATGAGCTTTTTTCATACATCTGTCATCTGCCAGGCCTTTTTTTTTTTTTTTTTTTTTTTTAACTCTAAGCAATGAAAATACATTGTTTTTCATGACAAAGTTAATATATTTTTTTTTCTTTAAATGTTGCAGGTATGAATAGTGTTATCTCCAAATTCCTGAAACAAAACAACAGAGCAACAATTTAAAAAAGAAGAAAAATGGCTTCTTTATGATTTCATCTCTAAGTATAGCTTACTAATTACTCTTTTCAATCTCCAAAGCTGGGGTGAATAGCATACAAAACCAAATTTTGAGTATGCAAGGCCAAAAGCACAATTACATGTGACAGTTTGTCAGTACATCACTTGGATTAATGAAAATTGTATCAAAAAAATCCTTTCTCATCATTCTGTATGAAAGTGTTCCCTCATCTTGGAAATGGTCAATGGTCATCTTCTAACAGTACTTCATTTTCTTTTATTGTCCTTAAATTGATCCAGTCTGATAGTGAATCTTCATTCTTCAACATACATGCCCCAAACCTTTGGGAGTACAACATTATATTAATACAGTGCTTGGAGAATAACTTTCTCCATAGGTAGTCACATTATGGAATCATAGAATGGCTTGGTTTGGAAGCAACCTTAAGGATTGCCCAGTTCCAACCCCCCTGCCATGGGCAGGGATGCCACCCACTAGATCAGGTTGGCCAAGGCCACATCCAACCTGGCATTGAACACCTCCAGGGGTGGCGCATCCACAGCTTCTCCAGGCATCCACAACTTCTCTGGGAACATCATTCAGTTGCTTCTCAGACCTGTCTTTCTGTTCAAGTTTTTGTCATCCCAGGGCCCCTAATTGCATCTTTAAGAGACCCTGGTTAGATAGAAAGTTAAAACATAAAGTTGTGACCACTTCCTTAACTTTTGAGATTCTTGGAATTGTCTCACAAACTGTAAAAAATTATGCCCCTCCACTCCACCTGTTTTATTTGCCATAAATTCAGTTAGCAACAGAGTTGGTTAAGCTAAAATCCCGTAGTGAATGCCAAAGAGAAAAGCTGGCATTTAAAAGCCAGGCTTGCAGAATATGCTAAAGTATTATGAGTGCAGCCATGCTTAAAGAGTTGCTGATAAATTGCCTCCTTGTAGCAGATTCATTTTTCAGCATGTCCTGCAGTATTGGAGAATAATACCTCTTAAC
The DNA here is from genome assembly GCF_040182565.1 of Anser cygnoides. Classification (NCBI taxonomy): domain Eukaryota; kingdom Metazoa; phylum Chordata; class Aves; order Anseriformes; family Anatidae; genus Anser; species Anser cygnoides. Next base: position 140,142,071 of record NC_089873.1, read on the forward strand.
AGGTTATCTATGTAATCCATAGAGAGACTGGGTTTTGGAACTTGGACCACTACCAACCCTGGCTACTGCTGCCTATTTCAGATTTGTAGCTAGCTGGCAGTCACCAACAGCTAAACTGTTTTGGCAGCACCTGCTCCTGAAATGTATTTTCTCCTTCAGACTATCCACAGTTTTTGTATGCTGCCCCTGGTAGCTTTCCAATTTTCTTTGCTGAAGCAGACAATGGAGAGGAAGAAACAGCAGCAATGCTTTCTCAATACAACCTGTTAGTCTTTCAAAGGGCGGCCTTTCTCTATCTGCCCCATCAATGTCTCCCTGCTAGGTGGTCACAAGGCTCTGGGCTGGCCCTGGTCCCTGTCCTAGTCTCATCCCTACTCCTCCACTGGTTGCTGTAGGATGGGCCTTGGCTGTGGAGGGCACAGCTCTGCCAGCCCCATAGCTACCCTCTGCTCCTGACTCCTTCCTGATGGGGCAGTCAGCCCTTGTGGCACCATGACATGGGAACAGAAAATGTATGGAGAAGAGTGTAGTCCTCTCAGGTAGAGCCAAATGAGTTTCAGGTCATTTTAAGGATTGGGGCATCTTAAGGATTAAGTATTTTCTTTTAGCTTCATCCAGTGCAGTGGAGTCCTGGTCGATATATGTTGTTAACCATATCCTGAAGTCTTCTTGATGGAGATTTCCCCTGGCAGAAGCAGGCAAAAACTCTTGAGGAAAAGGAGCAATCAAGTCCTGGAGGTATCTGAAAATTGTATTTTTCAGGGGAGTGCAATAACCCCACAAAGGCTGATTTGATTAAAAAAAAAAAAAAAGAAACACGGGAAGTGTTCTATTTTCCAAGCTATTTCCGAACTTAAAATTGTCTTAATTCTTCAAGTAACAGAATATTGAAAAAATAGAGGACAAGACACCACTGCCACATCTTCTTGTGGGACATATCCACCTCCCAAGATCCAGCAGAACTAAATGAATTCAGCTCATTGCTTAAGTCCTATATAAGGAACCATTTCTGTCTGGGACAAGCTCAACAGACATTTCACTACATCTGTCTTAAGCATGCTCTTTATTTGCCTGGGGACTTGGCACACAGCAGGTGCTTCTCAACATGAAACCTGCCAGTTGGCTTTGCCTCTTGCAGTGCCTTGCTGTCAGGTAGTGCCAGCACCACAGTCCTCTGGGGAATCCTGTACAGTCCTGTCTAATAAAAAATTAGGAAAGTCAAAGAGAAAATGAGCCTGGATTAAGTAATGCTTTCATTGCTAAATTTCCCTGACATCTTAACAGTGCATGCTTTTAAAGGGTTGAGAGGTTATTGGCTGATTTAGTTGAAGCTACATAAAGCAGTCATGGGGAAACGTCTGGAGCCTGTTTAGAGATGTGAACTGTGGAGTCTTCGATCTTTCTCTTGACAATTAGTATATCAGTTGACTATATTTCATTTGCAGTGGGTAGTCATAACAGTTCCCCCATGACGTGCTACCACTGAGGACAAATCATGAAGGAGGGTTGTGTCTTTGTGTAGGCACTTACATATCATGAGGTTGATGGATGTATGCATACTGCTGCTTAGTCCACAGTCAGGGTTTAAAAGCTGAATGCTAGGATTTTGGTCAGCACAGTTAGTACCACACAACTACTGTCCAAAAGTGGATTTGATTAGATACTGACAAATACCAAATCTGGTGGAAGAATGTGTGTTAAATGGGATCAAATGCTGGTATAGGCTTGTCTTTTTGTGTTTTTCTTTTTTTGTTTGCTCTATTTTTGTTTTATTTTCATAAAAAAACCTCTGTTTTTCAATTTATTTCTACAATGTGTTTGTTTACAGCTATGATAAGAGTAATTAGTTCAGTACACATGACTTGGTGTAAGGATAAATATTGTATAATCAAGGAAGAGAGTGCTTCTGAAACTAGGCTTTAGCCTACAACAACGTAGAAATGATAAATTAAAGTCTTACAATTGTTTCTAGACTCCTGCATGATTAATTATCTCTCATGTTCTTACTCAGGTCTTCTCCTCTAGGAAACTTTGCTTAAGTTTTTATTAACTTTGATATAATCTCTTGTCTCTATAGTACTTTTGGTCTTTTGTTTACAGGGAAAGCTCACACAATGTTTTAGTGACTATTAATTCAGGAAAGTATGCTACTTTTTTTTCTTTTTTTTTTTTTTTTTTCTGAAGAGATTCTGCTTTAATGTTTTATATAGTGAAATTTTCAATAAGTTATGTTCAAAACTGCTGATGTTCTTGCACAATATGTATGCTTCCATATTCACCTCTTCTTCTCTTCTGACCCAATCCTTTCTGCGTAAGTGAGGATCATTGCTTTGTGTTGTCATGGAAATAGCTCTTTTACTCATATTTGCGTGCATGACTTAACATATGAAGCATTATACTTGCTGATGTTTAAAATGTATGCTTTTTTATTATAGGGAGTGTAAACTTAATGCATTGTGTGTCATGATTAATCTTTTCAATATGAAGCTAAATAATAGGCTCTAACCAAACCTAGTGATTATTTTAAAAGTTTACCAGCTAACTAGGATGAGTGTGGTCTTTTTCTTCCTCAGGTTTCTGTAGGTACCTTTTGGTATCCTCTACTTCAGTGTATTTGGGATTGAAAGGTTGTTCATTGCTGAAAAATTGTTCCTAACAAAATCATTTAAAATGGCATGGGTAAACACATTAGGAAGGTCTGAAAAGGCAGTGCTCACATGGTCAAGGTGCAGGTCTGGTGCTCAAGGGCAGGAATGGAGTTCTCTCTGTGGACTTCATCCCAAGTCCCCCGAAGACTTTGGAAGTAATCTTTTGCAGTTAATGGAAAACAGTAGCTTGTTGTAGACTCTTCTGCCACTGACTCTGAATAACATCTGAAGAGTCGTCAGCTCATCAGAGGGAATGGCTGGAGACTCCCACATTTCTTCTTTTCCTCTTCAGCTCTCCTTGTACTGTTCTGCATGTCCAGGAGGTTAGGGGGAGCCTACTTCTCCTTACACTGCCCAAATGAGTGTAGGAGATTGAAGGTCACATCTCTGCTTACAGCTGTAGTGAAGTACAACTTGCCACCAAGAAAGTGTGAACCGTGCTTATGCTTGGGAGCAGTGGCACATCCACAGATTGTGGGGGCTTCTGCAATAGATGTCTTTGGCTTGTATTCACACCCTTGTGTTTTTTAATGTGTTGGTGGGATCCTTTTCCATCTGCTGTCAGACAGCTGGAACTTCATCTGTGGACACCATGGCTTGGCAGGACCTGCTGTATCATCTGTGGCAGGGATAGACCTCCTACAACTCTGGTTCATCTTCTGGGTTACTATGGAGACAGAAATTGTAATTGCTTGAAAGATTAGCAATAGGAAAGTATGACTTTGACTGCAAGTAACGAGCTCAGAAAATGCACACATCCTCAGAACAAACCTATACTCCTATGGAGAGAGCCAAAATCTGTATATAAGGCTGTCACAGCAGTAGCCAAGTGGTTAAGAACACAATCTTCTGTTTGAAAGATTTCTTTTAATTAAAAAACAAAAACAAACAAACAAACAAACAAAAACAAAAAAAAAAAAACAACAAAACAAAACCAAAAAACATGCCCTGCTGTAGCAAATGTGAGAATGAATGTGACCACAGCTGCAGTTACACAGGAGGCAGGTCATACTCTTATTTTTATAATGTCAATTCTATATGGATCTTTCCACATGAATGTTACTTTATGAGTCTTTGAAGGAGTTCTCATCAAATACTTTCTACCAAGATTTTGGTTGGTTGGGTGCTTTCCCATTTTAAGTTATGGTGTCTCAGAAGAATGAAGGTGTTTCTGCAGAAGTACTGTAATTTTTTCTCATCCCTTTGGAAGGAAAGTGAAATGGGAATGTTTATTTTTTGTGCAAAGGTCTATGTGTATGTACATATAAATTCACATGTATGTAAATGCAATTTTTTCATGTCTCTTCTCATGATGTATAAAATGCTAATGACTTTTGACTCTGAATCATGAGAGAAAAACAATGGGCACAAGTGGTATCCTGCTTACCAACTCCTCACCTGCACATAATATAAATTACGTTAGGCTTTCTACTTTGGGATTATATTCATTTTTATAAGCTGTGCTATTCCTTCATTATCTTTCCCCCCAACTTTTCTTTCTAGAGCTTTCAGCCTTCAAGATTCTTTTATGCCCTAATTAGCTTTATTGTTTATATTACTCTCATACTCTAATTAGGGTAATCACATCATGGGGGAGTTGAAACTCTCCTGCTTTTTCTCTAATTATTTTTGTTTTGTCAAGCCTGGCTGTTTCCTGCTGCTTATTCTTGTCTATGTGTTTTTACTCTTTACAAATTGATGTTGTCATGTACTAATGGCTTTCATTTTATCTGAAGAACCTTCCCAATTTTACTATATTGGCCCTTCTTGGCAATCTGTGAAGCTCTGTAGTCCCATTTAAGTATTGCAAGACATATACCAGTCAGCAGGGATAACAGATGCACAGAATAAAGAGAGGGTAATGTCTTTAACTAGCCTTCTGGATTCTTCTCTTCATGTTCAGTCATTTAAAGCATCTTCCACCAAACCTTGGGCCTCTGCCTGGTTGCCATAGCTGTAGTTGCTTTGCCTTGCAGCACTGTTTGCACAGTGGTCGCTCATTCATGGTAGTGATGTGGACTTACTGTGCACTTTGGGGTAAAGAGCAGAACATATCAACTCTGGCATGTCTCTGATGAAGCTGAACGTACGCTCACCCAAGGACGTCTACACAAAGTGCCAATTTTTAACTTGCCAGTGTTTCTGTGCTGCTCCAGCTATTCTGCTATCAGTACTTCAGCTCAGTATTGGGAAGCCACTGAGTTAAAAGCAGTTTCAGAACTAGTTTTTCTGAATTCACATGTGACTACCATGCAAGAGCCTTTACATAGAGGCAGGATGATCAGCTGCCCCACTCTCTGCTTCCCTTTTCATGCATGTGAGGACTGGTGTGTGACGAGTCCCTGCCCTGCTCACCATGCAGACCTGGGCACTGTGGCAGGACATGGTGGGTTTGTGGTGGCAGCACGCTGTCATCAGCCCTCACTGGTGCTTGAGGATGGGGATTGTCTATCTATCTCTACAGATTTATATATATATATATATATATATATATATATACACACAGGAATATAACACAAAGCAGTGTTGGTAACACACTAACAATTAAATGGAAGAAAATGGAGGTTTTTGTAGAAAGTTTTCTGGTTAATGATCTTAGATTTTGCACCTGTCCTAGGATGAAAAGAAGTAAAGTAAGTGTGGAAAGGTTAATGGTATGCACAATGTAAGGTTACATCAGAATAGCATGCAATACAATACTTTTTGGAATCTCTTTCCTTTTTTTTTTTTTTTGTTAGTGTGTGTGTGTGTGTGTGTTTGTGCATGTTTGAAACAAATGGCATCATTTTGTTTAATATCAGAAACAGCTAATCAGTCTTTCCATCAGTTAAATTTCTGAATGTGCAAGTTCGAGGCCCACCATCAGAATTTTTATCAAATGTGTCAACTTAGGATGCAAATTCCAAATGTAGAGGAATGCCAGGATCAGCCAGAAGCATATCAGTATTGCTCGTTGACTACACGCTTGAAGTCCTAATAGTGTTTTTACTCTCCTTATGGATCCCATTCTGTGAAAGATCTAGGTAATCTTTTACATCTAAGGCTATGATAAGATTAAAATAGCACTTGCTTTAAAATATCAGAGTTTCTCCACTTAAACATTTTGTGTGAATGATGTTCTCCTATTTAAAAAAGGAAGTACTTCGATAGTTTCAAAGTATGCAATCATCTCTTCACAGATGAAGTGTCAGTGCAATGTAGCACCTGAATTCTAATCCGTCCAGCATTTGACCTGATGTACTGGATAATTCAGTCTCTCTAACACTTCTTTCTTTTTTTGTTGAGACTGCAAATATGGTGCTTAAAGCAGAGTTTGAAGAAGTACTTTGCCCACTCAAGGCTAAAATAACCATATCCATTTTCTACACAACTAGCATGGCTTCTGAATTGGTAACACTACTTAACAAGAAAGCTGAAGCATTAACAGGAGGTTTTAATTTTACAAAGTCTGAATTTTCAGTTACCGAATGGCTGAGGCTGTCAGGGCCCTCTGGAGGCCACCAGGCCCAAGCCCTGCCCCAGCAGGGCCACCCAGCGCAGGCTGCCCAGGCCCATCTCCAGGCGGCTTTTGGAGATCCCCAAGGAGGAGACCCCACAGCCTCTCTGGGCAGCCTGTGCCAGGGCTCCTCACCCGCACAGCACAGAAGTGCTCCTGGTGCTCAGGGGGAGCCTTCTGTGGGCCTGTTTGTGCCCAGTGCCTCCTGTCCTAGCACTGGGCACAACTAAAAAGATCTTGGCTCCATCTTCTTTGTACCTTCCCTTCAGGTGTTTATAGACAAGGATGAGATTCCCCCTAGGCCTCCTCTCCTCCAGGCTGAACAGTCGCAGCTCTCTCAGGCTTCCTTCATAGGAGAGGGGCTCCAGTCCCTTGATCATTTTTGTGGACCTATGCAGACTCATATAGCTCTGTAAACTGCAAGGAATTCCACTATCTTCCACTGTATTTTAAGGTTAAACATGGGAAACATTTCTGGAAGAGCCAGGTTTTGGAAAGTGCTCTAAAAGGTTCAATTATTTCATCCCTCCAAGATGCCTGCTCCAAAGATAGACCCACTTGATTGTGTTTGATTCTTTTCAGCTGTCCCTTAAACTTTGGGATATATTTTTTAGCAAAAAAAGTAACAACGCTAAGCTGCAATATGGCAAGACATAGCTCGATCTTGGTTAATTATCTGCAGCACCAGTACCAAGACTTGACAGAAACTGTTTGGAAGGGATTGTGCTGCAGGGATGATGTACTTCAGATAAAACTTTCTTCCCTGTGCAAAGGGGGGCATGGTTGCTGTAGAGTTTACTAGATTTCTGTTATCTATGACCCAAAGGACACATGTGGAACAAAAATTATCCTTTTATTTTGTTTTCTATGGTATACTTACATAAACTTACATTAATATATGTAATTATTTTCCTTAAGATTTTTTTTTTTTTTACAGTGCAATTGTTCCACTGTAAATTTAAGCACTCTGAAATGTAAGCATCCAAGTGTGGATTATTTGTATATTGCTCATCTGGCATTTGGAGGAAATTTCAATGACTATTTTAGACACCACTTTTAAGATGAGGTAAATTTCTCTTATTTGGCCACCATGACTGTAAGGGAGTAACTTCCATGACTAGTTCAAACTTTGTGAAAACCATAAGTTAGGCAAACACCATTCCTAAACAATATTAAACTAATTAGATGCTCTTGTACCAAAATATTCTGTAGAATTGCAGTGAATTGTTGCAATGCAAACTAACTGTTCTTTTTTCCCTCTCTCCAAAGGTATCACTTCAATTTTTCCAAATTATTCAGCTCAAGGTCAAGAAACACTTGCTTTACAGAGAAGACACCACTGCTGAAGGTCTCCTCAGAGGACAATGGGTGAGTTACTTTCATTTTACTCAAAATACTTTTTTTTTCTAAGTTCTATTTAATTGTGCATGGTTCTTTCTTATATCCTGACAGCAAACCTGATGGGAAATAAAGTGAATGTCAGGGGTTGCAAGCAGAGAATTACTTTGGAGGAACTTGAGTGGAAAGAAGGCGCTATAAATGGGATAGGGAATAATGTAAGGTCTGAGGTCAGGGTGATTAGAGAGTCCTTAGGACAGGCAACTGCAGGTCACGTGCTCTCATTTACTTCATGTGGTGTTGCATCAGGTGCACTGCAAGATACAGCAGAGCTATATGCCCAGTTCTGATGGGGATTTTACACACTAAATCCTGAAGCATGTCTGCCTGGTGCTTCAAAATGCTGATTCTCTCAGGTACACCTAAGCATCATGAGATCTTTATCTTTGATCTGCTGTCTACACAGCTGTATCACCAAGGGGAGATCTGTACTGAATAAATCTATGTTTTTGTTTTCCATTAAAATACATCATAATGAAGCTAAGAATATGTAAGGTCAGTTGCATATACTATCTGTTGAAATAAACCACTGTTTTTTTTTTTAATTTTTTTTTTATTTACTGAAAATGTGTGACAGGTTGCTGTGCATGGCTATTCACAATCCAGATTTTACCACAGATGATGATTCATGGGACAACAGCTCTGCAGAATTTGAGCAAAGGTTTCAACTGGGAAGTGAAATGACCAGTTTGTCTAGATCTGCTTCTTCTGAGAAATATGAAATCTTGGACAACCTTCATACCAAGTTCAATTTATCAAAGATGAGGTCTGAATTCAAATCTTCAGTTACTTATTTTTTGCATTTTTTTTCATTAGTTTTAGTTTTTAAGTATAGCTGGCTAGAAAGTGTTTTATTTTCTGCAAATGAATAAAATAACACTCCATGTTTAGGCCATATATTGCTATTGATAATTTATAAATAAACCCTGATGACATTGATTACAGCCTAATGATCAATAGCCCCCTGTTCTTAGAAGAATTAATCACAGCACCTATTCTAAACCTGAAATTAAATACTCTCTTTATTGCTTATAACATCTTGAAAGCCATTTCACAAAAGCCTCTTTGTTGACTCCACAGTTTTATTTTTCAGTGTTCTTGCTTTTATGAAATATTTGTCTTTAATTAAAAAAAAAATATATATATATATACACACAGTCTTCTAGGTACTAACAATGATTTCTGGAGTCATGATAGTAGCTTTTCACGGATACACAATGCAAAATACAACCAAGCACTTTTCTGTCTTTAGGTACATTTACATATTTCACTCTTTGATTACTCTTAAAGTAATCTTTTACCTCGTTTAGGCAAGGATGACCTTGAATCTTTTAATGTATTAAAATATATCAATATAATTAGAGCTTAAGTTCAAATTTTCTCACGATATTTTCACCTGTGGTCGTAGCTAACAAACCCTTTAATCTCAGATTCTAATTCTCTCTGTCTTTTCTGGAGTTTCAACACTTTTACCTACTTTGGTTTGGACTCTGCTAATAGTGCTACAGATTTGTACAGAGCCCAGCACTGCATGTCCTCATCTCCGTATTGATCCATGGAGCCTTTTTTGACAAGATGTCCATGCCTCTTTTCCCAATCTGTATGTTGTCTCAGCTCATCACTTCACAATTGTTTTCCTTCTTTCATTGTGCATATGGTACTGCGTGGAGTGCCACTCTCCTGCACCACTGCTAAACAAATGGAGTAGGAGAATTTCAATGGCTGCAATTAGTGCAATATGAGCAGATGTGAAGAAGTTTGGCAGGCGTCTTTCTTCACGCTTGCAGTAGCTTTCCCTGGTATTTCATGGAACAAAGGCATTGAGCGGGAGAGTAGAATCAATTGTTTCCAGTATAGCATACGTTTATAAGAGTGGTGTATTTCTCTGGCAGAACTTCCTGTGAAATATTTTCATTGCTATAGTGTTGGTTGTACATATGGGGCCAGCTCCTTGGCTGTCGTAAATCAGCATAACTCCACTGAGATAATAAATGGAGCTAAACTGCCTGACACCACATGCAGATCAGACTAAAAATCATTTGGTTTAGAACAGGGGGTGAAATCCTTCATAGATTTATACTTCGTGCATTTCCAACTGAAGTCAAATAGGATTGCGCCGGAGGCATATATCAGCACAGAGTTTGGCATGCAGTTTGTGCTTGCATCACTGTGCCAGATTAGCACTCTGGAAAGAGACAGATTGCAAAACACGGACGAGTCAAAGGCTCGTCACTTCTCAACTGTAAGCTGCTAAAAGCACTGCTTCCTTAATACAAAATGCCATGAAAACAAACAGATGGGAGGAAAAGAGGCTTTTAAATTCTACATTTAATAAAATAACCATTTCCAAAAGCTTTTTTTTATTATATCTTGACAGCTCCTTGAGATGAGTTTCTGTTATTTGCAGACAAGTATTTATAAATTTATGAAGTCTTAATTAATGCTTTTTGATTTCTCTTATGTCTTAAAATCTAGTTATTGCTGTTTCTTGTTTCAATAGTAATTTTAATTATTATTATTTGGAATGATAATTTGGAAGTGCAAACAGAAAATACCAAATACATTCAAATTAAACCAATCTGGACTGGGCTTTAGTAATTCATAACATGATAAGTTCTCAAAAATACTGAAACAGCTGTGATGTGAAGATAGGGAGAATAGACAAGTAAGAGAGTGGTTACATGACAAAGCTGGCACTAGGTATTTTCCATAAATCATACAATACCAAAAGAATCATCAGCTGAAAGAATTATCAGCTGTGGGGTGCTGATAATGACTTTTGCTGTCATTCCTCTCTTTTCAAATCTTTATTATCCTCTCCCCCACCCCACCTTGTTTTTCATTAGAGCAGGGCTCTCTGGTGCTTCTGGAAGAAGCCACCTAGCTGCCTTTCTGTCCTCCTAGCTTTCTCTGATGTTTCTCCTGTGCAAAGTTTGCATAAACTTGCTATCACTTCTTTTTAGTAGGATGTTGTAACCCCTTTGTACCAGTTTGACTGTGGCACCATATTTTTATCAGCTACATTTTTTTTTGAGAACTCTGAAGAAGAAGGGATCTTTAGGAAAAAAAAAAAAAGTTTTTCAAAAAATGGGTCTCCGGTCACTCATATTACTTTCAGTCAATGAATTCGATTTATGGACTTATATCTGCTGTGATTAAAAATTATTTCTGACTCTCTCCAGATTACTCCACTTTAATATTTTGTTCTATAGCATCTGTCAACAGAGCTATTTATTGCACTGTTCCCTTCTCAGCTAATTATCCTAGCGACTTGAAATGTTTTTCTTCTTGCTTGTCATCAGGCTTAAATCAAACCTTGCATTTGTCATTCTCTCGGAAAAGCAATGATTTAGTGTTTACTTTTGAAAAAATGTGATGAGAACATCAATGGCTTCAATTAATGAAGAGATGTAATAAGGGCAAATAACAAAAAGAGTTCTGTAAATTAAGACATCTGTGTAACATTCTGATGGGCAACAAGAAAATAATTAAAGAGTTGCCTCTTATGGTAAGATAAAAGACCTGGTAATTTAACAGTAATAAATCTTAAGATTTCTTACTTGAGAGCATAATTTTTCAACATTTGAATTTAGAGTTATTCTTGCCTAACCCACTCAGTAGTAAGCTCTGACACTTCAGAAGGTTTGATGGTATTGAATCTCCAGAACTGGGCATTCCCTCAAAAGGAACAGATGTGCTATGAAAAAAAAATTCTAGTTTTGCTAGACGGTTTATCTAGAGATGCTCACACAGTATATTTGGTTTGAAGATATACTATTAAAACTGGGATATTCTTAAAGCTTGCTCTTGTCTTCAAACTACCTTTTCAGAATGCCTATGAGGCATCCTATCAGTACCTTTCAGGATGCATATTAGAAGTCTGTTTCTGGGGAATTCGTCCATGACAGTACCCCTCTATGCAGCAATCTGTCATTTCTGCTCAGATGTGTCACCCTCCTGCAGTGGCTATGGTTTCCTTTGCAGCCCTGGGAGAGGTCAGGGAGAATTAAAGGTGCTTTGGGTCTCTTGGGAGCCACCAGTAGCAGCAGGGAAGTGGCTCCAGGTCCCAGCACCAGCTCATGCTGCAGCATTCACTTGGCTTTCCTGAGACATAAAACCTCCTTCCCATGCATTGAGACAGATGCATCTGGTGGCAGAGTGGGGACAGAAAGCCCTTATAGTCACCAGGGCTTCCTAATCCTTTGCTGACCCTGTGTAGTGGTGTTCATACTCTGACATGGTGTGATATCACCTGTAAGCGCTCAATATGATATTTCTGAAATGGCAGAACTATTAAGAGTACATTTATTTTTATTTTTATTTTTAATAACCATGCAGTAAATACATGTTTCTTACTTTTCAGGTGCTGTCTAAAATTCCTGAAAGTTTCAGGTCTTTTTATCTTTGTAGTTGTCTGCTCTGTAAGTATTGAATTGGCAATCCTTTCCCCCTCCTTCTATTAAATTTCTTACAATTAGTTCAAAACAAGTTGTGATACTTGGTCTTTGGTAATAAGAAAATGTATCAAGGGTGGGAGCAAGATGGCAAAAAAAAAAAAAACAAAACAAAAATGTTGTGCAGGTTCTTATACCTAATCAGACAACTGCTCAGTGCGCTAGCCATGACCCTGGACAATGTAGTAGGTCAGGTAGCTGGGTTTGAGCAGTCAATTTTAACTCAAATTTGTGTGTCCTCAGTGTTTCCTTCTTTAATTTAAGATGGGTCTTCAGATATTGCTTAAAACTTGGGGAATATTGGTAGGTTTTCCCTCCAGAAAAATGTTTATCTCCTCCTATAGCCCTTTGAGCAGCCATTCTCTCGTGGAAGACACTAAAATGCATAAAAAATTTTTGTGCCCTCTGCTTTTCTGAGCGGCTGCTGAAAAAGGGCAGCTGGGAGCAGTTCCCACCAGTGAGCACTTGCAGCCAGTAAGAGTAGGCAGAACCTCCCCAGAATATGAGGGTTGAAAGGAAAATCTACAAAAATACAAGAGAAGAGCTGTGCTCTCTAGGCAGATCAGAGATCCCAGCATGTCTTTAAAAAACCTCTCCCATTCTCAAGGTTTTTTTTTTTTTTTTTTCTGTTTTGTTGAATTCTTCTCCTTCTTTCACCACTGTTCTCCTTCTTTCTTCCTCTGGTTGACTTAGTCTTTCTATGAGAAATATTCTGTCCTTGGCTTCGTTTGCAGATATACTCCAGGCAAGATTTTGTTCTCCTGTCCTGCTCCCAGCACTTTGCATTCTGCTTTCCTCCCCTTCCCTCTCCCACTAGAGCTGCTCTTAGTCTTCATCATACCTCTCTCTCCATGTAAATTCATCACCATTTTGGCTGTTAAATTCACCCATCCTGTGATGCTGTGAGACAGCTAGCTGCAGAGGTTGAGTGCCTTTTTCCTAAGAGACACTTGGATGGAATATATTGAACATGTGACTTTGGCAGTAAGTTTACTGAGGGAGTATTACTTCTCCTTGTTATGTGCCCCTGGGCCGCTTTTCAGCTGTGGGGGAAACATACCTGAAAATACTGAAAGCAATCTTAAGATTTAACGTACTGTTTGAAAGAGTCTTCTGTAAGTTTCTAAAATAAGCTTAACAGTTTTTTTTTTTTTCCCAGTTTTTGTATTATTAATGCATGCTTGATTTTTATCCTCGTCCTAGGTTTTATTTGGCATTTATCCAGATCAAGGTATGTCCTGGCAGATGTTGGCTGTCTCGCCTCTGGAAAGCTTCTGTATCCTTCCTTCATTGAAGAAAACTGAACTGGTTTCATTGATAAACTGGTTGAATGGCTGTTTTCTCAGTTACGTCCAGAGAGGATTCAGTGTCCTCAGAGCCTGGGCTGCACTTAGACTCGTTCTTTGATGCAGACCACAATCATGCTCCACATCTGAGCTATAATGTACAGCACCTGTCTGGGGTGCCTTGTGGTTCCCATCCAGTTGAGTTCACTCTCTTTGTATGAAACCTGAAGAGTGGAAGTGGTTTGAAGACCCAGTGGGATCAAGCCCCAGAAAATAGCTGTGACCATGACTAGCACATGCCCCTGGCTGTAGCAACTGCTCTCCAGGCCATTTGTATGCTGTCATCTGTAGCATATCTGTAGGGTATACTTGGACCATGATGCTACTCAGTGAACTACTTCAAAAGCAGCAAACTAGGTGATTCACAGATCCATTTCCAGAACAGCTTAGCACAGGCATATGTTTGGATTTGTGGATCTGTAGATATTTTTCAGTGGAGGTGTGGAATCTTTTATTTATTTTTCCATGTAAAATTGCTCAATAGTGAATTTAAGTCAACAGATCTTCAACAAACTGTTCAAAAGAACAAGCAATAGAATAATCCAAACCAAAAGTGATTAATTGCAGGTGAATGCAGACCTGAATGTCAAAGGTCTTTGAGGGATGAGCATTCAGTTAGTAAACAAACAAAAATTACATTTCTTATTCTCAATATATTTCTAGTTTTATCTCTTTGGTCTACAATTTACCTGTTTATTATTTCACTAATGTTAGAAGATGATTCAAGCTACAGATATACTTTATGAGCTCCTGGGAAGTGTCTTGTTCTGAAAAGGTGTGGTAAGAATTACATTTTGAATGGGTGATTTCTTCTGCTTAACTGGGCAGGTCCATAGCTTTGAGCAGGGAGAGTCCATTTTAAATAGATTTGATTGTTAGCATTCTCACTATTGCAAATAATGACACAATATTACATGACTGCTAGGGTAAATGAGGAAGAAAATGTTAGTGCTCGAGGGCCATTTATAATGAGAAGTGGAGATTGTTTTTTGGAGGAGTGCAAGTGAATAGGACTAGTGGGACCAGTGACAACTTCAATGGTAAACTCCCATCAGTATCTTGTTCACACCGGTATTTTTTTCCTCCTTGAAACTGTTGTTGAAAGGTCCTATTTACATATGCATGTGGTCTTGAACAGCACCAGGGCTGTAATGACAGAGACTGCCAAATCAGGGTGCATTGGTGGCAAGTCTTTGAGTTCAAATTTTAGTCAGCTCTCAGAGCATAACTTGAGGATTGGATGTCTTTCCACAGATGTTGGGTTGGAACCATAGCTTCTGCATTGTGCATATGGATTCTGCAGCCAGCTATACTTTTTGCTTGTTTCAGGAAATGCTGTTGGGACTGGGACATGAGGACAAAACCAAGCATTCCCAGGTTTCACATTTTACCTGTCATGTCAGGATGCTTTAGCCAGGTAGTTGTCAGACAGAATACAGCATCCCCTTTCTTTACTTGACAAACCTGGAGCTGAATCTTCTTAGTTTGTGTCATATGTGTTGAAAACTGGATGTTCTGTCCTTGCATTCCTACCTGAGGTTAATGAGATGGGAGAAAATATGTGAGAAGAAAGCAATCCAGCAAAGCCATGCTTCATTTTCAAGGTGACACAGTAATTCAAGCAGAAGGGTCAAGGAGAAAGATTTCATTTCTAAATGAGGTTTGGAAAAGGCATGAGCAATTCTGAATGTCATCTCACCATTGCTGTTAGTCTTCGTTTATGCAGATGTAAGCTCATGTGTTTGTCCTCCACTTTGTCACACAGTGAAGAAAGTTTTTACCTTTTTGGCTAGACTTGAGTAATGCTAACCATTCACACACAAATGTCAAATATGCAATTTATTCTGGCTGACAGACTGCAGTATTCTCAGTGGATGCTGAGCGCTACTCTCTGAACGTCTACAAGAATTTCATGGTAGGCAGGCAGGTGTGCTACAGTTGTCCTTGTCACAAAGCCCTCAGAGGTTATTATACAAAACTGCTTTGGGTGGAAAAGAAGTGTCCTAGCTCATATGATGCTAAATTATGCAAATGAACACTTTGCCTCTTGTAGCTCAGTTCTCAGAAAGCTGTTAAAAAGTGTTGAATTGGTACTAAGTACCATGTACTTGTTTTACTTTAAAAAAAAAAAAAATTCCTTCACTTCTATGCTTTTCCAGAAAAGTCCATGTAAATTGATTTCTGTTTTGAATATGTACAGTCTCATGTATATGTCTGCATACACTCGAAAAATCTAAAAAATCTAAAACCAAAGATGGAAATATTTTTAAAATCAAACTGAGTGCCTTTGGACTTCATTCATTCATGCCACTTAGTTTTTTTTTTTTTTTTTTTTTTTTTTTCCTTTCATAGCCATTAGATCTCAGACCTGGTGGGACTTTCTGTCTCTGGCTGTTGGGAGAGACTTGCTGGCATGGGGGTGACCTGCTTTTAATGTGATGTCTCTTTAGCCGTTTTCCATTGCTTTAGTTCCTTTTTGATATTTCTGTAGTTTAATCTATTGCTTGGATTTACTCTATTTTTTTTCCCTTCACTGTCTTCTGTGTCTTTTCTACTAGCTCACTTGTATCACCCTTTGCTTTGTCCATCCCCATGGATACAAACCTGACATGTAGCACTAAGGAGTGGTGGCTACAGTTTCTGAAAAGAGCAGCTTGCCTCCCCTGAATTATTAGAACCTTTCTGAGTATGTAAGATATTTTTTTAATATTGGTTTCCCTATTGCCACAAGATCCAAATTCAGTTGACTTAGTATAATTTTTCAAAGTAGTGACAATATTGTTCCTTTTTGAAAACACTTGGGATTTATTTGCTTATAAATTCTAACAGTCAACTCTTTAATACCAAGGAGAAGTAAGTTTAGTATAAAGCCAGGTTGAAAGACCCTCTTCTGCAGGAAGTAAGATTCAATGCCGCTATTAATGTATATCTGTGCACCATTTTCAGACCTTTTACTGAAAGGCTATATGGCAAATTGGACACACGAATAATTAATAAGATGATGTGCCTTTGGAAAGAGGGTATAAATAAAAATAGAAGAGATATTTCCTAGTTTAGTTACAGATACCTATTCTAACACATGAACATATTTATTTTCTGTAACTCTTTGGCCATTCAAACATTCAAGTAACCTCACTACATTACCCGGTTGACCACAGAAAGAATGAGAACTATTCCCGCAATTCTTTCCTAACCACACAAGTTTTCAGTCTTTAAGAATGTTATGAAATGCTTACAATACTTTGTGTTTATTCCTTCCTTTCTAAACTATTCTGCCCTGACCTAAGTAAAATTTTAAGTATTTCTCAAGCAATAGGGAACAGACAGCTGGAGCAGAACTGTGCATTAACCTTTAGAATTGAACAAGGCTTTATGAAATTAAAAAGTAATGGGGATTTGTGGATGCTACTGAGGAATTACACAATCAAACTCTACACTACCAGTCATTTAAAGAATGTCTGTCTCCCTAATAGACTGCCTTCTTTTCTTTCACTGCACCTGGTACAATTATTGCTATTTCTACACTTCTCAATAGTGTATACTGGCTTTTTACAAGAAAAGATAAACCTTCTTCCAGTGCAGTTCTGGGGTGATGGGTCTCACACCTACCTCTCTGAGTTGTGAATTTCCATCTTTACTCTGTCCCTGACAAGTATTTCATTTACAATCTTGTTTACTTCCCTTTCAAGAACACCTGTACTTGTGCCAGTTACTGCTATAGGTGAGGGAAAGTTAGGTTAGTCTAGGTGCAGCAATTTAATTTTCCCTTTTCAGATTTCTTGTCAGAACTTACTTCTTGTGGACCTGAAATCTAATAATAACTGGAGAGAGGACTGTGAATTCTTTCCAAGTCTGCCCCCAAATTTTTCATTTTTATGAATATATTTTAAATCTTTTCAGTCCTGATCTAATTGTTTGCTTTATATGCTTGACATCTCATTAAAATTTTTGAAGTGAGGACTGACACTTTGCAAGGTATATATTTCCACAGCACCTACAGTAAGGGGTTCCTTACTCACTTGCTCCTGAAGAATTATCACCACAAAACAAAAGTTAGAGAAAATACAACATCTCAAGTTTTGACTGAACATGTCTCTGGTCATCCTAAAAAGATATAGATATCAAATTGACTAGTCAGTAGCTATTTTCTCTGGCTTAGCTCCCTCCTCAGTGGCTCTGAGCAATTTCAACATGCCCCATCCAGTGTTAAGATCTCAAATTCTTAAGTAGAAAGTGTATCTCAGTAATATATTGAAATTTACATCATAGGCTAGATTTCTCATTTTAGTTGAATTCAGTGGAACCATTCAGAAAAATTCCACATATGGAAATTGATAGGAGAGGCTTTAGACAGAGAAGACAAAGATATGCTGACCTTAATATCAAATTCCTCAATTAGGTTGCATAAGTTTGAATGGTGGGTCAAATATGTTAATCATGGAGCAAGAAAAGATCACTAGGTAAACTTGTAATCATGCCACGACCATTAATGACACTGAAAATCACCTTTTCTGCTCCCTGAACCAGAGGTATTTATAGAAAGAAAAACTGTGAGGCAAAGAGCATATACAGAATTTATCAGACTTTTCAACTTCCATGGAAGTTGAGAAAAATAGGTTTTTCTTCCAAGAAACACAATTTAAATGAATGAATGAAACAGCTTCTCAAATCCCTTTAATTCTTTTCTCTCTTTGAATTTATTCGGTTTGTTACTCTAGCCCTCTACTGTCAGACACTCCTTGGTAATTTTTTCCTTGCAGAACACATTTAACAATGGTTTAAGTTTGTTGTTGCTGTTGGAAACAAACTAAGTATTTTGGCCTGCAGGCAGTGTTCAAACTGCTAAGTAGATGGATGAAGATGAGGACCATGTTCAGTGGCAGGCAAAGAAGCAGAATATCAATGTATGGTTGAGAAAATGCTATGAAAAAATAGTTTATTAAGAACTCATAAAACTTCTGAAACTGATAGAACACTGAGAGAAGTTATAGAAGAAGTTGTGTGCATTTTGAACTTGGTGCATCTTGAAGGGGTAATGTAAAAACACCCTAACTAGTTACAGCAATCTGCTTTATATCAAGAGAGAAAATTGCAAAATGCAGAAATGATCCCAGTTAAGGGCAACATGTAAAAATAGATAGTAAGGCCCAGAAAAAATGTCTTCTAAAAATAGCAAGACCTAAGAAACCAGCATGAGCAACGTGGTCATAAATCAGGATCAATAGTATACACGCATATTAGAAACTTGGTGAAAAATAATCAATAGTTGTAATGATGTCAAGGTACATTTTACAGTAGGCAGAGTAGGTGATACAAATAGATGTTAAAGAAAGTGTAAAGTCAGCCATCTGCATGCAAATAGAAGAGAGAATCTCTGTCAGTCATAGCTTTTCGGTTGGTTCTGTACATACTGAATAAATGGCTTGATGTAAGGTAAAGCAGGGACTCTCTACTTAGGGTGTGACTTAGCTACACCTGAGTTAGTCATCCTAGGCTCTCTATAGCTTACAGAGGCAGCTGGTGCTTCTGTTGAGTGATTCCTCTCAACTTAATGTGGTGGTCTAAAATAAGGCAATGAATTCCATCTCAAAAGCACTTTCTTTTCACTGAGTTTAAGGGAATCAGAGTAACCAACTGAGATGCAGATATCCTCAGTACAGAAGTAGAAACTGTGGTGAACGAATTATAATTTAAATATTTAGCCGCTGCATCCCATTCTATCATGTTGTTTATGTAAGCTACAAAAAAGTAAAGTGACATGAGTTGACTCTCACACTCTGTTCGATACCTTCTCTGAGCAGCTAGTCAGAAAACGAAGAATGGAAAAAACAACTCTTGGTTTAGCTTTGAGCGATGCACCCAGGCTGGTGCCAGATGTAAATACAGAGAGCCACTGTGTAATGGTGCACAAAGCATATGCAAACCAAAATCCCTTGACAGGATAATTCACAGCAGTAATATAATTTCAAGAATGGAACTACAGAAAAATGAGGCAGCTTAGCTGAAGTGAAATAAAAAATAACAACTCCAGCTGTAAATCTTGTCAGGGAGATTTTTTTGCTTTAAAGGCAAATACTGGAGGCCACACTGCAAAAATGTTAAGAAAAGAAAAAAAAATTACCAGCATGGTTAAATTGCAGAGTAAGAGGGGATGCTAGAAGTAAAAAGATAGTTTTCCCAAAAGTTGAAGTCACATCTGAATGATTAAAATGGAGAAGAGATCACATTCTGGCAATTTAAGGGCAATATAAAACCAAGATAAGGCAGAACAAAACTATTCTGAGGAGCTGCCTGGTGAAAAAAAAAAACACAACGCATTTTGACTTATCAAAACATGGCTGAAGTTTTCTCCCAGTTTAGTTTGATTCTACCTTTCATAAAGGCTGTGATCTGCTGCAGTCTAACAATGGAATTATGACAGAGTCTCTAAATATTTTTTTGGAGAAAAATAACTGATGGGATTTCAGCTCTAAGTGCCTCATTGCAGATCAGTGAATGATGTTCAGTTCCACTTGCAATCAAAGGAGAACCTTTTTTTTTTTTTTTTTTTTTTTTTGGTAGGGCTCTCTTTGATGGTTTTATAAATGCACAGAAAGAAATGGAAAAAACATCTAAAGTATCCCCGTCTTCACAGGAAAAGAAGGAAGGAAGAACTCTTCTTGGAAATAAGGTTTCATTTTTTCCCCCTTTAATTTTAAGCATCCTTTATAATAGCTTCTGAATGTGTCATCTGAGTAATTACAGGATTTATTTTAAAAGTATTGCTTAAAAGGGAGCTGCCATAATTATATGCACCTGAAGCTTTTTGAGACACAAATTACTGGCTACACTTCTAATAAAAAGCAGACTGTCAAGAGGTGTCCCAAATCATTGGGTTAATAACTTCAGGTCAGCAGGCCTCTTAGAAAGTATAATTAATGTCTCTAGCTAAAGGTATACATATAGTTTCAGTGGACACTAATCATATATTAGGATACAAAAAAACTATGATGCCAAGTCACACTTAAAACCTTCAGAAAAGGAAGAGAACTGTACTAATTTATATTTATGTTTTCTAAGGGCTGCACGTGTAAATAATCTTGACTGGAATTAGTTTCCAAGTTTGTTGCATCTCGGGTTATTTTTTATGATTTCCTACGCAATTTCTTTAAGCAAATAGATGTTTGGGGGTGGTTGGGTGGGTCATTCTTGATGAACAGTGTGTGAACAGAGGTGGTGACTTGCCAAACTAAGCAGGGTGAAATTTATATTACCTTGCAATGCACTGGCTGTTCAACTGCCACTAGATCTGCTAGGATTTTTTTTTGGTTACAGAGTGTGAGAGGCATCTCTTGTCCAGACAACAACGTCCTTTTAAAGGTGAAAGAACTCTGCATAATGTCTCAGGCTTTCCCCATCAGAGTGTAGGAAGAGCCTGGTCCTCTATGGATGGCATTACTGGGGCTCACTGGGAAGTGGGGCATAGCAATGCACTGGGTACCCTCTAACTATTCTGTGTTTGTTCTTCTGTTAAAATTTGTGAGTTCTGTGGGCAACGGAACCTCTTTCTGGAAAACTCCTTCTGGCAGGTACACAGTCTTGTCCGTTTTTTTTACATTAGATTAATTCTTTGTAGTATATTAAATTAAATATCAGAAGTTAAGGCTGTTAGGATACTCAAGCATGCATCTGAGTTGTGTGATTTCAACAGGGCATATATGTGTAAAGTCAAGTGTCTTCTTTCCCACCTTATACATATATACCCATAAATATACACACATGTATATTGGTGATGCTTTTGCTCTCTATCTCATCACAGACAGTAGCAAAACAATTCCACTGTCTCTCTGTTGTAGTCTTTTTAAAGTCTGTGAGGGCTTTCAAAGCTCAGGTTTTCCTTTTTCCCCAGGCCTCCAGGGATGCTTCTTTCTCAACCAAGCCAGAAATGAACTCCTAACAATACTGAGTCTAAATAGTCCTAGATGTATTGGATAAGTAGTGCCGGACTTCTAATGGATTTGTCTCTCATGGTTGGCTGATTTCTTAATTATATTAGACTAGGAATGTAGTTTGACCACACCTCATACTATACCTGAGAGAGAGAGAAAAAAAATAGAAAGGGAGCTGGAGGGGAAAGAGACCATGAGTGTTCTGGCAGAAGCTTGAATATATGTTTTTAGATGTTAGCAAACTTGTGAATGAAATTTTGACCAAACAGCAAATTCTCCATCATGAATGGGGCACTGATTCTGATTTAGTTTCCAATGTGGTTGCAGCTTACACAGTGTTTTTCCCAATACAATTTCTGTGATGTTTAAATTGCTGAGCTAATGATGCAGCCTTTCATCTATACAAACACTTAAAGAGCTTTCTCAGTCTCTCTGCATATTTCCATACACTCTTTTGGAGCTTTGGTAGATCTGCAATGTCAGCTGAAACTGATTGATCTTAAAAGTTGCTAGGAAAGGACAGACGTATTGTGATCCTGTAAATTCTGTTTCCTTAGGAAACCAGGCCAAAACAGTGCTACTTGCTGAAGAAATATACGTCTGTTTTGTTCTTTTCATAATTTCTTGATTATTTTAGGTGAATGTGGTTTGTTGCCTTTTTTTTTTTTTTTGTCATTATAAGTTGACCAATTTCTATTTTTAATTCTGGAGTTGGTACAACTTATACTCATTTTTACTGGAAATTCAAACCTTAACAGCCTTATTGACAGCTATGAATCTGACAGATTTTCATGATTCTGCTCTGTTGAGGTTAGACCTTGGAGGTCCATTTGTAGCAGATGTAGCTGACGAGCAAACAGAGGAATACATTTTAGTGCAAATCAGCCAGACTGAAGATGCTGTCTCAAGGAGGAGACACCAGCAGCAGGTGATGGTCTTTGCATTTTCTTTCACTTTTTCTGAGATGTGTTTTATCTTTTGTGTTTCCATCATTGTTGTGTGCATTAGTTGGTCATGCTTTTCCCTGTGGGAAAACCTGTGTGAAGGTCAGCATTAGAAAAATTATTAGAAAAATAACTAGAATAAGCCTTTGCAAGACTTTAACCTCCTATCAAAATTTTCTAAACCTGATATCTCTTGGCTGACATCTTGCATGAAAGTTCAAATGTTAAAAGTTGGCAACATTTCAAAAGTTAGGAAGAAGAAACAAGTGTAAAGTACCTTTTTGCACTCAGTGAAATACATTTTCACATTTTGTTGCAAATTATTTTCTCAGGCAAGTTGTCACACTTATTGGCTTTATTTCTCTTAAGTTTTTTTCATTGCCAATGTTGTCTGTAACAACTTCCTGCTGCTCCCTTCCTGAGAACTCAGTAAAGGAGGATTTTTTATGAGGTGTCATTGTGTATCACTGAACAATGAAAATAAGCCTCATCATTTAATAAATAGCATTGGCATACAAACTGCTGCTTCTCATTCTGTATAGGTGGTGTCCTGTTTCTACCAGTGATAATTTAGCTGAATAATGTCAACAGTATGCCTGCTTACACCCAATACCACAGGCTGCAGAGAAAGATTAGTCCCACTACCTCAGTGTGCCAAAGAATACCATAATGGCAATTACTCCCTTAAACCACTCAACTCCCTGATGTGGAGAATGCTGCTGGCAGTGATCCCCAAGGAGCCTTCGCACTGCTGCAGGTAGCCAGAGCACAGTTTGTTGTAGCAGCCCACCTCCTGCTGGCACTCCAGTGGTGGTCCTGACATGACCAGATTATGCTACTCAAAATGACTTTCCCTGCCTGCATGCTCCTCAGGCATTTCTTTGCATCAGATGTTCCAAGTTGGCTGATAACGCTGTTTCTTTTTTTTTTTTTCTCCCTGCAATTTGTAGCACACAGGGTCAAGACAGATTCAGGATTTACACTACAATTAACTGAATTTTATGTTTCTTTACATTTATTTTCTTAAAAAAAAAAGATAATTTATGTATCTGTATTTAATGACATTTGACTAAGCTTGCCAGTATATCAGTGTATTTTACTGGGTAAAGCTTCAGTGTTTTCTTTTCTGAGGCTCTTTTCCCTCTCTTTGTTTTTGTTCCTCTCTCTCATTCCTCTTCCTAGATCAGCCAAAGAAGGAATTCTGTTTGCTGAAATTCTAGCATGTACTCTTCATAATGTCTGGGGGTAGGATCTTGCTGTTGGGCTTCTCATCATCTGTACCTCATGTCTGTTAGTTTTCTTCCTAGGCAGTCTTTGGGAGCAAACCACATTGTCTCTTCTATGGCTTAGATGACAGGTCACTCCAGGGACTATTGCCTGTGGGAGAACAACGGACACTTCAGCAGCTTTGGCTGTTTTCCCTTATGTAGTCTTCTAATGCTCTCCTGGCAAGTCCTCCATCTTAAACCTGCCAAGAAAGAATATCTTGAGCATCATAATGTAAAAGCACCACGCTGACTGTCTTGAATTCTTTTTTTTTTCTTTTTTTTTTTTTTTTTTCCCAAGCCATTTGAATTTAAGAAAAATATCTTGGGCCACAAGGGCACCACTCAGAGCCTGGAGGACACTTGTCCTAAGTGCCATGCAGTTTGTGTTGCAGGTCAAAGAGGGCTGTGCAAACTTCAGAAGCTCTGTATCAATTTGTCTGGAAATTTGGGATTGCTCCCTGGGATTTGTGGCTCTTGCAGTGTGGAAATGCCCACAGTAGCCTTGTGTTGTGTCACCTAGTTGAGATGCCTAGGTGAGGAGCCTAGCTGCCCTAGATGTTCCCTAAAGCCAAACAGAAAGTGTGATGTGGTCTCCCCTCTCTAGAGCAGCTCCTGGAGCTGTTTCTGGCTTCACTCATAGAACAAGGGGATAAGGATAAACTTGCTGAAGGCTGCTAACATAACTAACAAAGTGGAATGAATTTCGGCTGGTTTGTGTGATCTCCTGTCCATAAAAATTCTCCAAGCTGCAAAGGAGATAGAATGAAGGGATATAAAAGCCAGAACAGAGGTTTATCACTTTCACTGACTTCTACTAATATTACCAAATCTGACCCTTTTGCAGGTGGTGTACAACTGGTCTCTACCTTTAAGTTCAAGAAGAAATCAGCAAATCATCACAACTAGAACCTTTCAGATGCCAAACAGGTTGGCTACAAGACTAAGAAACAAACCATTGAAGTTTACATAGACTCGGCTGCCAAAGAATAAGATAACATTCTAAAAATAATGTTACTGACTGTTTCAGAGGGGCAGGAAAGCATGACATCTCCTTTGTTTTTTCAATGCATTTCCAAGGCTGGGTTGCTGAGTTATCTTCCAAGCAAAGCTATCTAGAGGGATAAAGTGAAAATATTTGAAAAGTTGCTTGTAATTGCAAAAATATAACACATATTTATAGATTCTTAATATAAAATTAATGCATAAATAAAATGAATGAGTTTTCATTACAGAAGAAAAACAAAACTTTTCTTCCTTTCCCCAGAGGCACCATCTTCATAAACATTCAAGCTTTCCTGCAGGAGCCTGGAAGCATTCCTCTCTCTGTGAAACACCAGTACCTTCATGCTAATATAGAGGCACAAGTAACAATTGCATCCATCATCTTAGTTGGTGTCTATGTGCTGATCATACTGGAAGTAAGTCATGTTTTGTGCTTTGGTTTTATTTTTTGACCTACATTGCAAATGGAACGTGAGGAAGAGTTTCATTCTTGGGCTGTAACATACTTTTAAAATCTGTGCCTGAATCCTTGCTGAATCATTATCGTTGCTAACGGAATGAACAAGGTATGTGTGAGGAAATTGTTCTGAAGTGCAACTGATGCTGGCTAGCTATACTAACATTACAGTGGTTCTTGCATGTTCTTCTACTAGCACCTCTTAATGTTTTAGTATTTGAACAGGATTATAGCTTGGCTGTGAGAATAAAAAAATAAATTTGGTTTACAAAAGATGCAGAAAATCTTAGGTTAAAAGCAATTAACTTAAAAACATTTTTTTTTAACTTTGGTTATTCCCTTTTCTAAGGCACCTCGAACTATAATTTTGCTTATTTTTAAAAGGTTAAACTGTGCACACTTTCTAATATCACTGACATTTAGAAATGTTTTTACTGTATTATTTAAAGAAAAAGAGTCTGAGTTAACATGAAGAAGTCAAGGGATGAGGAACTTTAAACATACATTGTAACTTAATTCCAAAGCCGTGAGTTACCAGACCCAAAGAAAATACCTCAAATCAGCACTAAGGATGAAAAACATGTCAGAAAGAGCACAGGCTGCTACAAACTTCTTTGAACTGAAAACATTAACTGTCTGATTATCTCGAAATACAGTACAAATACAGGGGCCTACCTTCTCCTTCTTCTTCTTCTTATTTTTTTAAATTGTGAGTATATACATTCTCCATGAATTTTCCAGGTTGATTCACACCAGATTTCCACTAATATGAAACAGAGAAGTGAATCAGGTCTATAAGGTGCTTAGTAATGTCTGGCATGCTCACTACTTTTACATATCCCTTGTGTACCTTAAGCTTTTCATCCTGTTACCTGCTGAAATGGTAAGAAAGATAGGTAAACGCATTCTTATCAAATATCAGTAATGGGCACATGTAACATGACAGATGCTTCAGATGCTTAGATTATGTCATTCAAGACTGGCGATTTATTTATGAGGCTAAAACTGGTTCTATGTATTTTCTAATTGAACAAAGAGATTTAATATTAAGTGTGAAAGTGGTTTGGACTAGATCTTGATATAAACATAGGTAGGCATGCAACACAACACCAAAATAAGCTTCATACTCTTTAATGCAGCTTTTCAAAAAAAACCCTACGCAATCCTATAACAATTGCAAAACATCCTTTTTTTAAAAAAATGTATGTAATGGCTGAGATTTCTTGTTTGCATCTTAGAAAGTCACTTTTGAACAATTCATGTGTGCAAAGGAAATAAAGGCTTGAAACTGAAGAGCAAAACTAAGAAAAGCACACATTTTCCTGTTGTTTCTAAGAAAAAGCTCTGAAACTACTCATTAGTTCATTGTTTCTGTGAAATGATAATGGAAAATTTTCTGTTGATGGCAGAAAAATTATTCCTGCAAATTCAAAGACATAAATAGATCTTTATATGTAAACTTTGTTTGAATTTTAAAGTGTTGGAAGTCACCTATTGCATCACAATTTTAGATGCTTTCTCCATAATTTCTGTAGGAACGACACATGCTACAACTAGAGTAAATTTTAAACTATGAATTTATAAGCTGGCAATAACTAACATAAAATAAAACTTGACTGTTGTTTAGTTCCCTCATGGAACTCTTCCAAGACATAGATGTTAATATTCTTAGTATACGTAATAGTGGCTTACCTTATATTTGATATTTATTACTTTGGTGCCTGAAGTCCTGCTTTCTCACCACATTGCACTCTAATCCATTAACAGTTATCACTGTTAGAGAAATCAATTGGTGTTGCTGCAGGAGCGATCTCTCATGGATTTTCATTTTCTGTGTTGCTGCTCCCCTTCTTTTATCTGTCTTTATTCTAGTTTCCTGTGTTTTATTCATTATCATTGCCAATATAGGTTCAACTTCAGGCAGTGAAGACACCCAAACAGGTTTTAGAGCTATATTTTCACATATTTTCTTGTAATGGTAAAGAAAGAGGAAGCCTTTTTTCTGTTACAACACATGAGCTATCCAAAGGTGTGCCTCTTGCTCCTCCTGCACAACCCTTTTCCCCATACAGGAAACCCAGATCTTGTGCCCACAACCTCCTCAAACCCACTGTCCTCACCTTTTAATCCTTCCTTCCCCTTCTCAGCCTGCCCTTTGCTACCTTATTCATCAGCGAGCATACAGGAAACAGACTGCAAGAGCTTCTGCCTCCCACAGATAGAGATGATAAGAGACAAAGGAACATATTCTGACTGAAAAATGAAATGCATTTGCTGTAAACAGTCTCCTCTAAACTTGCAGCAGTGTGAAAACATGGGGAAAATTCTGCTCTGAAGCAGCTGTTTGCATCTTTTTTGATATTGAATTTGTAGGAGCTCAAAGTATATCAAGAACCAGTCCTTGTCAGTAGGGGTCTTAGTATCTTCTGAAGAACAGCACATTGTGAGACACGTTAAGCCACTGAACCTGGTTTCTTCATGCATCTATTTTAAGTGCTACTCCTTTTAAAAATGATTATGTGTTATTTGATCATAAAAATATTAATACATTTTTGGTAAAGGAAGATTCCACTTTCTCATCTTCAATTTGTAATAATTTCTTCTATATGCTTGCCATAAACATGAATATTTTTGTATTCACCATCCTACTCTACCCCTTGGAGCTTTGGTGTATTACCCTTAACTCTGGACATCTCTTAGTTACATTTTCTTTGTGAAATCTGTATGTTCCTTTTTATTTCTTTTCTTTTTTTTTTTCCTTCACATATTCATTCTTTCCTTCAGTAACTAGACGTTCATTCTCTTGAAATTGATTTTTCTTCAAATATTGAACAGTTACCTCTTTGCATTTCAGTCTTCTCTTCCGTTCCCTTCTCCCAGAGGAGAAAAAAGAAAAATAACTGCTTCTTGTGATATTTCTGAATTAATCTAATTTATACTATTTTATAGTGTTGTAGAAAGCAATGAAGTATTTCATTTCCTTCCTGGAAGGCTACACTGCACAGGAAATTAAAGCAAGGGTACACTTCAGGAGGTTCAGATCTACCTGTTTTGATGTCAGCTCTGACATCTGACCCTTCAGGGTTACTGAGGAACAGGTGGGCTATAAGTATGTTTTGACATTTTCCACAGGATCATATGGTGTAAAGTCCAGATGTCCAGAGTTTTACATAGATGTTGCTGTGCTAAATTAGTTTCATGGTTAAAAATTTCATAGGTTCCCTTTGTAATACAGTAAGATACTTTTGACTTCTCTCCTTTTGTGTATGTAGATAACAGAATAATACACTGGTGACCTTGAAAAGAAATCTATCTGCTTATCCATATCTTAAAATAGTTGTTAATATTAGAAAGTTTTACTGGTGTTTAGAAAAGCTTCTTGAGTTCATAAAGTTCTTAATAGTAATTATGAATTGCATAATTGTAGCTACATTGAACATGCAGTAATTAGAAATATGTCAGGAGGAATGTGTAACATTTATTATTAAAGGACAGAGATCATTAATTTGAATGAATTATTAATTGTGTACACTTGTCCACTATTTTCTATTAATTGCATATTTTATGTTGTGGGCTAAAATGGAGTGTTAACTGTTTATGATACTTAAGTAAACCAGAAAATATGAAGTTAATAATCTTAAAAACAAAAACTATTTTACGAAGCATTTTATCTAGTCAGGAATAAAAGGCAGAATAACAGTCATTTTATTAAATAATAAGAAAGTACTGCTAGTACTTCATATGGCAGAAAAGTGATGCTGTCAGGTGCCTGAAATTCTGTGAGATCCTCCACTGGAGCTGTTTTATCACAGCACCTAGCATTTAGTTTCATATCCTGTCCTGTAGGTACCCCTAAGAAAGATCTTGTCAGGATCTTTCAAATAGTATTTTAGTGATCTGACATCTTGAATAACATTTACAAGTCTGTATTTCTCCTTAAAATGCAAATACAAAAAGTGAAAGTGCAAGATCTGGCTTTAAAAGGTCTAGCTTCTTGCTTTGTGAAGCATGGACTAATAATCACAATTTTCAATTTAATGGAAATGTGGAGTATCAGTTTCTTTCCATATCACTTTTCTATTATTAGCTGGTTTAAATTATGAATAAACATCCCTTAAGCTCAATTTCTTTAATATAGAGTGATTTTTTTAAACAGCATCTAACCAGTAGAAACTAGCTGCAGACATAAAAATTTTTACATTTTAGTATGTGGTTTAGTACAATCATTTCTTCTAGCATTGTGGGCTGGTTAAACCAATATCAGAAAGCTCTTTTACAAATGAAATAACATGTTTCTTATTACTACTGTCTGTGCTCAGACAGTCCTCTTTTTTTTATTTTTATTTTTTTATTTCCAGTAAGAGGCTATTTATTTGCACATGGGAAATTATACTTTAGAGAGGGAATAGGAAAACAAGAAATATTCACTGGTGTACAAAACATAATACAAAGAGATTGCGATAGACTAAATTTAAGGAAAATTTTTTTCCGATGAGGAGATTCACAGAAACTAGAGATGAGCTTATTCAGCACGGTTTCTCACTTCCCATCCATTCTCATATTGATCTGTGCTTAAATATAGATAGAGAATAGAGTGGACTAGAGTCTTGACACTTACACATATATCCTACCAAAAGACTGTTAGTACAGGGATGGAAGAAAATCCATAGTCTTTATTTGGAAAGATGGCATAAAAAAGAAAATCGGAACTGCTGCTCTCCCTGGCCTTAGTGTGAAATAAGTACATTCCTGCTACTATTATTTCCAGTTGTGCCAGGATGCAAGAATTGTGAAGAGGCATTAAAACACTGCTGTAGGTGTTGGCAGAAAATTAGGGCAGATAAGAAGAAACCATCTATCCCTTTTTGGTGAAGAGTCTGAGCCATACCTCATAAGGCAAGATAAAATTTGTCCTCTTCTCCTGTCTGGGACTGGGAAGGAGAAAAAAAGCACAAGGTGGGGGCAGAGCTGGTAAACCAGTGCCTCCTTGGTGTGCCAGCCAGCTTCTAGCAGCACAAACACGCTGGAGAGCAAAGACTTCTAGACTGTCTTGATCATTTTCACTATTTTACAGTGAGGTAGAAATGGAGCCAGGAGCTAGGGCACAGAGAGTGAACTTGCTGGACAGAAGCAGAGATCATTAATGTCACGATGCTGTGAATGGCATGGAATCTGAATGCTGCTTAGTGATATCTAAAATGTAAAAATCCAGTAGAAAAACCTAGCTTTCTATGGAGCTGGTTGGCTACATCTTTCCTGGGCAGCAGGTCAGGTGCTTTGAAGTCTCCAATACCATGGTACACCATTGCCATTCAAATGTCTCTTTTTTCTATTTTTCCAGCTGAAAATGTGTAAGGTAACAAGGGCTGTCTTGCTGTGTCTCTGAGTAATGCTTTCATGACATAAAACTGATGGCGTGCACTGAGAACGGTGTTGAGGCCTATGGAGTGAGTGCCAGGAGGCAGCAAAGCTTGCTTAGATGGAGGACTGGATGGTGTTGTGGCCTATGGAGCAAGTGGTAGGAGGAAGCAAACCTTGCTAGCATAGGTGCTGGAGGACTGGATTGAGCAAGGGGATCTAGATGTAGGGCAGATCCATCCCTCCTGTCCCCCAGAGGGAATTTTTCTCCAAACCTTACACTGGATATTCTCCAAGAGTGTTGGTGAGGCCCAAACAAGACTTGCGACTGAGCTAGCAATTAAGCAACGTGGACTGTCAAGATCATTTCTTTTTTTTTTTTTTTCTGATTTAGGAGGATGATGTGACCTTATATGGAGAAGCTCAAAATGGCTTAAAGTAGCTGTGCAGGAGCATTACAAGTTGTTCCTTATGAGCAGCAGTACTGCCCAGGTGCTGGGATTTCTACCACTTGGGTAGAGCAGAGATACTGCCTCCAATAGGACAGAGCCAACACCAGTTGGATGAACTACAGCCATTTTTACCTGCCACAGCCGCAACAAAGGAAGCGTACAGTGGGCAATATCAATAGGTGGACACTTAGACTAGATCATCTTAGAAGTCTTTTCCAACCTTTATGATTCTGTGATTTTTATGATTTAAGTAAAGGAAGCACAGAGTACTCTGTGTGTGTGTGTGTGTGTGTGTCTACACATGTGCGCTTTAAAGAATACTATCTTAGATGATGGTACTTCTGTAGTGTGGAAGTTGGCCCTAATTAAGAACTTAACAGAAAAAAAAATTGCCACTGGATGGTGCTGCTTGCTATTCCAGGGAAGAGATGACATTATTGCTAGCTTTAAAGCTTTAGATGCTGGCACCCAGGCTCCACTTTTCACAGAATGCTATTTTTTTCTGAAATAATAGGAGTCATATTTCCCACACTGTGTAAAAACTAATTTCTAAGTGTCCATTTTCTATTCTCTATTGCTTTTTAAAATTAATTTCAAACTGCATTTTGTTCAATTTGTGAGACTGTCAAGCATAAATGTCTTGCCCTGCCTTGCATACTATGTATGTTGCTTTTATTTTTTTTTTTTTGAGATGGGCAATAGAACATTAAATTAGCTTAATTGAATGTTGCTGTTCAGCTTCTACCCCGCCTACGGCAAACAGAGGGGCAGAGAGCCATGAAGTCTTAAAATTTTAACAAGGTGTTAAAACTCACATACACTTCTAATGCACGCAGATGGGGATGAGAACCAGTCAGCTTCTTCTGGGGCCTTAGATGATGTCTTCCTTCAGCGTGAGCAGGGCAAAAAGGAATAAAGAAACACAAGGCAGTGAAGGGGTACTGAAAGTATATTTGATGGCACAATCTAAAGAGGAAAAAAATCCTGAGGAGAAGAAAAAAAAATGGAGTGAGGAAGAGAGGAGATGCCAGAGATGAGAGATACATCAGAGAAACAGCCAGCTGGAGCAGACAGCTCCCTGTAAATGCAAGGCGGGTGCTGCAGTTAGCCATACTGTTCATAGTGCAGGGCTGCAATTCTGTACGGTCATAATATGCTGCTGTTAAAGAAGAGTGATGAATATTCACACCAGGAAAGTAAAATAGACTTACACCTCAGCTTTGTGGTTTTCTTCATGTAATTTCTTTACATTAGAAACTCTAATGTAGTTAGTCTTTAGGACATTGTGATAACTGGGAAAATACAGATGCTGCCATCTTCTTTGGTTTCAAGAAAATGTTCCACAACTGCAAAGGTTTTAGCAAGACTGAAAACTTGTTGCCAGGCCAACCTGTCAACATCCAATGGCTTTGGTCATGTCAGCCTGCAGTAGTGGTTTGGTTTATCATCTTCTAGGTAGCAACACTAAGTCCTTTACTGGCACAGGACCTGATCTCTCTGCTTCAGTCATATAGCAAATGTTTTTGTAGCTAAAATATCACAGGAACAATATGCCTTGGCACATAAAAATGATTACCATCCTGTTTTTCCACAGGGCTCTGCTTTCTATTCATCTGACCTGACTCAAGGCCTTGATTTACAGAACCTCAGTTCATTCATCTTTGTATGTCTCTCCAATTTCACGTTAAGACAAAACTCCCAAATTCAAAGCAAATAAAAAGACATGCTTTTAAAATTCGAGTCTGTGTGGCTCTCAAATCACCAGATGTTACTGGATTTCCACATCCAGTATGTCCTAGAGAGGTCTGAAAACAGTTTTGTTATATAAGTCATTTTACAGGTAAAGGCTGGAAAACACCCACCAATGTCTGTAATTATATTGATACAACAGACTGATAGACTTTTTTTTTTTTTTTTTAATCTCTGGCTTTTAGCAATATTCTGAGCAGGGAGCTAATTTTGAAAAACATATTCAGCTTGGAAGTTTAGCAGTCATTTTAGCCCTCTTGATATAGGAACAAACCTTCTTCTAGAGACTCCAGCCAACATCTGTATGAGTGCTGTTGCCTTCCCTCCTTTCCTCTTGCCTCTGCTCTCTTCTCTAGCTTAATGAAAGAAGGGAATGAATTAATCAGATAATTTGATCTCCTTCATCTTCTCCCCCCCCCCTCTTTTTTAGTGCATTGTTTTTTAAGTAAGAAGAACTGATATCAGCTGGTGATTATTTACTCAATCACTGAATTTTGAGGCTATTTTGCCTAGACAGAGTTCCCAAGATATTTTTGGCCTTGAATTTATCTTATATTTTGAAAAATTGAATGAGGAAGTGGCAAACTGCTTTACTTTACTTTTCCTTACGCCTTTAAGGCAGGGTTGTTTAAACCATGACTCTCTGCACTGACATTGAATTAGAACAAGTAACTTGGCACACTATCTGAGTAAAATGTCTTTTATAGCAGAATGGCTTAGATTGGTGCTTTCTTACCTTGTGGTTGTGTAGATGTTCTTTAGGATTTACACAGTTTGCTGTAGAATGTAATGTTTCCATTAAAAAAAGCCTTTTCGGATCGGGAATGTGCCTGTAAAAACTGCTTATTGAATGTATGTTGAATGTTATTTTCAGAGTTATAGGTATCAACCGTTTATCATATGATTAATGAGAATGCATGTTAATGCTAAAATATGCAGCTTATGTTTACAAGTCCACAGAATTCTTGTCTATATTCTTAGCTGAACCTAAGCACACATTTCATGTATGTGGCAATACTATATTGAGTCACCACTGAATTCTTGTAAAAGTAAGTAAACCATCAGTTCAGTTATTTTTTTCCAGCAAGGCATTCTTATGTCCAGTGTTTTGATATTACTAAGCTTATTTTTGTAAGCCAAAATAAGATTTTCTAAAAATTTTACCTAGTGTAAAGTCTTATTTTATGATTTGCCTAGTCACGTGTATAGAACACATACAGATAGTATCCTAATCTGCAGACAAAGATATAAATAGCTGTTCTTGCTGTCAGTGTTTTTTGTGATGCTTCTAGTCCCTTTGGGATCCTTGATACACATCATCTTTCACCAGCTGTACCCTGCGTGTTTGCCTCAAGAGATGCTTTAGTCCTTCCCTGAATACTTCATCAGTATAAGTTATACTTTCTAAAATGTATTGAGCAACTCCCTTTTGGTTCATTAGACTCCCTGGAGAATTTACTCGCTACTGCTTAGCTAAGTAATTCCAAGGCAATTAATTTTCTGTTATCATTCATTTTGCACTAGCTGTTGAGACAGGTCCCCTGTAAGGGGTTCCCAGGCTCTGGGAAGAGTGCTCTGGGGCTGAAGGAGCAGCAGAAATGCTTCTGCAGAGCTCTTGTGGGGAACAAACAAGAGGACACAAAGCATTAGCTGCCATCACCAACTAAAGGGGAGGTATGTTGCTATGCTTTCACTAGCTGGTGCTGGCTAGATGGCTTCTTTAATATAGGTGAGCATGAAGAAAATCAAATAAATATGACTGGCTCCATTGAATTCCCTTTTCTTCCGCTATGATCTCATCTGTACCTGACTATATCCTGCATTTCTAGTCTATCGGTTTATATTGTGTCCAGATTGTGCAATTTGTCAGAAGTAAAGCACATTCTCATGTACTGAGAATTTGATGTCATTCAGCTTTGAAGTGGGTTTACTGCAGGGTATTGCAAAGCTTTTTTAACCCTTGTTTTTTAACAAAAACTCAAATTTTCCATTATGTTGCTTGACAGAATAAAGAAAAATTACCTAAGTTGGTTAGCTAAATTTTTGTTGGTTTTCTTTCTGGAAATGTCAGTTTTGATTTCAGTTTCTGATGCCAGTTTCAGTCTTTGGTGTTAATTTTCTAGACCATAAGTGGAATAAATTTGTGTGACATGAAAGACTGAAGTTTTGTCTGTATCCTGCTATTAAAAAAAAAAAAAAGAGAAAAAAAAAAGAGAACTTAGTGGAAACATTTTAACGCACTCTTAAAACAGCCAAACCAGTCCAGGGCAATGCAGAGTACCAAAATTTATAAAGTACATGAAATCTCCATTGCACGGATCTGAGGAATACATTTCCAGAGGCAATCAAGGTAATGCTGTCTTGATTATCTTTAGAAAAAGCAAACTCTTTCTCTCTGGAGAAAAAAAAAAGAAAGAATGCTTCAGAAAATCCTCTTCAATGCTGAGGATATTTTTTAACCCAATAAACCCTTATTAAAACATAAAAAGGAATAGATATAAAACATTAAGTCAGAAAAAAGCTATCCTAGAGCAAATTTTATCCCCATTCTCTTCCTCCCTGTCCCCTGAGAATAAATAATTGAACTAGAGACTTTGTGAAGTCTTAGAGGGATTTGGCTGTTGATTTTTATAGCAAAGGTCTCAGCTACTCCGAAGGCGGGTGGAAAACATATAAAACCCATATGTGAATATAGGCTTGGTGATAACCACCTCCTGTTGAAATGCAGCAATGCTGCCACTCTATCATATGAAAATGATTTTTTCAGGAAAAGAAGTATTTTAATGCAACAGGCTTCACTGGAGGAAAAAAAAAAGATAAGAAATGAATTGAGGCTGCGTTTGAAGCTTTACATTAAAGTCACTGACAGTCATATTTCAACTGCCATTTATCACTTACAAAGAAAGACTTGTGGAAATAAAATGTTTGTTATGATGTATCATTTATCAAATATCTTCAGAAGCACATTTTAGAAATACGCATGCCCTAGATTTCAGCTAGGAAGTGTATGCTCTGAAATAGCATACAGGTCACCATTCACTGGGATCCTAAATAATTTTCTTCTACCTCCTGGTGCACTTTACAGGATAAAGTCTATGGAATTTTGGATCATTTTTATAATGATGTTATTGTAGTCTATCACCCCCTGTCCCCACCCCCCCCCAAAAAAAAAAAAAAGATTAACTCAGTGCAAACAGTTTAAAGCATGTTCAGATGGATAAAAAAATTTAAATCTGAAGAAGGTCTAAGTTGCCTAAATCCAATTTGCATTAAAGCTGTGGAAATGTATATTTTTAATTAATATCAAGCACAACAAACTTGTGTCATAAATTATTTGGGTTGTTTTGATTTCTTATGTTAGAATTAACTTCTGAATTAAGAGTATGGAAACTATCATACAGAATCAGCATTTGGCACATTGTCACACAGCAGGCAATCATGAGAAAACCTTTCTTCAGATAATTATGAAACAAATCTCTTACAGAAGCTTTTCTGATCTCTGCCCATTGTGTTTTGACCTTATAGCATGATCCTATGGTGTTAACACAACACCTGCATTGCTGATGTTATTTTTAATAGCCTTCATTTTTGCATCTTTGTGTGTTTTCATTATTTATATAAAATTCTGTAAATTACCATTCCATTTTCTCAGTTCTCAGCCAAAGTGTTATTCTGTGTAGGTGAGCTTAAGGTCTGAGCTGTGCATTGTAAAGGCTGCATTGTTTTCAGAAGCAGTTTCCATTGAGATAACTATCCCTTTGTAAATCACAAGTGCCATCTTTTGCTGTTTCATTAAGTAAGCACTGCTAGGTGTTCTTCAGACAAAAACAAAGATGATGGTGACAATGAAGGTGTCCCTTCTGAGAAGAGATTATAAGGCTTGTAGTCAAGGAAGGTGAAGAACTCTAGCATGCAAACTGATAGACCAAAGGCTTTGCATCTTCTAGCATCTGTTCTGCCTTTTCTTCTCAATGGCCATTGCTTTTTTTTTTTTTTTTCCCCAGAAGACTTTCCAGGAAATCAGGAAAGGAACTTTTATAAGTGCATTTTACAGAATGGCTTAAAATCATTGCAAAGTGGGGATCCATTTGTGGGATGGAATGAATAAGTGACTTGAAAATAAGATGTCACTTTGGTATGTGCCTTTGACAGAATGAGGACCAGAAAAGATATAAGGAGGAATTACTTTTGAAACAGAAATTTGGACAAGAGGCAAGTTGGAGAGAGAATGAAAAAGAGAAGAGGTGCTCTGATATGCAGTGTGCAGTATGGAAACTATTTTAGTGATGGTTTTTGTCAAAGGAATAATGAGTACTGTGTAGCTGAACTGTGGTCCAGACAAGAGGTTATCAATGCTGGAGATGGATTCTTGGAAAGGAGAGATGAAATAGAGAGTAAGGTTCAGGTACCATAGAAAGGTCTATGAGAGTTATTGACTGCGTCAGTGTATTACAGCCCAAGCATCCAAAACTGTGCCTCTCAGTTATCTAGAACTAGTGTGTCACTGGCACTACCGTACGTAGAAGGGCCCTAGGAGCCTTCTCTTCCTCCACCATATACAACCAGAAGTAAATTGTTGAGCTGCTCTGATTACTCCATAACTGGTTATCTCCAACACCAAAAGTCTACTTAAAACGGCTGGAATGACCAGAATTTGGTGCTATAGCCCTGGGCTTACCACCCAGCTTTTCCTGTCATTTGTAACTGAAAGAAAGTAGAGGCCAGTCATTTGCCTCTACTTACTTTCTTAGCTTATAAAATGGAGACTCTATCCAATCAGGCTTAGACAGCCAATCCAAATCTTTGATATTACAGGCAATTTCTGTTTGAAAGAGAAATTCCTTATAAATCATGGTTCTTTCAGCATATTGTCTTTGTTTACAAAAGAATGCACAAAGATACACTTTCCCAAGCATGAGAAGGACCAATTTAATATGGATGATTTCTCACTTTATCTTTCAAAATTTCTTTAGATTCAGAAGTCCATCAAATCTCTCAGCTTTCCTGGAGCTAAAAGTCTGTTAATTTATTTCTGAGCTCTTTCAGTTCCGTACCTGAACTGTTGCTTATGCATACACTCAGATTCATCCTGAAATGATATTCATCTTCCTTTCAGACTTCAAAAGGATTTGGATTGGGTCCACAGTGTTTTCCAAAAGAATAATAATGGATTTTTGCCTAACATGATGTCCTCCAAATGTGAGATCTTCCAGAGATACACATGGCACAGATATTAGGTGGAACTGTAGTTCAGAGTATCACAGCTTTTAAACTGTATCTTATTTTTTCCATTTGTAAGCTTTTAGAATGCATCTGCAAATACATTGTTTGTTTGGGGCTTGCTTTATGTGAAAAGAAAATCAAAGAGTAATCTACTCTTTTCTAAACCTCCTCCAGATCTCCTCAGCTTTTGAATAACTATATTTCTTGGTGCTTCCTAGTGTTTATATTTCTGTACAACTTCCACTTGATAATTTGCTGGAATGAAGAGTTGCATGTTTTACAAGATTTTTGCAATAGAGCTTTGTACCTGAGCAGTCTTTGTTCATTCTTTAGGATATACTTTCGTAAATGCCTCTTGAAAGACTACCAGGGTGAAGGAGCTGATAGATGACTCCATTTGTGCATTTTTCCCCATCTTTGTGCAGAAACAAAAGCGGATTTTAACCATAGGTGCCTCTTGGAAACTAAAAATGCTGTCAACCTAATATATGCAATTAAGTGTATAATGATGATAACAAAAATGCTTATGTGGAAATATGCCAAAGTAACAATACAAAATATCTAGGACCAATCAAATCTTGGAAAATCCATGATGTTTTTCCGAGAACTGCAAAAGAACTATCAAAAGAACTAAATTAAACGATGACCGATTACCCGCTTATCACCCACTTATGTGGGAGCTGGTTGGAGACAATCTGTGCTACATACTTTTACATCATTAGGACATAGAAACATTGGTCTGATCTCCTGCTTTGTTACTGTGAATAAATTATTTTTCAGTGCATTTTGAATGAAAACAGGAAAATGAGACAGATTTTCATTTGACTCCTAAAATTAGTCAATTAAATATTTATTTTTCTAGTCATTTGGTAAATTGCTTTGTTGTTTAGCATTAGTGTTAAAATTTTATGTTCAAGGAGAAAATCGAAGCCAAATGTCTTCTTTTTTCCTTTCCTATATAAGCAGGTGGGAGGGCCTTGAGATGTCCATGTCCTGTTTTTCTTATCAGCAATATATTTCTTATAAAATTAGCAGCAAAGGAAATATTTCTAGACTGTCTTATTCCTTTCTGAGATATAATTTTTGCTTCTGTATGAATATTTAAACACATTAATAGTAAATGCTGTTGATTAGATTTGGTCTCTTGTAGTGTGATTTTTATTAAATACATTCTAAGTTTGAGTTATTTTATGCAATCTGTGATCTTCCAGACACGGTGGATTAAATAGTTAGAAACAAGCACTTGGAGGAAGGAAAAAGCACATTTTTCAGGGCTTGTCTGCTTTCATACTTTCTCCTTGAGAATTTTAAGTGCAATTTGTTCATTGGATATATAGACATGAATAAATGTCTGTATATTGTATGAACTGTTGAAGTATTAAAACAATATCTACTGAAAGTTGTGTTGCAGTCTGAAGTATGGATCCTATTTTCAGATGCTTTGCTCACATACTAGAGAAACATTAGAGAAGGGCAGAATCACTGTTCAAGGGCTGGTTAGTCTAGACACTGGTGGAAGCACCTTTTGAAGAACTACAAGAGACAAAGGCGTCCAGTAGATTTAGCTGAAGTATATGGCTTCCTTGAAGCCAAAACATTTTTGTAGAGAAAACACTGATGTAGAAAACCTCTGTATGAAAGAAGAATGTTCTTCTTGTGGTGGTTTTACCCTGCTATGCAGCTAAACTCCACCACAGCCACTTTATCACTCCCCCACCTCAAAGGAACAGGGGGAGCAAATACGATGAAAAAGAGCTCAAGGGTTGGGAAAAGGACAGGGAGATCACTCACCAGTTGCTGTCACAGACAAAACAGACTCAACATGGGGAGAGTAATGCAATTTATTGTCTTTCGCTAGCAGTGCAGAACAGTGATAAACGTCAAACTAAAAACACCCTCTTCTACATCATTCCCCCAAGTGACGTAGGTGAACAGGGAATGGGGTCTGTGGTCAGTCCCTAACACTTCATCTCCGCCGCTCCTTCACGGTCACTCCCTGCCCCTGCTCCCCGTGGGGTCCCTCCCATGGGATGCCGTCCTGCCCGAACTGAGCCTGCGGGGGCTGCCCACAGGCAGCAGCTCTTCAAGCACTGCTCCCACACGGCTCCGTACCACGGGGTCCATCCCCCCCAGGAGCAAACTGCTCCAGCACGGGTCCCCCACGGGCGGCAGCTCCCCCCAGACCCCCTGCTCCTGCGTGGGCTCCTCTCCACGGGCTGCAGCTCCGGCCCGGGGCCTGCTCCTGCGGGGGCTCTCCATGGGCCGCAGCCTCCTCCAGGCCACATCCACCTGCTCCACCGGGGGCTCCTCCACGGGCTGCAGCGTGGAGATCTGCTCCGTGTGGGACCCATGGGCTGCAGGGGGACAGCCTGCTCCACCAGGGGCCTCTCCACAGGCCGCAGGGGAACTGCTGCTGCCTGCCTGGAGCACCTCCTGCCCTCCTGCTGCACTGAACTTGGTGCCTGCAGGGCTCCTTCTCTCACATTTTCTCACTCCTCTCTCCGAGCTGCTGTTGTGCAGCTTCCTTAACTCTGCTCTCCCAGAGGCCCACCCAGTGGCTCTGGCCAGCAGTGGGTCCCTTTTGGAACTGTCTGGAGCTGGCTGTGATCTGACATGTTCAAATATAGTGTGTGAGAGTGCAAAAGCAAGTACACAGGTTTGCAAGATCTATCGGTGCCCCAGACCACAAAATGGACCTAGAAACTCAATCTAGTATGTCTGTGTAAGATTCATCTGCCCCAGGTCTGAGTTATGTACTTTGGTCTTGCTTTGTATTTGTAGGTCATTGTAGTTCATTGGATATAAACAAGTGCCTAGAAAGAATGAGGTAGACCACCTCATGGCCATGTGTCTTCTTCCCATGGGAAGCTAGCAAGACTAGCTCAGGCACAGATGCCTGGCTTTTTGATCCTTAAGCTGGGAAGATTAATGGCTTTCCTACTCAAGCCACTAGTGGCAAATATAGGAAATGCATGCCCAAGTGCCTTCTCTGCCTTGAGATCAGAGTTGAGACTTCCTACAGGATTCCCACAGATGTGGCATTTATTTTTTTTTTTTAATCCTATAGTGAGTTGAAGTAATCAGCCATTTTCTCTTAAGCTTTATTTATTTATTTATTTATTTATTTTTGAGAGGATAGTGTGGTCAAATAAGGAAAAAAACAAAACAAGAAAAGATTCAACTACAGAATATTTTATTCTTTTAATAATAATGAAATGTTAAAAGGAGTCTTTGGTCACTTCTTAAACTTTCTTGCAGATTGTTCACAGGACCCTTGCAGCGATGCTGGGTTCTTTGGCAGCTTTAGCGGCATTAGCTGCTGTTGGGGAGGTAAGTTATCAAACTGTAAGTGCTTACTTCCTTACTTCAATTCTGTCTATGATATCAAAAAATCCAGGGGTTGCCGTGTTGTGAGTGGACACAGGAGACAGCAGCCTTTTTAAATAGAACAAGATGGTAGGGCAGATATTAGGATGGGGAGTCACCATGGGGAAAGCAGGAGAGCCTATGACATAGAAGAGGAGTAAAAGTCAGTTGATGCATTTAGTTATGATTTGCAGGAAGCTGAATTTTTAGCATAATTCAGATTTATTTTAGCACAGTTATTTTCAGTAATGTTAGGTTACCAATCAAACCTAAATGGAAAATACACTGCCTTCTGCCGTCCTAAATATTTACACCTCATGCTTATACTTTCCAATCCTTTTGTTCCCCCCTGTCGCCCCCACTTACTCTTAGCTGATATTTAGTGAAAAGTCTGATTGATTTTTTTTCCATTTTTTTCTTATAACTAGTCACCACGTCATTGCTATATTCTTTTAAATTCCCTCCAATGTGTTCACAGGTGAAGCTGTATGCTTTTGTTATTTTATGAAAAGGAAAAATGGGGTGTAGCATATAATTCTGTTATAATTTATTTCTTCAATGCTACATAAGGAACAAATAGATAAACCAAGAGCTTAATGTAGGCTTTTGATAGTGACCCACTTAGGATGCCTGCAGTACTTTAAATTAATAGTAGCAGTAATAACAATAATAATAATGAAGTAATAAAAAAAGAGTCCTTTTTGTGTGCCTTGTAGGAACACTTATTAATTTCTGTCAGAGCTTATTTAAATGGCTCATCAGTTAAGTGGAGTTTATACTTCATAGCTAATCACAAGTTAGGTGTTCCGCGGTATTTACTGGTAATTGTATTTTTTGATTGCAGAGGCCAAGTATGGTCAAAGTGGTAGAGTGGATTGATTATGAGACACTGGCGCTACTGTTTGGAATGGTAATTAAAATGTATCTCTTGCTCTAAATGTGTTGAGATAATCACATTCAATATCTAGATGTTACTTTTAAAAATGTTTTGTTAATTGCACTTTACTGGGACATGTTCTGATGAAAATTTGGCCCTAAGATATTTATCA
Organism: Anser cygnoides; assembly: GCF_040182565.1. NCBI lineage: Eukaryota > Metazoa > Chordata > Aves > Anseriformes > Anatidae > Anser > Anser cygnoides. The sequence goes on from NC_089873.1 coordinate 140,184,209, forward strand.
AAAAGGATGATGAGCATACCTTTGAAGGAGCCTTTGAAAATATTTTTTTTTTCAAATCTGTAGAATCATATTGATAACACACAAAAACCATCATTGAGGTCTATATATTGGAAAACCTGTTTAAGTGTCAAGTTTTATCACTCTCATTTATCTTGTAATTTTGTTTACTCAAAAACTTCCTCAAACACACTCTTCTGGCTTTCTTTGTCTTACTGTCATGTTTGGAGCCAAAAAGAGAATACCAGAAATGGAGGAGAAATATATGATTAGATTATAATATACTATATTATCACTTCGCCCAGAGCTATTTATGATAAAAAGTGTTGTCCAAGTGTGATTAAATGCTGATAAAAAATACACAGTTTATGCAGGCAAAATTACCATTTTCTGTTTTCATTCTGAGCTTTTTTTTTTTTTTAATTTATTTACTGACAATGCACTGGCCCCCCCTGCCCTCCCCACAAAAAAGGAAAGCAAAAAAAAAAAAATCTGTTGAGAGGAAAGATAGAAGGACAGGCAACAGCCCAGAAATGTGGGAAAGTGCAGGTAATTCTTGGAGCTGATATTTTCTGTAATCTGTAGAGCATTACTGCAGAAAGCACAGTTATTGCCTTCCCTTGATTAATGATGCAAAGGAGATACATTGAGTCTTTAATGTATGATGCCTACTTAGTCGTTACAAATAAAATTCAACCAGACTAATTTATAGACTGCTAACGCTGAGAACTAAATTTCACCATATGATATCTGAGATAACCAACAGCTGTAGTAGTTATCCTGATATGAAAATGATCAGATTCTCAAAACGGTGGCAGATACAAAGGACTTTTGTGGGGGCCACAAACTATATTACATTGGTTTTGTGTAATTTGGATGCAAGTTATTCTTTTCTTTTTTCTTCTATTGGTAGATGGTTTTGGTGGCCATATTTTCAGAAACTGGATTCTTTGACTACTGTGCAGTAAAGGTAGGCTTGTTTTGGTACTCTTAATTATTACTAGTTTAATCAAGTTAGCATTTAATAAGATCATCAAAGAACTTCAATAGAACTTTCTTTGGGCAGTGTGTATTTATCACACTACAAATGACAGTGGTCAACTTGTAGTTTTGCAAGAAAATCTTTTAGGGATGAAAGGAAGTCTTTAAGGCAATTCTCTTTTTACAGGAGAAAGGCAAAAGCCCCCAGTAGGATATACAAGCATGTGGACAATATAAAGTTGAATTATCCCACTAACTTGCCCAGGACTGCAGTTCCTCTGTTGCTGAAATCTGTATTTATGTCTGGCAGTAGGAGAAAGGAAATATGGGAACAATCATTAGCTTTACAGTCACACATGATAAATGGCCACAGACCTTTGCACAGTAGCAGAACCTAAGATTACATGAAAAGGGTAATACTGATGGATTAGCTGTAAAGCAAGTATTACCCATAGTGAGGGACTCCTGTTGCAAAGCTTAATTTTCCTGAGAACTGTGGAAAGAAATAAAACAAAAGCAATAAAGAGGACTGCTTTGAGCACAGAACATCCAAGCAAAATGCACGTGGACAAAAACCCTGTCTAGATAGATGTCCAGACTGTGTAGCCCTGGTGGTGCTGTGAGGATGAGGAAGGTGTCCCAGCTTGTGAAGGTGATAGGAGGGCTGAACTGTGTAAGTCCACCCTGTCATGCAGGCAGAAGGTGGAGGCTCAGTCCTGCGCCTGCTGCAGACCCCCTCCATGCCTGGCAGTGGAGTATGAGGTCTCTTCACACTTGTATGATGGAGATGCTTGCCAGCTTCCAATATATGTTTTGTTGTTAAATTAATTCATATTGGAGAGGGCAGTGATGGACGTGCATGGAGTAGTAAATGCTCTGAGCTCACTGTTGCTTCATCTTTCATGAAGAAGTTTATCTGTCATTTTTTGAAAGCTCAGCTGGAATGGTGTAGTCCCTTAATTTTTTTTTGTTTTGTTTTTTTGTTAGGCTTATCGATTCTCTAGAGGCAAGGTGTGGGCCATGATTACACTTCTGTGCCTTATTGCTGCAATTCTTTCTGCATTTTTGGACAACGTTACCACTATGCTGCTCTTTACTCCAGTAACCATAAGGTACTTTATTGTTATGGTTTTGGACTTAGTCTTTTATAGCCAGCAATCAGTAGTAGACATGTGTGCATAAATGCTTGTTTGGACTTTTTTGATTGTCTAAATGGAAATTAAAACTTCAAATACTCCTACTGTATTAGGGTAAAGAGCTGATGTTTTCAAAGGGATCAGTTGTTGTTTTCATTTTGTGTTGTTTGGTGAACATATATCTGAAGCCTGTTTAACTGCCTTGGGAGTTAACCACCCTGGTTTTTCTCCATATCTGAACTGCAATAGGATATTGCACCAAATGCTCCCTAGCAGATGACTTTTTTTCCTGTAAGCAGGGAGATTTTTTTTAATTAATGCTGTCTTGTCCTTTACGGGCTATATACAATTTTGGCTAGTAACCTATGTTTTACATAAGTGTTATCCCTTCTAATACTTGTTAAAAGGCTTCCAGATTTCAAGTAAGAATCTTCTTTTGAGTTATGAGACTCTGAATTTTCTTCCTGATGGTGATCATGACATTGGTACAGTCACAGGTCAATTCTGTGATTGGAGATGAAATATTTGGATTTTTTAAAAGAAAACAGTGACTTTTAATTACTTCAGATTTATGTAAGTTAGTAACACATGAATTGCAACCTCTATGAATGTGTGACTAGAAAGCACTGTTTAACCTGAATTTAACCTGTGTCTAGTTAACCCAGTTTAGTTTATGAAAGATCTAGTGTGGTTTTAAAATAATCCTGAGTGCTTACAGTCATTCATAGAATAAAAGAATGGCTTGGGTTGGAAGGGACCTTTATGGTCCTTGAAGATCACCCAGTTCCAACTCCCCTGCCATGGGCAGGGATGGCACCCACTAGATCAGGTTGCCCAGGGCCCCATCCAGCCTGGCCTTGAACAATTCCAGGGATGGGATACCCACAGCTTCTCTGGGCAACCTGTTCTGGTGCATCATCACCATCACAGTAAACATTCCTTATTTCTAATCTAAGTCTTCCCTCTTTTAGTTTAAAGCTATTATCCCTTGTCCCATCTCTATCTGTCCATGTAAAAAGACACTCTCCATCTCCATTTTTTTATAATCTCCCGTTATGTATTGAAAAGCTACAGCAAGCTCTCCCCAGAATATCCTTTTCTCCAGGCTGGACATCCCTGGCTCTCTCAGCCTTTCTTCATAGGAGAGGTGCTCCAGCCCTCTGATCAACTTTGTGGTCTTTGTCTGGACTTGCTCTAGTAGGTCCATGTCCTTCTTGTGCTGGGGGCCCTGGACGCAGGACTCCAGGTGGAGCTTCACAAGGGCAGAGCAGAGGAGGGCAATCAGCTCCCTCACCCTGCCGGCCACTCCCCTGGTGATGCAGCCCAGGATGCAGTTGGCCTTCTGGGCTGCAAGCACGCACTGCTGGTTCATGTCGAGCTTTTCATCCGCGTGATTATGACATCATTAAAAAAGTATTAAAGCACATCGTTAAAGTACACAAAGTTCTATTAAGATATGCTGCCATTTTAAAAGGTAGTGTAAAGCAGTAAAAACCAATTTTGCAAGTGGCATTTATTCTAGATTGGGAAACAGCTGGTGAGTGAAAGCTCCATTTGTCTTCTGTCTGATTATATTTTAGAGATCACTTTGCCTTACTCCAGTCAATAATTTCACCTCTAACAGTAAGCAACATTGGAATTATTAAACACCAAGTTTTCTTTAGCTGTGTTGCAGAATATTTTATATTAACAATAATTGGGAATGGATTGAAACACAGATGTCAGTGCATCATGAACTACAGTTCACAGGCAGAGTTACTGTAACATTTATTCCTTTTTATACCAAATGAGCTTGTAACACTGAAGAAGGGTAAATTCAGTGTGCAGGAAACATTTGTATATGAATTACTATCAAAGTGAAAATAAAATTTGCTATAATCGAAGCAAATAATAGCCTATTTCTAAAAACATCATGCTGGGGGTCATTTTTTTGTTTTTATCATACTGTCATTGTCTTCAGCCCTCGTCTAAAGCTTCACTACATCACACTGCACTGCATTGCCATGGAGATAGAGCTTGCAGAAAATGCTACCGATTCTGTGAATATAAGGATTTAGACTGCCATTAATAAGGCGTAAAACATGATATTTATTTCTCTCTGCATTTTGAAGTAAGCTGATAAAAAATTAATAACTACCCATTCTTAGCTATAGTTTATTTTCAAAATGCTTTGTTATTGGGAACTGGAAAAGGCTAATGGTTGTTCGCATGGGAAATTATATAACTAGGGTAAGTGTACTGAGAAAGCGCAGTCCTACGGTACAGCTAACACACTGTAATTGTTCTATACTTTGGGTTTGGCCTTTCTTGGAGTACATCTGCTGTTCATTCCTGAAGCTACCACGAGTCCCATCAAAACACATCAAAACCAAACCAAGCCAAACGCTAATGAAACGTTAAGTTTATTTAGAAATGCTGGAAACGATGGAGTGATGACGTTCAAAGTATGATTGTAGTATTGTGCCACAACTAGTACAATCGGGCCAGCTGTACTACAGAGTACACTTTTAACTGCATAATTTTACACTGTTTGGGAAATAATGCATTTTTGTACAGTTACTTTGTTCTGGACTTTTTATGTACTGATATATGTATAAGCTAACAGTGCTTTTTCCGATTTTTAAATTGATACTCTTGGTGACAGAGTAAGTGTATCAAGGTAAGCTTTTGTGCAACACATGCTTTTCTCTTTGAAATGTAAGTTTTAATAATATAGACTTAGGTGGAACCGTAAAGCTCAACTTCCTTCAGGGAAATGACTGACAGCACTACAACGAACAAAATCCTGAGGATGAATGCTCACTGCCCAGGTTTTCCCACATCCCTTATTAGGTAGAGGGGGCAATAATTTAAGCATGCCCCCTTGAAAAACAGAGAGGATTTTCTCTTTGGGCTTTTACCCCAGCTGCCATGCTGTGCTCAGGAGCGGGTACCTGGGATGTGGGCTCCCGAATCACCTTGGCCCCACTCCTTAGTTATTATTAAGCTTTAGGGAAGGGGGAGAACCAGGAGCAGAAAGAACTGAGTAAACTTTGGCTGAAAATGGAGATCTCTGATAGATGGATGATTCATGGCTGATAGGTGGTCTGTCCTCTGCTTCTGCTCTCCACATGGTAGTCAATAACTAGGGCTGAGTACAGAGCTTGTGTTTGCCCAGAATAATTCTCCATATGTCAGTGTCACCTGGGAACCATGGCTTAAAAAGCTGTATAGCACTTAGAATGGGGTTTAAATTTGAAACTTTCTGTGTAGTTCAACTTTTGGAATAATTGATTACTTCTAATGAAATTATTTTTAAAACACATCAGTTTCATTTACCATTAACTATTTTATTGTAAATGTAAAATATCTACATTTTTTGCATTGATATTGTTATAATTACCAAAGTATATATAAAATGAAAATTTTAACTATACACACTCATAGCTATTATGTTTCACAGCCTGAAATTTTTCAGTGGAAGAACTTTGTTTTGTAAATTTTATAGATTTTAAGATTTAAGGAAATATAATCATAGGGTAAGAGGCTAGTTCAATTTTCTTTATACTGCAGGCTCTGCGAAGTACTTAATCTTGATCCCAGGCATGTCCTGATTGCAGAAGTAATCTTCACAAATATTGGGGGGGCTGCCACAGCTGTCGGGGATCCTCCAAACGTGATTATTGTTTCAAAGCAGGAGCTGAGGAAGGAGGTATGTACTGCAAGCTACTCTGCTACTAAAATTAAGTGCTGATGCTGATTTATGCTGTGTTGAACCTTTTCTTCCCCCAGACAGCCATATGAACAGAACACAATCCGCTTCTTCTGCCACGCTATTTCTTTCTTAGTAGGGCGATCAGACAAAACAGTGATCCTGGGGAAAAAAAACTGTGATGAAGAACAGACTTTTTGATATGGGCTGAGAATACTGGTTTCCTTTTCTTTATTTTGGGGGTTTTCCTTGTCAATGACAAAGTGAAGAAGGAATCAAAACAATGGAGGTCTGTAGATGCAGAAAGTTGAATAAAATAAGAAACGGACATGAAAAGGGGTATGAAAATCCAAACTTTAAATATATTGAGACCATTCTATGCCTTCTCGTGACTTTTAAACAAGAAATAACCATCTGAACACACCTGTACACACTGCAAGAGACTGCGTAGCCCCTGTAGACCTGTCACACGCAAGCCCGCGGCAGGTGGTGCCTTTGTCCTCTAGCTGCAGCCCTTTGGGATGTGGGGATGAGAGGGGAGCAGGGGCTCCTGCCGTGCAGCACAGGCTCAGCTGGCTCCCACCACCTGCCAACCTGTTGGTATCTCCAGGCTACAGTGAGGGATTTTAACTTCCTGTGCTTGGCTCTTTTATTTATGGATAAAACTCTCTTCAGTTTGGTGGGTGAGTGGTGCCAAAAGGAAGGCTATGGTGGCAGGTGCTGGGTGGGACAGAAGCACTCCAACCCCTGCCAGAGGGACTGTCCTGGTCCCACCATCTCCTCCCACCCACATGACCCTCTCCACCCTGTGAGAACACCAACCCTGTGCTTTCTATTTTTTCCAGGTGTCATAAACCTCAAATTACTTTGTGACACTAATGCCATATATGAATTTAAAGGAATTTAGCATAACATATGGGCTAGTGTGAAAATATCTGTGGAAGTGGGGTGAGGGATTTTTAGTATAAAACTTTTTTTTTTTTTTTTTAATTTGGAGTTAATTACATTTCTGTTGTACTAAAAAAAAAAGATCTCTTCTAATTAACTGCATACACTCAAATTAATTAAGTACTGTCCAGGTTGGAAAATGTCTTTGAAAGTTAATAGTGTTTAATGAATTAAATGTTTACTTTCAAAATATTTGAAATGTGCTGCAATTAGTTTGGTTGAATGGTGACTTTGGAGACTCTGTAATATTCCTGGCTGAGGATTTGATTGCTAAATTTTACATTTTGAAATATAAAATCTGTGCAATTATTGCAACCTCCTTTTCTAAAGGAGAATAATTAGCACCTGCCACACAGGTCATTTTCCTAAATACTCAGAAACTCATCATCTCTGTAAAACCTTTTGCAGGGGCTATAAACACAGCAAGCAATTAAGCAATCACATTGAAAGGAAACAATTTTATATTTTTCTTGAATGAGATATTGATAATTTTAGGAGGACTCAGATGTATACATACTCTAGAAAATGTGACACTGTCGTAAATTCTGTATTTTAAACAAGCAGAAAAACTTTGCAACATTTTCACTCTGGAGCTTTTTCGTGTCTTTGTTGGATCACAGAAGTAAGGATGTAAGAAAATAGATCAGATTCAGCACAGGACCATGTGACTTGCACTTCTTTCCTACATTCTCATCTGTTATATCTCCATATGTGTGTGTATATATATATGTATATATATATATGGGAGGGTCAAAGACCCATCCTGGGCTCTGAGGTGGCGTGGCTTTTGTCCTCACTATTTATGTCCTCAGTGCTTAGGTCTCAGCCCCTCTGGAGGGGATCTGCCTAGGAGAGTGATAGCAGGAGAAGCTGGATAAAGCCGAGAGGAAGGGCATGGAGGGACCTGGACCATCTGGACTCCTGCAGTCTATGCTGTTGAACTAATATCTAGATTCCTAATTTTGTCCATCCACTCTAGCAAGCTCTCTTTTCAAAGATGAAATGTAGACATTGTTTCTGGTGCTAGTTCTAGTAGCTGCTGAGAGGATAGTTCATAGGATCAAACTGAAGTCTGCCACCGAAATGCGTGGAATGTCAGCTACATTTGTACCAAGTGATTTTTTTATTTTTATTTTTGGTGTTTCAGAGGTAGAAATTTTTGAATGCAATTGCTTATTTTAGTGTCGTTTTGGAAACAGCACTTCATGCATTATTGTTTGAAGTGTTTGTTCCTATGTTTTCTAAGGAAAATAGATGTTTTTTTTCCTTATTTTGAATGTCCTCAAACATGGTTTTACCATTCTATACATTTTTTCTCCTTGATATTTTCATTGAAATTCCTCTTTTCATCCTCTTACACTTCTTTTCCAGTGTTATTTTTGCACTAGTAGTACAGGAGTACTTGTACAACTGCCCCTGTAAGAGGCTGATAGCTTATTGCACTGTGAAGAGGATTGTTTTTTCTGTTTTAGAAGGTGTGATAAGAATGAGAATTTTACCAGTCATCCTGAAGTTTTTCTGTTGTACTTTTACCTCTAAAAGCAGCCTAGTGAGACATTATACAAGTTCACACTTTCTTAGGAAACCTTGATTTGTTAAATAAATACAAAATGAAGTACAGCCCTGTTACATTGGATGCTGTTGTTGTGTTAAAGCATTAGAAATGCTTTACTCTTTGTTTACTGTAGTGCTGAAGAGATTTTTTTTTACCTAGGTTCTAGGGAAAACTCATGTCATATTAAAAATATTTTATGAGAAGTATATTTGAATAAATAAGCATTATGTTAAACCTTACTCATTAAAATGTAAGGATAAGTCTGTTTATTTGTCCTGAGGCATAAATGAATACCTAAAGGTGTTTTTTTTTTTTTGGCTGTTTTGTTTTTTAATAGCAGCAGTTAATTTATAATGCTAGCATTTCCCCTTCCATCGTGCCTGGAATTAGTGGAACATTTGCATAATTGGAGATAGAGATTTGTTGTACTCTTACTTCTTCTTGGGATGAAGCTGGAAGAAGTCTCACAAAATGGCATTTATATTGTGATATTAGGAAAAGAAAATGATGAAAATAAAAAGATTTCATTAAGAGCAAGCGAGAAACTCATTCAGTGAATACAAAACTTTAAAAATTTTTATTACCTTCAGAATACTGCTACTTTGTGGCCATTGTTAGCAAAATTCTATTTTTATCTTGAAGAAATGTTTGCTTTGGAATTTGGGAACTCTGTTTTACATACAAAATATGGCACAAACTGTTTCAAACCAGCCATTGCTCTCAGAAAGGTTGGGTGTTAAGTCCTCTATATTTGGGAATTTCCCAAATATCTGCAATCACGCCTTTGATATCTGAAGTTGCTTGGGCCCTAAGCTTAGGCTGTGATTACAAGATCTTTGGACAAGGGATGGTGAATAGGTCTCCAGGGCAAAATGGTGCGAGCATAGTGTATGTTAGTGTATCGAGCTTTATCTAGAAGAGGTAATGGTAAGAGTGAAGACAGTTTTAGCTTGTGCTGGATTATACCCTCTTGAGGTTCCCTGTTTATTTACAGTGTTGGTATGTGATAAAGCTTGCACTGTTTATCTGATGTTTGCTGAAGATTTTGGATATTCAGCAACCCGTTCAGAGTTATTCTTGCCATTTGACAGGAATTCCCCAGAAAACACACAGCCATCGGGATCTCCTGTCCTGCTGTTGTGGTTTAACCTGGCTGGCAGCTAAGTGCCACACAGCCATTTGCTCACCCTACCCACACCCCCAGTGGGAAGGGGGAGAGAATCGGGAAAAAAATGTAAGTTTGTGGGATGAGATAAAGGCAGTTTATTAGGAAAGAAATGAAAATAATAATAATAATAATGACAACAGTTCTACTACTACTAATGTGTACAAACAAGTGATGCACAAGGCAATCACTCACCACCTGCTGACCGATGCCCATCCCATCCCATCCCGAGCAGTGGTCCCCCAACCACGGCCAGCCCCCCCATATTAATTGCTCAGCATGACGCCATATGGTATGGAATACCCCTTTGGCCAGCTGGGGTCAGCTGTCTGGGGTGTGTCCCCTCCCAGCTCCTGCTGTACGACCAGCCTGCCTGCTGGCAGGACAGAACAAGAAGCTGAAAAGTCCTCGGCTTAGTGTAAGCACTGCTCTGCAACAATTAAAACATCAGTGTGGTTTCAACATTATTCTCATCCTAAATCCCAAACACAGCACCATACCAGCTGTACATACTAGGAAGAAAATTAACTCTATCCTAGCTGAAACCAGGACACTTGCATTTCAGAGGCTTTCAGTTTTCATGCTGAAATTTAGCATGATCCTATATTAGTTGGTTTTATTTTATGATAAATTTTGGTGCCAAAAATGTATGAATAGAAGTAGATAATTCTGAACAATGGAAGAGAGAAAATCCTATATATAAATCTGTGAAGGTATTTCAAGCACTGGCAGAGTGTGAAATGGATTCCCATAGCTTGAGGGCTATTTTTGTTGAGGTTGCTGTATACAAGCTTGGTAAAACTTTTAATCAGTTTGTAAATCTTCTGTTCGTTCTGTCAATGTTTCATTGATTCCTTTCCTCAAGAAAAATGAAACCCTAGGTAAGGTATATGAAAAAAAATATATGGTTTTATGGCTGATTTTAGATTTTTTTTCCCTATCTCTGCATATAGTAATCATTAAAGAATACAGTGCAAGGCAAAAAAGGGTTCTCATCAATGTCTCAGATAGGCATTATCTCTGTGTAGCTGTTAGACCATCAGTGATTTGTCTCTCAGCAACGTCATGAGCAGTTCCTCCTGACACAACATACATCTCAGTCACTCAGCTCGACGGGATGCTTAAGCCAGTGTAGAAATAATAAATTACTCTTGCCCTTCTTCATTTTATTAGCTTTAAAAAAATAATTGAAGGGCACTCTGACTAGAAGCACAGCATTTGGTGATCGCTGAATTCATGCATCTAGCTATGTTTTTTGCTTTCCCTTTGCTTTAAAATGGCTGCTTTCTTCTGGAAAAGTCTGAAATACTAGAATTTACTTTCACACCTCCAAAAGCAGTGAACACCCCTCCCCCATAAACAAACAATCAAAAGAGGTCAGGATGATGGAAAGCTAGCATTTCAGGAAAACAGTATGACACTTCCTCCTAATACGAAATTGATATATTTGACTTCACATTTAAAACCATAAACTAAGGAAAGATGCCCACTCTGTTTCAGCTTTGAGTCTGTAGGCAAGGGAACCTTTAGGCTGTTGTCTTGGTAAAACAAAATCTTTAGATTTTCATTGTTGTCTGGGGAACAGGGGAAATTTAACACAATCAGCATAGCCTCAAGTAGGGGACATTTGAGGCATGTATTGTATTTATCTGATGGATTGAAATCCCCTGGAAGAAAAGTATTTCTTGCCTTTTGTGCATGTCAATTTTATTTCAGTCTATTGTGCAGGAAAAAGAAAATCTTTATGAAAAAGACATTTTGTTGTATGCAGCAGACGTGTGGAACGCTTTAATGTGTTTTTATAAATGCTGAATCCTGGCCCCAGCAGTGCAGAGAACTCAGGAGGTATAAAAGGCACACAGAGTATGAATACAGGCTCTGTGTAGATGTTACATGCCCTTACCAGAGTGTGGGCAAGGGAGCAGGAGCGAGGGGTGAATTGTCTGTGCCACCATCTTGCGATCCTCTGCTGTGACATTGGTATCTGTGATGTGACCTAAACCCTTTGTAACAGAGCAGCAGGAAGCCTGAAGATCTCTCTCATGATTATTCCTCTGCTAAATTAACAAATCAGTATGTTGCCCTATTGTCAGAGCTTGGTTTTGCTAACCTCATTCCTCCTTATCCTATTCCCTTTCCTCTTTTCTATTTCCTTCTCAGAAAATAGATATGGTCTCTGAAAGTTCTCCAGAAGCTGCCAGTTGACTACTAGTTACCTGAGAATGTCTGGTGGGAAATCTGCTCCTGACCCTGAGAGCATATTCTGTGTGCTGGAGAGGCAGGTACTAAGCACCCAGCCCAAAGCATCGGGGGGGTGGTAAACTCATTTGCACCACCAGCCCTTCTGATATCAGGTGTAAAAGGGATTGCACATGATAGTCCTCAGCTTCCTCGTACTGGCAACAAGTTATCCAAGGTGCTACTGATCATCAGGTGTCATTTGCACATGCTGGCTGTGGTGTATTGCTGTAAGGAGGAAACAAGAAGGAAAGCTGGGAGCAAGAGAAGAGAAGAGGAGAATTGAATCCAGCCTTGCACTATCGGTGGGCAATATCATTGTGCAAGCTCTTTCCTGAAATAAACACGCTCCATGTCAGAAAATGATTTGTTTCAGCTGAATTGGAAAGCTGTTCTGCAGTCGCAGCAGAGAAGCACATTTTGTTTTTCCCCAAGGATCTCAGATATAAGAAAGATCAATGGGGTGATATTATGAAGTTTAATAAAATTCTGAATCTCAGCCCAGCTGCTCTTTGAAAAGTTTGAGTAAGCTCCCAGATAGGATGCTAAAAATCAAGTAGGTAATTTTTTTTTCTCTTATGATGTCTGCAAATCACTCTTAAGACTCATCTGTGTCAGCTCCTATGTCATGAAACTATGTTAATCCTGATTTTTAAGAGCATTGTGATCTCTGTCTCATTTCAATTCCTTTCCACTCTCAGTCAGTCCTGAGACCTCCTTATTAACCTCAGTGTTTTAGTTTGTCTTCCAGGTTGATGTGACTTTCATTTTCATAGAGAAATTAGTTTTGTGGGTTTCAAGGAGCACATTTCTTTTGCTGTATTTTTTGTTTGAGAAGCTTCTGCATTGCAGTACTTCAATAAAAAAACATAATTGTTTTGCTTTAAAATTGGTGTTTGGTATTCAAAACGTCCAGGCAGGTGACTTTGTAAATCTTAGCAGTTGTTTGCCATGAGCCACTTAAGTTCCATTAACATATGATGAGGCCATCACCAGCTTAAACTCCAGTTTCCGGGGATTCTTCAGGTTCCTATTTTATTTCTTTATCTCCTACAGTAGCAATTAGCTTTATGCCTGAGTATCTCTGCAGAGAATACTCCACCTGGTAGCCGGCATCCTCCTTCATGATATGAACATGTTGTCAGCCTAAGAAAGCTTTGTGGCCACTATGCTTATTGATACTAGGTTGGATGCAAAAGTAATTTTCCTGGTTCTGGTAATTGTGGGTTGGGTATATTCTGCTAACACTTTATTACTTTATTGGTCCTCAACCAGCTGGTTCCCAGTCATTTTGTTAGTCAGAGGATAACATTTTTTTTTCCAGTCAGATTTAGGCATTACTGTTTTGTCTGGTGTAGCTACAGTGTTTTTACAGCTTAACTCCTTTCAAATTCCTACCTCTCCTCAAATCATTTTAGAGATCACCTAAAACTGAATGCTTGTTTTCCATACTTCCAAGACTCTTAAATGGTACATTGTCAATATATGAGCAATTTCTGAGCCAAGATCAGTTCACTTTGGTTTTCAGGATTCTCAATGTCCAGACAAAATTTTCTGATTTTTCATTTTGGCCATAATCTTAGAGACAACCTGTAGAAAAATTAGATTCACTGTTCATGGCAAATGTCTGTAATTAAGGAAATAAGTGTGGGGGATATGGACTTTCTATACTTTGGGAACAGGTCTTACAAGTATTGATCCTTTGTAGAATTTTTTTTTTTCTTTCATTGTTATTTGTAAATTTCCTGATCTATGAATGCTGATTTCATCCTTCATAGAAATATGCCTTGTAGTCTGAAATCTTGACTTGATGCCTAGAGGCCAAACTTTCTGAGCATTAATAAAAGTTTGGTAGTAAAGAGCATCTTGCAGAGGTGTCAGACATTTGACTGGCTGAACTAATATGTAGGCAAACTGAATGAAGGTATATTATTTTCTTTTGTGGCATCATGTTTTTCTGTCTGATTCTTAAAAAAAAATCAAAAATATATTGTTCCAGTTCCTGAAGAATCATCTTTCTTTTGTCATAAAAAATATGGAACTAGCTGAGTTATAATGAAAAGCCAGTGAATGGACAGGCATGCAGTTTTACCTTTTAGTGTCTGTAGAATAGGCAAGGAATCTACTACTAGATAATAACTAAGGACAAATTTCTTGAACTTATGTAGCAGAATCCTGTATTTTTAGTAGGACTAAATTCTAATCCCAGGTCTGCATATTTACTTGATTGTGCTTGTCTGCAAACTATGGATTTTTTTTTTTTTTTTTTGAAAAGAACACTAATCTTTATCTGGCTATGAAAGTTCTTAATGACTTTAATCAGTTTCTTGTGCTATTTTTTTTTTTATTATGCCCTCTGATGTAATGGGGAAACACTTTTTTTCCCCCCTCTTTTTTAAACTGGAGTAATTTCAGTTGGAACGTTTTCATGTAAATTGTTTTAGTAGGAGACAATACACAAGAACCCATATTTCAGTTAGTAAATCCTCAATAGTCTTAACACACAGGAGGTAATGCTGCATGGGAAGCTGCTTTTAATTTGTATTGGCATTACAGAAGGTAGCACACCAATATTTGGTACAAGACAAGTCACTTACTGTTGCACAGACATAGGGTGGCATGGGAAGATCCCATGACTTTCTAGAGACTGGAAAGTCAGCGGAAGCTTTGAAGGTTCAGTTTGGACAATCTGAGTTACCCATAGAGTTACTGTGGTCCCAAGAGTCAAGGAGCTGCTCTGCAGGGATCGCCATTTCAGGCAGCCTCTGGGATATGGGACAGTTCCTTGCTACCTGAGTGCTTGGACATGATCCCCCTTGAAGCTTTGTGTGTAACTTGTTTTGGACAGGCTGGTCCTGACTAGTTCAGAAAATCCCAGCTGAAAGGCTAACCTTGATCCACTACAGCTTGTATAATACAGAATTACGGAGTAATTCAGTTGAAAGGCTATCTAGTCCAATGTCTAGTCCAGAAGGCTGTCTAGTCCAATGTCCTACTCAAAGCACGGCTAACTTCACAGTATTAGGGAAAATGGTCACTATCAATTTTTATTGTTTAAAGCAGCAGCTTTATTTTTAAACATATTATACTTTATATTTTAAGAACGTCTTAATTAAAGGGGTTCATTATGCAAAATATAAAGAAATATATGTGTATATTAAGCATGCAGAAAAATAATCAGACTGTTGAGGTATATTTTTATTGTAGAAAAACATTACTGATTTTAAATGAAATCCTGGCTCTGATAGGATTATTGTAAAATCCATGTTGTCTTCAGTTTAAAACAAAGTTGGTCATTAAAAATACCTATTTCTGTGTTTCAGTATGATTTAAAATGAAGTTAAAGTCATGAAAGTAAATTATTTTTTCTTTTAAAATCTGTTTTAGGAACACTGAATGCATTTCAGAATAACTCCTAACATTTTTTTTGAGTTCTCTGAACTAAATTGTAATGTTGCTTGTCTCCTTGAAACAGATGAAATACAGTGTATACTGTACTTGGAACTGATTTTATTGCTTTCTATTTATTATTGATTGCTAAAGTGCATATAGTTGAATACTTTTCCCTGTAGGTATTATAGGAAAATAACTGATTTTTTAATTTAGGTTTTCATTTTTATTTCCAGGGATTGGATTTTGCAGCCTTCACAGGACATATGTTTGTTGGTATCTGCCTTGTTGTTCTGGTCTCCTTTCCTTTTCTCAGACTTCTTTACTGGAACAAAAAACTTTACAATAAGGAGCCGAGTGAAATTGTTGGTAAGTATGAGCGTGAAAACATTTTAATAAACACTACTTTAATAGGAATGTGTGTTAAGCAGGGACTGATTAGTGCCTACTACAATGTTGTCCTCAGAGGAAAGTGCCCCTTCACCTTCAGTCTCTGAATATTAAATTTTAAGATTTGGTTTTTAATTGTGATATTTTCTGACTTCCAGAAATATATATTTTTCTTGATGCTAAGCTTGAGGTATTGACATGAATAATTACATACCTTTCAAAATTTATGGGGATAACTTGCATCATTTATAACCAAAGGCTTGAATACAGGAGTGTTCTGTATCACAATAGGTACCATCTGCTCATGGTGCTCAGTTCACAGCTTTGTTTTAGATATATGCCAGGTTTCCCTTATGAGAGTGCACTGATGTATTCCCTCACTGCTGGTTTCTCTCACTGGATTTTTTTCAGCAATATTTTCCTGGTCTGCAGTCAGTGCAGAATGTTTCTTCAAGGCTAGAAGAATTTTTCCAGCTTTCCTCTGTGGCTTTTCCAAATTTAGCTTTCTCTGGAGTATAATTTCTGTAATTTAGTACGACTAAGTGTATTTCTTTTTATATTGCTTACTTCCGTAGTTTCTAGAAGTCTTGGTAATGCTGTTCCACTGGCCTTTACAATAGCTGTTGAGTATGTCAGTCCCTTTTTGTCTTTGTGGTTTTATGTCTTTCTGTTTGGTGGTTTTGAAGTTTTCATAATTGTTCTCAGGCTTCTGTTTGAGTGGTGAAACTTAATAACACCCAAATGTCTATAATTTCTTTATGAGGTGAGAAATGATTCATAAAGTATAATTTCTTAATGGGCTTTGTACTACAAAGATAGCTGAGTATAACTGTTTCTTCTCCAGGAGTGAAGGTTTTTCATTTTTCTTGCTGTAGACTTGGGATCCAGGCTACCATAGACCATGTGAATGAACTGTGAATGTGGGGTCTGTTTAGCATGGTGAGGACAGATTTTGATAAGGCTGATATAACTTGGCTTCATTTATAACCCATGGAGGAAGATAAGCCCTTCTAAAGCATAATATAGCAGTCTACAATGGAACAGATATATCACATCCCAGAAAGTTTATGACTCTCCTTTGAGTTTAAAGGGAGTCCAAGGTGATTGAGTGGTAGAGATCTTCACAATAGGTGCCTAATTTAGATGAGTACCGCTTGTAGTGTCTTGCCTTGGCACAGGGAAAACTAGTTTAAGGAGTATTAAAAAGACAGAAACAACAGTCCTCTCTCCTCAGTGGTTGTACCCTGTCTCTTGAATCTCATCCGTAAGAAAGCTCAGACAGAGACTTTGCCACCTGGGAAGTTGGCTTTTGTGCAGATATTTGGTTTTGAGGGACTGAGAGGCAATGGCCACAAACTGAAGCACAGGAAGTTACAGCTGAATATGAGAGGGCACTTTTTTACTGTGAGGGTGACAGAGCACTGGCACAGGTTGCCCAGAGAGGTTGTGGAGTCTCCTTCTCTGGAGATATTCAAAACCTGCCTGGATGCCATCCTGCACAATGTGCTCTAGGTTATCCTGCTCAGCAGGGGTGTTGAACTAGATGATCTTCAGAGGTCCCTTCCAACCTCAACCGTTCTGCGATTCTGTGACTGCAGTGCCCATTCAGCACAAGGTGCTCTCAGCCTATCTGTTCACAGCTCTAGGGGCCAAAGTCCAGCTCAGTGTTTAGAAGAAAAGAGTTTTTGGTGTGTTCTGCCTAACAGTTTTCTAAGAAAATTAAAGAAAATTTTCTTTCTGTTCGTTTGCTTGGTATGAGATACACATTTTCATTACTGTGCTATTGTACAACGGATGATGCTTTCTGCACCCTTAGAAATTTGATCCTGAGAGCAAGAGAAATAAAGCAATGAGGTCAGTCTCTAAAATGCCTAAATATTTCTCTGTGACACCACAAAATAAGATTTTTTTTTTTTGGAAATGCCACTGAGAATCTTATTTTCCTAACTTCTCATACTGGAGAAGGTGCTGCAAGAAGTTTTCCTCACCTGGTAAATAAATCTATTGACCATGTAATTCTGGGTCAAAGAGAGAAAATATTTTATTTGCTGGTAGACAAAACGCTAAGACAATTCTGGCTCACCTGTATATACTACATCAGTATACATTCAAAAAGCTCAATTTTTATCTTGGGAGCCAGGAATGCCTTTAGAGGAAATGAGTAACTCAATGAAAATTGGTGGTGCTAACGTGCAGAAAAGGATGTTCTCCTCACTTAGCCACAGATATGCCTCAAATTTGTCCTCTTGAAATACTTAAAGTTGAGTTTTGCCTTATGGGAAGACACCATTGCTGAAAATAATGCATAATCTGAACATGTAGGCAATTGGCTCATATTCCTATTGCTCACTCTCTTCTGTACCAAAATGCTGAAGTGCACATTCCCACCTGTTCTACACAGGACTCAAGAATGACAATCCTTTGTGGATGAGATCACCTCTGGGAGAGGAATTATCATTTTGTTAAGGAGAAAAGGAACCCTTGCAACCTATCAGATATAGCCATTTGTAATTATGCATCATTATAAAAAGTGATTACTTTTCTTTGTTGCTTGGAAGTATATTTTTAAAATCTTTGGTATTCAGCATTTTTTTGTAACTTGCCAACTTTCTTATTTAAAGAGAATTAATTTACTTTTATTCATTTCTTATTTTCTAATAAAAATCATAGCTTTTTGGACCTTTACATGAATAACTAGACTTATATACTTCAATTATCTTTAAAAATGCCACCTTGCAAAGTGTCCTGAGATAAGTAATATCTGCAGTCAGAAAATTCATTTTACCAACTGTGAGAAATTTTGCTCCTAACATAACAGCATTATTTTGTGAATACACATTTTAGAAGATAGAATTATTTTTCTTTCATCTATAAAATTTAAAACATGCTTTTTAATTTTTTTTTTAGAAACCAAGTACACATAATCACTGTTGGGTTACCTTGAATAGCACAATTTATTCACTTAGATAGCATCTTTGTGAATGAAACACTGTACGGAGGCTAACATATTTCAATTCATCTCCCAGTAATCATTGCTACTTGCGGCTTAGTATGTTCAGATATAGCAGCCTTATAATCAGTATACCATGTACCCTTTCTCATAATCAGCATCTCTGTTGCTGCAAAGCTAATCAGTAGCCGTTCAATTAGAACAAATGCTAAAGCAGTATTCCTTCTATTGAAATTTTCAGTGAAATGGGAAGAGAAAGCGACAAACACAGCCTCTATTAATAGGTAGCTGGAGCAATTTGGATTTGCAGAAGGAGCACAATGTGTTCCAAGGTGTTTTCAGAGGTCCTTCCATTTCAGATGGCAATGATTCTGTGATAACTTGAAATGGCTTGTTTGAAGCAGCTGCTTTAATCAGCTAAATTTCTGCCTTCCGTTATTCTGCCCCCGATTAGCAATTAAACAAGATATGTGACACTTGTATTATTCTCCTAAGATTTTTTTCAGTCTTCCTTGTGCTTTAAGATTATTCTGTTGTTTTGGGCTACATTGAGGAAGGATAAGCACTAATTTTAAGAACAAACAGTGCAGTTACTCTGATAATACATTGGCAGATTGATTTCAATGCAGTGTGTTACCAGTGTCTATAAGTTGCTGGCTTTGGTCTGAGCTGTAGCACTTGTGCAGAAAGAAAAACACACATTTCTTCCCCAGTAGGACCATTTACCTGCAGTGCCTTGAAGCGTGGCATATTACAACAGAAAAAAAAAGAATCTGAAGAACTCAACCATGAAGGAGATAAATTCTTTTTAAGAATGAAGGGATATCATGAGGAATTTTTTGAGTGTGACTTTCAGCTGATAAACCTGCACCTTTTTCTGTGTTGTTGAAAAAGATGCTAGGACTGGGGTAGGCTGCTATGAAGTTTTAAAAGGTATATATACTGTTTCCCAATAGAATAAATAAGGCAAAATAACAGTATATGAGTGACAGAGGAATTAATGTTGCTGTTCTTCCCCCTCTCCCTCACATTCCCAAAACATCTTCTTACTTGAAATCAAAGTTTTTACAACCTCTAAGGGTTAACCTAACATTACTTAGTCCCTGGGAAGCAGGAAAATATGCTGTTATTTCTCAGTTATGAGGCTGTGGAGCTGTGGACCTCAGTGCTTTGGAAGATCCTTTTCCCCAGGACACTGGTTGACGTGTGGTTTGGTGACAAGTATTATCCTTGACATTTTTTGCCAAAGAAGAACTTACTGTGATGACTGATTTGGCACCAGCTTCCAATTTCTTCTGTGTTGCTTGCTCCAGTTCTTGATTGTTTTGCTTGTTGAAAGAGAGACCCACTGTTGAAACAGGAGGGGTGATGATAGGAGAGGGGGGAGCATGTTTATTCTCTATGTAGCTCACTGTCTGCAGCAGCTGGGAAAATAATGCTGTGGTAGTAGGATAGTATGCAAAACCTACAGCAGAAGGAATTTTCTAATTAATCACAGTCATGTGTAAAGCGCTTAATGTGTGAAAAAACACGAGACTGTTTCCCTCAACGTGAAACGTGGTAACCAGATGAGTGAGCAAATCTGTTTCTTCTTCCATGTGGAGCTTTGCAGCTGCTTCTATAAAGGAAGAACTTAGAAAGGAGGAGGAAACAAACAAACAAACAAAAAAACAGGCACGATACTAGCAGAAAATAGGTAGAATCTTTTGAATGGAAAAAGAGAAAAGAATAGGGGAGGGATAACTGAGGGCTGTCAGATGTGCAACTGATAGGACTGTGCTGGCTGCATACCCAAGATGTCCAGATGTTGTTCCTGGATGTAGAGTAAGTGTTGCTTACATCAGGCCTCGTTTCGCATGAAACTGTCCAAAGGATGACACAGCTAGGAGGAAAGTCAAGACAGAAGGGAAGATGGAACTGAAAAACCTGTTTAGCACTTAAAGTCTGCTGAATTTCTCCGGGTCCCATAGTAGCATAGGCATAATCAGCTGTAACTGTAGCTAACCACAAGGTATAGCTAACCACAAGGTGTAGCCCAGTGTTGTAATTACTTTGTTCATGTGAACCCCCTTGCCTGTTGCAGCCCTGAGGTGTCTGCCTTGGGGAACAAACCCCAGGGCACGTGGTTGTGGTTTAACAGCTTTTGTGTTTTATTATGGCATGAGATGTCCTGCCTGCTGCTGGAAGAAGTCATGAAGTTTCCCTTCCTCTCTGTACCAGGCTGTCATGGCCTGTGACGCTAGCCTGGGCTTCCATGTAGGCGCAGGTTGATCCTAGGCCTGTCAAGCACACTCAAGCTATAATTCTTTTGTGATAATCATTCAAACAGATTCATAGTTTCTTTCTGGCCTTGAGACATAGTTTGTCAGTCAAAGTTTGTCAGTAGGCACCTAAAAGTGCTGATAACAGGAAATTTAAAAAATGATTTAGTCACATCAGTTGTGTCAAATAAATGTGTGTTTAAATTTTGTATTTTGCTAGGTTTTGGGGCACTTGTAGGATCTCTCCCCCTGTCATTACCCCAGTTCACTCTAGGGACCACTTCCAAAGATGGTTGTTACAAGACCACAGGTTTGGCTTCCAGAGTGCTACGCAGTCCTCCAACGCTACCCTGGTTGCCTCTGCATCCTCTAGCACTGTTGTGTACCTTCATGCTCTGGCCTGAAGGGTGGCGTACAACCTTTTGGTTTAATGCTGGTGAAGAACTACTATAATGACTTGCAAGACAACCCCAATGCTATTTTTGGACATTTTCAAATGAAAAAAGCCCCCATATAATAATAATAATGTCCAGGGTCACAGGGACACTGCAGGGACACAGGTTATAAGGTGTCATGAAGCATCATTGCAGCTTTGTGTGATGTTTTTCCTCAGGGGCAAAGAACGATATTTAGCCCTATTTTAGTTAGTAAGGTATTTGTAACAGTGGGGACCATTTCATGCTAGAATCACTGAGAGGTAAGTTATGTACCGAGCTGGATAAAATACATCAGTAAATCTCTGTTCTGTGGTGTGCCTGTACCTATGTAGGTATTAACTGCCAGTAAAGCACTATTGGTGTTTTAACATGGCTGTTAAAAGCAGTGGGCTGGCTTACTTGGAAGTTGGTTCAGGTGAGGAATTCAACAGTCAGATTATGCAGAGAATAATGTCCAAAGAAAGGAATATTTTAAAATGCTTTCAAGCATTCAACTTCAACTCCAAGCTAGATCTAGCTAGCAGTTTTGCAACATACATTGCACTCTACAGTCCTCACCCAAGATGTGAAATTTGTCACAACTTCTTGTGAATTTCTTTTTCAATCAGTTATGATTAAAATTAGATTAGGAAATGTTTCTCACCCCTAGAATTGATTTTTCTGCTCCAAATCAAAGCATGGAAGAGAGAGATCAGCCTGTCTGTGTGTACATCAGCATGTTCCCTTGAGCTTCAGAATAAAAACTGAGTGATTTGATATGAAGGATACATGAATACTTCAAACTTTATCCTCTTTGACATTATAGGTAAAGTATTTTGAGCTTGCTCACACTCTCTCTTTAATCCCAATGTGTGGGAAGCATTTTTAAATCTTGAAGAACAGTGTGGAATAGGAAAACATTTATTTTTTTCTTCTCTGCAATCCAGTTGTATATATTAACAATGAATACTTAATAATTTAGCTTTCCTACTGTAGTGTATAGCATGCTAAGCTAAAAGATGTAACTTTCTTACAAATTATGTTGGAATATAAGACCATGTACTTCTTGTACATTTTATGTCTTTTAAACAGTGGTAAAACTTTCAATTTCAAAGAAAGTAGTCTTATGGTCCCTGTGGACCTGTCTACTCCTGTTTCAGCAATACAGTTCGATCCACCAGGGGTCATGGTTTTATGTTTGAAAATGTAACAAAAAATAATCTTTTATTATTTTCACCTTTAATAGCTCTTCTATAATCAGGAATAAAAATAATTGTAGTTATTTACTTTACATGTATTCAAGATTTTCATATTTTTTTAAAGACTTCAAAACATTTTATGTTTAAAATCCTTGTATGTGTCCTTTACATTCCTTTATAGTTGATGGATTATTTCCCTTGGAAAGAGGAAAATGTTGATCTGTCTTTTCTTGTTTTTTAAGTGATAAAAATGATATTCTGACATTGCAGAATAAGGGAAATATGACAATTGCATATTATTTGCCTAGCGCATTGATAATGCAGTCGTCAGAAGAAGGTTGCTGTAATATTACTTTACCTGCCTTATTCAGAAAGAAAGTATAATACAGTGGTATTTTGAATCAATAGAGCAGCACTTCACAATTTTATTATATACATTTTTCATTGAAGGATTCAGTACAGAAAAATCTCAGATGAGAGGTAAAAATTTAGGAAGCGATACCTTCAGTTTCTTTTACAGCACTTGTCCCCCTAGATTTTTGTGTGCATACCACAACAGCGGAACAATAGTACAGATACACATTTACCAGGAAGGCCTGGGATTTCATTAACAGTGCTTTTTGATATACTATGACAAAATTTTCACTTTGCTCTGATGGTGCTGAAGCTCCTAAGATATTCCTAGTATACAGTGCTACATATTATGTTAATTTAGTACGTGCCCTGTATCATTTTGCTGCAAAGAACTTTCACTGTGATGACTCTTCACAAAAAAGTATAATCTTGACATTTTAAAATTATTTTTGCCATTTTTATGTATCAAAGCTGAATGAGCTGAACTTATTAGTAACCATTTCTTACACTTAAACCAGTAGCAAAAATATATGCTAGTTCTGAAGTGAGCTTATTTTGTTCTTCATTTTGCCCTTAGATGAAGCATTATCTTTTTTATCTTTTGGATTATGAGAGGTATCCTCTTGAGGCTGTATCTTTTCATGGTTCTTTTCCCTTAATAGGACTCGGGGAATACCATCTTTCAGTCTTTGCTTGCAGCACTTTTTTTTCCCCTGGTATTGAAATGACCTCAGCAGTTGTTTGGTTTACTGCAAAATGTTTTATGATTGGAGTTTATCTGTCCACTTCTAAAAAAAGGATAGTGAGTTGAACAGAGTTTTTTTTTTTCTTTTAAATTATGGGATGGTTGTACTTTAATGGAAAACATTGGCTAAATTGGTTTTTAATTGCTAAGTCTTGCAGTCTGAGTTAAAATGTCTTGATAGAGAGTAAACAGGAATTATTTTTATAGATTTCAGACCAGATGACTTTTCTTCTGAAATAAACTGTACTGGGATTTTAGATAAATTTTAGGCTGAAAATACTTTATTCTTTACTTCCTACGACCCTCTGTCATTCTCAAGCAGAAGAGATTATTGTGATAATATTGGGCAAGTGCTTATGGTACACATGGAGCCTAAACATACTCATACTTCTGCTTTTGAAAGATGGGGAAATAAAGCAGAGGAAATTAAGGGGCAAATCCAAAATGACTGAAATAATGTTGCATCTCTAAGTCAGAGAACAGAGCATATATTTCCTGAGACCCCATCCCTCGTTCAGTAAGAAACCAGCTGGAGAGTAATGTATGTCTTTTTCAACTACCTTGAAACACTGTGAGAGATCTAACTCTTTTTAATATCTGCAGATCACTCCGAGTGTTATGTTACCATCATAAAGGTGTTGAATTGACTACCCTCTTATAAAATGTAGTGGTGAGCTTGTAGTGTTTTGCTGAAATTCCTCATGCTTCTTTCAGTAGTTAAAATTACAGGGGACAATCCAAAGCACAATGAGGAAAATCCATTTCAGTTTTTAAGAAAGATGCTTGCTGTTTTTCTTCTTTTTTAACAGCCTGGCTCCCATGGCTGTTGCTGTCTGCCCTAGCTTGCCCAGAAGAAAACCCTACAGAGGTGGTTTAAAAGTGTGGCACAATCTGAAATGCTGTGCAGTTTTCTGCCTGGGCTTCAGCTGCTTTATTGCAGGGACGAGGGTCTCTTGTACTTCTTGTGCCATGGCTGCAATCCCATGCAGAGCATCTGAACATGTCCTAGGTGCTTCAGTGACCAAATGGGGCCCCAGCAGTCTGAAAGCTGATATAAATCTTCTATATCACTTTATGCAGCACTGTGCAGATTTCTTGCATTCCTTTGCAAGTATTTAGCTGAATCAGGCAAAGTGTGTTTTGCTGCAGTTTTGAAGACCCTGCAATATTCATGCCTCTGCTTACCTCTATCCACATGACTAATAAACTGTCCTACTCAATGGAATAAAGACAAGGACATTTCATATACATATATATATATTTATTTATTTTTCTTTCCAGAATTAGAGCTTATGCTCATCTCCTCTGGGGGGGTGCTGCCTCCAGGAAAGATGTGTCAGTTGTAGAGCTTGAAATTCCTCAAGGAAAATTCTTTCCACACTTGGACTTCACCTTTCTAACTTAGTTTCTGTGCTTTTAAAATGGAGATGACATTTACTTACACTCTAATAATTCTGAGAAGATAAATTACATTATATCAGGGATTTTAAAATTTACCTAAAGTTATAGATATTAGTATTGCTAGATTAAGCTGTAATTCGTAGTACTTAATTTATTTTTCAGTTAACATTTAAACAGAGGTATCCTTGTTCTAAGAAATTAACTAAGAAAAATAATTGTTTTACTGGAAAAAGTTAAGCTACAATATCATGTGGAGAAAAAAATGCTTTCAGAGGAACATGCTTTGCATTTTGTTAGTCACAGCCCCAAATTGTCTTGCTTGCAAAAAGGTAGATAATATATTTAGTGCACTTGCAGGTTAAAAACTGTCATTTTATGATAATTCTTATCATCTCGTCAAGATTGGTCATGCTCTTCTGAGTATCTTCAATTAACAAGACTGTCCTCTTCAGATTCTGAGACTGGGAATTAATTACACTCAGTTTTGAGAGTGTCGTCTTTGTTATTGGCAGTCAGGTGGGAGGGAAGGTATGATTAAGTGAAAATCAGTCTGACTATTAGTTGCTGCACTGCAGAAAGAATATGCGTTTTTGGTGAAACATAATGGTTTCTAAAATGCAGAAAATCTTACCTAAATGTCACAGCTCAGGTCTGTAGCTGATGTTCTGTTAATTTCAATGAGTCCAGGACTTCAAGCCTGTTCTTTCCATGGTGAAATATGCTAAATGACAAAAACGGGGGGGGGGACATGTGGCCTGGGAAGAGTACAGGGCTGCTTCCCGGATGTGCAGGGGTGGGATCAGGAAAGCCAAGACATGGGTAGAACTGAGCTTGGCAAGGGATGCAAAAAATAACAAGAAGGGAATCTATAGGTACGTTTGCCAGAAAAGAAAGGCCAAGGAGAGTGTTCCCCCTCTGATAAAGGAGAAGGGAGAACTGGTAACAACAGACATGTAGAAGGCTGAGGGACTCATCAAATTCTTTCCCTCAGTCTTCACTGACAGTCAGGCTTCCCACATCTCTCATTTTCCTGAACCTGTAGGTGAGGGCTTGGGGGGCAAAGTCATAGACTGGAATCATAGAATGGCTTGGGTTGGAAGGGACCTTAAAGATCATCATGTTTCAAACCCCAAATCCCTCCCACTGTAAGCAAAGAGCAGGTTTGAGACCACCTGATGAAACTGAACAGGTACAAGTCTATGGGGCCCAATGTCATGCATCCCAGGGCCCTGAAGGAATTGGCTGATGTAGTTGCCAAACCTCTCTCTGTCATATTTGAAAAGTCTTGGAAGTTAGGTGAAGTCCCTGGTGACTGGAAAAAGGGAAACATCTTTCCCATTTTTAAAAAGGATAGAAAGGAGGACCTGGGGAACTACAGAATGGTGCGCCTCACCTCTGTGCCTGGAAAGACCATGGGAAAGATCCTCCTGGAAGCAATGTTAAGGCACATGCAAGACAAGCAGGTGATCTAAGACAACCAGCATGGCTTCACCAAGGGCAAATTGTGCCTGACGATTCTGGTGGCCTTCTATGATGGAGTGAATGCATCAGTTAACAGGGGAGGACTGACCAATGTCATCTACCTGGACTTCTGTAAGGCCTTTGACACAGTCCTACATGATATCCTGATCTCCAAATTGGAGAGAGATGGATTTGAAAGGTGGACCATTCAGTGGATAAGGAGTTGGCTTGAAGGTCACACACAGAGGGTGGTGGTCAATGGCTCTATGTCCAAGTGAAGGCTGGTGATGAGTAGCGTCCCTCAGGGGTCTGTCTTGGGATCGTAAATGTTTTAGATCTTTAACAGCGACAGACAATGGGACTGAGAGCACCCTCAGCAAATTTGCAAATGACAGTAAGCTGAGTGGTGCAGTTGATACAACAGAAGGAAGGCATGCCATCCAAAGGGACCTGGACAAGCTTGAGAAGTGGGAAAAAGTATGTAAAACAACAACAAGAAAAAGTGTAGAAAAGTGTGTAGAATCTAATGAGGTTCTACAGGTCTAAGTGCAAGGTGCTGCACCTGGCTCAGGGCAATCCCAGACATGAGCAGAGACTGGGAGAAGAACTCATTGAGAGCAGACCTGCAGAGAAGGACTTGGGGGTTCTGGTGGACAAAAAGCTTGAAATGAGCCAGCAGTGCGTGCTTGCAGCCCAAAAGGCCAACTGCATCCTGGGCTGCATCAACAGGGGAATGGTCAGCAGGTTGAGAGAGGTGATCGTTCCCGACTGCTCTACCACTTGGAGTCCTGCATGCAGGTCTGGAGCCCCCAGCACATGAAGGATGTTGATCTGTCAGAGCAGGTCCAGAGGAGGACCACGCATGTGATCAGAGGGCTGGAGCACCTCTGCTATGAAGAAAGTCTGAGAGAACTGGGGCTGTTCAGCCTACAGAAGAGAAGGCTCTGGGGAGACCTCGCTGTGGCCTTCCAATACTTATAGGGGGCTTATAAAAAAAAACAAACACAAAACAACAAACCAAAACAAAAAAAGAGAGCAACTTTTTGCTCAGGCAGATAATGATAGGACAAGGGGTAATGGTTTTAAATGAAAAGAGGGGAGATGTAAACTAGATGTTAGGAGGAAATTCTTCACTTAGAGGGTGGTGAGGCCCTGGAACAGGTTTCCCAGAGAAGCTGTGGATGCCCCATCCCTGGAGGTGTTCAAGACCAGTCTGGATGGGACCCTGGGCGATCTGATCTAGTGGGCGACATCCCTTCCCATGGCTGGGGGGTTGGAACTGGATGATCTTTAAGATTCCTTCCAACCCAAGCCGTTCTAGGATCCTATGGACAAAACAGATTAGCAGCATAAGGATTGCATATTTGCTGATCCTTTTTTTAATCCAAGAGATGAGACAAAAATATTATTTTCTTGTTGGAAATGGACTTTCTAGCAAAAAAAAAAAGATGTCTGTGAAAAACCAATGCTAGGTATACTTCTGTAGTACCTTGTGGACTTCATGAATGCACCATTTTCACAAAGACTTTTTGGTATCATAATGGGATAATAAATTGATGGTAGGCTGAGCCACAGTAAGGTTAACCCTGCAAAAAACATGCAGACTGGGTTTTCTTGGATGAGTGAGTGGAGTCAGCGTGCCCTGCTGTAACATGACCATCATGTACCATCTGAGGAGGGGATGGGAACTTATGGAAATGGGGTATGAGACCTTCTCACTCAGGGCCAGACAAATGCTGCCCTTCTACTGCTTTATCCATAGTTTCAAAGTAATTGATAAGAACCTGAAGCTGCCACAAACTCTTATTGCTCATGTTAACACATTATGTCATAAAAGATCAGTTGTTCCCAAACTGTGCAGGTTGCTACCCAAGTGGGTTTGCAGACCTGAGATGGGAGGACTAGATAAAGGCCCAAAGGTTTCTGGTTGTGTTCAGTGTTCTCAATGACCTCAAGGGTATTGCATTATATTTCCTTCACAACAAAAACTACTGCTAACACACACATATATATACATATATATAGCACCTAGTGCCATAAAACACAATTACAATAAAAATGTACCTGAAACTGAAATAGGAAGAACTTTCTGTTAGAAAGTTTTGTTAAAAATTTCAAAAAACTCTTCAGAAATTATTGGCATAAATGGAGTAGCAGTGTAAAAGATGTATTGACTCTTCTGATTTTTGCAGGTCATGTTGCTCTGAAGTAAATTTCACAACAGCTCAGATGTTTACATGCTTGGGATGTTTAGAAAACTAAAGAGTCTGAACAATAAAGCATGCACTTACTGTACATAAAGGCAAGATCAAAGCCATGTGAAAACACGTATTTTTTAACATAGGTGAGACTTTTCTGAGCCTGGAGACTAGCCCCAAGCACTTCAGACATGGAGCAGGAATGCGCAACCCATCTGAGCTGCTTTCTGCTCTGTGGTTTTGTTTGTGGCACAGATACAGCGATGCTAGCTGTCCCTTTCCAAAAGAATGAAGTTAAAGACTCTGTGTGAAAATTCCCACTGGGCATCTGCATCTCATTTAGAGGATGAAAGATTCAACTTTCTTCCATCAGCAAAATCCTTGGTGACATTTCAGTTGGAAAGGATGAGAGGAAATGTTGTGGCAGGATGAACAGACGATTGTGAACAGACATGGAGAGAGAATTTTTACAAGGGCAAGTAGCTATAGGACAAGTGATAGTGATAACGGTTTTTAAACTGAAAGAGGACAGATTTAGAGCAGATGTTCAGAAGAAATTCTCCACTACGATGGTGGTGGGGCACTGGAACTGGCTGCCCAGATTTGTGGAAGCCCCATCCCTGGAGGTGTTCAAAGCCAGGCTGGATGGGGCTTTGGGCTTTTTGACCTGGTCTGGTGAGAGCCATCGCAGGGCAGGTTGGAATTAGATGGTCTTTAAGATGCCTTCCAACCCAAACCATTGTTTGATCCTATGATCAGAAAAGGTGTTGCAGCAAAGACAGCCCATCAGAAGCAGAATAGCAAGCTGGATAATTATGCTTCATGAGCATTTGCCAGAGGAAAAGAACAAACAAAAACCATACTCTCTCTCTTGAACTGATGACGAGAGACAGTTTATAAGCCACAGTCTATTGAACTTAAAAATGTTATGAGAGAACAGAACAAAAAGGACTGTTCACCTGTTGAGGGGGATTTTCCCCCTTCATATGCTTAAATTAAATACAGAAGTTTCTATTTCATTTAGTCTAAGGCAACTTGAAGGGTGGTAGGAATATTTCTTTTACCCTGAAGAATTCAGGAAGGTTTTTCAAATGAAAAAATTCCACCATTTCTAAGGTTTAAAATATGTTTTTTGTACAGCTCCCATCCACCTTAATCCTCAAAAAAAAAAATGTTTTTTTTTTTTTTTTGGTTGGAAACAGGAGATTAGCTGTGGCTTAAAGCTCTGTCACTTTCTTCTTTATGTTCCGGAAGAGAACAGAAAATCACTGCTGATATATTTGTGGGTGTCACAACTGCTGATGGAAATGTAAATGATGGCTGGGACAGGCATCTGCACAAACTCATGTGGATCCTCTGATAAGCAGGACCTATCCATGTTTTAATACAATGTAGTATCAGATTAATCTCCCGGCATAATCCTGGCAAGATTTGCCAAATATATTACAAACCAAGGTGGTAGATTCTGCACCTCCGATATCTGTGGTTCAAGTATGAATCTTTTTTTTTTTTTTTTTTTTGAAGAAATGCGTTAGATGAGCACTGGTTGTTGAATAACCTTGAAATTCGGCTTTATATAGCGTGAATTTATATTTTCAGTCTTACATCATAAAGCCAAGGCAAAGATAACTGTTTTGATGGCTTGCAAACTGTGTGCTCATCTAGAGATGTGACCAATAGAAAATGTGAGTCATCTGCTGTTCATCAGCTGTTCAGGCAAGTTATGATGGCTCTGGACACCCTTACTTTTATTCTTAAATGTTTGAGTTCTGTCAAGTCTAATTTCCTCTTATGGTCAATCTTTACATGATTCACTTTGTATCATAGCTATAAATACTTGGTCACAAAGGTGTCCATTTCTTAAGATAAGAACAATTTGCACATTAAACAGGGATCTTAAGATATAAAGCCATGAATTCTCGACACATTCTCTTCAATGATATAAAATTTGATGGAAAAAAAAAAAGGAAGCGGGAGGAAGCATCCTGTTAGTTCATCAAGAAGTATTTGTGC
Source organism: Anser cygnoides (assembly GCF_040182565.1). NCBI lineage: Eukaryota > Metazoa > Chordata > Aves > Anseriformes > Anatidae > Anser > Anser cygnoides. The sequence continues at coordinate 140,214,698 of NC_089873.1, forward strand.
ACACAGTTTATGAATGAATATTCAGCTTTCATTTCTTTAGGAATTTCCTGGAAAACCCAAAGGATATTTTTTGCATGCCCAATCTAATGCATGTCCTCAACAGGAGCACACACTTTTCAGTCATTCTCCAAGGTCTTGACAATACTGGAAAAAATAAACCAAAACATTCAAAATCCTGACAATGCTTTGGAGGCTGATTTGAAGTGTTAATAAGTCTGTTTAAACTTACACAGGACCAGATATCATTAAGGTCTGCATTTTAGCATTATATTAATATATACTGGTTGTCATATGCAAGTGTTTGTAGACAGACAGTACTTTTTTTTTTAATGATTTTGAGATTAATTTATATAAAATTTTGAAATGTTCATATTGATTTTCCATTCCCTTCAGCTCTGCAAAATGAATGGTAAAAGCAGCTTTAAAAGTGGCAAATTGTTGGGAAACCGTTCCAATTATTTTAAGAGCTTTAAGTCCAGAACACCTTACACATATTTTGTGGGTCTCTGGTTTTATATGCATTGCACCTGCTTTAACATAAGCAATTTTACTTCTTTTTAGAGCTGAAACATGAGATCTATGTTTGGAGGTTGACTGCACAGCGCATTAACCCTGCCAGCAGGGAAGAGACTGCTGTGAAATGCCTCTTGATGCAGAAGGTGCTGACTCTGGAGATGCTCCTGAGGAAGAAGCTCAGGACATTCCACAGGTGAGTGGGTGCCAGCATGGGCCACCTCCCTTGCTCCCACTCTTGATGGGATGAGCTGTAGACATGGGTGGTTTGTTGGACCGACATGGAGCTCCTGCTCATCTCAGTCTACTGCTGGAAATGATACTGTGGCTTTGCTAATGTCTTCATTGGGATGAGACCTATGCTCTTAGTTGTTTTTTAATCAGATGTGTGTTGGGGCAAGTACGAAGAGACACCCTCAGCCTCAGTATTTTCGGAAAAAAAACATAATGTGTAGAGTTTGGAAAATATATGTTAATAGGACCCAAATATAAAGGCCGAGAAATTTCACGTAGCTTTTGTTTTAAAAAGGTCATAAATACTTCATTATGCTTTTCCTTGCAGTAGTGACTACAATGTAGTAAAATGCTGCAAATTCTTTTCTGCTGAAAAATTCAAATGTTCTTCAGTGAACTGTTGAGTTTGAGAAACATACCACTAGTGATTTACTGCATTTTAAAATTATTTTGTAATCAAGTCATCAGTGTTAACCTGAGCATAGGCATAATTAACCATTTATGTATAGAAAAGAAGTTTTTATAAACCAGGACTAACAAAATGCTAACCCTATTTTGTTTAGGTTCCAGCAAAACTAGCTGTTATGCAATGGAATTTGATGTCTGAGAATAGCAGTGATAAATTCTTTTAAATTGAATCGACTCTAGACTAAAGTGAAAATGAAATAGCTTTTTTTTTTTTAAAATTAATAAACATGCTAATTAAATATACAGTATGAACAAGGGAATGTAAATAAGATTTCTTACACCATTTCAGTAATAATTTTTGCTTGCATAATTTTTGCTGATATTATGCACTTTGAACGGAGTGACAAAAAAGTCTGTTACTTCAATTTAAAAAAAAAAGTAACATTGAGTTTACAATACTCAAAGAGGAGTCTTCTGAAGTATACATGAAAATTGTACATTTAATTTGAAAATCAGGATTTCTCCAGCACAAGTACATTTACAGCAATGTAAAAATTCGTTAGTATTAACAACAGAGCTCCTGAACTGCGACCCCCATGGCCTTTTGCTGGAGGGCTGACTATGCTGATAACACAATGAAGTTATTCAGATCTTAAAAACTTCATTATAAAATGCAAATGTAACACGTATGTGTTCTGACTTGTTAGCACATGACCCTTGTTTTATCGCAGATGGGCACACATCACCTTCTGAAACTACGTATTGCATGTAGCCAGCTCCTATACACGAGTTCATACTCTGGATGCTTGCTCCTTCCAAGCCTGTGGCACTCTTCATGAACTTAACCGTGTGTGTATTAGTGGTGCTTGTTACAAAAGTGGGGTCTTAAGTGAATTGTCACTGGAATTTTGCTATTGACCACGTCGCACACAGTTCCTTTTTGGTATGAGATGCTCCTTATGGGTAAAAGGATGGTTGTGATAAGAGGGATTTATTCCAATACTCTTGGCAGAGCTCTAATTTCACAGTGGAAAAAAGCAGGTGTCATTTTCTTTCAGGCAAATTTCACAAGAAGATAAAAACTGGGAAACAAATATTCAGGAACTTCAGAAAAAAGTAAGTAGATGGCAGTTCTTCTCAGTATCAGTGTAAGTGGACCTATGCCTTTGTATGGAGAGAGTTTTTTGAACCCAATGCAAATTTAATAACTTTTGTGAGAACAGAAAAACTGGCAGGCAGGCTGGCTGGCCTCAGTTGAACAGGGTTACTGAACCATGTTGTGAGTATTTGCCAGGTTTTATACTTATGTTCCTTAGAAAAAAGGTTGCTTAAAGGATCAATAAATGATTCATCAGTGTTTTCTTAAAATTTTAATCTATGGCCAGAGAGACCTAGGAGGTGTCAATAGGTTGTTTATAACCATGATGCATGACGGTAGAGTACACTCCTGCTGATGTACCTAATACCAACTCTAGTTTACTACATTGTCTGTGACACACCTGCTTTATTATTCAAGTACAGATAAACCACTTGCATAAATTCTTTTTTCTTTGTTGTGCACACATTAACACTGCTTAAGTCTTTTATGCTGAAGCTGAGTCTGACAAGATGTATACTTTGTAGTGGGATTAATTTCAACTAAACATAATTGTCTAAATGTCACATCCTCTCCATCTCATTGGCACTAATGAGTACAGGCCTGTGCTTGGGAACTCATGTCCTTGGCTGGGACCTCTCTGTCCTATGTGTCATACCAAAACAGAACAAGGCCAACAGGACTTTCTTATTAGTTTTTACACTTTTTTCAAAGCATTGCATAAATGACAAACTTCTTAAAGAATAGAGATTTAATTGTACTTTTGTAGAGCTTTAAACTGTGTGGAAGAGACTGGAAATGAGAGATACTGAGGCTGGGAGAAGGTGATTCCCTGGTTTGGTGGTAAAGGTGAGATCAGAGCAGAGAATCAGGGGCACAATGGGAAGCAGCTGGGTCTGAGGGTGAGAGCGTGAGGAGCTGGGCACAGGGGTACAGGAGCTGCATAGGGATTAGGGATTGGCATGTCCTTTTGAATGTTACACAGGAGGCATATGGATCTGGCCTCTAGGTTGGGTTATAGGTTTTCAGAGAATAATTGCAACAAAGGGTGATTTTGTCCAGGGTTGTGAAACCACAGAGCACCTGAAGTTCTGTCTATAGTAGAAACTGTGTTTCAGCCATACAACTATGTAATAATGTTGTGGTAAGGTTAGTTGAACACATCTGGATGTATTCAGCAGTTGTTAGCTACTTGCATTTCTTGGCTTCACATTGGGCCTTTGTTCCTACATACACATTCAAGATATAGTGTGCATGAAATGCTTCAATTTAAATATTTGTGTCTTTTATGCTGAAGAAGAATATACAATACAGGAACAGCAGCTTGTACTTCACACATGATCTTTTGAATTTAATGCATAATAGATAGCTCCTTCTTTAATACAGTTACTCAATTCTTTTTCCTCTTTACAGCACAGAATAACAGACAAAATCCTTCTTATCAAATGCCTGACTGTGCTGGGATGTGTTATTCTTATGTTTTTTCTCAACTCATTTGTTCCCGGTGTTTACCTAGATCTTGGTAAGTTTCATAGTTTTGTTCTATTTAGTTGAAATAAATAAATAAATAAATCAAAACAACAACAACAAAAGACAGCCAAATTGTAAGATTTTTCTGAGTCTGTGTCAGTTCAGAAAGCTCTTTTCTGTATGTTCCTTGCCTCACAATTATACCAGATTAATCAGAACAGCAGTTTCTCAGAACAGGTTTTTGAAATGCAGTCACGTCTTAGTCACCCTAGGAGGAGTAGCAGGTAGAGCTCATGACTTCATTTTTCTGACTTCCCGGTATTAGCTAGGTGGGTAAACATTACAGAACAAGTAAATTTGACCTTAGCATGATCTCACTGTAGATATGAATAAATGACAAAGATTCATCCTGGAGATCAGAAATTGTTCCATGTAAGGACATTAAAGTAGTCTGGCATTACTTTTTCAGCATAGATACCTCTTTGTATGACTTCCAGACATCATTGCATTATCACCAGAATAAATAATTTCCCAAATTAAAAAAAGGAAGACACTGTATGTGTGTGAAATAAAAATAATATGTATACTTTCTAAGCCTAGACTTATATGTGTGGATTTTTATACAGTTATGTGTATATCTATGTGCGGACATGTTCTACATGTCCTAAAAATAGAACCAAATTAAAATTCACATATAACTGAAGGGCAGTCATAAAACCTGTCTGTGCATTGGCCTATGAAAGTTAACAATATATTTGTGGCTGCTGAGCACTTACAATTTATAGAATTTCAGATTTATGGTGGTTTTTTTTTCCTTCCATCTGAATCCCCCACTGTGTACATCCAGTGACTGAAAGATGCAACAGTCTTGAAGAAGAATGAATAAATAATGAATAAAGCATTGATTGAACTATACTATAGTTTTTTGCTGTGCTATATAGGGCTAGTTCTAGCTGTACAGTGGCAATCAGGTTGAGGAAAGGGGTGTCAGCCAGTGACACTAGTGGCACAGCTGCAGTGTCAGCTTCCTTGTTCCAGAGTGTTTGTCATGATGGACAAATCATGATGGGTGATTTAATCCAATAAATAATATTGGCTGCTAAGTTGTTAAAAGCTGTACTGATGTATTATAACCACAAAACTGCAACTTTACTGAAGTGTAGGAAGAAGCAGAAATTGGAGACACTTGAAGGCATTTGAAGTCACTGTGGCTAAGAATGTAAGGAAGGAGTTCACATCAGCAATTTAAGAAATCAATTTTCACCCTTACTTTTCTGCCTCAGATAAGTAGACACTGAACCATGTAGGATTTTGTGAAGTAAACCCATCATCTAAAAGTGTTTTTGAAAACCCACAGTCAGTCAGTAAAGACCATATAGCATTGGTTGCATATGCCCCTGGTAAGATATTATTTCGAAACTGCAAAGTAGTTGGAGTGCTAGAAGAAATCTAATAAATGATGACTGTTTTTTTGTCCTACTTCATGTCAGTAAAATAAATGAAGAAAATGACATGGTTGGCAGCGCAGGTTTCTTTTATTCACTAGCTGATCTTCAGCTGTAACCTTGAAAGTAAACATGGGCTGTATGTGTTCTGTGTAGTTTCCCCCTGTTCTGTATTCACAGCAAGCCCATCAGATTAATGGAAAAGTGTTATTAAATCATACGCATAATTTCTAATAACACTTAATGGAACCTACAGACTTATACCAAGGTCTCATTGTTGACTCGTGAATTCCACTGTCTTGATGTTTGCTGCCACTTATTTATCATTACTGAAGATAGTGCTGCTATGAGTTGCTATGGATTTTAGTCCTCCAGTGCATGCAAATAAATTTCCTAAAATACAGCACTTGTACTCTGGTGGTTTGGTTAAATTTGTTCAATAAATTTTTTGCATAAAAATGAAAGGAGATTGTAGTTCAGTGTTTAATTTCCTAACAGAATAATGTTTTATACAGAAGCTTAAGTGTTAGAAATCTAATAACTTTTAATTGCATTTGGAAGAGTGAATTAGAAAGATTATAGAATTCTTTATCTGTCCCCAGCCCTGATACAATTTTTCCATTATGAACTTGGAATCATTGATATAATTTGAGGGAACTGATGTTTTAATTTAAATTATAAAATTTTCATACTTAACTCTCTTTTAAAATGCAGAACACTTTCCTATTCAGCTTTCTTGTACCTGTTCATCAGTTTGTTTAGTCTAATTCTATGAAATATGAAAGATTAATACGGAGACTTTAAATAAACAAATATGGCAAACTTTCGACTTCAACAGTATTTTCATTCTGTTCCTATGGGATATTACTTTGTTGATAAATCATTGGTAAAGCATCCGAGAAAAGATAACAAGAGAGGAAAATAAAGCCCCTTTGATGTTTCTACTTGGCTCCTATTTTGATTTCAAGTTTTAGGCAGGCACATCTAGAGCTTTGAACTATAATGAGTTTCCCCACTACAGAGACAAAAGATTTTTTTTTAAGATTTTATTGGAATAGAATCTGGAATATTTATTTATTTATGTTAGGGGATGCTCAAATTGACCAGTTCAGACAGAATAGACAAAATCAATTTATAAGCTACTTCCTTTGGGGTAGATCCTTTCTCTTTGGTTTGGTTTCAGTCATTTCAGTGATTTGCTGAGCTACTATGATCTCTGTGCAGTTCCTTTGAGTATCCATCACTGCTGTGGCCCTGCTTTTGTCTGCCTCCCTCAGTGACCTCTGCATGCAGTGGAAGTGCCTCATTCCTTGCAGGCCCCTTCCAATCATTCTTCCTTCTGCTTCTGGACCCTCTCTTCTCAGGGCAAGTTTCAGTCATTTCTGAGACAGTGGAAGGTCCTCTCCTCCTTTTAAAGGGTTGCAACAGATGCCTGGATGATCCTTATGGGTCCCTTCCAACGCGGGATATTCTATGATTTTATGCTTCTTTTGGACTCATCTTCAGGAAACCTGTGCCAGTGCTCTGTCAGCTGCACAGTAAAGAAGTGCTTCCTGGTGTTTAGAGGGAGCTTCCTGTGTTCCAGTTTGTGCCCATTACCTCTTGTCCTGGCACTGGATACCAGTTAAAAGAGCCTGGCTCCATCGTCATTGCATTCTTCCTTCAGGTATTTATAAACATTGATGAGATTCCCCTGTGAGACTCCTCCATACTAAACAGCCCCAGCTCTCTTAACCTCCTCATAGGAGAGGTGCTCCAGTCACTTGATCATCTTGGTGGACATCTGTTGGACATTTTCCAGCATGTTCATGTCTCTCTTCTACAAGGGGCCCAGAACTGGACACAGCACTCCAGGTGTGGTCTCACCAATGTTGAGTAGAGGGCAAGGATCACTTCTCTTGACCTTCTGGCAATGCTTCATCAAATGCAGCCAAAAATACCATTAGTCTTAGCAGCAAGGGTACACTGCTGATTCATGTTCAATTTGGTGTCCCCCAGGACTCCAAGGTCCTTTTCTGCAGAGCTGCTTCCAGCTGGATGGCCCCCAACATGTACTGGTACCTCAGGTTATTTCTCCCCAGGTGCAGCTCTTTGCACTTCTCTGTGTTGACCTTCATGAGATTTCTGTGAACCCACCTCTTCAGCCTGACAAAGACCCTTTGGATGGCTGCACAGCCCTCTTGTGCATCACTCACTCCCCCTGAGTTTAGATTCTCTACCTAGAGAATCTCAGTCAGGTCCTCATCTGTGCAGGAGATCAATAATCAGTGGAGGTGATCAACCACTGTGATTTGCCTGACCTGCTTTAAAGGGGTAATTCATGAAAAGAATCACCTTACTCTACGTTATTTCACTCTTCACGTGCCAGAGGGTCTCTTCTCAATTTATACTGAGTTTCAGTTACAGGTAAGAACAAAACCAAAAGGGGTAGATGGACTTTTTGCTTGGTTATTGATTTTTTGGGGATTTCAATAGTAACTAAAATCAGCTGTAGTATTACTAAACAAAGCAGTGTTAGTAAAGGACCCAAACATATGAACTTATAAAAAAATATGATTGTATTAATTTAACAATCACGATCACCATGAACTTTCTGGGTACTTGGACAAGTTCTATAAATCAGCACGCTACATCACTTCTTTCAAGAAAACCTCCTAGACATAAATTTTCTCTGTTGTTTTTTCCCTAAAGCTAAAGTTCCTCGATATTTATAGACAACTGTTGTCTTGTTTGCTGAGGACTCATTTATGTAGTTAAATCTAGTTTCTCTTGCACAACTCTCCCCTGTCTTCTATATTCACTATGGTTTTACTTCCGACTGCGAGGTTGCACAGCAAATTCTGCTGCAGATACTTTTGAGAATCTAAGTCTCCCTTCAATTTGTCTTGAATAGTTGTATCTTGCATCACTGAAACTTTTAAAATCTGTGATTGAAACAGTGGAAAAGGAGGGAAAATGTTCTTTTCATTTAATTTAAAATGACTTTTTTTTTGGATGGCCATATTGTGCAGAGCTTCTTTTTATTTTATTACCAGTGCATTCAAGGAGAAATGTGTTCAGTTGCTGTAGATACAAAAGACTCCTGTTATCCTGTCACTCCTTTGGATGCCAGTTGTCATATTTTCTGACTAATTTCTGTAATTTACAGAAAATTTGTTGAAATTCACAGGAGAAATTAAATACCTTAATTGGAAAAAACATCAGCAGAACAACAACAAAAAAAACCTCACAACAAATGATTTCTACAGAGAATGTTATGCAAATTATAGCAAAAAGTTTTTCTTAATCTTCAGGCAAGTGGAGTGGCTCTGAAATCCCTTCCATATAATTTCTTTTGATTTTCAACATGCTTTTGTTTAAGTGGACATGCACAATTTTCAGTTAACACTGTAGTTTACATAGGTGAACCAATAATTTAGAATAGATTAGAGACTGAGTGCTACTTTCCTGATGATGAAGAAAGTCCTTCATTGCCCTAAAGAACTTCTCAAATTTGCTTAAGTTTGGTATTGAGTCACAGAATGTCAGAAGTTCTGTACTGATATTTACTTGGCTTAGAAACACCAAATCTAGTTCTCCATTAGTGCAGCTTCCTAGCATTTTAACAACTAACTTAATCCATTTTCTGTTCTGCATCATTTTCAGTAAATGGTACAAGAACTTTGCTGTAGCAATGATTCTTCCTTAAAAACTTTGAGACAGGCTGCCAGTATGTGTAAGAGATTTAGCGATGTTTGACTAATGCCAGAAACCTTATGCTTTGAGATCTTTGACTAAATTGTTTAATTCTTATGAGCTCAAAAAGAGCTAATATCACACAGGTGAAATAAATGTAGTCTGTGCAGTTTTATTCTGAATGTTTAACTCAGAAAGCTGTGTAAGAACTCTAAGAATTTTGAACAGTTCTCTGAACTGTTATTCTGGAACATTTTTCTCATCTACCATTGGTGGTAAATAGCTTAAACCATCTTATGCTACTCTTTGGTGTGATGGTGGAGTTATATAAATCTGCACTGTTTACAAACAATGTAATCATATATGCAGAATGAAACAAATTAGGTTTTCAAAATGTGTTTGTACCCATAGGAAGGGTAAGGAAAAGAGTGTTTATATTTTGGAGATGCTTGGTTTCAGGATAATTTGTGCAAATCTTGTGAAAGGTCAATTATAGAACTATTCAACTTACTGAAGAGTTATTTCATAAAATGTTTGAAAACAACAACAACAACAAAAAAAAACCGTTTCACACAAGATCAATTTAAGAAGCCACTGTATATTTGTTTAGTGCTTAAGAACAACAAAAATCCTAGTGAGACAAACAGCTATTAAGCTATAAAAATTGGTGAATGACATATATTCAAGAAAGCACAGGCTTAAAGCCAAAGGCTACATTGTTAAGGTTAGCACATCTTGCACCAGTTTGTCACTGAATCTAACATTTTTCTGCAGGCTAACTAGGAGCTGACATATTAACTGGTTTTAACTGAGGAGAGCTTATTGGCATTGACTGCTAAGTAACTTCTCAAATAAAACTGAATTATCAACTATATTTAAATCTGTTAGAGACAATATTTTTTCCCCTGTATTTTTTGTAAAGCTTTCCAACCTGGTTCGATAAGTTAAGGAACCAGATGCAAAGCTTGGGAACCAATGTTTACAGACCTTTTCTAAACAGCTAAAAATATCATCTGAATAATCTGTGGTTGCCTGCAAACTCCTTCACACATTTCAGTGAGGTAGATTGTTTTGGTCCCCAAAACATTTGGATTAGGGATGCCTTCTTTGCATAGAGCAATAGGCTCCAGCTTTCAAAGTATCTGTGACAGTGTCATGCTCATGATATTGTGGGCAAAAAAGAGAACCTCATTACATCTGGAACCATGAATTTATTGTTAGTCTAATCAAAACTGTTATCAGTTTAAGCAAAACACAACAAACAGTTATTGTTTGTGTACTTATGATAACACTAACACATTGAATTACCTAATGAATACAAAAGCAAACTCATTGACAATTAAAGTTAAAGCTCTTGCTAATAAATAAATTAATAATAATAATAAAAAGACATATTCCTAGTATCTACCCCTTGTATACTGATGTTACGGTTACCCTTTGATGCAATGGGGGGTCCAAAAGTTTACAGCTTTAGTCTGAGTACAGACATGACGAGTTGATACCTTCAGGTCTTTGCCTGGGGAAGCATTGCAAGGGTTTCTTTCTCCTCTTTACCAGGAGATGTATAATGCTGGTGGTTTCTTCCTTCTTGTGCTTGAGTCCACCTGAGCTCAATTTTTTCCATTTTTTGAAACTTCATGCCTTACTTTTTTAAATCTTGTCTTCAGTTCTGCATTAAGTTCAATTTGGTCATATAGAGAGTTGTCTGTTACATACTTATTCCTTGTCCTTTTTTTTTTTTTTTACCTCAAAAATAGTTTTTGACTCATGTCTAAGTTTGCATTATTATCCCTAACTACTTTCTGCTGAGTTGCTGATAGTCCTAGAGCACTCGCTATCATCCTATGCTCTCACTTTCAAGACCTTTCCTATCACTCCGCACCTATACTCCTTTGTGCTGTATTATTAGGCTCAGGTCATAAGTAGTTCATTATACACAGCATCAAAAGTTGTAATTCCTAGCTATACAGGAATTGATAACAATATGCATGAAGTCACACAATTGTGCAAAAGTAAGCAAAAACAGAATTAGGTATGTTTTCTGTTTTTAGTTTTTGGATATTTTTGTATCATCTTTCATAGAAATACAGAATATAGAATTTCATAGAATCATTAAGGTTGGAAAAGCCCTCCAAGATCATCTGGTCCAACCATCCCCCTACCGCCAATGTCACCCACTAAACCATGTTCCTAAGCACCACGTCCAACCTTTCCTTAAACGCCCCCAGGGACTGTGACTCCACCACCTCCCTGGGCAATGCATTCCAATGCCTGACTGCTCTTTCTGAGAAGAATTGTCTCCTCATTTCCAGCCTGAACCTCCCCTGGTGCAACTTGTGGTCATTCCCTCTAGTCCTACCACCTGTGAGGAGAGGCCGACCCCCAGCTCCCCACACCTTCCTTTCAGGTAGTTGTAGAGAGCAATAAGGCCTCCCCTGAGCCTCCTCTTCTCCAGACCAAACAACCCCCGTTCCCTCTTCCCTCAGCCACTCCTCACAGGACTTGTGTTCCAGGCCCTTCACCAGTTTTGTAGCCCTTCTCTGGACACTCTCCAGGGCCTTGATGTCCTTCTTTTACTGAGGGGCCCAAAACTGAACATTGTACTCAAGGTGCAGCCTCACCAGAGCAGAGTGAGACTGATTGGATAACTAATTGTTTCTTTTTGCTTTAGATTCTTTAAATCCTGACCTTGTAATGGTAAACAGAACAACAAATTATAGCATCTGACAAGAGTATCCAGCCTACTGTAGTAAGATACCTTAGCTTTCAGGTGCTCTTCTCCTCTTTGAGAGCGCCCAGCCCTTTCTGGATATCCTTCCAGCTTCTATAAGCTGTGCTTGCAACAGCTGATCTGCAGCCCTTTTTTTCAGGTGATATCAACTACTACTGTCAATGGAGTCTGGATCATTTGGCCTCATTTAGTACTCTTTGCCTCTCTGCTTTTGCTTCATTCCTCTGTTCTGTTTTTTGTTCTGGCATGTAGTAGTATTGGCTTAAATTGTTCTGTATTTTTCCTTGAGATCAAGAAGAGCACTGCACATGACTGATCTTCTGGTCTCTGAGTACGTAGCATGGAGATTTGGTTGTGCCATGAAGGTGCACATTGCTTTAAGATGAGAATGAACATAATTGTATTTACAACGTTAATATATATTTGATTCATAGTGATGTTGAAGAAAATCCTGGTCAAGTGTGTATGAATATGAGTTAAAAATAAATTTGACAATTATTTTGTAGTAATCAGAATGTTGGAGTGGAGCTAAATTGATGCAGTCAGCATTGACTATGACTCAGATAGTCCTGTTTGGATCTTAGTTATTCTTCCTTCTCAGCATAACACATTCTTTCTGAAAATAAGAGAAATCTGTTTTCTGTGGTCCTTGCAGTTTTTATTTCTCTGAGGCTAGTCTTCAAAAAATTACACCCTTGAAAATGCCCAGTTATCTTTAAGAACATGTAATTAAACATAGAAATTATCCTCTGTCCTTGCAGTTGCCGGTACACTCAATGTGAGAAAAAACAGGAATCAGCAGTAGTTGTATCTGCTAGTGAACCTTTTGCATTTTAGTTCTTTAGTTCTTTCTTCTAGAAAAGTTGACCTTCACTTTATCTTGATATTTGCATCTTCTTAAATTATTTTTAGCTTCCAAGAGCCTATGAGGCTACAGCAATAGAGTGTGTGTTTTTTTCAGTGACCTTCACTGAGATAATGTTATCATTTTTTTAAGACAGATTGGTACAATATACACAGCTATATGTGTCAACATATCTTCTCTGTTAGATGTAGCAACTAGCTATAGCAACCTCTAACAATGGTTTCTTGCTTACTGTGTTCTAGCTTGGATGCCATTTTAGATTGTTCAAGAGAATTAACAAAGTTGGGTGTTGAGATTGCCACACAATGGTGAATGTGACTTCTCCTCTCTGACCTGACAATACTACAGCTCAGCAGTAAAGTCCAGCCCACCCCACCCCTATACATAGAGGCTGATCCGTGATTACAGAGCAGCTAGTCCTCTGCTTCCTTGTTTTATGATACACTTCTTGCTTTTAACTTTAAAATTTCCTTCTATCAGTGTAGGTTTCTGTTTTGTTTGCCTTTCATAGGTTTATAGTTTCCATCAACTTCTTTCACATTCCTTTCTATCTCCTTGTATTCTACTAAGCATTTTCAGTTGCAGCGCAAACTGTCCTGGACTGTCACTACCATAGTTTTGTCCCCAAGGAACAACCTTAAGCTTGGTTCTAAAAATAGCACAGAACAGGTACAAATGATTTCTATGAAGCTATGCCAATGAAAAGAGACTGTTCGAAAGACCAGCAAGTTGTTTTTAAGTGTCATTTTATATATATTTAAAATAATATATATATTAAAGATAAAACAGTGCTTATGAATTGACAACTGTTGCTTATTCGGCATGACTTTAGAATGTACATTTTCATGACTGATAAAATTAAAAAGAGGAATTGTAAAAACCTAAATATAGGGCATTTTAATTCACATCCAGTACTACTGATGAAACGTATTACATAAGTAGAGTGAGCGCTATGGTAAATGTGTCTATGATTTAATCTTTTCATGCAAATATTTATATATAAGTCCATAAGAGTATAATTGAATGAATGCTTATACATAACATTACAACTGTAGCATAGAGTATGAAGGGCTGACATGCATCTTTGGGTTAAGTTATGAAGGGTTATGGAGGTAATTGGACTTCTGATTAAGCTGTTAGGACACAATGATGGACTTTACTTCCCCATATATTCAATTACATGCTATGTAAGCCATGATTCAAAGGTAAGAGACAAATACGTTCTAGCCTGTTATGGATGTTGTGCACTAGGAGTGTTTTTATGCAATTCACAAAAAGTTGCTGTGGCCATTTTGACAAGTAGAAGATTGGTAACATCAAAGGAAAAGAATATCCTGCTCAGTTACAAAAAATCCGTGTATCCATACCATTGTTTCCAGAAAGGAGAATTATACTTTGATCTAGCAGAAGCTGGTCTGGCTGATTTTTAAAAATCTCTCTTTACTTCTCAGCTGTTATGTATGTGATTCTGCATACTGTGTAGCTTGTCTTTCTCACTGCTATTATGCCTCCTCACTCCCTTTTGTCCTATCCATTACTGCCACAGCAAACAGATTGCTCTCTCCCCTCTGAAGAAGCCTGGTATTTGCCTGAAGACTTGCAATTTAATCTTCTTATCTTTTAACTAAACATCCCAGAATCTTTTAATTTTTCCTCAAAATTCAAGTTTTCAGACTGTTAATCATACTTCTCTGCCCTGGTTTTCTAATGGGTAGGCATCTTATAGTACACATTTTCTGGGTTTACTGGTGGTGAAGAGAGCAAAGGCTGCTTCACAGGATTTGCTGGTTTTTATCCTGATCCTGTATTTCAGGAGGCCATTAGGTTCTGTTGTGATCCACTGTATTTCTTGAGTCTTTTCTGCAGGACTGTTAGGTATTCAGGTGCTTCCCAGCCTGGATTTGTGTAGTTTAAAATCCTCCTGCCTAAATTGTAGTACCCTGCACCTGTCTTTCTTGAGCAGCCTTCTGTTTTGTTCAGGCCAGTACTGAGGTGGCGTAGGGTTATCCTGGCTTTGGTGTTCAGGGTAAATGTCTCAAGCGCCATTTCAGTTTCCAGAAGAGAGACTGCACTCTCAGTCTTCATATAGAAAGAAATTATTTCAAATTCTGTGCACGTAAAGGAAATGTACAGTATCTACATGTTCACATTGTTATGAGGAAGCTTAATATGCTTTTCAGCTGCTAGTAGGTCAGACAAAATTACCTTTACTAAGGAATACAAATTTTGCTTAATGAGCATTTGAAAGGCCTGCCGATTACACAGTATTTTCATCCTTTCATTTCTTTCTCTTTCACCTGTCTTCCTCCCACATATCCTATTCTTCTATTGGATTCTATTAGGTTGTTTTCTGTTTTCTACTTCTTCTGCTTGATTATTTAAAAATAAGTTTTTTGTTATTATTATTATTATTATTATTTTAGCAGGACTGCAGTTGTATTCTGCTCATCATAAGCTATTTATTGTTCCAAATGTGGTTTTCCCTACTGGGTAAAGTGAATCAGAAAAGCCAAGCACTCAAGCTATTTCTCCTGTACCATTTTCCTGGTTTCTGACAAGACACAGGAATCTTTTCTGTGAAGAATGCATTATAAATTTGCAAGGTGCATTTTATAATAAAAAACATTTTATTTTTCCTAAAATAAGTAGAAACTGTCACTGTCTTCAACGGGTGCTGTGTGAGTGCAGAAATGGAATTTAGATTCAGTTTCTCTCAGCATTATATTTCCAGAACACCAATTGTTGTGAAACAGAAGCACTGAAAGGCAGTAAAAGAAGTGGTTTGGGGAAATATAAGTGGGCTTTGCTTTCACTGTAGTAATGAGAAGTTATTTTTTGAAATTATTTCTATTTTTCTTCTTCCTGGCTATCTTTTGTGGCCCAGTAAGCTAGAAAATAAAGAAACAGAGATGCCAGTCTTTAATGCACCCTGGTACTTTCAGTTCTTTGAAAATGAAGGAATGTTTCAAATTGAATCCAGGGCAAATGCAGACACCCAAATATATAAAACACTGTCATGAATGTTCTTAGCAAGAACATTACTTAGAAAAGGCTCAGGAAACCTGCCCGTTTAGAGAGGCAGGTGACTATGTAATATCTGTACAGACGTAGTTGACTTTGACAAGCAGTGTGGCAGAGAACAGTCAATCAAGCAGTTACAGCCCACACTGACAACTGTGGCCTTCAGGAATTAGAAGAAGATGTTACTCTTGCCCAGTTGCAGGATGCTTGAAGTCAAACCTCAAGATCTTACAAGAAGTCCTCCAAAACTCCTTGGGAGACTCTCTCCTTCCTCTCCCCTTCTCTTTGCTCCCACCCTGTGCTCACCCTCTGAGAGATGGGTACCCATTTCTCCTCTTTGCAGTTACAACAAAAAAAGCAAATACACTCTGAAAAGACTGTGCATGTAGACTGCAATAAGTAGCTGACATCTTCAATTCTCGAGATCTGTACTTGCTGGAGTACTGCAGGAGGACACATCCCTTACCCATTTGTATTCCCCGTGAACACTATCATAAGGAAGGGCACTGTTCTCATGCCAAGCTGTGTGCATAGAGCTAACGCATGCTGCTAAAACCCATGTTGCAACAAAATGCTTGGTTCTGTCCACCTCTTGTGCAACTCATATTTCATTAGTTTTAGCAAATGATTATCTCCATCTACCATGTTCAGATTGATTTGTTTTTGGTAGGAGTGTAGAAATAATCCCAGATTTTATCACAGATTATTCCAGAACTGCAGAAAAGTCTCTGTTCTTTAATCCTTCACTTCATTGTACCTAATGTTGTCACTTACAGCTGTACAAAATAGCAGTAAAATTCTGCTGTTAAGCTCCAGATCTGTACCCATCTGCTTCCATTGAAGTGTCCCTCTAATAGGAATTGCAATAATCTGCACTTAAGGACCACTGTATTTTGCTGGAATTTGGAGAACAGCTAAGATTTGAAATTAGCCAGTCCATGTCCATACCACTTTCTTTGTGCTGCTCAGAGAAAATAACTATTAAATTTGCATGGATAGATTCACCTTGTTTAGGGAAAGGCAGAAAGTAATTCAATGATGATAGCAAAAAATATAGTAGATGTCTGGAACTGTCTGTTCCCTACTTGCTTTCTTTTGCTATTTTGGAAACTCCTAAAGCACTCCCTCCCTGTGATTTATAACTTTCTGCAGTCTGATTTGCCTTTGGTATGAATAAGACTATCTAAGTTTTTCAAAACGTTTTCCTGGAAGTTCTTCTGTATGAGCTTCACCATTTTAGCATTCAGGCTATGTGCATATCCAGGGCCAGGAGAGCAAAAAAGCTGTACCCATTTTCAGCTTATGCCAGGATCCAGCATTCACCTTGAGCAGTACAGAGTGTTACCACTCCTAGGTCAGTCCAGGAGCCTCTTCCCAACAGTTGGTAAAAATTCCATTCTTCATGAGAAAATTTGCTAACTGCTTAGCAGAGCACAATGCACTTGCAGAAAGAAGAAAAGCAAGATTGTGGGTAGCTGAAGCTACAAAAGGGGGTCTTTTACACAAATCAGGAATGTGGCTGATAAGCCGCTTGCAAAATTTGAATGGCTGAGATGGTTATGACCCAGTACTTCTTTCATTGCCAAAACAAACCAATCAAACACCCCACCAGTCTTTGTGAAGATAAAGACTTAATCAAATGCAAAGGCATTTTATGTATCCTTTACCCCAGTGCACCACATCCAGCTTTCCTCCTGATACAGCTGAACCAGACCTTTTCTACCACTTGGTATCTATCTGCCTGCATCAATGATGTGGGCTGGATTTGACCCTGCCTGTGCCATGTTTCATACTCAGTAGGGTAGAGGATGGCCAAATGAGAGTTTGCTTTTAGAGCCTGCCTGCCCTGAACGTGGGTTGACTTCGCTGCTGGAGTTTCCTAAGAGACTTCTGAGAGGCACCATCTGGGCTGTCCCCACCCCGCTCTCTTGTGCTGGTTTTTGCTCTCCTCCTCCTTTGCAGTATAATATTCATGTATGAGCTACTTTTGACTGAGGACTAATTAGATCACTGTGAGCAAAGCAGAGACCAGACTTGCTCAGTTTGCAGCATGGTAGTTTCAGTCCTTGGTGATGAGCAGAGATGGTTGTGAGACATGTTTTTTGGGACCAGTGAGGCACTCAGTTGAGATTTTACTCAAAATCTCTATAAGGGAACAATATAGGAGCTGAAGCTACAAAATTCCAGATATAAACTTCCTTCGGAGTTTTCAGCCTTATTTAGTTTTGGCTTTGTTTCCAGTAGTATGGAGGTCTTTCTGCTGGTAAACCATTAGATTTCCTAGTCCTTATATCTGTTTCCTTACGAGGATTTCCCTGCGTTTTGCTCTAGATTAGCTTCACGCCAGGCTAAGAAGAGTTCTTGTGAGAGCTGCTTATCAAGGAATCAGCAGAACCAGAATGATCAGTGGTGTCAAAGCCTTTCAAGGAGGATCATGGGGAGAAGCTGGGGAAAGGAAAAGTTGCTCGTAATGCTGGAAAATATGGTTTCAGTCACGGAGAGGACAGAAGCCAGTTTAAGGAAATCAAGGGTAGAGCTGCCCAGAGGAAAAGATGGAACTTGGAGGAAAAAATAAAAAAATAATGTTTACAGCTTGGTGATGATGCAGAACCTTTGGTCTCTTTATTTCTTTTGTATTTACATGGAATTTAAATAGAATATAGCTTGATCTTAGTTTTAATCTGTTGAATGATGTTGGATCTCCTTCTTTCTTTAACCTAACAGAAAAACAAACCCATGTGCATAAGCTGCAAGTCAAATGGCCTAAAGTTTTATGAATGTCTTCTATCCTTGAATTTTCTTACAGCTGTGGTTCTTGAAGGCTGTTGTAGAAGGTCTCACTTTATTCAGCTACCTGCTTTGCAGCAGGGGCCTATTCACATTTGGTCTTTGATTATAACTTAGAGATTTTTTTTTTTTGCCATTCAAGATTGTTATTCTTCTTTCCTCCTCACTTGTTCTGCAGTTTTTTTGAATCCATCACTTTTCTACAGTGAATGTATGAGGTAGCACCAGGTATCTGAAAGAATCACAACAAAGGGAGAAATTACTTGAGGAGGTGGGATGCTTTATTTCCATGCCATAAAAAAATCCTCAATTATGTATTTCAGTTTTACGCATTAAAAAAAATTAAAAATCTGCTATTTAAGAAAAAGTAGAGAAGAAGAAAGAAAAAAGAGTATCATCCTGAGGAAAAAAAATGCCAAAAAAAATCTCAGTTTTGTGTCTGAAATCCCATTCTACTGTTCAAGATAAATGTGCCAGAAGAATTAAACAGCTTCAGAAAGAACTTTAGCTGTGCAGGGCAAAAGCTAGTCTTGCTTGGACAGGATATTCACTGCTTATATTCTCTGTCTGTGCATTTCATCTGCATTTTCTCTGTCATCTACCAAAATGTGTCTTAAAACGTCAGGATGTATAGAGGGATCCTGTTTGCAGGGAGTCTATTTTGCTGTTTAAAGATGGTGTCCTGTTTCAAAGATCATTTCACATCCTCAGTTTATCTTCTAACACATTTAGCCTGTTAATCTTCAATGCCCTGGGGCTGCAGCCAGCCTTTCAGGGGACTGCAGAATCCTTCCAACCATCTCCTAACCACCTAAAGTTTTCTTTGTGATTAAAAGTCACTATTTTTTTTTGTTTATTTGTTTTTGGATAACCCAGACATGCCTTCTTTCCTTTCTTCTCAATTATGCTTGCAGACTCTTCTCTTTCTTTCTCCTTTCTGGCCTTAATAGAAAGCTGCTAGCAACCTGGCCCTCCTATGGGATTTTTTTCCCTATGTGTAAATATAGATATAGATATAAATTAGAAAGCACAAAATATTCTTCCTGGAGTACTTTTGAACTTCTCCTTTTATAGAGTCAGAGTGAAAGTGTGGCAAAAACCTTTAACTGAAAAATGCAATACTATAACTTTCACCTTGCTAGTACATAATGTGTGAAGTGTTGTTCTCTCTTTTCCCAATGTGCTCTCTCTTTTTCTAATGCAGGCTGGATTGCCATTTTGGGAGCCATTTGGCTGCTAGTGCTAGCAGACATCCATGACTTTGAGATGATATTAAACCGAGTGGAATGGGCAACCCTTCTTTTCTTTGCAGCATTGTTTGTTCTCATGGAGGTAAGATTTTGTGATTTCTAAAGCCTGAGCAGTTAGAACCAACTTAAAATGTGAATTTTGAGGACATGTATGTTGCCAGGCAAAGGTGTCTTGCAGATTCAATTCTGCTAACAAAATAAAAAATTGAATGCAGTCACAGTAGCATGGAGTGAAATGGTGGAGTGGTAGAAGCTGGATATTTTTGATTAATTTTTCACTGTAAGCTTGGTCCTACTCTCCTTCTGCTGCATTTGCTGTGTACATCCAACACAATCGTTTTCCATAAGTGGAATTTTTCTTTCCAGGTCTGTCTGTGCTCCATGCATTCAGATAGTTTATATATATTGATGTATTTATTTTGAAATTCTTTAGACAAGCAATAGAAAAAAATAAAAGAGCAAGAATAAACCATAGCTGAAAACTGCTTCTAATACTGTCAGCTACATGCTGGCTACCAAATGGCCTGAGAGCTTTCATGGGAGGATGGTTTGAAAGGATAATATCACTGAATTTCAGTTTCCAATTGTAAAAGATTTTCAGTACTTGAACTGTCTGGATATCTCATTGTGTCATCTTTGTGTGTTTGTCTGTTCTAATAGTCTTTTTGATCCAGCCATGTTTTATACCCCTTTTTATATTTATATTTAATCTTTTTTTTATTTTTATATTTTTATAATATGTTATATAAATTTTAAATTACATAATACAATATATTTATATTTACTGTTTGATGTTTTTTGATTTTTTGATTTACTATTTGATGTTTTTTGATTGAGTGGATTTATTTTTACCCCAAATGTTTGGAGAAATCTTTGTATGAATATCCATATTTGTATGTCAATAAGGTGTCTGTGCATTTCCTAAAATGCTTGATATTTCTTAGTTGTTATTTGTTCCATTTAAATGATGTTAAGTTGTAGAAACATGACTGATAAAACCTGAGTGATCAGTGGGTAGTGAATTGTCTTTGTGAGTAGTCTGGGAAAAGCCTGGAATAACAAATTTTCTTGCACAGCTTCCCCCCTACTATACACTCCAGTATTGGAAAGAACACAGACTTTGTAAATTGGAATCTATAAAAAAACAATTCATTAAAAAAGAAAAAAAGGGACTAAATTTGAAGCAAATACAAGCATTGAGTAACTCAACTAACTCTAATTAATTCCTAACTGAAAGTCAAAATCTGGTAACCTCTGAAAAGATGAATAGGAACTCTGATTATCATTAGGAAGCTTGTTTGAGAGCTAGTAGGTCTAAAATTCATCAAGGAAACGCTGATTTATTGTACACTCATTAGCACAGGCAATTTTTATTTCTCTGTGTTATCAGGTTCTATATATCCTTGTGTTTTCTAACTCTCATAGGGAATCCATATTGAAGCCATTTTTATTTTGTTAGCTGCTGCTGTAACAGTCTATTAGTTGCAATCCCTGATGCATTTATTGTTTTAGCTTGAATTGAACAGTTTTGATTTGAGTGCAGTGTGACTGTACAATAACATAGTAAAACACACAGGAAGTTATTTGCCATTTACTGCCAGACTTCAGATATGACTGCTATAATTCACTGAACTTCGATTTTTCACTTTTATGGTTTCTCAGGTCACCAGTGAATAGTTTGCTAATGAAAGGAAAAATTTTCCTGGCTCTTTAGTATAACAGCAATTTAAAGTCATGAAAGGAACTTATCCTGATAGTCAAGAGAAAAAGTGGGAGACAGTATATTGACAGCAGTCATCATGACATACTGCCCATAAAAGGGTTTGATGCAAATTTTTGTGCATAAAGTTCAATCTAGAATGTTACATGATTTTTTTTTTCTGCAGTAAAGCTCTAATCTTGAGCTGTCAAACTGGAAATCGTATGCTGGAAGGCACCAATTAGTGCAGTAATACTTCTTGCTCTCAGAGGGCACAGGAAGATCCAGGAGACCCTCTGTGCAGTTTACATCCTGGGGAAGCCAGTGGCATGGTACTAATTGCTGCCTTTCACTTACGTGCTTGCAGGCGATTAGTCTGGATATTATAGACATCTTAAAGTTGGTTGCGTGATTAGCACTGTCATCATCTCCAATGTGATGAGCTACCTGCAGACTGACTGTCTTGAAGGAGCAATGTGCATGTCTGTTACTGACTTCCCTCATTCTGTCCTTTACTCACTTTCCTCTTTCCTGAATCTCTCTTTTGCGATACCATGTCTGGATTCCAGAAGAAATTCTGGGTGTTACTGAAAAGAAATATGTTGTGTTGACGGATAATTGAATAACAAGGCAGCAGTGCTAACCAAATGTAACACTGAGCTCTGCTTGCTGACAACTATGTGTTAAGAAGTTTATTTTAAAGTGTGAACACAAAGCAATTGCAGAAAAAATATGACAGTTCATTAATATTACTGCTTTTATGTACATTTTAAAAATCTCTTTGATAAACATTGAGTTAATATGGGTAGAGAACTCATTGAGAGCAGCCCTGCAGAGAAGGACTTGGGGGTTCTGGTGGACAAAAAGCTCGACACGAGCCAGCAGTGTGTGCTTGCAGCCCAGAAGGCCAACTGCATCCTGGGCTGCATCACCAGGGGAGTGGCCGGCAGGGCGAAGGAGGGGATTGTGCCCCTCTGCTCTGCCCATGTGAGGCCCCACCTGGAGTCCTGCATCCAGGTCTGGGGCCCCCAGCACAAGAAGGATGTGGAGCTGTTAGAGTGGGTCCAGAGGAGGCCATGCATACAGAGGGCTGGAGCACCTTTCTTGTGAAGAAAGGCTGAGAGAGCTGGGGCTGTTCAGTCTACAGAAGAGAAGGTTGAAGGTGACCTCATTGCAGTCTTTCAGTGCTTGAAGAGAGCTTATAATAAAAATGGAGAGCAATGATAGGACAAGGGAGAATAGTTTTAAACTAAAAGATGGGAAATTATATATTAGGAGGAAGTGAGGCCCTGGAACAGGTTGCTCAGAGAAGCTGTGGATGCCCCATCCCTGGAGGTGTTCAAGACCAGGCTGGGTGGGACCCTGGGCAATCTGATCTAGGGGGTGACCCTTGTGCCCATGGCAGGGGGGTTGGAACTGGGTGATCTTTAAGGTCCCTTCCAACCCAAGCCATTTTATTATTATATCATAGCAACACAGGTAGCTTAGAATCAAAATGGTAACTTAAAATTATTAAAATGTATTTGTTAAAGTTAAACCCCTGAAAAAGCATCATTAGTCTTAATGTAAAGGCTATGTGTATGCATTTTAAAGCCTTATAACCTGTTTTCTGAATGCTGCATTTTTAAATGTAGACATACCTTTTCCCATGCAGCAAGTTGTTAAATTAAATATAGTCTCTGGGCCATATTTAATATGTGGCATCACTGCCTCTGCTCTTCCCCTTGTTTTCCTTGTCAATTGGACGGTGTTCCCTTAGAACTTCTAAGTGAGACATCCTGTCTTGTATGAGATGCAGCTGCCCTGCCTTTACCTCTGCATCTCTCGCTCATGTGGTGAGTGGAAAACTACCAGCCCACCCATGGTATTGGTGCTCCTGCAGCAGGTGGGTGCTGCTGCCCTGTGCTGCTGGTGGTACCCAAATAGTTACACACTGCTGCCCCACTGAGCTGCAGGTGCAGGAATTGCTGGTCTCAATGACAGCCCTGCTGTCACTCTGTCATTACTGTGTCTTATGCCACACCACTCGGTACCTATTAGGATCTTTGTCTATCTCTGTCAGGGGATTTGACACCGTGTGAGTTCAATACTTTTTTTTTTTTTTTTCCCCCAGTGATGTCTCTGAAGAGCTCTGACTGCCTGCTGTGCAGGTTGCACAGCATCACGTCATGTGAATGCTGACTTCTGCAGCTGTATGGCAATGCTCTCAGGCAGCACAATGTTGCAGCTAACTGATTCATTGTCATGGCAGGAAAATGGAAAGTAGACTAACCACCTTTGTCTGGGCTGCACCAAAAATTATGCAATTTTCTTCCCAGAAACTGAAAAGTCAAAAAATAGATATACCCCATTCAGCCTGGAAATAGTGCTTCATTCTGAATATTTGTAAGAAAATAAAACAAAATCAAATTAAATTTAAGTCTCTCCTGAGATAAATTTACCCCTTTACTTTGTGTTTTGAAGGAATAGATCATACTTCTGGTGTGAGGACTCAGTTGCATTCTCCTATCTGCCCAAGGAGAGACCAGAGCTATAACCACTGGGCTGGAGTCTTGCTACGTCTTTTCATGTCTGGTAGTAACCATGGCTGTCTGGGGTACTACCCAATTATCCTGCACAAATAGGAATAGTTCCCACAGGGAGGACAGAGCACCCTGGAGCAGGCTGTCCCCTGACCCAGTGGTTACAGGGCTCTCCTCCTCAGGTTGGATGCCTGACGTGGGCACTGGGGAGCTGCTTTTCCTGTCTTCTAGGTGCTGCTGCCTCTGTGCCAATTTCCATTCACCCAAAGTCTCTGGCCTGGTTTTAGCTGCTGGGTAATGTTAGTTTTTACAGGTGCAATGCAGCTGTTTAATGGAAAAGTATATTTTGTTTTCTCTTTTCTTCACATAGGCCTGAGCAAGATGCCTGACCTTTTAAACATGATACACTTTTGTCTATAATGGGGTTATGTCCAAGGTTTTGGGGCCATTGAGTAAAAATCAGTTGTCCTCAGGTATTCAGGAAAACATGCTCACTGAAGAATGTAATCTTGACATTTCAGCCATTCTCTGATGCCTTTGCCCCAGGCTCTTGAAGCAATCCCACTGGTCTTTCCAGTACAACCTGCCCACTTCTGCAAATACAGCTACCATTTCTGTATGTCTGTTCTTTCCACCAACTGCAAAGTTGCTGTAAAAGCTGCGTGAGATGATATCAAGATCTTGTGAGTGGAAATGAACTGTGTGTGCTTACATCTACTGAAAAAATGTGGCTGCATCAATACTTCACTAGCTGATATCATTGTTTTTTTCTTTAGGCTTTGGCTCATTTGCATTTAATAGACTACATAGGGGAGCAGACAGCTTTGTTAATAAAGGTATGTTTAAAATACTGACAAGCGTTTTTCAGGTAAGGAAAACAGTTGTACTCTAATAGAATACTAAATAATATTTTTCTTTTGGAATTTTATGTTAAAGATTATATTCCTACATCAGCTGTATCGAGAAGGTATGTCATACTTCGGGGTGGATGATATTCAGTGTATATCTACGGGCAGAAGAAATGTCGCTATAAGTGCAAAAAGGAAACCTTTTTTTATAGTCTAATAAACAAAAAATACCACGGTGCAAACAAATATAAACAGTGAATGGGGAACATTTGCAGTTACACAATTAATTTGTGTGTGTGTGTGAAATATGAGTATTAGAAATATCAGTCTTTTAATTTCTATTTGTTCAAATAGCCTTGAAAAAAAATAGTAATTTTGTTACTAAATGCCAGGCTGTTTTTTTACAAAATGCTTATTCTATCTCAGAGCCTGAAGGAATAAAAGATATTGATAAACTGAAACCATGAAGACCCTGTGTGATTGTGCCATTAGGGGGACAGAGCAATGCTGATTTCATCAAAGTTGTAACTTAACCTCTTTTAATTCCAGGTGGTTCCTGAGGATCAGCGCTTGGCGGTAGCCATCATTTTAGTGCTCTGGGTGTCTGCTTTAGCCTCATCTGTGATTGACAATATTCCATTCACAGCTACGATGGTAGGAGTCGGTACAGGTTTGATGTTTCCTCTTCCTGGTGCTGGGAAGGGAGCTGAGCCTGCTGGTTACAATTTGCTTTTTTTTGCCCTCTGCTATGTTGTAATTTACTTTATCGCCTGAGACTCCATCATTAATACAAACTCATGTTCTTTTGATGTCTAGCTGACCATTGCTGTAGTTGTCTGTTGAACTAGTAGTTGCATTTGTAGTTGTCTGTTGAACTAGTGTGCTGTTTTAGCTGCACTTTTGCACTTTCCTTGTTATATCAAAATAGATAGATGAATGGTAAAATCATCTTTTGGATGGAAACTGTCATTATCCATCTACTTCTGTCAGTGTTTTCCCTCTATTTGCCATGTAGTTATGCTAAATTTTTTAATACTTTTATAACTTTCTATAACCTTTTATAGCTAACTTCCGTAAGTTATTAATTCAAAAAACAGCAAATAATATTAAATATAAAAAATGTTTTTCAGCAGCTGGTTCTAAATATCAGAAAAGTATCAAATTATAACAAATTAGGGCATGGTCAGATAGATTTATTCAATCAAGACCTCTACTTAAAGTGCAGTAATTCCTTCATTATGCCATAGGAATGATTCACTGTTACAGCATGTTCTCAGCGAAGCAGAATTTTTCTGTGCCTTTTTTTCTGCCATTGTCATTGGGTGGCCATGTGCACCCTTAGCTTGAGTCAAGAGTTAAGACGCTTCCTACAGGGCATATGACAGGTTGGATGGATTTGCAACTACTCTATAATTATATGCTAATATGGTATTTTGATTTGATTACCATGGTGTTTCCTGTGGAATAATATTGATTTAACAGCATACTGCAAGCAATAGGTAGAAGGGAAAGGTTGGTTCAGGATGAGTCACCTCCCAGCAAACACTTAAGGACAATTAAGCAATAATGCAAAAATCTTAGCTTAGAAGGTTTTACCTCATATCCAGCTAGTCTATAAAAATTGGTTTTGAATTATAACAAAAAGCATCTCCATGCACATAGACCAAAAGGACTTTTACAGATTTTGAAAGCAAACCTCTTTTAAAGACAGTATGCTTTGTGGAATGGTACAGAAACACAGGAGTCTTTTGGGTTGTAGACCATGGCTTTTGAATCTTTGAGGGATGTAAATACAGGCAAACAAGAAAAGATTCCTGCCAACATTTTAGAAATTTCAAATGCGTATCTTTTCCATTCTATTCTGGGCCAAACCTAAGGCTGTTGCAATCTATTTTCTTGGAAGATAGGTGGAGAGGAAAAGAAGGAAGGAAGAAAAATGCAGGTGTATTTTCACCTATGCAAAAGCTATCAAAAGCTGAGGTGTTATGACATTCCTGTATATGGCAGACTGAAGCCAAGACCTAGCATTGGCTATCTCAAAGAATGAACTAGGACTTTGGTCTTTGTTATTCTTCGTCACAAAATTCCTGAATAACTAAGTCCCAGGTCTTTACGTAAGATTGCATGTGTTTTCAGTTAATTTTTTTTTTTTTTTGTCTCTTTGGCACTTAGTTCCTACTGATGAAACAACAATAATTGTTTTGGAAGGATATTTAACACCACACATGTCAAAGTTATAAACTCCAGATGTGGAGTATTACATGTTTTGAACCCATATCCTTTGTAGATTATCTTTTCTCTAAATGGGTGCAGTGTGTGTGTGCATGTAATATACACAGGGCAACCAGTATTTCTCAGAAGACCTTTTATTTATTGACTTGTTATTTACAGAATCAACCTGCAACTATTAAGAGCAGGTAATCTTCCACACAGCTAATTCACTCATTCAGCCACACAGTTCATTCACACTTTCACACTGTTACCCAGGGGGAACAACAGCTTGGAGGTCAACCCCAAGTGTGTACTCAGAACCAGAGGATCATATTGGCATACGTTTGGATATGAGTTTGGTTTCAGATGCCCTAGAATATAGGAATATGGAACATCTGCTATGGTATAGGCATGAATGATCCTGCGCTCTTCTGGCAAAAGGGGTCAGCTTCATGGCTGAATCTGAACTCCTAATCATAGAATCATAGAAAGTCTTGGGATGGAAGGGACCTCATAGGTCATCTAGTTCCATGCCTCCTGACATAGGGGGATGCCACCCCCTAGGTCAGGTTGCCCAGGGCCTCATCCAACCTGGTCTTGAACACCTCCAGGGATGGGGCACCCACAGCTTCTCTGAGCAACCTGTTCCAGGGCCTCACCACTTTCTGAGTGAAGAATTTCCTCCTAACCACAAATCTAAATCTCCCCTCTTTTAGTTTAAAACCTTCCCTCTCATCCTGTTATTTGATAGAGCAAAGAGTCACTCTCCATCTTTTTTTTTTTATAAGTCCCCTTTAAGTCCTGAAATGTTGCAAAGAGATCACCTTGGAGCTTTCTCTTCTGTAGGCTGAACAGCCCCAGCTCTTTCAGCCATTCTTCATAGGAGAGGTGCTCTAGCCCTCTGATCATATTCATGGCCCTCCTTTGGACCTGTTCTAACAGATCAACATCCTTCATATGTTGGGAGCTCCAGACCTGGATGCAGGACTCCAAGTGGGGCCTCACGTGGGCAGAGTAGAGGGGCACAATCACCTCCCTTGACCTGCTGGACACTCCTTTTTTGATGCAGCCCAGGACGCAATTGGCCTTCTGGGCTGCAAGCACGCACTGCTGGCTCATGTTAAGCCTTTTGTCCACCAGAACCCCCAAGTCCTTCTCTGCAGGGCTGCTCTCAATGAGTTCTTCACCCAGTCTTTACTCCCTGGGATTGCCCCTGCCCTGGTGCAGCACCTTGCACTTTGACTTGTTGAACCTCATTGGTTTCACATGGGCCCACTTCTCAAACTTGACTAGGTCCCTTTGGAAGGCATCCCTTTCTTCTGTTGTATCAACCTCACCACTTAGCTTCGTGTCATTTATAAATTTGCTGAAGGTGCACTGAATCCCATTGTCTATGTCATTGATAAAGATATTAAACAGTTCCGGTCCCAAGACAGACCCCTGAGGTACACCACTTGTCACCAGCCTCCACTTGGACATAGAGCCATTGACCACCACTCTCTGGGTGTGACCTTCAAGCCTACTCCTTATCCACTGAATGGTCCACCCATCAAATCCATCTCTGTCCAATTTGGAGACCAGGTTATCATGTGGGACCTTGCCAAAGGCCTTACAGAATTCCAGGTAGATGACAAGTCCAGGTAGATGACAGGGAATATAAAAGACACAGAAAAATTGACTCTCTCCAGTGAAGCCCTCCAAGAGGTCCATAAATCTCCTTCAGTGGTGAAAAATATATCTGCAAGACAATGGGTAATTGGTCTTGTGAATTTTGCAGTCATAGCTTCAATGGACCTTATATTGGGTAGGAATGAGGGGCCATCAAATTCCTCCAATTTTTTGAACCTACAGATGCCAAAAATCTGTATAATATCTGTGTGGTTTCATAAATATCAGCTGTGTGGACTGACTAAGCAAAGAGTATTTGGAGGATGGCGTCAGAAACCTCTTCCAGTACTAAATTTCCCCATCCCAAACTGATTAGCTACTGAGCAGTAGGTGTAAGGGGAAACCAGGCTTACAGGGTGACAGCCTGTTTGACTTGTACATAGATAAAGATTCCTGAAATACCATTCAAAGACAGTGAAAGGCTTGGTGACAGCTCACAGTTAAGGGCCCCAGCTCTATCTCTTCTGTATTCAAAAGGTGTGTATCCAGTGCTTGTTTTCTATATTCCAGGGATGACAGTCTTACAGTCTCAGCTCTTCTGGCTACAAACCTCTAGCTGACTGTGGACACAACCATTGCAATGGCAAGGGCACCCAAAAAGTCACACACCTGCTTTTCTTTATGGGTGGGGAGGTGCAAGGAGAAAAGCATCAGTTCATCCATGAAACGTCCCCAACACTGCCTCTGCAGCTGTTGGATGAGGTCTTCCACTCACCCCTCACAACACTGTGTAGCATGTGCTGTCTAAACTTGGAGCAGAGAGGTGAGATGGGCTACAGCAACTCAGAAATGGCATGAGAACAGACAGGAGTAAGGGTCTCCAATGTGAGGTGACTGTGATGGGGAAGTGGCATCTTAACATCATTTGTGTAAGACACTAAAAGATAGTGTGGTGATTTTTAGAAGGCCTTATAGACGCAGATGTGTTTATGTGTTACTTTCCCTGTAGAAAGTTTGAAGCCATATACCCACAGGATGCATTTAGTCCTGTGCCATACTGTAAATTCAGACTGTATATCTAATTCAAAGAAAGCCCCCCTGGACTGGAGGCAATGTAGATGAGAATAGTCTCAGCTCCAGCTCTTTCAGTCTCCTGACCTTCTCCTATTATATGCATTACTTGCTAATATAGAGGATGTTACGTAAAGTGTTTTGGCAACAGACGTGCCTGAGAAATGGAAGAATTATGGAATTCCACTCTAGCATGTAAGAAGGCCTGCAGCTTGACTTCTAAGGGGCATAATTGTGTTAAACAAAAAGAGAAAAAAAATGCAGAGAGTCTGTAAATATGATGCTGTTTCAGTAAAAAACAAAATACCAAACAAAAAACTTTGAAGTGTGGCAGTCCAGATTTTCACTTCAGCTTTTTTGTTTGTACAGTGGGATAATTAGATTTATAATGACTTGTTTTGTGTATAGAAAAAAGAAAAAAGAAAAAACTGTGAATGGCTAATGAATGGATACATAGATGAAAATTTTCATTTTGTCTGATTCTGGATAAAGTTGACTGGTCCATTTTAAGTGTCAAATTTCACAGTATTAAATTTTGTAGCTGTCTGTTTCTTACCTTAATAGGATGTGAAATGCGGAAACTGTTGATCATTACTGAAAATAACTAATTAAAACATGAATGTATCTGAGAGAGCACAACTAAGAATTCAAGGAAATAACCTGTTTTATGAATTGAAGTAATGAAAACAGATTTCGAAAATTGTTTCCTATAAGAAAATTAAGGATTTTAAGGCTTGTTAAGTATCTAGATAGAGAAGTTAGGATTCTTGCTTATCCTAAAACATAAGCACAATAAATTATCTGCAAGCTTAAGAATAAAATCTAAAATTTTTTTAGTTGTTTTAAGATAGAAATGTTGTAAGGTGCAAAATATTCACGTATTTAAGCATCTATAACATGTTGATATTTTTCAGCACCTCTCCAGCATTCTGCTCTATAAAAAAATTCCTAAAAGGTAGAAACAGAATTAGTTTATTATTTGAAGCAACTTATCCTGATGTATCTTACCTTATCTTTTCAGTGCAACAGTGCAAAATTGTTCAAATTCTTCTTTGCTCTAGACAATAGTAAATCTGGTCCAACATCCCCTTCAAAATTGTCATACCGCGTGGAATTCATATATAGAGGTAGTGAAACTGTATTCTGTACAGAGCTCAGAACATGGCAAGTATTTTATCATAGAATCATAGAATCATAGAATCACAGAATGGTTTGGATTGGAAGGGACCTTAAAGACCATCTAATTCCATCCTGTCCTGCCATGGGCAAGGACACCTCCCACTAGGCCATGTTACTCAAAACCCCATCCAACCTGGCCTTGAACACCTCCAGGGATTGGGCATCTACAATCTCTCTGGGCAACCTATTCCAGTGCCTCATCACCCTCATAGTAAAGAATTTCTTCTTTATATGTAATTCAAATCTACCCTCTTTTAGTTTAAAGCCATTACTCCTTGTCCTGTCACTATACTCCCCACCTTTCCTGTAGTCCCCCTTTAGGTACTGGAAGGCCGCTATAAGGTCTCCCCAGGGCCTTGTCTTCTCCAGACTGAATGACCCCAGCTCTCTCAGCCTGTCTATGTAGGAGAGGTGCTCCAGCTCTCTGGTTATCCTTGTGGCCCTCCTCTGGACATGCTCTAATAGGTCCATGTCCTTCCTACATTGGGTGCCCCAGAGCTGAATGCAGTACTCCAGGTGGGGTCTGCAATGTAAGGGGGGAAAATCACCTCCCTTGATCTGCTGGTCATGAATGTTTTGATGCACCCCAGGATACAATTGGCTTTCTGGGCTGCAAGAGCACACTGACAGCTCACGTCAAGCTTCTCATTAATTAACACCCCCAGGTCCTTCTCCTCAGGGTGGCTCTCAATCCATTCTCCACCCAGCCTGTATTTGTGCTTGGGATTGCCCCGGCCCAGATGCAGGACCTTGCACTTGGCCTTGTTGTACTCCATTGGGTTTGCACAGGCCCACCTCTCAAGCCTGTGCAGATCCCTCTGGATGGCATCCCTTCTCTCCAGTGTGTTGACCCCACTACACATCCTGGTGTAACTGGCAAACTTGCAGAGGGTGCACTCAATCCCACTGTCCATGTCACTGACAAAGATGTTAAAAAACGCTGGTCACAATACCGACCCTCAAGGAACA
Source organism: Anser cygnoides (assembly GCF_040182565.1). Taxonomy (NCBI): domain Eukaryota; kingdom Metazoa; phylum Chordata; class Aves; order Anseriformes; family Anatidae; genus Anser; species Anser cygnoides. The sequence continues at coordinate 140,246,300 of NC_089873.1, forward strand.
CCACTCATCACTGATCTCCACTTGGACACTGAGCTGTTGACCGCAACTCTTGGAGAGTGACCATTCAGCCAATTCCTTACCTAGTGAGTGTTCCATACGTTGAACCCATGTCTCCAATTTAGAGACAAGGATATCATGGGGGACAGTGTCAAATGCTTTGCACAAATCCAGGTAGATGGCATCAGTTGCTCTTTCTTTATCCACCAGTGCTGTAACTCCACTGTTGAAGGCCACCAGATTTGTCAGGCATGATCTGCCCTTAGTGAAACCGTGTTGGCTGTCACCAGTCACCTCCTTATTTTCCAACATTTTCCTTTTATCCCTTTTTAAAAATGGGGTTATGTTTCCCCTCTTCCAGTCAGCTGGAACTCCACTGGACTGCCATGACTTCTCAAACATGATGGACTTTGACTTAAAAACTTCATCCACCAGTTCCCTCAGGACCTGCAGATGCATCTTCTCTGGTCCAATGGGCTTGTGCACCTTAGATTCCTTAGATCAGACCTGATTTTCTCCTACAGTAGATGGATTTTCGTTCTCCCAGTCCCTACCTTTGCCTTCTGTGACATGGGCTATTTGTCTAGAACACTTGTTGGTGAAGACTGAGGCAAATAAGTCATTGAGTACCTTGGCCTTCTCTGTGTCCCAGGTAACCAGGTCTCCTCTTTCCTTCTGGAGAGGGCCCACAATTTCCCTAGTCTTCCTTTTATCACCGACATACCTATAGAAATCTTTCTTGTTGCTCTTGAAGTCCCTGTACAAATGTAACTCTAATAGGGCTTTAGCTTTCCTAACCTGATCCCTGGCTGCTCAGATGATTTCTCTGTATTTCTCCCAGGCTACCTGTCCTTTCTTCCACCCTCTGCTACGTTCTGAGCTCTGACCACCCTTCCACCTTTTTTCTGCTTGAGTTTGAGGAACTTCTTGTTCATCCATGCAGGCCTCCTGGAGTTTTTGCCTGACTTCGTCTGTGTTGGGATGCGTCACTCCTGAGCTTGGAGGAGGTGATCCTTGAATATTAATCAGCTTTCTTGGTCCCCTCTTCTCTCCAGGGCTTTGTCCCATGGTACTCTACCAAGCAGATCCCTGAAGAGGCTGAAGTCTGCTCTCCTGAAGTCCAGGGTAGTGAGCTTGCTGTGCTCCTCCCTTGCTGCCTTCAGGTTTATAAACTTTGCCATTTCATTGTCATTCTACCTTTCAACTTTACTTTCCCCACCAACCCCTTGTTGTTGGTGAGAAAGATTTCATACTAGAAAGGACGCTTTAGGAAGTTAATTGTGTGCTTGAAAGAGTGGACCAAGTATCTGAGGTGACTTAGCTCATTGTAGTTTGATTACTCTTAACTGTTTCTGTTTTGGTGAAATTCAGTGCTAAACTAAAATAAAACTTTGCACCCACAGAAAGATAAAGCAGCAGTATTCAGACCATATTCCATTTGATTGTTTCACATAATTTGTCATGAATACAAAGGTCATGAACTGCCCCAGAACAAGATGAAGAGATTGAAACTGAGTTGCTGAACTGTAACCAGAAGATTTTTCCCTACTTCTAATGCATTGGAAAGTGGAGACCCAGCTCCCTAATTAAAATGTTTATCTGGGTGACTGTTTATTGTACTTAGTTGCATAAACATTCCTGGCACCTGTGATAGCTGCCCACGCATATGAAAATCAGTAATTTTTTGTCAATATTTAAAAAATCTACTGTAGAAAAATATTTTGAATTTGATATGTACTTTATGGGAAACTCCATGAACTCTGTATGCAAAGGTCTATGTTGTCAGTGACAAACCTACTAGATGTAAACATATCTGTGAATTGCTTAAAAACAACCCGCAAAATAGTCTGTGCATAAAGACTTGAAAAAGCAGGAGCTTAGTTATTAAGTCTTATGCATTTTTGTTCCAGAATGGTGAGGGTTTTTATTTTTTTTTTCATGTTGGATATCCAGCTTTCTTTGTCTGAAGAACAAATGTGGTGAATCACGTAGTGATGCTCTGTGTCATTCTATTAATCCGCTCATATTTTTCTTCCCTTTTGAACAGACTAAACTCACAATGACATTCCTTAATAGGTAGTCTTACTCATTTTTAAGACCTGTATTTTCCTACTATTGTCATTTAAATAGCCATGCATTTCTGCCCTTAGAATGTTAGGTGACATGATTTTATTACCAGCACTCTCTTTAATTTAATTGACATGTTTTATCAGCTGCATATGCTAGAGCCATCTGTTTATATTTTTCTTTTGTTACTGGAACTAAAAATATAACCATAGTAAATCTTTGTTTTAGCTGAGTTTAAATACTATTTCCTCAATACATTGTAACAAGCAATTTCCATTAACCACCTGGCTGGCAAGGTGACATAGTCTTGACAGGTCTTTGTCAGAAATCAGATAAATTTGGCCAACTACTTCTTACCTCTAAAACTATCAGAGTCTTTTCATTTTCACTACTGAATATTTCATCGGTATCTCATGTTTCTTAGTGCCACTTTTATTTTTGGATCTTCTTTCCCTTCTGCCCTACTGGAGTTTTCTGTGTTCTTCATTTCAATGCTCAATTAATGTGTAAGACTGTACCCTCACAGTCTGCAGAGACAGACCAATCATCCACAGTTTGGGAAACTAGAAATAGCTTTTTTTCTATTAATGTACATTCTCTGCAGTTTTCATAGAAAACATCTTTACCACATGCAGTTCTTAGCAAAGTGTGTGCTGTGAAACCCTGTATTGTAGAACAGCAACGAATTCCTAAAATAAAGATATAAATTGCTGCTTTACCATCATGTTGCACAAATAGACAAGATGGGCAATATGACCTGATGACTTCTCTTGTGCTGCATAAATATGGGAAAAACATGAATGAGTGGCTAAGTTACCCTGCTTGCATGATGGGTGTGTGTGATTACTTTTACAAATATTTTTGGAAAGCAGAAGTAGCTGAGGGGGCTTACCCTGCTGTTGCTTATGAGTCTTCTGCCACCCCAGGAGGCGTCTCTCACTGACAGAGCAGCAGTGTCTCTCCTCTTCGGTCTCCTCCCTACGTATCTAGGGTTCAGATAGTTAAGCTAAATCATCATCTCTGCTTGTACTGCAGAAGACAGTCTTCAAAGGTTCAAAAGAGCTCTTACTTCTTGATCTCCTTGACTAGTTAAATGTCACGCTCATGAGCAAGCTTTGTCATAAAAATAGGTGGGTAGAATAAAGGTCTTGATTCAACTTTCTCTTTGGTATTTAGGAGTCACGGAAAAGAGTCTGTGGCAGCAAGGTGTGAAAATGTTAACTGGTCAGTCACACTTTTGCTTCCAAAGAATACAGTTTATGTATCAAAATAAATGTGAAAGCAAAATGCTTGAGGCTCTCTGTTCCACTTTCATTGCAGCAAAACTGGAAGGAACAAGGCTTGTGAGGGGTTGAATAGAGCCCCTCTGAAAAACAGAATTGAGATGTTCAATTCTGACCCCCAATATTCTCTTTCAAAAAAATGGATTGCCTACCACAATATAAATGCAAGGACTCTGTTGAGAAAAATGACAGTATTTTATAAAATTTAGCTTAGTAGTAATTTACATATACAATTCTAGTCTAAAATCTTCCAGTTTTCTATTTTCTAAAGCATTAATTTAAAGTAAAAATTAAGCTTCCTTTATTTGTGGTTGCTTAAATCTTGCTTAAATTTTCAGGATGCTGAAGAGCAGAGAGGAATGAGAAGAAATATGCTGTCCTGCAGAATATATATTTTGAATTTCAATTAATTCCTAATATTATTAGTTGTTGATAGATGGTATATTTTCTAGGGAAGGTGGACAATAGTATAACAGTAATAAAGCCCAACTCAATTTTAGAAAGCTTTCAGAACTATTCAAGATTAAAATCAGTGTGAAATATGATAATATATATATTTCCATTTTTGGTCTTTTAATATTTGTAACACACCCTATGTATTTCCAAAATGTATATCATAAACAAACATTTTCTTCACAAGGGTTGATTTTGACTAGGATAGTTATATAGACAAATGTGCCAGCATCATTAAATAGTTGTGTTGTTTGTGCATCAGCTTTTATTCTCTCTAAATAATAAATTAAATATCATGAATACAATCGAGATTAATGACTAGTACCTTTCTATATCAAGTCTTTGAGGACACCCTCCTTTTTCCAGGTACACTTATTATTTCTTATAGTTGTGTTTTTCTGTTTTAATACTTGAAGACAGAGAATCATAGAATCACAGAATATCCCAAGTTGGAAGAGATCCACAAGGATCATCGAGTCCAACTCCTGGGTCCCAAAAGGACCACCCAAAAAATCAGACCATGTGTCTGAGAGCATTGTGCAAACACTTTTTGAACTCCAGCAGGCCCGGTGCTGTGACCATTGCCCTGGGGAGCTTGTTCCAGTGCCCAACCATCCTCTTGGTGAAGAACCTTTTCCTAAGACAAAGCCTGAACCACCCCTTTCTCAGCTTCAAGCCATTTTCTCAGGTCCTATCACTGGTCACCAGACAGAGGAGATCAGCGCTTGCCCCACCTTGTGAGGAAGCTGTAGACCACGATGAGGTCTCCCCTCAGTCTTCTCTTCTCCAGGCTGAAGTCATATAGATAGTGAGATGAGATAGTGAGTCATATAGAATGGGTGAGGGGGCTGATTTGGCTTTGCTCTGTTGAGCTATGTCACTCATTTCATTTAAATTCTGCCAATCAAGCAGTAATGGAGGGTGAAATGTGGTTCAATATCAAGTTTTCCAGAAAAGCTAGGAATTTTTCTAGCAACTAATCAAACAGACTTCTCTTGGTAAGACTGTTGAAATAAAGGCTATAAGAAATTAATGCTATCTTCCTGAAAAGACATTACGATTTTCATTCTAATATTGATAAGGATGCTGTTTATGTAATCTAAAGAGGGAATAATGATGGAAACATGAGGTTTTAAAGCTTTATTTATTTTTTTTTCTGTCTTTTGAGGGGCAGCACTTAGCAAAACTATGAAAAAGTCTGCATTCCAATTAAATTAATCAATATGACAAATGTATTTGTACAATATGTATTGCAGCAAGCTATGTTCCAGCTTGCAAACTATTCTAGCATGGTCTGCTTTTGATGCTGTGATGCTCTTGTATATGTTGTGTATTTTTTTCTAACTCTTTCATAGTCTGCATTTTTTTTTATCACTCGGGTTAAATATAACAGTAAATAAAGCTGAAGTTTGAGGTATTGGTAGTGCAAAAGTGTTGCCTAATGCGTAATTGGATGAATGAATATGAAAAAAAAATATATGTCTAAGGTGATTTTATGGGAAACAGAGGTAGGTCCCTTTGTAACTGAGCCTGTTTATGACCCTTGTCTATTTAAAAGGCAATTGCTCAAGCACTAAGAGATGTTATTGGCTTTAATTGCTTTGCAATATCTATTTAAAAGCTCTTGCTGGTGATCAAATTTCCTAATTCTTCATTGCTTTTGGGTCATGAATGTTCTTAGGATGGAAATGAGAACACTATTTGTATTACGCCTACTTTTATATATAAAAAAGTGATGCTAGTGACTTTTGGAGCCTTTGTGACGTGTAGTTGCCATACAGAATATTCCATAATGTTTGCAAAAACTTGGTGCACTCTGTGGATAACTAAATATTTTTTATCTGAAACACTAGAAATTTAACTGAATGTTTTGCTTTCATCTTTCATCTGATTATTTAAAACTGAAACTTATGTTGTGGCATTCCTTGTTAGAAATATCTCTTTACAGAGGTTACATGCATGCTAGATCTAAATTCAAGCATATGATGGAGATCTATAGAACTTCCATTCCCTTTATAACCATAACTGCTATACTTTGGTAGACATGAATTCCTTTAAATAAGGGAAAACACCCAAATTGTACATGAATATATATTCCTAAGGCATGCATGTTTCAGTACTTTTCTCTTGCTGAAAAAGCAGACAGTTATGGGAGCAGAGATTACTGATCTAGCCTGCTGCCTGTTAATGTACTTAGGAGCATGACATCACTGATGATAATTTTAACATAGATAATTAATTTATATGAAGATTTTTAAAAAGAATTCAAGTGGAAGGGAAGCAATGTTATGTCAAGGAGATATCAGTAAAACCAGTGGGGTCAAGTTTGTATTTGCGCTCCTGAAATATTTTATTGGGTTTAAAAATTTAGAAATACTGATTCAAACACATTATACAATTTCACTTCCTCTTGATGCATTGCAATGCATCTTTGTGTTTTAAAGAAGATAGAGTGAATTTCAAACCTTTGATTAGAGACTTTCTTCTAAATAGTTTCAGTGTCTTCAGTCAATAGGGATTTATGAGTCACTGAGAGCTCACAGAGTGGAGCTCCTTCAGTAAACAGAGAGAACCAAACTTTCTGATGGGAGTATTGTGCATATCTAGCTGCAAATACTAAGTGGAGAGTTACTTGATTGACTTTCTGCCTGGGATCTACATTCTGCTTCTTGCTTCTCACTTCCTTCACAGTGCTTTTTATAGGGAAGGTCCCCTGGAGGGCCATAGGGCTCTGCTTTCCACACAGTTCTCATCAGTGAGGTGTGAAAATAGCACTACTTGGTCTGCACTTAGGATCCTGCTGGCACCAGTTTTAGGATTGACCTCAAAAGCAAGAAAATAGGATTGTCATCTTAATGCACATCCACCATTTCTGCAGGGCAGTGCATGGCACAAGGTCATCTGGTTTAAAAAGTGTTTTTAGCCTGCATGGTTCAGGGTTGTGTCCTACAACAAGAGAGTTAATGTAGTACAACAGGATACTTCTGAATAATTCCAAGGAGCTAATAATTGACTTTGGTTCTTACAAAATTACACAGCAGGAAGAAATGCTTTATTTAGGTTGAGCAAGATGGCTTATTCTGGGATTTCAGTATTTTTGTTTAAATTTATTTCATTTTATGTTGAAACATATAAATATAACTGTAGTTTGAATTGTGTATCATGTTCTGGCAGCAGTGGTTTGAGAAAAACAAAGTTTATGGGGGGAAATGAAATTTTTCATGACTATCTAATGAAAAAAGGAAACAACAACAAAAACAAACACACACAAAAAAAATCCAGCAAAAACAACAGACAAGATACTGGGCATGCTGACTCTTCTTTAGGCCTGAAATAGAAGTACCCATCTTCAGGCAATGTACAGTTCAGGAATAATTACTTAAACATTACCTTATCTATGTTAACCAATTAGAGGATTTAAGAGGAATGATTAGGACCAATGGCAGGAGAGAGGGAGAAGGAAAGGATTGCAATTCTTCATAAAGCCGATATATTGATCCAGTCAGTAAAGGGGAGCATTACTCAGTCATCAAATTGAGAACATTTTTCAGGAAGTGGCTGCTCCATCTCTGAGATCATAGCCCTTGAGGGGGACCTTTGAAATACGTCCAAATGACAAATCAGAGGATTAAAAGTCATAACTCTAATCACTACTGAAAATCCCGAATTCTGAGAAAGCATTCAATTTTAGGCAAATCACAGTTATTTGCGTATATCCCTTGCCGCTTGGTTTCTTAGTGCTCCAAGTTTGCTTATTCTTTCTCTGTCCTTTGATCCAACAGACCTCTGCACACGTTAAAAGCAGATCAATAGCATTATCAACTCTCACCTAGCTAACAACCCTTTCTCTACAGGTAGTGATTAGGCCTTTCTTTCAAACGAAGCAGTTATACAATAAAGTGGAAGTATAAACAGTTTTTCCCAATCAAAGCTCAAGTTGCTTAGCTTTGAAGGTTGCTCCTGACTAAGATTTGGTGCTACTAGAAAGCTTGCCTGCTGTACTTCTTGGCTCTACACCAGTTGCCTAATGAAATCTTTTATGTTTCCTTACAAACCTCATTTGACTTACAAGTTGTGTGTCTTTTTTTAAATAATTTATTTGCTAAAAATATTAAATGAAATTAATAAAAATTTGCAAATATTTTGCAGGAGAACAAAATATACATTTTCTGGTAAATGTAATATTAGAGTAAAAAGCAGAATAACTCAGCTCTGCTTGTGAATTCAGAAGCCTGCTGCATTGATCTTCTCTCTCAGTGTCTCCCTAACAGATCAGACACGTTTAATTATAAAAAGAACTCAGGAATATTTTAGTTATTGATGCATGATATACATCCAGGTCGAGGTCTGGACATCTCTCACAGCTTTTTCCAGGAAGAAGAGATACATCTGTCCTTCAGGTTATGGGAAGTGGAGGGGGAATTGCTTATAGTCACTGTCAGCTCCCAGTTGAAATAGAAGGCTCCTATGGGAGGCAATCACAACCCTAAGGGATCTCTGGTTTTGTAAGCAGTCAACCTTGTCAGGGTTGGCTTGACATTGCCAATAACTTCTCTTGGACTGCAGGACCAGCACAATTAGTGGGAAAAACTGAGCAGAAAACAAGATTATGCAAAGATGCTCATTGAAAAACAGTTATACTTTAGACTTACTTGTGTTTTCAGTTTTTCACTTAAATTGGTTTTATTTATAATGTACTGATGGTTGGGTAATGTCTCCTAAATTTCACTCTCTTCTTTTCTTAAACCATAGATTCCTGTGCTTCTCAACCTGAGTAAAGATCCTGATGTTAACTTGCCTATGAAGCCATTAATCTTCTCATTGGCCATGGGTGCATGCCTTGGAGGTAAGAGCCTGTGCAAGAAAGCTAACATGAGGCAATAACTTTGAAATTATGATATGTATTAACTGGTTCAAATATGTTCAATGATTTTGTTATGCAAAGCATAGTGAGGGCCTGGTGCAGCTCCTTTTGACTTCAAAGGACTTCTGGATAAGGATCCCAGCCACTGTCTGCTGCATAAACTACAATAGGATTTTTGCAGTCTGTGTTTGAAGACTGTATCTGCATAAAGTACAAACACACAAAGCAGCAGTCCAGATGGTGCTTATGGGGTTCTGATCTTTTGTGAGAGAAAATACAAAGATATGTTTAGCTTCCAGAACAGAGGCCCATCATTGCTCATTGAAAAGATGCAGAAAATGTATAATAGCTGAGATCTGAAGGCTTGATTCAGGGTCTATTGAAGTCACAGGGAGGTTTTCTGGCTTGCTTACAGAACTGGGTTGAGTATCCATTTGCTGGCGTATTTAGCACTCCTTACTCTGTGGAAGACCTCATTGAACTATCTGGGAAATTTACCTCAAATAAAGAAAGTTAATAGCCATTCTTCTAATACCCATATCAGTGTTAACTTGGGATTTCATGTATTGTCAGTACACTAGCATAAAACAAGCAGATGGCTTCATGACTTTATTTATTTTTATCTTTTTTTAGTTAAAAATGTACCATGTTTCCATAGTAGGTCCAAGATTTCCTCTCTATTTGTTATAACAACAAAGAAGAATAGCCATCCGGTAGTTTTTAAATTAATGTTTATACTGGATTACTCTATGTTCTGCAAATAGCTTATGAAAATGTTTTGACGCAAACAGCAAGTGTACTAAGTACAATTAAAATATATAAGCTTTTAATGAGAAGTAGAGTTAGCATTGTTTTTGACTACTGAGAGATTTAATGCTAATTACATTGTATTGGACTGTGTTCTGATCTATAAATATTTAGGCAGTTAGGTTAAATAACATTAAAATGGATACTGTTCTGCAATGAATCCACCCCTTCCTACCCCTGAAATCTTCCAAATAGTTTCCTTTACTTTATGGAGATTAAAACCCAAACCAATTTTGTGTCTAACACAAGTTCTGGTTTGTTTATTTAGCTAAGTGATTGCTAGTACAAGTGACCTTAATACCTAACAAAGATTATAATGATGTAATTTACAGATTGAATTTTAAGAGCACGTTGCAAAGACAGGACAATTTATACCAAACAAGTTATTCATTTTAGGAATGTCTTTTTGTACTCATCATTACTCATTATATTGTGACTTTAATCTGCAAATCCATTCCTCTTTAAAACCAGTGATTTGAATAATCAGCGTGTCTTTATATAGATGTTTGCCATAAAATATCATCTTTCTTCACAATTTGCTAATCATCAAAGATACTGATTTCATTAAACTTTCAGATATTTTCAAAAAAAAAAAGAAAAAAGCATAAGGTATGTAAAGTTGGCCAGATTACACTGATATATTCTGAGTGGGAAGCACTTCACCAGCCTTGGAGCCTTTACAAATCTCAGCTGATGTTCCTAAAGTATCAGTTATTGTATTAACCCAAATTCCTTTAATTTGATTTTTTGAAGAGCTGCTGGGATTTTAACACAGACTTCTGTGTATATGCCATATGAAACAACAATAACAATATAAGCAGTACCATAGGCATTGTTTGAATTCAAGGTAGTAGAGATACATAGGAAATTCTCATGTATTAAAATAGACTAAAATAAGTACTCTGATAAAAAAAATAGAGCATTATCATTGTTTGTGAAAGCTTAAATACTCCAAATAGTACTCTGTTAGGATAAAGCTGATCAAATTATGACTTGTACTGGCAAAGGTCTCATGAGAACATTAGTCTGAAGATTAATATAGTCCTGACTTTCCCATTTCAACACGAGAAGCTAATGGCAGATGGCAGTTTATTCTTAAGAAAATATTTTGCTTTGAAAAATCTCATAAACCCTCAAAAAGTGGAAGAGAAGGGGCTTTTAAAAAGCAAAGCCCACACCAACCAAACAAAACCCAACCAACCAGCCAACAAACCAGCCAACCAACCCACCAACCAACCAACCAAAAAAAAACACATAGCAAAACAAAAAATTCATATGGCCTTTAAAATTATTTCGAAAAGAAAGGCTTATCAGCACTGAAGTGATATGAAAGAATCCTCAGGGTAGGCTAATCTCATTTTGTAATGGGGAACTGAAAATTATATCATTATTGTCTGATGCCTAAGGCAAAAGATTTTATCTTATTGCTCCTTATGCAACCAAAAGAATTTGGCAAACAAGACATTTTTTAAAAGTGCCTGATTAAATAACACATTAAAAGTATAGATTTCAGAGGTTGTTGTTTACTACATAATACACAGCTTCTGTACTTGTAATTGGATGGTGTTTCTTGGGGTCAGGGTAAACACTGCTGTATGCTTATGTGTCCATGAAAGGACCATCATCATTTGTGCTCATCTTGGAAATACTGTGCAACATGTTGTCCTGAAAAATTTCCAGTGGGTACAATTTTTCTACTGTCACAAAGTGCATAGCCACCTACTGTTTTGAAAGATGATGGGATGAGAAAAGACTGTAATTTTCTTTCATTGCTTTAGCTGTTGTCCTGGAAATGAAAGGATTGAATCAATCTCAAGCAAGACAGAGAGACCTTTGCCAATATAACTACCACATTGTTGTCATCTTCACCAGTGTCTCCCAAAAGAAAGCTGCTGCTATTAAATTTCTGTCTTTCATGGCATTGGGTTCAGAGATAAGGAATAACTGAAAATAGCACAGATGATCCTTGCTCTGTAAAATGTGTATCTGGAAGTGAGAAGGAATGAAAAACTCCTGTCTCTTAATACAGAAAGCCAACAAGACTGGTGGCCATTGTCAGTTCCTGGTGAGATGACCACAATTTTGAAACCTTTTGGTCTTCCACAGAATCTGCAGTTGGCAGAAATTCTGGCAGAAATTTTCTTGGTCAGGTCAGGTTAATCTAATGCAGTTAAAAAGTAAACATGGTAAATTGCCAGGAGATCTAGTTCTGGAAATTTAGAGCTAGATTATCTCTAAGATACTAAAGATAACACAGTTATTTTTAAGAACTTAAATGAAATTGTGAATTAGGAGTCTCACTGCCCTGGGTTCCCTGTTTGGTGCTGAGGAGACTGGCATTTCCAGGAGGCAGATGTTTATTCATCCACTGAAAATGCCAGACACTCTCTGGCATGTATGTAGGAGCCCTTAACATACAGAAATTCAAGAGCTCAGAGGGATGTCCAAAGATAGGTCAAATGAATTCCGACCTTGGGGCCTCTTGGTTTGTCAATTTTTCTGAAGGCTGAATGGCCCTATTAGCTCATATCTGTCTGGTAATTAATGGTCAGGGTGACTAAGTAATAGCTTGAAAAATTGTATTGCTCACATTTTATTTTTTTTAATGCATTATCTGCCAGTATTTCAATTGTGCTTTGACTATGAAGGAAAGACAACAATAAATTTAAAATAAACTGAAGGAAACAAACAAGGAAATAGTTTCAGTCATTTTCTGCGGTGTTCTGGTGTTCTGACAAATATATTCATATTTCTTTTTCAGGAGATGACATTGAACAAAGCTTTATTCATTAATGCTTCCTATTCAGTATATGATGAAATTATGATATCTCTTGAGACTGAAATGTGCATAGGCCTTCCAATAGTGTGTAGAGAATGCTGCTCTGAAATTTTGGAGCATAAATGAAGATTGCTAGTTCCAGCAATTTCAGAACAGGAGGAGCTTTAATTGTGTAGATTCTATTGGTTTACAAGTTGTAAAATAACAAGAAATATGGATTCAACTCAATTTGAGTAAGTGCACAGTCAGAAATGCACCTGTTAAGGCTGTTCAATTGTGTAGGACTAGATTCTTTAGTGAGCTGAAGAGGTTATAGCTAAGATATTGCTTGAAAGGATTTTGTACATTTGACATTTGAACAGCTGGCATTTATTTGTCTTTTTATCTCTTGCTTTTTTCTTGATTTGCAAAAAGTATGTTTGCAAAAAGAAAAAAAAAGGCTTGAGTTAAAAGTTGACTGAAATCATATTTGAAAGTGACTAGCATTTGAGTTCTGTGTTGCTAGTGTAAGAAAAGTGCAAAAGTATTTATCAGCTACAGTAAGTACTCCAGTAGTTCAAAGGGGACATTTTATGTGGTTTATAGTATTGTGCTAGTTTTCTTCTCAGTATATTTTCTTGGAGGACAACACCTGAAAGTTGTCTTTGTCATAATTCTACTGACAGAGGCAAGCTCTAGGATGCATACAGCTGTGTTGTTCTGGCCATGTAAGTTTGGTTGTACTTTGAGAAAGGAGGTGAAAAGAGCACTTTTCTTCTAGCCTTCCAGGGTCAAAACCCAGGTGTGACTAATATCTATTATCCACAGGATAATTACAGCTATTAAAGGACTGAAACCCCACACTGCAACTAAAAAGTTGGATTTCTCTTGGTGGTCTAATGCTGTAGCTGTTCTGTCTCTTGGCAAGCCTCTTTACATGCCTAATGCAGATTGGACCATGCACAGTGAGAATTACTCATTTATTATTTCCACTGATTCTGCTCAGTAAAATCCTAAACTAGCTGTAAAGCTTCAGGCACAGTGAAGGTATAAATCTAGAAATATTGTTTATATTACTAAATCAACCCTGCCTCTTTGCAATATGAGGGAAAAGTAAAAGCCTTCAATAAAACATTAAAATATATAATTCTTAATTAATATTATGAAAATAGCACCTCTGTAGATCCTTTGAAGTTCAATTATAGTTGCAACAGATCACATTTGTATAAAGCTTTTCAAATTGAAATGTTCAAAAATGTTCAAATTGAAATGTTCAAAAAGTATGTCAGGAACCAAAGTATGGAGTGAAAATACAGCAGTTTTTAAAGAGGAGTACTACTCAGCAACTACTAGTTGAGTACTCACCAACTACTAGTAGGAGTACTACTTCAAAATTAATTGTTGTATACAATGGAATGTAATTGAAACTGTAGGAAAAAAAATCTGTTGAGAGAATATACTTACCTAAGTTTGAATTTAGCCAGAACACTGATATTGCAAGTTTCTGTTGTTTCGAAAGGTCACTGGAGTCTTTTGATGACGTGAAATCCTGAGGCTCAGTTCTATGTCTGTGGGTGAGACACATCTGACTTGGTTAAATTTGTATGTCTCTGTTTATACAACTCAATCCAAATAAAAGCTAGGACCATAGGGAATCAATGAAAGTAGTATGGGATCTTTCAAAAGGAAAAGGCTGCTACTGCTCTTGATTTTAAATGGCAGGCAAGACAAATGAGGAAATTCAGGAAGTGTCTCAGTTTTAAAGATCTGTGTGGTGTTTTAACTTTGTATGTATTATAACTTTAAATGTTACATATCAAGAAGCAAAATACAGCAGGTATTTTATATTCCTTATCCTAATATCTAATTTCCTTTCTGAATATACTTTACATTGTTTCTGTAGTGTTTGCTGCAATGGGAAGGAGTAATTCAGACTTTAAAGTATGACTCCAGTAAATGGTAGTACTGTTTGCTTGTTCTTAATGAAGAACTCTCTTCAGGTATTAACCGAATGTTTCATTTTTTTTTTGTTGTAGCCCTAAGAACAGTATCATCAGATATGAGCACAAGGAATCTTTTCTCTGCATCGGTATTCAAGGGTCCAAACTAATCTCTTGCTGTTTTATGAAACAGACAAGACCTTCAACCTTCTGTAAAAATCCAAGTGCTGTTTTTCTTAGCTTTTTCATGACATTCAAACTCTGGGGCATCTTCACACTTTTTTGGTATGAAGTTCTGCTTAAAGGCCAGCAGTGCTGTAAAGTCCGTGGCGTGAGAGCCAGGCTCATTACCAGTGTACCTGCAGCTAGAGGAGATTCTCTAATCTTTAAGATTGCTGAAGATAATCCTCTGTGGCATGGAAGAAATAGAGAATAAAGTTGTGAATGTAAAATGTAAAAACAGCTAAACCACAGCGTGTACATTTGATGGACATATCGATGTCTGTATTAAGGAAATATCAGAGGCCTGCTTGGCTTTAAGACACTGAGTTAATAAAGAACCAAAAACCATATTGAACCCAGTCAGTTTTTCTTAGCAAGGCCATTTTTCTAAGCTCGAAAAGAGTTATCTTGGCAGACATATATATATCTATGTATGTATGTTATTTAGGGTAAAATATGAAGTATATGGGGTAGAGGATGCTATTTCATGTCATCTGTACTGATGAGGATTTATAGTTCAGATGGTAGATCTTAGATTTCAAAATGGAAAGGAGAAGAATATGTATGTAATATACAGAATTCAGTTCTATTCAAAAGTGATTTTTCAAAAGAATTTACACCAGACATAAGCTGACTTCATAATAATGCTTACATTGCTGATGAATTTGAAATGACTGTATTAATTGTTTTCAATCTGTGTAAAATAATTGCTTGCTAAAGAGTTCTGCAAATTAGAGAAAGGCGAATGATCAGTGGTGACAGCAGAGATGACATTGAAGACTCCTACAAAGCAAAGTAGAGTTTTGTTTAATTTTATTTACTTGCTTTGTGCATTTATTTATCATAAATTACAAAGGGTTCTTCTTAGAAGCCTTGACCACTTCTGTTTTTAGAATAATATAGAATACTTAAACTCATTATGTTGTATTACTGAGTCGCTGCACTATGAGTATACAGACTCTGCACAGCTGTCAGCAGAAGAGGTATATTCAGTTAGAAGGTAGCATTTGGGCTAACAGACATAACAAGACAAGGAAGCTATAGCAAGCTTTGAAACTCTAAGTGCAGAAGATAATACTGGTCTATCTCCTCTCCTTCCACTGCAGGCACTTTCCAGACAATACACCTTTTTTTATGTAAAATGGATAACGTGCTGCTTGCAGCAGCGTTGAGTGGTGCAAAAGGAAAAGAAAATCTAGTCTCTGATATAACTGATTTATAGTGATGAATCAGATACTCAATCAGACACTCTGTGTGACACTAAAGAAAGTTATACTTGTACCCTGGATATTACTTACACGTATATTAATATCTGCAACACAATCGCAGTTAACACACCTAAAATGAAGAGGGGCACTGAGCAGGAGTTGTGAACTTTTTTAGAGCAAGGCACCTGAACCATAGCAAAGCATAACAGCTAGGCTCCAATTGAAAGTCAATTTGTGTAAAGTTGGAATCTGAATTTTAAACATTGAACACTCTAAAATAACTTAATGGAGGGACATTTAGTTTTGAATAATATTACGTTGTTCTGCTCACCTCCGAAGTATAAAGTTGAATAATATACTTTTATTTCTATATTCCTATGGAACTATTTTTCAACATTTGGTCCCTAGTAGTGCCATGTGTGGAGAAGCTGTGAAACTGAGCAGACAATTTTAACGTCAGTATCTAAAAATCAGAGAGAGAAAAAAAGTGTAAACTAGGATATGTGTGCCCAGGAAAAATTCAGTTTTTCCTGTCATAGAAAAAAGAAAAGAATGAGCATAGAATAAAGCAATAGTTACAGTAACTGTCCAGCTGGCAGTATGGTAGTAGTAGTAAAATAGGGCCAAGGTGTTGAATTGAATGGTTAGGTCAATGAACTCTTTGGAAAAATTAACTCAAAACTGCGATTTACCTTCAGTATTTTCCCTATAAATTTCACATGTAGGCATTTGGACAGAAGTGTCCCATTCAACATGTTTCCAAACAGGTAAAATTAAAAAAATAATAAATTGATATTGTATAATTGAAGTCTGTGACTTATAACTATGTTCAATGAGTTCATGCAGGCCTTTTCCCCTTGCTGCTTATGAGCTGAGAATCCTGGTTATTGTAAGGATTGGTAATGGTTTAAATGGCCTTAATTCTTTATCTCTTTATTGATTGCAAATTTGATTATCCAGGGCTTGTTTATTTTTACACATAAACAATATTAAAAGATATTCAAGAGTTGTACACACTTAAGACATGAATATAAATGGCTCTGTTTAATGAGGCAAATCTGGATTAGATTAGCGTGAAACAGAAAATTAGTGAAAGCTGTGAAGGTTGTCTCCTGTAAGGGTAATAAAAACCATAACTGTTCAGTGTTCACTTCTGTAGCCAGGTTTGATACATTTGCTTGGGATGTGCTTTGATTAGAGAAATGACATATGCTATGGAAAGGAAGCCACACACTTCAGTCAATTTATACTTAACTAAATGGAGTGCATGGAAGACTGCAGAGTTTTGAAAATGTATGGAAATCAGGGAGCTGGCTTCCTTAAATAGGTTTTGTGTAGAAACTATAATGAGATTGTTTACAGCAAAAAGCAGGTCTGAGAAACCTCACCCTGAAATTATTCATGATTCTGTGGTGAACTCCTGGTTTCAAAGTGAGAATATTTGCCTGGGACAAAGCAGTAGACAGAGCTGTGCCTGTGTAAAACTGTGCCTTGCACAGATGTTTGTCCAAGGCCAGGGTAAATCTGCTTTCATGGCTTATGTTGAGTGCTGCATATGTCTTTTACTGTGGCTACAGGACAGTGAATTTTAGCTTTGCCATTGAAATAATTGGATTACAGAAAAATAATAAACACTTTTCTCTACTGGCACATCGCTAAATAATAGCCTTAGCTCAGCAGTTGTTATGAAAGCAGTGTAGTCTTTTTGTTTATGCATTAGCTAGCCAGAGATATAGGGAAAAGAAAATACAGAAAGTCTGTTGGTTAAGTCCATGTGTTGCTTGCTGTCTGCTGTTAGGCCATGTGGAGAAGTGGTGTGCTACGCTCAGAAAAAAACTTTTTTTTTTTTTCCTTTTTTCTCAGAAAAGAGCAATTCTCTTTTAAACTTGCTGCTGCACAAGGTACTATCTCCTTTATATTCTGAGAAACCATTTTTATGAAGGCTGCTCATGCCAGGCAAAATAGCTTTATTGGTGATAATCCCTTCCCTTTGATTTCTCGGTGCTTTGAATAAGAAACACGGATTCTGCCAGACACTTTGAGGGTGATTCTCTAGGCAAACATATTAAGAATGCAGCAGACCCAAGGGTTAGTTTTTTCTTGAGAGGGCAATACCAAAGACTCCTAAGAACTGATGGTACTTAGATGTAATAGATGTGCTGCTACCAAGTAAAACTAACAGCTGAGAATGAGGTTTAAAGTGAGAGGAAACATTACTGATGTAAACTGTCTCTCCCTTTGCTTATTATGGTTCTTCCCCAATTTCCCAGCCCGTTCCTTTGGTAAGATTAATCAGTTCTCCCCAAAGTATTTTTCAGTGCATTGCAGATTGTAGCCATGTGGATGAACTTTGTTTACCAAGGGAGAGGTCTGCTGAGCCAGGGAGGTGCATTAGATATGTTATACCAGTTCTAGGCTTGAATTTAGTAGTCTCTAGTATAGTCTCTATAGTGCTATAGCAGAGGGTAACAACTGAACACCGTGTTGCGAGAAAGTAGCTGCAAATGGAAGTAAAAGGCTGGAAGAAGCTGATCTGTTGGATACTGCAGGTATCAAATCAGACTTACCAAACTCTCTCAACATCTTCCCACTTGTTTCTCTAAGTTGGATTGATATAGAAAGACACATTTAAATAAGTAGGTTTTGGTTTTGGATATTTTTTATGGATTTATTTTTAACTACAACTGTTGAATACTTTCTTATACTTAAAATTGATTTTGCATTCCCTAAATATATTCAAAGTAATTTGCTGTGAGAAAAGATACTTTTATGTCACCTTTTCTGGACAGAAATGTTTGAAGACCTTCTATTGTGCTTCTGCAATAATTGTGCAAAGCTAGGGCATGTCCATAGAAAAATGATCATGATCCATAAGGATTCCTTTGTTATTTTCCTCTATATAGCCTATATAGCATTGACATTTTAACTGACATGTCTAGATCTTTCTATGATCACACATCAAAGTGAATATATATATGTATATATTTTTTGCATTAAGGAAAAATGTTTTCTTGATTTCATGGTTATGAATTTTTAAGCATAATTAGCATTGACAATAATGACTGCAGTATACCAAGAAAAAAAGGCAGAATAGGTATGAAAGATAATATTTATGGCTTACCTCAAACATATCATCTACTATGGATATTAGAAATATTGCATTTAATTCATTGTAATGAATATAGTTTCTTGATAACTATATGCTTTGTTATAAAGGATGAGTTACAGTAGTCATCAAAACTGATATACTGGTTATTACGGTGTTGTACTTTGATACAGTTGACCAGTGTGCTATTACAGCTTGAACATACAAGCAAATAGGAGTCTTTGCTATGTTTTTTAAGATTAATTACTCTTAAGGTTGAAGTTGATGTGATGATAAAGTGAAGATTCTGTGAAATCCTAGAAAATGCTTATTCTTCATTTGCATCAATTTGAACAAATTTAATGTGTATAGGTTCCCATGTACATGTACCTAGACTTGACTTATCTGTGATTCAGAGGTCATGGTTTCATTATTTCACTGCTGAGTTAAATGGCTGCCATTGAGATGGATGTTCCTTGGAGGGGAAACAAAAGTTTGCCTTGGCTGTTAATTTCAGTGCGGTTCTTTGAAGCCTGCTGAGCCAATACCTAATTAAACTGCATGCACAGTCTGAACAAATGAAAAAGAAATACCACTTCTTTCAGATAACATTTAAAGTGATGATTTCTCCTCAAGTGAAATCTACTCAGGGAAAACAATTCAATGCTGAAGCAGAAACTCTTTCCATAATAACTCATTATTTGAAGGCATTACTGTAGCACATGTACAGTATCGAAGAGAGTGTGCTGTTTGGAGATCTTGGCTGTATCTTGTCACAGCCATGTGACAAGTATAGTTTCATTCCTGTTTCCTTAATTTGAAACCAGAGCTATATTCCTTGTCTATAGTAATATTATTCTGATGGTGATGTCTAATTGCACTACATGTAGAGCAGAAACCTCTTATGAAATGTTTGGAGGCTGTAGACTAGTGATTAGCTTTGGAATTGAAAATTATTTAAGTGTTCCTGCCTGACTCCTCTAATAACTTCAGCTGTATTAACTTGCTCTGTTTTTGTATTAAGCCACATGTTTTGTGTCTCGCCTTTCTTATGCAAAAGCCTACCAGGAATTTTGGTGTTCTAAGTTCAATTTTATATCTCTGAAGTATTAAAGTAACTAAAATACACTTTTAGTCAAAGACAGGACAAAGAAAACAAGCTCAGTTGCTTTGGAAGGTCAAAGCCTTAAAAACAGCAAGTAGGAGGCAGCTCACCTAGCATAGCTCCTGAGAGAGCAGAAAAAGCAGAAAAAATGGAAAAAAAAAAGATGGGTTGGGTCAAGGGGAGGGAACAATTAAAGATATAAAATGTCTATTTGGGGTTGAGGACATGGGGAGATGTTTTCCTTACCTCAAGGAAAAGTATGTGCACCATGGGTGAATACTTAGGGGAATCATACTTCTGCCTTTATTCTGACCTATTCTTTGGTAAACTGAGCTCTGGGTGACCTGAAATGTTTATTAAGTCAAAACAATTAACTGCAACATTAATTACCTTCTGAACAGTTTCTCTCAAAGTCAGACTAGAAGAGTCTCCACTGAGCAGTAATGTTTAACAGGGCCAAAATGAGAAGAGTAACTATATGCCAATGAGAGCAAATGAAGACTTGAGCTTAGAATAAAAGGTTGTTAATGTAGTGATGTATGAAAAAAGAGATGACTTGCCACAGTTTAAAAATAATATCTTCCAGATGCTTACCTCTTTTGTTCAAAATTTCAATGAAGGAATAGAACATAGGTGTCCCAAATCATGCTTTAGAACAGAAATATTTGCCAAAGACATAATTTTGTTGCTTTGTGGAAGTCAAGTATATGAGTTTTCTGAAGTCTAAGATATGACATATGTGAAAACTATAGAACATGGGTCAGTCTTTCTGAATGCTGAATACCTGATTACTTTATGTTGCCACAATGTTGAAAGTTTAGAGAAAAAACAGGAGTAAATTAGTTACTGGAAAAGGCTTAAAAGAAAAAAGAAGAGATATGTAGTTCTCTCAAGAAGATAGATGTGCTTTATAAACATGCACATTTATAAACATTTATAAACATGCACACAAAGGCATTTTTTGCCTTTGAATTTTCCTCTTGTAAGGGGACCTGTGTAATGTAATTTGTTGAAGTTCAGTAAATAAAGGTATTTTCTTCTATGTATTAAAGAAACATTATGGTTTGGCAAACAAAGTATGGTGATCCTTTTGACTTCAGCAAATACATGTGAAACAGATCTAGTCTCTTCCATTGTCTGACATTTTTATTTATTAAAAAAGCAACACAAAATCCAACCAACAATTAGGTATCATATATATATAAAAGACATTAATTTGCCAATGTCATGCCTGTGTAGGGAAAAAAGGCATCCGTTTTTCTTAACATCCTCAAATGTTAGTTGAAGATATTGCTGCAAAATTCTGTTTTCTTCCCTGTGCTATCTCATCGTTTGTTTTCAGCTCGTCTGATGGCATCTTATTGTAAAAGAAACAAAAAAATCAGCAAGTTTATCTGAATGCAAGTCTCTGGTGTCACTTTGATGACTGTTAGATTGGTGTTATGTTCTTTCCCTATTTTCCTGGCTTATGTAGAGTTAGAGAATGATACCAGGCTTATCTTTGAAAGCAATGAACTATTTATAGGATGTAGAAATATTGTCTGTATGTTTCTTTTCAAGTCTATACAACAGAAATTGATTTTTTTTTTTTTCTAACTGGTACATCTAAGGACGTTAGCACAGAATAAACAGAAGAAAGGTAAGAAACAGAACATGACTATAAACCAGTATTTGTTTTCTGAACTGCAGGTAACGGGACATTGATTGGAGCATCTGCAAATGTTGTTTGTGCAGGAATTGCTGAACAGCATGGTTACGGCTTCTCTTTCATGGAGTTTTTCAGGTAAATTTTAAACTTCTCTCTTTAAAAGTGTCATCTTTTCCTTTAGACACACAATGGATTCTCCAATGGGAAAATCTATCGAAAAGGTCTATAAAATAGATTTGTGTTTCTTTACTGTAAGGGTGACAGAGCACTGACACAGGTTGCCCAGAGAGGTTGTGGAGTCTCCTTCTTTGGAGATATTCAAAAGCTGCCTGGATGCGATCCTGTGCAACATGAGTTAGGTGACCCTGCTTGGTAGGGGGCTTGGACCAGATGATCGATCTCCAGAGGTCCCTTCCAACCTCAACCATTCTGTGACTCTGTGTTCCTAATTTGTTTTTGGGAACTGAAATGCCAGCAGAAGATTGATCATGTAATTTTTATGTAGTGTGGATAGAGCGTATAAAGGTGTTGTGATTACAGCGAAACCCTGGGAGAAGGTGGGATGCCCCAGTTCAAACTGAGTAGAACTTCACAATCCCCTTAAGTAAACTGATTTATCTAAAGGCAATTACTATTTTTTGGACCACCTACTCAGCAGCTATAAGTGAAAGTGTAATCAATGGTCAGTAGCAGGTCAAGTTGTAGTTTAATACTGGTGTAATTATTAATTAATAATTGTTTAATAACAACAAGGGAATGACATGAAGCTCTGTCGGGGGAGGTTCGGGTTGAATATTAGGAAAAGGTTCTTCACTGAGAGTCTCTAAATCAAGTCTTCACTGGCTTAGGGAAAGCAGAAACAAAGATGTTTAAAGAGTAACTAGTCCTTTCAGCATTATTCACTGGAATTTACTCTTTGGAAAGACTGAAGATGATACACACATGTTCTGAAGTTACCTTCTGTATGTATGCTTTCAGTGGAAATAATTACTGGGGAAGGCTGTGGTCATTGTGAGGAAAGATGTGAGAACTGAATCCAGAACAGTCACAGGAAGGTAGTATTGGATATTAATTAGCAGAAAGAACATAAAAGCCCACTTTTTCTAGCTTCTCATTCCCTGAGCAGGCAGTTCATGAGTTCTTGCATAACTTGCCTTAGGAAAAGATTTATTTCATTCAAGTGTACCCTGATTCAATATATTCAGAGGCTTCCCCTGGCATTAAGAGGTATTATGTGTAGCTCTTGAGGATTTTGATCTTGCTTACTTTTATTCATGAAGGTTTCCTCAAAGAACAGAGTGATTCTTTTCTGCATTTCTTCCTTGTTTGCCCAGGGTCCCTCATTAGGTTTCACACATCTGATTCAAGGTCTTCTACCAGTATATACTGTTAGTATCTTAGAGAATGTTTTGGTGTTGTTGAACTCAGGTCTGGGAACGATAAGGTAGAGTCCCTGTGAATATGGATCAGGGGGATGGTCAACAAGGTGGACATCCTGGTGGGAGTCTGTCATAGACCGCCAAACCAGGATTAAGAGATGGGTGAGGCATTCTACGAGCAGCTGGTGGAAGTTGCGCAATCACCAGCACTTGTTCTCATGGGGGACTTCAACTTCTTGGACATATGCTGGAAATACAATACAGCCCTGAGGAAGCAGTCTAGGAGGTTCCTGGACTGTGTGGAAGACAGCTTCCTGACTCAGCTGGTTAGTGAGCCTACCAGAGGGAGTGCCCCGCTAGACCTGCTGTTCACAAATAGAGAAGGACTGGTGGGAGATGTGGTGGTCAGGAGCTGTCTTGGGCAGAATGACCACAAAATGGTAGTTCTCTATTCTTGGTGAAGTCAGGAGGGGCATCAGTAAAACTGCTACCTTGGACTTCTTCAGGGCAGACTTTGAACTGTTCAGGATGCTGGTAGGCAGGGTGTCTTGGGAGTCACTCCTGAAGGGCAGAGGGATCCAGAAAGGCTGGATGCTCCTCAAGAAGGAAGTCTTAAAGGTGCAGGAGCAGCCTGTCCCTGTGTGCCATAAGATGAGCTGGTGGGGAAGAAGACTGGCATAGCTGAGCAGGAAACTTTTTCTGAGTTTCTGGGAGAAAAAGAGAGTCTATGTCTCGTGGAAGAAGGGACAGGCAACTCATGAGAGTACAAGGAAGCTGCCAGCATTTGCAGAGAGAAAATCAGGAAAACCAAAGCCCAGCATGAGCTCAACCTGGCCACTATGGTTAAGGATAACAAAAAATGTTTTTACAAATATATTAACACTAAGAGGAGGGTCAAGGAGAATCTCTATCCTTTACTGGATGCAGGGGGAAACGTGACTACTAAGGATAAGGAAAGGGCTGAGGTTCTTAATACCTTCTTTACATCTGTTTTTACTAGCCAGACCACTTATCCTCAGGTTACTCAGCCTCCCAACCTGGAAGTTTGGGATGGGGAGCAGAAGAAACCCCCCAGCAGTTCAGGTGGAAACAGTTAGAGACCTGCTGCTCCACCTGGACTGTCACAAGTCCATGGGGCCAGATGGGATCTACCCGAGGGTGCTGAGAGAGCTGGTAGATGTGATTGCTGGGTCGCTTTCCATCATCTATCAGTGGTCATGGTCATCCAGAGAGGTTTTGGATGACTGGAGACTTGCTAATGTGACACCCATCTGTAAGAAGTGTCAGAAGGAGTACCTGAGGAACTACAGGCCTGTCATCCTGACCTTGGTGCCATGAAAGTTGATGGAGCGGGCCTTCTTGAATGCAATCACACAGCATGTGCAGAACAACTGGGGGCTCAGGCCCAGTCAGCATGGGTTCATGAAAGGCAAGTCCTGCCTGACCAACCTCATCTCCTTCTATGACCGGGTGACACACCTAGTAGATGAGGGAAAGGCTGTTTAGTCTACCTAGACTTCAGCAAGGCCTTTGACACAGTCTCCACCAGTATTCTGGAGAATCAGGCAGCCCATGGCTTGGACAGGTACACTCTTGGCTGGGTTAAAAACTGGTTGGACAGCCAGGCCCAGAGAGTGGTGGTGAATGGAGTGAAATCCAGCCGGTGACTAGTCACCAGTGGTGTTCCCCAGGGGTCAGTGTTCGGGCCCATCCTCTTTAATATCTTTCTTGATGATTTGGATGATGGAATTGAGTGCACCCTCAGTAAGTTTGCAGATGACACCATGTTGGGGAGAAGTGTCAATCTGCCGGAGGGTAAGGAGGTTCTGCAGAGGGACCTGGACAGGTTGAATCAACGGGCAGAGGCCAATGGGATGGGTTCAACATGGCTAAGTGCCAGGTCCTGCACTTTGGTCAAAACAACCCCATGCAATGCTACAGGCTTGAGGTAGAGTGGCTGGAAAGCTGTGCAGAGGAAAAGGACCTGGGGGCACTTATTGATGCTCACCTGAACATGAGCCAGCAGTGTGGCCAGGAAGGCCAATGGCATCCTGGCTTGTATCAGGAATAGCGTAGCCAGCAGGACCAGGGAGGTGATCATCGCCCTGTACTCTGGTGAGGCTGCACCTCGAGTACTGTGTTCAGTTTTGGGCTCCTCACTACAAGAAAGATGTCGAGGCTCTAGAGTATGTCCAGAGAAGGGCTACGAAGCTGGTGAAGGGTCTGGAACACAAATCCTATGAGGATTGACTGAGGGAACTGAGGTTGTTTAGTCTGGAGAAGAGGAGGCTCGGGGAGACCTTATTGCTCTCTACAGGTACCTGAAAGGAATCTCTGGGAAGCTGGGGGTTGGCCTCTTCTCACAGATAAGTAGCGATAGGACTAGAGGGAATGGCCTCAAGTTGCACCAGGGGAGGTTTAGGTTGCAAATTAGGAGAAATTTCTTCTCAGAAAGAGGGTTTAGGCATTGGAATGGGTTGCCCGGGGAGGTGGTGGAGTCACCATCCCTGGGGGTGTTTAAAGAAAGGTTGGTTGTGGTGCTTAGGGACATGGTTTAGCGGGTGACATTGGTAGCAGGGAGATGGTTGGGCCAGATGATCTTGGAGGTCTTTTCCAACCCTAATGATTCTATGATTTTGTGATTCTATCTCATCTTGCAAATCTTTGGAAGTCACCAGGGAAAATTCATGTATACCATGCATGTGGAGATGATGACCTTCTGCTCCTGACTTTTGCCAAGGTGTAGTCAGGGCAAGTGTAGACTGTTACTGGTGTGTCCTTCTCAGGTGTTTCCATGCAGGAAATCTATCTGACCAGACATGTCTGTCTCAGATGGTGTTTAGAGTCACGCATCACAGTACACTACTTCCCATACCTGCAAGCTTCTTCCTCTCTACCTGTAAACTAAGCTCAAATTATGCAACTGTGTTTGAGGGGCCTTTGTTAGAAGTAGTTTTTTTGCGAACCATATTTTGTGATGGTGGTCTGAGGAGGAGAAGTGAGCAAGGTTGGGGAGCAAATCTGGTGAGTGCACCTTGACATAACAGAGGTGGAGGTGCCTAGTGACCAGGACATCCTGGTGACTCTCTATCCATTCAGAACCACATCTAATTGCTTCCTCCCCTGGATCAAGAGTCCTTCCTTCCCCAAAGATCTGGGGATGCGTATCTTGTTCCAGACTACCAGCTGGTTGTTTGACCATACCCTTGGTGTCCTATCCTCACAACCCAAGCAACTCAGACCCATGTGCTGGAAGTGCTGTTCTGGTGGAATAGGATGGCATTTAAGTGGAAAAAAATTATCCTGGGAAAGGAGGGAGAAAGACATAGATCCGCCTTACCAGCGGTGAAGGAACTTTAATCAGCCCAGTGTCCAGAGGACACTGCTGGTTTAGGAGATACAAGGTGCCAACCACACATATCTGGCTGTGACTGTGCTGGCCAGTGTCACCAAGTATCTTACCCAGAATGTATTTAGTCCTTCTTCCTTGTTCCCACCTTTCCCATCAACATACATAGAAACCAGTTCTGTCAGAACTGTGCTCAAAAGGGGAGGAGCAAAACTGCCTTTGAGAAAATATTACTCAATTGCCGTGGATTCAATGTGTTGTTTCTGGTTCTTGCGAGCTTTTCTTGATACCTCACTGTGCTGGTATCTCGATACCTCGCTATTGCTGGTATCTTAATAAGAAGATTCCCATCTCACTTAGAATATATGAAAACCATAAAAATCTTTTTTAGAACCATGAAAATTCATGTATTTTAACCATTGAGTCCATCATACATGGTAGTAGGGCAACAAAAAGGGGCTTCTACTGGTATATCAGCAACAAAAGGAGGACTAAGGGAAACAGGAGCCTATTTCTGAATGAGATAATGACCTGCGGACAAAGGAAAGGGAGAGGTACACACTACTATGGTCATTGGCACAATGTTCAGCTGGAGGCCAGTCACTAGTGGTGGTTCCCAAGGTGGTTGTGATCTTCAGTGGTGCCTTCCAACCTCAACCATTCTGGAATTCAGCATTTAATGATCACAAGAAATCTGAAGGCAAATAACAAATAACTGCCAAGATCACAAGTAGCAATTTCCTTAAAGATGCTCTTGGGTTTTGGACCCAGTCCAACTAAATTACAGTCCTCTTTCACCTTGGAAACAGCTCCATAAAACTGTATTTATATCCTTTAATCTTTCTCCTGAAAAATCTTATTTATACTCTATTTTTTCATTATCCTTCTAGTAATTTTAAGGTAGGGCTGAACACAGTACTCCAGGCAGTGTCCCCTTGTTTTTTTCCCATGTTACAAAGCTAAGGTGAAATACGAAGTAAAGAGTTATTTGCTTTTTGTTGTTGTTTATCTATGCCATTTAAAGTTCACATTTTACTATTTACTGTTAAGTCAAAGATTCTTTCAGCTTTCATGTTACCTCCTTTCACTGAGCATGAATATTTCTGTTCCACCTGCCTGGCCTCCAGTTCTTTTTTTTTCTCTTTTTTTTTTTTCCCCCACATCTTGTTTCTGACTAACATATTATCAATGGGCAGAGATAAAAGGAAATGATGTGATCTATTAAGTCAGTTATAAGATGGACACAAAGATAAATATTAAAGCATAAAAATAGATATAATTGTCAGTCAGTGGGGACTGGAAAAGAAGATAGGGAGTGGTGGGCTATTTGCTGTATATGGTCAAGGGTAGACATCAGAGCAAAAAATGAACATTACGCCTCTGAAGAGAAATACAATTTTGTTTGGTAGTCTGGGGTTGGAAGGGACTTTAACGAACATCTAGTTCCAACTTCCCTGCCATAGGCATGGATGCCACCCACTAGATCAGGTCACCCGGGGTCTAACCTGGTCTCAAAACACCTCCAGGGATGAGGCATCCACAACCTTTCTGGGCAACCTGTTCCACTGCCTCACCACCCTCTGAGTGAAGAATTTCCTCCTAACCTCTAATCTAAATCTCCCCTCTTTTAGTTAAAACCATTCCCCCTTGTCATGCCGTTATCTGATTGAGCAAGGAGTTGCTCTCCATCTTTTTCATAAAAGTCCCCTTTAAGTACTGAAAAGCCACAATGAGTTCACCCTGGAGCCTTCTCTTCTTTAGCTTTCTCTTCTTCTCTTTTTTGATGTGAAGGTAATTACTGAGTGACAGCATATATAAGTAAGCAGAAGACAGGGAAAGATAATATGCATAGTATGATTTTTAGTCTGGCTATCAGAGAAACTTGCAATCATAAACAAGACAATTAACATAAATGAGGGCAGCCCGTGTAATAGTGATACTATTTCTTTTAGCAAATGGTCAAATAAAGACAGTATAGTCTTCTTGCCTGAATGATTTCCAGAGGTTAACATAGAGATTTTATATCTATCAAGGGTGTAGAAAGTTTTGTTTTTCTTGAGAAATAAAAGAAGATAGAGAGCATTGAAGATGTCTCTTCTAATCGAGGTACTGCATTTTTTGTTAGCTTTAAATTTTTACCAATCTGTCTCTGAGTTTGTTTTTCATATAGCATTACACTGGGTCAATCTGCCCTATGGATTATGAAAATAACCCACAGAAATCTTTTTGTTACCAATGAAAAATTTGCTTCTTACTTTCACAGCATAAGAAGTGCTCATTGCTGTAGGGTCTGTAATTATCTGTTTCTACATGCTAATAAAATTGCCAGCTTGATTTTTAATCTTCTCGTTAAGAAATGCATTTATAGCCTTTTAAATGTACGTGGTATTTCAAACATAAAATAAGACATGTTCCATCATCATGCTTCAGTACAATACCAATCACCACTGTGTGTCTGTGATACATAATGTGATTTAAAAAAATAACAAAAAACAGATAAATGCTCAAGCTATATGACAGGAGAAGAAAGTGGGGATTATAGGAAATACTCTAATTTTATTTAATGTAAATTTTGTCTGACTGTGAATATATCATGGTGTAGAATATATAGGCAAAAGAAGAGTGGATTGGATAACTATGTATTAGGATGAGTATATGGGAGAGATGATTTGATACATGAGTCTGCCTGGAAGAACACTGTATGAGCCCAAGGGACCTAATTTAGATAACAGTGTTAAACTTAGCTGGGCATGATCCTGCAAGTATTGTGCATATTTTCAGGTTTTGCGTTTTTCTGTTGTCACTTTCCCTTCATATGGTATCTGAAGAGCTGAATTAATATTCTCTGTCTTCACTGGGAGTAACAATTATTTGGAAGTGTCAAAAAATATTGGTTTCTGATAATAGCTTACTAAAAAATGTTCTCAACATAGGATTTATCTTGGGAGTTATTCACAGCAAAAATATTTACAGTAGTATATCCCTGCTTGTATCCCTTTATCCCTGCATGAGAGCAATCATAGAATCACAGAATGGCTTGGCTTGGAAGATCGCTTAAAGGTCACTTAGGTCCAACCCCCATGCCATAGGCAGGGATGCCACCCACTTGATCAGGTTGGCCCCATCCAACCTGGCCTTGAACACCTCCAGGGATGGGACATCCACAACTTCTCTGGTGATCATCCATAATGACTGTGAAACAGTGCTTCCTGTGGAAATTATCATTCATGCACGTGGGAGGACAAATGTGATGTCCTTTGGTACCCCCGTGTATCCTATTTACATGATTTAATAAAAATTACTTAAAAAGCAAACAAACAAACCCAACACTGTGCTCTGTAAAGCCATATAAATGGCTTGATTATGTGTTAGATATTAGTAGTCCTGTTCATTCCATTTCAATTAGTGTCATTTTTCCTTCTTTCCTTGTTATTAACACTACTCTATGCTAAACACTGTTGGTGGTTTAAGGCTGATTCTGGTCAGAATAAAAACAGCCCTGTTACCTTGGATGTGGACTTTAGTGGTGGAGACTTCAGTTGAGCAATGTGGCATTCAAACTCCTGAATACAATTCACCTCTGGGCTTTCTATCAGCTGTGAAGCTCCAGAACATAGGTTTTTAGGATGCTTAAAGTTCAATGATTCAATGAACTGCTGTGGAAAGGTTAATGAGAAAGACACACAGGTTAGCTTCATCTCATTTCCCACAACTTTTATGATGAGTAAGGAAGAGTAATGGGTTAAATGGGTCATGGGTTAAATGCTGATATTTGACATGATAACAGACTTCTGCTCAGATAAGTATAAACACAACACTTCAAACAAGATCTCTCAACAAACACATTAATTCAATTTGTGCAAGTTTTTGTTTTACAACTATTGCTTCATAAAACTTCTATCTTTGAAAATCCGTTTTTTTTTAGGTTTATTGCATCATCTTTTTTGGCTTTATCTTGGTTTCTTTGCATATGTATGGAAAACATTAGAAGTTTTATTTGAAGTACCTTATTTTAATCATAAACTTAAAATCCATTTATACATGAAAATATTTATTAATACACTTAGGGAAATGAGTTTAAAAAATATACTCTAGACTTTAACATCCTATTCACTGTTGTACTAGGAAGGGCAAAGCTTTAGACTATCTGTTGATTTTTCAGCTGATCTTTCATTGAGGTAGAAAGGTAGTAAATTTTTCAGTGTTAGATTCTAGGCTGGGCTTGTTAAGAAGAATGCCAGTTTTCTTTCAGCTATCCAAGAATAACCATTGTAAGATTTTAAATTGTCAGCACTGGCCAAATGAGTGCTCTTCAATAAGCAAATGCCACATTAACGTCCATGTCAGTTGATTAAAGTGAACTTTGCTTATTTTAAATAGTTGTATACTCCATGAACTTAAGTATTCTTGCAATAGTGGAGTACAAACCATTTTAAGAATAATTCATGAGTTATAAGTGTTTATGAATGTTTCTTTTGATTTTTATTTAAGGATAAGAAATACCATAAATGGAAAGATGAACTATTGTGTTTTGTCACGTTTTTAGGAAAAAAAAAAGAGGAAAAATACTATTTTGAGACCTTAATTATGGAGATATTTCCTTTTCGAACTTGAAATGCGAGTTTTCTGTACCATGTGAAGTTTTACATGGAGTTAACAAACTTATATCTTCTAACTAAAGTAAATATCTTTGAATTCTTTGGCCTGTGCATTGTTTTTCCTTCTCTTTTTGCTGTGAAGTCTTCTGGATTAAAAAATCACTTTTCAGAAAAAATAGATGAAATCTAACTAGTTAATCTTATTTTAAGCTGCGTAAGATTCTGTTATTCATTTTTTTATTTTTATTTTTATTGTTTTATCTTTTGAAGACTATGAAATGAGTTCATATCATTCTCAAAGATCTGAAAAAGGGCTTCTTGAAAACAATTGCAATAATTAATTTTCTTTATTGGGCTCTATAGGAAGCACTGATTCTCCAGGAATATACATACCACTTTGCTATCGTGGGGTATTCTCACAAAGTAGTGTCTAACTGGAGTTAAAGGGACTTAACAGTGCAAGGAGCAGATATGATGTAACATGGTCCTTCACCTTGGCCTTGACCATAAGTCTTCCAGTTTGAGAAATGGGTTCGAATGTACTGCATCTCCAATCTAGCATTTCTATTTCTGTTTCCTTCCTGTAGAAACCAAAGGGGAGAAGGTAAGGGGAGAAGAGGTGAGGAGGGAGAAAAAAGGATAAGAGATGCCTTTGTGTGCCCAGGTCTCATTTCACGTTGGAGCTGGTACATAGCTAGAACACAGCTCACTTAGAGACTGCTCATGTTCTGGTGCAAGGCTTCTCATGCTGCTATTAACAGCAAGCAAAATGTCTCACTTTTACTCCTAGCTTCTTATTCTTCATCTGTATTTGTCTTAGCCCTCTTCTCAACTGCCGTGGTGTTAACTGTGAAATTTAATATGTTTTGACATAAAGATGAACACTGAAGCACAAGTAAAATCAAATGCGTGTCAGGATGGAGTGATGCTTGTAGCTAACACAGACAAAAATTGTGATTTCTTATATTGCATTTTTTTGCCTTTACAATAGGGCAGTCCAAAAAAAAAAAAAATGATCACTTCTAATATGGTGGTTTTAACCAGTATCTGTGGAAGAGAAGTTCACCATCGCCTTAGCTCAGTATTTGTGAAAGACTTAAAATCTTTTCTTGTTTCTTTACACTCTACTTTAATGCTGAAGTTTTTATAGATGATATTTTCCCTATAACAATTGCACATGAATTGTCTGAATTAATGCTTCCTTCAACTTACAGAGCTATGATGGTTGCCACATAAGCAGATATTACACTAAGAAAGATATTTATTTATAGGGTGATTTTTTGTTGTTGTTGTTTAGACTATATTATATTTTTACATTTATTTTTTCTGATAATCTGCAAAGAAAACTGAAGAGAAGATAAAGTCTTACTGCATTCAGGTGGGTGAGATACAGTATGGTGTGAAAGTTTTACAAAGCCCTTCCCCAAACCAATCTTTTTAAGTGAATAGAACTGCACTTCAAGAATCTTGCCTTAAAAAATATCCCCAAAGCCCAGGGTTTTAGTTGCAGACTTTAATTTATGCTGAAAAGTGTATTTGAAAATCAGAATGTCTGCTCCAAAGAATAATGCAGTGCTTCTTCAGTGTCTCTTTAAATAGCAGTCATGTAAAAACTTAAAGAATGAAATGCTAGAAAAACCTGCAGGGAACAATTTTTCACTTGTAGGTGGTGGAGTTTGAATAAAACTCCTTTCGTCTGACCATGAGGGTTCATATTTTAACACTACTAATATTGGCTGAGATCAGTTGAGACTATTTACCTTTCTAGCAGGCTTTTAAAAGGCAAGTAAATTACCACATTTTTCATTTCACTGAATTTGATTTCTACCAGATACTCAAACTATTTTGAGTGGTACTGTATCTAAACGTACAGCATTTCATGGTTAGATATAAGGTCTTATAATTAAAATGTGTTATCCAGTTTTAGGAGCATGTGGAGTGAAAACAGGAAGGCTCTCTAAGTGATTAAACTTCTACACCATCAAGGCAGGAGCTAATTTGGAGCCTTGTGCTGTAGTTTATGCTTTCTGTTGAGGTGCATATGCTTTTATTAAAAGCTAAAAAGCACAAAGTGAAGTTCATATGTACCATTATGCTGTTAGGCTTTTCATGATTGTGGTTGAAAAATAAGATAATAATAAACGAACAAACTTGGAGACTGTTCATTCAGAGAGATTTTCTGTAGTTAAGAGGTCAGTGCATTATTTTCTGAGATAATTCATCAATGTCAGTAGTGTTAATGAAGATGTGGGACAAGTGTCAAGTATTATTCTGTCCACATCTCTACTGCCATTGTGATCTAGCACTTGTGTTTTGTTGTAGATCACTAAATGAAAAGTGTGCCAGTGCCTTACATGCTGTGAGTAGGCCCAAGTGAGAAGAGAGGAGAGAGCATCTTCATTCTCTTTCTAGTTACACTACTCACTGATAATCATGCGTAGCCTCATATTGCCTGCTTTTTAACAAGCTAATATCAGAGGAATATTTCTGGCAAGAAGAGAAGTAGGACTTAAATAGCCTTTGATACTTTCCCTCACCATGTCTTGAAGCTAGAAGCTGGTCTGAATTTCTTCTTGTTACCATCTCAGTTCATATAGCACAAGGAAAAGGTAAGGGCCTACTTTTGATAGATGTGGTTCCTAGCTAGCTTGTGTGCTGTATAGTGCTGAAAAAGCTGTGTTACACAAAGGGAAAAATATAATAGTGCAAATTGTTAATCTTAGTTTCCTTTATTGATTTATTTATTTATTTTCTGAAATGGACAGATTATTTTTGAAATCTACGGTGGGTTAATCTTGGATGGCTGCCAGTTACCCACCAAGCCACTCTGTCATTCATCTCCCTCAGATGGGTTTTCTGCCTTTCAGGTGGTCAGAACAAATCCTGCCTTTCCGTAGCCATTTGTTATGGCCCTGCAGGACAGTGTAAATAGCATACATATGAAGAAGAAGAAGTGAACTAACAATAATCCTGCTAAATATTCCAAGATCTTTGTTTATAGACTTGTGTATGGAACAGGTTTTATTGGAAACATTTCTGTCTTTTGCTTCAGTTTCACAGCTGAAACTGTTTAATCTCTTTCCCTGTTTTTCTGCCTGAAAGACAGCGGCTACTGCATAGGTTTCTCTCGATCTTGCAAATTTTTTTTATTCTCACAGCGTGTGAGAACCTTCTGGAAAGGTTCTAAATTGTTGCCTTTTGCTGAAGTTCTTGCCTTTTAAAAAGCAAATTTGGAATCTGTACTGAAACACTGTTATTTTGCTTTGTTATAAAACTGAATATTTGCCTTACCCAGGTGTTGGCCAGACTGAAAAAAATCATTTGATTTCTCCTCAGGTGCCATACACACGATTAATGCGAACTTTCTTTACTGATTTGTTTCCTTGTGACTGAAATTTCAAATGTCTTCAACGGAATTCACTTTGAAGCACACTGAATTACATTCTTACTTCTCCCACTGTAATGAGGAGGTTTTTAAATCTGAAAAGTGTGATCTCAACCAGAGCAGGAGATCTACGTATAGTAATACTGATACATGAAATGTTAAAAAAAAAAAGAAGTTGAGCAATATGGCTATGAATAATGAAAACAAGGAGGGAGAGAACAAAATTGAGGCCATTCCAAAAGAGCAAAAGCTGAAATCAGCAAAATTAAAAAAAAAAACACAAAATCTGTTGTATTTCTTATATATGATATATTGGTGAAGGCTGTTTATAGTAAAGGCTATTTACAGGGACTGGGAAAAGAGTGAAATACAGGTTTATGACTTATGGAGTCCTTTGCTTTCACTGCTTCATTGAGAACTCATTGAAATCTATGGTCTCTGTTAAATTCCAAAGACTTTGGATTAAATTGTTGACTGTGATATTCCTATCCATTATTTTCATTGACTTACAGATAGCAGGTGGCCATTGCTTTATTAATATACTGGAATGTAGTATAGTTTAGTATTATATATACTTACATATATAAACTGTGTGAGAATAAAGCCACCTAAATGGTCTCATTTTAGAACTGACACTATATGGGTTATTTGGCCTAACAAGTAATCTTATGAGAAACATGGCAGTATTTATATACAATACATAGTCTATCACATTTTATTACTTAAATGTAGTAATATTAAAAGAAAATTTGCTCTTATCTGCCATGACCATGGGAGCGAAGTAGGGGTCTGGAGATCTCTGGGCTTAAATTTTGAAGTTAAATTTGCCATTTATAAATTGTGCCTCTCAGGCACAGATAGTTTTTTTTTTTTTTTTTTTTTTTTAAGGTTTTACAGGAATATCATTTTTGACAGATTGATTGTGTGACTTCGTGTTGCTCTAATAACTTCTTTTTAATGGGAGAACTTTAATTGATGTCAAACTCAAAAGTTCAGTGACAGACAATGTGCCTTCTCTGAGTTTAGAGGTTAAAAATAATTGACACTTTTGTATGCACAGAATAAACTGCCATAAAAATATTAATTCTATGACTATTCAGATAGAAACATATTCAAAATGAATGGTCAGCTTTTCTGTAGGCTTTGAGACAGTGAATATGACTCTATTAATAAATAAAATCAACAACCATTACTGAAATAATTAAGAAAAGCATGATAAGCCAGGGCTTGTTGTAATTACAGTTGCAGATAGAGTAGAATATCAGGCTTGGAAATATTTAATATTTCTGATTCTGCGGAAATTCAAAAAATAATTTCAGAAGAGCAACTAATTTCTGAACTATTCTAGCAAATTATAGCATAGAATTTTTTTTTGTTTGCTTTAATGCAGATTGCTATTAAAAAAAAAAAAAGAATGTGCTGTGCTGTTGGAGGTACCGCATGGTTTTCTGACATTAAGAACATCTGAATGGAGGAGCACCTGAGGAACCTTAAATGGGGTCCTGGGCCATGAGATGGATGGGGTGGAGCTTTGAGGGGGTACGTGCATGGGCAGTGTGGTCACTGAGGACCCTTGGGGCCACGGCAGTGTAATTGAAAATCAGATGAAGCGTAACTTGACCAACATGAACAGTGTCTGCAGGCTATTCTGTCTGGTGTGCATATAGCAATAAGACAGCACAAAAAACTGTGCATTAAGAAGTGTGAATTTCTATAATTTTATATATTATTTTAAAAGAAGTTTAGTGTGGTTAGTGGTCTTTTTGGGTCAACCTTCACCTCACAGAAGTTGAACATTTCCCCTGTGGTCATGTTACTTCAGGTTTTTCTGCTTTTTCCTTTTAAAGAACAAGACAACGTAAAAATAGAATACTTGTCTTGAAATGTGCCTCATCACACCTGAGTTCATCCATTTAATCCAAGCTATTCATTTATGTTCCTTCTGCAGTCAGTGGAGAGGAAAAGGGAAGACTTGTCCTGACATCTTAAAGGGATATCTGAGATGGGAAGAATTTCTTTATGGAAGCCCCATTCTTTTATCTGACTAAAAATAACCATCTACTCCTGTGTCCTAAAGCTAAATAATACAAATCATACCTTTGGTAAACCATATATATAGTTGATTTTTTTAACAGCTCTTAGGTAAAGACTTCAGTATAGCATATATACAAATATATTGATATATGACACATTATTTTTACTACTTCCTGATTCATGAGAGCTAAGTGGTGAAACCATTCATTCTTGACAATTTTTAGTGGAATTTGTGCATGAACGTGGATATGTCTATGAAGGACATAGTAACAGAGAGCAATTAACCATACATTAATATGGCATATTTAATGAAAAGTTAAT
Source organism: Anser cygnoides (assembly GCF_040182565.1). NCBI lineage: Eukaryota > Metazoa > Chordata > Aves > Anseriformes > Anatidae > Anser > Anser cygnoides. The sequence continues at coordinate 140,282,803 of NC_089873.1, forward strand.
ATTTCAGATTTCTAACTAACAATTCTACTTAAAAACAAACAAATTAAAACATCAATTTAAAAATAATTAAGACTTCTAACCATTCTAATGCAATCTTCAGATATTATTGACCAATGCAAGCAGTAAATTTCCCAGGCTAATTTTATCCAAGAGAAGTGTTGAATAAAAAGTGAATGAATGTACTATTATAAAAATTTATATTCTGGCTATGTTCATATAACAAAAATATCTCGAATCTCAATATTATAATGAACCTGAGGAAGGGGTACAACATGTTCATCTATGTTCATTTTTCTTTTTAACTCTCTACTCTTTCTTCTCTTTGTTAATGTTGGTCTGCCTTTCCCATCTATTCATATCTTTTCCCTTGTTATTTCCTGCCAAGTAGCATGTAGTGTTTTTCTCTCCCACAGAGATGTGTAAGAATAAGAGGAGGCTCAAGGGAGACCTTATTGCTCTCTACAACTACCTGAAAGGAAGGTGTGGGGAGCTGGGGGTCGGCCTCTTCTCACAGATAACTACTGATAGGACTAGAGGGAATGGCCTCAAGTTGCACCAGGGGAGGTTGAGGTTGGAGATTAGGAGACATTTCCTCCCAGAAAGAGCAGTCAGGCATTGGAATGGGTTGCCCAGGGAAGTGGTGGAGTCCCTGTCCCTGGGGGTGTTTAAGGAAAGTTTGGACCTGGTGCTTAGGGACATGGTTTAATGGGTGACATTGGTAGTAGAGGTATGGTTGGCCAGATGATCTTGGAGGCCTTTTCCAACCTTAATGATTCTATGATTCTAATGAGAAAGGCAGAGATAAAGACCTACTACTTCAAAAGCTTCTGAACAACTGTTAGGTGAGCGGTCAGGTCTTCACATTGGGACCTTTCTGAGCTGAGTTCAAAACTATTCTTCATCTGGCTAAATAAATGGAAGGGACTTTAAGTGATAATCATCTTCTTTAGCTAACCACCTGCTGTTTTGGGGCTTTTGATGGTCTTGTTCTGATTTTCATATTTAAAAGTCTGTTTCCCTGGGCCTGGTTGTGAGCAGAGGACAGGGAAAAGGCCCTGAGGACACTGGGGAAGGTGCTGTCCCTGGAACCTTAGGCTTAGGACAGCCCAGGGCCTTGACTTCAGTGGGGCTGGGCAGCTCTCCTCCCATTCTACTACTTTTCTTCATGTAGACTTTCTCTCCAAACACTGCAATGACCATATTGTTACTTTCATGTAGTATGAGTTTAGCCTAAGGGGCCATGCTGTCATGCTAATGAAGCATATGGATAATACATTCAATTGTATCCTAGGAAAAACTGAGTGGCTTTCCACATCTCAGTCTTGTTGAATATTGTGCATGGATGCTTGGGTGACTAGTCACAATAATTGTATTTCACCTTGCATAAAAAATATGCATGCAGCAAGCAGACATCATTTGTCCAGAGTATTCAGAAGGTAAAAAGAAAAGGAAACTGACTTGTTTTTGTGTTTCCAACTGAGAAGTATATTTAGCTAACAACCTAAAGTACCAGTCAGTCATATATAATGTTCAAAATAACACTTTTTCTATATTTGCTTCATCTTAAAGTTCTCATCCCAGGGAAAATTTTGAGTATATTTTTTATGCTTCTGTTGTCATGTGCTATATTTTTAATTTCATTTGCATTTATCAGATTTATGAGAATAACTTCTGTAAGAATTGTTCTTTGTGTATAGGTACAGGTATAATTTTTGAGTCTGATCATGCATTTGATGGGAACCTTAATGCTAAAGTGGCTAGTAGGAATTTTTGCTGCACAAGAAATACAAAATTAACCATTTACATTTTTAGATCATAGAAACACCTGTCGTCCCATAATAATTATTCTCAATCAGACTCAATCGTCTTACACCTTTTACTCAGGTTTCCTTTTTAATAGTTGTTTGTCTGGCTTCCTACATCCCTTGTTATGTTCCTAAAGAAGTGATTTATTATTCTTCCTTAGATGAGGACCTTCTAGGGATAGTTTTGAAAAAGGAATTAGTTAACCCCCTGATATGAATAGAATTTTTGCAAATTTCAACATTAACTGTGCTTATTTATGTATAAATTATTTCATTGAAAGCAGTTATCTATCAGAAATAAGTTCCTGCTGAAAATGATACAGTATTCTGGAATTAAAGTATTCTCATTAGTATGTGCTGATACTTGTCATAAATCACATAATTCAAAGAAGCATGATGTTTGTTCAGAGGGGAACACATTCTGTCTTTATACACATACAAATATGCATTCCAATGGCAAAGCTGTTAAGGATTTAATTAATTGCATTGCCATTTAACATTAAAATAATCAAAACCTTCCTGGTGCAAGAACAATAAATCAAACACCATCTGGTTATTGCCCAGGGCCTTCATGGCATAAACTACAATTTTTTTCTGTACTTTTCCCATTGCCAAGAGTTGTTACAGATAGAAAGACTGTTGTGATCCTGAACTATGTTGTGACCACAAAGTAGATTGCTTTATTAAACCTAGGATAATTAGAAATATTTCCATATAATTTTCAAAACCAATGAAAACAATGACTGAAGCACAAATTAGAAGAATTTTAAGCTAAGAGCAGGTACGCTCAGCACAAGCTCTGCTGAAAGTCAAAGGTAAACCTGAAACTAATTATAGAATCATAGAATCATTAAGGTTGGAAAAGACCTCCAAGATCATCTGGTCCAACCATCACCCTACCACCAATATCACCCACTAAGCCATGTCCCTAAGCACCACAACCAACCTTTCCTTGAACACCCCCAGGGACAGGGACTCCACCACCTCCCTGGGCAATGCATTCCAATGCCTAACTGCTCTTTTTGAGAAGAAATGTCTCCTAATTTCCAACCTAAACCTCCCCTGGTGCAACTTGAGGCCACTCCCTCCAGTCCTATCAGTAGTTATCTGTGAGAAGAGGCCTTTCCTTCTGTTCTCATGAGCTTAGTCACATAGATTGCATGATCTTTGTTTTCATAATTCAATTTCATGATTTTTTTTTTCATAATTCAAATTCATGCTGATGAACAAAAATAAGAAAAGTTCCAGTTCCCATGGCTGCCCACTAATATACCTAATTTTAAGCATGGAAAGAGTCTATTAAAATCAAAAGTATACAGGTGGTTTAAGTATTTTGCTGGACCAAGGCCGAAAATATAAATTGGAAATTACGTGGAATTTTATAAGTATTTTTGGCTACAGGATTCACTAGCTACATCAATGAAATATTTTGCTTGGCTGGTTTTGCATAAAAACTGTCTATTGATTCCTTCAGTAGCATTTTACCTTTGTGACCTCCTTGAATGGCCTCCTAAATTTTTCTACAGGAACAATGCAGTTGTCAGTCTTTCTTTTTCTTATGTAGTTGTTTCCTTCTATATCATTGTTGCAGCTGCTAGTGCCAACCTAATAAACTAAATCTTGAATTTGTGATTTAGCATGTATAATTTATAATGTTTGTCTGTTCATCCAGTTCTGTTTTATTTTATTTCTTTTTAAATTAAATTCAGTTGGGAAGGTTTTCCATGCTGGTATCCACAAAATATATTTTGCTATCTAGGTGTTGTGTGCTTTTGGGTTCTGAAAATGGTAATCTGGAACGAAAACTTCTGTTGTTTCTAGAACCTCTAATAATAACCTGTGTTTATCTCGTGAGCTTTGAAGCAGGGTGTACTCTTAGTATATCCATAGATCAACTTTGTTTTATTTTTCAGCTTGTCATCTCATTTCTCAAAATATTTTATCTAATTATTTCCAAGTCTATTAGACATACGATTCATTAACTAGAAATAAAACAGGACTATTTTACTAGCAAATAGTTAAAAAATTGTTTTTGTTTTTATTTTTCATGAACATTCTTTTGCAGAAAGTGAAATACAGAAGTGGTTAAGGTTGAAATGAGCTTTCCATTTAACAGTAGATTTAAAAAAATTTTTCCGACATATACATACATGCCTATTTGAATTGGCCAAGAACCTGCTACTTTATGTGAAGATGCAGTTAATTTAGCAGCCCAGTGAAAATCTGCTGGAAAATCTTTGATCCTCTAGTACTATATGTGCCCCATGCATGTATATCAGGAAATCAGGATTTATGTAGTTCACAGTAAACACAAGAAAATCCCTGAATTATAAAGTTACAAAATGACAGTATCTCTCCTTTAGAAGAAACCTAAACATCCAAGTTAAGAGAGAGGTCTGAAAAAAGAGTTAGCTTTAGACTTTAGTTACATGAAATTACGGGAGGAGAGAATCGGATTGAATGTCAGAAACTCAACAGGGTTGAATTCATTTTGGAAACAGACGTTTCAAATGTTTTTGTTTATTTTTATTTCTTATTTGGATTCTACTAAGGACCGCAACTGATAGAATATAAACAAGGTCAGACTTCATATAACTCATGAATTAAGAACTGTAAAACACCGTAGGTATTTTTAAGTGGTTAAAAGGGCTGAAGAAAATAAAATGCTGTCCGAATGACAGGACAATAAGTTAGAGAGAAACTTTGATCATTGCCTTTTGATTAAATGCTGACTGGCATCAGAGAGAGGGTAACAGGACATATGGTAAAAACACTTCTTATAATAAAAACTTGGAGAACTTAGGCTTTTGGGATGTCCTAAATCTTACAAGCTCTAATAGTATTAATAATACCTAATAAAGTTTTCTACAGAACATGGGTTATCTCTGCTTGTGTCTGCTGGCTCCCCTTTTGGAAATCAATAGGAAATTACAAAACTTTGGAATTTACTAATAATTTTGGTCTGTATAAGATTCCTGATCTTATACCATTAAAATATTTATTTATTACTCTTGGGATGAACAGTGAATTGTGTTGCTTTGCAAGTAAGTCTTAGATAGTGGGGGCATTTTGATATGGTGACAGTGGGAAAGAATAATGTAGTCTGGCTTATCTTTTGATTTCATCGCCATAACAGGCAGCTTTTTACAGAGACAGTCTGTGCTTTATGCATCTTTATGCAAACTCTTAGTGGAAAGAAGGCATGTTTAAACATAGAAAAACAGGAACAGTTGACATACATACTTTTTAGTTTATGTTTGTCAGTTTATTTAAATAATTAAAAACAAAGAAACAAACAAACCAAAACAAAAAATTCTTTCTCCTCAAGAGTTTTGTCTATCTGTAAGAAGTTTCTCATCTTACAAAATATAAGTGTCAAAGCAGGATCAGATAAACACTTCTGCAGTTTCTGTTTGCTGGGTTTCCACTGGCTGCAGTGAGAACTCAGCCGCATCCCACATAGATGTCTAAACACGAGGCACCTGATTTTGTGTGCCTGAATCTGAAACTGAATCCCACAGTCCTAGATACATCAGGTGTCTTCATCAGTGTAGTGCAGATGTTTCAGGCCTTAATCAGCTGTAGCAGCGTAATCACAGTCCAGCTGCAGGAGCACTTGAGAAGCAGAAAATTCTGAACAGTTTACTGCCGGGATTAGACTGCTGCTGGTACCTTTACTTGCAAGTGTAATGCTAGCTCAGCCCTTTTCATGTTGTTTCCTAAGTACTGAGATCTTTGCTATAACTGTGATGCCATACATCCCAAGCAAGCCATCTTGCTATTAAATAAATAAATAATCTGCTCTTAATAGCAGACACAGTAGAATGTGGAAAACCAGCAGGTTGTGTTTTCTCACAAAAGAAATGATTTGATTCATTTTAGATAAGGGCACGTGTCTCAACTAGTGTACATCCAGGGATAAGCGCCCTGCAGCCAAACACTGGGAAAACCAAACTGTCAGTCTGCCCACATTCTGCAAGTACTTCAGAGAAAATGGAACAGAATCCTGAGATTGGTACAATACCTGTTTTTTTCAGGAGCCCTTTGTGCAGGGGATGGTTGGATTTGATATTTTAAGGCAACAGCTGTTACCACTGTCCAGTATGCCTCTGGCTCTAAATGTGCATGTTAGAGATGCAGAGAGAGTTCTGCTCTGGATGAGGGACATCCATTTCATTCACTGTGCTGAGGTCCGTGTCACATACCATTGCTCTTAACCCTGTTCCTGAGACAGATGGAAAAATTAAAGGCTGAACTGTTTTTATTTTATTGCTCTTTGCCAAGACTGATCATGTCTCATTTTTTAAAAACAAAACAGTGAGAACTCTGTTTGCTGATTGTATACATTGTTGGCCTAATAATGTCTTAATTGAAGCTAATGGATGTTGTCCAGTGAGTTTGGAGGAGGGCAGAATGAGGCCAGACTATACCCTATTGAAAAACTCCACAGTTGCTCATGCCTCTTTAAGGTTTAGACATTGATGGAACAAGTACGAGTCCTGCTAATGATAGCCTTGAACCAGAAAAATATTTTCCTTGCAGTTTACCTACTCCTGTGAAAGAATTTTTTTTTTTTGTTTGTTTTTACTTCATCCAAACATTTAGGCTGTGTGCTGTCATTGTAGGCACTGTTGGATTATATACAGGTTTATGAGAGGGTTCAGTAATGTGGTATAACCCAGGAGGCGATACAAGAAATGTAATGCATGAAATTTTCTTCTGCCAGATGGAGCTGTACCTTGCTGATAGATGATTACAAGTCTGCTTATAAAATACCAAATGAGTCTTGAGCCATTTGCGTAGCTTTGGGACCAGAATTGTTTGGTTAATCTAGTACCTGCATCTGCTTGTTGCTGATACCACTTTTTTTTCTTGCTTTCTGTGGTTGTTTGATTTAAATGTAATTCATGGAAAAGTACAATCCCAAAGAAGATGCAGGTATATAAATTAATGTAACAGAGTTTCAGTTCCCTGGTCTATAGGAGTTATCTATTCCCTAAGGCTACCATAATGTGTGGTGTCAGGATTGTGAACTGAGACAGTATAAGTAAAATCTTTTGATATCACAGAATTTTCATGGTTCATTTGATATCAATCCAATTTGAAGAGATCACCGTGTTTCTTCTAGTAAGCATTTCTTTTGGTTTTCCTTAGAAACACATTGCACATCTGATTTATGCTGCAATAGTGCAAGGTGGGTTTACTGTGTAGACGGTTTCATGAGGATAGCATTCATGTGTGTGTTCTCAACCCAGGGCTGTCTATTCCACTTAGATTGGTTGTGCTGATTCTTGCAATTCCTGTTACCACAGAGCCAAGCTCTTGTCAAAGCCCAGCACAGTAAAAAAGGAGAGGCACTCTTAAAGGAGTGATCAAAAACACGCTAGCTGTGCAGCCCGTCTATAAACTGAATGCAAACTTGTTCAATAGTAATGGATACAAAGAGTAGGATTCATCTCACCTTATTTAGACTACTAAAGTGAGGTATCCAACTTGCCATGTATACTCTTTGTGGTCAATATAAACAGAATATTATCATTGATTTCATATTGTGTTTGCATGCACTTTGGCTTAGCGCAAAAGTGACAGTTCATCATATGGGAAAGCTGGAGCAAAAAACTCTTATGCGCCCGCATTGCTCCTTAGAATTCTAATTAATTTAGTCCGATTATATAGTAAAAGATAACACTCTAGAAATGGTTATGGAGCTGTGTTAGCAAAACTTGGCAAATGACAAACAGAAGAGTTACGCTTTGCCCTGCCAAAGGTGAGGAAGGATCTAATATATAGGTAAGTAATATCATTGTATCAGGGCAAAACAGTTTCTCTTCAGCAAGAGAAAATACTGTGAAAGATCCATTGAAGCACATATGAAGAGAGATCAGAGAGCTAGAAGATGCATCAGCTTTCAAACCCAAGAATAGTATAGGCAGCCGTGTCAAAAGCAGTGACTGGGAGGATGAGGAAGGAACATTGCTGCTAGTTTCTCTTGAGAGGCCAGTAGAATGGACTTTGGTAAGAGTGATTTTCTTGTCAATAAATTAAAATGTTTTAGTAAAATAAAGTAATTTTAGTTTCTGTCACTGACTGAAGAGAAAAAAGAAACAGGCTGGGGATCAAGCTAAGGCCTGAAATTATATCTGTATTTGACTGTAGTAGTTTACATCATGGCTTAGTTGAAGAAAATCGTAGTTTTTGAAACGGTTACATATACTAACATGGATTAGACACCAGGTGCTGTGAATAGTGCACAAGATGTATGCTCCTCACAAGGAGAAATAGGCAACAAGTAATATATATCTTTCACATTGCCCTTGCAAGGCTTTTTGGCTTACAGGGTTAACTCATTTCCTTTCCCTGCCAAAAAATGCATGCATATGCATACCAAGGAAAAGTTTTATGTCTGATATACTGACATTCAAAAAGCCAAAGTTAAATCTGCAGTCACTTTACCTATTTACATGGACTGTGGTGTTCTGGCATTGTACTAGTCAGACTTCAGAATAAGGATCTCCTCACTTAAATGGTTACTAAGATTATCACGTTTTGAATATTGTACAGAAAATCTAGTGATTGTATTCTTCTGACACAAAATGTATTTAGTCGGTGTATATTCTGAAGTGCTAGCAATTAGTATGTCAATGCATAGAAGAATTTGAAGTACTAAATACGTGCTGAAGCTTATCATTAAATAAATTACTCCAGTGACACTGGTACAAGTTGTTTATTTCCATTTTAACTACCAGAGCATGGTATATTGGTGCAAACTAATGGTGTAGTCACATTTGGAAAAAAACCCTTCAAATACATATTTCATATTTTAATGATTTCAACCAAGGCATACAAGCAGTTCAATTGTTCTTTGTATTTTGGCAGATATTATTCTTCATTATAAGAATACATAGACTTTTCAGATATGAGGTATGCTGCTAGAATATTAATGTTTGGTTTTGTGAGATTTCTGAATACTGTTCAGATTAGTTATATATTCTGAATACAAAGTGAATGCAGAAGTATTTTCACTTGGAGTAACAATGAAATAATTTATAATTTATTTCCTACTCCAGCAATGTTTTCATAAATGGCACTTCACTTTTCTATTTCATATTAAATTCTGAGCTATATACTGCAGAAGTATCAACAGCAACACTCTAGTCAAGATTGCCTTGAAATTTACAATTTAATTGTGATAATTTTTCTTTCTTATAGCTTAATAACTGAATTTTAGTTTTTATGTTTAACTTAATTCCTTAGGGATCGTATGAAATTTCAAATCAAAATATATGCAAATTCATGCTGACTTTTAACTTCGCATTTCTTTCTGTTCCCCATTACCTTCCCACACCTACAAGCATTCTGATAATAAGTTGGAAACTAGAACTACAAAATGTAAGCACATACAAAGGTAGATCTCTTTCTTTAGTCATTCTTGAGTTATGTCATAGTAAGCGTTTGCCACATCTCAAGATCAGTTAGCTATTTGTTACAAGTATGTTTCAAAGAAAAAAAAAAAGCTTTTGAAAAGCTCTTTGTTCCTTTCTTTCCATCAAAGCCTAACTTTTCATCTGGTTTCCTGTGCAATCGTACTGCTGTGAATGTGTCTGTGTGTCTCCCACCTAATAACTTCTGAAGTGCTTATCAACTTCAAACACATTTGACAGAGGAGAGGATGGGGAAAAGGGGCTTAATTTCTCAAATATAATTAAAATCCCTGAAATGTCATCAAAGTTGGTGGCTGGAAAGAGGAATAGAAACTCTTGTTAGTATTCCACTGAGGGAAAGTACAGTCTGAGCCCATATGTCTTCACATGGTGAAAAAAACATCCAGGAGAACATCAGTATAAGTTATAGAAGAAAGGTTCAGTTGGAGCTTTCTACTGAGACAGAAAGTCAATCAAATTTAAGACACAAATTGGTAGGAAATAAGGCTTCATTACTTCCCAGTGTTCACAGAGCTGCTTGTCAGTAAAGGTAAGATTGATCTCAGCTCACTTTTCCATTAGACATTGTTGATATCTTTATTTCAACTAGTCACTGATGGCTCTCATTATAGTCAATGGAAAGAAATAAGTTTTGGATAATGATTCATTTCATCCTAATATATGCATCTAATAGAAGTCAAACAAATTGTGTCCTAGAAAGGCCAGTCACTCAGATTTAGACTTGTACAGATGTGTATCACAACAAATAATTTTTTCCCACTTATTCATTAAGTGCTTTTTTAAGGATAACTGTGGTTAAACAAATACGAAAGCTTGTGGAGTGGTCTGTTTTAAAGATAGAGTCGGAAAGCAAAACAAAAATATTGGGTAATGGCAGGCAGAGGTGGCACTCAACTTCAGCGAGATGCAGGGAGGAACTGTGGACAAGAGTTTCTATATATAGAAACTGATGTAATCATAATGAGGGTGGTAAGATGATTTGGCTACAGTGTTTTGTTCATCTGCTCATAGTTCATTGGAGTTAAACATAAATTGATCATTTGTGTCTTTGGATTTTAAAGAAACAACTAGCTGATCAGTCACTGTACTCCCCAAAATGAGAGCACTGTATTGTGAGTCCAGGTGTGACTCATGATTTTGAGACTGAACTGAAAATCTCCTTTCTTTCTTCAGTCTGGTTGATGTTCTCTAGCTGGAGAAGCATATCTCCAAATCCTCTTGTGTGTTCCTGGCTGATTATTACTGTCACTGGCCTTTTTGACTACTGGTAGACTAAGAGTTTTATGGGGAGTTGTGGGGCCAACACTCTCCTCAGTAATGGGCAGAAAGTATGAGCTGTGTGCCCAGGAAGGGGGTTTGAGCTCATGAAGAGCAGAGTGGAAAAAAGTCCTGTTCTGACAATTGTGTGTCTTAAGCTGGAGATAAGTGAGTTAGTGGGAAAAGGAGAGTTTGGACAGGGTACAAGTTGAGTCACATAGAGGTGATTGCAAGAAGGGAATTAGTGAAATATTTGCTCATTTTCATGCATTTTCTAATTTGACTTGGTGAGATGCAAAGCCAAACTGTCTTGAGTTAGTCTCTATTTTCATTCCACCTGGGAACTGACGTAAAATTTTTATATATTTTTGGTATCGAACAAGGCATATTTGAACCCTCACATATCGTATGTGATGGTATAAATAGTTTTTGTTACCCGAAACATCACTACTTTTTTCAGCTTCATATAGTTATTACATCAAGTGCCAAGTGTACAGTTAATTAGAACATGCTCAGTTTGATTAGACAGTATCATTACTGAACAAGAGTCTTACTCAAAGAATATCAAAATTAGAAAGTGATTTTCTACTTAAATAGGGTACTTTGGTAATTAACAGAATTAGTCAGAAAGTGCTGTATTGAAAATATTTGCTCAGAGAAATTTTGTATCTTGTAACATTGTTTTGCAAAACAATTTGCATGAATTCCAAACACAAAGGTAACTTACATGGCAGGAAGACACACAAAGTCTTGGACCCAGAGAATACCAGATGTTTGAACTTGTATTTGTCTATGAACCCTGACTAATAAACCTTGTTCAGAGAGAATATATTAATTCTCCTCGGCTTGAATTTACATTATCCCATGCTTCATATTTGCCTTCCGAAACATATAGACATTCAGAATTACATCAGAATCATATTTTTATGTGGTATTTCATTTCCTCAGATAACTTTTTAATAGGAGTAGAAAGGTGGTTTCCCCTCTGTTGCTAAATAAGGTGTCAGACATACACCAAGACGATCAGAAGAAAGGAGGATTTCATGTTTATATTATCTTCATTATAATGCATTTGAAACGAGAACTACTCAAAGCAACTAGCTCTTTCTATGGAAGAGTAAGTAGATTTTTATTTTCTTATGTAAGCTAGCCATTGTTTCTCACATAAAAGATATGGTTGCAATTACTATATTTTTGTTTGTTTACTGCTTGAACTTAGCAATGAATTTTGATAACCTCTTAAAATGATTATTTTCCTGATAATACTTGCACTCAGGGGTATTATATTATTTTAAACAGTATTACATTTTTAAATCACTTGAATAATAACTTCCTAGGTCAATATTTGCAGTTGTTCAGCTTCAGTGAGAGTTACTTAAATAGAGAGACTCAAGTATGAAGCTCACATGTAGCAGTTAAATAGGCAAAAATGATAATGGTTATTTAATGATATTAGTTTTAAAATGATAGTGACTAAGAGCTGCTCTTTGGGATAATCTAGAAAACTTTTTCCTGAAAGAGAGACAATGTTTTGCATTTTTTTAATGTTTTCTTTTGTTGTTGATTTTGGGGATTCATTTCATTCTATATGCCTTGAAAAGTCTAGTAAAGAAAAGGGAAGAAATCATCCTAGGACAGTCTGAAATGGAATTCTGTTTTGTTGTTGTTTTGTTTTGATTCTTTTTTGTTGTCACTGTTGTTTGTTTGTTTGTTTTTGCTTTCTCTTGTAATAGTGTGTAACATATACTACTAAAATATTTGTTTTCAAATTTGTTGTTGTTTATTATTAAGCTTTTTCTATCTGCTGATAATGAAGGCTGAACAAAAAATGAGAGAGGTTCAAAACTAAGTGTCAACTATACATGTAAATAGTTTCCATAGTAGTAGGAAAACAATCTAATGAATAGCCTTTCCAAAGGAAAAAGGAAAAAGAAACTAAATTATTCCAATCAGTCAAGAAATATTCATATTCCATCTCTAGCATTTTAAGTATATTAATGACAAGCATTTACTTAAGATTTTGTTCCATAATGGTACAGCTGAATTGCATTAAAATACATCACTGCACCATCTGTTTCTAAGACAGGAAATTCAAAAGTCTATTGACCTTGGCAAAAAAAGACCAAATTCAGAGAAATAAACTAAAATGAAAAATGTCATAAACATATCTGAAACAATGATCCTGATATTTTAGAAAGATAATAAGATGATGATGTGGTGGGACTTAGGAATGGTTCAGAATCACTTGATGACATTTAAACCAACCACTTGATTGTCCAAACTGTTCAAAAGAAAATAAGACATCTAAAACAATAAAGAAGGAAGACTATGGTGCATGCAGCCTTTGTATAAATAGCTGGGCCAGACCATCTGAATAACTCAGCTGCTGGTGCATGCTTGCATTTCTGGAGCAGCAATCCATCTCTTCCACTGCAGAGTTGGAGACAGGAGGAAGGAGGCAGAAATTAGTCAAACAACTGGCTTAGTTTTCATGTGTTTGTTGAAAATGTGAAGTTAGTAAAATCTCTTTATAATTCTTAAAAGCCTAATAATTTTATTCCTGTATTTCCTTCATTTCAGTCACTCTCTTATCCTTGTTTCCAATGTGGGCCTGAATAACACTCTTGATGGTGTGGTTTAGATGACCTCTGAAAATTTAGCATATATTTTTCTAGGAGTAGAGAACTGAAGTTTCTCAGGCTCTGACCTTTCAACTTGAAGCAACTTAGGGGTTATATGCCATCCATAATAATTTGGCAGCCAACTCCGTTTGATGCTTCTTTTTGACTTGCAATGTCTGTGAGCTGGTCATGTAGCTAGTCCATATTAAATCAACCTGCTATCAATACTTACCTGCATCTCTATACTACGCTTTTCCTATCTTGCCTATCTGTTAGGTCTCTTCCATTTCATAAGAAATGTTGGTATATATTTGTGATAGTCTGTGGACATATATTTGTACAGAATGCATTTTTCTGGTGCTTTATACAACAGAGCTTTAACTTTTGAAGGAACAGATGGACTTAGAACCGGATTCACTTTGCTTAACCTTAGTTCGCTAGTGTACTTAAAATCAGACCTGTGGTAGGACCAGGTTCCTGCTGGTCCCTTATTTCCTTCTGGCTTGCATTTCATGGCTGGAGAGAAGTGTTCCAGTTCACACTGCTGGAAAGAAAATATCTCACTCTCTGCTCCTGCCCTAGACTGGATCTGAGGCCTCCTAAAGCACAGGGTTTGTGGTGGAAAGTTTACTGGCTTTATAACAACAATAACTTTTTACCAGAAGGCATCTGCTGAGTTCTTAATGAAAAATAATCTTTGCTAAACTAGAGGCATGCTTCTATTTTAAATTAAAGATATGGTTTTAAAATATATTCTTAATTATTATTGTTATATCATGCTGTTACTTTGCTCCTTTGTCCTGGCAAACTGCTGTACATGAATTCTCTGTCATCACATTATGTGGCACACAACTAGGAGTCCCAAAGCAAGTAGAAGGAGGAGAGGGGAATGAAACAGATTATGTTTTGTCTTATGTAGCATCTGGCTTTTTAGTGAGCTCCGTGACTTTTATAATAGTTCAGAATGCTCTGTTGATATTATTAAAGAATTAAATGATTAATCTCTACTGGAAAAAATGACATTTTCCTTTTATATTGTGCTTTAACGAAAATAAAAGAGCACAATGAAATAAAAAGAGAGAGAGAGAGACTAAGAAAAGTGTTCCACAATACTGTTTGTGAGGATTGGGATTAAGCACATTCATGGAAATAACACTCAGGCAACTTCCATTCCTGAATCCTCTCCAAGGAAAAGCAACACAATGCAGAGTCATTAAAAGTCTTTTAATTTTGAAACATTTTGGAACTAAAATAAATCACCATTAATTTTTGCCATACCCACTATCTCACAGACAAATACTGTGTTTGTAATTCTTCAGTCTCCTTGGAACACAAATGTCAGAAACAAGTATGTTACATTGTAAAAATGAGAAAAATCTTCTGACTGTGGATGGAACTGAAATTCAATGTGGGGCATGCTCCCTTTTGCCAACAGATGACGTATAATATCACTTGCTTTCTAATAGTCATAATGACACTTCTCAGCAAAGAATGGAGTTATTACTTTGACTATAAACTTCCATAGTTTAGACAGCTTGCTTTGGAGCTTTAACAATGTGCATTGCATGTTTCTTGGGAGTATCTGTTGATGGAAAAGAGAAAATACATCCTTTTAAACAGAATATATAGAGATTGAATTACTGAGAAGAAGGAAATATATAAATAATATATGTATATTATATATATATATAAATAATATATAAAGCAATTTAGGTTTTCAAGGGACTTGTAGATTTTAGCAGTATTAAAACTTCAGGAAAGCTGCTTACACACTAAGCTGTCTAGTAAAATTGCTTGGAGGACCTTTGTATCTCTAAAGAGACTATATATGATAGAAAATATGATGACTATAATGGTACACAGTGTTAGTTTTACTCTGCTGTATCTTCTGTTTTTCATGGGGGCTTAGAAATAACAGAAGGTAAAACAGGTGAACTAAACTCGCATTATATTTGAATGGAAAAATCTGAACAAAAAAGAGGAAGGATGCTTCCAGATTATTCCACTCTGCCCAGTTAGCTTACTGGAGTTTGGAAAGCATCTAGTGTAATCTAAGGTTTTTATTTATTTATTTATTTATTTATTTATTTATTTATTTATTTTGTAAGCAGTTAGTGTTAGTATTGGTCTTGTTGTGTTGGCAACATTTATTTTCTAAGGACATCAATTGTTTCTCAATGTTGTGATATAATACTGGTGCTCTGAGCTATATACAAATATTGTTCAAGTTACTAACACAAAGTGCTTGCACATTTTTTAAAAAAACAGAAAAAAGACACTTTTTTTTTTTTTAAGACTCAGGAGGTCTAGCAAAAATTAAAGTGCTCAAATTAGTTTTTTAAAGCTGTAATGGTATAGAAGGTCTGAATGTAGAATTTCCTTATGTGAATGAAGTCTCATACTCATATTCTTGACTTTGTAAAGGCTGCTTTCTCTTTATAAAAGTGTGGATTTGGCCAGCCCCTCTGGGTGCCAAAATGTACCAATGTGTAGTAGATTACTCTCTTCTGGAAACTAAGAAAAGATCAGCCTACTTCATGTAAAATGAGAATAGCATGTGATAGAGTTTTAGCTGTGTAAAATGAGTGTGTCCATCTGCAGATGGCCATCTGCAACTTTCTCTTATGTAATTAATAGTTATACAAGTTTCAGGAAAAGGAAAGTGTTGGGAGCAGTCTCAGCTGGCCATCCTCAATGCAAGAGCTTCCTCTGCTCTCTGTGTTCCTGGCTCTTACCTTGGCTGAAAGTTGCTGCAAGCGTTCTTGAAGAAAGGATGTGACTGGAGCGTTCAAACATGGTTAGTTCACTCTAGGTATTGTTAATTAGAAAGCAAGCAGTGGTAAACTTTGGAAAATCTTCTGAGTTGCTTTGGGTTATTGTATCATTAATGTCAAGAGTAACTAAATCTTTACTTGAAGCTGCAACTTAACCTGTTGGAGACCCTTACACGTGTTTTATGCCATAGGGCATTTAGATGTAGAAAAGCCAGAACTCCCACAGGTACAGCAAAGCTGGGCAAACAGGGGAATCCACAGTGTCATACTGTTATGTTGGCTTTCCAGCTTTTGGTTATCTTCCAGAAGAAACTCTACAGATGGTTTACATGGGGGTCACTTGATTTGTCTGTCTGACTCCTGATCCAGCACACCACCTAATTTTGTTTTCTGCATTATGGCATTATTCCTCTGCTTAAGCAAGTAATGTAAGCCTAAGAGATTTTTCAGCTATTGGCTTGTGTATATCTCTATAATATCATCCTACTAATTTATATAAGCAAGGTAATCTGGTTTTGTATGCTCTATAGATTTAATAAAACTCATTCTGACACACACAGAGGTCTTAGTCTAGCTTCCTTTACATGCTGTGACTCCAATGGACTTATTCAAAGTCATTCTTTTTCTCATTTAAATGTAGGGTATTTATGTTGGTCATGGGGCCCTTAAAGCTAAATGTGGAAAGTTACTGTTTTTTCCCTATTGTCAGCTAGATATGAGGTTCTGAACACCTCATGCATGTTAGTAAATTAGTCATACTGATTTATTAGCTTAAAGGGATATTAGAAGAACAAGAAAAAATGAAAATTATCTTTCACATATTTATTGGTGATATGTTGCTCTTCTCCAGTAAAATGTCACTGGTAGTTCTGTGTTTTCAGGATTGTTTCTGTATTTGAGCTTTAGTTTCCTGGGTGTCTCCAGGATTTCATCATTTCCTATTGGAGGTGTGTGTTTGGTTCTAACAGAAAGGCCAGATGCTCTTGTCATCTAAAAAGTGGTGTTTTTCTTCTTTAAATAATCAATTACAACATTTTTTTTTAAACTACAATTGACATGTTTTCCATTTTTTTTTCCATGGTGTTTCATACAGGTTGCTAGCTTACTATGTATGAATAGCTTTTGGATAGTTATCAGAGTCTCTTGTTCGGACAGTCTCGTATTTTATCTCATTTGTACCACAGAGACACAGACAGATACTGCAACAAATATTCTATCAATGGTCATTTGAGTCTGCCAGGTGGAGCTGGCAGACTCTTTTGCAATGAATGAACTTTTTCATTTAGATCATCAGAATTTTGGAAGGTCAAGGAAAAGCCTATTACTTGTTCTGCACATAAGAACAGAGGTTTACAGCGAATGTTTCCACATGTTCCAGACTGTAGGAGGCAAAACTTAACACCTTTTAGATTTTCTCACTGATTTTCCTAATCTCAGTTTCAGTCCTGTTAGTGACTCTATGGGAAATCTTGGCATAGACTCAAAACAGATAGAATATCACCCAAAATTGTAATAATTTTAGCAATCAGAAGAAAATGGGATTATAGGTTTTGTTCTGTGATTTCAATTACACAGTAACACCTGTGTATGGTAACTAGTAGGTAACTACACTGTAATTTTTATGTAATTCTAGACTATATGAAATTCACAGAAATTTAATGTTGCATTAATGCTCACTGGCAGCTTTAGCCACCTGTTTTCTGAGGTACAACAGGTGTTAGATTTGAAGGGGTCATGGGCATGTTATAAATATTTTTTAGGTGTTTTCTTTAAGTATAGGAAAGTATAGTTAAGTCTGTACTTTCCTTTCAGGTAAACTGGATCAGTATGTCAAAGACTTGGAGTGATGGAAAGGTTGACACAACAAAAATGACAGGAAATCCGGTCTGCATTGGAAGAAAGGCAGAGAAGAAATAGAATGACAAGATAGCGACCACAGATAGGATAAAAGCAGAGAAATTAGTGAAAAGCATAATTCTTAGTTGTTTTGAGAGTAAAGCAGACAAGAGATTTAAAATATTTCCTTTCAGTTTCTACTCCTTCCCAAAGCCAAAGGGGGTGAAAAAAAGTAAAGAATTAATCAATAGAGTTAATAAAAATGTATTTTTTTTCAAAAAATTCTGAGCATTTTTTTTTTTAACAATTAGTATGAAAAGTCAACATAATCTTTCCAGAAAATCTCTTTGTAGGAGAATTTGACAGTAAATAATCACAATGAAAATGATCTATATATCTAAGAATGTTAGCAGAAATAATTTATAAATCTATAATGGTTTTATAATTTATAAATCTATAATGTTGTGTCTCATTTTATTCCTTCACTCCACCCCAATATTTCACTATGCTATTTAATCTTAGCTGAGGTATAGAAAAAGAATTTTCTCACTGAGCTGTACTGTGTTAACTATGACTTACATAGACCTATACAAGTTTTGTTAACTAGCTGATTTTTTTGATTCGTGAGGGTTATGATATTCTTTTCATTAAGATCCATGAATATTGCAGTTTTACCTTATTGTCGGGATGAAATATAGATGAGTTACTTAGCAAATTGAATTGTGAAACTACATTAAAAGGTGTAACTTTCATTCAGAAATAACCTTATGTATCTTAAAAATATACCTTATCTGAGTCTCAGTTTTGAAGCTGCTTTTGTAGACATTTAGATATACTTTTAAAAAAGAGCTTGTGTTTATCCAACTTCCAGAGCAAGGCACTGCATATAATGAGAGATTGTCCAAGAATGAGGTGAATTACCCACCATCTTTCTTTTGTTAAATATTTTCAGATGGCATGGCAATCATCAGATGTGCAGATGATGCTTTTGTACCCTGTGCTGAATAATGGAGAAACAAGTGGGTGGGTGAGAAGGTTATACCTTCTAAAGAACCTTCAATGAAACAGATATGAAATGAGAAAAGCAAAATTTTAAGCCTGATGCAAACTCCACCAGTATAATGTGAACTGTGCACTGGAGAAGAGGAGGCTCAGGGGCGACCTTATTGCTCTCTACAGTTACCTTAAAGGAGGCTGTAGAGAGGTGGGGGTTGGTCTGTTCACCCACGTGCCTGGTGACAGGACGAGGGGGAATGGGCGAAAGTTGCGACAGGGGAGTTTTAGGTTGGATGTTAGGAAGTACTTCTTTACCGAAAGGGTTATTAAGCATTGGAACGGGCTGCCCAGGGAGGTGGTGGAGTCACCATCCCTGGAGGTCTTTAAAAGACGTTTAGATGTAGAGCTTAGCGATATGGTTTAGTGGAGTACTTAGTGTTAGGTCGGAGGTTGGACTCGATGATCTTGAGGTCTCTTCCAACCTAGAAATCTGTGATACTGTGATACTGTGAAATTGTGAGTGCAAGCAGGAGCAGAAGTTTTTAGCTTTAACTCTTACCCCTGGCTACCACCAGCATTCTTTCATTGCCAGTGGTTTGGTCTTGGGAGTTTTATGCTGTTGCTTTCCCAATGAGGAGCAGCTGAAGGTTCTCCATTTCCTTGGAGGTGTTGTTCTTCCACAGATCCCCCTGAGGACGGACAGGCTGTGTAATTTACTGGATCAGAAATGTCAAGAAGGTCATGCCTGTAGGTATGGTTTTTACAGGTAAGAGTCATGTCATGTCCCAAGTCAGGCAGAACAAGGCACTGAACTTGGGTCTTGTACATCCCTGGTCCTGCTGGCTCTTGAAGCATGACAAACTAGAGCTGCAAGGTACAGTAAGAGATCAGTTTGTTCAGAAAAATACAATTCAGACCCTAAAGGGTTCACTATTAGTATTTAGCAAATACAATTAAATAAACATATAAGCTAAGAAAACTATAATATTCACATCAATAGGTACTCATTAAAATGGGATTTATCCCCAGAATAATTCTACAACAGTTTCCTTTTCCTCTAAGTATGTACAGGTCCAGATCTTGCACTGAGGCAGGATCAAAAATAACTAGATCATTAAAAGTAAAAAGCTTCTCTTTCCTTGCTGTTTTTGTGCCCATGGTTTGACTTCTCCTAATGCATACTTCACAGCTATCTTTACAGAGTTTTGTCTTGTACATTTCAAATTCTCATTTTAATTTGTTAAGAACATGCTGAATTCTGTTCTCCACAGAGTCTGACATCTCTCCTGCACTGAGGTGATTTGCAAGCTCTTCACTACTGGATCATTGAAGTTATTAATAAGCAAAACTTTGCCTAAGACAAATCCCTAGGGCTTCTGCTGGAACTGTTCTCAGTATCTCGCACTGAACTAACATCTGCATGTTGTGTATATTTAAGCTGCGTGATTTCATTTGGATTGCAGTTTTATATGTAAACTTCTGTTTAGAAGAAGAGGAGGGAAGTCTGGGGTGAATGATTCTATCACCTGTCCCTTCCTTGTGCTTCGTCTCTGAAGTAGTGAAAACTCAGTGCAGTCTCCATGAGCTGTGGAGAGTCAGGGCAGTGCAGCACGTGTGTTTCTCCCTGTGTGCAGTGGGCATGAGGGATGAAAGGCTGCCCAATGCAGGGTACATCTGTCCTCTTTCCTTAGTCGGTATATAGAAATGTCGTATCAGATATGCTGTTGGTACAGGGTCATGAAAAAATGCGTTTTTATGACAGAGGCTAATTAGTGTTTCTTACTAATCTGAAGTTTTAGTTCAAGAGAAGTTTTTAGGACTTCTAAGCCCTGCTGATCGTTTTTCCTGGACAGGAACAACAACTGACATGTTGCTTTTTGACCAACGTGTATGCAGCAAACGAGCATTTATGGAAAGTAATCTTCACATTGTTTAAAGCATGCTCTTGTATTTGATGTAACTAAAGAAAATGTAGGTGGCTAAACATTACGTCATACATAGGCTGGGACAGGATTTGTGTCTTTGATGTAGTGCAATAGAACAACGGGGCACTGAACTGACTTGGGTAATCAACTAACTCTCCAGTACCTAATACTCACTGAGCAAGCTTCATCTCCTCTCTCCCTGGTGCACAAATTCCACAGTGAATTTGATACAATTACATTTGTGCTCAGGCCAGTGGGCCTGAGGTTCAGGCCTCAAGTTGAGGGCTAATTGTCTATGCAATGAGAGTAATGGCTTCGTAGCTGGGCCCTGTGCAAACATCCATGCTAAATGAAGTGAGGTACCTCCCCAGGCTGTATGTGGCTCTGGCTACTTGCTTTGACTCCCACTCTGAGTCAGGGCATAATTAAAATGCCTGCATATTTATATGTGGTCCTGTATAACTCATCCATTTTCTTGCATGAACCCACCCCCTGCCCCGGACCTGGGGTTAGTTTTTCTGTTCTCTTTTTCATGGTCCAAGAACCACTAAATCTGTTTGGATTCTCCCCCTCCCCTTGCCAGTCTTTACAAAGGCATTATGTTGCCAGTCACTGCTGAGCTGCTGTGCGTTCCCCATGGAGGTTTGTTAGGCTGTATTAGTACAGATTAAGATCTGCACTATCCCCACTCCTCCCAGTACCAGTTCTTTGTTTGCTAACTATGAGGTCAATAAAATTCTGTTTTCTGTCAAATAACAACCTGTTTTCTTATGAGAGCTGTAGCAATCTCCAGTTCACTGGCCTGTCATGTGGATACAGCTGCAGGAAACGTTCATGAGATATATTAAAGGATGTAGGAGGATTTTATAGCCATGCTATTTTATTCCCACAGCCATAGCTGTTTTTGATTTTTTTGTCCTATCTGGACACTTTTATGTTAGTGAAATTAGGGAGGCCTGGAGGTCAGATATGCTGAGAGAAGGAAGGACTCTGAGCAATTGTCTAGACATCAAATTAATTTTTTTTTTCTTTTTTATTTTTTTTTTCTAAAATAATTCCAATGGATTTAGCTTTCCCTCTTCTGTTTTGTAATATTATCAGCTTGATCATTTAGTATCAGCTTGATCATTTAGTGAATACTGAATACGAAAAGATAATGATAAAGAGCTGATTACTGACTCAGCTCTTTCCAGTAATGAGTTGTTCAAAAGCAAGGATCTAACCATTTGAACTTGGAAAGAAATAACACTTACCTGCAGTATAGTTATGCATGTTCATCTGAACAAAAAAAGAAAAATAAATGAGCACTTCCAAATATATTGCAGACTTCTGATGAAATATTTGAATGCTGTGAAAATCCTATGATCCTTTCTAACAATTCTTCATATTTTTCAGCACTCGAACAAACCCAGTCATTCTTTCTTCTTTCTTCTTTTCCAATTTCAAATACCAGCTTCATGTTAATGCATTTGAAGCTAGAATACCAATAATAATGCCTCTTACATGAATGGCAGAAGTGGCTGGCACACCAGGTCCTAAATCCCAGAGAGGCAGAGGAGACGCTAGAGCCAGGCATTGGAATTGTCCTTCTGGTACAGGCAATATTTGGTCATGGACATGGGGCAATGCCAGCTTCTTCTGGGGGACATCAAGGAGACAGAAATGAGATGATCCTTATACATTATGCATCCTTATACATAAGCACTTATACGTTTTCAGCCTTGCAGGTGTTTCCTTTTATTTTCTTGGTTTGCCTCTATTTCTACCAGTACATGGGATGGGTTCACTTTGATAGGAGGTCAAGAACAGCCACATAGCCATCATTATGGACAAGCTTGTTCTTCACTAAATAATTTCAACATTATCTTTAGAGTGTTTGAATTTTATTGGTTTCCTAATTGTTCTGTCAGCTTTATAGGTCAGTGTGTGTGTGTTGGCTGTGACCCTGTTTCCTGAAGAAATTCTATTGTCTGTAACTTAAATGAATGACTGTTAAGGTGAGAGTTCCTGTATTCTGTTGGTCACAGCTATGCTTCTTTCTGTCAGTTTTTCAGCAAAACAGCAATGAAAAAAAACACACCATGACTTATGAAAATCACAAGGTTTAGAATAACATTGGAGCCGCAGGTAGAAAGAGGAAAGGCGATCAGACTGCAGTGAGCCATTGAGAAGTTTAATTTTAATTTTATGTGAGTGGTTTCATGTACTGAGGAGTGGTGGCCAGATTTAATGCACCAAGAAGTCCCTTTTAGCTGTAGCTTCCTAAGGCAAGAAGCTATTCATCCACTCAAGCTCAAGAATGTTGTCCTCCTATCATCAACAAATATGTACCTGGAACCTTACCAAGGATGCCTAACAAGCAAGGCAAAAAGGCACAACTAATATACCCATATATAAT
Source organism: Anser cygnoides (assembly GCF_040182565.1). NCBI lineage: Eukaryota > Metazoa > Chordata > Aves > Anseriformes > Anatidae > Anser > Anser cygnoides. The sequence goes on from NC_089873.1 coordinate 140,305,857, forward strand.
AAGCAGGTCTTACTTCAAGGAAGAGAATAAATGAAATGCTGCACTTCAGAGAACATTACCATGCTCTGATGAGGTTTATGGAAATTAATGGCTGAACTGGACGTTACATAAGGAGGGTTGTTTGTCACAAAATCATTTTCTCATCTCAATTCTCCTTATAATTTTAGTAACATAAAAAAAAATAAAAGTGTGATCAAAAAAGTGGTACTTCATAGTCTTTCAGAGCCATACAACAACATTTTTAAGTTTTAGAAAACTCACTTCTTTTCACAGATGTGCAAGAGTCTTGTGAGCAGGACTCAGCCAACCCCATAACATCCTTTCTAGTTGTCCATTTCTGCTGCCTGTGTTTGTCAGTCTAAAGAAAGATATAAAAAAATGGTGGGTATGGTGTGAAAAGCTTAATCTGTGATGAAAAGCAAATAGCTGTTTTCAATACAACAGCAATGTTTTAGCACTTTTACAGCTGTCTGGGATTTAATGTTCAAATCAGTTAAACCTGGTGAGAGGTACAGGAGAGGAATACCATCTGTATGTGACTACAGCTCGACAGGGAAATGATATAAGGAGTTTGAACCAAAGATTGTTATAAAGCACCATACTCAGCTAATCTGAAGTGATACTTACTGAATGATCTATTCCAACATTGCCTAACTTCTAAGAATTGTTATTTTACCTGTATAATTGCTTATTATCTGGGGAAAAAAAAAAAAAAGTAAAAAGAAAAAGAAACAGCTGGGCATGCCAGATTCTGAGACAAAGTAAATTGGAAGAGATGCACTGAAATAAATGAAATTATGTTGATTTTGTCCACCTATCTTTTAAATAGGCCAGCAGTAGAAATATGAAATTGAATATTAGATTCCTTGACCTTGTAATGATCTCACAGTATAACCATGCTTTTGGCACTGCTATAAGCATATTCCAGGCTTGGAATGTGCAGGATAACTTAAAATTCCTTTTCATTATGTACTTGGAGAACAAAATATTGTATTGTTATTGATCTTTTTTTTGTTTGTTTGTTTTCTTGTTGTTTCAGGTTAGGTTTCCCCATGATGATTGTGTCTTGTACCATTGGGATGTGCTATCTTCTTGTTGCTCATGTTGTAGTAGGTTGGAACTCATAGTAATTTATACTTTCAAGACTCAAAAAAGCTTTCTGTTTCATTTGGTTTGTTTGTCAGAATACGAAGAAGATACGTAAAAGGAAAAAGGTGTGTAAAAAAAAAAAAAACCAACACAAAAAAAACAACCAACCAACCAACCAAAAAAAACGCGTAAGTGGTATCGATCAAGATGATCGTTTTGTCAGGCTTGGTCTTTCTTCTTCTGTTCTGTGAACAATTTGCAGAACAAGACATTCAAAATTGAAAGAATACTTATATTTGGTTGTGAAAAAAGTTACTGTGCGGATGAAAGGGCACCATCACAAGTGAATATGTTGTGCCTAAAAGTTTGTATTGACACAATCTGAGTAGTCGCAGATGAAAAACTCATTCACAATAGCAGATGTTTGTTCATTTCTTTTTAGGTCTTCATTTGTCTTTGTCAATATATTTAGCTATTTGTATTAAAGTAACTAATATTCAAGTTGTAATGATAGACAGTTAAGCAGAGAGTCTGTACGCTATGGAGGATGTATCATTATCTATGTTTAAAAATAAATACAGCTCCTGAAAATGTGCTGTGGAAGGAGTTATTATTTTGGGTATGAAAATGCATTCTATGGAGGCTTTGTTTTTCCTTCTAAAGCTCCTCATCAGTGTTAAACTGTTTTATTTTTTTCTTAAAATAAGCAAATGCCCCTCACCTTACCAAAGTACAGACATAAAGTGTGATAAAGCACCAGACATTTTCCATTTAATTATTAAGTCGCTTCTGGGATGGAGTTTTCTAAGTCTTTAAATAGGTTAATACACTATATGGAAGAATGAGATCATACTTTGGCTCTGGTTTCCTTCTCTCTGATAATAATGTGTTAAACTATATATATTGTTTTGTATAATTGAATGCCAGAACAGGTCAAATTTCTCATTATGAATATTAAGTCCTGTGAGAGATTCAAGATTTCAGTCTGCAGCTTCCAATACCTTTGTGGGTTTGGCCTAAATTAGAGGTAGTTCTGATTTATCTTGAGTCAGAGAAATTGGCGACCTGGTGGGTGCAACCCAAGTGAACAGAGCTGAACTACAAGAAGCCAGTAGAAATGAGAAAATACAGCTTTTACCTGCACTTAGTCTTTGGCATAGCCTGGTAAGTGAGAGAGAAACAATCTCTCTCCCACAGAGGGTATGAGGTTAATCAGATACCTCATTTTACTCATACCTAGGTTGTATCCCTTACCTAGATGTTTTAAGCCTGCAATATAATATTAAGTGGGTGACTGGAATAAGTCACAGCACTCATTCAAAGAAAGGCTGGCTCCCACCCCTCATGGTAGATTCAGCAGTAGTAGAGGGACCATGTGGAGCAGAAAGAGAAAAGCTTTTTCCATTGCTCCCAAACCTTTCACTGAGACTTCCATCCCCATCCACACTTGAGCCCCCTGGAGTGGTGAAGTCTGCTCTGACTGGGCTGTTGAGAAACCTTGAGGCTGCTCTAATAGTGAATAGCTGTAGATCAGAAGATCTGTAAAAAGATGAGCATAACCTCCATTTTGTTTTATATATTTAAAAAAATAAAAAATAAAAATAAAACCAAACAAAACCAACCCTTCCAACCCAAACAAACAAACAAAAAAATAACCTGAACCAGAGAAAAAGAAACAAAACTGTGAAGTGTCTGAATGAAAGAGAAATGAAAACAAATAAAAGACCCTGAAATTCGCTCCTTTAGACAACTTGAAATTGAATTTGGCCTGTCTCCTTCTCAGTATGGATCTTCTTCTTATTTTTTATTTTTTATTTTTTATTTTTGTTTGTAAGAGCAGTTTACTCAGCAATTAGTGGAATTCTGTTGCAATTAAAGAAACATTTATGCTAATCAGCTTAACGTTGATCCCTGGTTAAAAATAATCACAAAAATTTTATAGCTCTCAACATTTCTCACATTGGAACAATCTTGATACAGCCACTGGTTATGCATGACCTGCTGTATTAAGCCCTAGAGAATGCAAAATCAGGAGTCTGTTGAAATAATTTGTTCTTGTCTGTTTTTTTTTTTCTTTTTTCTTTTTTCTTTTTTTTCTTTTTAATTTGTTTTTTTTTTTTTTTTCTGACTCACCAGATTTAAGGCTTTAGTTCTTTTTCTATTCCATTAAAACACTGTCAGTACATAGGAGTACAAAAATAAGACGGTGGCCCCACAACACAACTTACAAATTCTTTATTGTTCTTTTTTAAAGAGTAAAAAACAAAACAAAAACAAACAAACAAAAAAAAACCCTAATCCTGCTCCAACTCATGCTAATAATGCAATCACACTAGCTGACATGAAAATGTATGTCTGCATTTACAGTTTGCTGGAAGGAGGAAAATGGAAGTGTGGCAATTCATTTACACTCACTCATCTTAGCAAATGTTCTGGAATACTTCAGTGCAAGTGAGATCTTGCTTGCTTCAGAAGTGAAACACCAACAAGACTCAAATAAGATTTTATTTCTCTTACATTACTTGTCCTGTGAAGAGAAAGGAAGCAGGGCACATGGAGTACAAAATCATAATGCTCATGCTTTTAGGTTAAATTCATTCTGCTTCTATGAATTTTTTGTTATGGTATAATGTTTTCATGAGGATTTCCTCGAGATAAACTGGCTTTCCTTCCCTAGACATCCTTGCTGCTTCATTTGCACAGGAAAGAGCTCACTGAGAGCTCATACGACAAAGCAAATGGTAAAAAGAAGATAAAATTGTTTGTTTGCACAAGCCTTTGTGTAAGTGTAATCTAATGTTCAATAACCAGAGAAATAACAGTGATAAACATGTTTTTGTGGCCTCTTGCTGTTGTTTCTCACATTAGTAGACGATCTGCTAAAATGAAAATTACCCAGGTACTTCAGATCATTTCAGGGTAATGAAGTATATTTTTCATTGACTTCCGTTATAGTTATCAATGTAATCTGTACAACAGAAGGGCACAAGTTACAGTGACTATATCCGTGAAAAAAAACTAGTGCATAGGATCCTGTAGAAATGGAGTGAATTTGAAGAGTGTGTGGAATTAATTTTTGATGTGAAATTCTCTCTAAAATGTTGAAAAAAATATAAATTAAGTAATAAATTAAGTAAAAGTGTATCATCTTTAGCAGCTTTGGTGTTTATCTCAGAAGACTGTCATTGCCAATGACATCCTTTTAGGCTACGCAGTGGTGTTTGTTGTAAACTGTAGAGTAAACAAATGTATGCCCATTCTGAGATGCATTTATGTGTTCTGAATGACGTAAAATGTAGTAAGATAGAAATATAGGAATTATATCACTACAAAGCAAGTTAAGCAAAGACTATTCAAAGAAACTATCTCGAGTAGGGCAGTTACTGGAAGCAAGGAAAGAAACAGGGACATACTAGAGCTTCACCAAACTGTGACCTATCTAGAGAACCATAGCATAGCAATGGCCCAAGGTCTTCCCAACCTGTCTCTGATGGTGACACATAATCAATGTCTGTGAAGAACCCAGCAGTGGGCCAAACATAAAATGCTTCTTCCCCCAAATATTGTCCCAGATTTCAGAGATTTATGTGATTCAGAGACTTCTTGCATGAGAGGTAACATCTCTGTACTGAATTTTACCTGCTGAATTGTCCTTCCACAAACTTAGTCAGCCCCTAGCTGAACCTGTGTAAACTCAACATCTGTCTCAAGGAGTTTCACAGATAAACTATACATTGTGGGGAAAAAAAAATCCAGTTATTTGGTTTGAATTTACCCTGTGCTAATTTCATTTCTATGGAACTTCTCCCCCAGTACCTTTCCTAAGCCTTTTGTTTGGGAAGGGATAATGAATAGTCATTCCCTGCTTCCTTTTTCTAAATCATGATTTTATAGGCCAATTTCCAGTCTGGAGATCACAGTCTGTTTGCTCATTTCTAATGTGGAAATGCTCTCCTACCTTTGCTCATCACTTTTTGCACCTTCTGAAATTTCACCGTAGCCTATTTGAGTCAAAAGAATCAGACATAAGCATAGCCAAGACACAAATACCCCCCTGATTTCTTCTGTTTTTTCATTCTTTTCCTAATAATTGCTGAGATCTGATTCAATTCTTGGACTCTTGCTGGCAAATAAACTGAGGGGTTTTTCTATACATTTTTATAGAAGAGCCTCTTATAATTACAAGGTACATTTCCTGAGTGATAATTACTACCTTACATTGTTTAATGTGTAAAGTTAGGATTATTTTGTTCCTGCTCTTACATATTTTTCAGCTGTCCAGGGTGAAGGTCAGCCATTTTTTTCCCTAGTCACTTGCTCTTGTAAAGTTTTTATTTAATACTCTGCTATTAAGCACCATCTTTGCTACCCTTAATAACCCACAAACATTCACATTTAACTTTTTACCTCAGAATCTGGGCTGTTTACAAGTATGTGGACCATCAGCAGCCAGACTAACTCCCTCTAGAGCGTCATGCATGGATCATACCCCTTATTCTTTGTTAGCTTAATTTCCTTAAGAGCTGTTGGACTGGATGTATCTACCTTTGTCTTGATTGTGGATCAGATCAAATCAAAATTTGTTTTAAAAATGGAAATGTTTTCCCGTACTACAGAGTGAGCTTTGGGACTATCTTGCTACTGGATATTGCTGAGGTATGACTGAAGAAATCTCTCTCATTTATATGATGATATTTGAATTAAGCTGTTGGATTTAGGAAAAAAAAAAGCATTTGTCCTGGGAAATGTATAATGACTTATTCTTCAGGGAACTCTAGTTCATATCTGTAAAAGGAGGCTTGCCTTGTTGAATGGGTTGTTTGACAGCTGTTCAGAAAAGCTTATTTTAGACCATTCTAAAACGTCTAGTGCCATATCTTGGTTAACACCAAGTCTAGTCCATGAGAACAATTCTGGTTTTCTTAATAAAAATTAAAATAAAGGGTGTCGTTTCTAAGAAAACAATTTTTAAAGGTAGAGTTGGAAACGAAAATTGTGTGACCACCCAGGAAGGAGAAGGTCTTATTTGAGAAATCAGATGCTATTTGCAAATATTTGTGCAAATTGCACTGCAGACTTCATTCAGTGAATCAGAATAATTTTATATTTAACATATAGGGATAGGCACAGAAAGAAAAGGCTTCTCTTTCCTGCTGTGTTTTAGTTTTCTGTGTAACTTTTCATAGTCAACTGATTTGTTTATGTATCTGTTTCCTGATTTTACCCAACTTTCTGAACTGCTTTAAAAATTTACATTTTCTGTACAGATGCTTTGGGTTTTGTAGGAGAAAAATACAAAAAATACTGTTGATCAAATAGCAGAGAATTAGTTATCTGCAAACATCATCTATTATTTTAAAGACACTAATAAAAAATATGGAAACTTTTCAGCTTAACAGCTATCAGATGGTTACTCCCTACATTAACCCCCATTAAAAAGATTTCATAGGTTCCAAATGGCAGAAAATCAGTGGCACCTGAAATAGACACAAAATAAAAATGCTAAGCATGAGCTTCCATGTTTGCTGTAATGGGATGCTAAGAAAATGGTTGGGAACAAAGCCAGAAAATATAATGAAATAGCTGAAGCATTAAATTAATACTTCTGAAGTGAATTTACAATAGGAAATTCTAGCAATTCAGAATAAGTGCTAACCACCACAGATGAAGTCAGCAAATGAAAATCTGAATGATTTATTAAGGGCAAAAGGAAATCGACAAGTGATGGAGATTTATTGAAGGGAGGATTAAAATCTTCCTCCATAGGCGCTCTAGAGGGAAAGGATAAGAGAAACTTTTCGCACACTTATTAGTGGAAAATATAAGATTGGCAGTATCCCAGTGCTACTCAAAATAATAAGCAGCAAAAGGATTTTTACAGTATATTTAAAGTTGATCACATACTGTTTTTCTTTTTTTTTCTTTTTTTTTTTCTTTTTTTTTTTTTTTCAGGGTTCTGTTGCAACTTTGATATACAGCAGTGATTTATTAGCAGTAGTTTCAATTAGTGCTTTGCCTAATGAATCAGTAATGGAAAGAAAGCCCTCTCAAGATGTAGTCTTGGCCATCATTACTATTATCCTGGCTGGAGTAAAAGACCCACTGCTACTTTTAAGAAAATCAACACGCTTTGGCTTGTCCATGATGTAAGAGCTGCCCTAACTGTACAAGTTAATAAGAGTAAGGGAGCTGCGGAGCGCTATAAAAGAGTGAAGCACAGTAGTGGGGACATAGAGACTTTTTTTTTTTTTTTCCTGCTTCCTTCTATGTTCTTTCCCCCTTTCCTCTCCAATTCATTGTCCACCAGATATTTTCCCTTTATAGATATCTGCTGTTTTGAACCTGCAGTCTTCACTTCTTGTTGATTCACACTCTGTTCCTCCCATCCATCAGTTGCCAAACAAAACACTAACTCATTTGCTTTGTCTCCAGCCCCTTTCTCTGGATGATCTGTGCCTACTCTCACTCAACAATGTTAATGAAAATAGGGGAAAATAACTGTTATTTAACAATGTTAAGAAGAGCGTGGAATAAGTTTTTTTTTTTTTTAATTTTCTAATCAGTGGTGTGCATAGTTGGCAGTGCAGTATCCTATGTTTAATTTCATCCTTCCATTTAATATATTAATCTATTGCACTTTCTAATTCATAATCTCTCATGAACATTTTATGTATTGACCATGAAAAGAGCTACAGACAGTGATATGAACTAAAAATCCCAACCTGTATGACAGTGCTCATGAAGATAAATAGAAAAATCCTCAAATTGACTCAGGAGTGTTAATGTTTCGGAATGGTTTTTTTTTTTTTTTCCCTCATTTGTTTTTCCTTTCACTTTTGAGCTCAGACTACTACAAATTACCACCACTGAATTCAGTTATTGAACTCCCAGAATGTCTAAGAAAATGAAATCTGCAAAGTACAATATCTATTTTTGTTTTGTTTTATATATACAAAGTAATTCATCTGCTACTTGAAAATGTACCAAGCTCTCTGCTATTAGTTGTATTATAATGTAGTTTATTTGATTCTGATCTAGATTTCTGGCGGTCTATGTCTTAAAGGTATGTGCATTTTGCCTGTGCCACAGGCAAAGATCAGTCTGTGGTCTCAGGGTACAGTTCAGACTATTTTTAAGAGCTGTCTGGAAAGTCAGTTTTGGGGGTTAATCTGGGCATATAATCTGAGCCGTAAAAAGGGCTCGGTTTTCCCCTTTGCTTGTAGTTCCACCAGCTCTGGACCCAACCAGTGCTACTTGACTGGTTAAAACTTATGTCAGGAATATGTTTTTCTAAATCTTCACTGTGTGAAAATGGGAAAAAAATATTATTATGAGACTGAATACAAATATGAATAACATACTGAGTTTTTTGACTTTACCAGCTGAAGTCAGTGAGTTGTCTGAATATAACTTGCTTGAGCTCAAAGTCTGCTGTTAAACTACCACATACAATACTTTTATGTGTACTGCATACAGGTATAGGTGTGTACAGTGATAGCAAAATCCTGACAAAATCCACTGCAAATAATAAACATTGGCATTATAGGCCCAGTTTTCAATGCTTCCAGTAACACTTAACACTTCAAGTTATTTATTAAGAACGTGATTATGGTAACAGAAATACTAAACACATAATCATACCATCTTTTCGGTTGAAAAGCTTTTATGTTTTCATGTATCAGAGATAAATTTCAGGGGTTGAAATTTGTCAGAGACTTATACATTGCCATGGACATAGTTTGAAGTGTCCTATAAGAAAAATGCTCCAAGCTGACTGTGTCATATGCCTTTGAAAAATCTTACCTGCTTCTTACCCTGCAGTTAGAATCCGCGGAAGGGTATGAGCAGTAAGTATGTTGAAGCTGGGAACTTCTGGAGACTGATCAAGATTTTCACCTGAGAATTCACTACCTGATTTTTCCGAAGTGCTGATTAGTCACAATCACAAACTCCAAATTAGCAAACAGTTTTTGCTCTTAAACTTGGTCTCACCAGATATTCTGCTGAAGAGTTCTTGTGACAATAAGTTGACTGAGGCTTATGGAACACTCCAGCGATGTCTGTGAGAAAATCTTTAATTCTGTTTTGAAAAAAAAAGCTTGAATGACATTCAGTGAATGTGAATAATGTGTGGCTGCACTGTGAACTGATGTGAAGCAGCATGCCAAAGAGAGATTCTTAACACTTGTCAAATAAAAGTGGCTGTGTTTTTTTGTGAAAAAAAAAAAATGTAATCATGAAAGCAAAAACTGTGTGATAAAGTAAATGAATAAAGGAGCTGTCTTAAGCTTGAATGTAAAACATTTGATTTGGTATTTCTTCACTCCACAGTCTTTGTAAATTCTTTCATGTTAGTTACTGTGTGTAATGAAATATTTGCTATAATCTTATTTCCACTGTAAGACTGGAAAAATTTGTAGGTGGGTAGATTTTCAGATTTGATACAGTAGAGGTTAGATTTGGAAATTTGTTTCAAACTAAGGACTTAAAATGAATACAAATATTCTACAAGTTGAACACAGTTTGGAAATATTTTTGTGCATCACTTACTTTAAATTTTAGATAATAAAAAAATACTAAAAATATGTTATATATTCTGCATATAAGCAGATAAAAGAATAGCATTTGCTGTGTTTCCTTACACTCTTATAAACTCTATATACACTCTTATACACTCTATAAATTAAATACCCCTTACACCAATCAGATTTTACATGACTTTTCTATGGGCCATATTTACTCTTGCAAAAGATTTCTCAAGTTTGACTTGGCACCTCTTCATGAATGGAACTAATTTAAGAATCAACCCCTCAAACCATTTTCCTGTTGATATGAGAATACTTGTTACATACACAGACATTGAAAGAATTTGAAGACAAGCACTTCGGAGTTGGAGAACACCTAAATAAAAGTTATGCACGCAAGTTTACATTTGTTTCTCTGTGCTTAACAGTTGAAGCAGTGCCCTGTGCACCACCTTTGTAATAGATGACTGCATTTATTCTCTTTGTGTAGTGTTGTCTGCAGCACTCTTATTTCAGATATGTAGGTTATGTTTCCTGTTAAAATGAATAGTAAAGATACCAGAAAAAAGTGGAGCTCACACAAAGCTCAAGACCATTTGTAAAGCAGATGTTCTTCATAGAAAGGCCTTAATTACAGACTCACAGAATGGTTGAGGTTGGAAGGGACCTCCAGAGATCATCTAGTCCAACCCCCCTGCTCAAGCAGGATCATTTAGCGTATGTTACACAGGATTGCATCCAGGTGGGTTTTGATTATCTCCAAAGAAGAAGACTCCATAACCTCCCTGGGCAGCCTGTTCCAGTGCTCTGTCACCTGAACTGTAAAGAAGTTCTTCCTCATATTGCGATGAAACCTCCTGCTTTAACTTTCCTAACCTGGCTGCTTGAATGATTTCTCTGTATTCCTCCTAGGCTATCTATCCTTGCTTCCACCCTCTGGAGGCCTCCTTTTTTCTGCTTGAGTTTGCAGGAGCTCCTTGTTCATCTATGCAGGCCTCCTGGCATTTTTGTCTGAATTCTTCTTTGTTGGGATGCATCACTCCTGAGTTTGGAGGAGGTGATCCTTGAATCAGCCTTAATCTGATGATCAAGGTGATCCTTGAGCCAGCTTTTGTGGGCCCCTGTTCCTTCCAGGGCTTTGTTCCATCATACTCTACCAAGCAGATCCCTGAAGAGGCCGAAGTCTGCTCTCCCAAAGTCCAGTATAGTGAGCCTGCAGTGCTCCCTTCTCTCTGCCTTCTCTGGATCCTAAACTCCACCATTTCCTGGTCACAGCAGCCAAGGCTGCTCTCGAGTTTCCCATTCCCCACCAGCCCCTCCTTGTGGGTGAGAATGAGGTCCATCATAGCACCTCTCCTAGTTGGCTCCACTTGGAGAATGCAGCTATCATCAATACATTCCAGGAGTCTTGTGGATTGCACGTGCCCTTCTGTGTTGTCCCTCCAACAAATATCAGGGTGGTTGAAGTCCCCCATGAGGACCAGGGCTTGTGAATCTCAGGGTGCTCCTGTCTGTCTATAGAGGGCTGCATCTGCTCAGTCTTCATGGTTGGGTGGCCTGTAGCACCGACCCCCCCCACCCCCCCCCTTTTCTCCCCTACCTTTCCTTCCTAAAGTCCCTCTATCCCTTCATTCCGACATGCTTGCCATGGGAGCCATCCCACCCCGAGTCTGTAATGCCAATGAGGTCATATCTGTGGGCATGCATACATCTCTAACTCCTCTTGTTTATTCCCCATGCTATGTGTGTTAGCACAGAGACATTTAAGTTGGACCCTTGATTAAATATTAAAGTGTACTTTTTGTTTTGTTTTGTTTTGAAAAGAAAGCATCTGTGCTCTTCTTTAATGGTGAAACACTTGCTTAATTGCTTTCCTGCACTGGGGTTTAGATTGAATATTTAAGATTATTTATCTTGGTACTGTTGTTTTGACCGTCTGCACTAGGAGAAAGGGAATGAGTTTGTCACTGAAAATGTGCTGTATCTAGTTACCCCATTTGTACATGCAACACTGAATTTGGAGGGTTACTAAATAATATCCCCATATTGCAAGCCTTTAATTGAATAAACCTATCTGGCCTAAGAATTTGGAAGACTAGCCGTATCAATGCATGGAGGACCCTTCACAATTCTCCAGAAATCCATGGGACAAGAGGCAGTGAGTACTGTGTGTGAGCACAAATTCAGAGTTTCTGAGAAAGTATGGTTTCTCCAAAAAAGAGCAGCTGAGGAGAACAGGTTGTTTGAAGCAGACAGCATTTTTATTATGTTAATAGGTTTTGTGCTAAAACAAAATCTGCATTAAAGTCCTGGGTTTTGTAAACAAGCTGTCAACAACACTTTTTATGTATTCATATTACATTTTGTCTTATTATTCTTAGTAAAATTGATGCCAACTTGCATTACATTTGATTGTGAAATGATAAACACATCCCAGTGATAGAAGACAAAGGGATTCATACAGATTTCTCTTCTATAAAGCTGAGCAAAATATCTTGCATACCATAAATACGCATTTATTTCCTCAATGTGTTTAAGAGGAAAATGTCTCATAATTGCAGGAGGTAAGCAACAGTGAAGGCACCGTGTCTCATTACAATTCAGAGAATGATAGAGGAAAATGATGGCAAGAGGCCTGATGCAGCAAATGGAAAATGTATGTTCAATTTGAAATCTCCATGCCATTTAACAGTACAGTTGGAGTCAGACCTGTTCTATTTTCTGCAGTTTTAGTTAGCCAGTGCCTAGCAGCTTGTTGTGAGCTTTTCACTTCTATTCGCTTTATCATCATTACATTGGGGAGATGAATTAATCAAAGCTACTTCAAACAGCACAGCAGTGACATTTGCTTTGGTAACTGAAGGATTACAGAGCTCAGGGGTGACAATGAAAGGAAAGAGGATAACCTTAGCCCTGCTTATGAGCCAGACTAGCCCTTGGGATGGAGCCATCGATTCTGACATCAGACATGTTTGCCTCTGCATCTTGGTGGGCTTTGCAGCTCCCCCTCACAGGAGATCTAATTTAGGACTCTGTAGTGGATTCTCCCAGGCTGCAATGGAGCAAGAAGTAAGATTTTGCTTCTGGTGTGCTCAGGAACCAGTTCTGACTGGTAGCATGAAAATAACCCCTTAATGCCTCCACCCCAAACTGTCCTGAAGATTACAGCTCCCAACAGCTCCTGATAGCAGCTTCATTTCACTCTGAGTTGCTCTGTTTTGTGGAAGCTATATTGTTTGTCATTGCATCCAATGACAACTCAAAACAGCTGCTTAGTACAGCCAAGGGACCATCACAGAACCAAAAGCAAAAGGCAGCAAAAGTTAAACAAGCTCCCCAGAGAAGACCGATGAAAACAAAAAACAAACAAGAAAAACCCCACCAACAAATACCAACAAAATCCTGGCTGCACAACTCTTCTTCCTAGAAAGAAATTATTTGAACCCCGTGGCCTGCAGGAAGTACCTGCTCTCCATTTCTGGTGTAGTCACAGAGGCTATAGGACATGGGATGAGGCTTCATGGCTGTAAGCAACTGCCAAGCATTAGTGTCTCCTACAGCAATATCTCATGCCACAACTGAAATGGGAGTGAGAGGGTAACCAAACCATGATCAAAAAGCCTGCACGGTACCCTAGCAGTAATCTAGTCATTTATGTAATTTCAAATGCTTCCAGGACAGGTGTTAGGTGTGTTTTATTTCTGATTTTGTGCAGGAGCAAATGATTGTGCTATGGAGAAAAGAAGCCATTTAAATCACTTGGCACCCATAAAATCTTGTGCAGATTAACTCTTTTTTTTTTTTTTTTTTTTTTTTTTTGTGGATGCATCTAGGGGTGGGCCAAGGAACTGTGAAGGAAAAAAGATTCTTCTGGTGCAAGGGTGTCTCATACCTGTGCCTGTCTCCAGTCTGGAATTAACCTTAGCAAGTATGATACAAACACTATGAGTTGCAGAAATAGTTTTGAGGCAATACATTAATGTGTGCAGAGCTTAGTTCAATACATACCTCAGTGGAATTCTCTGTTTAGGAGATGTTTTAGTCCCCATTAATTCTAATACTGCCTCTTCTGATCAAAATAGATGTCCTGACCTTTTAAACCTGCCTCAGCTAAGTACCTGAGGCCCTGAAGTGATCTTGTTGCAAATTTCTGCTAAATGCTCATTTCTTTCCCATGTTTTTTGATTCCTCTTGTTTATTTCTGAGGACTTTTCTCAAGTCTTCCTGCAGCTTATTCACCTCTACAGTATAAAAGGGTACTTCTTTAATGACTCCTAAATAAATGACTAAATAGCTTTGGAAATATTTTGGGTTTGTGCCATTGTCAAAGGAAACTATACTTGGAAGCCTAAGCCATCAACAGGAACTGAAATTTCACTTATATGTGGAAAAATAGTAGCTCTTCTGATGAGATACGCAAGTCAGAATACCAGCATAAAGTGACTGACTGCACATACATCTATCTATAGGCAACTTGCACAAGAGGTCAGAGAAAACCGACACACAAAGGTCTGCCTGGATGTTACCTTTGTCACACCTGATGGTAACCTTTTTATGACTCAAAATGCAGTCAGATGAGCTTGTGTTTTTTACCCAAAGAAAACCTATCTGGCAAATTCATTGCACCTGTGTTGTAAAGCCTTTCATCCTTTCTGATGAAAGGAGAATGAGATCTAACCTTCCCACACATCTGAAACAACTGCTGTTCAGTGGCCTGATAGAGACAAGTCTGCCTCTCCATCAATATCTTTTTCTCTAATAATTATTAGCTTATGTGTTACTGTGTTAACGTACACTTAGCTATGTTATTAATGAGTTTAACTTCACTGATTATACTTCATTATGGAAATTTCTATAATATAGGGATGTCTCTATCTCTATAGGACTGGATTTATTAAAATGCAGTGTAGTGAAATGGAGCCATGTCACCTTTAAGGCTGACCTACCCAGGACCTCACTTTGGATCCTTGCATCAAGATGAGCTTCTGTGGTGATGTACCTGCTCACACTAGAATTAAAATGGGTGCTCTGTATTCACTTGCTGTGAAACTGAATGTAATAATTACAGCAGCTCCAACTCTGCTTCGATCTGCTTTGTTAAAAGTAATAAATTAATAGAAAAAAACCCTTTTAGACATGAATACACAGTAAAAGAAAACCAATTAATTAGAGCTTGGATTAAATGAGCATCAGTGTTTAGTGAGGAAGTGGTCCCTGCTGCTATATAGAAAGCTTTAGCCCTCAAGAGGATGTGACTAAAGGACACCAGACTGAATCACTTAAGTAGTCGTGCTGTCAGTAGACATTAACAAAGGTTGCTTTTGCATACTGATAATAGAGACCCTGGTCTGTATCATGTGAATCTTTATTATCTTCTATCTAAGAAGGCAAACCAACTGAAGAAATGTTAATGGTAAAAAGGGACAAGCATAGCAGTAAGTGCTGATCAGCTGTGCTTGAATTATCTGGCTTATCACATCTACCAAGACGCCCTTGTTGCCCAGGCACTGGTTCATTCAGCTGAAATCCACAGTGCCTCAAATGCAGTGTAATTGCTCTGAAACTCAAGAGAAAAGGGGATTAGTCTGTACAGCAATCTTGCTCTCTTTGGTGTGATTCTTAACTGCATTGGAAAATGTGTTCAAAATATTTAAGTACCAGGCTACCTCCCCAGAGTCCAGTACTGATTGCAGTACATCCCAGCACAGTGTATGGGTATTCCTGCCACCTACATTTGGCCTTGAACATACGTGCAGAAGAGGACTGAAGCTAGAAGCCCAGGCTTCCAAGTCTGCCCCCAGAACCTCAAGTGTGCGTGCAAGGGGCAAGTACAATTGCCTAAGCTGAAGAAAATATACTAGAATGTATGCAGTCCAGGTCTGTGTCTGAAGTAACTTGGCGAGGGAGGGAAACGTGTTTTGAACACTTTGAAAGCTGAGTTTATTGTTTGATTGCAGAAGTGAAACCTTTCTGCTATCAAATTTAAAAGGCACCATTAAAATGCTGCTCTGTTGCTACTGCTGAGCAGAATGTGCAATTTCTTATCTCTCTTTCCAACTTGACTGTTGCTTTGTCTTCACCGCTATTAGCTATATTCCTGCCCCGCAGATTTTCCATCTCTTTTATGAATATGCTCCACTGATACAAACACATTTAGATCTATACTGCTGAGTCTATGCTCAGGAGGTTTTACTAGTGTAACTACATAGCATGATTAGAGCAATATGACTTTTTGTGTCCTTATTCTTTCCCTGTGGCTATTTTGCCTCAGATACACTTTCATTCAGTCTCACTAGAATTTTCCTACTTTTTCTCCTATTATATCTCTGTTTTATTTTCCCTTTTCAGATGTGTACATTAAACATTTCTGTCTTCAATTTTTCTCCTCATTTAATCTCTTAGGCTTTTTTTTTTTTTTTTTTTGCTTAACTTCAACTAGTTCCATTTTTTTTTTCCGTCTATTCCCTTGTATCCTCTTTCTGGCAGTTCTTCTCTTCTTCCAAATATTTACTGGCTTCTTGAGAGCAGAAATTGGACTTTTCTGTTATTTGCTCACTCCTGAACTTTCTGACATTTCAGGTATCTACCAAAGGTTAATTTTGTAAAAAGATATTCATATTTGATGTCTCTATGTTTTTTTGAGGGAAGGAAGGCAAAAGATGCTACTGCTTTTCCAAGTCATCTATCACCCTGTTAGTTTTTCTATTTTTCTCCTAAAATTGTGGTAAAGATTTTGGCCACTTGTCTGAGATGGTCTTTTCAATTCTACATTGTATGTGTGGTACAGGCATGGCACATATTTCTGTCCAAGCAATCCCAGATAGGAAAATGAGTCTGTTACAGCTCACTAGCCAGGATGCCACATTTGGTCTGTTGAGTGGTGGCAGGTGTGTTTATAGCAGCATAGATCAGAATCCTCTCTATGAAAGCGTATTCCTCACACTACTGTTTTCATATGACTGCCACCTTCCTCCAAAGAGGGTCTTAAAAAAAAACAGAAAATATGTTTGTGGCAGAGTATATATGGTGTAAACAACACATGCTGCAGTACTTTTAAGCCAGAAATGATCCTAATGATGCTTTAAATAAAAGAGCTTTTGTGCATCTCAATAGCACAAAATCAAAGACCTGTCAGGAAAAAAAAAAGTCTTGAGAATATTCAAACAATGCGACTGCAGCCCCAAAAAGAGATCTGAGACATCCGTAAATTATAAATGCACCACTTCGAACATAATTAGTATTAGCTTGCTTTGAGCCCAATTTTAAGTGCACTAAAACAGTGCCACCTGCAACTGCAAATAAGCGTTTTGTAACACTGTGGTGGACTTACACAACGGTTAAGCATTTTACAAAGATTTGCGAGTGTGACCAAAGGGACAACAAAAGATTTGTGTAGCTGCAGGTAGGAGACATGGCAGAACATACAAACAGGAGCCCAAAGTGCCAAATTTTAGGCAAAATAGCATTAGCAGAAGCATGTTGTTATAAGTAAACTTGGAAACGGTCTGTTTTAAAGTTTAACCCTGGCCTAATTTGTCAGTCTCTTAAACATTCCCATCATAACAACTTAATGGATCTGTATGCATATACCTACACACACAGTTGCAATGCAGTGCAGCACACTGTAAGAGAGGTTGATCTGAATGGGTTCTGTGCCTCAGAGTTGAAGCCAACACAAGCACCACTGAGGTACGTTGTCACTCTGACCAAAGTAGCTGAGAGCAAGACTTGCTCTCTCTTGGTAGAGCTGGTGTCCCTGGGGAGATGAGAAATACCTCTGTAACCTCCATCATCATTTTACACCTCCAAACTTGGTTCTTCTCAGAAGTCAAAACCCTTCAGCAACATCTTGCAGATGTACAGGGAGGAGAAAATGCTCATTGTTTGCCTGTGCCATGTGGGAGGTCTCAGCAAGGAAGAAGAGTTTTTTTCTGCTTCATTTGCTGTTACTCCTGAATTTCATCTGAATGGATGGTCCCCAGATCCCCATAAGTATCTCTTTTTCATAGTTATCAGTGCAGGCAGTTTTGAGTATAACAATGAAGATAAGTGTCTCTAATATTTGATGTCCAGCTGGCTGGGGGCTTTTAATCTTCCCAGCACAGGAACAGCAGCTGTTGAGAAGGGACAGGGAGAAGGTGGCCCCTGGGGACATCAGCACTCATAGGGATGTGGTGGTCAGCAAGTGAGCACCTGGGGTCTCCTGGTGGGCAGGACGGTACTTGGTCAGTGGTTCAGGCCTAATGGACATCCTTGGAGTGGGGCTGGAAGGAGCCTGATGCTGGCCAAGAGGATTGTCAGAAGGAACTGGCTGGGACCTGCAGAAGGATCCAGGAGTTAGGCTTCACAGCAGGTGGAGGAGAAGAGGAGAAAAAAGGTGAGTGTGGAAATTTGTCCTGAATGAATAGTGTTTTTTATGGTGGGGGAGGGAGAGAATATTTCTTTAGCCTCATGGGGAAGGAAGCACAGAGGATGAAAAGGTCAGCCTGGGAGATGTGTCAGGTAGTGGTTAACCACAGTCCCAAAGGCTTGTGCTGCAGCAAGTGTGTTGTAAACCAGGAAAAACGCATGTGAGCACTGGTAGCCTCACTGTGGTGGTTCTTGCATTCCCTTTGGAAATATTTATGTGCAGCTCTTGATGTCAGAGTGGAACCCTTTCAAAAGTTTCCACATTTCCTCCAGTAAAACACTTTCTCCTAGACACATAAATTGTGAAGCTTAATTTTCTCTAACATTTCCCAAGATAAACACTGGCTAATAAAGTCCAAAGAGACATTCATGGATTCACATTATTAAATTAAAATTGTAGGGTGCATGTTAGTAATTTGGTATTTGTGTACAAATATTCAGCAGTTACAATGAAAAATAATTCCAGGATTAGATTAATCTACATATTCATCTTCAGTTGTGTTCAAAACAGAAAACAAGAACACTTGAGAAGTAAAGTTTGTTTAACTAGAAATTTATGAATATTCTGAGTTTGATTAACGGTCTTTAAGAGTGCCATTCTTCTACTGGAACAGAATCACCTCATCACAGTTCCTCTTATCTTTTACTTTATAGCAATGGTTGGCTTTCATGTCTCACTTGCTGTAGCTTGGATTTTAAATTTGTGTCTTATTCTCTCTTGACAGTATTTGTCTTTCTTTTTTGCCTCATTGGTTCCAGATAATTATTTATACCCATTTTACTTTCAGATTTTTATAACCTTGACAGCTTTGTCTACAGGGATGTTTTTCTGTTTTACCACACAATTTCATAACCACCTGGCTGTTCCATTGGGATTAGATTCTTTAATAATTCTCCTTTATTGACAGGGATAGGTAACTTGTGGTACTAGACTACATTTTGGGGTGCTGCCAGTCTCAAGTGCCTTCATGCTTCAGAGTGGAGAAATTTTGATTGCCTTTTATACTTACTGACTTTCCAGTGATGCTTTGTGGTGGACCCCAGACTTGTTCAGGCACTGTGACACTGAAGTTTTAGCACTGAAGTTTTGGTTTAAATTATTAGGGAAGTTGACTCTGGATGTTTACTTAAACACTCCTGATATCATTTAAATTCTGTCTCTGCTACCACAAGAGTTATAGCTCTGATCACTTCTGATGTTTTGGTGAAAGACCTGGATGACATTCAGGTACATAATCTTCTAAGCCTATGCTGCAATGATGGTTTAGACTGGGGAATAGATGCCAGTCTCTATACAACAGACACTTCTAAAGGAAATATAAGCAAGTCAAAATAGGTTCTCCAGGAATTTTCCAGCCAAGCTAGGAAGTGCTTAAGGAGTTGCAGGGCTTACAGTCATGAGAATCTAGCACTGAGGACAGAGATAACAGTTTTCAGTCTACAAGTATTGTAGATATTTAAAGCATTTCATTTTATATATATAAAATGTATGTGTGTATATATATATATATATAGTCACAGGGATTACCAAAGTGGATTGACTTCTTTGTGTAGTTTTGTAAAACATGACTGAAATACTCATTTTAGTCTACTGTTCTGTAGCAGAAGTGGTGTAAAGGATAAAAAACGAACTGTTGAGTACAGGTAGAGTTAAGTGACTCAGAGCAAATGTGACAATTAAATTCTCAAAGATATTTGAGTGCCCTTTTCCTGTCTGATTATTTTTTCTTTTTTTTTTTTTTTTACCTTTTTTTTTCCATTGAGAAAAGCTAAAGATTTTTTTTTTTTTTGAGACTATTGAGTTTGGCAGACTGCAATTATTGCAGATGGTGGCAGAGAAAGGATGCATGGACAGTATCAGAGGCGGAAGCAGCCATCAGCAATAACTGCAACCTCCATGCATCCTAGTTCCCGTACAAGGGCAGAGGGTTCATACAGGTGAGAGATATTGCTGCTCTTTCCTCTACCACTGTGCTGAGAGAGTCAGTGGGAGAAGACTTTAGACATGCTGCTTTTTTAAAAAGTAGTAAATCCATGTCTCCATTAAAAATAATGGAAATTCTGCCACCAGATTTAAAAAAATGTATGGATATGTTTTCTTTTTGTTTTCATGTTTTTCCAAATATTTATCTTGCAAATTGATACTGCTACAACATCCCCTAGGGCTGACAGTCTGGTGGCCTAGCACTCTTCTTCTCCTCTGTATATAGTGGATTTCTTCAGACAGTTGCTGCCTCCCTTAGGGATGAGAAAAATCCCTATTGCACTGCCGTACCTTACTGCCAGAGGCACCTGTGTGCCTCAGGGCATGCTACATGCTCTCTGGGACCTCAGGTGAGGGAGAGAAGAGGCATATCAGGATGGGAATATATCAGGAAATCTTGACAAAAATAAGTGTGTGCATACTTGTATGTATGTATATATGTGTATATCTGCATACAAAGCAGTTTTTGTAACCTTGGCATGCAGGAACCCTCTCTGTCTCCATGTTTCCCAATGACCTGCGCTGGCTGCTGCTAGTGTGCAATTCAGAAACCGTTTCCGTAATGCAGACAGCTTCCTGGCATGTCTCTGTCCTGATGTCAATACACTTGTATCTGTATGGAGATCGACTGGAACACGCAGTAGGTAATTATTGTTTTTACTTTTATTATTTGTGTGCTTACTCTCTGGCATTCTTCATAAAAAGAAGAAGAAGAAGAAGAAGAAGAAAAGAAGAAGAAGAAGAAGAAGAAGAAGAAGAAGAAGAAGAAGAAGAAGAAGAAGAAGAAGAAGAAGAAGAAGAAGAAGAAGAAGAAGAAGAAGAAGAAGAAGAAGAAGAAGAAGAAGAAGAAGAAGAAGAAGAAGAAGAAGAAGAAGAAGAAGAAGAAGAAGAAGAAGAAGAAGAAGAAGAAGAAGAAGAAGAAGAAGAAGAAGAAGAAGAAGAAGAAGAAGAAGAAGAAGGCCTGCAGCATGTTTCACAATCCCATTTACTCCCATTATCACACAGACATATTCTGTTTCAAATTGACTTTTAAAACAGACTTCATATCAAATCCATTTTAAAAATAGTTTGTACCTACCCCAGGGAGATCTGGAATCCTTTAAAGCCTACAGCAATTTGCATTCAGAAAAAAATGTTCAAGTCAAGCTTTATCAGCTCACGCTGTGCACAGTTTGGTGTGTTCAGAGAGGAATGTAAAAACTAAGAGCTTTGCAACTTGTACCAGTGTGAACATAGGGCTGATACAGTCTTTAGGATAAAAGAACAGCTTCTTTCTCTTAAATAAAAGGTACAAAATCAGTGTTTTGAACCTTGCATCTTCTCTGCTTGATTAGAGGTGTTAATTATTTCAGCATAATCACTGTCTGTGTTCACAAAGTGTAGTCCCCTCAGGACACTGTGCTACCTCTTATCATCCGCCTTTGAATGGCACCACTTTGCTCAGCTGGAGTCGTGCTTTGCAAAGCGTGTCAGATGGGGTCAATAGATCTTTTCAGTTCCTGCTTTACAGCAGTGTATCTGCCTGAGTGCTCCTTGGTTATTCATATGCTTTGTGTAACTGGGCAGTACAGGAGGAAGTCATTTTCCTTCTGCATATTTTAGTAACATACTGTTCCAACCTTATTTTAAGCTAAGTTTTAGGGAATCATTTTGGGATAAAAGCAGGAAAGTTCATGGGGTCATCTGTAAACCCACCTATAAAGCTTTCAACTGCCTCTCTGGAGTAATCCTAGATGTGTTCTGGAGGACCAAGGGTTTTGGACATCTGAGTTCTTTAGCTTCTCATGGGTGCAGCTACCTTTCAGCAACAGCAAATGTGAATTTCCTAAAGGTACACTCTTTGGTCTTTGTGTCAACAGTGTGATTGATAAGCCTAGTACATGGAAGGAAAAGAAAAGTGGTGGGGAACCCAGACAACTTCAAGTGCTGTTTGCTGTTTGATGACTCTTCTATCTCTTCTCAAAGTCTTCAAGAACTTGTGCTCAATTTTTATTGCAACAAGCCTTTGTTGACATTACTATTCTTCAATATTTTCCTTGTTTTCTATATTTCTTCATGCCAAGTAATTGCTTTTTTACCTTGGCAGTTTTCTGCAGAACATGAGCTGTCCTGAGAGAATGTAAATTTTAGCAGCAGAGCTGTGTCCTAGATTGGATATTATATTATAAATATATAATACTAAGTGAATATAATATTATAAATATATCCTGTACCTGAAAGTTAGTTTTTGCTTTCTCTTCTCAAAGAGAATTTCTTCTTCTACAACATCTCCCTTGAACTAAGTTTTCATGGGTTGGAGCCATCATCCTTTTTCTTTCTGTACCCCTCACAAGATTCACAATTGTCTGCATATTGACAGAAATGTTCTGTGGCGCACTCTTGCTGCAGGTCCTATAATTCATACCCTTTAAGAGCTTCAGGAGCAAGCTGGAGATTTTTAAATAATAATTTGCAAGAATGATAATTGCAGACCTGTCATACAGTGGATAATGTCATAGAGACATTCAGACAAGGGAAGCTTACATTTTTTAGGAAAAAATCATCTAAGGACAGATGAATTACAAGTAACTGTTCCATGACATGTCAAGAGAGCAGCTGGAGATCAAGCACGATCTGTAGCTGAAATACTTTAATGGTGGACTGCAAAGCAAAAATCTGACTTTTTGCCTTTCTCTTTCCATCATATGTAAGATTTTTCAAGGACTAATGAATTTCTTCTTTTTACTTGTTAGTATATTTAGCAGCCATGTCCCCTTATTTGACTCCCTTTAGCTGGAGAAATCTATTATTCACATGGGTGATATAGAATTATAGAATCATAGAATATCCTAGTTGAAAGGAACCCACAAGGATCATCGAGTTCAATTCCTGGGTCCACACAGAACCACCCAAAAATTCACACCAAGTATCTGAGAGCGTTGTCCAAACACTTTTTGAATTCCTGCAGGCTTGGTGCCTAGACCACTTCCCTGGGGAGCCTGTCCTAGTGTTCAACCACCCTCTTGGTGAAGAACCATTTCCTGATATCCAGTCTGACTGTCCCATGTCAGAGCTTCAAGCTGTTCCCTTGGGTCCTATAACTGGTCACCAGAAAGCAGAGATCAACACCTGCCCCTCCGCTCGTCAGGAAGCTGTAACCATGATGAGGCTTCCCCTCAGGCTCCTCTTCTTTGAGCTGAACAAACCAAGGGATCTCAGCTGCTCCTCATATGTCTTGCCCTCTAGACACCTCAGATAATTTTCACCCATCTTATTATGCTTTTGTCTAACTGTATTCTGGTCTTTTTTTTCCAAAAGGATACTGTGAGAGACAGTATCAAAAGCTTTATTGAAATCCAGAAAGTTTACATCGTCTGACTTCCTTTGGTCAACTAGCTGGGTGATCTTGTGACATCAACATTTGAGTCTTTCAAAGGCCTTACCGAAACTGTAGAAGAAACTGAAACAGTTTAAGAAGTCAAGGAAAAGAGGCAGTTATAAGCACAAGACTCATGTGAGCACAATAAAAGTGGCCTTTTAGCATATACATGAGCAGTGTTTTGCAGATAATACAGCACCATCACCTCTGCAATAACAGGAAAATTGATACAAGGGAAGGTCTCTGTGTAGCAGAACCACAGCCTCCCTCCCTCTTTTTACTAACTCTGTGAAACAGGAGGGGAGATATGAAAAGGACCCACTTAAACTTTCTAACTGTGGTGGAAAAGATGATGCCCTGTGGGGCACCCAGAGGAATGATCGGCGCCTGGCTGCCGCTGACAGGGCTGAAGACTGGTCTGCTAGGGAACCTGCTTCCTTCCCTCCCTTGCTGCAAATTCACTCCCCAAGAGACTCATTTGTCTCTGTTCTGTATTCTCTCTCTCTTTATTTTTCACAGGTCTTCCTGAAGCATAGCTGTTTCTTCCCTTCTTTCATTAATCTTGCTACATGTTTTCATCACTCTGTGTGGCAGTGCTCTCCTATCTGAGACCATCTGAGATTGCCTTGCCATTTCTCTGAGACTGACTCTAGGTCTCCCAACTGACTTTTGTAAGTTATTCCTTCCTTTCACCCCCATCTGACTGTGGTCTGTTCTTTCATGAAGAGAAGAGAAACCAGGCACTGTTGAACACCTGAAGCCTGGGATGTCTCTGACTTGCCTGTCATGCCTGTTAGTCAAACTTCAATCATTTCTTTGTTAGAGCATCTTTTGACAGAGGATTCACTTAGGAGAATAGTGAAAACAAAGGTTATCCTGAATAATCACTGCATTATGCTTATGTTGCTCCATCTCTTCCCAGTGATTCAGTCTAGACTATTCCTTAATTGCATGTTCTAAAAAGATCTGTGAAAGAAAAGAGAAAGGGTGGGTGGGGGTGGGGGGGGGGTGGGTGGGAAATAACAATAACAACAACACTAATAATAAACAAGGTTTTGTTGTTGTTGTTCTTTCCCAACAAGTAAGTTAACTTTTCTGGCTCCTACTGTTTCACCAAACATGCCATTCCTTTCCGTGTAAATCACTTTTGAAAGTGGATATGTCCCTTCTGCTCATCCAGGTTCAGCAGCTTCAGTGGCTCCATCATGCTGGTATCAGTGACAATGAGCTGTTTTAGTGCTGCACCACATTTAGGGACAAGCTGTGTCTGGCTGGGCATATATGAAAAATAAAAAATTCTTGAGACAGGAACTAACACTCAAAATCTAAACAAACAGATCTTCAAATTTCCAGTAACCTCATGAAGAAAGAAGCCTGAACCTGTTATAAATGCTAAGTAAGAAAATAACTTATTACTTGACGGTTGCACTCAAAGAGTTGTGGTCAATTCAATTTACAAGTGGAGATCAGTAATGAGCGGTGTTCTGCAGGGGTCAGTATTGGGACTGGTGCTGTTTAACAACTTTGTTGGTGATGTGGACAGTGGGATTGAGTGCACCCTCTGCAAGTTTGCCAGTGACACCAAGCTGTGTGGTGTGGTGGACACACTGGAAAGAAGGGATGCCATCCAGAGGGACCCAGAAAGGCTTGAGAAGCGGGCCTGCACGAAACTCATGAAGTTCAAAGAGGCCAAGTGCACCTGGGCTGGGGTAATCCCAAGCACAATTACAGGCTGGGCAGAGAATGGATTGAGGGCAATAAGACAACCTTATCCTGGGCTGCATCAAAAGCAGCGTGGCCAGCAGGTTGAGGGAGGTGATTGTCCCCCTCTGCTCTGCCCTTGTGAGACCCCACCTGGAGCACTGCGTTCAGCTCTGTGGCACCCAGCACAAGAAGAACATGGATGTACTAGAACAAGTCCAGAGGAGAGCCACATAGATGATCAAGGGGCTGAAACACCTCTCCTGTGAAGACAGGCTGAGGGAGTTGGAGTTGTTAAGCCTGGAGAAGAGAAGGCTCCAGGGACGTCTTACAGTGGCCTTCCAGTACCTAAAGGGGGCCTACAGAAAAGTTGGGAAGGGACCCCCCAGGACAAGGATTAATGGTTTTAAACTAGAAAAGGGTAGATTTAGATTAGATATTAGGAAGAAATTATTTACGCAGAGGTTGATGAGGCCCTGGAACAGGTTTCCGAGAGAAGCTGTGGATGCCCCACCCCTGTAAGTGTTTAAGGCCAGGCTGGATGGGGCTTTGGGCAACCTGGTCTGGTGGGAGGTGTTCCTGCGCATGGTAGGGTGGGTGGAATCAGATGATCTTTAAGGTCCCCTCCAACCCAAACCACTCCATGATTCTATGATTTTATGGTTCTATGATCTTGCTGAACGGCGTTTCAGTACAAGACCATCATAATAAATATACCGACAATAACTAGAAAGATTAGTTGCAAATTTATTCAGCTGCCTTTAAATCTGAGTAGATTATGATGTTGATATTTCAAAGTTGCTGAAAAATTGTGGAGACAAGCTTTTGCTGGAAATCACAGATTTTGAAATGACAAGTGATATTTCTCAGACGTTTTCTGGAAAATGACATGCACTATTGCTGATGAAACAACAGATCCTGTCACACTAGCAGACAGTTAAAAGCAGAGCCAGACTCAGTAAGGATTTTGAAAATGTTGCAAGATCACTGAATTAGTTAAAGAATTGTCCATATGACAAGGAGTACATTAAGTTCTGAAATATATTATGATACTCTGCCGGGCTATCATCCTGCTATCCACCTGCATGTTATAGCAATATCAAAACATCAATTTCAAAATTTGAGGCATACGGCTATAACATGCTGTTCAGCTCCATGGACAAACAGGACTCCTCATATCTTACATTTCAAGGAAAGGCATTCTGAAAAGCCAGTGAGTTTTGTTTTATTTACCTTTGATGACTCAGTGACTCAACAAAATGGCGTATCAGGCAGAATCTAAGCAAGAACTTTGCCTGGATTTATGGAAAATTTGGACTGACTGTTTTCAAAAGGAAAAAAAAAAGTTTGAGGGAATTGCCTTTTGCTGCTTCTCCTGACTCAGGCATCTTTATTCTTCACACAGCCATTTGTACATACTGTCAGCTGTGCATAAATGTAATTTTATTGTCTTCATTGGAATAGCACATATTTTAAATTCTCAGCAATGCAATGATTATATTTAGAAGATTAATATAGTTAAATATTGTTTTCCCTTCATTTTTTTCCCATATGTTGGCCTGTCACCTACCATGCTACATCATGTTGTATGGTATCTCATTGCAAAATGACCCCACATTAATTAAAATATTTTTAAAGGAATTGTTATAAAACTCCTTCATTGTTAAAAAGCTTTATTTCCATCCAAAATGTCAAAATATGCAAACAGTGGTTAAGAATGGAAAACACTGAAATAATTCATTTAATCAGGTAGTGTCTGGTTTTGGCCAGAATCAAAATAATTAAAAATATATTTTGCATTGTAAATGAATCTTAGATCTTTGTGCAATTATCTGTGGTTAATAATATGGGTGGAATTTCCTTTTATTCCTCTTGCTTTTGTCTGTTTGCAGTTACAAGGAAAATACCTAATGACTGTTTACCTCACTTTCTGCACCTGTAAAATCGGGGTTATACTACTAATTCTTACAGTGCTCTTACATGGGTGAACGAGAATCCCAGAATGCCAGAATGGTTGAGACTGGAAGGGAATTCTGGAGCCCACCTGTTCCAAGCCCTGCTCCAGTAGGGCCACACAGCGCAGGTTGCCCAGGTTCATATCCAGGTGGCTTTTGAAGGGCTCCAAGGAGGAGACCCCACAGCCTCTCTGGGCAGCCTGTGCCAGGGCTCTGTCACCTGCACAGCACAGAAGTGCTGCCTGGTGCTCAGAGGGAGACTCCTGGGTGCTTGTTTGTGCCCAGAGCCTCTTGTCCAGGCACTAGGCACCACTGAAAAGAACCTGGCTATGTCCTTGTTGCACCTTCCCTTCAGTTGTTTATAGGCATTGATGAGATCCCCCTGAACCTCCTCTTCTCCAGGCTGAACAAGCCCAGCTCTCTCAGCCTGCTCATAGGAGAAGGGTTCCAGTCCCTAAAAAATCTATGTTGGGCTCTTTTCTGTATGTCCACATTGCTCCTGTGCTGGAGAAGAAGCCCCATGCAAGTTTTCTTTTTCTTTTGCTAGCTCTTGAATAGAGAATTTTGAATCATTTTTGAGTTTCTCAAGTGATAATTTAAAGTGTTGGGGTAACACTCTGCTAATACAGACAGCCCCCAACTACCACCAGCAGAAGTTGCTGTCTTCCACTTGCTTCTATTCTCTTTTATCTTTGGCAAAGCCTCTCTGGGCACCTGGAATGCAACCATTAAATGCTGCTGAGATGAAACGGGGACAATCTTTCCTTTGGACACTTGTTGGCAGACACTGTATGACAGTAAAGGAATATCCTTTGTGCTTCATTGCCACAGTGATCTGAGCTAAAATAAAGACAGGGAAGACTTTCAGGACTTGAGCTGAAAAAGACTTGAGAAATCATGCTGGTTACACAGGGAGTTTTGAAGGTGGTGAGCTGACTTTTGTGATGCCACCAGTCACCTGGTAGCAGACAAACCTAGGGAGGGGAGAGATGCGCTGATGCTGCAGGCAGCCCTGGCATGTATTACAGAGGTTCTGGGTATGTTTTTTATAAAGACTGATTGTGTCTTTCAACAAATTTCCCTTTACAGGTTTAATGTTTAATTTTCACATATGAACTGTAGATGTTTCATCTGAAGCTAATCACAGAAAAAGTTCATCGGGTAGCTTAAAACACAATTGAAAATTAAATTTTAGTTTCCATTTTTGAATTAGTCTAATTTTTGTCTGTTTAGTAATTAAGGGAGAATGGGCTTGATTTTTATGCCTGTATGCAGTGGTATATAAATAGTAGGAAAAAGAAAACACACACACACACACAGAAACAACTATAACACACCAAATCTGACAGCCTGAGAGAGGTGAGGCTGCAGTAGCTCCATGCCCCAGGTCCAATCAGTAGTGGAGCTGAAGATACATTTTCAGTAGATTCATAGAGCATATATATACACCACATATATACTTATTTGCATATATATGTGCATATATGCCTGTATACATGTCTGGCCACACAGATCACAGACAGAGAGAGCGCTCACATGCACACAAACAACACTGATGGCCTTGTTCTGTCTCTACCCCAGCTGAGCAGGATGGAGGTCCACCAGTGAGAACATACATAATATACATATGCAGACAACTACAGTGTGGATCCCTCCAGCAGCTGGGCTCAAACACTCACTCTGCCCAGTATCTATCCCTGGATCCCAGTCTCCCCAGTTGTTGGCCCCTGAACATATGAGTCCATGAGGCCACAGACCCCTTCCAGTTGGTTCCTTCCCTAAAACATCCCGTAAAGCATCCTTCCTAAACATCCCATAATCAGCTTCGTGCAATCTCCAGGTGCCCTTCACCTGAATGTCTCTAAGGTGTCCTATGCACCTAGACAACCTCTTGGTCCACAACATTCTTCAGGCTCGACTCATCTTGATGGGTTTCATGTCTGGGTCATGGGGCTGAGGCTGTTCTGGGACAGCCCTGAGAAGAACCCAGACAAGTTGTCCCTTCCTCCAAATAAGTCTTTAATTTGGGTTTGCTTTTGTGTCCCTGTGCTCCTCTGGGCTTGTGGAGATGGGTATTTGATGGGCTAACAGCGCCTGTGAAGAGCCTAGGAACAGCTGGGGCAGGGTGTGATGTGGGCTTTCCCCCAGTGCTCCTTGTGGTGTGCTGACAAACTTTTATCACATGACCTATGATAAATATGTTCTTACTATTGCACCACCTTTACCATAAAACTCCTTCACTCCTCTGCAAATTTGACATCTTTGAAAGTGTAGATTTTCTCTTTGGGCAATGCCAGGAGCCAAATTTTTCATTAGACTAGCTACCTGGTTTGAAGGTAAACCTTCTAAAAGTCAGCATTACAATAGTGATATTTAGTAAGTGTTTTCTAGTCATGTTTTAATCTCAGTATAACAGGAGAAATATTCCTCTCACACTGTCCTATAGGCTCAGAATGACAGTACTAATGTAATTCTGCAAATGAAGTATAAGCACGAAGTCTTCTATCTGAGCAGGAGCCTATCAGCCTCAGTGGACTCTTAGCAGGTGTAAAAACATCCTTGTAAATTCAAAGGTAACCTGCACAAAGCAAAAGGTCCTCTGTGTGAATCTCTTCCTGTGTCCTTGGAAGCGATGTTGCTATCTTTCTTGATATTTGGTGTTGGTCTCAAAGTCCCAGAATCTTGGTTTTCATTTTTTCAATTTTCAGCATTGAAGAGAGAAATTTGAAAATGCCAAACTTGTGGCAACTTGAAGAATAGAAGGAAAAAAAAAAAGATTTTTTCTTTTAAAGTGTTATTTTTACACATCTCATTCATTGTTTTTCATGGTATAATGCATGAAATCTGGATAGCCACAAGAGTGTTGTAGAGAGGCAATATAACACATTTTTAATGTAAATTATTATTAAAAATTGCAGTAGACTCCAAGGACAAGCAATTCAAAAGTTATGAAAACAACCCTACATTGAGATGTAAAAATAAGTTTATTTCATCTGGAAATAAAGCATGAGTGCTGAGGAAAGAAAAAAAGTAGCTGCTTTCATAATTCTTTTAAGACCGTTTGGGCCTAAGCCCCAAATCCTCTCTCACTTCCAGTATGGAATTCTGTGCTTACAGTCCTCTAAGGAACTATAAAAACAGTATCTGCGCCCAACATACAGAAATAACATTTGAAGGCAGAACACGCAGTGGTAAAGCCAGAGCATTTTCAAAGCTCAGTAAACCCTTAACAGCTCCTTACACTCAAGCTGTTATTCATGTTTCTACAAATATTTAGGAACATTTTTTTTTTTCTTTTTAGCTCAATGGCGAATGGTAGATAATGATTCAACTTGGAGGCACAGCATGTAGGTTAGATGATGTTTACTAATACATTTCTTTTTAGCAAATCTGTGTTTTATAGCAAATGCTTCTGACAAATGCTCTCTCTTTGTTTTATCCTGAAAATTTGTAGCTTATTAAAAATAAAATTTAAAAACATGTGGGTCTGTAAGTTCATCATTGATAAAACCTGTCATTCTAGAAAGCTCCCTGTTTTCTAAAACTTTTATCCATGATCTGAAAGGGTGGAAAAACTTAGCATTAATTAAGAATTTTAGTGTGCAATATGTCTATAAGTACTAAATATTAATTTCTATAACTGAGGGGGAAGTAACTTAATGCTCCACCAAAGACCCTTAATACCATATCTTTATTTTTTTTCTTATCTTATTTTTTAAAAGTACATTTCTCCCTGCCCCCTTAATAATCTGGGAAGATCGGATGTATGAAAATCTATCACATTACATTTGCTTGTTGTAAGAAATCAAGTGCTTTACAAATAAGATATCTACTGAAATACCAATATAGCAACAGAGATGATATTTGCATTCTCAGTTTGCCTTTTTAAAGGTGGATCTTACTGTGATGTTTCTTATTAAAATGCATCTACAAATGTAAGTTGAAATAGAAAGCTGCAATTTTGTCTTCTCTAATAAGAGCAGCAGTAGGTCTTTTGACTTTTCTCATGTAGAAAAACTAGATCCCAGATTCACTGCTTTCACTGTATAAGGATTTCATGATGTACTGTGTATACAAATACAAATCTTTTACATTTGACCTCTGAAAAGCAGTGTGCTCTTAGTGCTTGAAGAATAGTTTCCTTGCATTGCTACTTTTCTCTGGTGACAGTAAAGGGAGTTCAAAAGTCTTCCAAATGTATTTTGTGTTTTTCGAGAATTTGAGGAGGAAGCAGAGAAGCTTTTTGGTGGTATCTTTGTTTCTGTCTTCAGAAAATACCATTTATTTCACCTCTCAGGAAATTACATTAGCCTCAGAACAACAAAGCCCCAGATTGCTTCTATGATATGCATTATATGTAGAAGAAAAAGAAATGAATGAGTATCTGGTCTAATTTTTTAAAACTCAGAAAATAAAAGAGCATGTTTGTAGTTCTCTACATATCCCCAGATGGGTGCCAGAAAAGGAAAATGCGCAGTTAAGGTGATCTCATTTGGAAATGACATCCCAGAGATCAGAGGCACTGAATTGTTTTCATCTCTGCCTACAATACACTTCCTTTTAGAAACCACATATGTTCAAATAAAAAACATAGGCCAAATTAGTTCTGTGGCAGCCAGATCCCTGCAAATGTACATCATCTTCAAATATGCATTGGAGAAGAGTTTAAATTTGTGTTTGTATCCTAATCCTCTCAGGATAACATCAGAATTATCCAGACACTGTCACTGCCTCTAGGTTAAGTAACAGCTTCCAAACCTGCTTGCATCTGTCAGTGGCAGATTGCAGCTAACACCATGCAATTGGCACCATGCAGCCGGAGACTGATTAGAAAGAGCCGAGAGATTTTGCTACTTAGTCCTATTCTTTTGTTTGTTAATTAATTAATGTGTACATTAAATTTAAAAAAAAAAAAAGCAAGTGTGTAACTTACCCAGTTTTGGTTGAAGCCAACTGTAATGAGGATGCATATATATTGTATGGTTTTCTGCAGGTGTATGCGGTAATTTCCCAGAACATCAGAAAAATGTGATCAGACATAACTTTTTTCAATTCCACAACAGCTCTTTGCAAGATTGCTTTTTAGTTTATAGAAGAAATTTATTGCTGGACACATTTTTCAACCTACTGAATTCCTGTTAACAGTTAAAAATATTGATGCCAACTATTTCAGAAGTCTTCTATTTAGCTAAAGTATTTGGATAGTTATCTACTGTCCTCCTACTTTGAGGCTTTCCTACATCTAAATAAAGATTTTTTCCTACACCTAAATTGCCCATCAATGAGCAGTTGCTATTTGGCAGACAATTAACATAATGAGAAAAAAAATGCATATTGGAGCAGTATGCTTCTTTCAGCTGAGAAGAGGAACCCTTATAAGCAGAAGCAATAAAGATATCCGATTTTATCTATTACCAGTAAAGATGAGGCATTTGTTCAAAGTTAATATATACTACACAATAAATTAAATAAATGACTTTCTTTATCAGAGAAGCTGCAGGCACCTCTGGGAAAACATCCCCATTTATGGAGGAAGAAAGAGGAAAACCTGCAAAGTAGTTTAATTCTGCAGCATGTTAATGTTCTTCTGCTTCCCCTCCTTGCTCCAAATAGAAGGCAGTAAATAGAGGAAGTATTTTAAAGAGAGCTTGTCTCTGTCTTCAGCATTAAACTCAGGCAAGTGATTGTATGCAGAAAAGGTTGCTTTTAAAAAGTGGACTGCTCTTGGCTGACGTGTCTGGCAAGCCATACCTGCCATTGTAGGTCCATATAGGGAAAAGAAAGCAGAGCCAGTCTTTTGGTCCTTTCAATCTAGGTCCAAATTAAGGAATTACCAGTTATTTAGAAAGCAGAAATACAGGAGATGATTAACTGAGTTTCTATGAGCAGGTGTTTGGCTTGCCCTTGGCTTACCTAAGCTGTGGGAACTTGAGAAAGTGATGCTCTGCAAAGCTGAAATGCTATCTGAATGAATCATAGAATGAATCATTGTCTTGAATTGGAAGGGACCTTAAAGATCACCTAGTTCTAAACTCCCTGCCATAGGCAGGGTTGCCACCCACTAGATCAGGTTGCCCAGGGCCTCACATAACCTGGTCTTGAACACCTCCAGGGATGGGGGGCATCCACAGCTTCTCTGGGAAACCTTTTCCAGTGTCTCACCACCCTCTAAGTGAAGAATTTCCTTCTAACATCTATTTTAAATCTCCCTTTTTTAATATAAAACCATTTCCCCATGTCCTGTCATTATCTGACTGAGCAAAGAGTCACTCCATCTTTTTTATAAGTCCCCTTTAAGTGCTGAAAGGCCACAATGAGGTCACCCTGGAGCCTTCTCTTCTGTAGGCTGAACATCTTCTTCTGTGTCAAAGGCCTTACAGAATTCCAGCTAGGTGACATCGATCGGTCTTCCATTGTCAAGTAATGCAGTCACTCTGTCGTAGAAAGCTACCAGACTGGTCAGTCACGATTTGTCCTTAGTGAAGCCATGCTGGCTATCTTGGATGACCTCTTTATCTTTCATGTGCCTTGAAACAGAAGATATTGAAACATAAAGAATAGGATACCTACATCAACTACATCGCTCGTAAATAATAGTCTTAAGCTGCAGACTTCATGAACAATTTTGTGTTTAGACTTCATGGTGGGGCTGTTCTGGATGAGGGCTCGATAGAGCAATATCTGATGTGGGCACAGAACCATTTGGCTGGGTGGGTTGGGAGGTTGGTGTGAGGGATGGGAAGGAGACCAGTGCCAACAAGACAGGACATTGGCAGGGCCCTTCCACGTCTTCCAGCCATGTCCTCCAGCCCTTTCAGGGCTGATGTTACTCTGAGAGACCTTTGCAGAGCCTTTGACCAAATACTGCTACTGTGACAGACTCCAGATCAGCCTTTCTTGCTGATCCCTAAATCATCTGAATACCCACCAGTGAGGTGGGCAGTGCATTCCTACCATCTCAGGCTACCTTGAAGCCTGTTAGGAGTGGCCAGTTCCTGACTGAGACATGCCTGGTGGTCCCTTGAATGTGTGGTGAGCCTTGGCAGTTGTGGAAGCACTTGACTTGTGTGCAAGGCATTCTGACATTCCTCCTAGAGATAGAAGGGAGTTGTCAGCTCTTCCCACCCTGTGACACTGATCACCCTTTGCCCAAATATGCTGCTCCTCTATCCTCACCACTGGGACTGCTCCTTCCAGAATAAGGATAAACCTTTTCATATGTAAGGCACAGACGCTATGTCTGTGCTATTAATAGAATAAGTGGATAAGAGCAGGTCTGCAGACCAAAGAAGGAGGTTGTGAAGACCCGAAAGCCGCCTTTCAGGGAAATTTACTTTGGATCAGATCTGGCTTGCTCTTGCTCACTGCATGCCCAATAGGAGCTGGAGAGCTTTAGGTGTGCTCCTGGCATGAATCTTCTAGTTTGCTTTAATCCAAGAGTAACTTAGTTTGAGCACTCTGATGTCACTCCAGTGATGTGAACCAAGGTCACACCATAGGATGCATAAGAATAAAATTTGCTTCAAAATTGTGCTTTCAGTGAGACACCAATGCAGACTCACTCAAAGAAACACAAAAGATTTTAGACCGGAGAACCTGTACCCAGGGTGTTAAATGTAGCCCTTGAACATGCTTTCTTTTGCTAGTCCAGGCCCTCTATTGTGTGTATTTTGAAAGATGTATGCAGAATGTGATAATCCTGTTGAACATCATGAAATATTTCCTTGGGGTGACGTCTTCAACTGGCACTGGGTAGTCAGACCACCTGTGCCAAAAACTGTAATAAAAAAAGTCTCATTCAGGAAAGGACATAAGAAAGAACAGAAGGGTTTGTTGACCTTTCTTTTGCTATAGAATACTAAAACCTGAATAAATATTTAGGTGCTTAAGTTTTCTTTCCTAATACACCTCTCGTGATTTTATAGGGATGCTGAGTGCACCATCTCATAGAAAAGCTGCACACTGAGTGCTTTGGAAATGTTGTATGGAGGGCTTTTCCATAATCAGCCATTGCTATTGCCTTTTCCTTAGAAGACCACAACAAACTGAGAGAACAGTAACATCTGAGCTGTACAACAGATTGAATTTCTGTTTCGGCCAATACAAAGAAACATTTGCAAACATTTATAAGCTGATGTGGAATAAGGCTCTTCACTTATAGCTGTTCCACTTCACATTGCTAAATATTCTTCAAGCTAGAGAGAGGAAGAATATCTCAGTGGTAAGTTAATTAAGGGTCATGCTGAAAAATGTATTTTTAAATTCCCGTTTGTATGAATATTCAATTTACAGAAAGTACAACTGCAGACACTGTACTTACTGATAAACTAAATATCTTCTGAATATCTTCTGTGAGGGCTGAAATGCTTGCTGTTAATCAAAACAGAATGGAGACTTGAATCATGGCTTCTGGCTTGGAGTTGCCAAGGTGGTTTCCAGGGCTGTTGTGGAGGGAGGGAGGAGAGAGCAATGACACCTCTTTTCCCTTCCTTTTATAAGGGAGTAGCATCACATGCCTGGCCCTTAAAAAACAAAACAATGCTGATGGGATGCAGATGCCTAAATGTGTCTAATGCCATTCTATCTGTCTTAGGATACGTGAACATGGAGTTAGCTGGAGGTTAGGTCCCAGGCTGCTCTACAGCTGGAGCCAAATGGGATATTCACAGGCATTTCAAATGACTTTGGGTATCATAATAGGTGGTGGAGCCTCAGTCTCAGTTTCAGAAATGCAAAAAGAATATACTGATTTTAGTTTTTCATACATGGCCAAAGATGAGTGCTTATCAGACTATGTTTCCCAG
The DNA here is from genome assembly GCF_040182565.1 of Anser cygnoides. Classification (NCBI taxonomy): domain Eukaryota; kingdom Metazoa; phylum Chordata; class Aves; order Anseriformes; family Anatidae; genus Anser; species Anser cygnoides. The sequence goes on from NC_089873.1 coordinate 140,341,682, forward strand.
TAATCTCCCTATTTATGTGACAACAGGTACTTATATATGATAATGAAGAAGAAATTGCCAAGAACAAACCTATGCCATTGTTGTAGGTAAAGAGTAAAAGAGGTATTTCAGCCCATTGTTTCACTCACAGATACTTCTCTAGGAAATAAACACAGGAGTAGAAATTCTTCAAATGTCACAGGCAGGCTGACATTATGAAGCTTTAAGTGTCTGGAGAAAATGAGGTGGTAGCACAGGGCAGCAAATTCCTCATTTCAGTGGAAAAAACATCTCTGTGGCAACCAGAGTGATCCAGCACCAGCAAAGGTTTAGCACTGTGTACCGCACTGGGCTTTCCTAAACAGGCATTTGATGCCAGCACAAAATCACATCTCAGAAGGTAGAGGGATTTTGCCTGTCAGCTGAGATCATGTAATATATGGGTTTTATATAACAATTCCTCAGGTTTTCTCAACTCAACTATTTACTGCAGTGCATATGGCAGCTCAGACAAACTGGCACAGTCTACCTGAAAATATTGGCTAAGTGCTTTCAATTTCAGTTAAAAATACTTTGCAGCTCAACTACAGTCAGCTGTAGTTACACAAAAAAATGGGGGATGATCAACAATATTAATGTTTAAAAGTTCACTTACTGAATGGAATTACTGTTACAACGGGGAGCATACTGGTTTCCACATGATGGGCAGTTTTTTTACATTTTATTTTGCACAGGTCTCTCTGGTGATGTGCCTACTGTCTGTGAGCTCAGATGCTGCATGCCCAGGAGCATCACTGCTGTCTTTACGTGGGCTGTCTGAGCAACAGCATCACCTGTGCATTCCACTTCTAACATCTCAAGTAGGAGAATGAGCTGAACAAAAACATATGCCTGGGTCAGACATTAGTGATCAGATTGTTGGTATGCAGGTCACTGAATGTACAGCTTTCCTCTATGTTTTTGCAAGCCAAGACCCACGTGAACATTACTCAGGTATATTTTAAGAGGACAACCTCATGAGTTTTGTACAAGTTTGAAGAAATCTCATGCATTTGAAAGGCTGATATGATTTTCAGCATAGTCTGTGAGGCCGGAGACATACCTGTCAGCTGCTTGCTGTAAACCACAGTTGCTATTAACACCTAAAAAATTCTCCATGGTACTGAGGTCCTTGGCCTATGTGGATCTCTTGGAGAATAATTTAGTACTATGTGTGTATTTTTGAATTATGTGTTTCTTCTTCCATAGTAGGGACAGTTGATTAGTTAGTTTATGATGTGATCATGTTGCAATTTAAATTGTAAAATGTTTTAAGTGGTCTCTCCTTATCTGCTTTAAAACTCAGCCCAGGGTGTCCAGTTAGTTGTTGTTGCAATTATTTGGGTGTCAATAAATAAAAACAAAATGTCCTTGTGCTGAGTGCAGATCACAGTTGGGATGGTCAGAAAGTGGAACACATACTCACAAGATGTGAGAAACAAAGGAATATTCTTGCTGTGTTACAGATGAAAGACACAGCAAACAGACAGCCTGGGTGACTTGCTTGAGGTCACAGGGTCTGTGGGGAGATCTGGGCTTTTCCATCACCATGCTGGTCCCCCACCCACAAGTTCATACACCTATGAAGAGAAAATGCAGAGGAATTTGCTACCCAGGAATCCAATTTCCATATCTGAATCATCCATTTCTCTGCTATTGACCCTCTGCTCTCCAAGCATCATCTTGCAAAGTAAGAGAGTTAAAGACAGGATTGACCTCTAACCTTCCTGTTACTCTTGACTGGGGGACAAAACACTGCCTGCATTTAGAGCAGAGAGGAGGCCATTTTCCCATGAATTCTGTGTTATGCCCAGCCCCAGGCCCAGTGACTGCAGTCAGCCACCCAGGAGGTACCAACCCAGCCTGGGCTGCCCCTGCTCCTTGACAAGCCTTGGCTGTTTTCTGACTGGGTGTGAGGACACTGCCTCCTGTTTTGGGGATTAGGTCATTAACCTTTCTTTTCCTTCTTATCTCAATATATTGTATCTAATAATTTTCGGCTGCTGTTTCTTGGTCTCTGTTACAGTCTTCTGAATATTAGCTGGCAAAATCTTTGGCATTGAACGTAAACTCTTTTTACTCTCTTTTTATTTTTTTTTCTCCCTGAGTATCCCATGATACATATTTATTGCTTTGAGTTTGCAAATATAGAGAATCTTCAAAGCATCTGAAATCTGAAGTCCTTTCTGTATACTACATTTTTAGTGTAAGTATTACCATACTGCTACCTCACAGACTTGCTGTGAGGACTGAGGTTAAACATTATAGCCTCATACAATGAAAATATTTGCTATGTTGAGAAGGCTTATACTGTCTAAATCAATCCTCTCCACCTTCTTGCATACACATTGCTAGGTTTGGAGAAAGTCTTTCCAGTAGTCCTACTACAGCCAGCCTACAAACTGTCACAAAGATTTTCCTGGTATCATGTGGTAAGGTGCTAATTATTTTTCCTTGTAATTTAGAAACACCCCTTTTTCTTTGCTGTACTCATGGCATAAGAAGTCCCTGGGTCCAAAAAAATTATCTTTGCAATGCTAATCCTCACCATGTACGGCGGTTTTACCCTTCTATGCAGCCAAATTCTACCACAGCTACTCTCTCACTCCCCCACCTCAAAGGGAAAGGGGGAGAAAATACCATGGAAAGGGCTCGGGGGTTGAGATAAGGATGGGGAGATTGCTCAACAATTATCGTCATGGGCAAAACAGACTCCGCATAGGCAAATTAATATATATTTTTTGCTTACCACTAGCAGGCTAGAGCAGTGAGAAACCAAAAGCAAATAAAAAACACCTGGTCTGGGTTATGTTTTACCATGTAGCACAAAGAAGTGACACCAGATCTGAGAACTGGTCCGTTGTTTTCAGGCACCAATAATTCTGCATATTACAACCGCAAATCTGTCATTTAATATATCTGTGCATAAGAAGAGAAGGAAGGTTTTTTTTTTTTTTTTTTTTTTTTTTTTTTTTTTTTTACTCTGGCTCATTATGTATAATTGCAAAAACCTTGGCTGTGGTGGTATAGCTCTCTCTTGACCCAGGGATGTCTGTAAGAAACCTAAAGCTTCAATTCAGAAAAAAAAAAAAAAAAAGTCAGGGAAGCAAACATTTTTGCTGGTACAATCCTTTTTCATCACAGATATAATTTTAGTTGAAGAGCTCACTGCTCTGGGCTAGATTTCCTTTCTCAGAATGTAAGTTTTTTACTCAGAAATTTAACTGGACAAGTAATAGACTTTTCATTCTAGTGGCTGACTAACAAATTAAGAAAAGTGTGAGACAGAACAAAAGTAAGC